>NC_030809.1:99566102-100860102 GCF_001704415.2 Capra hircus
TTTTTTATAAAGAACTGTGATCATATATAAATGTTCATACTTTCTGAAGACTTGCAAACCTATTAACCTAAAAACATTTAAGTATCAATTTAAATTAACAACCTGTTCTTTGATGAAGATACATCACTAACATTCTTTTATATGAATTACAGGGTTTTTACGGTTAGTAATGAGTTGATTGATTCATAATTTACATAAAGTGACATAAGTTCCTTTTATGTAGCTAATTTTCATTAAGACTAATAGTTTTTTTTTTTTTAACTAGCATATTAGTGTTGTAACAATGCTGCTGCTGCTAAGTCGCTTCAGTCGTGTCCGACTCTGTGCGACCCCATAGACAGCAGCCCACCAGAGACTCCTGTCTCTGGGATTCTCCAGGCAAGAATACTGGAGTGGGTTGCCATTTCCTTCTCCAGTTGTATGGTTGTAGTCTAAATGGTATAAATCTGTAGTCATGGATTATAGGTTTAATTCAGTTTATCTTGCCTGTCTATCACATTTAAGTTTATTGCATTATTGACTGAAAACCTGATTAAGTCACATACGATTTGCAAAAGTCTAATGTTTGGTAACTGACTCTGAAGAGAATCCTTTAGTGGAAATGTTTATTTATGTCTTAATATTTATATATCATGCAATATACTCTATTAACAGAAGTCACTTAGAAGCATTTCTGCATAGTAATAACATGTTATACAAATGAAATAAGATAATTTCTCTAAAATGCCCATATCTACTGCCAGCTTGCTAATGTTGTGTGTACTGTTTGTTTATACTTATTTTAAATGTTGTTTTGACAATGTATTTGTTTTACTCTGTTGCTAGGCAAGAGTATTCTTGCCAGAATCACATGTTTTTCATTCTGCTGGAAATGTAGGTTAAATGGTTGTAATTTTTTTTTCAATATTTATTTATTTGGTTTTGCCAGGTCTTAGTTATGACGTGCAGGATGTTCGTTGTATCATGTGGGATCTTGTGGCGCACAGATTCTCTAGGTGTGGTAAACGAGCTCAGTAGCTGTGGCTGGTGGGCTTAATTAGTTGCTGCATGGCATGTGGGATTTTTGTTCCCTGACCAGGGATTGAACTCACATCCCCTGCATTGCAAGGTGGATTCTTAACCACTAGACCACCAGGGAAGTTCCTCATTATGACTTATTAAGAGCACAGAATTGGGATTCTTTTAATACAGTCTTGAGGAAATTTTGCCTGCTGATCTGTGTCCAGTTTTTCATGATTAGTGAGGAACACAGACTGTAAAACAAGACTAAAAGTCTTGAATATATTTAGAAAACTTATTGACATCCCTTTAAAATATTATTTCCAGAGTTTTTAGCTTGTTCCTAACTAATGTCATAGATTATTCCAAAAGTCTAAGCTTTCAATGTGGGAGTTAAACAAATGCAAACTCTTTTTTTTAAGTAAATGTTTTATTGACTCAATAAGATTAATCAGTTTTGTAAATTTTGGGGTTTTCCTTAATGTTTTTCAGTTATTTAAGTGGCTTTTGGTCTTTTTTTCCCCAGTGGGTTACAGGAACATTTCCAGATTGCTTTGCTGTTTTAGTTTTTATTTAGAAACTGAAATACCTGTGTTCTGAGTAAAGTAGTTTTCTGTTTCCTCTATGTGAAATGATAATAAGGGTGGTTTTCTCATACAGTTACTGTTTTAATTAGAAGAAGTACTACATGTAAAGCACTTAGAACAACAGTGCCTGGAACCTAGTAAGAGTTCAGATGTTAACTGGTTATAAGGATTGTTATTGCTGCTGTTACCATTTCCTGACTTTGCCGTTGGTTTAAATGATAAATATCATTAGGGGACAGTATAATATCAGATTATATATCACATGATTTTTCAGCAAGATGTGTATTTAATGAATGAGAGACCTTTGACTATCAAAGGGAACATTTTTGGTTATTTGTTGATATTTTCTGACTCAAAAGTGTCTGCAGCATAACACTCCCTTTCTTTACTGCACTTAGTGAACCTGAAGCTTCAGAAAGGAGGGTCAGGTGATGGCATAGTAGATCATTTATGTTATGGATCGAATGATGTGAAAATACCTTATTTGTACAGTGTTTGACATTTTGCAGCACATTTTTCATTTTTAATCTTAAATACACAAGGACAGATGGTTGTGTCATTTCATAAATAAAGATCTGAAATCTGGATAAATATGTGGTTTCTCCCAGCCACACAATTAGTATACAGTGTGCCTGAGCTGAAGAATCTAAGACTTCTGGGTGGCATTGTGTCTTTGGGAAATGTAAGTTCTAAGTTCCGAACAATTGATTTTCTAAATATCTTTTGGTTCTTGTCCATTTTTAAGCTGGGCTGTCTCTGTTATTAACCTTACTGATATTTCTGTTACTCCATGTTTAAATTTTTGTTATACAATTTGAATGGTGCAAAACTATGATCATCTTCTCTCTTTGGTAACAGTAGGTAGAATTTTGTATGTTTTGGGAAAGAAAATTTAATTTACATGATGGTTGAAAGTGAAAATTTGGGAGTATTCTGGGAATATGTAATTGTTTTTATTACTTTTATTTTTTTCTGTAATTTAATTTAAGCAACATCTAATCCCACTTTTTGCTTTGTGGAAAGATTGCTTTTTTAATATGAAATGAGGAAAGAGGCATTTAATGGAAGTTCTAGGTTAGTTTTTACATCGTTTTCTAGTTTATAACTGTTACAAAGCTCGGTACAATGGCATATTTTGCATAGTATAAATTTTCAACAGTTAAAATAACCAATTGTCGTTGACCTTTTTCTTTTTTTGTTTGTTTTGGTTTGTTTATCTAGTACACAGTTTCCAAGGAAATACATACATACATAACGCACACAAAATCAGATAAGAAAATAAAAATAGTTTTAAATGCAATCAGGAAAATACAGATAAAATACTGAGAGTGGGTCAGAGTTAACTGTTAGATTTGTAAGCCCTTGCAGTATTCTAAAGTTAATCTACCCTTACGGCAGAAAGTGAAGAGGAACTAAAAAGCCTCTTGATGAAAGTGAAAGAGGAGAGTGAAAAAGTTGGCTTAAAGCTCAACATTCAGAAAACGAAGATCATGGCATCCAGTCCCATCACTTCATGGGAAATAGATGGGAAAACAGTGGAAACTGTGTCAGACTATATTTTGGGGCTCTAAAATCACTGCAGATGGTGATTGCAGCCATGAAATTAAAAGGTGCTTACTCCTTGAAAGAAAAGTTATGACCAACCTAGATAGCATATTAAAAAGCAGATACATTACTTTGCCAACAAAGGTCCGTCTGGTCAAGGCTGTGGCTTTTCCAGTGGTCATGTATGGATGTGAGAGTTGGACTGTGAAGAAAGCTGAGCACCAAAGAATTGATGCTTTTGAACTGTGGTGTTGGAGAAGACTCTTAAGAGTCCCATGGACTGCAAGGAGATCCAACCAGTCCATTCTGAAGGAAATCAGCCCTGGGATTTCTTTGGAAGGAATGATGCTAAAGCTGAAGCTCCAGTACTTTGGCCGCCTCATGCGAAGAGTTGACTCATTGGAAAAGACTCTGATGCTGCGAGGGATTGGGGGCAGGAGGAGAAGGGGACGACAGAGGATGAGATGGCTAGATGGCATCACTGACTTGATGGACGTGAGTCTGAGTGAACTCTGGGATTTGGTGATGGACAGGGAGGCCTGGTGTGCTGCAATTCATGGGGTCGCAAAGAGTCGGACACGACTGAGCAACTGAACTGAACTGAACTGAAAGTTAATCTTAGGCCCTTGTTTGGGTGTCAGGGAGATCACACAGAAACACAATCAAATCTATAAAGTGTTTTGTTCATAATGGAAAAGGAAGCAGTGCTTGGCATTTTAGTCTAAAAGGGGGAATGGTGAGTGATAGAGAAGACTATATAAAGTAGAGGTCAGAGTTTTTAGTTGTTGATTATGATATGAAAAATTTTCAAGGAAGGAACTGTCAGTCATCTCAGATAAGGTATTGATTCATGGAAATGAGGAACCAAGGAAGAGCATTTTATTCTGGACTTGTACTTTCATTACTGTGCATTATATTATTTTCCATGATTAAGCACTGTCTGGTAGATAACATTCATTAAATAATAGTTTTATTGAGATATAAATCAGATAGCATATGATTTGCCCATTTAAAGTGTACAATTTAGTGATTTTTAAGTGTATTCACAAATATTTTCTCCCATTCTGTAAGTTGTCTTTTATGCTCTTCATCCACTTCTTAATTTCATATGAATGTTCTTATTCTCTTGAAATGATGATTGCAAAAAGATTAATTGGACATAACATTAAAAATTTTAGTGAGACAAGAAATGCCATATTCCATGCAAAGATGGGCAAAAATGTTTCATGCAAATATTTCATGAAAAGATGGGTTCAATAAAGGACAGAAATGGTATGGACCTAACAGAAGCAGAAGGTATTAAGAGGTGGCAGAATACACAGAGGAACTGTACAAAAAAGATCTTTGCAACCCAGATAATCACAATGGGGTGATCATTCACCTAGAGCCAGACATCCTGGAATGTAAAGTCAAGTGAGCCTTAGGAAGCACCACTACAAACAAAGCTAGTTAAGGTGATGGAATTCCCATTGAGCTATGTCAAATCCTGAAAGATGAAGCTGTGAAAGTGCTGCATTCAATAGGCCAGCAAATTTGGAAAACTCAACAGTGGCCAGTGGCCACAGGACTGGGAGAGGTCACTTTTCATTCCATTCCCAAAGAAAGGGAATGCCAAAGAATGCTCAAACTACCACACAATTGCACTCATCTCATACTCTAGTAAAGTAATGCTCAAAATTCTCTAAGCCAGGCTTCAGCAATACATGAACCATGAACTTCCAGATGTTCAAGCTGGTTTTAGAAAAGGCAGAGGAACCAGAGATCAAATTGCCAACATCCACTGGATCATCAAAAAAGCAAGAGAGTTCCAGAAAAACATCTACTTTTACTTTATTGACTATGTCAAAGCCTTTGACTGTGTGGATCACAATAAACTGGAAAATTCTGAAAGACATGGGAATACCAGACCACCTAACCTGCCTCTTGACAAACCTGTATGAACTGGACATGGAACAACAGACTGGCTCCATATAGGGAAAGGAGTACGTAAAGGCTGTCTATTGTCACCCTGCTTATTAAACTTATATGCAGAGTACATCATGAGAAACGCTGGGCTGGAGGAAGCACAAGCTGGAATCAAGATTGCCAGGGGAAATATCAATAACCTCAGATATGCAGATGATACCACCCTTATGGCAGAAAGTGAAGAAGGACTAAAGAGCCTCTTGATGAAAGTGAAAGAGAGTGAAAAGGTTGGCTTAAAGCTCAACATTCAGAAAACAAAGATCATGCCATCCGGTCCCATCACTTCATGGGAAATAGATGTGAAAATAGTGGCTGATTTTATATTTGGGGGCTCCACAATCACTGCAGATGGTGACTGCAGCCATGAAATTAAAAGATGCTTACTCCTTGGAAGGAAAGTTATGACAAACCTAGACAGCATATTGAAAAGCAGAGACATTACTGTGCTAAAAAAGGTCCATCTAGTCAAGGCTATAGTTTTTCCAGTAGTCATGTATGGATGAGAGAGTTGGACCGTGAAGAAAGCTGAGCACCAAAGAATTGATGCTTTTGAACTGTGGTGTTGGAGAAGACTCTTGAGAGTCCCTTGGACTGCAAGGAGATCGAACCAGTCCATCCTAAAGGAGATCAGCCCTGGGTGTTCATTGGGAGGACTGATGTTGAAGCTGAAACTCCATTACTTTGGCCACCTGATGTGAAGAGCTGACTCATTTGGGAACACCCTGATGCTGGGAAAGATTGAGGGCAGGAGGAGAAGGGGACAACAGAGAATGAGATGGTTGGATGGCATCACCGACTCTATGGACATGAGTTTGGGTGAACTCCGGGAGTTGGTGATGGACTGGGAGGCCTGGTTGTTGGGATTCATGGGGTCGCAAAGAGTTGCACACGACTGAGTGACTGAACTGAACTGAAATGCCATATATCCATTTGCTTAGTCGCTCAGCTCTGTCTTTGTGACCCCATGGACCTTAGCCCGCCAGGCTCCTTGGCCCATGGGGATTCTCCAGGCAAGAATGCTGCCCTGGATTGCCATGTCGTCTTCCAGGGCATCTTCCCAACCCAGGGATCAAACCCAGGTCTCCCGCATTGCAGGCAGATTCTTTATTGTCTGAGCCACCAGGAAAACCCTAGAGTACTATACTGGGTAGCCTATCCCTTCTCCAGGGGACCTTCCTGACCCAGGAGTCTAACCGGGTTCTGCATTGCGTGGATTCTTTACCAGCTGAGCTACTAGGGAAGCCCATAACAATGCCATGAAGAGTGTGAAAAGGCAACTTACAAAATGGGAGCAGTTATTTGTGAACCATATACCATATGACAAGGAACTTGTAACCAGACTATATAAAGAACTCTTAGGTTATACCAAAAAAACAACTCAGTTTAAAATGAGCAAAGCAACTGAACAGACATTTTTTGGCAGATGTATAAATGGCCAAGGAACACATGAATAGATGCTCAACATCATTAAGAAATGCAAATGTACGCTCTTAATGAGACACCACTTCATACCCACTAGAATGGCTAAAATAAAACAAGTGAGACAGTACTTAGAGTTGACAATGTTGTAGAGAAATTTGAACATTCAGCTATTTGTAAAGCTTCCTCAGACAACCACTGCCTTGCATTTCATTTCCTTTGGGATTGTTTTGGTCACTGTCTCCTGTACACTGTTAAAACCTCTGTATAAATCTTCAGGCCCTCTGTCTACCAGATATAACCCGTTGACTTAGATCATATCTGAATGGGCTTGGCCTAGTGTTTTTCCCTACTTTCTTTAATTTAAGTCTGAATTTTGCAGTAAAGAGCTGATGATCTGAGCCAGTCTGTTCCAAGTCTTGTTTTGCTGCTGTACAGAACTGCTCCATCTTTGACCACAAAGAATATGATCAGTCTGATTTTGATATTGACCATTTGATGATGTCCATGTATAGAATTGTCTCGTGTTGTCAGCAAAGGATGTTTGCTATGCCTGGTGTGTTCATGCTTTAGGAGTGTATAAAATGCCCATTTAAAAAGTTTGGGGATCAGGTTAGGTGATACTTGCTATTTTAGATTTACGAGTCAGAAATAGAAGTTCTCGATCTTTGAAGTTCAAAGGTCTTAAAACCATTGGCCTGCAGGATTAGGTCCCTGATAGATGATGGTGGCTCATAACATGGTTTTATTTTGAAATATTTAATGAATTTCATCTCACTTGATATTCAGTTCATTGATTGGTCTCTGTGGATGACTTGGTAGAGAAGGCTTGTGAGACCAAGTCTATGCTAAGCTAAGGAGTCCTACATTCAATTTACAAAATATTCTCTGGGCAAGAGTTAGAAGAAATCTTGATCTGCCCATTTAGTACTTTCTCAGCTTTGTATGTTACACTTTTCCATATATGTGCATGGTTTATTCTGTAGAGTTACTATGGACTAATAATACAGTTTCCTGTATACATGCAGTATGCTTCTCATAATTGAAAGATAATAGAAGATCAAGTAAGTAGTGGTGCTTTAGAAGAATTCCCATGGTAGAATAGTTAAGACATCTTTTTATCTTTTTGTGTTATCCACCTATAACCTCCTTCCTCATTTGCCTATTCAGTGAACTCCAGTTATCACCTTCTACTAGTTCTTCCCTTTCCTTAGACACAGTTAAGTTTTTTCTTTTCTGTAGAACTTTGAACAGATTTCCTATTATAATGCTTACTCACATGATAACTATTTGTTTGTTTATCTGTACTCTAAAACTGTTTGAGCACATTGTTTGCATACTTATGTTTGAATATTATGTTAACATAGACTGGATTTATGGCCCATGATAACATTCCATTTTTAACCTTCTTTTGTGGAGAAATATATGGTCTATGTGTGTATGTGTGTATTTGTACATTATAATTTTTGTGTTATTTCACTCAGTTGTACATATAATTATATGTTTAAAGAGAAAATGTTGGGCTAAGAGTTTTAAAAATACTTAATTTTAGCTGTTTCTCTGATGAAGAAATTCCATATTTTAGTTTTGTTGTTGTTGTTAGTACCATGTATAGTGTTGTATGTGGAGAAGCAATGGCACCCCACTCCAGTACTCTTGCCTGGAAAATCCCATGGGTGGAGGAGCCTGGTAGGCTGCAGTCCATGGGGTCGCTAAGAGTCGAACTCGACTGAAGCGACTTAGCAGCAGCAGCAGTGTTGTATGACTCTTCCTGAATGGGCATAAGATCCAGATGTGTTTTTGGTTACTTGAAAATCTTATTCTTACAGTAGAGTACTCACAGTCACTTAGTGCCTTTCTTGGTGTTCTGTCTACCTATATAAGAGGAAGAAACAAGGTTCATCAATGGGTTAAGAGAACAAAATAATTACATATAAATTTTTACTCTTCAGTGTTTCCTAGCCTAGCGTATATATTCAGTTACAAAGAAGACATACCTAAATCTAGCAAAATAAGTTACCATGTAAAGGAGCAAGTGGTAGAAGACAATAGAACCTACATGGTAGAAAAATTTGTGCTTGGTGAAGAATGAATGATCCTCGGCAATTTATTAGAACACTATAGATTAAATTTAATATTTCAACTTAATATTTTAAAATTTCAAGTGTTTTGTTCCTTTGTAAAATTTCATTTTAACTTACAGTCTGCATCAGCAGCTGCGTCACCATTTCAACCTACATGGTATAGTGAGTCTGAGATAACTCAGGGAGCACGCTCAAGATCACAAAACCAGCAACGGGATCATGATTCAAAAAGACCTAAACTTTCTTGTACAAACTGTACATCTACCTCAACTGGAAGAAGTATTGGCCATGGTTTAAATGCAGTATCAGGTAATAATTAAATTTATGTATGTACGAGTCACTCTATATGTATTTTGGATAAAAGCCTGTTTCCCAAGCTTTTCTGTTTTAAACAAGTAGATTGAATGTGAGACTGAGTCAGAAATAAGAGTGGATCTTCCAATATCTTACCTTAGGTTAGTGCTGGAACTGAAATTAACTCTTCATCTTGGATTTTTGTTCTAAATTTGGCAAAAATGTCTTACACAAATGGGATTTTAATGGATTTTATTTAATTAGAATAGCTGATATGTTATAGTAGCAAAGTTTGTAAAACTGACCTGTCTTCTGCTTATTATTATAGGAGATGAAGTTTTAAATTGTTACTGGGAAAGCCAGATTTACAGATAACATGTTTTAAAATGTTTCCTTGGCATATTTGTAAATAATACACATTGTGCTATATGACCCTTACTTTAAGAAAATGTAGAAATTCTTTAGTTGAAAAATAGTTGGTGGTATTCTGCTAGAAGTTCTGTACAAGGAGTTGGAAAGCTATGATTCTAGTCTTCTAATTGCGTGACATTGGACAAATCACTCAATCACTCTGGTATGAAAGACTTAGGCATAAAGTAATTGAATGAGCATAAGCAATTCCTTTCTATTTTGTTAGGTAGGACGGCCATGAGAAAGACACTGGCCATCTGAAAGATAATAAGAGTAATGTGATGGGTAAGAGCAGACTGACCTTAACTGTGTAGACAGACATCATTACATAGTGATACTTTTGTTCTCTTCTGCTCTGTGAAGGCTTAATATTAACCCCAGGGCTTTTCCCTTAATGAAGGGAAATTATTTGAGGAGTTTAGGACTAGGAGAGGAAGACCCAGAATTTCAAGATAAACAGTAAAGGGGGGTAAGTTTTGAGACTTAATTTTTAATTTCTTTTTAAATGAAATTATATCTAAAAAAATTTAGATTATAATTGGAATGATACATGAATTCTTAGCATAAGAATGAACGAAGTATGGCAGCAATAATAGTTCCAACAAAATAATATAACTTGCAATATAACCTCTTTCTTTCCAAGATGGCTTTGATTTTTACTGTTCTCATCACTTTTGCTGTAATCATTTTTACATCATGTGTATATTGTGTATTCAGATATTTCAGGGAGTGACTGAGACATTAGCATTCTAGACAAGGGGTAGATTTTAGTATTAGAGAAGAACATGTTTGAGTAGGAGATAATTTTATGAGTGATTAGTGCATTAGTGGATTTTGCTTTTCATTGCAACTATATAACTGGATTCCTATGTGTGCATGCATGCCTGATCACTAAGAGTTGTGTCTGACTCTTTGCAACTCCATAGACTGTACCCTGCCAGGCTCCTCTGTCCGTGGGATTCTCCAGGCAAGAATACTGGAATAGGTTGCCATGCCCTCCTCCAGGGGTCTTCCTGACCCAGGGATCAAACCCACGTCTCTTAAATCTCCTGCATTGGCAGGCAGTTTCTTTACCACTAGCTCCACCAATAAACCATAATTATCTCTGTGTAGTATTGAAAATTTGTTGTCATCAGAAACCGTGAAAGGTTTCTCTGAATTAAAACTTCCTCAATTATTTTAAGATTCTACTTGGAGGCATAGTCAAGTTCCCAGATCTTCATCAGTGGTACTTGGATCATTTGGAACTGACTTGATGAGAGAGAGGAGAACAGATTCCTCCATTAGTAATCTTGCGGATTATAGTCACCGAAGTGGTGATTTCACAACTTCATCATGTATGTATAAGCTATACTGTTATGCATAATTTATCTAATAATGTTACATTTTCTTCTTTGTATCATTAAAATCACAGTACAGAGGAATAAATGAAATAAATACTATGAAGATTTAGAATATAGAATAGCTTGATATATATTCTAGGACTTTGTTGTTTTACTGTAAAAATTGTAACCAATTTAAAATATTTAGACACAAGTATCCAATTCTGTTTGCTTATAACTTTTCTACTCTTCTGAATGTATGTTTTATATATACTTGATAATTCTTATATGCTGCAATATAATTTGCCTTATGAATTAAGTAAAACATGAAATCATCATTTTAAGACATAATTTAGGATTCCTTTAGTTTAGCATGAATTTGTTTTTGTTTTCATTTAGTTGAAATAAAAACCCACACTGTTTTTGTCAGTGTATGTAAGCCTAAATTTAAAAAAGTGAAGAAGTCCAGTGAGTTATCCATTATGCAGTGAATCCATCTGAAAAAAAATAAGTGCAATTAAAAAAATAAAAATAAAACAATAATAGTACATAACTGAAGATAAAAGATACTAACTGAAGTTGACAGTCATAGCAGACAAAAGTGCAATTTGATTTACAAAGAAGAATATGCATTTCTATTGGACGGTTTAACTAGATTTGTTAAATGACCTTACTAGGGCAATTTTTTGCTTTATTTAAGACAAATGAAAGTGTATTATTTTCATTTGCTTGACTTTGGATGGAGGAGGTTTAGTAAACAGTGTCAGTAGCTTCTACATTTCGAAAGTATAAGTGTATGGAATAGATTTGTCCCCATTGATTCTTCCATAAGGTACCATGTGTTAGCACAGTAACAATCTAGTTCTTAAACTAGATATATGGATGAATATTTTTTATAAAGGAATGCTGTGATATTTCTCATTCCACTTGAAGGTTAGAATCATCAGCAATGTAGTGTTAAAATTGTAGGTGCCAGAGCTCTATTCTGACTAGGAGTTCCCGGCCAGTACTTTTTTTTTTTTTAAGCATAGTTATGGTTGATGAGTAATCAGAGATTAGAATCCCTGTTGTTAACTTGAAAGAAGAAGCCAAAGGTTGGAGAAAGTTTGAACTGTTAGCATGGTTTGCCATAAAATTACAAGAATGATAGTATTTACATGAAATAACTTTGTACTTATTAGAGTAAGAAAAATTTCCAAAACACCACTCCCTATGAGAATTTTGCTTTTACTTGTTATGAGTCATTCACATTGAGTTTTTGACCCATTTAAAATTCCTTATCCATTTAGATGTTAGGTATTCTCCCGTATCAATTTTTGATCGATAAATTCTACTGTTATACCTTCATCCGTGTTAGTAGATTGATGTTCGCCTCTTATAAAGCTATAATGCATATCTGTTTTTAAAAATTTGTAATGATGACTTTATTCAGCAGCACTGGATTTTACCAAAAGTGTAGACAGATAGTTAAACATGTTAATTTTTTCTCTATAATAATAGTTAGGCTATGTAGTTATAATATGCCAGTGTTCAGTTTGAATCTAGGGGTTAATTTTGGGGTTAATCTAGGGGTTAATTAATTAGTGGTTAATAGACTTAAATTTAATAATGCACAGATAATTCATGAAATTGGTTATCTTTTCCTTTTTTAAAAAAATAGATGTTCAAGACAGAGTTCCTTCTTCATATTCACAAGGAGCAAGACCAAAAGAGAACTCATTGAGCACTTTACAACTGAGTACATCATCTACTAACCACCAAATGCCTTCTGAACATCAAACCATTCCATGTTCTAGGGACTCGGCTAGAAATTCTTTAAGATCAAATTTTTCTTCAAGAGAATTAGAATCTCCCCAAAGCAGTATGCAGCCTGGATTTTCTTATACTTCAAATAGAGGTGAACCCTCAACTATAGGCAGTTCAGATAGAATTAACTCATCTCACAGATCATTTCAAGAATCTTCTGACAATGAAGGTAGACGCACAACAAGGAGATTGCTGTCACGTATAGCTTCTAGTATGTCATCTACTTTTTTTTCACGAAGGTCTAATCAAGAATCCTTGAATACAAGGTCATTGAGTTCTGAAAATTCTTATGTTTCTCCAAGAATCTTGACAGGTTCTCAGTCTCGTGGTAACGCAGCATCAGCTTCTGATATTCCTGATAATAGGGCATCCGAAGCTTCTCAGGGATTTCGATTTCTTCGGCGAAGATGGGGTTTGTCATCTCTTAGCCAAAATCATAACTCTGAGCCAGATTCCCAAAATTTTAACCAAGAATCTGAAGGTAGAAATACAGGACCATGGTTATCTTCCTCACTTAGAAATAGATGCACACCTTTGTTCTCTAGAAGGAGGCGAGAGGGACGAGATGAATCTTCAAGGATATCTACCTCTGATATACCATCTAGATCTCATCATCTTTTTAGAAGAGAATCAAATGAAGTGGTTCACCTTGAAGCACAGAGTGATCCCCTTGGGGCTAGTGCCAACAGACCACAAGCATCTGCAGCACCAAGCAGTGTTGGTACAGGTGACTCCCCATCAGATTCAACTCGTAGTGGACGAAGTACAGGAATAACAGGGATCCTTCCTGGTTCCTTATTTCGATTTGCAGTGCCCCCAGCACTTGGAAATAATTTGACTGACAATGTTATGATCACTGTAGATATTATTCCTTCAGGGTGGAGTTCCTCTGATGGAAAAAATGATAAAACTAAAAATGTACCTTCAAGAGACCCAGAAAGACTACAGAAAATAAAAGAGAGGTAAGTTTGAATACATGTCTTAAGCCCGTAAAGCAGGAACAGATTAGAGAAAGAACTGTTTGTTTCTAAAATGGTTTCTCATAAGAATGATGTCTGAAATTTTCTTCTTTTAAAATTTATATCCAGTAAGATGTTAGTATCTTGCTCAGAGGTAAAATGGATGAGAATTAATACTAGAGATAGGTACTGGGGGTGTAAATTGCATCAGGAAAAAATCTAAAGGTTGTTTTTAACCAGCTTTGGACACAGATACATATGGAAACAAAAGCCCTTAATCTCTTACCCTTTGTCTTGGTAGGCTAGGGCTACATGGAATTGGTAAGTTGACCCAAGTGGTCTTGTGTATCAAGACAATATTTCACCTTTTAATAAGATCATTTATTTACCATTTATTTATATTTCTGATTTCAAATCTTTTGGGGGATGAGGTAAAATCACAGATTTTTAAATTTTTTTAAAAGTCTAAATGTATTCTGAATTACGGTGACTGTTTGACAGAAATGTCAGTTTAAAGTCAGAACTTAGAATCTTTTATTCATATGAAATCTTTTGTAGAGCTTAGATTGCTTAAAAATCTCTGGGGAAAGATGAAAGATCAGAGATTTTCAGTCCAACTTAATTATTTTGCCAGTTAATAATTGTTGCTTAGTTTTTCCATGTATTAAAATTACTTTTATGATGAAATGGGATAGGATAGTGCACATAAAAGATACTTGTAAGAAGAAAAGACTTACGTAATGCTAAGGTCTTTGGGTGTTTTTGGTTTTTGTTTTTTCTTATTCATAAAGGCCCCAGTAATGAAATCATTGGGGAGCATAGTTGTTATAATCACTTTAGATTTTTTTTTGTTTTTAACAAGAAACAATTCAAATCTTACTCTGGGTAATAAAGGGAGCTTCATATGCGTTCTAAGATAGTGAATATAGACGAATATGTTTCCACTTTTCCTTAGGAAAAACAAATTGTACCAAGTGAAGATTCCCTTAAAATTTGCTTTTTTCTCCTTTCGTAGAGAAGAATTTACTCAGCTGTGGTAGTGTTAGGTTTAATGTTACAGGAGCAGCCTCTATTTGCTAACGGTCAGCTGAGTAATATAGTAAGTAACTATATTTCTCGTGCTCAAAGTGAGATTAATTTGAGTGCAGTAGTGTAAGTAGGCAAAGCATTAGTTTACTGATTTCCAAAGAGTAACCAATTAAGCCAGCACTGCCCTGTCTGGTTAGCTAGTTCAAAAGCACATTTGTTGGGGTATTTTGACATGGAGTTTATATGTGTGTGTTCCTTTATTATGTTTTTCATTTATACATGAGGATTATAAGATACTTTACAATTAAATGATTAAAAGTGTAAAAAAATGGACTCTCCCAAAGTAAAAACTCAAGAGCCAAGGAAAGTCACATCTAAAGGTAAAACATAAAGATTAACGTTCATGGGGCTTCCCTGGTGGCTTAGTGGTAGAGTCTGCCTGCCAGAGCAGTAGACACAGATTGGATGCCTGGTCCAGGAAAATCCCACATGCCACAGAGCAACCAAACCTGTGCGCCACAACTACTGAGCCTGTCTTCTAGAGTCCAGAAGCTGCAGCTGCTGGGGCCTGCACACCCAGACCCTGTACTCTGCAGCAGGAGAAGCCCCTCAGTGAGAAGTCTGCACACCGCAGTTAGAGAGGAGCTCCCACTCACGGCAACTAGAGCAAAGCCCATGTAGCACCAAGGACCCAGCCAAAAATAAATAAATAAAAAACCAAGATTAATACTTGAGGTTCTATCTCTGCTTAAGCCTAGGTATGGAAGTCACCTCAAAGTACATGTGTTTCTCTTTCCACAAATCTTTTGCTAAACTCATATGGAATCCATTTAATATAATCCAGGTTGTATTTCAGTTAAAGTTTAGTTTTCTGTATCATCATTTTATTGAGTGCCTTTTTTGTGTCAGCAGTGGACTAAGGTGAGAGATTTTAACCAAAAAAATTACTTGCTCTATAGTGATCGTTTCTGCATTTAAATAAGCAGTACATGTTGGCCTGTGAAATAGGATGTCGGTTAATGGGAACTGCTCCACACTTTAAAATCCTAACCTTAAAGAAATGAGAATGATTTACTAACATTACTGGGGGTGGGGAAAATGAGGAATTTTAAAATCTATTGTTTTGATTGTGTTAATACAAAAATTAATCAGTTTAAACATTACGTGGTTCTAACAACATGTAAATTGAAAAATCACAAGTCAATGTTTAATTCATCAAAGTTGTCTTAAAAGTTTTGAGGGGACAAAAGTAATGGGTATATATGTACATTATCTTTATACTTTTGGAATTAAAGTAGTCTGTGATATTGTAGAAATTAAAATCTTCACGAAACTTATAAATTATGAAAGCTGTGGAACTTAAGCTGTGGTACCGAGGACAAATTACTTTAAATTGTTTGAAGATAAGTAATAGGGTAGCCTATTTGATTTGCTTTTAAAATATTACATTTTTTACTCTTGTTGGAAGTATTTTTCTTGATAGTTGCTATTTATTATTGTTATTGTTTGCCTTTTTTCTCCCCAGAGAGACCATGATATATTTTGGGATTATGTATAACTAGAAATGACCGACTAGGATGAGTTTTGATAGCTCTGTTTAAGAAATATACTGTCTTTTCCAGCCTCCTTTTAGAGGACTCTGAAGAAGAAGAAGGTGATTTATGTAGAATTTGTCAGATGGCAGCTGCATCATCCTCTAACTTGCTGATAGAGCCATGCAAGTGCACCGGAAGTTTACAGTATGTCCACCAGGAGTGTATGAAGAAATGGTTACAGGCCAAAATTAACTCTGGTAAGATTTACCCGTGTGTGTATATTTTTTTTCACAGTTGTTTTTTTTTTTTAAAGAAATGCATGCATGTATGCATTTTAGTTAACAATTCTGATTATAATTTATTCAAATTTATACTCTTATCAAAAGTGTCAATCATTTTTCAAGCAAAAGCATTAAAGAGCATTAGTTTTGCTTCATAAAATTTAATGTATAGTAGTGTTATATTTCATTTACTGAATAGTCTTATTTACTTCCATATGTGTATAGTTAACTGTGATTTGTTATTGCTGGTGACCCTTATATCATGTAAGATGCTTTTGAATCAAAGAAATACTGTTACTATTTAGCAGCTATGTGTCCTTGAGAAAGATTTATTTTCTCTAATGTTATTATGCAGCAGTAGGATTACTGTAGGGAGTCATTGTTTATTAAGTGCTGTTATGGACCCAGGCATCGTTCTAGATATGGGATATAGAGAAGTCAGACAAGGCAACTTTCTCCCATGGAGGTAGTATTATGTGTTAAAGGAATGCCTTGTTGAGATGCTGCTGTGGCTGCTGCTGCTGCTGCTGCTACTGCTAAGTCACTTCAGTCGTGTCTGACCCTGTGCGACCCCATAGATGGCAGCCCACCAGGCTCCCCTGTCCCTGGGATTCTCCAGGCAAGAACACTGGAGTGGGTTGCCATTTCCTTCTCCAATCTTGTTGAGATGAGGGCATTTTAAACTTGAACAAAGAGGAGCTAGCTATTCTAGAATGAGAGGAAGAGCATTCCAACACATGGAACAACTAGCACAGAGCCTTTAAGGTGGGAATGACTTAGGTGTGTTTGAGGAACTGAATGAAGGCCCAGTGTGGCTGTAACTTGTGGGAAGGGACAGGGGTGATAAGTTGAGATACAAGAGATGAGCAGAGGCTTGCTCATTTAGGACTTTGAAAGCTAATGTCAGAAGCTTAGATTTTTATAAGTGTTATACGAAGCCACTGAAGGTCAGGGGAGTGGAATGATCTTATTTCTATTTTGGCTGCTCTGTGAAGAGTGGATTTTATTGGGACAAGAGTAGAAGCAGGGAGCTTTTGTGACCAACTAGGAATCTATTGTTTTGGAGGTGGTGATGGTGGTGGTGGAGACAGATGATTCTGGTATGTTTTGGAAGTAGAGTCTATGGAACTTGCAAATGGATTGGATGTGGTGGAGTAAAGAAGGACAGTTAGAGAAGGAACTGTTTTTTTGCCTTGATCTACTAAGTAAATTGTGGGACATTTATTAAAATAAAGAAGACTGAGAAAAGTGTAAATTTGGGAAAGGAAACCAAGAGTTCTGTTTTGGAAATAATTGTATATGAACTGTTTCTTAAATAATGATATGGAAATGTCAGCTGGGCAGTTAACAAGACAGGCATGATGTTTCAAGGGTTTCAGTGCTGAAAATTGCAGTTTTGGGAATCATGAGCACATAAATAGTATTTTAAGCTTTGAGATTAAATGTCACTAGCACAAGGGCAGATACAAAAAAAATGAACCCGAAACAGAGCTCTGAAGCACCCACACGTTTAGTAGGAGCAGAGAAGATTTGTGGAGCAGCCTCAGTCTGATATGAAGAAAACTAAGAAAATGTAGTGTTGTGCAAGCCAAAAGAAGAACGTGTTCTAAGAGGATGTAAGCAACCCTGTCAGGTACCACAAAGAAGTCAGAACAGAGAGATAAGAACAAATGACAGCTGGAATTTGGCAGCATGGATGTCCTTGGTGACTTCAGTGCTGGGCAAAGTGGATGAGGTGAGGTGTCATTGTATTACTAAATTGGGCTAAGACTAGGGAAACAGCAACGTAGACAGTACCTGTTTTTGTTTTTTGTTTTCAGGGTAGAAAATTTGAGGACATGTTTTTATTTTAACAAGAGATACTGTGAAGAGAAAAATTTATGAAAAAAGAGGGGGAAGATGGGATCCAGAGTACAGGTTGAATAGGTAGTTTTTAATAGGGAAAGGGTACCTGCTAGTGTGGACATGGATTATTTCTAACCGAAGTGTGTTGTTTTGGTGAGAAGGTGCTTAAATTCCCATATAATTGCCTCTGTTTTCTTAATAAGGGTCTTTAGCTGATGGAGGGGATGGGTTAAGAAATTTTCATGTGTGAGGAAAAGAACATTCTAAAATGCTTTCAGGGTTTTCGGATAGTACTAGTGTCCATAAAAATCTGTGGCCATGAATATGATTTAAAAGTGGGATTGGGATACATGTACATTTTTAAGAAGCAATTTTCAGACGCTTGGATACAGACAAGGATTTGAGTTCAGTGGGGTTGAGATCTTTGCCAGGCAAAAAATGATGAAGAGAGTTAAAGTTGGATGTGGTTGTAGTGAGCCTAGAAATTAGACAAGAAAGAGGGAGTAAGGACATTAGGAAGTAGATAGTGAGAAGTCGGATCTGTGTCTTTTGAACCTCATTGACATTGAAGATAATTGCCAGGGTAGGTGAGCTAGAATAGAGAAAGCTTGTAGGTATACAGAAGAGATGCTTAACACACAGATTTTAGGAGTAGTGCTATAAAGTGCAATGACAGGTCAAGGTTAATGACCATAAAGTGGGTGGCTGAGGTGGGGACAGGTAATATTGGAAGCAAGGATGTTGAGGAAGTCAGAATCAATTGTGGTATTTGTTGATGTGGAAATAACCAAGAAATAAGTTGTGTAAAGAAGCTAGGTGCTAAAGTCGTTAATGAATGAGGAGGAACTTTGAGTTTCAAAACAGCAATAGGTATTGGGGACATCTGTCCCTGTTTCTTGGTCCTGAGGTGCAAATGGTTGTTGGGAGGAAGTGATTGCAGAAGACTATTTTATCAGTCTGTGAGGCCCTGTGGTTCAGTCTTGAAGTTGAACAGGGAATTCATAAAGGAAATTGGTTGAGAAGAATTTACCTGTGTTGAGCCATGAGTACCAGGAGGACCTAGTGAAATATGACTAGTAGGGTGGGAAATTAGATCATAGTAATAAATGGACATACTTGTGTGGCAGTGATGGTCTGATGATGATAGTTGGGTGACAGAAAGATAGGTTGTGAAGTATGATGGTATTAATTTCAGTGTTAGTGATCTGTTGAAATTTGATAAACGTGTTCAAACTGGAGATGGTGAGTCTAGTGGAAAACTTTCCTTTCTGCAGCAAGATAGCAAAGGCCTCATTGGGGTAGGGGGTTATTTTTTTTTTCTAAACTAATCTGATCCCAAACCTGTGTGATGGGCCAGTCTTACCTGTAGCAGCCTCTTTTTGACTGTGTGATGTTATGAAAGCCTTCTAGACTTTATTAGGCACTGCCCTGGGGTGTTATAAGTTTAAATGAATGCTCAGCATGGTTCTTGACACTTAGCAAGGGCCCAGAAATGTTAGCTATTACCAGAATGAAAAACACCTTGACTCACCTTCTGTTATATTTGCAATTGGATTCTTAGTATTGTATAGGTAGGAAAACAAGTAATACAATATATTATTTAAGAACATTGGCTTTTGAGAGTTAGACATGCTTTGCATTGGAATAATGACTCCCCAACACTTAACTATAGGATTTTGAGTAAATCTCTTAACTTTGGTTCTCAATTCTGGTAGCTGATCAGAATTACCCATCTATGTTTTAAAAACAGATTCCTTAAATCCAATTTCTAAACATTCTTGAATGTTAAGTAGGTCTGGGGCTGGCCCTCAGTTCCATCAAGAGTCAAATTGAGGAATAGTTTGTTGTTAAGATCAAATGAGATGATGTTTATGAATAGTTTCTCACAGGATTGGGCTCACAGTAAGTAAATAGGTTTTAAAGGTAATGATACGTATTCATGGTGATGAATGTTAAGATCTCAAGAACTGAACCTTCCTGTTAAGTTTTCACAAGGCTTTCTCATATTTACTTGAAGACCGCATCTGGTAGATGATTCATTCTGATAGAGATTTGTTTAAACATTTAAGCAGCTGCTATATGTAGACTGTTAAAAACTCTGCAGATATTCAAAGATGAATAGAATAGTTTAATATAAGCTTAGGCAAATGTAGGCAGGGCCTACTGAGTGAGGTGGGATATGAAGGACACCTGAGGGATGTCCTGGATTAAATGAGGGGTCCTGGATTAAAGATTTCAAGGATAAATAGTTCCTCCAAGCTGCATATGGCCTTTTTGAACAACTTCCTTATGTTACTTGTTCCATAAAAGAGAAACATGAAGCCTTAAGATGTGAAAGACCATTATTAAATTGCATCCAGTGTCCATATTTTATGATCATCATACTTTTCCTGCTTCTGATTCAAAGAATAAATGTCTTAATAAGAGAAAACCTTCTGAAATGTCGCATTTTTTATATCCTCCATCTTGAATGTAGTATTTTTCAGTAATATATTTTTAAAGATTAAGAAAATATTATGAATGCATTTTAATTTCAACACTTTCAAGTATGCTTGACTTCTAAAAAGCAAATCGATACTATTCACCTACTTGATAAATAGAAATGTCTTTTGCAGTTTCACTCCACCTCATCTTGAGGTGACATAGACATGTTACTACCTCAAAATAGCACTCATTCATTTTCCTTTCAGCTGTTTTTAGAAAATGCATGTAAGTTACTACTACTGTTGTGTTAGACTTTATGCTAAATTTTTATTTAACGAATTGTTATTAAATAACACTAATTCTAAGAGTTTATGAGCTCTTCAAGACAGGCATGACTACTTTCTTAATGTTCAGAACTTCTAATATTTTTTTGGCACATAACAAGCACTCAACAAATGTTAAATTGAATCTAAATCTTTACCTTATTATGCATATGACTTATTCTAGTTTTTAGGACAGTTTTTCATTTTAAAGCCCTGTTTAAAAATGAACACAAGGAGGAAAATGGCAATATGTTTAATTAAACAAGACTGGTACTTAATTAGATACAGAAGCTTAGGAGTAACAAAATGTTGAGTGCATATAGGACAGAAGGAATTGTATTTAATTATAGTAAAAAAGTATATAACATAAAATTTGCCCTTTTAACCATTATTTAGTGTATAATTCAGTGGCATTAAGTAGATTTAAAATGTTGTGTAAGCATCACCACTATTTATTTACAAAACTTTTTTAAGTCATCCAAAACAGAAATTCTGTATCTGTTAGGCACTAACACCCTTCTCACCCTCTTCCCAAGCCCCTGGTAAATTCTGATCTACTTTCTCTCTGAATTTGCTTATTCTACATATTTCATATAAATGAAATCATACAATATTTGGGGGCTTTTTGTATCTTACCTGTACCTTATTTTGCTTAGCAGTTGTACCACATATCAGGACTTCATTCGTTTTATGGCCGAGGGGAGCTGTTTTTATCTGAAGAAGAATGGATCCCTTTCTTTGCCTCCTGTGTTATAGGGAAGACACATTTCTTAGACCACAGACAATCTTAGTGTATGTTATCACATCAGAGATACTGGCCTAGGTCTATGTAACTAGTTGTTTTAGATACCATGTTTTAATGGCATCCAGTCCCATCATTTCATGGCAAATAGATGAGGAGACAATGGAAATAGTGACCGACTATATTTTCTTAGAAGAAAGCAATGACCAACCTAGACAGCATATTAAAAAGCAGAGACGTTACTTTACCAACAAAGGTCCATCTAGTCAAAGCTATGGTTTTTCCAGTAGTCATGTATGGATGTGAGAGTTGGATATAAAGAAATCTGAGTGCGAAAAAATTGATGCTTTTGAACTGTGGTGTCGGAGAATATTCTTGAGAGTCCCTTGGATTGCAAGGATATCCAACCAGTTCATCCTAAAGGAAATCAGTCCTGAATATTCATTGGAAGGATTGATACTGAAGGTGAAATTCCAGTACTTTGGGTACCTGATGCAAAGAACTGACTCCTTGAAAAAGACCCTGATGCTGGGAAAGATTGAAAGCAGGAAAGGAAGGGGACGACAGAGGATGAAATGGTTGGATGGCATCACTGACTCAGTGGACATGAATTTGAGCAATCTCCGGGAGTTGGGGATGGACAGGGAAGCCTGGCGTGCTACAGTCCATAGGGTCGCAAGGAGTCAGACGCAACTGAGTGACTGAACTGAACTCAACCTTTATGGCTTCTTATCAAAGGACTTAAAGAGGAAGTAGGAAGTACAGATAATATTCCATTGTCAGCATCCCACATCAAAATATATGAGTATCTGGGATGGGAAAATAAACACAAGGTGGAGGCTTAGGTACCACAAGAATAGTACATGCACGTCAGGTGTTACTAGTTGCTCTTTTAGGAGACGTTACTGGTTTATGGTAGTAGTACAGTCTCCCTGCTGTCTCTTCCTCCCTTCCTTCCTTTTAGTTTTCTATATTCTAAGCTAAAAACCCACAAGGAAAAATGTTTTGTGGAGACATAGCAAAATTAAGCTTTATTTGTGATTTTTCTTTGTTTTTTCACCAGGTTCTTCACTAGAGGCTGTAACCACCTGTGAACTCTGTAAAGAGAAGTTGCAGCTTAACCTGGAGGATTTTGATATTCATGAACTACATAGAGCTCGTGCAAATGAACAAGTTAGTATATTTTGCCTAATTTGGTAAGTGTCTATTCTGTGCATAAAGGACAACTCTTGAAGAAAAGATTAAATCATGATCTGAAAACCTACATTAAAATAGTAACGTAATTTTCTTTTACTGTATTAAGTATAATTTTTCTTTACTTTCCTATAACTTGAAAATGAAGGGCAAAAAAAGCAAGTCACAGGTTTTAAATTATTAAGGTAAAATGTATTATATGGTTCCTAAATAAACCTGAAAATAAAGGCTTAGGAAAGTGGTCCCCAAACAGGCATGCTAACCTTACCTCCCCAGAGCTGTCTCAGTTGTGGATGCCTCAGTCCTGGAGCGTGATTGAAACACCTAGCCCTGGGTCTACATCCTCTCTCTTCTTTTAATGTTAGAAGCAGCTTTTTGTGTGTCTGTCTGCCCCCACCCCCCATGTTCTTCTGCTCTCCTAGTTCCCTCCAGTCTCCTTATTGCTTCCTGCAGCTTTATAAAGAATACCTTATGAAATCTTTTATTCCAAGTTCACATTGTTTATAAACCTCTTTCTTT
Organism: Capra hircus; assembly: GCF_001704415.2. Taxonomy (NCBI): domain Eukaryota; kingdom Metazoa; phylum Chordata; class Mammalia; order Artiodactyla; family Bovidae; genus Capra; species Capra hircus. The sequence continues at coordinate 99,589,386 of NC_030809.1, forward strand.
TAGTATTTGTGTCATTTTAGTCTATTTATATAATGAATAATCTCCAATCTTATTTAAAAGTTTTTCAGATATTCTCATTTCTCAGATTTTTTTGATGTATATTGATAACTATTCTCCTGAGAATTGACTTGGTGACACTAATGTTTACTTTTTGAAGCTTTAAACTTTAAAAAAATTTTGATGTGCTTATGGAGAATGAAGAACTCAGTATTTCCTCCCTTTCCCCCCTGCCAATGGAAAATTCTGGGGCAAAAAGATGTTCAAGGAGATTACAGAGTTGACTCAAGAGCCATACTATACAAGTATGCTTAGCATATTCATTATAAAAAGAGATATGATGGTGGGAGAATGCATAAATGCTTGAAAAACACTTTTTAAATGAAGGAGTAATGGGCACTCCCTTTTTTTGATTAAGGCAAATTTCACATAAACATAAAAATCATAAGTGGAATCAAGCAACATAATCCTGTATGGATACCCTTTACTTTTAAAATGTAGAAATCATGAATACCCTTTGAAAAATCTGATTAAGACCACACTCAGTAAAATTTACAGATTCACAAAATTTGTATATGATTTAAAGGATTTTCAGATCCTTTGAAGCAGATTACTTCTATCCAGGTAAAGAATCACTCAATTAATGCAACTCTGGGCAATTGATGTAGCACAGATGCTACTCACACTAATGAGCCAGTTGTCCAAAGAGAATCCTAGTTTCAGCAAGGAATTGTCTTCAGTCTCCAAGGAATCTCTCTGGATAGCTGAGCATTGGTGTTTTAAAGAACAAGGGAAAGAGTAGGTAAAGGTAGAATATGGAAAGAAATTTTTTTTTAATCTTCTCAAAATGAGTAGGTTTCAAAGGATGGTTTTCTCCTGCTGTCCTTCCTTCCTTTAGGTGCTCTATCATGTCTCTGAAAGGTGGTTCTTTGCATTTCATTTCAACCAGGAATGTTTTCATGGTTCTCCAAGGATTGAATGGCCCACAATCTTAAATAATTTACAAGTGTGAGAAAATGTTAGGTGAAGTACAGAACAATGACAGTCTTGATTAAGCTTCTTCACTTTTAACTTCTTTGTTCCCTGTAAATCTTGGATTCTGGGGGCCTAACAACTGTCATTTTAAATAACTAGTTTAATACAGTTTATTTCCTCATCCAGTGGCTTCATTTTTTTCAAGGTGATGAATTTTAAAATTAAAAAAAAATTCTGGACATAAATTTCCTTATAAGTAAAAAATAAAAGTAAGAAGTGATGATATAAAGACAGTTTTTAAATCAGTTTCAAATTTTTTGAATCCTCTGTGGAATATGACAACAGGTGGTTGCTGAAGTTGATAACTGAAAACGTATAGCTCTTAACTTCAGATGAGTTAATTACCAAAAATAGTACAATTTAGATAGTTTACTGTATAAAAATTACAGGATAGTTTAGATTTTTAATAACACTATATTCATGACTTGTATTGTTAGCTTCAGAACAATAATTTTGAACCAAAGGACAGTTTTTACCCACTAGAAATTTCTATGTGAATCATCCAAGGAACAGTTACTCTGTTACCTTTATATTTATTGTTGCCTAAAAGTTAATTATATCATGTAATAAGTATTTGACCCATTTGAATAGGTTTTATTTGCATATATTGATACATAGCTATACATGAAATGGTAATTTTTAGGTAAACATTTATAGCCATTTGTATTAATAAAATCTGTTAGGTGCATTATAGAATTAGATCATTCATTCTGCCCTCAAATGAGTTAAAAGCCCCACTTTTATATATAAGTCATTACATAACAGAAGACTGTAAATTAAATAGGATATTCATACACCTGTTTGTATCACAGCATTAGTACAATTATATTATGGAGGATATTTCTTGATTTAATAGATGGCGCTATATCTCTAAGAACTGGATATGAATACATTTCCTCTAGTTATCAGTATATGAATGTCAGTCTCTTGTCTATTAATTTTTCATTCTCCATATATCTTCTTTTTCTCATTTGCTTCCCTCTTGAAGGCTGAGTATGAGTTTATCAGCTCTGGTCTCTACCTAGTTGTGTTATTGCACTTGTGTGAACAAAGCTTTTCTGATATGATTGGAAATACGAATGAACCAAGCACACGTGTCCGAGTAAGTAACCTTGGAGCAGGGGGAAAGGGAGGATATGATGCAGCAGTTGTTTGCAATGGAAGGCAGATTGTTTTATGTGTTCACACACTATTTCCTTTGGGAAGTTCCTATATTAAAAGCTTTCTTAAAAGTAAAGGTATTGTAGTTTTAATAGAAATTACTGTCTTTATCAAGGAGCATAAATTTTTCATAAAGCTGTTTTTAAAAAGAAGTAATTTTCTAGCTCTTGAAGTTAATTGGAATATTGGTCAGTGAGAAACAGGGACTTGGAAGTACTAAGGAAAATGCTCTTTCTAACAAGACTCAGTGTTACAACTTAGAAACCTGATACTGAACTCCAAAAACTGAGAGAGTATGGGAAATTAACTTCATTTTATTCATTACTATCCTGTAAAAGATTATCACTCTAGTAGTTTTTAAGCATCTGTATTTCAAACTACTTAAAATTTGGACTGTTTGGTGTTTACTCTGTACATAATTGCCTTAGTTTAACACGTGAGAAAGTTGTTTGTTAGGTATTTTTAATTAAATGGTACTGTTATGGAAATTTATACTCTACTGCCTTGGCATTTTATGTAGCAGGGACTAGAGTCTACATGTCATTACAGTAGCATTCTGAACACGTGATTCTTGAAATGTCTTCATAAATATGTCCTTCAGACAGTTTTTTATACAAATGTTTTCTTTGGTGATAAAAATTCAGTAGAGTTTATGGTGAGGTATAACGTTTCTGTTATATTTTAAAAATTATCAAATAACAAATTCAGTGTATATGGATAGAACTTTTTTTGTAATCATGTAAACATTCCTACTAGCCAATTGTTAATTTTTATCATTCAGAGAAAAGAGAAGGAACTCTCAAAGGCTTTCAGAATTTGAGCAAAAATCTCTTGATTTCTAAAAAGGCAACTTGTCTCTTCAGAATAAATGAACCATATTAATTAATATCTGTTGAATTCATGCCTTTGTAAAAGGTATATACATTTAAAGTACAGAATCATATGTCATATTTTTAGGCAGGAAAGTAATTGATTTATATTTTTTAGTTGACCACTGACAAATCATTTGGTTTCAAAGTGCAAAGGATTAATTTTCTCCATAGTTTTTGGAAGTGTTATACTTATGCAAGAACACAGTGGTATTGAATAAGATTATTGTTATCTGCTCCCAGTTTCTATATGATTAATACATAATTTCTACATAACTGATAATGATATATAAGATGTTTTTAAAAGTCATATCATTAAAAGCTTGTAATTTTTGATGTGGGGGATGAAAGACCCCCCCTATTTAAAGGCTTAAAATTATGTTTGACTTTTAAGTAGAAATGAATCTCTTATACTGATTCTCTCTAGATCCATTTGCTACATTTAAACTACTGTATTTCTTTCTGCATTGTTTCTAGTTTATTAACCTTGCAAGAACTCTTCAGGCACATATGGAAGATCTCGAAAGTAGGTGGAATTTCCCCTCCCCAGACTTGTTGAATTTCCTTTTGCAAATTAAACCCATAGAACAAAACCCAAGTATATATACTCTACCAAATTAGAGTTTCATTTATAGGCTTAATAATACCAGAATAATTGATTTGGGAAAGATGGGTTGGGCAACTGACATTAGTTTAATAGCATATTTTTTTAATTGCATTAATTTTAATGTATAGAAGGATATTATTTTAACCATCAGTATTTTGCTTTTATATAAAATAAAAATATATTTAATCACCTTAATTTTAACACTTCTAATGTTAACACTTTTTTTAAAAAGACATGTTTAACTACTAATCAAAACACATTTCTTAATTGGCTAGATTTTTTGTGTATGAAATTTTGTTATTTAGCTTTGTTAGATCATAAAAGGTGTTCCCTGGGTTTATATACAGTTCGAGGAAAATAGGAGTGAAAGAGTCCTAATTCTGAGTCCCTAACAGAAGCCATAGTTTTTTTTGTTTTGTTTTTTTGTTTTGTTTTGTTTTTTTGCTCCTTGTTCAGGTCCTCATGGACCTTTAATAGGCAGCCAGCTACGCCAGCAGCTCCAATCTCTTAAGATCACGTTCCAGCTTTAGGACTTCTGCCTGGGCTCCTTTGTGAAGGCACTTAATGCCCAAATCTTTACAGGCATCTGCACAGCTTACCCTCTTCTCAAAGTCCTACAATCTCCAGGGTGCTTCATACCAGGTGGGCACAGATATTGGTGGCTCTGGAACAGTTCTTGGGAATCCAAGATTACCCTACTTAGCTATTGTGCTTTTTTACCCAAAGCAATTGGCACTCCCCATGATCAGATTCCAGTACACTCTTCGAAGTGTTATCCAGTTGATTATCTTCTATACGCACCTTTAAAATACTTGGACTATTATATGTAGTCTGTGTAATGTTTTACCTTTAAAGAAAATTTAGCATCCCAATTTGAAGTAAGGTTTCAAAAGGACCTAATCCTCCTTTTTTAAATTCCTTGAATATTCTTAGGCATGGGTTTTTGTCATTGAGTTTGTACAATTTTAAGTTTTAAAAGGATTTAGAGCTGCAGTTAGGTGATACAGTTTCACAGTTTTGGTTCGTATGTGTGGAAATGGATGTAAAGGAGTCAAAATGGTATAATAAAGTGGGACTTCATTGAGTGTAAATCTTTTTTTCCTTCATACCTTCTTAGTTCAGGTCCATCATGTTGGCTAATACAAAGATCTCTTTTTTGTAAGTTATAATTTATATTTTGTCAAATGTGATGAGAGTAATCTGTTGCAGTGTACATTTACCCAGATTGCTGTTAATTTTTTTTACTAATGTTCTTATTTAGAATTTAGTTTATTAAGCACGTGAATGAAAGGGAAAAGATGGAGTTGAAATATGTATATCCAGACTGAGGGTGAAAGGTGTCGTGGGTGTTACTAGTTGACTCCTAAATACCAGAGTACTAATATATTCTGAAAACTGGTTTTGACTGAATTTTCTTCTGTAGAGTTAATCCAGTAGAAAACAGAAATTCTCTGAAAAACTTTTATTTTTTAGTTTGACATTTCTCCATGATATATATAAAACTTAAGTGTAGGATTTTACTCCTTATGAGCTAATTAAGTCTATGCTTGGTATCATTTATCTAAAATTTCTGCAAGGTAAATATATGGAGACTTTAGTTTCATCTGTACATGTTGCATGATTTTTTTCTTGTTGATTGCATTTGCTGGGTGCTCTTAAATTGTCCAGTATTAAATATAAGAAGAGTGTGCATTTATCTTTTCTGCTCTTGATAATAAGGGAGATGCTGGTTAGATGTTTATTTCCATTTTCCTTCACATACAGTTTATACAGTCTTACACTTACTATGTCCTAAGACATTCAAGAATGTTTTCTATTAAACTCTTGAGCTACTAATGACTCTAAAATAAATTGAGGTCAGAACTGTTGCAAGAGTGGTGAGTCTTTGACAACATGGAGGCATAGAAATACTCTCAACAAAAGGTTTTTACTAAATCCAATTATTTTAATTTAGGCTGTATCTATATAAAGCTTTTTTGACTAAACAGAACTTTTTCTTGGCATTCTATAGACATAGCTCTGATGTAAATTGCAAGAACATCCATAACCTATTATTCTATTTCTATGTACATTTTTTTTCATTCTCATCGGATACATCAAACATGCAGCGGTAATAAGCCAGATTCTCCTCAGGTGTGTGAGAGCACTTGCCTCAAGTTTACTCTTTGTCTAGTGTATTTATCATTAGCTGTTATGGACACAAACTGATTTCAGGAATGTTTTAGATGTTCTTGAACCACATTTTAAAATTTTCATTTCAATAAAAACTAACATAACAAAAAATTGTGGGGGTGGGGGCATTGTGGCTAGGCGTCACCTACAAACTACCCTAATGCAGTCATCATAATTTATCATTTTGACCAAACAGTATATAATAAATTGGGATTTTTGTTTTATAAATCATTGCTGTTCTGGCTTCATACTTACACTTCCATTCTCATCCCCCTTAAAATCATCCTTGATCATCCTGTTTTCTTTCAACAGCTTCAGAAGATGATTCTGAAGAAGATGGAGACCATAACAGAACATTTGATATTGCCTAACTGCAAATAGGACAAATGGATGATCTGTGAACAGGCGTTATTAAAACTGGCAATTACGTATGAGTGAATTTTGTGGGGAAATGTCTGTTGAATATATTATCTCTATAGAATGAATATATATATATTCATATATACACATTATGCATGTATATATATGTTCATTCTCAAGTGTTACTGAATTAAAATTCTGCTGGACCTTTAACATTGCCAGTGAATCTAATGTTTATAAACTGGTAATTAAAAGTATTTTTCTTTTAATGAGTGGGGAAAGTGTTACCCTTGTTTTAAATAAGCAATGTTGACAACCCTTTTTTGTGTTCTGATTACTGTAGTTATATTTATGAAGAAAGGTTGGTGTTTTGGTCTGTTAGTGGTAAAAGTGGGACAAAATAGGATTTCAAAATAAATTGCCAGATGGCACCTAAGTATTTTTATTTTTAAAATGCCTTAAGTTGCAGTTTCAGTTTTATAATCATTTGCTTCCAGTGTTTAAAAAAAAATAGGGAGAAAGTTAAGAGCATTATATTAGGTTTCCAAATTTAATTTGAATTCTAAATTCACTTCGCAGTAAATCTAATTTTCTAAAAAAGTATATAAAAATAAAGTGTACAAATGATGGATAAAGTTTTGTATTGATTTGGAAAATGCAGATTATATTTGATAGACCATAGTATGTAGTATGTAGATATTCCTCTTAGGAATATTGCAGCTGTAAATTATATCAAAATTGCTAGCTAAATGCTGTTTGTTTAAAAAAAAAATTATTGCAATCTCAAGTTAATGAGATACTTTTAAGGCCCACATTCAGAGTTTAAAACACTGGTTTTCAATGTGTTTTTTAGTGTTGTCACTTCTTTATAGATAAATAAGATATAAATAACCTGTTTGGATCCTGGTTGTTTTTAACTGTTCCTTGGTAATTCTAAACCTTTATTTGATGACCTAATATTTTTCACTACCTTTAGAGAAGAGATGAACATTACCTATTCACCATGACTAGATTAACACTGTGGTCCTGAGTTGTGTATACATCCATAACACTGTATATTTTCTTCATCAGCACCCTTAGGATACACTTTAAAATGCCTTCAGGTGGTTTCAGGTTAAATAAAGTCTATGTCAGACTACTTTTTCAGAATCTAAATAGAAACTATGTAATTTCCCAAATGTGAGTCAACAGTTTGCTCACTTTCAGACTGTTGGTCTTAATGTAAAACTTTGGCTTGAAATAAAGTGCATACTGATTTACTTTATAGTTTGAAATGTTTCCTTTTAAACTGGTGCTCAAAGAAGCCTTCAATATTATAGCCAAAAACCTTACAGTTTCAAATTCCATTTTATATGAAAATAACTGTTTCTAAACATTTGCTCAGCTTCTCCCTGTTACCTTTGTATTACCTTCCTTAAAGCAGATATGCAAAATTTAAGGATGCCAGTATCAGTATCTTTACTACAGGTCTTTACTTTGAATTCAAAACATTTATGCATTTTAATAGAACTCAGTATGAAAATGTAATGTCTTCTTAACCTACAAAATTTTTTATTTAAAAATTTGAAGTAAATGGTAGAATACATTCCATTGATATACATATAGTTTATTTATAGTTTTGCTAAATTAACTGCTAAATGACAGATACACAATGACTTGCTGCTGCTGCTAAGTCGCTTCAGTCGTGTCCGACTCTGTGCGACCCCAGTGACTTGAGCTTTATAGTATTCTTATAGTTTGTTAGTACTACTTAGTATTTCAGTATTATATAAGCTTCTAATTACCTGTAAATGTGAATTAGAGGAAATAAGAAAAATCTTTCATTGGTTATCATTTTTTAGATTCTGAACAAAATAGAGACCATACAATACTCAAATTCCTAAGAATTTAAGAATACAAATTTCTAATAAAATGTTAAAAGTAAATGGTAAATGGTAACTAAAAGAAAGGATGGTAACAACAGCTACCAAAGCTAAGAATTACATTGTCATTATTAGATAGAATCAAGACATTTGAAGAAAAGCAGTTTATACATTCTGAGTGTAAACAGGCATGCTTATGTTATTACTAATATTAAAAAGAAATACAGACTTGAATTATCCAGTTATCCGTTGAACAATGAATAGACACAAAGGCCTGTTACAGATGTTCAAATATATAAAGAGAATTAAGATTTAACACTGCATTACCAGGGCCTTTTAAGGACTTGTTTGAAATCAAACATGAAAAATCAAGTCACTCAGAACAACCATTTTGGTAGAGCTGTCATTTGAAATGAACTGAAGAAATTATTAGTTATTTAGAAATGGAACGGGAGACTGGAACATCATTTTCCAGTGAAACTTTCTATCATAATGGAAATATTGCCAAATATGGTAGCTACTAACTGCATGTGATCTGAGCATTTGAAATATGGCTAGTGTTAATTGAGGAAGTGAACTTTAAGTTGCCACATGTAGCCAGTGGCTACTAAAATATATATTGTAAAGATTTGTGATAGAAAGTTTTAAGAACAGAAAGTTGGTCTTAATTCTTAAAGGATTGGTAGAATTTTAGTTAGAAAAGCAGGAAGGAATTCCAGTCTAATTTTCACGATTAATAGCCCTGTTAATACTCTTAATAAAATAGACATTTCAGTCAATAACACAAAATCTCAATATTACAAAACATAATTGTGTAGTAACACCCAGTTCTTTAGTACAACAGTCACATACATTATCATCACTTTGTAGTTCACTCATGTCTTGTTAAAAAAAACTGCCATTAATTGTGATGAGGAATGATTCTGCTTCATGGTGGCCAGTGGAAACAGGTGTCACAAGCCAAGACTTTGTTGCCACTGGTTAAGCTTGAGAGAGTATCTCTACATATGAAAAGTATTCCCATGAAATGACTGATGGGATATGCATTAGGGAGAGACGCACTTTCCTTGCACTTTATGTTTCTTCATATAGTAAATACAATTTTGTTAAGTACATACCTTATCTTTTCTAGTAATGTTGTTATAAAAGTTGCTAAAGAAAGCATTCTTGCTTCAGCTGTACTGCATTTTCACTTTTTACCACCAAATGATTCTGTCTTAAAATGTACAGTATACGTACCAGAAACTTGAACATCATCACTACAGTAGTATGCAGTTCTCTGTAGTTATTGCTTACACAGTTTTCATGTCATTGAAATACTTCACTGAGGCTTGGGAAGCATGAGATAGATAGGAACATAGGATATGGCAGCAGGAGAAAAATCCTTAAAGGGCTCTATGCATTACCCATGTCAGCCTCCTCTACACCGTCCTGGTATGGTATGGCTGTAATTATTTTGCTTCACAAAATCTTACTGAGATCCTGACAATTTATGATCAGTGCTAAATAGTATTAATGCTGTGGTCCAAAACAGTATTCTAAAAAGTATTAAAATTATATAATTATATGGCATATGGGGTGTTAAAATCTGTAAAATTTTCCACATCTAATACATTTAAATCCTAAAGGGAGATAGATATATTAGAGGAATTATCAGAGTAACCAGCACAAGTGATATCTAAATGAGAATCTTTTAAGGTTAGGTGTATTCTCCATATCTTATTGGTAAAGGAGCAAGACAATAGAAATTGCTAAAGATCTAGTGATTGCTAAAACTAGCGGTAAGTAGAATTTTTTTCCAACTAAGGTGATTCAACTCAGTGGAAGGAAGATAGAGGAGGTAAGACAAGTAGACTGGATTTTTATTTTTACCTGCTTTCCTTAATTCAAGTGAAAGATGCACTTGGGAGGTGGTCAAAACCATTAAATTATATCTAAGGTGGTTACTCCTTTTGTCTTTATAATGATCCTAAAGATAAATTTTGTCATGATCAGTGATTACATAAGAGTAATGAATGTTACTGCAATAAGGTAATATATCATAAAAACTAGTTTTCATTATCAGGTTTTACATTGAAATCATGCAGAAGAATCACTGAAAGGTATTTGATGTCTTAATCTGACATTTCCAAAATCTTAATTAAATTGAATATCATATTCATTTTCCTCTGCAACTACTAAAACACAGTCATCATTATACGGTGATTGGTGTGCAGTTGAAAAAACTGTAGTGAAACCAGAATCCAAACTTCTTTTGTACAAGAACCAAACAACTGCTCCCAAAACTGTCAAAATTACTGTGCCAGCAATCACCAAAGCTGATATTAAAATGCGGTTATCTGAAAAAGATAAAATATGGGAAATCAGGATATACAAGTTGCTAGTATTGCTTTTTGGGGAGCATTAATATAGTTTCATCACTTAGATATTTACCTATTTTTGAGAATTTCTCACATTGGTTATGAAAACAATGTTTATTACTATCAAGATTTATATTTCTTAGCTTGAATAACTGCCATACTTCAAAATTTGAAGTAGACTTTGCAGGTCTCCACTCTACTTTTAAGACTCTGAAATAGAAATTATCCACACTGTTTCACTGTGTTTCAAATTGTGTATATCCTTTTATGTTCTCCAAACTATATATGTACGTAGTTTAAAATTTGTATTTCAACAAGGTATGTAATGAAAATACCATACTATTCCCTATTACTATTACCCTTAATTACCTTTCTAAATAATGTGCTTACACTCCTCTTTAATTTAAAACTGTTTTAAAATTGTGGTAAAATATGCAAAACAAAATTTACCATCTTATCCGTTTTTCAGTGTACGGTTCAGTAGCATTCAGTGCCTTCACACTGTTGTGCTGTGTCACCACCATACATCCAGAGAACTTCATCTTGCAAACCTAAACATCAACTCCCCATCCCCACTCTCCCTAGCCCCTGGTAACTGCCGTTCCACCTTCTGTCTCTGAAGTTGACTACTCTGGTTATTTAATATAATTAGAGTTACACAGTGTCCTTTTGTGACTGGCCTTATTTCACTTAGCTTAGTGTCCTCCAGGTTCATACATATTGTAGAGTTGCCTTTTTAAGGCTGAACAGTATTCCATACCGTGTTTTGCTTACCCAAATCTGTCAATGAACACTTGATCTGGTTCCACCTTCCTGGCTACTGAGAATAATGCTGCTATAAACATGGTGGTTTAAATATCTGTTCAAGTCCCTGCTTTCACATTTTGGGGGGACATAATGGATTGCTGGATCATATGATAATTTAATGGGAAGCATCAATGAGGAGATGTTATTGTTTTAAAAAATATTCATACATAACTTGCAGGTACATTTTTAAAGTCTTATTATTAAGCTAAGAGACCTTTCTACCTTCTTATAAAAGTTATACTTTACATTGTTACATAGTTAATATTTAAAGAGGTCTTTAATACTATTCAGTACTTTAATATGCTAGAATCTTAATGTATTCTTACATGTGGGAAAACTTTAACAAAAGACCATACTTACCTGATAAATATTTCTTTTCATATGGGACTGGAATATAAAAGGAAATCATCATTAATTTAAATATGGCTTATTCTAAGATTGATTTTAAATAAATAATTTAAAACAAACCTTTTACTAGCTTAGAATTAATATTCTTTATATTGTTTGGCAATGTGTCTGTATTAATCTGTTTTGAACTTAGTTAAAAAAGATGTAGAGGACTAAAAATGCATTAGTTCAAAAAGTGGGAAAACAGTAAGGAAACTCAAGAAAAAGACAATGTGATGAAGTGAGGGAAACAAGATGACTTGGGTTGGAAAGTGCAAACATAAGTAAAGAATACACCTGTGACCTTACCTCATACAGGTTTGCTGTTTATGATGTTTTGAAGTTATAGTTTATTTAAAGCTGTGGCTTATATAATGAAATACTGGGCTGGATGAAGCACAAGCTGGAATCAAGATTGCCAAGAGAAATATCAATAACCTCAGATATGCAGATGACACCACCCTTATGGCAGAAAGTGAAGAACAACTAAAGAGCCTCTTGAGATGAAAGTGCAAGAGGAGTGAAAAAGTTGGCTTAAATAAAGCTCAACATTCAGAAAACGAAGATCATGGCATCCAGTCCCATCACTTCATGGAAAATAAATGGGGAAACAGTGGCTGACATTATTTTGGGGGGCTCCAAAATCACTGCAGATGGTGATTGCAGCCATGAAATTAAAAGATGCTTACTTCTTGGAAGGAAAGTCATGACCAACCTAGACAGCATATTAAAAAGACATTTAATTTGTCAACAAAGGTCTGTCTAGACAAGGCTATGGTTTTTCCAGACTATTTTTTGGGGCTCCAAAATCACTGCAGAGGTGGTTGCAGCCATGAAATTAAAAGACGCTTACTCCTTGGAAGGAAAGTTATGACAAACCTAGACAGCATATTAAAAAGCAGAGACATTACTTTGTCAACAAAGGTCCGTCTAGTCAAGGCTATGGTTTTTCCAGTGGTCATGTATGGATGTGAGAGTTGGACTATAAAGCTGAGCGTAGAAGAATGATTTTGAACTGTGGTGTTGGAGAAGACTCTTGAGAGTCCCTTGGATTGCAAGGAGATCCAACCAGTCCATCCTAAAGGAGAGCAGTCCTGGGTGTTCATCAGAACTGATGCTGAAGCTGAAACTCCAATATTCTGGCCACCTGATGTGAACAGCTGACTCATTTGAAAAGACCCTGATGCTGGGAAAGATTGAGGGCAGGAGGAGATGGGGACAACAGAGGATGAGATGGTTGGATGGCATCACCGACTCAATGGACATGGGTTGGGGTGGATTCCGGGAGTTGGTAATGGACAGGGAGGCCTGGGGTGCTGCAGTCCATAGGGTCGCAAAGAGTTGGACACAGCTGAGTGACTGAACTGAACTGACCTGAGGCACAGTATATGAAAAGAACCAACATTCTAAAAATCCCAAGAAACACTGGAAGTTGAATGCTAGGACCATAAAAATGTGACTAATTAGTCAAAAACCCTGCTGAGGCAAGTTAAAATTGTATGGGATTCCAGATTTAAAGAAAGGAAATAATCAGAGGCAGATGTATAGTTTTGGTTTGCAGTTCGAGTAGAAGGGGGGAATATTAAGGATGCAATGTGGGGAAATGGCTGTCTTGTCTTGCTTCAAGCATCCTAAAATCATATTTTGAAATTTAAATGCCTTTAATGAGAAAACAATTCTATTTAGAAACAAAATCATCTAATGTTTAACAATAATATGAAAATATTGTGGGACAGGATAATTCTGTTCATTAGATAGCATTGTGATGCATAAGAAGAAAACTTACGTTTTAGTCCAGAATTATAAACTATGATATAATTTTTCTTTGCCTAATCAAGGAAGTCCTTGTACTGAATCAAAATTCTTTGTAAACTAACTAGAATTTTGGAATTAACCATTATTCTTCACCACTTACACTGTTTAATCAAATCACATCAAAGAAGCTATGATAATTCCTTTGAACAGCATAAGAAAATTTTGACTTACTAGCTCTAAGAATAAGCAGAGAATGCCTGATTCACATAGTCTGGTCCTACCTCTAATGTAATAGGATTACATATTTGCCTTCCAAGAGTCTTGGGTGCAAACCAACCTAATCATCATCTGAAATCTTACTTCCTGTATTTATTGAGGCACACAACTCAAAAGTTATTTAAAAACGAGCCCTGCTTTCCCCACCCTTAGAATGGAAAAAGGCCTTCAGTTATACTTACTAGCTGCTTTACAAAGGGTTCCTTCCACAGAAGAAACTTCACAATTTCCTTTTTTCCAATCACCTGTCTTGGTGTGCAAAAAGGCACAGGTGTCAACTAGCTCCTCGCCATCTTCTTGGTCTGACCACTTATTAAATGTCATATTTGAGTTATCAAACCACTTGAAACTGGCATCTGTCAGTTAAGGAATATTTTAACATTATGACAGTATAAAATGTTAAAGTCAAAGGGTCTAGCTTTATTTTTATTTTTTGATTATGGATTGTGGGATCTCCATTCCCTGACCAGGGGATTGAACCCAGGAGCTCAGCATTGAAAGCGTGGAGTCCTAACCACTGGACCACCAGGGATTTCTTGGGTCTAGATTTAAAGGTGGGAAGTTACTAAGGTATGTTTGATCTAAACTTTTGATTGTAGGACTTAAATTGGAAGAATATATCCTATACACAGACCAGAGATTCTAGTTCAAGAAGGTTCTGAAAAAGATCCCATTTTTTATTAAACAATTTTCATGGAGAAATAATCAATAGGTAGAATATTAATGGTAACCTTAGTAATTGCATTTGATTTTGAAAATATATACTTTTTATTTTCAGTAGTGACAATAAATACATTTCTATAATATTACCTTGATAGTTTTCTATCCTATTGTTAATACTACCAATATTATTCTACCATATTACAGAAATAGAGTCTAGAATCATATTTTAATCCAGATGAAAGAATCAACTTTAGCTCTCATATGGGACACACATCGAGCTGTTCAGTGAAAAGCTGTGGTACATGAGCACATACTGAAAATACAGTACCTGGAAGCTGCAGGAAATACCAACTTGAACTAGAGACATGAAGCATCTAAAAGTTATTACTAACATTAAGAGAGAACGTAAGTGTAAATATCACTTACCATCTGTGTCAAAAAACATGCCTAATAAGATATCAGCTGGGTCTTTCCATTGCTTTTTCAAAGTATCCAGTATAAAAGCATTTTCTTCTTCATTATGTATGCTTATCATGTCTGCTCCTGAAATTATTTTAGGGAGAGGAAGTCAGCATGTTCTCCAAATCAATGAAAGTCACATGAAGCATATACAGATTATACGTTACTATACCACATATACTTTTGTTATTGTCGTTGGGTCGCTAAGTCGTCTCCAACCTTTTGCAACCCCATGGACTAGCCTACCAGGCTTCTCTGTCCATGGAATTTTTGAGGCAAGAAAACTGGAAGTGAGTTGCCATTTCCTTCTTCAGGGGATATTCTCAACCCAGGGATTGAACCCACATCTGTCTCCTGCATTGCAGGTGGATTCTTTACCACTGAGCCATCTGACAAGCCCCACATATACTCTTACACCCTTTTAAAAAAAAAATTAGCTTGGAAATGTGATGCACATTCCTGAAAAAACAATCGACTCATGAGAAAAATAAAATGATAATATGATAAACTGAATCATACCTTTATTTCATTCACCTAGGGTTAGTAATCTCAACATGGAAACGGAAAATCAGGGGAAGGCTTAAGTGGGAAAACATACTTCCTGCAATTCTCAACTTTTTACTATCCCTTTCTCTAGTCTTCATGGCCCCTCCTGCCCTCAATTCACATTTATAGGGAGCAGCAGCTCTGACACTACTGAAGAGAGCTGAAAAGTCCCAAGACCTAATGAAGTTCAAGTAACAGGCAGTTACTGACCTGCCTCACTTAACTGACCACTATGTGCCTGCTGCCTGAAGCCTACCCCTTCCTATATTTTCTGCTGTGGTCATCCTTAGAAAACTCCTGCTTAGGGAAAGTGATAGAGGAGGTCCTTGTTTCTTGTTCTCAATGGATAGCTGATTTTTCCTGGGAGACTCTCACCTGGTTCAAGAGCAGCAGTCATATATATATATATATATATATATATATATATATATATATATATATATATATATCTTAATGTCTCATATTTTATTATTGTTTTAATCTACATTCTACATACACTATAAAATATGAGCACTTCACTTTTTCCCAGATATATTTAATCTTATTTCTTAACCCAAGAAAGATGCTCTTACAAATTAAAAAAAACTTTCCACTGTCTTAATTGGATACTACTTAGAAAACACTAATGGATTTAGTTTCTCTCATGATATTGTATGATTTTTTGTAAGTGAAAATAATGAAAGACATCAAAGCTTATAGCAACCAGAAATCTAGTGGGGAAGGTACATCTAACTCGGGGGAATATACATCCTTTCAGCTATACTCAGCTAAGTGAGCAATTAGCATCAAAATGTTCCTAAGAAACATGACTTCCCAGTCTCGGTAATTTTACAAGTTTAAATTTTCTTAATTTTCCAAGGAGAAGTCATTGATCCTATACATTTTTAAAGTTATCGTGGAAGTTTTGGATACTACAACTAATTCAAATACTACATAGAGAGAGAAGGAAGTCTTTTCTACTATTGGGCTTCTTCTCTTGGGCTTCCCTACTGTAGGCTACAGTCCACGGGGTCGCAAAGAGTTGGACACGACTGAGCGACTTCACTTTCACTTTTCTACTATCAAATTCTTACCAAATTATCCTGACTTAAAAAAAGACTCCTGAAAACTTCAGAATGCTGTCTTGGATCAGTGGCTCTCCAACTGTAAAAGTGAAAGTAACTCAGTTGCATCCATCTCTTTGGGACCCCATGGACTCTGGTCAGAATACTGGAGTGGGTAGCCTTTCCCTTCTCCAAGGGATCTTCCCAACCCAGGGATCAAAACGGGGTCTCCCACATTGCAGGCAGGTTCTTTACCAACTAAACTATCAGAAGCACAACTATAGTGTGCACCAGAATCACCTAGGGGGCTTCCCTGGTAAAGAATCTGTGGCAAGGCAAGAGACGTGGATTTGATCCTTGGGTCAGGAAGATCCCCTGGAGAAGGGAATGGCAACCCACTCCAGTATCCTTCCTTGGAGAATTCCATGCACAGAGGAGCAGGGCAGGCTGCAGTCAATGGAGTGGCAAAGAGTCGGACATGACTGAGCAACTAACACTTTCATTTTCAGAATCACCTACAGAGGGCTTGTTAGAAGTGTTAGGTCCTACACCAGAGTTTCTGATCTAGTTGGAGGAACATGGAGCCTGAGAATTTACATTCCGAACCAGTTCCCAGGTGGCACTGATGTTGCCACTGAGAATTATAGGACACTTACTAGGCTATTTATGATGACTCAAAATTCATAATTTTTTGGTAATTAACAGATAACTAGAGATAAGAAAGTGTTTTTAGCTCATGATGTGGTAAGAAATGTATATCAGATGATTACTTTTACATCTTTTAAATGAAGCTTAAAAAATAAATTAACTGTAAGAAAAAGAAAATTATAGGACTTAAAATCTCTCCCCAAACATACCATATTATGTTAAAGAAGAAAATCACAAACTAGGCAGACTAGCTTTATTAAGAATAAAAAAGGGGAAAAACATTGTCTCAGACTATTTAAAAGGCAATAGACATAGAGAACAAAACTAGTGGTTGACAGTAGGGAGAAGGAAAGGGTCACGGGCAATATAGGGGTAGGGATTAAGAGGTACTATTATGTATAAAATAAGGTACAAGGACATACTGTACAACATTGGATATAGCTGATATAGTAACAAATGGAATTAAAACTTGCTTAATATTGTACATTGACTGTACTTAAAAAAAAATTCATCCTCACAAAGGGAAATATACCACAATGGATGTCTGAATATGCAATTTCACTAGTAAAAGAGTGAAAATTAAAATAAGCAGTTTCAGAAGTGTAGATTAAACAGTGCTGACTTAGAGTGCAGAAAGATAGGAACTCATAAGTGGATAGTTGGAGAAAAATTAGTTAAAAACCTTTTTGGATACAATTTTGCAAGAAGGCCTACATAAAAGGTCTACATAAAGTATAGGGCTACATAAAGCCCTACATAAAAGTATACATCTTTGACCCAGCAATCCTGAACAATTTATGCTAAGACAATCACTGGTTCTGCTCAGATAGGCACAGTGGTTAATGTTCATCACATTTATGACACTAGAAGATTGGAAATAATAACCAATATTAGAGAATTAAATCAATAATGGCATATCTGAAGAATTGATGCTTTGGAAGTGTGGTGTTGGAGAAGACTCTTGAGAGACACTTGGACAGCAAGGAGATTAAACTAGTCAGTCCTAGTTTAGGAAAGGAAATCAATCCTGAATGTTCATTAGAAGGACTGATGCTGAAGCTGCAGCTCCAATACTTAGGCCATCTGATGTGAAGAGCTGACTCACTGGAAAAGACCCTGATGCTGGGAAAGATTGAAGGCAGGAGAAGGGAACGCCAGAGGATGAGATGGTTGGATGGCATCACTGACTCAATGGACATGAGTTTTAGCAAGCCCCAGGAGATGGTGAAGGACAGGAAAGTCTGGTGTGCTGCAATCCGAGGGGTCACAAAGAGTCAGACATGACTGAGCAACTGAACAATGGCATATCCATATAGAGAAGTATCATGCAGTTATTAGGAAATATACATTCTATATTTACTGCTATGGAAACATTTTTAAGTGAAATACAGATTATGGAACAGTTTGCTTAATATAATCCCTCTCTCTACATATATATATATATATAGAGAGAGAGACATATATGTGCATATGTACATACACACATATGGAATGTATATTATAGTAGTCACGTATGATGTGAGAATGGGACCATAAAGAAGGCTGAGCATCAAAGAACTGATGCTTTCAAAGTATGGTGCTGGAGAAGACTCTTGAGAGTCCCATGGACAGCAAGGATATCAAATCAGTCTATCCTAAAGGAAATCAACCCTGAATGTTCATTGGAAGGACTGACGCTGAAACTGAAGCTCCAATATTTTAGCCACCTGTTACAAAAAGTTGACTCATTGGAAAAGACCCTGATGCTGGCAAAGATTGAAGGAAGGAGGAGAAGGAGGCGACAGAGGATGAGATGGTTGGGTGGCACCACCAGCTCAATGGACATGAGTTTGAGCAAGCTCTGGGAGATAGTGAAGAACAGGGAAGCCTGGCATGCTGTAGTCCATGGGGTCACAACATAGGCTTCCCAGCTGGTGCTAGTGGTAAAGAATTTGCCTGCCAATGCAGGAGATGTTAGAGATGCAGGTTTGATCGCTAGGTCAGGAAAATGACCTGGAGTAGAAAATGGTAGCCCACTCCAGCCTAGAGAACCCCATGGACAGAGAAGCCTGGCAGGCTACAGTCCATAGTGTCACAAAGAGTTGGACACGACTGAAGTGAGTTAGCACATAGATATATGTATGTATCAAACATTTACTAAAATATATCTGCCTAGGGGTTTGGAAATCTAGAAGGATACTTAGCAAACTGTTAACAGTCATTACATTTCCTTGTGTGTGTTCAGTCAGGATGGTACAATTTAGGGTAATTTTCTTTTATTTTTAAAATATTTGCATATGTTTTTCTATATAGGGACTGTACATTTGTGTAATTAGGAAAGAATTTTTAAAAGAAAAGAAAAAATAAGACTGATCTTTAAAATACTCAGTGCTTTAGTCCAAAGCTGGAATTTAGCAAGGTTTTCTTTCTCAGTCACGGCTCCATTGTTAAAAATTCTAGGATTTTTTTTTTTTTAATCAATTCTAGCTGTTATCACCTCCTGTGGTAAATGTCACGTACACTTTTAATTGGTTTTACCCTACTAGTACCAAATTTACTTGTACTGATTTAGGAAATGTAACCAAAGTGCCATTTTAGAAAAAATTCTCAAGAGAAATATTTAACTAGGTTATAGTTTAGGCCTAAGTGTTCAGAGATGAGATTTTCATTCTTTTCTCTGACCTTGTGTCAGCCAATGGAATGTGAATGATTTTTAACAGTGCAATTTAAGGAAATACTGCACAAACTTAAATTACTATGTCAGGCAAAAAAGACACACTTATTTTCTTTAATGAATGACAGCATAAGTCCCTAAAGAATGCAAAAAGAGAATTTTTTTAAAGTGCATAACCAGTAATGCTACCTACTGAGATGTAATTTGGGTCTTTCATTCTTTTAATTGCTAGTAACATAGCTTATACACAAATCACAAAAAGGTAAGACTGAAAATACTTATTGGTTCTATTATAAAGAAAATAGCTAAATCAAAGGTAAATGTAAGAGAGTAAATGTTGCAAAATAAGAAAAATTTTAGGCTCTCACAGTTATTTTCCTATATGAATGATAACAGTACCCCAAATAAGTATAATAAAAGTAACATCAACTAAATTAGCTCAGAGCACTGGGCCTATTTCTAAATATAGCTCTCAGCAGTCCAAAAAATAACAAGCCACTTAGTTTCTATACCCCTAAATATAGGTTTAAGATAGGACTTGGTATAGTCCTACAATATGTGAAGACTTCATAAATCTAAATGTAAATATCCTTGTATTCTTCTTTTCCTTCTTCGTATATAGCAAACACTGAATTCATGTTTACCTACAGTTACAAACCACCTACTGTTCTAAACACTACCCTAGGCAAAAAAAGTAATGGTATTAATTTTAGCTAATTTTCTGATTTATCAATAAAATGGGTATTTCCATAGTGGAAGCAAATATAGAGGATTTATCAAATAAATGATGACATTATCAAAAATGTATAAGAAATTTAAAAATTCACATAAGTAAGACAAACAGAATTTATAAATTTTTAACTGGGATAAAGACATTTTTATTTAGACATAAAATCAACTTTATAAGCAAATTTGTATCCAACAATTTAAAATCCCTAAATGGCTACTTTGCTTTGAACAAATAGTTAACAGACTTCAAAATAAGTCATCAAAAATCAGACACCCTCAAAGTTGCTGGGTGTTTTCAATTTCCTTTTGCTTCATTTACTAAAGAAAAATAGCAAAAACAATTAACTACGTTTAGTTGCCTGCAGAGGAAGTCAGTCAACAAGTAAAAGCTATGCCTCTGGAGTGAATGTGGTTGCGTAACTGTTGAATGTAAGTATCAAAGCTGGACAATGCAATCTAATGATGGTTCATACAAACTAACAGGAGTATAGAACACATCTTGTCTTGGCTCTGAGCCTCCAACATAATCTGTTTCTTGAAATCTGTGTTTTTGTCTAAGTATATCCAATATAGCTTTTTAAAAAGAGACAGAAAATAGTTGTGGGAGAAAACATCACTTAAAAAATCTTGTAAGACCAGCAAAATTCCTATTATTCCATTTCCTTGGAGTAAAACCAAACTGGCATGTTGGAAATGTCTTGTCTTCAAAGAGCCAATGTTCAACACCATTTAGCAAGTAAGAAGAATGATAAATATGTATTGAGCGTTCCATGGCACTTCATAGGATTTAAAACTGCTATGCCTACATTTATTCCTAAGAAAAACAATAAATATGTATTGAGTGGTATTGGCATGTCTTAGGATTTAAAACTCCTATGCTTATATTTATTCCTTCTATAATAAGTGAATATGATTTTAATTAAAGTACCCTAAAGCAATTTGATATTGTTCCAAAATGTTATATTGGTGGGTTGTCAGAATTGTTTTTTAGGTAAAGGGCATTTTAATTTTTTTTGGCCATGGCCTGCAGTATGTGGGATCTTAGTTCCCTGACCAGGGGTTGAACCTCTGTCTCCTGCATTGGGAGCACAGAGTCTTAAACACTGGACTGCTGGGGAACTCCTGGTAAAGGGTACTTTTAAATGCTGGTGTTATGAATATGCTTAAGAGAAAATTTAGTGAAATAATCAAAAGATTTTTAGATCTCACACAATAATAAAAAGCACTTTTAAATAATCAAGGACTCTCATGTCACCATCATAGGTATCTCAGTTGAAAAAGATGTTAATTGACACCATAGTTTTAGTTTGAGCTGACAAGTATCACAATTAGAGGCTCAACAAGGATGCACTTTGGGCCAAAGAGCCAAATATATAAAGAACACTCAAGCACAGCTTTTTAAAAAATGACATTTTTATTTAAAATATTTCACAATGTGAAATTATATTTCCCAGAGAATGCTGAGCAAATCATGTAGCAAACAGCCTTTTTCTCATTTTTATTTAACAGTATACAGAATCCCCCTGCCAATGAAGGAGACTCGGGTTCTATCCCCGGGTCGGGAAGATCCCCTGGAGAATGAAACTGGGTCACAAAAGAGTGGAACACAACTTAGCGACTGAACGACAACAGATTCTTCCACACCACGTGTCACAATACCATGTGATCTGACTTCTGCCCACACTGCATGCCTGAAACAGTACTTTCAGGGCAGAAAGACAGAGTGATTAAGAACACGGTTCCTAAAATCAGACAATCCCTGGTATGAATCTTGGCTCTGCCAATTGTTTCCTATTCAACCTTGAACAAATTATTGAACTAGTTTTATTCTCTTGATAAAAGAAGGCAAATAATAAACTTCCTGATAGGTTTGCTGTAATAATTAAAACCAGTGAAAGTGCATTAAGTGCTTAAGAACAGTGCCTGACACAGAGTATTCGCACCAAATACACACTGCTCTTGTCACTCCGCTTTGAGCAGCGTTCTCCAGCAGCTGACTTCCAACTCAAGAGTTCACCCTCATTCCACTGCCTGTCTTGCATATTATAGAATAAAAGTTGTTACAAGGACCAAAGGTAAAAAAGTAAGACACAACAAACCATTTTTTTTTAAGAAATCACTGAACATTCTTTACTGATCTGTGAAAAAAAAAAAAAAAAAGAATAAACTCCTTACCATGATTAGTACACTGATTTCTGACATCCTCTATGCTTTCAACTTTGATGGCTTCTTGAAGAAAAATGTAACAACTGTCTTGGAACTGAACCCAGGTGGATGAAGGGCAGTCTATGTAGAAAAAGAGAAACACTGTTAAATAACTTGAAAATGAGAATTTCATGAACAGCTAAAGATATGAGATATTAAATTATCATAGAAAAAAGAATGGCTATTTCCATGAACATTTAATATAGTTATTGACACCTTTGGGTTTATATCTACCACTTCACTGTTTGTTTTCTATCTGTCCTACTTAATTTATGTTCTTTTTCTTCCCTTGTTGGATTATTAGACAATTTTATATTCTATTTTTCTTTTAGCTTATTAATTATATATTCTTTAATTTTTTTCCTATAGTGGGTACCCTGAAAATTACACCATGCAATCTTGATTTATTAGTACTGAAAATAAATTAGTACTTTTACTGTTTCCTAGACAACTCTAGGATCTTACAATAGTTTAACTTCCCTCTCTTTGTGCTATTGTTCTATTACTATTTTGCATGTTCGTTTAAACACATATTTACCTTCTCTGTTGCTCTTCATTCTTATATATTTGAATTACTTATTTGAATAATTTTCTGTCTGCCTGAATAAACCCCGTTAGTGTTTCTTTAAGGGTAGGTCTACTACAAATTCCCTCCTTTTGTGATTTTCTGTAAATGTCTTTATATTTTCTTCCCACTTAGATATTTTTGAAAGTAAAAAATTCTTGAAAGGAAGCTTATTTTTCATTGAAGACGTAATTTTACTGTTTTGGCTTCTATCAGTCCTGTTGAGAAATCAAATGTCAGTCTGATGGCTGCTCTTTGGTAGCTGCTTTCAAGCTTTTCTTTGTCTTTGATTTTTAGTAGTTTGACAGTGGTATCGCTAGTATTTTTTTGAATCCTGCTAAGAATGCAACACAACTGTTGAATCTATGGCTTCATTTTCATTGCTCACTTTCGCAAAGCCCTCGGCCATCATCATCACTTTCAA
Source organism: Capra hircus (assembly GCF_001704415.2). Classification (NCBI taxonomy): domain Eukaryota; kingdom Metazoa; phylum Chordata; class Mammalia; order Artiodactyla; family Bovidae; genus Capra; species Capra hircus. The sequence goes on from NC_030809.1 coordinate 99,612,969, forward strand.
TGATGCTTTTCCACTCTCTTTCTCCTCCATTTCTGGGACTCAAAATACATATATGTTAGATTTCACATGTTCAGTATGTTCACTTTGTTCCTTCCTATTTTAATGCCTTTGGCACTCCCTATCCTAATCTCGGTTTTATGGTGTCCTAACCTACTCTCTGGGCTTTCCCAGTGGCTCAGTGGTGAAGAATCTGCCTGTGATGCACAAGACGCAGGAGACCCGGGTTCGATCGCTGGGTTGGGAAGATCCCTGGAGAAGGAAATGGCACCCCACTCACTGTTTTTGCCTGGGAAACCCCATGGACAGAGGAACCTGGCAGGCTACAGCCCATGGGGTCGCAAGAGTCAGACACAACTTAGTGAATAAGCTGCTGCTGCTGAGTCGCTTCAGTCGTGTCCAACTCTGTGTGACCCCATAGACGGCAGCCCACCAGGCTCGCCCGTCCCTGGGATTCTCCAGGCAAGAACAGTGAGTGGGTTGCCATTTCCTTCTCCAGTGCATGAAAATGAAAGTGAAGTTGCTCAGTCGCGTCTGACTCTCAGGGACCCGGAGGACTGCAGCCCACCAGGCTCCTCCGTCCATGGGATTTTCCAGGCAGGAGCACTGGAGTGGGGTGCTACTGCCTTCTCTGAGCGACTAAGCACACACACATATACAGTCTACTTCAGTTTGTAACAAATCTGCTGTCAAACCTAACTACTGAGTTCATAATGTCAGCTATTTCTCAGTTACACAACTTCCATTTGTTTGTACTTTTATAGATTCTGACTCTCTGGTGAAATTTTCAACCTTATAAATATTCTCGAAATTATTACAGCTATTTTAAAGTTCATTTTTGAAAACTCTAATTTCTGGATTATCTATTGGTCTGTTTTTATTTATTTTCCCAGCTTTGGCCTGTTTCTTGTTATGCCTGGTAGTTTTTGTTTTCTTTTTAAAATATCAAATACCAGATACTGTGCAGGAAAAATTTCACAGTATCTGGTATTTGATATTTAAAATAAAAAAATTGCAGAGGCTCGAGATGATGTCATTCTCCCCTAGAAAGGATCCTGGCACGCAGCTGGCATACTGAAGATTATTTAAATACAATCAAGGGTTGAGTCCACCTGAGGGAGCTGTTAAAATCTCTGTGAGGCCCGATATCCATGGATTCCAAGTGAAGCCTGGAGATTAGCTAGCGTCCCTCCTCTTTGGTAAGTAAAAACTCAAATTTTTGTCTCATTAATACCATGAGAATGCCAAAAACTCTGCTCTCTTCTTAGCTCCTTAAAATGTGGACAATTCTTCTAAAGGGAAAAGTAATACACAGGATAGTGGGCTCACGTCAATAAGCTGCCTAAACAGCTCTCTGATGCCTGCAAATACCATTATTACAGAATTTCATCTAGATTCTCCAGTTATTTTTGGGGGGAGTCTTAGTGGAGTCCCACTTCACCAGAGTCAGAAGCAGAATCCCCTCTTTCACACTTCTGAGCAAGTTATTGATAGCTGCCACTACTATCATCCATCAAACAATCATTGGCTGAGCAACTCCCATGTGTCAGAGACAACAGTTAGCACCAAGGAGTAAGGATAAAAGTATTTAAGACAGTGGTCCCCAGCCTTTGGACACCAGGGACTGGTTTTGTGGAAAACAATTTTTCCACAGATTGGGGCAGACTGGGGTGGGGGTGGCGGTGAGGGGAGTATGGGGGGCGGGGGGATGGTTTCAGGATAACTCAAGCGCATTATATTTATTGTGCATCTTATTTCTATTATTATTAAATCAGCTCCACCTCTCAGATCATCAGGCATTAGATCCTGGAGGTTGGGGACCTCTGATTGAAGGGGAATGAGTCCTACACTTAAAGTGTTCAGGCTGCTAGGAGAGTCAGACACATATACATATCAAAGGTATGAGAGGTTAAAGTTATGAGACTATAGAAGAAAAAAGTAGCTTGCTCCGCTGGTGGCTCAGACGGTTAAGAATCTGCCTGCAATGCAGGAGACCCCGGTTCGGTGAGATCCCCTGGAGAAGGGAATGGCAACCCACTCCAGTATTTTTGCGTGGGAAACCCCATGGACAAAGGAGCTTGGCAGGCTACAGTTCATGGGGTCACAAAGAGACAGACGTGGCTGAGTAAGCACACACACAGACAAAAAAACAGTAAGGAAACATTTCAAAAAGGAGGTAATATTTGAGCTGCAATTCACAGGATAACTTTACCATGTGGAAAAGGAGAAAGATGAAGAAATCCCAGGTAGAGAGACCACCATAAAAACCACAATGAGAGGAGTCACATATTCGTTGAAAGGGTTACCTAGGCAGGTCCCTCCCACCCCACACTCCTGCCATCACATGTTTTCTGTATTAAGACACAATAGAGAAAAATAAAAAAGCAGTCATTTCCAGAATGAAACTCAGATTGAAAGTCAGGAGGGCATATACTCTGAATTGCAAACTTTGACTTTCGTATATTTCTTCCCCTGTTTTCTTCTGGTTCCCTTTGTTGCTTTTCCTTTAGTCTTACAGAATTTTAAAAAATGGAAATAGAAACAAACTCCATTACCACATTTAATGCCACTTGAAACACCTCACATATCACTGAAAATTCTTGGACCATGGGTTGAGAAATGCTCTTGTGTATTATTTCTAGTCAAAGCTACACATAGGATTTTGTAATGATGATAAATAACTCAAGAATATAAAAATAATTTTTGAAATATTGTTTAAATGGAATAAAGCATGTCTATTAAGTATATAATATATATTTAACAACAAGTGAAGTGAAATTTATAAATTGTTTCTTTGTACACTTGTATTGGGTTAGCCAAAAAGTTGACTCAGTTTTTCCCACATGATCTTACTGAAAAAGCTGAACAAACTTTTTGGCCAACCCAGTAGTTCTTAGGCTTTATGGTTACAATGAACTCTGATTTCCACCTCATCTGTAGACTAAACTGTATTCTTTTGTTCAGTGGCAGCTCACGTGTCAATTCTCTGTGAGGCATCCCACCTTCACCTTCCTTAAACTCTGACCCCTCTGAACTTCTACAGGACTTTACACTATACACCATGTGAGAGGCCTTTTCTGGTTATAAAGACTAAAGACTTGTTTTGGTTACCCCAAATGATAGAGACGTTCTGCAAGGATACACGGGATAATAAGAAATCTGAGGATAATCTCCTAGCAGTCAAACAGACCTCCTAGTGCTCTTATACCAGGTACCCTCTTGGATTGCTACCTAGCTTAGAGTTAGTCAGTCTTTGATTTAGGAAACTACCCTTATTTTGATTAATCATGGCTTGGATGGTGAGCATAATATGGCACAAGTCAAGGCCCTAGGCACAAGAACCACAGTAGCCTATCTTCTTGGAAAGGGGGCTGTATTAGCCTTTGAAGACGAACACATATTCACGTGTGCTGATCATCATAAAGGTGACATATAAAAAAGAGACCTGAAGGAGCTGGAAAAAAAAAAAAGCCAAATGCTTATCTAGGTCTCACAGGCCTCTGAGATGGGAGTATTATTGTGATAATGATACTTGACAAAGACCCTTGTTGAATAATTAAATAAGCAATATGTGATAAGATTTTTAAAAAACACACACAAATAAAAACAAAAAGCTACAGGCAGAAAAAGTAAAAAACAAATTGTTAAATTCATATCCTTTAAACTTCCAACAGCGTTCTCCTCAGACTTATTTCAGCATTAACAGTAACTCCAGTTAATTCAGCGCTGAACCCCTCTTCTCATGCTACCAGAGTCTGTGCCCCAGAAACAAGATTTAAGCACTACTCAAAAATATTTTTACTCTAAGAAGAGTTTTCACATAGAGGCTGATACCTCCTATGACAGAACTGAGGTTCACACGTACAGAAAAGCTAAACTAATTGTGTTTTGTTCTATACTTCTTAATATTGTACAATTATAATCTTTGACAATTATTACTCAAAAATAGAAAAAAAGAAAGGTTACATTTTCAATACTAAATGTCCTTTCTATAATCCTGTTACAATGAAAATCCTGCCTTCCAGAATACTGGCATAAGTTTTCAATTACAGAACCTGTAATATTTTCTAGAAAATATACTTCAATAAACATACTTTGCTCAAAAGAAAAAAATATCCTGCTCACAATGCTCTCTCCAATGTGCTTCTCTGTTACTCTTGCTTTTTCACAGTTGTCTTGAAAGATACGTTGCACCTAAAGGACTCTTTGATGCTTTTGAACTGTGGTGTTGGAGAAGACTCTTGAGAGTCCCTTGAACTGCAAGGAGATCAAACCAGTTAATCCTAGAGGAAATCAGTCCTGAATATTCCTTGGAAGGACTGATGCTGAAGCTGAAACTCCAATATTTTGGCCACCTGATGTGAAGAACTGACTCATCGGAAAAGACCCTGATGCTGGGAAAGATTGAAGGCAGGAGGAGAAGGGGACGACAGAGGATGAGATGGTTGGATGGCATCACCGGCTCTATGGACATGAGTTTGAGCAAACTCCAGGAGCTGGTGATGGACAGGGAAGCCTGGCATGCTGCAGTCCATGGGGTCACAAAAAGTCGGACACGACTGAGCAACTAAACTGAACTGAACTGAAAGGACTCTTTATGGATTGTATAATTTTATAATTCTATTGGTTTACTGTGTTTACAGATTTAGGAACCTGATGAAACTTTTAAAAGCTTGTACTTAACTCCAATAAATTTCCAAATAGATCCTCTGCTTAAAATTATCATGTGCTAAATGAATAAGATGGTATATCTACAGGAATATTTTGCATTGCCAGCGAGTTCTAATAGAACTCTCTGTTCACTTGTAATTAATTTTTTTAAAGAACCAGGCACAGCAGAAGAGGAAGTGATCCTTGGGACACACATGTTCTGAATGTTAACAATGGAAAGGCAAGATTGTATTTTTTTTTCCTTATCAATAAGACCTTTGTCCTTCTCCCATTAAGATATAGGTCAGTCACTTACCTTCTACAAGGGCAACTGTGGCAGAGGGAGAAACAGGCACTGGTTATTATGTTTATTACGTATGGAGGATGATACAGTATACCAGGCCCCTGGATAACCTGGAAGGCCTGGGCTGCAAGATCTCTCTAAACCCTAAGGAAATTCAGCCACTCTTGACACTCCGTCCCCTTTCAACGTCACCCAACCTAGCTTCTAAGATGTCAACCCCCATCTTCTCCCTTCAAATCCTTTCTCAGAAAAGCTGTCGACACTTTTATTCATAGAATGAGGGTGGCAGTGTTTCTCTGCACCCTTCTCATTGGGCTTTACTGGTCCATTTTCTTATCGATGCAACCTGAAGATCTGCCCTCAAAATCTAAAATAATCTTAAATACTTGATATGTATCAGAAAAAAATTGTGGATGATAACCCTGTTGCAAAACTAATTTTCAACACCTAAGTGTTAAAAAGCTTTCAACACCTAAGCTTTTAAAAGCTTCTCAATGAAAGAAGTCCTGAAATAATACATAATTATAACTTTTTCATTGGAAGAAAAATAAACACTTTTAACATTTCAAATTTTACAATCTAAAATAATACTTGCTGAAACATCACTGTACTATCCACAATGGTCAGAATAAGTCACATCAATAGATTAAAGTGACTTAATGCTTTGAATTCAATTATGAGATGAGCTCAAGGGCAAAAATAAAAATAATTTGAAAGAAATTGCAATCCCATGACCTGCCGCCATTCATCTAAATTTTTTGTCCTTTTATTATAAGTTAGAATACAGCTTAGAGACACATTTCAAAACAAAACAAAAATCCACAATACAGTGAATTTTCTGCTGTTACAGAGCTTCCTTGGTGAGGGGAGCGACACGCAAGAAGACAAGATTCATTCCAAGAGAAATGAGTGCTCTGAAGAGAAAACACAGGGATGTTATAGAGAAGGTGGAGTGTACAGGAAAGGCCTAGGAAGAGGACATGTGAATAGAGATCTGAAGGACGTGGAAGGGTCCATGCCAAGGAATGGGCAAGAGGAGGGTGGTCTGGGCAGAAGAGTCAGAAGGTGGCTGAGTCCCGCAGAGGTCAGTGTGGATAAACAGAGTGAATGGCAGGAAGGGTGGTAATAGGTGACATCAGGGAAAGAGGCAGAGTATTGCAGGCTATGGCAATTCAAAATCAGTAACCTAGATTCTGATCCATGTAACCACCATCAGAATGGGATTTACTCTAACATGCTTACATTCTCTTATATTAACACTCCCCACGGGAAATCACTGACCCAAGAAGCATATGCAAACCCAGGTGTCCTGCATTGCAGGCAGACGCTTTACCCTCTGAGCCACCAGGGAATCTCCACTGATCATTTACTACATACAAAATGTGGTGTTCCAGAAGAACTTTTTAAAAGAGATGCCATGGCACCTAACCCACGTATCTAAAGAATGTTTTGTTCATTGTGATTTTTCAAGATAATAGCTAAGTAAAACATAAGATCATTTATTCTAATAAAATCCAAAATAACAGAGAACAATAATTTCCATTTCAATATTACATTTATATTTTCTGCAACACCATAGGACCTTTCCTGTTAAGATCTTGCCATTCGGCAAATTCCACAATAACTTTCAAAAGCTCTTTTTACTTAGTTCTAAGCAAAATATTATTCCTGATCTTGTCTAGATAAATTGGTGAAGTATGATAATAAAACATGGACACAGGTTTTCAGCTCTGTGTTATCAACATGCATGGGAATGTGCTCAGTTACCATACACATCAACCCACATAAAGTTGCACTCATGATGTTATCTAATTGCAATAATTACCCTTCATTTCGTATGAAGAGAACAAAGGGAAACCAAGATTCACAATGCCTCGAATAGGTGCTAGACATGGCGTACTCCCTGAATGCCCATGATCGCCCTATGGTCATAATCTCCATTTTAACTGAAATGCAATGAGTTGGGCAATTCAATCAAGACCACACAGTCTGTACCTAATGCCAAAACTCATGCACCTTCTAATTTAATCCTTAAAACCTCCTGAGAGAAATTGATAAATTCACAGCATTAATTTATTCAACATGCACTTCTTCAGCTCTTAAAAAGTCTATGTAACCATACTGGACTTATTAAAACAAAACCAAAAAGACAAAACTTTCCAAAGACAGTTTTGAGACAGGCTGGGACCTGAGACCCTTTGCTACAGTGCTTGCACCTGGACAAATGTCTCCTCGAGCCACAGAAAACAAAGACACTATAAGAGACTACAAATAACTGCATGCATGGGCAGCTGGGGCAAATTTTGAGCAACAAGATACAAAAAGATCAAAACCCAACTGCCATTTCTGAGCTTCCAGGAGCAAAAGCAGGGTACTGAGCCTGATCTCTGCACACAGCACCATCAAGCCGGTGGGCAGCCCACCTAAGCCATTTACTTCTCTGTCTGGGACTACGTCAGCCCCTACCCTCACCCCATTTAAGGGACCAGCTCACCCCACTTAGGGAGCAAGCAAGAGCACCTATTACTTGTTTTCACTCCCCTGCGCTGCAGCTTGAGTCCCAGTAAAGCCCAGCCTGAATTCCTTATCTGGTCTCACCTATTACTATTAAGAAGTGCAAGGGCCCAGATGGGTAAATGCTTGTCCTCTACTGCTGATCAAAACAGCTTCTCTGAAGAAAAGAGACATCAAAATCTAGAAATGGGCTTCTAAAGAAATCTGACAAGTTTTTTTTTTCTTAGTCTGACATACAAAGGCACAGAAACTCAGTTGTTCAGTCACTCCAGTCGTGTCCAACTCTTGCGAATCCATGGACTGCGGCACACCAGGCTTCCGTGTACTTCACTCTCTCTCAGAGTTTGCTCATATTCATGTCCATTGAGTCTGTGATGCTACTGAACAATCTCATCCTCTGCTGCCTTCTTCTCCTTTTGCCTTCAATCTTTCCCAGCATCAGGGTCTTTTCTAATGAGTCGACTATTCACAGCAGATAGGCAAAGTATTGGAGCTCCAGCTTCAGCATCAGGCCTTTGAATGAATATTCAGGGTTGATTTCCTTTAGGATTAACTGGTTTGATCTTGCTGTCCAAGGGACTCTCAAGAATCTTCTCCAGCACCACAGTTTGAAAGCATCAACTCTTCTGGGCTCAGCAACCCAGAGGGTGGCTTAAATAGGTGTTTAAATGTAACTGGCAAACATGAGGGTGTGCATTAAGAGGGCTTGGCAGAATCTCTCATCCAGCCTTGTTTTGGACAAACCTGATGTGCTCAGTCTGAACAGGGTGAAACTCTCCCTTCTGCTCCTCCATAGGCAGCAGATGGCATAACTGGTCATAAATGCTGGTCGACAAAAGGTGTCAGGATAGGAGCTCTGAGTTTGTAAGCAAGTTCTGAGCTGCTTATGCTACTGCTGCCTCCAACACTGAGATCCTGTCAGCAGGCTTCCAGCAGGAATTTATAAAACAGCAGTGAAATTCAGGGGAAAAAATCACAAATTCTTGCATAATCAATTTATTCAGACCCATGCAAGTACTCACTCTGTTTTTATTTTGCTCCTTATTTCCCAGAATTGTTCAATCGATAGTGGTTTTGGATGTAAGTCTTTCCCCAGAGTTTCCCCCAACAACATTTTCGACACCGTTACAAGAGAAACTTGTTTTTTAAAAAACACAAAACATATTGAAGAGTCTATTTCCCTCGGAACTTATTTTGGAAATCACGAGTCATTTTTCAGATGAAACTTGCACAACAGCAGACTAGACAAAGATTTTTAAATCACACGACTTCAGTGGAATCCAAGCCTCGCCTGTTCTCTTCCCACTTCCACTCAGGGGTTATTTGGCTGAACTGTTTTCCTGTTTCAACATCTTGAACACCATCCAAATGGACAAACAACGCCGAGAGCAAAAAAGGGTCAGCTTCCTCCCACTCCCATCCCACCCCAGCAGCACGCGAGCTGGGGGAAATCGCCGCAGTCTAACTTCCCCACTTCCCCTTTCAGCCCCAAACGGCCGTGAAACTACGCTCCATCCTGGCGCTTTCATAAGTCTTTCTGCTCTCCTGTCAATTAGCCCCGTTTGGGGACCCTTGCCCGCGACTGGGGTCCGTGCTAAGGATGTGGACACGGTGGGAGATGAAGGGCGCTCTGGGGTCCCCGGAGATCCCCTCCCTGCGGGCTCTCTCCTCCCCGGGGGCGCTCTCAGGGAGCCCACCGAACGCAGACGCGAGGGGTGACGACCAGCCTCCGGAGGCGCTTGGGGTGGGCGCGCAGGCGAGCGCGACCTGCCCGTCGAGAGGCAGCCCTCGCCCGGGGAGAGGGTGGAGGGTCTGCTCCGGGCGCCCGCTCCCAGGCCGAGGAGGGGGCGCGGCCGGGGGCCAGCTTACCCGCGGCGGCGGCGGCGGCGAGGCCCAGCAGCGGCAGCAGAAGAGCGGGAGGTGCGGCTCGCGGCATGACGGCGCTGCGGGCCGCGCGCGCGCTTCTCGGAAGTGCAGAGCCGCCGTCCGACCCCTCCCACCAGCCGCCCCGGCCGGGCCGAGAGCCCGCCCGCGCTGCCTTCCGGCCGGCGCCCCGGCTCACCGTGGTTTTTAAAACTTCATCTGAACCGAAATCAATTCAGCTTCTCAAAAACGTTTCCAAAGAAGAATTTCCGTAACGCTTCTTTCTCTAAATCTTAACGTCGTACGTAACTTCAGTGCCATGGTCAAAGCCAGTATATTAACACTGATCTAATACTGTGGGCTGATCTACAGCCCTTATCGTATTTCATCAGTTGTCCTTCTGATTTTTCTGTCCTAAAATCCAATCCGAGATCATACACTGCACTGCGATGTCACGCGTCCTCAGTCTCTGTACTGTGGGACAGTTCCTGAGTCACTGCTTATCTGGAAACAAGTTTGAAGAGTACTGACCAGTCGCTGTGTACAACGTCCTTTCGTTTGGGTTTGTCTGATGCTTCCTCTTGAGGGAGATTGGAAGCAGAGGATTCAGGTTATATTTCTGTGGTTTGGTGGTGGTGGTGGTGGTGGTTGGTTAGTGTTTGGCAAGAGTACCACAGAAGTGGCATGCCCAGCCCGGGAAGACCACGTCATTCTGTCTTATCACTGGTAATGTTAACTTTGATCACTTGGTTAAAGTGGTGTTTGTTCTTTGAACCCAATAGCCAGAAACCTTTTCAAAGGTTCTCTCAGTGGGCTGTGGCCATCAGACAACTTCTGTCATCAGCTCTTGGATGAGGGTCTTTAAACTGTGCTTGACAGCCCTTGAAAGGAATACTTTGGACTTTGATCTTGAACATCTGGCCTCCAAAACTGTGACACAATAAATTTCTGTTGTTTAAGAAAAACAGCAGCAATCATGTTTGTTACTATACATGTGAACTATGCAACTGTAACTCGAATAGCCGGGGTCTCTGGAACCAGACAAATGAGAGTCACACAGGCTGCTTGTTTAAACTCTGACATTGCCTCATGTCATTAGCAAAAGAGTGTTTTTAAATTGAGTCTAAACTCAAGAATACAAACATAAACAACTCAATTTTAAAATTTACAAATGAGTTGAACAGACACTTCAACAAATAAGATATATAAATATAGCAAAAAGTACATGAAAACACTCAACATCATATGTCACTAGGGAACTGCAAATTAAAACCAGATACCACTGTACACCTATTAGAATGACTTTTAAAATCCAAAACACTGACAACACCAAATGCTGAAGAAGATAGAGAACAAAATGAATTCTTATTCATTTCCAGTGAGAATGCAAAATGGTGCAGCCACTTTGGAAGACAGTTTGGCAGCTCCTCAGAAAACTAAACAGACTCTTGTTGTATGATTCAGTGCTCATGCTCCTTGGTATTTATCCTTGGCTGCTGCTGCTAAGTCACTTCAGTCGTGTCCGACTCTGTGCGACCACATAGATGGCAGCCCGTCAGGCTCCCCCATCCCTGGGATTCTCCAGGCAAGAACACTGGAGTGGGTTGCCATTTCCTTCTCCATCCTTGGTTGAAATGTTACATATTCACAAAAACTTACACATAGATATTTGAAGCAGCCCAGCTATCCTTCAGTAGGTGACTGGATAAATAGACTGTGGTACATCCACACAATGAAATATTATTTGGCACTAGAAAGAAATGAACTATTAAACCATGGAATGAACTTAAACACATATTGCTAAGTGAAAGAAGCCTGTCTGAAAAGCCCACATACCCTATTATTTCAACTTTATATTTTGGAAAGACAAAACTGTGGTATCAGTTTAAAAAAAAAAATCAGTGGTTGTCAAGAGTAAGGGAGACATGACTAGGTGGAGCACAGAGCACTTTTAGGGCAGTAAAACTGTTCTGAGCAATACTGTAATGGTAGATACATATCATTATACATTCGTCACAACTATAGGAACATAAAGAGGAATCTTAATGTAAACTCTGGACTTTAGTTAAGAATAATGTATCTGAATTGGATCAATTTTACCAAATGTACCACACTAATGCAAGATGCTAATAATAAGAAAAAGGTGGCGAGACATAAGGATGTATGTGGGAACTCTGCTCAATGTTTATCCTAAGACTGCTCGAAAATGACAGTCTATTAAAAAAAAATCAAGTCTAATCTTGTCCATGCTATTGATTGTTCAACTGGAAATGGACTGATTGCACTATCTGACCAAAGGGGTCTGTAAGGAGTCTCAGAATGTCAGAGGTGGTAGGGGCCATCTCTTCATTTACTGATAAAGAAATTGAGGCCCAAAGAAAGGATGTGACTTAGCCATGGGCACACAGTGAATGCCAAAAATTGAACCAGAGCCCAGGTCTTCTGCTGGACTCTCCCAACCTCTCCAGGTTCAGTCTCTTTGCCAAAGTATCAAGGACTTGCTCAACTGATTTATCTCCATCATTCCTCAGACTGTTAGTATACTAAACCCAAACCCAAAGCAAATCCTTTCAAATGTACACAGTGTTTAAATATTCAAACCTCCCGATTCTGGGGACTCTCATCCTGCTAACTACAAAGGGGAAATGAACAGTCATCTAACTGAATAAGTTATCTCCACCCCTACCTCAGGCACCAAAGCACACTGTATCAATGTGGATTTTTATTAAACTAATTTTCAAATAACTGATAGATTTACAATAGAAGTAGCACCTTGATGAATCAGTCTACTTTAGGCAAATAATCCATTTCAGCTGTCTTTTATTTTTCAGTCATTTGAACTAAAGGAAGACATATTTCCCCCACTGTTAACTCTGGTGCACACTTCCTCATTTTTTATGCTAATATAAGACAGACTACTTACCTCCTCTGCATGGGAAAATATAGTTATTTCATCAAAATCTCTCATTATGATGTCCTACTTTCCAATTACTGTTTTTTCCTTCTCTCTCACTTGTTTACTTCCTCTTTGATCTCATTCTGGACTCCAATCCCTTGACTTCGTTTTACACCCAGAAGTGAGACTGCTGGATCACCTGGTAGTTCTATCTTTAATTTTTTGAGGAGGGGGGCTCTATTTTCTCCTTCGTATTCTCCTTTTCCTCAATTTTAAACAGCCGAGGGCAGGTAGAAGAAATCTATTCATTCTCCTGATGGTTGTCACTACTAATATATGGCTTTTAATTTCATGTGAGCCCAGTAAGCCTTTTCTGCAGCCTTTTGTCTTGATCATTCTCCTCTCTTATTCATTCCCCAGATAGAATATTTCACTTTTTTATTATGCTCTTTAAGCTGAAACCCCATTCAATATTTATCTTTCTCTGAAAAAGACTTCACCTTCTACTCACTAGGAAAATAGAGGCCATCAGGTATAGATAAACATCTTCAAACACCTGCCTGCTCTCCCCTTCTCTTCCACACAGGTCATTCTCTTCTGTCCTTAGAGAGGAAAGCAAGCTTCCTCCCATCCCATCCAAACCTAGTTCCTCTACATGTGGATTTAGATCTGCCCTCTCATCCCATCTTCTTCAAGATCTTCCCCTTTCTCCCCTGCATCAGCTTCTCTCTGTTCATTGGTTTCCAATGATGTGTCTTGTTTTCATTCCTCTCAGCTTCTAAACCTGTAAATCTCCTCCCCTACCTCCTTTGGAAAGAAGTCTTCTTCACCTTTCCTTCTTCTCACTCTAGCTATGGCCCATCTCTACATCTCAAAAATGTTCTTTGTTTCCTAATTTCCTTTCACTTTTCAGCTCACTCCCGTCTGGTGATTTTCTGCATTCCTATTGGTTAAGATCACCAATGTTTTCCTAATTCCTGGACTCCAGTTTCATCTGACTTTGCCTCTTTGTTGTTTAGCCTTTGAAACAATATTGACTTGACCTTACTTTGTATTAAGAGGGTGTTGGGGAACTTCACTGGTGGTCCAGGGGCTAAATTCTGTGCAGCCAATGCAGGGGACCTGGGCTAGACCCTTGGTCAGGGAACTAGATCCCACATGCCACAACCAAGAGTTTGCATGCTGCAACTAAAGATACCATGAAGCCGAATAAAATAAACAAATCAATATTAAAAGAGAGAAAAAAAAACAAAACATTTTTTAAAAAGAGTGGGCATATGGCCAGGAAACCAAAACCCTAGGACTACTCAGGACTGGCTTCAACCCCTTAAAGGTTCCTGGAGAGGGTCCCGGGCTGGGCATTGCTGAGCTCCCTTTGGACCTAAAGTACTTCAGTTCAGTTCAGTTGCTCAGTTGTGTCCGACTCTTTGCGACCCCATGAATCGCAGCATGCCAGGCCTCCCTGTCCATCACCAACTCCTGGAGTTCACTCAAACTTACATTCATTGAGTCAGTGATGCCATCCAGCCATCTCATCCTCTGTCGTCCCCTTCTCCTCCTGCCCCCAATCCCTCCCAGCATCAGAGTCTTTTCCAATGAGTCAACTCTTTGCATGAGGTGGCCAAAGTATTGGAGTTTCAGCTTTAGCATCAGTCCTTCCAAAGAAATCCCAGGGCTGATCTCCTTCAGAATGGATTGGTTGGATCTCCTCGCAGTCCAAGGGACTCTCAAGAGTCTTCTCCAACATCACAGTTCAAAAGCATCAATTCTTCGGCGCTCAGCCTTCTTCACAGTCCAACTCTCACATCTATACATGACCACAGGAAAAACCATAGCCTTGAGCAGACAGACCTTAGACGGCAAAGTAATGTCTCTGCTTACTTTGCCAACTAAGGTACTTAGGACTACATAAATGGAGACCAAAATAGAAGGGGAGTCCTCCTCTGTAACTCTCAGCTTCTCTAGGTTTAGGAATGGGCAAGATGGGGTGAAGGGGAAAGGCTGATGAGGAAGACCAGTGAAGAAACTCGTGCAGATAATCCAGAAAGAAAAGAGGGTAAAGTTCTGAATTAAAGACAGCTGGCAATGAAGATGACCAGTCCATGAGAAGAGTGGGGAAAAACTGACAGAGTTGCTGGATTAGAGAGATGAGAAAGAGAAGATTCAAGGATGAATTCTGAGTTTCTATCCTGGGAAACAAGGGGTATGCTGTCTTCATATTAATACAAAGAGAATATAAGAAGAATTGTTTGGGAGAATGGAAAAAAAGCCTCTCAGATTCTGGCTGGGCAGAACTGATTAAGTTAGCTTGGCCAAAAGGAGAAATAGACGTATACTAAATTTGTTGAGATATAATAGTGTGAGAATGTTTTAATTTAGAATATAAAGGAAATTAGAGTTTGCCGTACAGATCATTGCCATCTCTTTCAGAATTTTCCCCCGTTTATTGTGATCCACACAGTCAAAGGCTTTGGCATAGTCAATAAAGCAGAAATACATGTTTTCTGGAACTCTCTTGCTATTTCGATAATCCAGCGGATGTTGGCAATTTGATCTCTGGTTCCTCTGCCTTTTCTAAAACCAGCTTGAACATCTGGAAGTTCACGGTTCACATATTGCTGAAGCCTGGCTTGCAGAATTTTGAGCATCACTTTACTAGCATGTGAGATGAGTGCAACTGTGTGGTAGTTTGAGCATTCTTTGGCATATATGCCAAATTTGCTGGCATATTGAATGTGGCACTTTCACAGGATCATCTTTCAGGATTTGAAATAGCTCAACTGGAATTCCATCAGCTCCACTAGCTTTGTTCATAGTGATGCTTTCTAAGGCCAAGTTGACTTTGCATTCCAGAATGTCTGGCTTTAGGTGAAAGAGATGGGAATTACAGACCACCAGACCTGCCTCTTGAGAAACCTATATGCAGGTCAGGAAGCAACAGTTAGAACTGGACATGGAACAACAGACTGGTTCCAAATAGGGAAAGAAGTACATCAAGGCTGTATATTGTCACCCTGCTTATTTAACTTATATGCAGAGTACATCATGAGAAATGCTGGGCTGGAAGAAACACAAGCTGGAATCAAGACTGCTGGGAGAAATATCAATAACCTCAGATATGCAGATGACACCACCCTTATGGCAGAAAGTGAAGAGGAACTAAAAAGCCTCTTGATGAAAGTGAAAGAGGAGAGTGAAAAAGTTGGCTTAAAGCTCAACATTCAGAAAACGAAGATGATGGCATCTGGCCCCATCACTTCATGGGAAATAGATGGGGAAACAGTGGAAACAGTGTCAGACTATTTTTTGGGGCTCCAAAATCACTGCAGATGGTGACTGCAGCCATGAAATTAAAAGACGCTTACTCCTTGGGAGGAAAGTTATGACCAACCAAGATAGCATATCCAAAAGCAGAGACGTTACTTTGCCAACAAATGTCCATTTAGTCAAGGCTATGGTTTTTCCAGTGGTCATGTATGGATGTGAGAGTTGGACTGTGAAGAAAGCTGAGCACCGAAGAATTGATGCTTTTGAACTGTGGTGTTGGAGAAGACTCTTGAGAGTCCCTTGGACTGCAAGGAGATCCAACCAGTCCATCCTAAAACAGATCAGTCCTGGGTGTTCATTGGAAGGACTGATGCTGAAGCTGAAACTCCAGTACTTTGGCCACCTCATGCAACGAGTTGACTCATTGGAAAAGACCCTGATGCTGGGAGGGATTGGTGGCAGGAGGAAAAGGGGATGACAGAGGATGAGATGGCTGGACGGCGTCACTGATTCGATGGACATGAGTCTGAGTGAATTCCGAGAGTTGGTGATGGACAGGGAGGCCTGGTGTACTGCGATTCATGGGGTCGCAAAGAGTTGGACATGACTGAGCGACTGAACTGAACTGTACAGATCATGAGGTCTAGTTTTTTTTTAAAAATGTCTTTGACAATCTAGAGCGGTGGGATGATGTTGGGGGTGGTAGGGAGGTTCAAGATGGAGGGGATGTATGTATACTTATGGTTGATTCACATTGTTGTATGACAGAAACAAACAGAACATTGTAAAGCAATTATCCTCAATTAAAAATAATAAAGTCTTTGAGATATACTTAAAATTTGTCTTTTTAGGTAAAAAGTTGTTGAACTTAATAGTTAAAATTTGTCTTTTTAGGTGAGTCAGTGAGCAATCAGGTCTTTGTTTCTCCAAGAGGCTTTTAGGATTAAATGAACCGAAGAGAAAGAAACCTGAATCTCTGGCTTTCCCTAGCAAAAATTCAGCAGCGAGTCAGGACTGGGGTTTCCAACACTACAGCAAACATTTGCAGGGCAGATGTCCCAGGTAATGAAACATCCTGCCCTGGGATTGGGGAAGGGAGAATACTGTCAGAGGGTATTTATTGGTCACTTCTAAACTCGTCCTCTATACCTGATCCTCTGTTATTTTAGGTGCCTCGTTTTGAAAGATCAGTTTTGTCAGACCACATGTGGGGGTTGGATTAGTTAGGAAGATTGGAAAAGGCTGTCTTCAGTTCTTCTGAGAAAGGGAACACAATATGGGCAGCTCTGGTCATGGTAAGAAGGACCTTCATAGAGATTGTTCAGTGGGAGTTAGAAATATGAACCTGAAACTAGATGTTTGAATTATTGACTTAGAAGTGGTTGATGAAGGCCGAGGGGTGGGAGGCGGTGTGCAGGATCTCCTGAGGGAGGCAAACAGAGAGAGAAGCAAGTGTATTATAGGTGGGACCCCTGCTGACCCAGTAGCCAGAAGAAATGCTGAGTCAGAGGAATCCAAAAAGCAGCCTAAAATCAAACACTCAGAGATGTACAAATGATTATATTTATTCTTTTAAAAGTACACACAAGATCTTGAGGCCTTGCTTAACAATAGCTGGACACTTTTTTTCTTGTCATGCTATATGCGTAACATAATAAAGCCCAATCTAGAGACTTATTTTTCAAAACAGAAAACAAATACTTTTACATAAGATCAACAATAGTTTTACCTAAATAATAAAAGAAAATGATTTTATTATGGCATCACTACTGGACTTCCCTGGTGGCTCAGAAAGTAAAGCGTCGCTTGCCTATAATGCGGGAGACCTGGGTTCATTCCCTGGGTTGGGAAGATCTCCTGGAGAAGGAAATGGCACCCCACTCCAGTATTCTTGCCTGGAAAATCCCATGGATGGAGAAGCCTGGTAGGCTACAGTTCACGGGGTCACAAAGATTTGGACATGACTGAGCGACTTCACTCACTCACTATATATACCTGTACTTGTTGCATCAAATTTGTTCAGTTCATTGAAGAAAGTCTTAACAACTAAAATTGTACAGATAATAGAGTAAGAGAATTTAATAAATTCAGTATAAAATAGTTCAGGACGACCATACTACAGCGTGTTAGACCACTAAAATTGTCTTAGAAAGTTATTTACAACATTATCATAATATAAACACTAAATTTTAAAATAAATCTGTGGATTTTCTACAAAAATAAAGTACAAATGTCAATATAAGTTAAACACTGAATAAAACATTCACAATATCCAGTAGAAGCTATTATTAGGACTATATTCTAGGTGGTAAAATTCAAAACAATAACCATAAAACCGTGTTTCCTAAACCATTCATATTTTAGTAGTAATCACAAGATTTAGAGTTTCATTGTAAAATTCATTTTTACAAATATACACAATTTTCACAGACCTCCTATCTCTTATGTAAAAAGGTAACAAAGAATAAAAATTTCTTAGTCAGAAGTTGCAATACTATGTTAAACATATAAACTGTGAAATTTTCAAAAAAATCTCATCCTTAGCTGATTCCCTTTAAAAAGAAAACATGTTTTATATAAAACAAAAAACACACTGCTATAAGATATTTAATCAATCTAAAAATATTTCCACACTTATAAAAACATTAAGTACTAAATCTTCTTTAAAAGCCTTTGAAAAACTATGAACAGAACAAAATTATTTGCATTTCAATAATTTTGGTATGAAATATCTTTGGAATGGTATAAGAAAATCTTGCCAAGAGGCATAATTTTGCTGTTTGCATGTCTCATTGTTCAATAATTTCCCCCAAATGCTACAAATGACTACTGTAAAACAATGCTGATATTATTTACTGTTTTGTTTTTATCTAGAGGTACTAATTTTGCATTTGGCTTAGATGTTCTTAAAATTAAATGTACATATGTGACCCAGTAATATGCCAATTTTATTTCCTAAGACATTTTGTTAAAACGCCATTCATATCCTAGTTACCAGCTACATTCTTACAGAGAAAACACACATTAAACTCATTACCCTATGAACAATTTGGACTTTAGTTCCAACTTTGGTATCTTTTCATGCCTTTAAGTAGTTATAAACATGGCATTTTGTGGGTTAACTGTAGATACCAGCATTATAATTAAACAAAAAGAGTACCTAATACCTCAACATTGAAACAGAGTAAATACTGATATTGGGAAAATTTTAAATGGCTCATTTTTCCTAAATCATCAGTGCAAATTAGCAAACTTCTAGAAGAGCTTAGTCATGGAAAGAAGGAAGCATAATTTCGTCTTCATTCCCTCCCTGTTGATACCGAACTGAAGAGAAGCCCGACCAGTGCCAACGGTTCCTTCGGAAGAAGAGCCAGACCAGCCCGCAGGTTAGAGCTAAGATACTCAGCACAGCAAGCGCGATACCTAGTCCTCTGTAATCAGGGCCTAGACCAGAGAAAGGTTTGACAGTGGACGACAGAACAGAACAGTGACCGTCACTGATTTTATATATTAGGCTTTGTGTCACATATGTGAACACTGTACAAATTAGATACAGTAAGTGCTGACTGTCTCACAGTGTCAACACAGAATTCAAACTCATCATCAAACACTTCAGTGCTTTCTGGTCCAATTCAACTGTTTTCATTCAAATCCTCTTCACTCCTATAGCAATTTTCTTCCAAAGAAATTAGAGTGGTACCATTATTCTCACATTCCCTTCCCATCATCCTTTTGAGACCCTCATTCCCAGTTTATTACCTTACTTTGACAGTAAATTGCTAAAGGCTGGTAAATGTCTGTGTTTGACTTACCTAGTGCCAAATAAAGTGTTATTTGCTTTAAAGGAAATTAACCTTTTAGGATGACCTCACTGAGTCCCTCTCTATTCAAGTTTAAGCACTGTTCCAGGCCCTTATCTACATGCTGCCAAGATGGAGTCATTGCATCCCATGGCTTTAATATCATCTCTTTGCTGACTTTCCTTCTCTCTCAGATGTCCAACTGCACACTAGACATTCCATATGGATAGCTCATCTCCACATGGATATTCAAAATGCTGAAACGGAACTCCTGGTTTATACCATTCTAACCCTACTTCTCCCTCACCCCAAATCTACCCGTTCTCTATTCCACTAAGTATAGAACCTGAACACTTGACTCAGGATTCCAAAGCCCTACCTGTCTGACACCTGTCTACTTTCCAGTTCTTCCTTAAGCCCACATCAAGATGTTCTGTCTTGGGCTCTCTGCTCCAACTGGTACCTCTGCCTGGTGTGACTCTTCTGCTGATCCCAAAGGCCTCGGCTGGCCTTTCAGATTTCAGCTTCCATATCTCCCACTCTAAGAAGCCTTCCCTGATCACCCCTGATCTAGAGTAGCTAAACCCCTAGTCTCAATACAGTTTATGTGTGTGCATGCACACGTGCCTGCTCAATTGTGTCTAACTCTGTACAACTCCATGGACTGCAGTCTGCCAGGCTTCTGTGTCCATGGAATTCTCCAGGCAAGAATACTGCAGTGGGTTGCCATTTCCTTCTCCAGAACTCTTTACCATTGCACCACAGAGCTTATAACTATTTGATATTTTCCTCTCTTTTAAAAATGGACCTGCTTGGTTACTCCTTAACTGTCTTCAATAGATTGTAGGCTCTGTGAGAAAAGGAATCTTACCTGTCTTCCTCATGGGTGCACCCCAGCACATAAAACAGATACTCTAAATATTTACTGAATCAATGCATAAATATGTAGATACTGATTACCTAGAGTTAAGGTTTTATTTTTAACATTGGTACACCAAAATGAACATTTTATGTTAATCTTTAAAAATGTTAATGTAAAAATTTTAGAGCTTGTTAAGATTTTTGTGGTTAATTTATGTACCAATTACGATGAAACAGAAGTTCAAAGTACAATTTCCTATAGATACTTAGGACATTGTAACTAATTAAATACAGTTTTGCATTATTGTTTATCATGAGTTGTATGGGAATAGGGAGAAAAGAAATGAAATAACTGCAGAATTAGACCTTTGAGCTTTTAGTCTCTGAACTATAGAATAAAACACATTTTAACATTTTCCAAGAAATGACCTCCCTAAAACTCTGGCAGCTCCCATTTTTCTTAGGAAAGGATTATACAGAGTTTGGACAGTTCAGTACTTTCCCCTGGGAATCCTAGACATCTTGTGCATTTACTGTCATTTGTAATTCATTTTTCTGAGGGAAAGAATCTTTATGATTCAATCAAGTTTGTATGGATATACTCTAAGGACTAAGTACTCTGGGACAAAGTACAAAACTTTGCGTACAGTTGAATTGTACATTTATTGCCTGACCCATTCTTCAAAAAGGTTCCATAAGGACAGTTACATACTTACCCAAGGGAACTTTGCAGACAACTCTTCCGTAGCCACGTGAACATTCAACTTTTGTCCAAGTTTCATTTGAGGCTAACAAAATGCTACATTGTCCTCTGCCACTCCTAAGTTTATTTGTCCATTTGACAAATGTCACTTTTGATCCATCTAACCAATTCCAAGACTGATCTAAAGAAAGAAGTTTGTTTACTGTAACTAAATTACTAAGGTAAAAAGCACATGGTTCATACAATTTATTTATTTAAAACTGTGCTGTGCCACTATTTTTAAAATGAAATTTATTGAAAGTGAAAATATTAAAATCAGCCCGTCAGTTGCACTTGACATATTTCAAGTGTTCAACAGCCACATATGGTTAGTGACCACCACATTGGACAGCACAGACAGGAAAAATTTCATCTTTGTAGAAAGTTCTATCAGACAGCACCTACATAGAGTATAGGTGTGATAAATGAAGTACCTAATGCGTGCATATTTATTGTGTGATGGGCAGATTTCTAAAGATCTGTATCCATTGTCCCTTGCTTCCCACCCATGACTTCCCCCATTAAAAATCATTCACAACGTGCTGGCGGGAGAGGAAGAGGCCTGCAGGGTCCAAGAAGTCCTCCCCACCATGATTCCCCTTCTGGTTCCCAGCTGATGGAGCACCACCTTGTGGTGAGAGTATAAACACAACTTATACTTCCTTTAGATGGCCAACTTAGAATTCATTCACTTCTTGACACATATTTAATATTTTGGAATTCACATTTATTTCAATTATTTAGAATTCAAATTTGCATAAAATGTGAAGCCAACTTTCTATTATTCTATCAAATGTGTACTTTTAATTCATTCTTTATGAATGATAAGTGCATGGAAACAATCTATTATTCCTTATTGAAAAATTCTTCCACAAATCTTTTTGAACCAAACCTCTGCAATTTTACTAAGGTAATATAAAAAAAAAATCACCATTAAGACTTACTTTCACTCTATGGTTACCAAAAAAAAGTAAAAATGTTTCAAGAGGGAAGGAAACAAGAAGAAGAGAACTTTCTGAATTCCCTACCAGGTGATAGACACTAGAATACCATGGACAGCCAGCAATGGGTTCCTGGTGGGACACACAAGGGACACAGATACTGCCGTACGAGAAGGAAGATCCTGTTGACCCAAGTATCTTACGCCTCTAAAACAAGTCCAGTTGATTTAACCTGATTTTCTATTTCATTAGTGTTTCCATCATTACTAATAAGTCATTCATTTATTCATCAGGAGTTTATAAGCCTCTAAACCAGCAGACCTAGCTTATTCATCACCAAGAAGTGTCTGAGCTAGCCACTGCTTGACATTCTTTAGTGAGGCTGACTTGGCATTCAGGACAAGTTAGAACTCTCTTTGCACACTCTACACACAGATATTTACCAGCAGAAAGTTGAGATAATCCAAGCCAAACTCTCATGGTAATGTTATTATTTTCCCTCATTAGTCTGCTCACAAATTTATTCTCATCTTCATCCTTTATAGTAACAATAGTTGCAGAACGGGCTGTGGAAGGAAAACAAACCCTAAGTCAATTAGCTTTACGCCAACTAGGGAAGATTGAGGGCAGGAGGAGAAGGGGACAACAGAGGATGAGAAAGTTGGACGGCATCACTGACTCAATGGACATGAATTTGAGCAAACTCTGGGAGACAGTGAAGGACAGGGAAGCCTGCTGTGCTTCAGTCCATGGGGTTGCAAAGAGTTGGACATGACTTAGTCATAGAACAACATCAAGATTAAGATCATGAAGATATTCAAACTTGACATAGTGTATAGCATTAATACACAAAGTATAGTGTTCATAGCTTCCAAAAATGTTAGAAATATTTCTAGACTGAAACTTCGTGTATATACATATCTTACGTCTCCTCAAAATGTTTACATGGTAATATTTCTGGGCCGTAGAACTACTTAACCAGTGAGATCTCCCTGTATGAACAGCTAGTCATAAGAAGTGGGGTATGTGATGGCAGAAATCTGTGTTCCCCTGTAGATTTTCAACACTCCCTCCTCAACAACCAGTTCTGTGTAATAAGTTAACTTTAAATGTGCTTCTGCTAAAATGAAAATAAAACGAATAGATTTGAGATGTTAGAGAGCATTAGCCTTCCTTTTAATATTATTTTATACATAAGTATACATGGTCATGATCTTAGGCATCTGGTCCCATCACTTCATGGGAAATAGATGGGGAAACAGTGGAAACAGTGTCAGACTTTGTTTTTGGGGGCTCTAAAGTCACTGCATATGGTGACTGCAGCCATGAAATTAAAAGATGCTTACTCCTCGGAAGGAAAGTTATGACCAGCCTAGATAGCATATTAAAAAGCAGAGACATTACTTTGCCAACAAAGGTCCATCTAGTCAAGGCTATGGTTTTTCCAGTGGTCAGGTATGGATGTGAGAGTTGGACTGTGAAGAAAGCTGAGCACTGAAGAATTGATGCTTTTGAACTGTGGTATTGGAGAAGACTCTTGAGAGTCCCTTGGACTGCAAGGAGATCCAACCAGTCCATCCTAAAGGAGATCAGTCCTGGGTGTTCATTGGAAGGACTGATGCTGAGGCTGAAACTCCAATACTTTGGCCACCTCATGCAAAGAGTTGACTCACTGGAAAATACCCTGATGCTGGGAAGGTATGGGGGCAGGAGGAGAAGGGGACGACAGAGGATGAGATGGCTGGATGGCATCATCAACTCGATGCACATGAGTTTTGGTGAACTCTGGGAGTTGGTGATGGACAGGGGGGCCTGGCGTCCTTTGATTCATGGGGTCACAGAATCGGACACAACTGAGCGACTGAACTGAACTGAACTAATATATGGTCATGCCATTGTATATTGTCCAAAATACAGTATGAAACTGAATGAGTGAGTATTCCTCAAGTTTGACAGGTTGCCTTAAACCCACAGAGGTAACAGTACTATCACCAGCATCAGGCAAGGGATAGAAATAAAATAGTACCTGGACTTGGAAACTAATCCAAAATGGAATCAAATAGTCTTCAATCCAAACCAGCTTATCCATACTTGAACTAAAGCATGTCTTTTGTGGTGTAAAGTACTAAAAGAAGGGCAAAGGAAAGCATTTTCTCCTCTACAGATCACCACAGTGTGCAGGCACTTTACCTTTTATAATTCTAATCTCACATAAAAGTTTCCATCACGTCGTTAAGCAATAACAAGGAGATTTTTAAATCAGTGAAATGTCTCCACAAGGGAGTAAAATAAATAAGATAAATGTCATCTGCCTAAATTGCTACCCAAGGATGCAGGTCTTTGAAATACTCTAGGTGGTCTCCCTAGAAGTTATTTCACAGTTTGGCTACTGTCTAAGATTCTCATGGGAGGGAATCTTTCATTTTAGTTAAATCTGAAGATTAAAAGTCCTGTCCCCTAAAGTGTTCAGAGATGTGGGCCATGGGTCCGTTTTGCAGAATGAACAACCCATGCTTCTTGGGCTTTGTTACCCTGGTCAGGTTAAATTTATTAATGACTAAGTAATGAAAAATCTACACTTTTGTATTTACTGCTTAATCAACTTTACAAAAAATCTGCTTCTTAACCCTTTCATTTGAGCATATCTAGCTATATTTAAAATGGTTTCATTTGTCAGTATTTTCACATAATAGTTTATTTAGCAATTTTTTATTCTATTTCTTCCCACTTTCTTTTATATACCATCTACTTATTCTTATATTGATCATTTTTTAATGGCTGTTCCAATATTCCATTGAGTTCATATATAATAAAATATTTAACCATTTCTGTACCACTGGGCAATTAGGTTATAATGCTATTATAATTAGCGAGTGCTTCACAAAGATTTTCAAAAACATAATATTTACTTTAAAAGGTTTCCTTAAGAAAAATTCTAATGACTAAATTATTGAGAAAAGAAAATCAACACATTCTAACTCACCAAGCTCTGAGCAAAATTGTCTGGCTTCTGAGAAACTGTGCAATGCCTGGTCGGACGTGTAACAGTGGTCCCTGTACTGAATCCACTGGGACTTGTTCCCTTTTACTCCTGGACATCTTGATGAGTAAGTATAAGAGGACACCTCTTTAGCTGTAAAAAATGTTAGACATAACTGTGAAAACATACAGAAAAATATGACTGGCTTTTAAAATCTCACTGACACCATGGTTTCTGTAGGTAAGAGGCACTCAACTTCAGTACACACCAGAGAGGGCTACAGCCCACACTCTGAGACCGCAATCTCATTAGCTTTTTGGAAAACCATTTTTAAAACTAAGAATACAGAGGAAAGTACTTAACTCTCTAAGATGAATTTAGACTAAAGTAAAAACAACTGGAAAGACAGAATCGAGAAGAAAAGACAAGGCTGGGTAGGCCTGTAACAAATTTGAAGTAACAATTAAAATTCTTTCTTTCTTTGGATTCCTTTTTGTATTGATCACAAAGACCTACTTTTCCCTTGCCATGAAAAAATCATACCCACATTGAAAACTTGGTAACTTGCTTACAAAGCACAACAGATCAGCATTAAAAAATCTGTCTCAAGTCAAAAAAAAAAGCAGGTGTGGCTTCTAAGCTCTGAACAATTCCCCTGGTTTCCATGTAAACTGTTTAATTTTCAGTCGTTCTGTATAACACAAGAAGCCTGTGTAATGAAGCCTGTCCCCCTTAACACCATTGTTAATTCCAACTGAAGAGAGTATGAGAACTGGAAAGCAAATTGCCAACGTCCTGCTGAGCGGGTACAGATTATCTGAACCAAATACCTGATCTGGTACGGCCAGTCGCATACCCACACCATTGTTCTCTGCGCATTACGCATGGGCTGCATGCCCTTCAGTCACTGAAGGCTTTCCTGCTTTTGTTCCTCATTGCAGTTTGGTAGATTTCTTCTCATTTATGATCCCTGTGATTCCAGAAGAATGGCTACTGCCCTTTTCTTCTCCACTGAGAGACTTCAGAACGGTTCTCCATTCCTTATTTTGCGTCTCAATCCTGTTTCTCCACTAGGGCTCAATCTTTTTTTGAAATCTAGCTATTTGATTGGCTTCTGCCTCCACACTTTTCACTAATGCCACTAGTTTGGGGTCTAAGTCTTCCTTCAGTTTGAAAACTGACTACTCCTGGGTAAGTTTCCTAGCTGCAGATGACCAAAAGTCATCTAAAAGTTAACCTGCGAAGTCTGTAAGACTTGTGACAGTTCTTTGTAAGGCTGTGGTGGAGGAAGATGCTACTAACAAGTGCTTGATTCTATCATACTGGGAAAACAGCATCTCTGACAAAAAGTACACTGCTGACTACTCTATCACTGCACAGGCAATGGTGCGTGTTGTTTCTTTAGATTCAAAACGTGCTGAACACTGGCTACCAACGCATGGCTAGGATAAGCGGACTTTTATGAATGGGTTGGCTTTAAAAACAATTCTTCATCTGCTGGGAACATATCGAAATGCCTTATCTTCAAAGCCTATTTGTTTCTAGTCAAAGCTGCAAATAGCCTGTCTTAGACGGCATATATTTTCTTTCCTTACTGTTCTTTAGGGAGTTTTGCTTTCAATTCTCACATTTTTTTTTTCCCTGCAAGGGCCAGCCTTGTGGTAAGTTTGTTATATTCCTGTAAAGAAGATTCCATTTTGTTTGAAAGGGGATAAAATATACATTATGTAAAATTTACCACTGTAACTATTTTTTCACTGTATAGTTCAATGGCATGAAGTATATTCACATTATTAAGCAATCATCACCACCATCCACCTGGAAACTGTTTCATCTTGCAAAACTGAAATTCTGCTCCAATTAAATAATAACACCTCATTCTTTCTTCCCTGCAGCATTCACCATTCTACTTTCTATAGTAGAAATATTTGGAAAATGTTTAGTTACACAAAACATTTCTTTACTAGAGATTCTTTTCTATAAAAACTTTCAGAGCCATTAATATGGTAAATCACCTAAGATTTTTCTCAAATCTATATCCTGTGGAACCCTTTTTCAAAAAGGAGAATCTCACTCTTTGAAAAACACTGCTAAGTGAAATTAAAATTCACAAATTCTAGAGTAAAACTCACTGAGTAACAGAACAATTGAAAGTCTTTGAGAACAAATTCCTTGAATGGGCATATCATATTTGTTTCTCTTTACAAAGTATCAAAATTATTTTGCAGGATTTATGAATAAACCTTATTTAATATCTATAAAAATTATTTTGCATACTTAATCAGGTACATAAAACAAATGTCATGTTTTAGTAAATATACAGCTATTTGAAATCGTCTTACATTCTGTAGGTTTATAACAAATAGCACCATCCTTAACAGAGTTGCAGCTTTCATGCTTCCAAATTCCTTTTGGATCCAAGACAACACAATTTCCAGCAGATTTTTTATCTTTCCATGGAATATAGTCAAAGGCACTGCCATCAGACCATTCAAAACTTGATTCACTTCCCTGTATTAAGAATAATAGTCATAATCTGAATTCATAAGTATGACTTCAAAAGAACATTGAGATGAACATGCATACTTTAAGAAATATAGGAATGCAGTGCTAATTATTTGCTTATAAGTATTATAGATCTGAACATATTTGTAAAACCAGGGATTTACTTTTGATGCACTGATTTGAGACATTGCTCTGGCATATAATTTAAATAGGATTTTAGAGATAGATTTTACTACACTCTATCTCTAGATTTCTTTTTTTAAGGATGAGTTTATATAACACTAGAAATTATATGACATGGAAATGGCTTCCACTTGTCACAATTACAGGTTTACAACCCCTCATATTACTCTAAATATTGTTTTTTATGTTTTATAGCTTTGTGGTTTGTGTCCCTGGCTTGATTTTTTTCATATTACAGAAGTTATCAAGCACCAAGGGGCTGGAAGAGAAAAACAGTTCCCAAGAAATTCATATAGGAAGATTACTTTTGATTTGTCCTTAATTCTTAAATCCTAATTTGCCATCCTTTTACTTTTCCCAGTTTATTTAGATTAGACCTCTGTTCTAATCTCAACAGACTGTTTTTTTTTTGTATACTAGATATCATCATCAGTACATATATATATACACTACTTAATAGGATTCAAATAGTGGCACAAAAGGCATGTTTACCAATAGAAGATTACTTTCAAATAGTGTCAATTTCTAGGGGGAAGTGGGGAGAAAATCTACATCTATATTTTAGATGTAGTTAAGAGTTTTAACTTAACTTGGCACCTTATATAATTTTTTAACTTTTATTTTGTATTGGGGTATAGTCAATTAACTGGAGAAGGAAATGGCAACCCACTCCATTGCTCTTGTCTGGAGAATCCCAGGGATGGCAGAGCCTGGTGGGCTGCCATCTATGGGGTCGCACAGAGTCAGACACGACTGAAGCGACTCAGCAGCAGCAGAGTCAATTAACAATGTTGTGATAGTTTCAGGTGAACAATGAAGGGACTCAGCCATATATATACAGGTATCTATTCTCACCCCAATACAAATTTTGTGCTAATAATCCTCTATTAAGGAAAATATCATCAACCCCCATTTGACAGATGAGGAAATAAGCTTGCAAAGGTATAATAACTTGCTTGTGGTCACCCAACATGTAGATAGAAGACCTGCCACTCATATTGGAACTCAGATTTTTCTGATCCCAAGCCATTCCCTTTTTACCAGCTCTCCAATTGCTCTATCCGGAATAGGTCACAGTGGTGTTGCTGAGATATTAATCTACTGAGTCCTTAGGATGGCTTGGCAGTGTCTAGGGCAGCTGCGGTCCTGGCCAGTTGCCCTAGTGTACTCTACAAATACAATTTTCTATCTGTTTTACATTGTGAAAAGATAGAAAGCACTATAGTAAGCAAATGCAATCCCAGGACTTAATCTGACGTTATACTTGGAGTTAATATTTTATGCTCAAATTCCCGACCCTCTAACATACTTGGAAAGTTTCTGGAAAACAAAACAAGACTTACATCGTGACTTGAGAGCCCAACCCATAGCGGAAATCCATCACGCTTTACGATATCTTCCAGAAAAAGCTGGCCATTTTGGTCATGAACACTTGCCAAATGACCTCCACTTTGAGAACATGCATTTAATGCTTCATACCATGTTACCTTTTTTTGAATAACATTATAAATACCATCTTCATATGGAATAAACTGTGGCAGAGTAGTATTATATTCTTCCTTGTAGTCAACTATAATATTTAAATTAAAAGTGTTAGTGATTAAATTTAAATTATTTAAAATACATAATTTGGGTAATATTAGACATACAATCATTTCAAAAGTTAAATAAAATTGGACTATAAGAAGGTCAAATACATACTTTATCTTATTGCCACAGCTTATTTAATAGGCTCTTAACTATTACAATTGTCTTGGTGATTAAAAAAAGGCACAAACACTGTCTTTCATTTAAGGAGCTCACATATTAATTGGGCACAGAAAACACCAGCACCTGAAATGAGGGCAAAACAATGAACCACTAGAACACTTGCGACTGGCTAGGAAAGGAAAGATTCATCTGGATTAAGAGAGTCAGAAAACCTGCTTAATAAATTAGGTCTCCAGATTGTGGTTAGCTGAAATTAGTTCTAAAAAGAAATATGGTAACAAGAAAGTCAACTAAAAACAATCAAACAACCACAGTAATAACAAGACCACAATTACGAGGGTATTTCAAAGGGACACAAAAGCCATGTTAAAGAGCTCCAGCAGCCAAATCTGGAAAAATTCAAGGAAAATATTAATATAGTCTATTATAGCCCAAAGTATAAAAAAATAACCATGAGCCCAAACTGATATGAATAAATGCCTAAATAAATTTTTAGATGGAAGAGAATAGACAACTCTCCTATGCAGAACTCCAAGTTATTTATATAGATACTCCCCACTGCAGGAAGGTAGAAAATAACTCTCCATTCCCTCAGTGAGGACTGAGTATGGTAACTTCCTTACAAACAGTACGCTATGGGAGGTGGGAAGAAGAGCAACTCTGCAGTGGAGGAAGCTAACAAACATTACCTTGCCACAGGTGATCAAGGTCAAAATCCACAGTGACAAGAATAAGTTACGTTGACAGCATATATCCTTCACAGGATGTGATGAGAATGACATTTTACCTCTTTGGCTTTTTCTCTAAGCCCCAAACCCATAACCCCAGTTTACCCATGAGAAAAAGATCAGCCAACCCAAACTGAGGGACATTCTACAAATCACACGACCAGTGCTTCTCAAAATTGCCAAGAGAAGTACGAAAATCTGAAAAACTATCATAGCCAAGAAGAACCTAAGCGAACGTGATGACTAAGTGTAATGTAGTACACTGGATGGATTCCTGAACACAAAAATAACATGAAGTAAAAACTAAGAATATCTGAACAATATATGGACTTTAGGTAATAATCATCTACGAATATTGGTTTATTTGTTGTAACAAGTGTCCCATACTTAAGACAGATGTCAACAACAGGGAAATCAGGTTACGGTATATTTGGGAACTCTCTGCAATCTCTGCAACTTTTCTGCAAACCTAAAACTATTCTAAAATGAAAGTTTTATTAAAAAAAGAAAAGAAAGAAGGTAGAAGACATCATCGCAGGAAAAAAATCCCATAAATAAAGGTACAAGTGAGAAAGGGTATACACTGTACATGGGCAGTTAAGAGATCAGCCTGACAGGAAAAGATCTTTACCGAACCAAAAATGGTGGGAAAAATGGACACTGGGAGGAAGCCTAGAAATTTAGAAGAGACACTGGTTTCTAAAAAGTCTCAGAGGCTTACAGGAACTCAAAATAACTGATAGTAGGGAATTCCTGGAGATTGTTGATAGAAGTGGTACATCCGAAAGTTATTCTCCAAGAGTATGAAGGGAAAAGGTGGGCCTAGATGTGACTGTGATGGGCTCCATTTAGCAGAGGGCTTAAAGCAGAATGGCCATAATAACAGTTTTTAAGCTGTAAAAAATTTAAACCTGATATGCATTAAAAAATAGACTTATTTAAGGAATTAGGCAAAGTTGAGAAATATTCATTTTTAGCCTAGACTGTCAAAACTACCCACACATACTTTCTTATGCATAGAAACTTTATCCATCCTTCAAGCCCCAACCAAGTTTTTCCTCTTCTCTTCAATGGTTTTTAGTTTTTATTATATCTGTTTTCACTGGTGTCTTTTGATTTCTCAATAAATGTAAGCCTGTACATACTAAATAACCTAAGATTAACCTACATAAAACAACAATAAACATTTAATGCTGTTTTCCCAACTGAATTCATTTTACTCCTTGAGATCAAGACCATGACAACAGGGAGTGTGTCTTCCTTTCTCTAAAACTTCCATAGTGCTTCTCATGATATTGAATACAGGGGAGCCACTCAAAAAACTCAACTGCATAATGCCCACTAGTGGAGCTAATGGCTTTACAGTCTCTTTCGCTGGAGTAGAAACTCTGCCTTAGCATACTTACCCATTTCAATTTTACAAGCCAGAATGCTGTGCTGGTGAAAGTATAGTAAGTCTTCAACAACATTAAAGGTTTGAATATCCCAGAAGCCATCAGTACTCAAGCCAGCAATAAACTTGCCATTTTTTATAGCTGGTCTTCCTGATCTCCAGTGTGTATATGACAGCGTGGTCTTATCAGACCACCTAAGAGAATTATCTAGAAAAGAAACATTTTTTTCTATGCTTAGAGATTAAATTAAGACTTGAATTATAGTTACGAGGTTAATATCTCAAACTCAAGAGATTTTCTCTTTTTCCCAACATTCTAAAGGTTGTATACTTATGTGTGTTTCTCTAAAACAGCTTCCAATTTTAACAGTAAACAATGCTTATTTTTAACATAGAAAGTACAAATTATAAATATGAAAACTAAAATTTACTTACAATTCTATCATCCTGAAATAATTTAACATTTTGTTGTTACTTCATCCAATATTCATTTTTTCTACATATATGTTTAATTGTGATGAAAATTAACATAACTATGTAAAAAGTTAACATGTTATAAAACTAGTGGTAGAAAACTGGACTTAAACTATGCACAGTTTATGTGAACTGACTCTTTAGCTGCGGGGAGGTGAATGGGGGCTACTCTCTCATTGCTATGCACGGGCTTCTCCTTGCACTGGCTTCTCTGGCTCTAGGCACATGGGTTCAGTAGCTTTGGCACACGGGCCTCACTGCTCCATGGCATGTGGGATCTTCCCGACCCAGGGATCAAACGAATGTCTCCTCCATTGGCAGGCAGATTCTTAATCCCTGGACCACTGGGGAAGTCCTCGATTGTTTCTGATAATATAGCTAAGAAAGTACAGCGGAGGGTACAATTGAAATCTCTAACTATATCCTGGGCCTCGTTTCTGCTGCTCCACCCAGGATCACTGTTTCCTCAGTTACTTTCAGGTAAAGCTAGAATTCTTGCCTGGAGAGCCCCATGGACACAGGAGCCTGGAGGGCGACAGTCCACGGGTTCACAAATAGTTGGACTGATGACTAACACTTCCACTTTTTTTCACTGGGAAGCTTCTACCTAGTTCCCCTCTATTTTTTCCCATCCCCAAATCTGAGTATTCAAGCATCATTAGAGAAAAGACTTGGGCAACTAAATACTATCATGATGAACTTATCTTCAGCTGGCAACCCAAGTCTTAGTCATTGCTTGATAGCTTAATTTTTGTTGACTCATCTGCAAGAAAATCTTGAGTAATTTTTAGAAAGAGACAGGTTAGATAGCAAAGAGCAGACTATTTTTAAAATGGCCAGATTTGAGTAATTTAGCTTCTTTGTCTACCCTACCTCTAGCTATCATTGTCCTGTGCCTCTCATTCAGCCCCCTCTTTGGGTAAATGTATGTTTTTGAGGCTTTATGCCCAGAGAGTGATTTTTTCCTAATTTCAAAACTTCATGGTTTTTAGGACACCTCTTAATGAGTATCTTTCTAAACTGATCTTACTTCTCCTATTATTAGAGTCTGTGTTTTTTTAAAAAGTTTCATAGCAATTATATCTTGGGTTTGTGGCATTTACAATCTCAAATATTCTAGTCCATTGACAGACTATGTGTCTCCTTT
The DNA here is from genome assembly GCF_001704415.2 of Capra hircus. Classification (NCBI taxonomy): domain Eukaryota; kingdom Metazoa; phylum Chordata; class Mammalia; order Artiodactyla; family Bovidae; genus Capra; species Capra hircus. The sequence continues at coordinate 99,645,924 of NC_030809.1, forward strand.
TTCTAATGTATACCCCAAGCCAATGATATAAACCCAAAAGTGCAACATTAGAAGTGTATTTCTATTCTCACTCAGGTCATATACCTAGAGATATAAAGTAAGTATTAGACATTTATGTGGGAGTGCAGTCATTTTTAGTTAGTCTTGTACTGCTAGGACGGAAAGTGGAAAAAGGAAATCATCTTCCACCATTAAACTCTAAGCTTGGTGGTAAAGGTATTTTAGTGGCAGGGCAGAGACACAAAACCTGTCTTGGTATCTGTGCAAGTTATGCTAAGTACATAATTATAATTTTGTATGTTGATAAATACTTTGAAAACTATACTTTTACAGTGTGATAAACAAGTAGTTCATAATGAAGTATGACTATAGAAAAAAAACAGTAGATTTACAACTTACTTTCATAAGTGATACCTAACATGACCCATGAAGCCATGTAATTGTAATGTAGAAGCTGCTCAAGAACAAAGTTGTTCTCGTTTTCATCTCGAATACTCAGAATATGTGATTTTGGATCTGGTAAACAAAAAAATAGCCAATAATTGAAATAATTATTTAGAACACTTTGTTTGATAGATTTAGCAGTTTTTACTTCCCAGTTTAATACACTTCAAAACAAACAACAGTAGAAAATAAGTAAGAGATATAGATTAAAACCATCTTGTACTACAATGAATAGGTTGAGAAGTTTTCAAACATTTTGATCTTAAATTTGGTCTCATAGAATAGTGGAAAACTAGAAGTTGAGTAGAGAATGTGAAACACTGATTTGCTTTTCCTTACAAGGCTTATTTTGAGTTGGTATAAATCCACATATATTAATGATACAATGTCAAAGACTATAACAAACAAAACCTCTTGAATGGGCTAAAAGTCAAAAATCTTCCTTTTCCTTAGAGATCACTGTTTTACAGGAAGGTTTTAAAAGTTTAATATTTCCCAAAGTGTGTTCCTCAGGGTTTCCTCAGAAAAGAGTTACATTGAAAAGAGCTTTACAAACATTGGTTAACCAAAATTAAACTACTTCATTCATGCCAGTATTTCTCAAAGTACATGCTAATGTATATTTGATAATGTTTTATTTTTTTTTGATAATGTTTTAACAGGAAACAAAGATGTGTGACATTTCTTATCCTTGTTCTTTTACTAAGAATTTTTTTTTTTTAATAGAACACCTCTTAAAAGTAGTGTTCCACAGAGCACACTTTGAGGAACAATGGTTTGATATCTTCCACAGGAATTTTCCACAAAGTTGATGCAGCCACTGTTAAAAAGTCACAGATCCTCAGTGGATCTCACAGGAAATATCTGGATAACCTTGAGAGCTAAAAGTATGCAATATGTATTTCTTTTAAGCAGAGCTGCTTCTTTACAGCTTATCTAAGCTTTCAACCACTCAAACTGACCTGTTTTCTCTTTGCCCGTAGCCTAAGTTGATTTAACATCCCATTCTCTAGTCTCAGTGTCACTTCTTTTCCGTTGTAAGTAGAACCCACTTTGTTTATACACATGAAGACAGACTAGTTCTCTAATGGACAGGTTAAAAATGAAGGAACTCCTATACTTTCCATTTTCACTAAACACAAATTTTAATACTTTGTCATTGACAATGCAGAAATGAGGAGATGGATATTTTTGAGTTCTAGTTACTACTGCTAATTAGAAATATTTATAATATACTCAGGTGAGATTCATTTAAGAGCATAATGTAACATACAATGGCTATATAACATACTTACTCAGTGTCTGGCATTTAGAATGAACTTCATCTTGTGTTGTTACTCTGTATCTATTTTCTGTTATCAAGAAATTGTAGCAAGAGTTCTGAAATGGTATCCATGGAGTACTTAGAACAGGAGATGGACACTGAAAACTGTCAACTGGTTTGACCTCTTTCTTAGTCTCATCTAGAAAAAGAATTAATGGTAAGAATTCTAATTATATATACAAATATTAAATCGTGTTCATAGTAATTAGACCTGATTTGTAGGAAATATTCAGGAAGCCAAGAAATAATAACTTAGTGATGCTTGTTCTGTTTATGCTTGAATAAAATGTGACCTCTTAACTGGCTTTCTGTAGGAAGAAAATTATTTAATATAATTTTCTTTCCCCGATGTGGAATGAGTAGAATAATATGGATAATGAAGTGTTATTAGGTTAAATGCAGTTTCTGTCTTCTTGCATTGCCAGACTTCAAATACAAGGGGTCACTTCAGAGAAACCATACAAACATAATAACAGGTACCTAAATATAACTTTGGGATTTCACCTTCAATTTTCTGGTTACTGACATCTTCTCTAATTTTAAAGAAATATTTATGAAATATGAGATGTTCTAAACAAGTTATTGCTCTAACCAAAGCAAATAGAAATAATTTAAAACCTGACACCTAGAAAATCTAAATTCAGCTTTTTTTCCATTTTATGAAAAGTCTATACATTTAAAAAGATCCAAATAGAGATATGCTCTGCTTAAAGCCAATCAAACTGATTCAATATGTGGTAGAGACCATTCAGTACAGTATTTCTCCCAGCTCACAGCAACTCCCTTTGTGAATTAGTCTTTTTTTTCTAACCACAAACCCACAAATGTGGGCCCCTGAAAGTTGTAAAACCACTTTCCTCTGACTGGGCTAGAGACTGCATATCTGACTCAGCTGAGTCTCTCAGATTCTCTCTACAGATATGAAAAGTGGGATTCAGAGACAGTCAATTCATCTCCAGTTATGGTGAAAACTGAAAGCTGCAGAGCTGCCATGTTTCACCATGTGCAGAGGAGCAGAAGGTATATGAAGATAAGAGTGCAGATCCACAGAGAGAGACAGAACAGAGAGGCGGGAGACCTCTGGCTTACAGACCCAGTTTCCTCAGAAGGTGCAGCTCTATCCCCGTCTCCGAAGATCTAAATTTCTCTGAAGTGAGCTCATTACTGTTACTTGCAACCAAATAAACCTTAGCAGTGACTCATAAAACAAATGTGAAGTATTGAAAAGAATTGCAAAAGAATGCCCACAGATGTAAGTTTTCCATAAGAATATAAACAAAAAGGTACACAAAATGAGGCTAACAAGGACTTAAAACTCAAAGGTCAATTACTATCATCTGTTGACAGAAATAAAGATAAAATACATCTAAAATAACAAGTTAATGACAAAATATTTAACATACAATAATTCTTGATTACAAATTTTCACAACAAATTTTGTTGTAAAAAGGACAAGATTATAATTGCTTTATAATTTTAAAACAAGATTTCAAATCCATTTTCCCCGAATTCCACTACTCATAAGGCTGATAACAATTAAAGAGTTAAAATACTTGAAATTAGCATACTTCCTGAATAATAGCAAATAGCGCCTGGTTGATTATTATCGCAATCCGATGTTTTCCAGAATCCATCAGTGTCTAATACTACACAGTCTTCAAGTTGTTCATTATTTTCAGACCAGCGACTAAATTGAAGATGTTTCCCATCTAACCAACCAAAATTGAGTTCATCCTGGAAGGAGGAGAAATATATTTTAAGTGACAATCCTTCTTCTTATTCCTGTGGTTTGATTTGGACCCTTGTGGTCAATCTAAGGGCTTCCCTGGTGGCTCAGACAGTAAAGAATCCACCTGCAATGCAGGACTCCTGGGTTTGATCCCCGGGTAGGGAAGATCCCCTGGAGAAGGGAATGGCTATCCACTCCAGTATTCTTGCCTGGAGAATTCCATAGAGAGAGGAACCTAATGGGCTACAGTCCACAGGGTCACAAAGAGTTGGAACCGACTGAGCGTGACTTTTAATTTTACCTTATATTTAGTACATATTTACAAAGCACTTACTACATATCAGGCATTGTTTTAAGTACTTTGCAAATATTATATAATCCTCACAACAACCATATGAGGCAACCAGGTACTATCATATATCCATTTTATAGATGAGGAAACTGAAGTTATGCACCATCACACAGAGTGTAAAACCATAGTGAGCTGGGATTCAAATCCAGGCCATTAGACCCTGGAGTCCATGGTCTAAACCATTATGCTTTGCTGCCTCACACATAATTAGAACCCTTGGTTGCTGGAAATCAGAAAGCTAAAATGGAGTGAGGACCACTGTGAGCACTGATTAACTTAGAGATAATATGCAGTAGTGGAAAGAACATGGGTTTGGAGCTAAGACTACTAGTTTCGAATTCTGGTTAAGTCATTTGTCAGCTTTTGATTGTGATATTACCTTGCCACATTTCCACCCCCTCTTCTATTAAATGGATGTGACACTTAATCTCATGGGTTAGAATCAATAGGGTAACATGTAAGATACATAAATCAGTGGCTAGCTGGTACACAATAAGAGCTACATGGGTGTTAGTTCCCTTTTAAACTCTCAGGCCCTGTGGATCTCATACCACTCTTTTCACACTTGTCTTCGAAGAGAAACTGCCTTATTCAGTACATTCTATTGTGCGCTAGAAATCTGTGAACATCTATCTTTACATCCTGACAAAAGCATGACCACCTGTCTAGAGAGAGGCTTTCAAGGTAGCTACAGATGTTCAGGTGATGGGTTGCGAAGTACAGGCCTGCCTGAGCTCTCCTGTGGTGCTGCCAGGGTACCAGGTTTTACACACTGACCCACTGAGGCATGCTTTCCTGAGGCCCATGGCAATTTGGCATTACTGGCTTAAGTGGAACATTGGGCAAAGGCCACATACAGTCCCCTTAGTGAATGAAAAATAGCAAATGCAGTCAAACCTCAACATCACCAACTATTTTATCCAGAATTGTTCTTCACCAGCATTCCTAAAAGATGATGCTGTGAGAGTGCTGCATTCAATAGGCCAGCAGATTTGGAAAACTCAGCAGAGGCCACAGGACTGGAAAAGGTCAGTTTCCATTCCAATCCCAAAGAAAGGCGATGCCAAAGAATGCTCAAACTAATGCACAATTGCACTCATCTCACATGCTAGTAATGCTCAAAACTCTCCAAGCCAGGCTTCAACAGTACATGAACTCTGAAATTCCAGATGTTCAAGCTGGATTTAGAAAAGGCAGAGGAACCAGGTATCAAATTGCCAACATTCGCTGGACCATCGAAAAACCAAGACAGTGCCAAATAAACATCTACTTCTTCTTCATCGACTATGCCAAAGCCTTTGACTGTGTGGACCACAACAAACTGTGAAAAATTCTGAAAGAGATGGGAATACCAGACCAACTGACCTGCCTGTTGAGAAATAGTATGCAATCAGGAAGCAAGAGTTAGAACTGGACATGGAACAATAGACTGGTTCCAAACAGGAAAAGGAGTTATATCAAGGCTGTATATTGTCATGCTGCTTATTTAATTTATATGCAGAGTACATCATGAGAAACACTGGGCTGGATGAAGCACAATCTGGAATCAAGATTGCTGGGAGAAATATCAATAACTTCAGATATGCAGATGACACCACTCTTATGGCAGAAAGTGAAGAAGAACTAAAGAATCTCTTGATGAAAGTGAAAGAGGAGAGTGAAAAAGTTGGCTTAAAGCTCAACATTCAGAAAACGAAGATCTCTGGCATCTGGTCGCATCACTTCATGGGGAATAGACCGGGAAACAATGGAAACAATGACAGACTTTATTTTTTGGGGCTCCAAAATCACTGCAGATGGTGACTGCAGCCATGAAATTAAAAGACACTTACTCCTTGGAAGAAAAGTTATGACCAACCTAGACAGTATATTCAAAAGCAGAGACATTACTTTACCAATAACGGTCCATCTAGTCAAGCCTATGGTTCTTCCAGTAGTCATGTATGGATGTGAGAGTTAGACTATAAAGAAAGCTGAGCATCGAAGAACTGATGCTTTTGAATGGTCGTGTTGGAGGAGACTCTTGACAGTCTCTTGGACTGCAAGGAGATCCAACCAGTCCATGCTAGAGGAATTCAGTCCTGAATATTCGTTAGAAGGACTGATGCTGAAGCTGAAACTCCAATACTTTGGCCACCTGATGCAAAGAACTGACTCATCTGAAAAGACTCTGATGATGGAAAAGACTGAAGGCAGGAGAAGGGGATGACAGAGGACTAGATGGTGGATGGCATCAATGACTCAGTGGACATGAGTTTGAGTAAACTCCAGGAGTTGGCAATGGACAGGGAGGCCTGGTGTGCTGTAGTCCATGGGGTCGCAAAGAGTTGGACACAACTGAGCAACTGAATTGAACTGAACTGAGCATTCCAGTTGTAAAGTTGTAGCCAGTTAATTTCTAAACCAAGTGGCCCCGAATGTGTCCCTTTGTCCCTGTGATATTGCCAGTACTGGGTATTACCCTGGATTTCTTCTCCCTTGCTACACTCCCAACTAACCCAGGTCCTTGGACCTTTGGAACTTCTGTTCCTTGTAGATAAGCCATCCCACTCCCTCCATCTCTTTATTGAATACTACATCTGTTCACTAAGACTGTAAATATCTCTTTACTAAATTCTAGACCTTGATGGATCTTAATTAAAACCTGTCTTTTCTAACAGAGTAAGTTCCTTTCAGCACCCACAAGGGAAGGCTATTTGTTTTTCTTAATCTCAGATACCACGGAGCCATGAGAATGAGGTCATGGGTATTTTTACCTTCTTTAGTAATTTCCTTTGAGGTTTATGCCCTTATCACTGCAACTGCCCAGAGTCCTAGCTTCTCTCTGACATTCACTGAGATCTTGGCCCCCTGCCCATCTCTGACATTCACTAAGGAGACGCCCATGTCTTGCTCTGTCCTCCTGGTCTTACCTCTAACTTAGGGCGTCCTGTGTTCATGTGGTTGACTCGCCCCATTCCCAAGCCTTCTTGACTTCCTCTTCTAGACTTTCACTTCAATGTACTAGAGTGACCTGCTGTCACAGTCACACTCCAGACTTCTATACCACAACGGCTGCGCTGCAGACAGTGTAAACACGCCTCAGTCCAGACCATTACCATTTCCTGCACTGATGTCTACAAGAAACTCTAACTGGTCTTCTATCTCAGGACTTCTCACTTCCTTCCCCAGCTTCTCCACAGCATACTTTTTCTCAAGTCAAAATCTGATGTTGTTACTACCATGCTTAGAAACTTTCAAAACCTCCCCACTGGTTTTAGTATAAACTTTCATTTCTTTATATCCTGTCATGTACCAAAGATTTAAGGCAGTTTTTGAAAATATATAATAAAGCTACATAAACTATCATGAAGAGCAAAAGGGAAAAGAGAAAAAGAGGTGAAGATTGAAAACAGAATAAGAAAGAAGACCAAAATCATCAAGGGGCGGGGGGAAAAGTCACAAAACTATATGACACCAAGTGTCTTAAAAATAAAGACATGTACACAGACAAATAACCTGAAGGATATATACTAAACATTTAAACCATGTTTATCACTAGATACTGGGGATTACAGGCAGTTTCAATTTTATTCTTTTAATTTATTCTAACTTTACGATTTTTCTCCAGTGACAACACTGCTTTTGTTTTGAAAGGTTTAATGTGATTAAAACTAGGAAATGTAATAACTGATTACCAGTTTCACAAGAGACACAGTGATGCATTTCACATAATGCCAAACATGAAAGAGAAAGGAAGTAAAAGCAACGTTACGAAGGAACTGATACTGTGAAGTCTAGGGAAGCAGTTCAAGCTGACAATCTTGCTTGAACTAAGGGTACATTTTAAAATCCAGAGTTTTGGAGAAACTATTCGTCTAGTCAAAGCTATGGTTTTTCCAGTGGTCATGTATGGATGTGAGAGTTGGACTGTGAAGAAAGCTGAGCGCCAAAGAATTGATGCTTTTGAACTGTGGTGTTGGAGAAGACTCTTGAGTCCCCTGGACTGCAAGGAGATCCAACCGGTCCATTCTAAAGGAGATCAGTCCTTGGTGTTCACTGGAAGGACTGATGCTGAGGTTGAAACTCCAATTCTTTGGCCATCTCATGTCAAGAGTTGACTCATTGGAAAAGGCCCTGATGCTGGGAGGGACTGGGGGCAGGAGGAGAAGGGGATGACAGATGACATGGCTGGATGGCATCACTGACTCAATGCACATGAGTTTGGGTGAACTCCAGGAGTTGGTGATAGACAGGGAGGCCTGGCATGATGTGATTCATGGGGTCGCAAAGAGTCGGACACGACTGAGCGACTGAACTGAACTGATTCTTCAAGCAATTTCTGAGTACTGTTTTTTTTTTAATTAAACTTCTGACAAATGCTGTTGGTAATAAATTTAAAGTTTGTCAAAGATTATGTTCACTTCTGAGTTTAAGTTTTTCATCCACTCTCCAGTTCAACTTGGGGTTTGTGCAAGAATTGAATTGTCTTTCATCACTTTTTCTCCAGACAACCCTAAAACCATCTTGGTACACTGAGGGTTATCCTACAGCCTCCATGCCTCAGGTTTGCTTCACAATGCCGTGGATGCTTCTCTCCTACTCTCTCGATTAACTTCTCTCTAAGAGTGGATTAGGAATACTGGTTTAGGTGACACTTATAAAACGGGCTTTTATGGGTCACTCGCTGCACAGATGCAGGAAACAAAGTTCACATTACCATCTTTGTAAATGGCACCCCTATCAATAGACAACATATGCAGCCTTATATACCAGCCCTATATCTTAACATTAAATTCATTTCAGCGGGCAAAGCATCAAATCATTACAAAGAAGGCTCAGAAAAGAGGCAAAAAAGGACTAAGACGCTGACAGAAATAATAGAGCTCTATTTTAAAGACGATTCCCTATTAATTTTAGCCAAAAGATTTAGGAGCATAAATATTCCTGTTCATGCTATATGTATGCAATTCAGTGTTGGGAATTAATAGGAGACTAGCATTTGTTGTTGGGCTAAGAGATGAATGAGAAGTACCCAAGATCTTCTAATTCCTTTGTAGAGTGGCTTAATTTCACTTTGCTTATTCAGAAAGGGATAAAAAGCCCTTTAATAATGTCCATGGGCTTCCACTCACCCAACCCCCTGTGATTTTGTAACTGCCCTTCCCCTCTCCTTTTCATTGGCTGAGGAAAGATAGCAGCTCTAGATTCCAGCTCCATCTTTGATTAGAATAAATAAAAAGAAGTGCTCAGCTACATATGTCCATTGGACATTTTTCTAAAGCTAAACAATAAAGCAGCAAATCAGTGGAAAAATGACTGCCACTAAAAATTACATACTTGATGAAATTCATTCACTGGAGTAAGATTTTATGATCTCTGGGTTTTTTTAGTCTGATAGGAGAGATGCTGTGTGCAATAAAAAAATGTCACATTCCATCACCCAATCCTGGCAATTGGGACTGAAAACTTACATCATGACTGGAGAGTCCAATCCACAAAGAAGAGTTGCGAAGGACCGCCTGCACGGTCAGGAAGGCCTGCTGGTAAGGGTCTGTGATGCTCACCAGCTGCATGTTTTCTTTCTGACACTCTCTTAGAGCATCGGTCCAAGTCAGGGTCTTCAGGATTATTTTGTACAGGTTATTTTGATACTTCATAGTCTCTGAAGTATTCCGCAAGGTCTGTCTGCTTTCAATTTCTGTGTGTAAAAGAAAAAAAAAAAAAAAACCACCCACTTGGTAAGTCATGAGATAGCTTTTGAAATTTCTCCCTATAATAATGTACTTTAGGTATTACTTATCTGTTTTAGACTTTGGGTAGGATAATTAAGTATGTTTTGCTAAAAAAAAAAATTTTGTTTTAGTTGCTCTGATTTGGGAAGGTGAAAAGCTGTAAATAAAACTAGAGTGCAGCAAGATTACCATTTCAGATTGGTGCCAGATTCTTTCTTTCTTTGAACTGCTTCCACAAGAGAAGGTGTTAAGTCTCCCTTTACAAGTTTTCATCTGGGAGAACTCACAAAAAATGTACGAAACCACCCCTTAGAGGATATATTTGCATTACAGATTTGCAATACTTCTCTGAATTAAGGCAGTTACTAAAAACTGTAAGACGAATGAGTAAAGATTAATTTAGCAAAAAGTTCTTCAGAAGCACATGAATTAGCTACTTGAGATTCTCATTACATGACAAAGGACTTCTTTTTTTAAAACATTTGTTAAAAACTTACTGTGACCAGTGAAAACAATTTAATAAAAAATATTTTGAAAATATAGATAATGTCTACTTTTAAGTACATATTTTATTTTTATGTGGATTATAGGATAAGGCTTAGCATGTGATCCATTTATAATGCTTCATATCCTTTTATTTTTTTGAGTGCTAAATTTAACCATGAATGTTTACACTGAGTTCAGTTACAAACATTTTTTTCCTCCTCTTTTCCTCATGATAGAAAGTAAAATCTGAAAAATCCCAGAGTAAAAAGAACAAAATGCAGCCATAATTTACTGTCATTAGACAACTCCTATTAACAAATTCCGTTAAATACTTAATTTTGATATTTAATTATGGCAATGATCTTGAAAGAAAATCACATTCTATTCAATACTTGAGCTAATTTGACTCACATGGATGTAGCCATGCTAAAATGTTAAGGAAGCTGTATGATTACAAATATTAATTAATTTATAGGATTTTTTTTGTGTGAAAACATAGTGTACATCTCTAACAACATAAAGTACCGTAGTTATCTAAATAATGATCTATACCTGAGTATTTCTGACATAGAGACAGAGTATGGTGTTCACTACAGGAAGTAAAATTCCACATCCCAGTAAAAGGTGATTTTTGGAGGTTGAGCATTACAGCACAGTGGTAAGATGCCTCTTCATCAAAAATCTAAACAAAAAGGCAAATATGTATAAGCAATCATGAAACTAACAGTCTGAGGAGCCCAGTAAGATAATTTTATATTCCAAATTGGATTTTTCTTCCTATAGAAAAATCCATTAGGGAGCTGACCATGAAATCACTAAGAAAATCCTGATAAACTTTCAAAACATGGGAAAAGGGCAATTAACTTTAGAAATCACAAACCAAAATAGTAGTAATATTGATAAACACATCTTCAAAACAGATGAAAACCTGTTAGAAGACAAAAGCAATTATAGTAATATTTAACACCCTGCTGTCATTCTTAACATTGCAAGTAAGCAAAAAAAGTGATGACAATTAATTTAACTTATTAGATACTTATAAACTTCTGGCAAATGGTGTTCCATACAAGAGAGAACTCACCTTAAAGCTTTGATCCTATACTTGTCACTATGAAACATCCATAAATAAAAGTATCTATTTAGATTTCATTTGCTGACCACAAATCAGTAACATTAGACATGAAAATTTATTCAAAGTATATTATCCCTACACTCTTCTAAATGTTTGAAACATATTACTCTTAGAAAAATAAGAAAAGTAAGCTTATCCCAAGTTGGCAATGAACAGGGAGGCCTGGCGTGCTGTGGTTCATAGGGTTGCAAAGAGTTGGACACCGCTGAGCGACTGAACTGGACTGAACTGAACTGAAGCTTATCCAAGGAGCTATAATATTTTCTTTTAAATACTACATGCATGCATACATACTAAGTTGTTTCAGCCATGTCTGACTCTTTGCGACCTCGTGGATTGTAGCCCACCAGGTTCCTGTGTCCATGGGAACCCACGTCTCTTACATCTCCTGCATTGGTAGGTGGGTTCTTTACCACTAGCACTACCTGAAAGTGAAAGCTGCTCAGTCGTGTCCAACTCTTTGCGACCCCATGGACTATACAGTCTGTGGAATTCTCCAGGCCAGAATACTGGAGTAGGTAGCCTTTCCCTCCTCCAGGGCATCTTCATAAATAAAAAACTGAGGCTTCAGAGAAGTGAACTTCCTAGGGCATACTAAATGGCTGAATGGAATTCAAATCCAGACAATCTGACTCTAGAGTTTAGCCCTCAACTACTGTACCAAATCCCTGTATGATTAAAGAATGATCTTGGAACAGGATTCTAATATCACACGGTTTTGTTCCTTCAAACTTTCAGAGAAAGATAACTTCCCAGGCTGAGTCATAATCTCAAAACACAAAGCAGAAAACCACCCAGTTCATCTTATGAAGCTGACACAATCAGAAAAAAAAAATCTAACAATATGGCATTAAAAAAATTAACTCTATGAACAGAGATGAAAATATTCCCAAATAAAATTCTAACATCTAATTCAGTAGAGTAGTAAAATAATAATTCACCTTCAGTAATTAGGTTTTATTACTGAAATTAGGTTTTATTTAGGATTCAGTAATTAGGTTTTATTTAGGAGATAAAAATGGTTTTATCACAACATCTATCAATGGGCCACACATCCATGGGCTTAATGGGGAAAACTATATGACACAATTTTAATAGATGTTGAAAATAAATTTTAGAAAATCTACTACTTATTCTTGAATAAAAATTTAAAATAAACTAGTTATAGAATGATATATCTTGAACAAAAAGTACACATCAAATATAAAAATGAAAGACAAAGATAGTCCTATTAGAGTCCAGATCAAGTGTAAGATATTATTTAATACTCCCGGTATTTACCATGGTTCTGGAAGTCTTACCACATGTAGTGAAGTGTGAACTGTTATTTGCAAATTATGATTATCTAATTAGAAAACTCAGGAAAATCTAGTGAAAAACTTGGAGAAGTAGTAAGAGTTTGTAGTAAGATGGATACCTATGAAATAAATCTACAAAAATTTCCAAACAATAGGTTTCCTACACATCAATAAGAAAATTTAAAAAAAGCTGCCATTCTCAATGGCAATAAGAAAGATAATTTCTATGAAAACATCAGTGAGGAATTTAAAAGGAAGACTTGAATTAGTGGAGAGACATGTTACACCATATTCTTGAGGAAAGATTAACAAAGAGATGTCAGTTCTTCCTAAAATGTCATTAAATTCTCACCAGATGTTTTCTATTTAATTGTTTAGAGTGGAAATTAAGTAAATAATTCTATTTTGCCTTGAAGAATAGACATAACAGCTAAAATTTTTTAAAAGCAAATAATAAAGGATAACTAATCCTATTATATTTTTTGAAATATGGGAACATGGTAGTATTTAGAGCAGTGTGAGAGCTATACAGGAGTATGTCTCATACATAGATGCACACACACACACTTCACATATGATAAAGAAGGCATTCTATATTGATTTTAACAAATGGAAGTATATGCAATAAATGATGCTAGAAAATTGGCCAGGATTAGGGAAAAGGATTAAGTATCCATTGACAATGTATACCATATACAATGGATGTATCATGTTGTCAGGATAAAAAGGCAAGCTATAAAACAAAAAGAAGAAAATAAAGGCATATACTTAACTAACATTATAACCTTAAAAGAATAGAGGAAAAAAAAGAAACAAATAGAGTTAAACATGCAACAAAAAAATCAAAACTTATTTCTGTAATATTTTTGGTATTTAGACTTGAAAAATCCTATGAAAATATTTGCAATAAATGCAAGAAACACAGGGTTTGCACAGTTAATGTTTACACAGTCATAAAAACAGTAAGAATTACAAGAAGACTTTGACAGATAAATTTTCTTTTTTTTCCCTTCATTTTTCTTTCTTTTTTTAATTTATTTTTTATTTTACTTTATAATACTGTATTGGTTTTGCCATAAATTGACATGAATCTGCCATGGGTGTACATGAGTTCCCAATCCTGAACCCCCCTCCCATCTCTCTCCCCATATCATCTCTCTGGGTCATCCTAGTGCACCAGTCCCAGGCATCCTGTATCCTGCATCAAACCTAGACTGGTGATTCATTTCTTACATGATAGTATACATGTTTCAATGCCATTCTCCCAAATCATCCCACCCTCTCCCTCTCCCACAGAGTCCAAAAGTCTATTCTATACATCTGTGTCTCTTTTGCTGTCTCGCATACAGGGTTATCATTACCATCTTTCTAAATTCCATATATATGTGTTAGTATTCTGTATTGGTGTTTTTCTTTCTGGCTTACTTCACTCTGTATAATCGGCTCCAGTTTCATCCACCTCATTAGAATGGATTCAAATGTATTCTTTTTAATGGCTGAGTAATAATCTATTGTGTATATGTACCACAGCTTTCTTATCCATTCATCTGCTGATGGACATCTACGTTGCTTCCATGTCCTGGCTATTATAAACAGTGCTGCGATGAGCATTGGGGTACACATGTCTCTTTCAATTCTGGTTTCCTCGGTGTGTATACCCAGCAGTGGGATTGCTGGGTCATAAGGCAGTTCAATTTCCAGTTTTTTAAGGAATCGCCATACTGTTCTCCATAGTGGCTGTACTAGTTTGCATTCCCACCAACAGTGTAAGAGGGTTCCCTTTTCTCCACACCCTCTCCAGCATTTATTGCTTGTAGACTTTTGGATCGCAGCCATTCTGACTGGTGTGAAATGGTATCTCATTGTGGTCTTGATTTGCATTTCTCTGATAATGAGATAAAAGATGTCGAGCATCTTTTCATGTGTTTGTTAGCCATCTGTATGTCTTCTTTGGAGAAATGTCTATTTAGTTCTTTGGCCCATTTTTTGATTGGGTCGTTTATTTTTCTGGAATTGAGCTCCATAAGTTGCTTGTATATTTTTGAGATTAGTTGTTTGTCAGTTGCTTCATTTGCTATTATTTTCTCCCATTCCAAAGGTTGTCTTTTCACCTCGCTTATAGTTTCTTTTGTTGTGCAGAAGCTTTTAATTTTAGTTAGATCCCATTTGTTTATTTTTGCTTTTATTTCCAGTATTCTGGGAGGTGGATCATAGAGGATCCTGCTGTGATTTATGTCAGAGAGTGTTTTGCCTATGTTCTCCTCTAGGACTTTTATAGTTTCTGGTCTTACATTTAGATCTTTAATCCATTTTGAGTTTATTTTTGTGTGTGGTGTTAGAAAGTGTTCTAATTTCATTCCTTTACAAGTGGTTGACCAGTTTTCCCAGCACCACTTGTTAAAGAGATTGTCTTTTCTCCATTGTATATTCTTGCCTCCTTTGTCGAAGATAAGGTGTCCATATGTATGTGGATTTATATCTGGGCTTTCTATTTTGTTCCATTGATCTATATGTCTGTCTTTGTGCCAGTACCATACTGTCTTGATGACTGTGGCTTTGTAGTAGAGCCTGAAGTCAGGCAAGTTGATTCCTCCAGTTCCATTCTTCTTTCTCAAGATTGCTTTGGCTATTCGAGGTTTTTTGTATTTCCATACAAATTGTGAAATTATTTGTTCTAGCTCTGTGAAAAATACCGTTGGTAGCTTGATAGGGATTGCATTGAATCTGTAGATTGCTTTGGGTAGTATACTCATTTTCACTATATTGATTCTTCTAATACATGAACATGGTATATTTCTCCATCTATTAGTGTCCTCTTTGATTTCTTTCACCAGTGTTTGATAGTTTTCTATATATAGGTCTTTAGTTTCTTTAGGTAGATATATTCCTAATATTTTATTCTTTTCGTTGCAATGGTGAATGGAATTGTTTCCTTAATTTCTTTTTCTACTTTCTCATTATTAGTGTATAGGAATGCAAGCGATTTCTGTGTGTTGATTTTATATACTGCAACTTTACTATATTCATTGATTAGCTCTAGTAATTTTCTGGTGGTGTCTTTAGGGTTTTCTATGTAGAGGACCATGTCATTTGCAAACAGTGAGAGTTTACTTCTTCTTTTCCAATTTCGATTCCTTTTATTTCTTTTTCTGCTCTGATTGCTGTTGCCAAAACTTCCAAAGAATAAAAAATTCACATTTGATGAAATTAAAATTATTACTGAATTTATATGTTTTTATTAGAAATCAGAGCAACAGAAATCTAACAAATGCTTTTACTAGAAATCAGAAAATATGGTATCACTTAAACTAACAAATTAGCAAGCATTTTTAAAAGATAATGCTCCTTAGAGCACTTTAGTAGAGGCAATGTAGTAAACAAGCTAAGAATGCTACCTCTACAAGAGACTCAGATTTAAAAGCCGACTCTGCACGTATACCCTGAATGACTTCTGGCAAGTTATGTGACTCTCTGTCTCCACATTTCTAAGATAGGAGAGGCGTACTGACTGTTTCACATTTTTTGTGCAGATCAAATGAAATGATACATGTGATGCATTAGCAGAACGTATGACACATTAGCTGCTCAGTAAATGTTGGAAATTATTAATATACTGGTATGAATAGCAGAGTAATCACAACATACTGCTGACAAAAAAATAAACTCATAAACCTTTCTGAAAAGCAATTTGTTAACCAGAGTTTTGTAACTACTTATATCTTTTGATCTGGCTACCTAAATCTACCCTAAGGAGGTAACCTGAAATATATAGCAAAGATTATACACAAAGATGTTAACTGCAACTATTTAAGATTACGCAAAACTGAAAACAATGGAAACACTCAGCATTGTATAGGTAAATGATGGCAATATATATCAAGAAATACTGTGCAACCATCAAAATGGTTATCAAGTATATCATTTAATGGCATAAGAAACTATTGATACTTATATAATACTAAATGAGAAAAGTAGATACAATAGTATATAATCTTATCTAAGTCAAGAAGACAGTGTATAGAAAAGTCCTAGAAGAAAAATGCTGACATATTCATTGTGATTCCCTAGATCAGGATTGAAATATGGTTTGAAACTCATTTAGTAGGTCATGAAATCACTTCAGTGGATCTTGATTCTTACTTGTGATAATGAAATAGAATAGGATAGAATACAGAGAATAGACTGACTATACTAGGCTAAAGCAGACTAGAATAGAAAGCAATATAAGCTCTAAGGGTAAGTATTATTACCTGAAATTTTTGTTTAAATTCAGTATTATATTTATATCTATGTGCTAAATGGTTCTTTAAATGTATTTCTTACTATGGGGCATGAATTAAAAGTTTAAAAGCTACCAGCCTAAATATAAGCAGGATGTAGGTTGACATTTTTCTTTATGTTGTTTACTCTTTTATAACTTCCAAATTTTCTATAATAACCAAGCATTATTTTGATATTTACTTTGTAATAATTACATGTTTCAGTTCCCTTTGCCATCAAAGTCAATCTTGAGCAAAGTTCCATTGCATCAGTTATATCACTAAATGTCATCTAGCATGTACTTTTAACCTCTTAATAATTTTTGTTTTCTGTGCAAAAGATGGTTTGTATCCAGCAAATAAGGAAGACAGAAGCAATGGACAGTAATATCATGATACAGGATAACTATTGTTAAAATAATGCCTTCTTCCCTTCTACAGCTTCTTCACATTTAGATCTTAGGGAAAAATGATCACCAATCACCAACTGTGTACTTTTTACTTCAGAAGACTAAATCTGACAGCTCCAAATTCCAAAATGATAAATAAAGTCTTTATATTAGCTTTTATTTGCAGCTCACTATTGATGGTTTTGGGCTTCCCTGGTGGCTCAGATGGTAAAAAATCCACCTGCAGTGTGGGAGATATGGCTTTGATCCCTGGGTCGGGAAGATCTCCTGGAGGAGGGCATGGCAGCCCACTCCAGTATTCTTGCCTGGAAATTTCCATGGACAGAGGAGCCTGGTGGGTTACAGTCCATGGGGTCGCATAGAGTCGTACACAACGGAGTGACTAAGCACAATGAAGGTTTTACATGGTTATAAAATAAGTGCTATGGAATCTGATGCTACTATGAAAAACTAGGGCACCTACACAAAGGCTGGGGAAGCTATGTTGTTGTTCTTCTTGTGACAGCTTTCTTGATAAAATTCGTAGATGGTATAATTCACCCATTTAAAGTATACACTATAGTTTTCAGCGTATTCACAGAGTTGTGCAACCATCACCCTCAATCAATCTTAGAACACTTTCACCACCTTAGAAAGAAATCCCATATGCTTCAGCCATCACTGCCAATCCTTCTAGCCTCCTTAGTCTCTGGTAAATAGTAATTTATTTTCTATCTTTATAGATTCGCCTATTTGGATGTTTCATATAAATGGACTCATAAAATAGGCCATTGTTCTTAACCCAATAATTTGTGAAAGGCTCAGGTATTTCATAGAGCTACACACTGTACTGATTAAAAGAACAAACAAACTTACATTTGGTGGTATTCGCAGCCTCCGACCAACCAATAATGGGTGAAAGTTACTGTAGGTCAGCTCTCTGTTATCCATCCATTTGTTTATCTTTTCATAAGCCGTCCAGCGCAAACCAATCCATAAAGAAGCTTCCATACCCGGAAGCAGGGATGTAATAAAATCTGTCAGAAAGATACATATTTTTTTTAAAAAGCATCTGATTTATTGAAATTAAAGGTATACTAAAAATGTCAATGAATACTTTGAGCTTATCTAACTATCAAGATAATCTTTGGTTATCACCTAACTATAAAAAGTAATTTAATAAGATTCTTTTCATATGTTAATTCCCCACATCTTGCCAACAGGAACTTGGCCCCCAGATCAGAATAAAATATGTTTACAGAAAAATTCAGCTACCTTGCTCTCTCTGGCTCAACACTGAAGGAAGGGTTCCACCATAGGTATGACAAATATCACTGGCTTCAGAAAATGTGACAGATTTGGGGTTGATCCTTAGAAAACACTACAAACAAAGAATACACACAAAGTATAAAATTTCAGACAAATGAAAGTTCATATAGGAAGTAAATGCCTTATCTTTTAGAGAGCTGCTAATTTTTTGTCTGTAAGGTACAGAAATGTGCAAAGCAGTGTCATAAGACTGCAGACCTATACTCTCAATTTAAACAACTGAAGAGCAGTCTTTGAACTATTGTTATAAAAATTTCCAATTTACTGAGTACATCCTTGTGCTAAACACTTTGCACAGCATTATCTCATTTAATTCTCACAACAAATGGGGAAATGGAAGCACAGGGACATTAAGAAACTTTACCCATAAATGAAATAGCCACAGCATGGTCAGCATTTAATTGCTGCTCCATTTGATTTCAAATATGTATTCTTTACCATTACCTTATATTAAAAAAAAACACCGCATATTAAAAGAAATCATCCCACTGTCTCTTGGCAGGATATTTTAATTCAAAGGGGTGAAAGGGATTGAGAGATACAAACTATCAGACTAAAATAAATAAATCATAGGGATGTTATAATTTTATAATAACTTTGTATGGTATATAATCTATACAAATATCTGATCACTATATTGAACACCTGAAATTAACATACTATTTTCAGTAAACTATACTTCAATAAAACAAATAAAAACTCTACAAATTTATATCAACTATGTAAATTAATCTAGTCCTAGCACCTTGGGGGAAAAAAGATTATTTTAATTTTAAAAAGTCAAAATATACCCCTAATATTTTAAATTTACTACAGACGCTTTCAGTTGCCAGACCCATCTCTTCCTTTTTCTGTTTGATATTATAGTTATGTTACTGTGTAGTAGTATGGCCCAAATTATGTTCCTTGAAACATTCTACAAAAAATTTTTTTTCAGCCTCCTTACAGACAAGAGTGGCCAGAGAGATATAAAGTCATTGGGAGACTTCTAGAAAAGACTCCCTGAACAAACACCCTGAACTTGAGCTTGGAAGCCTCAAGTTAAGGATGGTAGAGCAGAAAGACAAAGGGAAGTCTGGTTTTGAAGACCACAGAGCTTTCATACCAATCCCAGCCTGCTTATCTTCAAATGTCTTTTATCTGAGAGAATAAATGTTTTAGCATACTGTAGTAATTTCTCTTTTTAGCAGCCAGTTGCATTTCCTAAGATATATACACCGATATGAATTGTGCATCTCAAGGAGGCAAATATAGAACGTGGCACTTCCCAATCTATTTAATCATAAACCCTACTCTGGAGGCAAGATCAATGATTAATATTTTGTTAGCATATGTGTATATTCCCCAAAAGTAGTTTGGGAAATGTTGATTTAATTTGATTGATAAATGCTGCTTGGATGTTTTCCTTAAGGAGGAAAATTTATCAGCTAGAAATTCAGTCAGTTTCCTACATGCCAAAGAGATAGCCCTGACTAGTTAATGTACTATTCATTGAAAGATCAACTTCAGCAATTTAAGTGTTAGCAGCAATGGAACAGGAACACAGTATTCTAAAAGGCCGGCTGTTGCTGCTGCTGCTGCTGCTGCTGCTGCTGTCGCTAGGCGTGACTAACTTGAGAGTAACTCCGTTTCTGAAAATGTAGAGAATGAGGTGAGATACTGAAATATGCAGTCTATTTTAGTGAAGTTACTTGGGATGTCATTCTGCCGTGGGCCAAATAACCTTCATGAAAGCAATCATCATTTGCACAATGTAGCAATTCCCTTTTTACCTTGTTCTGAAAAGTAATCCAGTCCCCAGAGCACTGCACTTTAGCTGCAGAATCTGGACTATATTTTTCTAATGAAGATACATTGTATTTTTCACAGACAAAGGGCAACTTGGTACTACAGTCTGCAGGTTTTCGTAAATCTGAGAAGTGAAAAGCAAGATTACTGTGGTGATAATTTTCCATTCAGCACATTTTTAAAAACAATCCAGTAGTAAAGAAAGTCTCTTTAAATCAATATTTCCCAAATGGTTAAAGTATATTCTTCTTCTTCCCTAGCTATTTTTGTCTCCTATTATTATTACTCATTTCAATAGGTTGTTGCATACCAATATTGCTTATAAAAATGCACAAACTTGGTGCATTTCCTAGTGGCAGGAAACAGAGAGATGAAGGCTCTTGGGGAGGGGGATAGAGACCTAAACTATACTTTAGAATTGCTGCCTGCTCATCTTTGTGAATTTGTCTATACCCTCATCAGTTAGGAAAGGGTAAGTAACTGCTTTAGCAACTGAAAGTCGCTCAGTCACATCTGACTCTTTGCGATGCCATGGACTATACAGTCCATGGAATTCTCCAGGCTAGGATACTGGAGTGGGTAGCCTGTCCCTTCACCAGCGGATCTTTCCAACCCTGGGATCGAACCCGGGTCTCCCTCATTGCAGGAGGATTCTTTTACCAGCTGAGCCACAAGGGAAGCCCACAAATATTGGAGTGGGTATCCTATCCCTTCTCCAGCAATTTTTCCCAATCCAGGAATTGAACTGGGGTCTCTTGCATTGTAGGCAGATTCTTTACCAACTGAGCTACGAGGGAAGCTCAACTGCTTTAGGATAAAGGAAGTCAAAATATTCTCAGTGAAGAGCACCTTTACTTGCATTTGGAACTTGAGCTATTGTCATTAGCAATAAATCAGAACAAGATAAAGCTACCACATGTATAATCAAAAGGAAAACAAGATTAAGCTAGTAATTGAACCTGAAGTTCACATATTACATAATCAACATTAAAGGATTTGGAATTAACCTTACCATTAAACCAAGTCTTGGCAGACAGGTAAAAGCATTCCTCTCCAAATAGTATAGGAAAGCGATGCCATGGATCTCGTGAGCTGAAAGAAGACAAGAGATGAGACAGCTTGCAATGTAGTTACATGTTCCATCTTGGGCTTTACTGTAAGCAATTTTAGTTCTAAATTTAATGTTAGGCCATTATTTTATACTGCTTTTTTCTTGATGCTCATTTGCAAAAGGATTTGGTTTCTCAGTCTAGGTAGTTAAGGATTAATGCTCAAAACTAATTATAAATAACTGCTCCATTTAGTATTAAATAAAAGGGGATTTGGGACAGATTCTTTTACATGATAACTTTACAAAGGCAGCATCAAAGATGTCACATACTGTATAAAACGATGTGATATCAGCTGTTCAGTAGTTCTCACCCACCATTTCTGCTCATCACTAGATATCTGAAAAAAACAATACAAAAACAAAACAACCAAGTGAACACCCACCCTTACATGTGCTAACTTTTCTAGGAGAGTTTTGATTTAAATACCCTGGCTTATCAAAATCACAAACCACTAAAATTTCTGAATATTCATTAGTTTACTAAATTACATAAACTGGGTCCTTTCACTGAAGAAAGTAATTTAGAAACTTTTTTTTATATTCACATGCCCTATTTTATATACAGAAAATATGTCACTGTAATTGTGGACATACATTAATGGAACATATAATATTCTACTGCTACCAATTATAAATTTTAAAATATATGAATTACTTTTCCGCTAAAAAACTATTTTGCAGAGTTAGTTATGCTTAGAAACAGAATTTCAAGTTAACTACAAAGTTAAAATAACTTTTGGCGCTCATCTTATCAGTTGACATTTATAATTAATCTTGAATATTTTAAAACATTATACAGTTCTATTTAAATTTTTTCTAACATGCAGTGATGAACTTACAGGTTGTTAGGCAAACTTCACTTGAGAGGAACACTCAACTTTTGTACATTTAAAATTTTTTTAACAGAATAAATACAGTTTCCCAGGTGGCTCAGTGGTAAAGCATCTGCCTGCCAATGCAGGAGCCACAGGTTCTGGGCCCAGGTTCAGTCCTTGGGCACAGAAGATCCCCTGGAGGAGGCAACAGCAACCCACTCCAGTCTTCTTGTCTGAAGAATCCCATGGATGGAGGAAGCCGGGTCCATGGGACTGCAGAGTCAGAAACAACTGCACACACATGCCCAACAGAATAAATATAAAAATTAAAAAATAAAATACATTCTTTTAAATTACATTTGCTATCTTGTTTTTGATGGCTCTTAGTCCTGTAAAAGATGTTAAACTAGCCAGAGAACTGTGATTACTATCACAATACAGAACAGCTTCTTCATAGCTTAAGCGGGGATCAGCAACAAACCAATATTCACTCCCTTCTATTACAACTGGAGGTCCATGAATTCCAGCACGCTCTAAAGAAGAAGAACAGCAGAGTCAGGACTGCATAAACTCAACTGCACCCTCTCAGCATGCATGAATACTCAAAACTATTTATAAATAGTAATCCATTTAGATTACTGGCTCTCTTAGCCCATGGCAGTTCTGCCTGGAAGGATTCAATGATTTCTGAGCCAGTGAGCAGCTCTTGTACCCTCCTGTACTCATGAAGAAGGCTAAATCCAGCCTCAGAGTCTCATCCCACACCAGCCAATCACCTTCCCTCCCTGCAGACACTTCATTGCATTTGAAGACATAATAGAGAAGAAGCTGGCACTTGGACCTGGGCTTAAATAGTTAACTAAATACACCACTGAAAAGGTAAAACCAACTTTGGATACATTTTAGTTTTCTTCACTCACCTGGATTGTACCAGTCTGGTATTTTTAGAGAATGACCTGTATAAGAAAGCAAGTGGCTTAAGTTTAGTATTCAATTATAGACCACAGCATGCTTGCAATTTTGCTGAGATTTGTTGATTTCTGGCCAAACCATCTCCTTTCATGTTATGATCACTTCAGTCTGAATTTTGCAGGGCCTATGCTAAAGCCGTTTTTGTGGCAACTGAAAAGGCAGATTTGCTAAATATTAATACAGTATAACTAGCAGTTCTCTACCTTATATTGTGGAAGTCATAAAAGAAGACTAGATGGATAAAATATAGTTAATAATTAGGAAGGACAAATAAGTAAATGAATATATTGTATATATTACATTACATAGGAATATGCAAGATAATCATCACTGTAGGATGAGGTTGCTCAGGAACCACATCTCCATGTAATGCAATTTGAATATATTTTGGTTGGTAGAGTTTATTGTTTCCCAAATTACCCTTTGGAAAAAATGTTCAGTGATCCAGTACTGAAACTTTAGAGGAGAGACAAAACTGGGAGGAAAATAAAATTCACCCAGCAAGGATATATGGTACCATACAAAGAATTATGGTCTTTGAAGCTGGGTGAGTCAGTGTCCAAATGCTCTGACTCTTTGCTGCTGTGCTACTTGGGATCAGTTGCTTAACTCTCTGAGCCTCAACTTTCTATTTTATAAAAACGAAACTCTCCTACCTAACTCACAAAGACAGTGTGAAGATCATGTAAGATCACGCTTATGGAAGCACCCCAAACAGGGCCAGGCACAGAGCAGTTCCCTCAGGATGCTAGTTGCTCTTCTCTCTCTTTACATTCTGGTCATAGGCCGCACTGGTTTCCAGCCAAAGACATAACTTGATGAATTTTAGAAATGATAGGGTAAAATAGCTGTTCTTCATTTTGCTATGTATCAGGGCCAACGCATGAGAAGACTCTACTCAAAGGACTGCCTACATGTCCAGCATCTGTGGTTTTTTCCTCTGACTCAGTCCTCTGTACACTGGATGATTTTCATTAACAATGCTGCAGATCAGTTAAAAACAGTTTCTTGTTTGTAATCTGGTCTGTTCATTTGTATGTTGGGGGAAAGCTATATGTTTAACCTTTACATTTCTTTACATTAGTGAGAAAAGCAAAATAAAAGGTACCTTTTCACACAAGATTACAAACATGTTTGTGTGTACAAAGTATCAAGAAATACAATTCAACAAAGTTGTGTTTATACGTCTTTTTCCAAAAACTTTTTTGTGAACCTTATTTTTGATATAGTTATCTTGGCTAAAAAGCTACTTAAAAAGTACGTATATCAATAGATTATCATTTTTAAAAATTAGGCTGTTAAATTATTTCTTTTAGAGAGGAGGGGACTAATTAGAACCAGATGGATGAGATAATAAAAAAGGCAAGCGCTAGAGAAAAGGTTGGGTGATTTGAGCTACTGAAGAGGTAAACTGCTTCAAGGAAATCAGAAAACATATTAATACAGAAGTATCTAGTTGAGCAGGTTTTGGTAGTTGTAATTACCAAGGAAATATCCACCTAGTGAATGAGACACACTGTAACTCAAATTTAGGGACTTTCAAAGGGAAGTTAACATAACATTTAAACCCTGGATCAAACCATCACTGATTGCTTCAAATGACTGAGACATTTGAAGGCTGAGGAAGGTTGAGATGGGACATTCTTTAGTTTTAAATTTTATTTCTGCATTGGACAGAGCAGGGATGCAATTATTCAAAAGATTTATTTATTTCTTTTATTACTTGATTTATGTTTTCTAAGCAAATATAAATAAAAACAAAAAATATATTAAAAAGAAAACCACGGTTTTAATATTTCCTGTGGTTATTGGATTGTCATTTCTAAGGTTTTCCCAGTGTAAACTCTAGGGCCTGTTTCACCACTCAAACATGAGGCAGGGGAACAGCTATCAGGAAAATAAAGAGCATACTTAACAAGCATACTTTGGAGGAAGCAAGGACACTCTCTGTGGCATGCCACACGGCAAAGAATAATAGAAGTATCATAACTAATGCTTCAAGCCAGAGACACTGTCCAAGTTAATTATATATTAGTTACTTTGCCACTTGTTTGAAAGGTGTCCAAACTGATTTTCCTCTTTCAGGTTAGCCAATAATTAGGACTAACTCAGGTATACTTTTTCCTTTAGGGAAACCCCATCAACACATACACACACATACATACTTTCTTTTTTATTAATCATCCCTCAAGTCTGCCTTTGTGAAAGAGACTTGCCAGATACTCTGCCAGATGTTGCATCTGAAGCTTTTCTTTTCTTCTTTATTTGGCTGCTCCAGGCCTTAGTTGTGGCATGCATGATCTTTAGTTTTAGCATGTGGGATTTAGTTCCCTAACCAGGGATCGAACCCAGGACCCCTGTATTGGCAGTGCAGAGTATTAGCTACTGGATCATGAGGGAAATACCTGAAGCTTTTTCAAAGGCAAGGTGGCTCCTCTTAGGAGAGAAGAACCATCTTCTAATAGGCAGTTCCATGAGATAATCTTTGGGTTCTTGGAGAACTTTTAAGAAGATATCGCTTTGGTCTCAACGAGCTGTCTACATTCAGTTCAGAAATTCATTTTGGAACTTTCTGGGCATTTACCATTGTGTTAATTAATCTAATCTATCTAAAATCTGCTTAACAATAATTTGGCAGTTAAAATCTTAACATTTTCCTTAATATATCCCTGACATTTTCCTACTACAAAGTGAAGTAAAAGGATATCTATTTATTATCTTTTCTCTTTTTTGTTACCAAGGCCTCTACTATCAAGCTAACTAATATCCTGAATTTGAAGGAGATAAATTTAATAATTCTGAGCTCATTGAAAATTGTTTCGAAACTATAAAAAAATTTAGATTTGGGCCCTGCCCAAATTTGATTTCCTGACTTTTGCTTCATTCTTCCAAAGCTTGTCTTCATTTTACAACAAAATTATTAAAATGATTAAATGGTTCCTTTTACTTTGTCTCTTCTTTCACTTGGAATAATCTTTCATTCCAAGGCCTAACCTCCCTAAACTAGTCTTTTCTTTTTTCCTAAACTAGTCTTAAATGTTCTCTCCTATACAAATTCTTTCATGATAAAAGAGAAAGGTAATACCTAATTTCCAAAAGGCAGGCTTTTACTAGGGATAGAAGAGGGAGTCAGAGCATAAGATGGCTGGTTGGCCATGGACATGAACTTGGGCAAACTTCAGGAGATGGAGAGGGACAGGGAGGCCTCGCGTGCTTCAGTCCATGGGGTGGCAAAGAGTCAGACACAACTGTGTGACCAAACAACAATGACAACAGGAGTCAGGCAGGATGGAGCTTACTATATTAACTGTATAATCAAAGGCTTTCAAAACTATAATTATAGACTAAAATGCTCTCTTAGATACTCGGATCAGCAGTCATAATATTCGCATGAGAAGACTGGGAAAAGAAATAACCACTACTTACCTTTTGGAATCTGGCACACCCATTCGAGTTTTGCATCACAAGCAAAAGGCCTTACATTCATAAATTCTCTGTCATCATAAAAATACCAGCTTCTTCTCCATGGCCTTTGAATGACCTAAAGGAGGAAGAGGATTGTAGAATATTTCCAAGTTGATGCAGCCCTTATACAACACTAAACTGTAAGTCTTATGGTCTTTAATTCTACTTTAGCTCTAGAACCTAAGATATATGTTTATGAATGAACACAGGAAAGAATGCAGTGTGTAAGCAGTAAAATTTAAACTGTATTAAGCAAGAGCCTTCAGAGGTACTAATAAAGAAAATATAGGGTCATGTTTATGTCCAAAATGCAAACTACTGTTTGTTTGTTTGTTTTCTGTTTTTATTGATATGAAATAACAGAATCTTACAACTTTAAATTTTGGAAGGACCAAGCTAGAGAAGAATATTTGGCTCAGTGATTTCTAAACACTAGGCTGTGATCATAGTGGACCTGTGAAAAGTGACATAAAAGTTGGGCATCAGGGGCCCAAGTTTGTTCTTTGGTGTTGGTTTGTGTACCTGGGGTATTGCCTTCCTCTGTGTGATCTAAGGGGCTTCCCTGGTGGCTCAGTTAGTAAAGAATCTGCCTGCAATGCAGGAGACCTGGGTTCAATCTCTGGGTAGGGAAGATCTCCTGGAGAACGGAATGGCTACCCACTCTAGTATTCTTGCCTGGAGAATTCCATGGATGGAGGAGTCCAGCAATGGCTCTCTACAATTTCCAGCCAGCAAGCAACAGGGAAAGGTAAGGGGAGGACAAGATCTGGTAGGAGCATCCACCAGGTTTTGGACTGTTTTGTCTCTTTTGAAAAAAAATTATTTATTTCTGTATTTATTTATTTCGGGACTGTGCTGGGTCTTTGCTGCTGCACACTTGCAGGCTTTCTCTAGTGGCAGTGAGCGGGGGTTATCCTTTGCTGCAGTGTGTGGGCTTCTCACTGTGGTGGCTTCTCTTAATGCAGAGCACAGGCTCTAGGCGTGCAGGCTTCTGTAGTTGCAGCACACGGGCCTCAGCAGTTGTGGCTTGAGGGCTCTGGAGCATGTAGAGCTGGGTTTCAGTAGTTGTGGCACATAGGCCTAGGTGCCTTGCAGTATGTGGAATCTTCCCAGACCAGGAATCAAACCCACACCCCCTGCACTGGCAGGTGGATTCTCAACCACTGGACCACTAAGGAAGACCTGGACTGTTTTCTCTTAAGGGCAAGATTCTAGAGGGTACTGTGGTAGGTGAGGTAAGATTCTCCTTACAGACACTGCCTTAGTTGGCCTTGTTCCTGATCAGTCTCTTCTATTTAGTTTTTTGGTAGGTTTTTCCAATCTCTTCACATATAGGGACACAATTTATATCAAACATAGTTTATTGTATGAGTGTTCTAGAAACTTCCAAACTTCCATTGAATTTTCATTCTTTCATGTGTTAAATCGGGAATTCTATAAAAATGGCATGATACTATAGTGTTTTACTAAAAACAGTTCCTTTGAAACAGTGGTTTCCAAGGGACCTCACAGTACTTTGTCTCAACATTCTTGTAACATTTCTAGTCAATCATATTCTTGAATCTCTTTCTTGGGCTTATATAGCAAAGATGTTTCCTAGATGCCTCTTCCCTCTTCATCCTCTTACATTTTAAAGGAAATGGCAACCCACTCCAGTGTTCTTGCCTGGAGAATCCCAGGGACAGGGGAGCCTGGTGGGCTGCTGTCTATGGAGTCGCAAAGAGTTGGACACAACTGAAGCGACTTAGCAGCAGCAGCAGCAGCAATCACCCTAAATCCACTTCTTGGACTTCTGTGCTTTCTTTGGCCACAGCGCATGGCTTGCGAGAGCTCAGTTCCCTGACCAGGGATTGAACACAGACCATGGCAGTGAAAGCCAAGAACTCTAACCACTGGGCCACAAGGGAACTCTTTTTCAATGGACATTTTTCCTTCAACTCCAGTTTCTTGATTCTAACTTACCACAGGATATTTCATACTGCAAGCTTGGATTCAAAACATCAGTTAAAGCAAAGTGTACTATTTTCTTTATAAACAAAGATCCCCTTCTGACTGTTTCTATACATGTCATAGAGCATAGCGGAGACTCAGACATCTGCATTTAAATTTCAGTTCTGTAATAATGCAAGTTACTCAGAGTTCACACTTCTTCCTCATGAGCTGGATATAGTAACAGTAACTACCTCATGTGTGTGTGTGTGTGTGTGTGTGTGTGTGTGTGTTTTAGTCGCTCAGTCATGTCCAACTCTTTGTGGCTGCATGGACTATATGGAGCCCGCTAGGCTCCTCTGTCCATGGGATTCTCCAGACAAGAATACTGGAGTGGGTAGCTAGTCCCTTCTCCAGGGGCTATTCCCCACCCTGGGATCAAACCCAGGTCTTCCACATTGCAGTCTTTACTGTCTGAGCCACCATGGAAGCCACCTACCCCATAGGGTTGTTTAATATCAAGTGTGATAACAGATGTGACATGACTGTGCCTGGCTCAGGAGCTCGCAGATGTTAGCTGCTGCAGCATCAGCACCATCACCATCGCCAGCAGCGTTACTCTCCTGGAACACTTTTGTTCTTGCATGAAACTTACACTTTGTCACAGTCCCTATAATTGCTTATCTGTTGTCTTTATCTTCTACTAGCTTATAAGTTCTGTGAAGGCACAACTATTTTATATTTTGTCATTGGTGACCCCCCACCCACCCCCACCCCTAGAGTATCACAGACTGCCTGGACATACTACCTACAGAATGAAAAATGAATGAAATCAGACTTCCCTGGTGGCCCACTGATTAAGAATCGAACATAGGTTCAATTCCTGGTCCAGGAAGATTCCACATGCTAAGGGGCAACTAAGCCCACGTGCCACAACTACTGAGTCAGTGCTCTAGAGCCTGTGAGCCACAAATACTGAAGCCTGTGTACCTAGAGCCTGTACTCTGTAACAAGAGAAATCACCACAGTGAGAAGCCTGTGTCCAGCAACAAAGATCCAGTCTGTCAAAAATAAATACAAATAAATTTGAAAAGTTAAAAAAGAACTAATTTGTAAAAGAAACAAGGCAAAACAAAACAAACAATGAATGAAGTTTGCAAGGGAAGAGGCCTAACTGGCCTGTGTCTTCTGGTCCTATCTGTCTTTTGCATCTTGAAATTTGTCTCAAGAGGAATCTTCTCACACCCTTCTTAGGTCATGTCAAAACCCTTTATCATGCTCTGCTGCCTACCAAAAAACTGCACAGACTCCTTAATCTGGCGTCAATCTAATCTCCCACCTTTGTTTTCAACCACAGTACCAATTAAAACTTCTTGATCTGCATTCTGTTCCCCTCACTGACAGCCACTCCCTTCCACTTCCACTTTCTTTTCTGTCTTATACTCTCCTCCCTGAACAAACTCTATCCATCCTTAAAGGTCCCATTCAGCTCCCACCTCTTTTGGCTCTTTGGGGCTTCCCTAGTGGCTCAGGGGTAAATAATCCACCTGCAATGTTGGAGACCTGGGTTTGATCCCTGGGTTGGGAAGATCCCCTGGAGAAAAGAACAGCTACCCACTCCAGTATTCTGGCCTGGAGAATTCCATGGACTGTATAGTCCATGGGGTAGCAAAGAGTCGGACACAACTGAGTGACTTTCACTTCACTTCTCTTTGGAAACACCGCCATAGAAATTACTTTTTTCTGAATTTCCTTCTTCAACCCACTCCTTTGGAGCTAATTACTGCATAGTAACAAGAGTCATCTTTCTTGAATATGAATTTTATCTTCTCACATTAAGTGTAAGTTAGGTTGCTTGAGGGCTGGACCACGAGTGTACTTTTAACCTCCGACTGCACCTAATATCATGCTCCACACACAAAAGGTACTCCATGGTCTGTTGCTTGATTACATGTACTGCCAGATTTATTTTTTTTAAATATGCAGGCTTTCTAGCATTGTACTGACCTTGACAGCAGCACAGTCTCTGATATCATAATCCTGCTGAAACTCATTTGCCGTGATAATAGTAGACACCTTAAAAGACAAGAGAGGCTTGAGAATTTAAGACTGATATATAAATATTTGCAATTTAGATGTAATTTAGGCAGCTTTAATAACTCAAGTGCATTCATATGCCAAGGGAGGAAAACTTTTTCATCTCTTTTTTTATGTCAGGATGCTAAATCATGAATAGGACTTATAAAATGTCATGATGTCATTGTTTCCAAACAAAGGCAGCCACAGTTTCAGAAGTGGAGGTTAATTGTGTATTAAGTTCACAGTTGGATCACAAAGAATCAGGGGCTTGCAAAATACTTCATTTTTTGCATGTGTTGAAATGCTAGTTATTTGATTAACTCTTCTCAGATATGCTCCAATTAGAAAATGAAGTCAAGGAATTTTACATTTAGAAAGAAAACACAGTGATTTGACACAACAGCAATGTGGAGCAAATATTCAATATTTGAGAATAATTTGTTTCTCTAAGTGTTAACTAGAGACTAACACTTCTCTCCTTAGGATAATGTAAACATTTGAAATAAGATTTAAGGACTTTTAAAGGTTCTCCCAAATTGTTCTTTCAATAAAGATTTTTTTTAACATAACTCATTAATTTTAGATAATAAAAATAAAAGCTTTTCATTATGAAAAAAGGAAAAAATACAAAGAAAAAGAAAAAAAATCACTTTTATTATCCCCAAATTACTGCTATATTTATATATCTATATTTTTATGCTTTGGGGCTACATATAGAGACTATACATATGGTTATTTTTTAAGTAAAAATGAAATTAGTAACATCTTTTCCCAACTTTATATATGTGAATCTATTTCCACTTCAATAAAGATACATCTACATAGTCTTCATGGTTGTATGACTATATTAATTAACAATCAACTTACTTGTTACTGAAACAAATATTCTTTCCATATTATCCCTCACAAGAAAGATTAAACTTACTGGTGTATGATCACTCCATTGCCAGGATCCTTGTAAATCGGGGCTCCTTTTATTTAAACCTATCCAAAGCCAACGCTGGTCACTATGTAAAAAGAAGAGTTAAGAAAAGATGAGCACAGCATTTGGCAAAAACATTTAGCATTTACATGTCTAAAATGCTTAACACAGGTAAGTTTATTCAGAAAACTTTGTCACTAACTGAGAGACAGTTTCAAGCTATATAAAGAAGTCTTCTGAAATGAAATTGAACCGTAACTATGGCGTAGCCATCAAAAAAGTACCATTCTTTTTAAAACTAAATTTTATGTTATTTTCTTCATATGAAAGGCAAAAATTCTTCTGCTTTGAAGAACTTAAGAGTGAAAAAAAAGAGTATATGATCATTTTAAAACTTTTACTGCAGAGCTTCAATATTAGATAATGTTTTCAGATGCAAAACAACGATAGCAGGACTTCCTGGTGGTTCAGTGGTTAACACTCTGCACTTCGAAGGCAGAGTACGTGGTTTCCATTCCTGGTCAGGAACTAAGGACCCATATGCCATGGGGTAAGGCCAAAAACAAACAAACAAACAAAAACAACAACAGCTTTTCCTTATAGCATTTTTCTGTAACTATCAAATATCTTTTCCTTAAAGTGCAGAACAAACCACTTAGCTAACCTTTTATTAAACAAGATTTTTAAAAACTTAATTCCTAGTGCCCACTAAGTTAAAGAAAGAAAAGCATTTAAGTATTTTCTAAACACCAAACTCCATGGGTTATACTAGAACAATACAAGTAAGCAATCACTTAAGTGAATACATTTAACACTCATAACTATTATATTTTAATGTACATATCATTGAGCTATGGGCAATGATGATACAGAAATGTACAAGACATAATATATACCCTCAAGTGGCATATAAACTGGTCAGGGAAACAAGATGTATATGAACAGAGAAACTATAAGGCCATTTTTGAAAAAGCATCAAATGATAAAAATTGGCATATATTTTAAGTAATACAAAAATTTGAAAAAAAGGAGAAGTCATTGTGAACTGTAGGAAGTCAGGAAACATTTTATAACATTAGTAGAACAAAAGACAGTCTTCAAAGAACAGCTATTGTCTCTTTTGAGTCATAATCTGAATGTTTACCACGTGTCAATATTCAGATTGGCTGAGAGGAGAAACAGTAAGAATTCCAAGGAAGAATGTACACAACAACACACAGAGACAGGGACACACATTGTCAGTGATCCCTTTCCCTCAATTTAATGTATGCTCTAGCCAGGGAGAGACTTTCAGTATAAACAGAAAAGAAATAACCATAAAAAAATTTCTCCACCGCTAACTTTTCTTGAAAATACTCTTAGGCCTTAATAAGTAGGTCGTTTCCCATGCATTTTGGGGGAGTGGCACTGGTTACTTTCTGTATAATTTAAACTTTTGATTGTATATCTCATGTACCGTAAGTATATGATTGAAAATTACAGATGCAAAATAATAGATATATAAATATTAAATATAAATAGAACATATATTAGAAAAGGAGTAGAATCCAAATGCAAAATTAATCTCTATTTTCAAGCTCAGCAGAATATATGGATTGTACAGTTATAAGACTGCTGGGAAATATAGTGAGTTTGCATTTAAAAATATTTCCTAGTGAATCCAAGGCAGAAACAAACTTAATTTTAACTTCCCACTTTTTAATAATTTTCTTCATTTATTTCCTCTGTTCAACATTCCCTCATATTCTAACATTTAATAAGCACATTTTTCATCTTGCCAACCTCAAGCCTTTCAACTTATTGCAATGGAATATAAGGACAGTCCCTTTTCAGTTGTTTATTGTTACAGTGTTTTCTTTCAAAGTGAAAGATCACCAATTTGTAGAGTTAAGATAAATCAAGTGGAGATGATTAAGTCCAGTTTGAATTTAGCAGCTAAAAAATGATTTTTCAGTTTGTGTCTTCAACTAATCAGAGATTTCTTACAGACTTACAAATGTATCATACTTCTTGAGTGTTGGATTTCTAGATAGTTGCCAAATACATTATAAAAAATGACAGCTAAAATAAAGAGGTCAAGTTTGTTTCCTCATATTTCATTTCTTTCTAAACCTTGTAGATTATTTATTTAGGCCTGAAGAATTTATGCAGAATTTTGTGTTTCCCTAAAGTAAGCACTGGGCTTCTCTTGCGGCTCAGATGGTAGTAAAGATTCTGCCTGTAAAGCAGAGACTTGGGTTCGATCCCTGGGTTGGGAAGATCCCCTGGAGAAGGGAATTGCAACCCACTCTAGTATTCTTGCCTGAAGAATTCCATAGACAGAGGAGCCTGGTGGGCTACAGTCCATGGCATTGGACTTGACTGAACAGCTAAGACACACACAAAGGAAGCATTAGATATTTTATCTTCTTTACACAATCAACAGTACAACCCGAAGATGATCAAAGATCATTTGCCATCTGCATTTACTCTATAGCGGTAGTCCCCAATATTTTTGGCACCAATGACTGATTTCATGGGAGACAATTTTTCCTCAGACTCGGGGCTGGGGGTAGAGAGGTGGTTTGGGGATGATTTAAATGCATTACATTTATTCTATACTTTATTTCTATTATTATTACATCAGCTCCACCTCAAATCATCAGGCATTAGATCGCAGAGGTTTGGGACCACTGCTCTATAGGCAGCTCCCACAGAAAACTCTTTAGACGTCTGTCTCCAACATTTCCACCGAGTCTGCTCTTAACTCCCCATCTTCCCTTAGAAACTTCTGCTTTCAACCCCATTTCTGCCTCCTCTGCTGCGTCTCAGTGAGCAGCCCCCTAGACAGCAGTTTGCCGCATGGTCCAAAATTTCTGATCTTTACTACTTTCTGAGATTGAACTTCATTTCAACCTAGATCTTTACAGCTTTCAGCTTTCCTTTCAAGGGATTTATTAATGTGTTATAAATATAGAAAATAATAGCTACTTGTGGGTTTTGGTGTGTTAAGAGGTGAAAAATATTTCCTCATTTGTAACCTATTTCTGCTTTGGCCTGATTTATTAGGCAGATAAAGAAAAGAAGAAAATTGGAAATCACATTAATCATTGCACACCTCTAATGTAGATTTAAAAAAAAAACTGAAGGAAGAAATGGGTAACTGAGGAATTAAATCTAACTGGAAATTTCTCTCTATATATAAATTCTTCCACTCCAAGTACTAAGGCTATGAGGTGAAGAAGACATTGCATGAAAGGTTACTGTGTATATCTGTGGTAAAATTTCTAACTCTCAATCAAATTTACTGCTGTATCTAGTTCCTAAGGAAAATAGCACCTGAGCAATAACTGCTAATAAACACAATTTGAAGGGAGTGCTTAGTCTGTAAAGCCTTCGATTTATATCCAAATCCATTCATGCCACTTCACTGGAGGTAGCGTACACAACAGCAGTTGCTCTGCAAACAAAGCTTTCTTCCCTAATCCTAAAGCTATTTTTGTTTTACAATGGCTTTCGCTGGTGGGCTGCTGTTAAGAGTTGCAAAGATCTTAGAGCCTCAGTGATTTGGTGCGCCCTGAAGCCTTTTCACTGAAATACAAACAGAGAGAAGTAGAGCAGTAATCTGACTTCACTCCTTGGCAGGCAAAACACAATT
The DNA here is from genome assembly GCF_001704415.2 of Capra hircus. Taxonomy (NCBI): domain Eukaryota; kingdom Metazoa; phylum Chordata; class Mammalia; order Artiodactyla; family Bovidae; genus Capra; species Capra hircus. The sequence continues at coordinate 99,681,098 of NC_030809.1, forward strand.
TGGACAATGGACATCTTGCTGAGAAAGGTCAATCCCTGCAATAAAAAGCTAAAGGTGTTCAAGGAATAAGCTTTAGAATCACTTTCTGATATAAATGGGCTTGTTTCCTTCCTTTTCTTCAAGCCATGGTTATAATATTAAATAGGTTTTAGAATATGTTGCCTAAGTATAGCATGAACAAATGACCTCTCATTAACAGAGCATGTATTAAGCAGACATTACGGTCTGTTTAATATGGCAGTATATCAGAGACTAGGATGAATATAAATACAATATGGTCCCTATGACTGAAAAGATTATGGCAATCTGTTGTTTCTTTGTGCTTTCTGTTTTCTTTTTTTAACTTTTTATTTTATATTGGGGCACAGCTGATCAACAATGTTGTGACAGTTTCAGGTGAACCACAAAGGGACTCAGCCATACATATACTTGTATTCATTTTCCCCCAAACTCCCCTCCCAACCAGGCTGCCACATAACACTGAGCAGCGTGCCCTGTGCTACACAGTAGGTCCTTAGTTATCCATTTTAAATATTGCACTGGACTTTATGCTTTGTTATTTTATTCCTTTATAATGTGCCGTATGGGCCTTTTCACCCATTAAATATTCGGTGGGTAATATACTCTTTACCGTTTTAAAAATTTATAAAATCTGTTTCTGAATATAATTTCCAGGTAAAATGAGGTATTTATTATGCTGTAATTTTTAAAAACCATTTCATCTCTTTACATCCCAGTTTTTATTTATAAACAGTTATAAACTCTGGTATTAAGCAGAGTTAATACTGGTTTTATTAAAATATTATTGTTTCTCTTTCAGAAATTAGGATAATTTAAGAAAATTTTTCAGTTACATAGATTGCATTATTTAGACTGGAGCTGTTTTTATGTTATGTATTCTTCCTCCTAACTCTTTTTATTCACCTCTCAACTGGAATATGTCTTTGAAATTTTTTTCAAGTGCACTTAGTCGCTCAGTCATGTCTGACTCTTGCGACTCCATAGACTGTAGCCTGCTAGGCTCCTCTGTCCACGGGATTCCCCAGGCAAGAATACCAGAATGGGTTGCCATTTCCTGCTCAAGGGGATCTTCCCAACCTAGGGATCAAACCCACGTCTTCTGCATTGCAGTCAGACTTTACCGACTGAGCTACAAGGGAAGACCTCATTTTCTCAAGTAGAGAGCATAAACAGTATCCATTACTACCTTCACAAACGAAAAATCCACTAAATTGGGAACTAAAATCAACACAATCAAACATTTACTACCTCAAAACTTTTCAGATCTCAATTTTTAAAATGGCTTCTTATAGTTAATGTCCTAGAGAAGGTGGCTAATCGGATTTTCTTGGTGTTTTGGTACCTGTTTTAGTTTTGCTGTTTTTTTTTTTTTTTTCTTTTTTTGAGTCAAAATGATCAGGAAAGTATTCACTAAGATATATTCTTATATCTTAGTGATTCTTTTCCATAATTTTACCTGGTATACCCTGAATACCAGGGTATAGATTACCTGAATATAGATTTATAAATTTCAGTCTTCTTTTCAAAGAGAGGGGGGAAAATAAATCATGAAGTAAAAGGCCTTCATACTCATGACTGCTCCAGAGCTTCAGAAAAAATTTCCTCCTATGATACCAACACTTGGCTCATATTTCTCCACATTATCCTTGAAGACATCAGGAAAACCAGTCAGGAATCCTCCTACATGCCATCAAAATTACAGCGGCTTATTGACTCCATCTTTGTAACATCTCAGACTACTTCCTTTACTGTCCCAGCTTACTGCCCATCTTCAATATAGTTTTCTACCAGAGGCGTTGCAATAGCTTTAGAATTAATTATTTTGCATCTACCCCGTGTCTGTCTCTCTCACGCACACACTTTGTTTTTGTTTAAATGCTTTTTGCTTATTAAGATTAAACTCCTTCCCGAGCAAGAAAGGACATTCCAATTTCATATACAAACTCCACTTTGTGGCGATGCTATAGGCTCCCTTTCCTTCACCATAACCGCATACTCTGGTCTCAGTTCCTTTGCTCATGTTCTGTTTTCCCTGGCCCTTTCTCCCATCTTACCCTTCAAATAGTCCCTGTTTAGAAAACCCGTTATGCATATTGATTCATTCCTGGCTGTGCGGGGTCTTCACCGCTCCCTGGGCCTTTCTCCAGTGGTGGTGAGCAGGGCTGGGGCTGCTCTAGCTGCAGTACACGGGCCTCTCACTGTAGCGGCTTCTCTTGCTGTGGAGCTCAGGCTTTGCTAGTTGTGGCACACGGGCTCAGTAGTTGCAGCTCCTGGGTTCCAGAGCACTGGCTAAATAGCTGTGGCACACAGGCTTAATTGCCCCCTGGCATGTGGCATTTTCTCAGGATCAGGGATCGAACCCTGCACTGGCAGGTGGATTCTTTACCACTGGGCCACCACGGAAGCCCCTGCCTTACTTTCTAAGAACCATCCTTCTTCGTAATATTTTCCCCAATTGTACCACCCAGAAACACTTCCTCCCTGCTCTAAATTCCCCTGGCCTCTCCTTATCTATGTTCCAGATTTTTCCACCATATTTTTATTACCCCCACTGTTGGACTTCATTACACTACACAAAGGGTGGTGACTCTGTCCCTCTATGCTCTGATCTCTCATAGCATCTTGCACGTAAAAATGTTTGATGTTGAATGACTGTTAAAATACTGAATGATCCTTTAGATAATAAAACATGTCAGTTCTGAATACCTGTTGTTTAGTTGCTAAGTCATGTCCTACTCTTTCACAGATCCCATGGATTGTAGCCTGCCAGGCTCCTTTGTCCATGGGATTTCCCAGGCAAGAATACTGGAGTGGGTTGCCATTTCCTTCTCCAGGGGGTTACATAGAGGATGTCAAATTTAGGATAGAAGATCTCACTCTAAAAGATCAGAACTGCTGCCTGAACATTACCTGAACTGTTCTGTTAAAAAGTGAAGAAACTCCTTTATTTCATCCATGTGACTGAAGCTAAGAAGGTGTCCTCCAAGCGCTTGGCAGAATCGCTCAGCTTCTTCCCAGTTTCTCTTTCTTACAATTCTTTCTCTATGAAATAGCTTAACAAAATATAATGTTAATTTGTTTTCTTATATTATCATAAAGTATTTATAACTTTAAAGTCAATCACAGTTGATTGTGTGGGTCTCTGAAACGGATTCTTAGAAGTGTAGTAGACTGAGGCAAAGGCACATACACTGTGACACAGACAGGTCCTGCTCAATGTGTCAACCAGAGGCCAGCACAGGCACCAGTCACTGTCACTGGAGGGATAACCTTCCTTAGCCAGGCTGGGGAACTGCTCTGACATGACACCATGTCCTCTTGCATTCCAAGAATCTTGAGAGATAAAATGAAGTAAGGTTATAAAGAATACACATGAATACTCTGGGAGTAGGTTTCTGCAAAGAAATGCGCTAATGGCAAATTTTGAACATAATAGACTGAGACCTGCCTAGGTACAGGACTACTTTTGATGAAGCAGAATCAAAGGGCAGACTGCACTGGTGTGTGAACATTTACAGAAGGTGGCAAAACAAAACTTGCCACTTTGGACTGTTCCTTTGGTTTGTGATGACTGATTTTATGCCAAATGAACCCCAGTCATTTCAAAAGTAGAAGAGGAGCAGATGACACAATGGTAGGCTGAATTACTGGTGCTGATTTTTCAGTCCCTGTGATATAGTTATACACTCTTGCCATCATGGCTTCCTGGTGGGCGAAGGATATGTCCCTGTGCCTTGATCTGGGGCTCAGCCATGTGACTTGCTGTGATCGATGGGATAGCAGTGAAGGAGAAGTGAGCAGAAGCCTAAAATATGTTGACCTGGGTTAGGATTGCACTTCCGCCTCCAGTAATTCAGTATGAGAAGAACAAGCCCCTGCTAGCTGCTCCTCCTTTGGCCTGACACTAGTTTGAAGAGCAGCAGACCCCAACTGATAGCCTGGAGGCCAGCACAGCTGACCCATACCTGAAAGCAGAGCTGACTGTTAAAGCCCAAATTCAATCATTCAAACTATCTGACCCAGAGATCTGTGAACATGAGACTACGTGTTGTTATAGCCACTGAATTTTGAGATAGTACGAAATTATGAAATAATTTCTTTGTGGGGACAGTTGGCTGATACGAATTCTAAAACAAATTCTTTGACTTGTAAGAAGTGACAGAACTCTTCACTTGACAACAATAATTAGAGGGATATGAGAATCATAAGCAAAGTATCACCATGGCATGTAGCTCATCCAACTTTCCAAAACAAAAGAACCCGAGGAAAGAGCCATTCTGACTCTGGCCCTGCTCCTTTGGGTAGTACATGAGTGTACATGGAAATGGGTTTTCTGACACAGAGTTCACTGATACTCTGACAAGGACTCTGTGCTCCTACACACTTTGGCAGGAGATGTATGTGTCTGCAGAGAAGCAGAGTTTGTGCAAGGACATGGACTAGGATAGGAGAGATGTGACTTCACTGAGGGACTGAATGAGAATATTACTTTACCTTATAACAAGAAAGACCTGAGGGGAAACTGTGCCAGCCTTCAGGACAGGGGTCTTCAGGCTTGGGGGCTGCTTTTTCGGGCTCAGAGCGTCCACTTATTTTCTTGCAAATTGAAAGTGCCCTGAAACTTCTGCAGTCTTTTACCTCCCACTTTCCAAGAGACTTTCCAGTAGCCATAACCACACACCCTCCTGGAGAAGCTGGGGTTGAATGGAAAAGTTTAACTGAAAGTTACATTAGAACATTTAAGTACAAACACTTTCTAGTCCCTACACTCCTCATTTGATTCAAGATGGCAGAAGAGAATAGGAAAGAAAATGGAGGAAATAAATGTACTTTCACAATAATAATGACGACAGTAATACAGAGATATGCTTACTACTTGCCGGGTACTATTCTAAGAGGATTAAATGAATTGATCCTCACATAGAGAGGATTCTATCGTCAAACTGAGGTACAGTGAGGATTAGTGATGTGTCCAAGGTCACATGTGAGTAAATGGTTGACCAGGAACTGAAATCCAGGCTGTGTGTGTGCAGAGCTGAACCCTAAACCACCACGATGCTCTGTATAATCTAAATTGTTTGTATTCGCCTAACAACTTCCAACAGTTTTTGAGAAACTTAGTAACCCTCAAAACAAAACACTCCCAGATTCAAATCCAAAGGAAGAGCTGGTTCAATAAAGGTAAAAGGAGGTGTGTGGTAACACTGATCTGTTCACTATTTATGTCAGCCAGAACTGTATTTACTCACTGCAACATTAAAAGATAGTTTGTATTGTCAGATCCATCTCCAGATGAAAAATGAGTGACTTCCCCACAATCATAGTGAGTGAGTGGTGAAGTCAGAACTGGGACCTGAATTTGCTAACAAAACACCACGCTCCCTTTCCCGTTGACTTCACACGGCTCACAATGGGCAAAGGACAAGAAGAGCATACATTGCAAAGGAATGAGGACGACTTCCATTCCATCACACAGAGAAGCCATACAGCCTCATGTCTCATGACACAGGGACAGCACGAGGAACAAGGAATTGGAAAAAACTGGGGAAAACAACACACCTGGGTGGGTGTGCTATCTTCCCCTAGTCTATCCTCTGCCATGGCTTGCCCAGTACAGACCAAACTGGCTGAATCTGGGAGTAAGAATATAGAGAGGACTTAAAGGCAGTCTTTCTGGCTACAGACTGAGAGAACAGCCATTATAGCTTACTTCCTGAACACTCTTTCAACCACTGAGGCTTATCCAGGAAGAATTTGACATTGACTCTGAAATATAACAGTGTCAATAAAAGAAAGCATGTGTTTTGTAGATTAGAACATTCTAATTTAAGATGAAATTTAACCAGGATCAGCACCTGTATCCTCCATGTTCCGCAAAGTAAAAAGACAACTTTGATATTATCAATACCACTCATATTTATATTGATGATCATATATTATAAATTTTGTGGGAATTCTCTATCTCAAATATTGTGTTTAACTATACATTCACATGCTCCAAGTTTTATGTTATAAAAATGGCCTTCATGATTCACTGTACAAAACATAAGAAAATATAAATAATTCAAAGGAAGAAAAGTCGAACGCTTCATAACTGCTCTCTCAAACAAAGTCAAAATCCTTTAAAAAGCATTGGTTTAGAAATCAGATCAGGATTTTAGCAGTTCAATAATCAGGTCACCTTTGTCAAGCAAATCACCTTTCTAAGCCCCCGTTTCCTCAATTCCTAAATCCAAAGAGAATTCTGAGGTTCAAATGTCCTGATTCTATGGCTCAATATGGTCAATGCTGTAGGCTAAAGAAGGATAAACTAACTTTCAGAACAAATAATTCATGGCCTCCTTAATTACCACCCTTTGAGAAGAAAAGAAATAAACACAATTCAACTTTGGAGAAAGAAGTTAAGCAGCAGAGAGGTGAAAATGTAAAGTGCTCATGATGAGACTTTCAGGTTCTGTTTGAGGAGTTATATGGAAAAGATGCTAAACTCACACTGACGGTTCTAGTTCTGTGCCATTAGATGGTGGTTTCTGAGAACCAAAATTTCCAGCTTTTACTGGGTAATCCCTGAGGATTTCATAGGGGAGGCATGGTCACTGCTTCCATTTACGGTTCCATAGAAAGACTAGTCCAGACGATCATCATCTCCTTCACATTCAAAGGTAAGTGAAGAATAGATCTGGGAGGAAAGCTGTCTCTCACATGACCGTATTCTACCACTTTAAGGCTAAGGCACCCACCTGGCTCGAAAAAATTCCAATTGGAAAAGGTCACAGCACGCTTTACTCCACCGACACTTGCCCAGCTATACTCTCCATTTGCATTTGTATCTCTCAGGCCAGTCCAGAAGTATTTTTCTGGAGACATGGTATGCTTTTTAATCATATCATTCAGGTATTCTTGCTCAAATCTATAAAATGAAAGTCAGATCAGTAGGTGTTTTTATAGTGACAGAACTACTATATAAATTGAAGATGAACTTTGTTTTTAAGGAAGATTATTTGGCAAAGGAGCCCAGAGTTAAAAGTTCACTGGTACGTGTTTACTGATGGTCACACCTGCTAGTTATAGTCAGATTGCAGTTGGTCCCAAAGGGGACCTCATCCTTGTAAATCTTGTAACAGGTCTCTCCATGTCTCTTCCAGCCCTAAATCAGAGGAAAAATATCATCACACTGTCTTCCGGAATTGGTGCCAAGCAAGGTTCTACTACACAGGTTAATATCTTACAACTAATGGAAATTAAGGACACGGCCAGGGAATTCATATACATGATGAGGGTCAGATATAAGTTCATGGATGACCTCCATAAGCTTGTGATCCCGTGTCAGACAGAAGGTATGTCTTAATTTTTTTACCCCAATGTCTTTCTCAGGCTTCCCAGGTGGCGCTAGTGGTAAAAAAAGCCTGCCTGCCAATGCCAGAGATGTGGGTTCTACCCCTGAGTTGGGAAGATCCCCTGCTGGAAGGCATGGCAACACACTCCAGTATTCTTGCCTAGAGAATCCTATGGACAGATAGCCTGGTGGGCTACAGTCCATGAGGTTGTAAAGAGTCGAACACAACTGAAGCGACTTAGCACAGCACAATGCCTAGCTCATTTTAAGAATGTAACAGTTGTTAGCCCAATTATTTTTGCACAAGAATAATATGAGTAGAAGTAAAAAAAATCAGCATTGAGAAGAGTAATCACATATATTCTTATAGAAATTCATGAATAGGTAATTCTTTTCCCTATAACTTTTTTTTTTCTCTTCTTTAGGAATACTGTGATTCACTGCCTTCTGGCTTGGTCTAATGTAAATGAACAGAAGCTAATAATTTCTTCTATTTTCCAAGTTTAAACTGTTTAAGTTCAGTTACCATCTCTAACCAAAAAGGTGTAATATTGCTTAGAAAAATTTACACAGGCATTTTACATACCTCATCTGGAGGACACATCTTATCAGATCTTGTGTCATTCAATTTTTCTCCCTTTTTCTTACACACATATTTAAGTTTTTCTTCACATGACTGGACCTTCCACTGACCGAGCTTTTAAAAAACAGAAAATCATTTCTTTCACAAGAGAAATTATTTTCCATATACTTAGAATTGGACTTATTTTAAATCAAGATAATTTTTTCTTACAACTATCAGGGAGGATGAGGGGGAGGAGGGAAAGGAGGAAAGGAAGGCAGAGAGAATGAATATAACTTAGCAATTAAACCTGAGAACATACTCCTAGAAAATGCTACCCAACAAGACTGGAAGCCTGTTACTTCAGCATCACCTCAAGGTCACAATGGGGATGCAGTTCATTTTCTTATAAGTGTAACAATAAAAACTATTAAAGGACACTTATACAGAAGTTGAAGAGAGAAGAACCCAGCCCACAAAGACTTGCCAGTGTTCTAATCTCCTTCCAGAGGACACAGCCAAGGTTTGTCTGTGAGTTAATACCTTTGGGGCAGGTCACTTAACCTCCCTGTCTCAGTCTCCTCACGTGTAAGATGATGGTGATCAGAATAACTGCTCTCTAAGAACTTTAGAATCAAAATTTTCTTCCAACTCCACTTCAGTCCAGATGTCAAATTTCTCTTTCAAATATGCTACTTAACATTTATTTTGCTTGAGTCACTTTGCTTTCCTTGAATGAAATTATAGAAAGTCACTTGTGATACAGGACAGTTTTGAACACCGGAAGCCATCTAGGTAAGCCACAATTTCACTGTGGCTTGTGGGACCTCATTTCAACCTTTGATACTCTTTTAAAGATATCCTGTGTATCCTTTTAAATACAGCATTAAATGTGACGTCCTTCTAAATTCAGCTTTATACCTTTCCAAAAACATCTTTTAAGATGATGCTGTGGAAGTGCTGCACTCAGTATGCCAGCAAATCTGGAAAACTCAGCAGTGGCCACAGAACTGGAAAAGGTCAGTTTTCATTCCAATCCCAAAGAAAGGCAATGCCAAAGAATGCTCAAACTACCGCACAATTGTACTTATCCCACACGCTAGTAAAGTAATGCTCAAAATTCTCCAAGCCAGGCTTCAACAGTACATGAACTGTGAATCTCCAGATGTTCAAGCTGGATTTAGAAAAGGCAGAGGAACCAGAGATCAAATTGCCAATGTCCATTTGATCACTGAAAAAGCAAGAGAGTTCCAGAAAAACATCGACTTTTGCTTTATTGACTACACCAAAACCTTTGACTGTGTGGATCATAACAAACTGGAAAATTCTTCAAGAGATGGGAATACCAGATCACCTGACCTGTCTCCTGAGAAATCTGTGTGCAGGTCAGGAAGCAACAGTTAGAACTGGACATGCAACAATAGACTGGTTCCAAATAGGGAAAGGAGTACATCAAGGCTGTATATTGTCACCCTGCTTATTTAACTTATATGCAGAGTACATCATGTGAAATGATGGGCTAGATGAAGCACAAGCTGGAATCAAGACTGCCAGGAGAAATATCAATAACCTCAGATATGCAGATGACACCACCCTTATGGCAGAAAGTGAAGAGGAACTAAAAAGCCTCTTGATGAAAGTGAAAGAGGAGAGTGAAAAAGTTGGTTTAAAACTCAACATTCAGAAAACAAAGATCATGGCATCTGGTCCCATCACTTCATGGGAGATAGATGGGGAAACAGTGGAAACAGTGGCCGACTTTATTTTTGGGGGCTCCAAAATCACTGCAGATGGTGATTGCAGCCATGAAATTAAAAGACGCTTACTCCTTGGGAGGAAAGTTATGAGCAACCGAGATAGCATATTCAAAAGCAGAGACATTACCAACAAAGGTCTGTCTAGTCAAGGGTATGCTTTTTCCAGTAGTCATGTATGGATGTGAGAGTTGGACTATAAAGAAAGCTGAGCACTGAAGAATTGGTGCTTTTGAACTGTGGTGTTGGAGAAGACTCTTGAGAGTCCCTTGGATTGCAAGGAGATCCAACCAGTCCATCCTAAGGAGATCAGTCCTCAATGTTTGTTGGAAGCACTGATGCTAAAGTTGAAACTCCAATACTTTGGTTACCCAATGCAAAGAACCAACTCATTGGAAAAGACCCTGATGCTGGGAAAGATTGAAGGTGGGAGGAGAAGGGGATGACAGAGAATGAGATAGTTGGATGACAATCACTGATGAGATAGACATGAGTTTGAGTAGGCTCTAGAAGTTGCTGATGGACAGGGAAGCCTGGAATGCTGCAGTCCATGGGGTTGCGAAGAGTCAGACATGACTGAACAACTGAACTGAACTGCAAAACATCTTTTCGAGTGAAACACTTCTAAACAGCCCTACAATTTCTTGCCTTCACTTAAGTTTCTCTAGAAGTTTGGGTAATATAATCAGCTTCCTAAACAGGAGTTCACAGGAAAGTGCTACAAATAAAAATATAGAGACTCTTGCATCCCTTTGGCTCAAGATTGCTTATCCTGTACATGAGACAGAGTGCTCAGGGCTGGTGCACTGGGATGACCCTGAGGGATGGGATAGGGAGGGGTTGCAGGAGGGAGGGTCAGGATAGGGAACACGTGTTCACAGATGGCTGATTCATGCGAATGTATGGCAAAAACCACCACAACATTGTAAAGTAATTAGCCTCCAATTAAAATTTAAAAAAAAGATTGCTTATCCTGGACTCTTAACTGAAGCATGCTCAATAAACAGTCATGAATTTTATAGCAGTAAGATGTTTATTGAGCCTAACTTTTAATAAAACCATTTTTTTCACTTCTCAAAGTGGGACTAATATAACACTTGACCTGAACACGAGGCAATGGGATTTTCCAGGTTACATTATCTGCTAAATATTACTGAAAGAAAGAAGCTTCTCAGAAACCATTTGGCGCAAGAATCTCAGGTCCAAAAGAGATTCTCTTGATCTCTTTCACACCAGGGCAGATACTCTTGGATAGGAATTGGATTGCTTCTTTAGTAATTGCTTTATTTACCTTTTCTCAGCAGTTACTAGAAAGATAATCTACAGTGCAATTACCTTTTATTTTCTTTCCTAGCTTAAATGCAAATATTCCAACAAAAATCACATTATTATAAGATTATCAGGTATAACAGTAAGGATATAAATAAATCCAAGGAGGTTTCCTACCTTTCCTGAATAGGAAACGCAGTTGGGAGTCTCATTATAGGGAACACGTGGCTCATTCTCATCCCAGTAAGTTAGAGTAACTTCAGTACCATCTGACCACTGAAATAGGGCTGGTGTGTTTATATTCCTAAGGCCTGTCCACGTTTCCCCTTCGGCATCTAAAAGAAGAATGTTTTGTTTGCTTACTCAGTCACATACTTCCACATGGAAACTACTGCTGATTTTTACATTTTGATAAGGGGTGTTAGCAGCCTTGATGGTATTTCTTTTTCTTTTAATTCAGAAAAGTGGTATTCCTAATTAGCTTGTAAAAATGTTGATATGTTAGGCTGGCCTGATGACAAGGGCTTTTCAGGTCACTTATGCAGGCAGTGTATATAGGCGGAACAGCTAGATGTACTACGATCTGTAGTCTGGGTGTTCCTGAAACCTGGTTTAGATAAACCTTGCTTTACGAGAAATAATGAAATTCTACTAAGACAGTCATAGATATTCCAGTTAGAATAAGAATATTGTTCATCACTGAATGACTGTACTGCTTTTGCCAGGTAAAACAACTGGCACCACGCTGGCACAGACTATAGGTATCTGAAAGTGAAAAGTGAAAGTGAAATCACTCAGTTGTGCTATTACTATGGGTGAATCGTAGGAGATCTTAATACTGGCTCTCTGGTGTTTTGTTCATTTTTTAGCTTCCAAATAATTATAAGCGTGAGGTAATCATCACTTAGGTGTCAGGAGGGATTTAAATAGCATTTAGCTTTTGAGAAGAGGGAAATTATTCAGTCAGTGGTTGTACTGTCAGGTTGGTAGCCGATTGCTATATGCAACTATTTAAAATCATGAATCAATTAAAATGAAATGAAAGCAAAAATTCAATTCTGCAGTCACTCTTACATTTCTAGGGTTCAAAAGCCACAAGTGGTTGGTGGTTATTGAATGACAGTACAGATTTTCTGCCAGTTCCATCACGGCAGAAAATTCTTCTGGATAATACTGATGTACAGGATCAAACTGTTAGGTTTTCATTCTCTCTAAGAGTTTGAAAACAGGGATACTTTAAAATGTTTTAAACCTCTTTTTAAGAGGATATCTTAAAAACTTACCCCCATTATGAAGTTTTGTGACAACTACCTCCATATCTGCTAAAGAATGAATGCTGATGAGGTCACTGCTGAAGGTTTGGCATGTCGTATGCGCCTTATCCCAGGTGTCACTTTCATTGACCAGCAGATAGCAAAAGCCATCATTTGGCACCCAGTCTGCAGCATCACAGTGGGTATCTGAGTATGTCCACACATCTGGAGGAAAAGAAGCTATTTATATTCCAGTAAAGATACATCTATTTTGAATCAATAACATTGCAAATTCTTTCCTGAATCATAAGGCTTCTGGAAAACTGAAGAATGGGATTTTAGATGGTACAGTGACATGAATTTATGCAGTGCACAGCATCATAAGAGTGACTGCAGGGATTCAGACAATAATGTGACTTTAGAGTGATACAAATTTGCTACATGGCTGGCTATAGACTATTTATAGACGGATTTCCCTGAGTCCTAGTAGACAGAAGAAAAGTGTGGGGTAAGTCAGTAGTTGACAAATCTCTTCCTGGGTATGGGATTTGTGACGCTCCTCCCCAGTCTCTGCCTTTGAGAGATTATAAAGTTAAGCTTCCTTTTAAGGTATGGTCAGCTTAGCGAGGGAATGTACATTTGTGCTCATAGCTGAACAAACAAGGAGAGATTTAAGGAACATAATAAAACATTTATTCACTTCACATCCAAGAAATGGCATCAGTGGAGGGAAAGAGCAAAGCGCATCTCTGGACCTCTTCTTTCCTGCCCTCTACTAGTCCTACAGGCCTCATGGAATGAGGGATACTTTGTCTTGACTATAATAAAATTTAGCCAAGTGATAGTCAAAAAGATTAGAGAAAAAGAGTGAGGTATAAACCATAAAGAATACGTCAACCCCTCTTAACAGAACTAGAAAGTAGTTCAGCTATTCAGGCTTCATGGATTTGGACCATTCGGAATATTTGTTATAAGAAAACACATCTTCAAAATGTGGACAGTGTGTTTTTTACTAAAGAATAAAATCAGGTTCCGCTTCTCACACTCGTAAAATAACTCGATTAACTTTAAGGTTCTGAAATAGCACTTATTATTATTATATTTTACAATTATAATAAAGGAACAGAGGGGAAAACATTCACAATTGAACTTAAAATAATTATTTTGATATTATAGTCCTTGTCTCTATGAATACATATTTTTACAAGATTACAATGATAAGTAAACATATGATTTTGTTCTGCTCTTTGTATTTTTCTGCTGGCACAGTTATTTTAATAAATGCATTTGTTCAATCATGTGGAAACATCATGATTTACTTAATAATTGCTACTAAAGGATATTTATTTGATCTATAATCAGTCACCCTGGTCTATTTTCACTGGTGCTGTCCTTTCTGCTATGCCTTTTGTTGTATGGACTAAATTTGGTTTGAATCAACTTGGAAGATGACTGTTCATTTTCCCCTATTATTTTTTAATCTTAAAAGAACAGCTTTATGCTCCTATTTGGATGATAAGAAATTTTATGCTTTATTCTCTTCCCTCAACATTCTTTAAAGCACAAGACAATTTAAAACCTCTTCTCCCAGTTTTAGGTACTCAATGAGGATTTAATCAAATACCGGGTATATGGTGGGCCCCCAGCAAGACAATAAGGGTATTTCTCTCCTCCATTCTTTTGAACACTTCTCAAACTTTTCTGGACCTTGGAAGTTTCAGCTGTCCTGTGTCTCTCTTACTCCCAAACTCCCTGGGAAAAAACACCTCTGTGCACATAATTTGTCCATCTACACCTCTCCTTTCTACCTCATTTGTTAGAATCAGCCTGGTAAAGCAGAGAGGTTGGTGGGCATTATAGGGTAATTCCTATGTCCATCATTTTTCACTCCCAATAGGGGCAGGTCATATATAAGACCTCTCCTTAGAGTGTGGCTCTCAAACTTAAGCGTGTATCAGAATCACCCAAAAGGCTTTTTTCCTTTTCTCAAAGCAACTTTTTTTTTTTTTTAATCCAGAGTCTTAAAAAAAAAATTCATGTATGTATTTGGCTGTGGCAGGTCTTAGTTGCAGCACGTGGGACCTTCCTTGGGTAACACAGGATCTTTTGTTGGAACGCACAGATTCTCTAGTTGTGGTGTGTGGGTTTAGCTGCTCCATGGCACGTGTGAGCTCAGTTCCCCACCCAGGGATCAAAACTGGGTCTCCTGCATTGGGAAGCAGATTCTTCACCACCCAACCACCAGGGAAGCCCCTAGAAGCACAGGTTGGGGATCCCCATCCTCAGAGTATCTCATTTAGTAAATATGGGTATGTCCTAAGAATCTGCATTTCTCACAGGTACAGGTACAGCTCATGCTCTTGGTCTGAGGAACCACTGCTCCAGAGAAAGAACAGCCACCTGTGAAGAGAACTACATTTCCTATCTAGAATACCTCTGCCTTCTTCCGGGCATATAGCAAGCTAAAGCTTTATTCCCGTATAGTTTATAATATCTAACCATAGGGTCAATATCAAATACCTTCCTGCATCGGCAGTATCAGGTGAAGGAAAGGGGGAAATAGGTATCTGAAGTGGATTTGCTTGATTTCACAAAACTAATTTTGAGACCTTTGTCGGAGGCAGTGAGAAAGGTACCTGTCAACTCCACTGTGCTATTTAACAGTTTCTCACAGACGTAGGGCAGTCGAGCCTCGCAGGAAAAACTCTGCCACAGACCTGAATCGGCATCCATTCTTGCACAGCTTGATCTGCCAATGGTAGGTGTCATCAGCACATCTGAAATGGCAAGATTTTCAGAGTTAAAAGAAGGTTAGGGCAAGGGTGGTGGTTAGAAAAAATAATTTGCATTCTTAACTTTATTTATTGGAACTCATGAAATAGTTAAAACTTTTAACTACATTGAGATGTATAAGCTGCAATAGACAATCACATGTTTATATCTTCTTAAATATAGGACACAGGATTAGAAATATTCTGATATGTTGTAGCTAGTTTAAAAAACCAAACCCAAAATCAAACCTCTGCCCCTAACCAATCTGCCTGTCATATCCTGTGGTCAGTAGTTCTTAATTTGCTACCCTACCCAATAAAAATGCTAATTTATGATTCTACTATGCCTTTAAGGCTTTAAGATTAAATTATCTTTAAAGATTCTACTTACTGAGATAATAGAGAATTTATTTACTAAGAAAATTCTATTAACTGAAATGCCAATGTATTGGTATTTTATTGCACTTATCTCGTTTTTATTATATGTATGTAGAATACTTTGGTAGTGAAGTTAGTGTTAACTTTTACACTCTACATTTATCAGAAGCCTACGATTTTATTTTTTAAAAAGATATCTAAACCTTTTGGGGGGAGGGTAAAGACCTTTTGACTAACTAGGGTTTTGTTTTATTTACTATAAAATTTTCTTAAGGATATTTATTTGTATATGAAAATATAACCATTATGTTGTCAGTACTTGGGTGCTGCAGTGGAAGACTTCAGGAGTTTGAGAATGAGGAATTATTTCCACTGGATGGCATCACCAACTCAATGGACATGAGTTTAAGCATGCTCCAGGAGTAAGTGATGGACAGGGAAGCCTGGTGTGCTACAGTCCATGGGGTCTCTAAGAGTCAGACACAACTAAGCAACTGAACTGACTTATTTCCATATTAGAGTTAAGCTGCAGATGAAATGCAATATGGGTCAGTCACGGACATGTCAAGTCCTCTCAGGGACACAGAAAGCTTCCTGGGCCATGGAGTGGGGCTCTTTCTGCTCCTACCTAAAAATGCAGGGTCACTCTAAGGATTAGGGACAAATGCTCAGTTGCCCATGGTGGGGGTCAACTTGGCTATAATGGAATCACAATAAAGAAAGGTTCAGGGAAAAAAATTCTTCTGAGAGTTTGAAATTTGTATAAGCTCTGAGCGAGTGGGAAGGTGTTTTTTTTGTTGTTGTTTGTTTGTTTGTTTTTTGAAGTTTATGCTTTGTAAATGGAAGAGCAGGCAGTTACCTGGGTCCCAGTTGAGAAAGTTTAACGGCTTGTGGTCTGACCATTCCCAGCCTCTAGCAGAGTACAGCTGATTTAGACCAATCCAGAAAATTCTAGCAATGCCTTCTTTTCCTGTAAGAATTACACAGGTTTAAAAAGTGAAAAAATTATGTGTTATTAATAACCCAGACTTAAGTTTATACTACTAGCAAAAACATCTGCAGGTCTTGATTATAAGGCAGGATCCCTGTAGGAGACTGAGTATCCAACAAAGGCAGGTGATGCTGACAGGCAACAAAACTTCTATCTATTGAGAAACCCAAAGGCTGCTAAGTTAACCCATTCAGCTTCTCCATTAGCTTGTCCAGTACTTCCATGGTTGTATGGGTCCATGTGTATTGAAAAAAGATAGGATGAAGATTCTGGGAAGAAGATGGTAGGAACAGAGGACCAATTATCACTCCAGTGAGAAATAAATATGAGGTTAAGAGTGAAATATAAGGATACACTGTGCTTTCCAGGAGCTTCACTGTGAAAGATAGATGATTAGAGGTCCCTGAGAAGGACAGAGCCACAGGACATTTGACTCCCAAACAAAATCTAGTGAATACGAGCAAACCGAATCCCCCACTGGTAGGCCCCTTGTATTAGTAAAACAAAATCAAAATAAACTAATTAGGTGCAGGGCAGGCACAGAGAAGAAAGAATGCTCTTTTAGACTATGTGGGATTTATCTTCAAGAGGGATGATCCTACTTTATTTCTGTCAGCAAATTTCCTAGTCCCATTCAGCCACTAGCTACCAAACCCAGAGGTCATTTGGGAATAACATTGCCCACTATCTTTGTGTCTGTGCAACTCTTATTTCCCTGACTAGATCAAGCACTTTGATCACAAATTTCAGATTCACTTTTGTGTGTGTGTTGTATGTTCAGTTGCTCAGTCGTGTCTGACTCTGCGACCCCATGGACCATAGCCTGCCAGGCTTCTCTGTCTGTGGAATTTTCCAGGCAAGAATACTGGAGCAGGTTGCCATTCCCTTCTCCAGGGGATCTTCCCAATCCAGGGATGAAACCCACATCTCTTGTGTCTCCTGCATTGGCAGGCAGGTTCTTTACCACTGGCACCACCTGGGAAGCCCTTTTGCGGGCCTCACTATTTCCAGTCCACTGTTTACACCTGCTAGTTTTTAGGGAAGGGACACAGTATTATCAGAAATTTCAAGAAATGCTTCAGATTTGGTTACTCTGAGTTTCAGATGTCAAAGTACGCTTTCTTAGGTCTTAGGAAATCAGCAATCATAATTAGGCATATTGAGCACTCACAGTGAAAGAGAAGCTTGGAAAATTGGAAAGGACTGCACATCTGACATTACTGATAAGCAAAAAATTGTGGGGAGTGTGTGGCCAGGGACACAACTGAATTCATTAACTCATTATCTCTCTTTTACTTGTTATTAAAGAAAATTGATGCATAAAGAAATCCTGCAACATTTATTCCTTCAAATGCATCATCAGACTGTTTGGATTGGTGTTGACAGTCACACTTTGACAACTTTTTCCCTCACAGAAGCCATTAGCTTCCAAATGTCAGTATTCTGGGAGACAAATTTATTGGCACTTTTAATTCTTTCTCAACAGTATTTTTTGTAAGTTTTCAGCGGGTTCTGGAATAGAATTCCATTGCCTAACAGTAGCCAAAATTTTGTTTCTTTGACAGATTTCCATTCAAGAGATCTGATTATTCAAGTTCTGAATAACACAAGAAAGGGTTAAAAGAATAAGAAAGAGATCTGAATAAAGTTTAAGCCAAAAACCATGACAGAAGACCAGCAGACTTTTTTTTGTGGTTACGCTGTTTTATAACATAAGTTTCATGTGTGCAACATTATATTTCAACTTCTATGTTTGGTGGTGTGGTCACCACCAAACTTTAGTTTCCATCTGTTCCTATATAGTTGACTTCTTTTAGCCACTTCACCACTTTTAGCCATTTCACCCACTTCTCTTCCTGCTTCTCATCTTATAACCGTTATTCTGTTCTCTATGTTTTTGTTTTGCTTGTTTATGTATTTGTTTACTTAAATATATCACATGAGTAAAACCATACAGTACTTGTCTTTATATGTCTGACTAATTTCACACAACACAACACTCTCAAGGTCTCTCCATGATGTTTTTCATAGAAATAGAACAAAATTTTATACAAACAAGATTCATATGGAACAACAAAACACCTCAAATAAGCAAAGCAATCCTGAGAAAAAAAACAAAGCTGGAGGTAACCACTCCCTGATTTCAAATTATATCACAAAGCTAGAGTAATTAAAACAGTATAGTACTGGCAGGAAAAACAGACATACAGATCAAAAGAACATAATTGAGAGCTCAGAAATATAGCCATGCATATATGGGCAACTGATTTATAACAACGAACATACAATGGAGAAAGGACAGTCCTTTCAATAAATGGTATTGGGAAAACTGGATACTGCCATGTGCAAAAGAATGAAACCAGACCACTGTCTTGTACCATATTAAAAAATCAGCTCAAAATGGATTCAAAATTTGAATCTATGACCTGAAACCATAAAGCTCCTAGGAGAAAACATAGGCAGTATGTTCTCTGACATCAGTCTTAGAATGTTTCTGGATATTTTTCCTTAGACAAAAGAAGCAAAAGCATAAGTAAACAAACTCGCCTATATAAATCCAGAATGCTTCTGCACAGCAAAGGAAACTATCAACCCAACAAAGGAACCTACCAATGTGAGAAGATATTTGCATATCTTTTATGCTATAAGGGGTTAATATTCAAAATATACAAAGAACTCATACATTTCAAAAACAAAAAAACAAACAACCCAATTTAAAAGTGGGCATAGGATCTGAATTGACATTGTTCCAAAGAAGACATATAGATGGCCAACAAACATATGAAAGATTTTGACATCACTAGTTATTAGGGAAGTGCAAATCAAAACTACAATGAGACATCACCTCATACATGTTATCAAATGGGCAAGAAACAAAAAATGTTGGAGAAGATGTAGAGAAAAGGAAAGCCTCATACATGGTGGGTGGGCATGTAAAAGTCCAGTAGGTTTTTAAGGATGAAAACAAAGAAAGGTATGTAAGAGGAGTAAGTACTACAGTAATGAAGTAAGGGTTCTGGAGTTATATATATGTTGAAATTCAAATTCCAATTCTGATACTTCATAGTATCAGAAAAACACGGGTTTGAACCATGCTGGTCCACTTACATGCCAACTCTTTTCACTGAATACACACTACAGAACTATACAATCTACAGCTGGTTGAGTCCATGGATGTAGAACTGCATTCATTTATTCAAACATGAAGTTTTTTACTGAGGTGATCTACTTCGACCCAACAATCTTCTCCACTCCTCAAATTCTCTCCTGGTCAATGTTCAAAGTGTTTAATGTTCACCTTGTTTCAGATCCTTTCATTTAGGCTTCAGTTAGCAGTTTAATCTTGCTACCTCACCTCGTTTTCTGAATATTTACCTCTCTTGGTCTTTATCATGAGATGCATTTTCAATGGACTGAATATTATATTCAGTATTTTTTTACTTGAGGGCTTTGGTGTTAAATCCCAGGAAAAGACAGAGAAATATAGAAGAAAACAACATACCTAGACATGAAAACAGAAGACAACACCTTTACCATCTCAGCAATTTGCTCTACCACAGCAACCAAAACCTACTTTGTTTTCTTTTTATTTTTTTATTGAAGGATAATTGCTTTACATAATTTTGTTATTTTCTGTCAAACCTCAACATGAATCAGCCATAAGTATACATATATCCCCTCTCTTTAAACCTACCTTTAAGATAAGTTAACTCAGCAGCATTGTTGATGCTCAGTAAGTCAGCTCCTTGATTCTGACATGAAACGTAAGCTTCCTTCCAAGAAAGAGTTGCCTGAATATTAAATTGGTAGCAACTTCCAGTCTCTTCATTCTTTTCCCAATTATCTTCACAGCCACTTTCTGTTGATAAAAAGATATGTCAGTGATCATAAAATAAGGGCATAATGTTGTCTATTACTTAGAGTACTCACAAATACTGCCATTCAATTTGCATACTCTTAAGATATGCTAAGATTGAGGCTGTCATTGCTCTATTAGACAATATTTTGATTCTTTGGTTAGATGAAAAAACCAAACAGGACAGGAAATGACTTAGACTAGTTAAAGCTTCCATGCTGCTTCTAGCTTCTACTCTCCTTCTATATAGCCCTATTGATTATAATGTCACATTTTAGCCCACACCTACCCTCTGCCTAAAAACAGGAGTCTTCAACTGTGTTCAACCCCTCAGCTCACTTGAAGATGGTATCAGACTAAAGAGGGGTTTGCCCATGTTCTGCAGCGAAACCACTGAACCTGTTTGCATATGTGTGTGTTTCCTGTTGCTACTGCTAAGTCGCTTCAGTCATGTCCATGTGTGTGTTTAGACAATGCTTAAGTGCCTAAGATTTAACGCATCAGTTCAGTTCAGTCGCTCAGTCGTGTCTGACTCTTTGCAACTCCATGAATCGCAGCACACCAGGCCTCCCTGTCCATCACCAACTCCCGGAGTTCACTCAGACTCGCATCCATTGAGTCAGTGATGCCATCCAGCCATCTCATCCTCTGCCATCCCCTTCTTCTCCTGCCCACAATCCCTCCCAGCATCAGAGTCTTTTCCAATGAGTCAACTCTTCCCATGAGGTGGTCAAAGTACTGGAGTTTCAGCTTTAGCATCATTCCTTCCAAAGAAATCCCAGGGTTGATCTCCTTCAGAATGGACTGGTTGGATCTCCTTGCAGTCCAAGGGACTCTCAAGAGTCTTCTCCAACACCACAGTTCAAAAGCATCAATTCTTCGGCGCTCAGCCTTCTTCACAGTCCAACTCTCACATCCATACCTGACTACTGGAAAAACCATACCCTTGACTAGACGGACGTTAGTCGGCAAAGTAATGTCTCTGCTTTTGAATATGCTATCTCGGTTGCTCATAACTTTTCTTCCAAGGAGTAAGTGTCTTTTAACTTCATGGCTGCAATCACCATCTGCAGTGATTTTGGAGCCCCCAAAAATAAAGTCTGCCACTGTTTCCACTGTTTCCCCATCTATTTTCCCATGGAGCGATGGGACCAGATGCCATGATCTTCGTTTTCTGAATGTTGAGCTTTAAGCCAACTTTATCACTCTCCTCTTTCACTTTCATCAAGAGGCTTTTTAGTTCCTCTTCACTCTCTGCCATAAGGGTGGTGTCATCTGCATATCTGAGGTTATTGCTATTTCTCCCGGTAGTGATACCTTATTTGCGAAACTCAGTCTAGTTTCTCCTTGTATTTTAAAAGATGATGTAATATATGACTAATATTACAGAACTAACATTATATATGCACTATATGTCTATATGTACATATGTGTGCTTGCGCGTGTGTGTGCTCAGTCATGTCTGACTCTTTGTGACCCCCATGGACTGTAGCCCACCAGGCTCCTCTACTCAGTAATTTTCCAGGCAAGAATACTGGAGTAGTTGCCATTTCCTCCTCCAGGGGATCTTCCCAACCAGGCGATCAAACCCATGTCTCTTGTGTCTCCTGCATTGGCAGGCAGATTCTTTACCACTAGCGCCACCTGGGAAGACTATATATATATATGTATATATAAATATACATGTACAATGTGAACATCATTTTTCTTCAACAAATATCTAAAGAACATGCATAACTTCAGACAAAGAACCTTCAAGCTCTTTCCAGGACAGATATGCAGGTCTTGATACAACTAGTTCAAAAATATACTCAGGGCCTCCATGTGCTCCCAACAAGAAGGAAAACCCAACAGAGCTTACATTAAGTGTATCCCTGGCTTCACATGGGTTCTTCCAAAGGGTCTCCCATAACCAGTTATACTTATGGACCCTCAAGCGGGAAGGTCCCTTAGAGATCATTGTGTGTAATGTCTTCATTTCACAGACAGGAACAAGGATCTAGGGACATTAGCAGCAGAGCTATAACCAGAGTACAGTTGTCTAACTCTGGTGTTGTTGATCTTCTGAATGGCATACACTGCTCCTTCAGCCACTTCTGAATGTCCTAAACCACAGTAGAGGTGACATTTGGTAAAAAGAAAGTAGGTGGATTTGCAGTGCATTACCGAAAGGTTCTTTTTTATCACTAAGGCAAAACACTTGTAATTCTGGAAGATTTCAGCAGGCTGGCAATGTGTCATTTGCTATAAAATACAACCTCTATGGTTTAGCAGTCCTCAGGTTTGAGAAACTCACAATCTCACTTCTGTAGAAAGGGAGGCACATGAATGCACTGACAACCCCCTCTTTCATCCAAAGTAGGCTAAAGGCACCAAGACACATGTCAGTCAAGGCAGCAAGGTGGAATGGGATGGGGAATGAACAAGGTGGAACAAGGTGGAACACACTGGGAAATGAAGGTCAGAATCCTGGGAGATCTACCAGGCTCCACACAAATACGGTCTGACACTGACAGGCTATTTCATCAATCTAGGTCTGCCACTTCTTACCTGAGAAATGAGGGTTTGCTCTGAATAAGGTCTAAGCCTCTCCACAATCCCTAAAGTTTCTGATCCAGACTCTGTGCTAGGCTAAGTCGCTTCAGTCATGTCCAACTCTTTGCTAACCCTAAGAACTGTAGACCGCCAGGCTCCTCTGTCCACGATTCTCCAGACAAGAATACTGGAATGGGTGCCCTCCTCCAAGGGATCTTCCCGACCCAGGGATCAAACCTGTGTCTCCTATGGCCCCTGCATTACAGGCAGATTCTTTACCACAGAGCCGCTGGGGAAGCCCACGATCCAGACTATGGTAAGACTGAAATACAATCGGTGCCTGATTGACCGAACCCAGCTTGTCATCAATTATAGGTGGAGTAAATATTGGCTTTTTATCTTTCAGTAAGTTCTCAGTGCTGAAAAGCCTTTGCCTCTACCCAGAAAAGTAATTCTTAAAGTGTGGTCCCCAGACCATCATCAGCATCATCTGGGAACTCACTAAACTGCAAAGTTTTGGATACCATTCAAAATCTACCAAATTACAATTTCTGGAGGTTGGTCCCAGAAATTTATATTGTAACAAACTCTCAAAATAATTCTGTTACAACCTGAAGTTTGAGAATGATTGGCTTGACATAATCTCTTCAATTTGCTTAGGACTCTACATTTTGAAGCTCAGCTTCTGTTAAGGAGAGATCAGCATTACTAATTTCATCAGACTGGCTACTGAACAAGGCAGGATAATGTAGTTGTTTGAGGCAAGGACACCAGAGCTGAATTTGAATCCTAGCTCTGAAACTTATTATCTATGTAACCTTAGGCAATTGATTTAACTCTCCTGTGCCTCACTTTGCTCATCTGTAATATGGGGACATGGGCTTCCCAGATGTCTTGGTGGTAAAGAATCCACCTGCCAATGCAGGAGAGCCAAGTTCCACCCCTGGGTTGGGAATATCAACTGGAGAAGGAAAAGCAACCTACTCTAGTACTCTTTCCTGGAAAATTCCATGAACAGAGGAACCTGGAGGGCTACAGTCTAGGGGGTCACAAAACAGTCTGACAGGACTTAGCAACAACAACAAAATGAGAATAAATAATAGTACCTACCTTATAAAACTGTGTACAGAGTAAATGAGTTAATAAAGGTTAAGTACTTAGACCAGCACCTGCTACTTGGCAGGGCCAAGAGAGAACCATTGCTACTATGAGTAATAACCATTACTATTACTGGAGCTTTTTCCTTTCTGTTTACTGTTGATGCTTTTAACTTATTGCCCATTAAAAAATATTTCTTAATTTTGAGACTGATCTATTAAGGCCAGTAGCAATTTCCTGACTGCTCCTGGCAATAGCCAGGAAGTGGCCTGGTCCTCTTCCTGAAGTATCCGTGGTACAGCAGACTTCCTCATCATCTGCCTTCAGTGACAGCATCCTGTCTTGGTTCTCTTCCTGGCTCACTTCTAAAAGTAAGTTCTTAGCTATACACAACTTCCCTGTCTTTCCTCAAATTCACACTCCTTCTCTAGGATATCTATTGCTGTCATTTTTGAGTAATCATGGACTCTTCCCTCTCCCCGTTTCCACATAGGAACAGTATCCTTTTCTTTCCACCTACAAAGTTCACCAGCCCATACATACCTGGTTGTAAGCAGATGCCCCACTTCTGATCATATTCATAATTTAAGGTGGTTGCACACCATGGCCCACTGCGATCTCCATCAAAAATGCACTCATGATGCCAGGTCCCATTAACTAAGAAGGGAAATTCACAAGGTCTCCCAAAAGAGTTCCCATCTCTAGTATAGATTTCTGTGGGTTGGAGAGAAAGTGGAGGAAAGAAGAGTTAAAAACTAGATAATCAGCTTTAGTTAACTACCTTCTAAAACCGTTTTGAAAGATGTTTTCATACTTATGAGAACCCAGTATCTAGGTGGGCTGCACCATGTGGCAATTCAGAGCATGGATGCTGGCTCCCTCACTGACCAACTGTGTGGCTGTGGGCAAGCTCTCCAACCTCCATCAGTCTCAGTTTCTGCATTTGAAAATTAGGAATAATGATACCAGCTCATAGGGTTGTTCATGACATTCGGTGAGATGATCAGGTAAAGCTTCATTTATTGTGATGTGATGAGGAGCTAAAAGATCCTGGCTTTATAATGTAAGGATAAACTGACTACTCTGGATGGCAGAGAGTCACCAAAAGGGGTGTCTGCTTGAGAGGAAACCTAAATTCTATTTCCTTTAGTAAGAGTGAGGCCAGCAAAATGCCTTGGAATCACTGAGGCTGGGTGCGGGCTTTGAAACCAAATGTGGAGTTGGAGAGGTGCACAAACAGCTACATTGTTGCAGACTGGTGGTGGAATCAAAGCTGAGGGTTTTGAGGAAGTAGGAGAAAAGGCTGCTGAGTTTCTCAGCAGTCTCTTGGAGAGGGATAGGACGTGGTAATTCAGGTTATGAAAGAAGAACCAGAGTCAGCAGGGCAGTCATGGAACCAGTGGGTGGCCAGCAAGGTAGCAGAACTAGCCTTTCCTGTTAACAATTTTCCCCTGGTACATGGAGAGGAACTGAAAAACAATTCCAACCTCAAATATACCTGGAAATGCTAGAAGAAGTGCTAAATACTTATGTTGGTAACAGTTCCTTTGGAGAGGTATCTTATAGAACAGCTAACCCTATAACTATTTCGGTCACCTTTTTCCATAATTTGTTTAAAACCATGGTTGATAGGTAGAGAATAATAATCAGATTTCATCATCATTTACTATGCTAGTTGGGTCCCTCAAAATGTCTCATAGATTTGCTTAAAAGGGTGTTTAAGATAGAATTTGATTCCACTTCTTTATTATTCTCAATTGCTTGTTTAACTGAAATGTGAGGCTTAACAGTTTAGAATGTATTAAGCAGCAGTACAGGAAAATAATGTAGATGTTTTTACAATCTTTTAAGGATTTTGGTTTTGTTTTCTGACACATAAATGGTTTTGAACAGTATACTTTGGTTAAAGAGCAATTTGACCTTATCTACCTTTTATTTTTAACCATAACAAAACTCCCAATAGCACATGACTGATTTCTCTTCCCATATCACAGCACTTAAAAGGAGAGCCCATGAGCACAATGACTATGATTTGTAGAATCATGAGGGTTTTTTTTTTCAAACTTGTAAAAGTGCTGTCACTTGCTCTTTCCCACAAGCCCACAAGATCAGTGGGGCAAGTATTACACTTGTTTGTGAAATCCCCGTTTTTGCAGAGTCGTGAAGTGAAACATTTAGTCATTCAGCTGTGACAGGGATCAGAACTGGCTCTCTCCTTGAGTCCTTGACATATAAAGACAACGTGTGATATCAACGGCTGCCTTCTCAGGCTTCAAGTTAGTGTCATAGCTCAAAGCTGGGCTTCAGTTAAAAAGCTCTCCTGTTCACAATACATTTTGAAGAATGATAAGCATATAACAACCACCACACAGCAGCAGCTAAATTATGCTAATTATTCACTAAGACTTTTATTCTTACACATTCTTTGATGTTATTGGACCTCTTAAGTCCTAAGGATCTCCCCAGAGAGACAGGCTTTCTTAAGATACCCTTTGAATGTATGAATTTCCGATGATGGCAGCCTTAAAACCACAGCTTACTCTGCAATAGGCACACATCTATGAGATGAAATGCTTACATAGAAAACTAACGTTAACCTCTTTGGTAGCAAAAGGAAAAAACAGCTTCGATATTTAAAGAGCTTGGCAGACTTCTAAGTTGCTTAGAATTCAGACACTTCTACAGGTTCCCCACCACTGACAGTCTACTTCCTCTGCGTGATTCACCAAACATTCAAAACTTGAGGCATGCTAGCGAGGCCAAGATATCTTAATGATATAAATGCATATGTGGATGCCAGTCAAGAGCAATTAATTCATCAAATTTATACAGTGAAAATTTTTTCTGAGAGGAGCATGGCTCACACAGGATGGGGGTGAGGAGAGAGGCAACCCAGAACATAATGACAGAGAAATGTTTTTATATTAGAAGTAAAAAAAATATATATAGCAGAAGCCAGGGAAAAGTAAAGAAGCTTTATTTGGGGAGTGTCATCCTGGTTTTTGCCGTAACAAGCTGGGTTACTTTGAACTTCGCTTTGTTGGACTCTGGTATCTTATCTTTCTTATTCTGTACAATTAGACAAGAAGAAGGGGTGGGGTCCAATATGAGAAGTTTGAGAGAGCACATCTAGAGAAAGTCTCTAACTTAAGACATCAGTCTCCAACCCAAGAACAGGAAGGGACTACAAAATTTTAAAAGAGTAAAATTGCCAGGACTTAACATTTGACTACATTTGAATGGTGGGAGAGAAGAGCAGAGGAACTCTAGGGTGACTTGTAGACTTCTGACATGCAACTTAGATGGTACCAGTCACCTGGAGAGGAATGGAGAAGAGGCAAGTTTGGCCCTGGCGTCAGCGCAAATGAAAACTCAAGATATAGGCTGATAAGTCAGGACTACATGCATCTTGTCTTAGGAATTTCTAAGTTTCTTAGTTGGATGTTTAGTGTTTAAAATACTGTATTTGGTAAGGTCAAATACAGCCTGTGGGCTCTTGCTGGTGAGCACTGTTCAGCTTTCTCTGGGGTGATGCCCTAGGTGGGTTTTTAACCATTTTTGTGCCACTGATAACTTTGGCAGCCATGTGAAGCATGTGAGCCCCTTCTCAGAAAAGCATAAATGTGTAAAATAAAACACATAGGATTATAACGAAAACTAGTTATATTGAAATGAAGGCATCTGGGGGACTGAGGGAATTTATAATTACAACTGTGTCCCTCAGTTAGGAGCAGAAGACAGAAGGAGCCCGGCCAAGAAAATTATTGTTTCTGATCTTTGAACAAATATAATGAAACAAGTTAAATCCAGTTCAAAAGGCAATTTGCATGGTTCCGTGTTTTCTCTTCGCTGCCAAGTGAGAGAAAGGCTGTATAGCACAAAATTTAAGCTTGCCATTTTTAAAGTGGTATCCAAAAAGCAATTGCTTTCTAAGGTTAGGAGGAAGGTGGCTAACAGAAGCAGACTTTTCAACTACTCAAGGGTCAAGGACTGAAGAAAAGGAAAACCCCATCTCTGATTCTCTGACATTTCCCATAACAGCAGAACCTGACATCTCGGAAGCTGCTGCACCCTCACTAGGAAATGGAAAGAGGTGGTTCCTCCAGGAGAAAAACCTGTTCAGGTACAAAAAAGATGGGAGGCCAAATTTAGCTTGAGAGAAGAGGAAAAAAATCTCTGTAAAGCTATGTAAATTTACAAAGAAGAGCACACATGAGATAACAATTAAGACAAAGATAATTTAATGAAACATATATAAATGTATATAGATACCCACACATTCAACACTTGATATAATTTAGAGCAACATAATGGAAAAAGATTTGCTTGCATGAGAGCTAATTTACATTTGGAGGTTAAAAAGATAAATCTACTCTTTCTTTTTAAACTCAAAAATTCATTATAACCGAATGTCTATTCATTATAGACTCAAAGTTCATGATCAGTGCACCCAAAGGCAAAGCAGACCGTTCCAGACATAGGATGGTATGACATACAACTTTTTGACTTTGTGATAGTATGAAAGTGATACCTAGTCAGTGAAACTGTACTTTGAATTTTGATCTTTTCTTGGGCTAGCAATACATGGTACAGTCCTCTCTCTGATGCTGGGCAGCAGCAGCTACAGCTCCCAGTCAGCCACACAGTCACGAGGGGAAACAACTGACACATAACCATTCTGTTTTTCACTTTCAGTACCGTATTCAATAAACTGCAAGAGGTATTCAACGTGTTATTATAAAATAGGCCAGGCTTGGTTTTAGGTGGCTTTTCCCAACTGTAGGCTAATATAAGCATTCTGAGCACACTTAAGGCAGGCCAGGCTAAGTTATGATATTCATTACAAGTGTATTAAATGCATTTTCAACTTATGATATTTTCAATTTTTGATGGGTTTATTGGGACAAAACAACATTGTAACTAGAGGAAGATTCGTATTCATATACTTATTTTGGAGGCAACTGAGGAAAAAGTCCACTCTTATAATACTTAATCATAAATACAGTGTGATAGCCATGCCAAAATAAAAAATAAAGCCACATAATATTCTTAAAGTTTTTCCATTACATCCAAATCTGCAGACAAGAAAAAAATTCATTTCCTTTTTTTTTTCCCCTCTTTCTTCTTCTTCATTTTTAACTTAGAATAGGGTCAACCTTATTAGGTTATTTGACTTTTATCCTGTGTAGGGGACTTCCAGTTACTCTAACATTTTCTTTTCTCTGGAATTCAGGATATAATCATAGAAAGTACATATGCTCAGGCATCAGAGAGATTTCAAACCCCTGGGTGCCGCAGAATAGCTGTGAGACCTCTGACAAGGCATCTAATTTCTCCTACCCTTTCCTGTGAAAGTGGGCAAATAGCACTGACCTCATAGAAGCAGCTCAATGTTACTACTCAGTGCCTGGAACTAGAGGCCTGTTCACTTGACTCACCAGTGTATGACTCTAAGTGTGATCAGAGGTACACGTTCAAGGCCACTTGCACCAAATACAGCAGTAAGTCAGAGTCTCTCTCCAGTACTCACCATGGTAAGGCTGGGCACACAAGTTTTCCTCTGAGCCTCCTTTCTTCCAGACATCTGATGAATTTGTACTTGCTATGGCGTGTCCACCTTTCAGAGCCAACTGGTACTGGGCAGCCCCGTAGAGAGAGTGATGCTCACATTTCCACCACAGCATGGCATTGTAGTCGCAGCTGAACATTCTCAAGGAATCTGTGGGTTTGGTAATATCTAGGCCAAGACACTTTTGGGACTGCAAATGAAAGAGCCGATGCTGGGACACCCACTTCCATAACATGTCCTTGGTTTCGTCGCAGTCCTTTGCCACTATCCAGTCATTCAGCGGCGTGATGCACTTGCCTGTGTTTTCATTGACGATGGTGAATGGATCATTACCTGAGACAACACAGGCAGAAAAGACATTTCAGGATTCTGAATTATGTGGCCGATGTGCCTTGGCCCTTCTTGCTAAGGAGAGTGAGTCTGAGCACCCTCAGACTGTAAACATCCTCCCAGCTGTATAAACTGTAATATTCCATACAAGGTTGGAGGACAGTGGTGGCCAGAGAGACAGTTCAGTGTAGGATTAAGAGCGTGGGCTCTGGGGCCAGTTTGCTTGGCTTTATAGTAATAGTTTGCTCTGCTATTATTGACCGTGTGATCAGGGCGTCATTCACCTGCTGTGCATCAGCTTTCTCCTTTGTAAAACAGTACTTCACAGGGTGGATGTGAGGATAAAAGGAGCTCATACATGCAAAACACTTAGAATAGTATACATGTTTGTTATTGTCACTCAGTGAGATCTCCTCCTTATTTAATGAGATGAAGAAGCTCCTTAGAGCTTCTTTAGATAAGTAGCCTGTAGTCAATGAAAAATATCCTGAGCTTTTTCAGGACACAATTCTGTCCTGATTGCACTTCGGCTACTTCAGCAAGGTAACTGTTGCATGACATTAATGTGTCTGAGAGGAGACAGGGTAGAAAAGTGGGATAAAGGGATAAGAGGTAATGGAGGTCTGGGTTCTGAGTGTAGGGACCTGTGGCTAGCTCCACTGTCACCTCCAGGAGGCAACAGGAAGCCTCTGGGGAGGGGATGTGGGGACTGACCATCTGGATCACCCAGGGAGGTAAAACCTGAGCTCCAGGAGCCACCTGATTCACAGAATTCAAGACCCAGTAGGTTTGGACAAGGGAAATTCACAAGTAACCAGCATGAGCTAAGCAAAGGGTGGAATCTCCCTGAGTGTTCCCTGGGCAGTTTTGTATGAGCTGGGGAAGACCTCAGAAGTGACAGAAACTGAATTTCTGTTAACCTGGTAGAATAGGACTTCAGAATAAAATTTATCTTGATTTTATGGAAATAAAATAGTACACTGTTTCTTGCACATCTGAGTCTGTAGAGCAAGAGTCAAATCTGTTATAGCAAATTACAATAGTACAATTTGGTCAGTGCTTTTACAAAGAAACATTTTGTGAAGGTATAGCACAGGACATGTCGATGACCTGAAGCAGTTGAGACAAACGTAAGCAATCTTTGTCAATGAACCAAAGGGTTCTGGAGAAGGAGCCATAAAATCTTAGTTCCTACAAGGTACTTTCATTTTGATGCCAGCGTCACATTCAGCGGTTTTACTAACACTAAACACCTTTTCTAATAATAATTCATAGGCTTGCAGAGTTAAAAATTCTTATACTAAGGACTGGAGGGGAAATTTCACTATGCAAATAACACCTATATGATTAAGTTCAATTCCAGTTTGAACTTCGGACAGAATTTTTGCTTGTTTTAAATAGCAGTAGCAGCACCAAGTGAAACAACAGGAACAGCAAGAACAACATCGTTTAAAACCTTAAGCTATTTCCACTTTCAAGTTGCTATTTTAAAATACTGCCTAGTGTTGCAGTTAGATCTGTTTGAATAGCAGCTTCCATCCTTCATTCTTCTTTGACATCACTCTGCTGTTCCCTATCTTATGGACACAGTTTGGGCAGACAGTTAGCCAAAAAAAAAAAAAAAAAGGAAAACATATTATCTCAGAAGATTATCAGACCGTGATGTAACTCTTTGCCAATCTATTCCCTCTCACCTCTCTTGCACTCCAAAGTATCAGGTACTGTAGCAAAAAACAAAGAAGTCGGCTTCTGCGGGAGAGTGGGCAGTGCACCCCTCTGGATCTTCCCCTCTCCTGCTCTGTAATCTCCCTGCTCTCCTTCCTGGGCACTTTGCTCTGTGCTCTTTGACCCAAGATTTTCCAAGCTGCCTTTGCAGAATCCAGTGGATTAGCTACAGCGCTTAGAACAGTGGTGAGAGCAGTAGAATAAGGAGTTAGGGTCCTAGACTGAAGATCTATCTCTGTTTCTAGTTAGCTGGGACACCTGGGGGAATTCAGTTAACCTCTCCAGGGTCTTCTCATCCCCAAATGTGAGATGAAAGCAGTAGAGTATAAAAATCTAAGTTACTTCCAGTGCTGACACTCTGTGCTTCCACTAATTCAGTTTTCCGAGCCTTGCAGGCTTTACAGGGCTCTGCTAAGTTCACTGCGTATCGTTCTTGAATAGATGTCCACAACTTTATTACATCATGCCAGGAGCATTTCAGGTCATTTGAATTCCATCTGTATTGGGCATGTGCACTTAGGTGACAGTGCTGCCTTATAAGCACTCTGGAAGAGAAAAAAATTTTACCCTTTCCCACTTGCTTTCCTACTTGCTTCCACCTGCAATGTAGGAGATCCAGGTTCAATCCCCAGGTTGGGAAGATTCCCTGGAGAAGGGAATGGCTCCCCACTCCAGTATTCGTGCCTGGAGAATTCCATGGACTACAGGAGAGGGTTCCATGAGTCAGACATGACTGAGTGACTAATACTCTCACTTTCATTTAATATACGTTTAACTTCTAGGACACCCATGAATTTAACAAGGTTGTAGAAATTCTGAAAGACTATAGGAGAGGTGTGGAGTAGCTATGTTGAAAAGGAGTTTCCAAGCTTCTAACAGCTATGACTGTAGATACTTGTCTCATTCTAAATCTATCTTTTAACCACATATGTAATATCAACGCTTGATACCTATAGTGATCACTTAGCTAATACATTAATTATTGATATGATTTAAAGAAACTTGTAATTAGCCTTCATATATAATGTGTAAGCATTCATACATAATATATAACCAAGGGAGAGTCTTGTAGTCTCATGATAGTTCCTCATATCTTTCTTTACCCTTACAAAGAAGCTGTTCACTCTGCTCCAGTCTTGTGACCCTATTGGGAAAGTAGGTTAGGGTGGGGGAGGTCCGAAAAATGTGAAAATAATTTTAAAAATTTGTTAAATAAGGGTCTATGAAATATATCAGAAATGTATTACACTTTGAAATGGTGATTACAGAGCAATTTATAAAACAGATTCTTTACTGATAGCCTTATATTGCATCTGATAGCCTTATATTGCATCTTATTCACGTTATACTTGCCCTAAAGGGAATTTTAATATTTACCTACAAATACAATATTGAGACAAGTCTAAAAGACAGAGGTTGATGAAAAGAAGACTCATCACCTCATCATCCCCAGAGCACTTTTTAAAATGTTTCATTTTATATAAACATTCTACTGATGTTTAAGAGGAAATAGCTACATAGCATTATCATAAATTGAAAATGAATTGTTAGACCATCACAGGAAAGCTCTTTCTTATTGTCTGATTCTTAAGTAACTCCTGAGTTACAAGACCCAAACCAAAGAGCTTTGCACATTCCAAAGGGAAACTGGACCTCAACATTTTGTAACCCACAGACACATGGAGAGGAGATGGTTTGGGAAGGCAAGAAGGATGAAGATTGCAACTTTTTTAGTTTCAGGGGAACTTCCTGAGCCCACACTGTTAAGCATTTTGTGGAGCTGCTACTATATGTGTAGCGTGTACACTAGGAGAGTCCCAGAAGTCTGGATTTGCCAGTTCAAAAACAGTACTAAAGTGACGGTTGGGTCCAGAGCAATGTACTAGGAGTCAGAAAGTCATGGAGTTCAGATTGGGTGGTGTGGGCTGATGAAAACCTCAGGAGTCTCTGAAGACTTAGTGTACTTCAAGCTGCTAGTCCTCCCAGGAGGCAAAAAAGCTAACTAAACAATTGGCATCCTCCCAAGGACACAGAAGTACTTCCTCTGCATCTGAGTATTGGAGACCACCTGCACAAACCTAGCTGCATACATGTGATGAAGCACACACCATCACCAGCATCATGAAGCTGACATAGTGCCAAACAAGCTACCCAAATGGCTGAGCTTTCAAAATCCCAGTGCTTCCCTCAATAGGGCCACAAGTCTGACCAGAGCAGGTGCTCAAGGTGGGGAAGGATGCAGGAAAACAAACACCTTTGAGGACCTCCTGCAAGAAGAATAGCATTAAGTTAGTGCTCTTTGCTCTTGGTTGATGAGAGAGGCCAGGAATTGCAGAGATTGCAGAAATTAAGAAAATCTTGAGTTCTATGGGGAGACAAAAGAGATAAAATAAGGCAAATGCACGTGGAAGCCAAGTTTAGCGACTGAAAGGCTAGTGTGTTTCCATTACAGTTAGCTGCTGCCTTGATCATTTTCTCCCTGGATTAAGGGGACAGGCAGAAGAGAGTTCTCACAGCAATAAAGGCCTTTTGGTAGTTTCCAATATGGGGGATCAAAGAAGAATGCTGCTGCTGCTGCTAAGTCGCTTCAGTCGTGTCTGACTCTGTGTGACCCCATGGACGGCAGCCCACCAGGCTCCCCCGTCCCTGGTTTTCTCCAGGCAAGAACACTGGAGTGGGTTGCCATTTCCTTCTCCAATGCATGAAAGTGAAAAGTGAAAGTGAAGTCGCTCAGTCGTGTTCGACTCTTAGCGACCCCATGGACTGCAGCCTACCAGGCTCCTCCGTCCATGGGATTTTCCAGGCAAGAGTACTGGAGTGGGGTGCCATTGCCTTCTCCGAAATAAGAATGCAGAAGGGTGAATCAAAACAAGATCAGCGATAATGTTCTTAACATAGATAAGATGATGCTACTCATGATCTGAACAATCAGACAGTAACTCAGTTTAACTGCAAAGAAAGTAAATACCATAAGCAAACTGAAGTTTTTCAAAAACTCCCTTGACTATCTTTTACTTCCTCATTCTGACAAGATGACAGAAGCGGTAGGTGGGGACAACTCACTAATTGTCTGTGAAGCAGCCAGACTAAGAAACAAAGTCCTCAGCACACCTTTGCCAAGATAGAAAGAGAGATTAAAAGCAAACTCCGGGTGCTGCCAAGGGGTGGGGGTGGGGCAGGCACTACTCAGAGCATCAGCGAAGGGTGGCTGCTCCTCGTCCTGCTTCTCAAGTGAGAGGCAAGAGGTCTCTGGGCAAGCAACCTGGGCTCCACTGCGGGAACTTCGACCTCTGGGGTGGGGGTTGGGGTGAACGTTTGGAGCCCGATAAGCCAATTAGAAGAAAGAGTCGCTGCTCGAGGCACTGGGGGAGGGCATCGTATCAGTCTTGCCACAGTCACTGTAGGAGACATGGCTTTTTGACGGGCACCACGAGCAGACTGAAGTCAGAGAATCGCTGTTTCACTCCGGCGCTGTGGGTGGGAAGCTCCTCTTGACACTGCGTGGCCAAGATGGCAAGGGGCGCAGGAGGGCCGCGACGGCGGGATGCGGCGTGAGGTGGGTGAGGGGTGAGGGGGCTGTTGAGAAGCCCTGAACCCCAGCGAAGCAAGATTTTAGAGGAGAGGACGAGGAAGGCGCGGGAGACTCGTTCAGAAAACACTCTGGGTGCCTCCCCTACGGTGGACGCCAGGCCCCCCGCACGAGAAAAGCCCTGCGCCTCCTCGGCCCACCCCGTGCTCCTCCAGGACACAGGAGGGTAACGGAACGCCTTCTCCCCGCACCTCCCTTCCGCTCACTTGTCCAGCAGAGGTGACAGGACCCCGGCGCGCAGCCGAACCCGAATCAAGGACAGTCGGCCGACCCGGCGGCGTCGAGGTCCCTACCCGGCCGGCCCGCGGACGCGCCCGCGGTTACCTGAGCGGTCAGAGGGCTCCACCAGCCCGAAGCCCGGAAGGAGCAGCATGAGCAGCTCCGCCGCACGGCGAGGGGGTGCCCAGCGCGTCCTCATCCTGAGCCGGCCCCGGCGCCTCAGTCGGGTCTGCGGGGGCGCGCGGCACCCAGCCCTCCGGGTGCGCCAGGTCAGCCCCTCCACCGCCTTTGCCCCCAAGCCCCGGCCTCCCGGGGCGCCCCGGGCCCGCCCCCGCTGCCCTCGGCCAATCGGATCAGCCGGTCGTGGGTCCCAGGGCGGGGCGGGCGGGCGCCCGGAGGTAGCGGGCGGGATACCGGGCAGGAGGACTGCGCGTGAAGAGCGCTGCGCACCTGCGGTGGGCTGCCCCCGTAGGCTCGAGAGCAGAGCGCCGCGCAGACTAGCGGGCCAGGGGGAAGCCCCGCCGCGTCTTCAGTCAAGTTGAGGAGATGCGGCCCTGGCTGGGACTTGGCCCCGCCCTGGTGGGTGGTCTGCCCAACGCGCCTCAGTCAGGCACGGCTTCTCTTCCTTTCGCGCAGCTGGCCTGGAAAGGCACCCGCATCCCCTCGTACCCGAAAGAGCGAAATGTGCGCCCATCCTGTTGCGACTATGATCGACCCAAAGAATTCAGTCGTCCTTGGCACCGTCCTGAGTATTTGATAGTGAAAACAAAGGTGAGGTGATGGGTCAATGAGGTTGCACCCGCACTCGTTAAAGTATTACATGCAAGAGCTATTTGAGTGACCCTATAAGACTTCCAAGGAGGACTAAGTCGTATAACTGTTTGGCCTTTACAAGTAAGCTCTTTTCTTAACAATTAAACAACAGCACTAGAAGTGTGGAATCCTCTAGAAGTGTGGAAGTCTGCATCCAAAACTGGTCTTTGTGAGAGGAGACTTCATACTCAGCTTGTGGGAACTGATATCATTATAAATAGGGTGATCTGAGTTGCCTGCGTGCTAAGTCGCTTCAGTCGTATCTCACCCTTTGAGGTCCCATGGGCTGTAGCCCGCCAGACCCTCTGTCCACGGGGATTCTCCAGACAAGAATACTGGAGTGGGTTGCCATGCCTCCTCTGTGGAATCTTCCTGACGCAGGGATCAAACCCTAGTGTCTTACCTCTCCTTCATTGGCAGGCGGGTGCTTTACCACCAACGCCACCTGGGAAGCCCCAAGCTCTCACTATAAACAGCTGTCATAAATAGGTGATCAGAGTTACCTGGGTATGAATGTCCTATATTTTTAAACCTGTATTTACTAAGTGCATGGTGTGTGCCTGGGATGACCTTCCGCCCTCCCCGCAGGGTGAATTCTTCCAGGCGGAAGTGAACAGGAAGTTTACCTTTTCTGATTCCAACCACTAAGGCTTGGCTGATGACTCCCAACTCTCCCTAGGCCCTGATCTCTCCCCAGGCAGTTGCCTTTCAGTTCAGTGTGTATACTGAGCACCTGCCAGTACAGGAAACTGGGCCCATCCCAGCATGAGATCAAAGGAGGACACCCGGCCCGCTCCAGCTTAGTGAGTATTGGGGGAGACTGAGGCACGCACCATTAACTCAGGGCAGAATGAATAGGGAGACGCCACAAAAGCAACACCTCAGCTGGGCCTTGTTGTTGTTTTGTTGCTAAGTCATTCCCAACTCTTTGCAACCCTATGGACTGTAGCCTGCCAGGCTCCTCTGTTCATGGGATTTCCCAGGCAAGAATACTGGAGTGGGTTGCCATTTCCTTTTCCAGGGGATCTTCCCGACTCAGGGTTCGAAGCGGGGTCTCCTGCATTGAAGGCAGATTCTTTAGCA
This sequence comes from Capra hircus, assembly GCF_001704415.2. Classification (NCBI taxonomy): domain Eukaryota; kingdom Metazoa; phylum Chordata; class Mammalia; order Artiodactyla; family Bovidae; genus Capra; species Capra hircus. The sequence goes on from NC_030809.1 coordinate 99,718,250, forward strand.
TCTGAGCTACCAGGGAAGCTATGGGTAATAGGTAGGCACTTGACCAGGCACAGCTGGTGGGAGGAACACAGTGACAGAACGAAGGCAGGAAAAGGCAAAACAGCCTCAGAAGACAAAGAGTCTAGTGTGGTCGACCTGCGGGATGCAGGTGTGTGTTGACAGAAGCTGTCGTTGGGACCTAAGTGGAAATGACAGCAGGAAGATGAAATGCCTTGAACGTGATATTAAAGATGTTGACTTGATTCTCTGTGGAACGGGCTGTGTAAAGTTTGGGGTAAGGCAATCTGTTGCTGCTCTGATTCCCTCCACATCCGTGACTGCTTACCTTTCTCATCCTGTCTAGCTTGGAGCTCCTTGAGAGCAGTGATCTGATCTTTTTCATTAACACTGAGCACCAGACCTGTCCCAGAGCGAGCTCTCACTAAATATTAGTTTACTTTATTAATGAATGCCTAGAGTTAGTTTCAGAGAAGGCAATGGCACCCCACTCCAGTACTCTTGCCTGGAAAATCCCATGGACGGAGGAGCCTTGTAGACTGCAGTCCATGGGGTCGCTAAGAGTCGGACACGACTGAGCATCTTCACTTTCACTTTCACTTTCATGCATTGGAGAAGGAAATGGCAACCCACTCCAGCGGTCTTGCCTGGAGAATCCCACGGACGGGGGAGCCTGGTGGGCTGCCGTCTGTGGGGTCGCACAGTCGGACACGACTGAAGCGACTTAGCAGCAGCAGCAGCAGCAGAGTTAGTTTAGGGCTGTGTGAGCTCCAGCTTGCACTGTCCTGCAACAGTTTCTCAGTTGACCTCGCTGCCAACCCTCAGGCAAGTGAAGTCTTCTAAACAGTTTGAAATATGCCACCTTTCCTTTACTCACATCCTTTCAGTGCTACCTGCTTATAGCAGGGATTGCTAAATGGGAGTTCAGGGAGACTGTGGTGAACCCCTGAAATTGTATGCAGCTTTATGAATACAATTTCCTTCTTTTCCTTTTTTATTTTTTGATAAAGCGGGGTCCAAGGCTTTCTTTGATTGTCTCAAAGAAAGTCATTCCTTCAAAAAAGGAAAAAAATTCCATGTAAGATAAAGCAAGCCCCTCCGTGATCCAGCCCTTTGTCTTTAATTACCTCCTACATCACTCCTTGATTCAAGCAGCCTGTCTAAATCTGTCCTGCCTTTTCCTAGCTCTGTCCATATATTATATTTTCCCCTATCAGGAAAGCCTGTTTTCTCCCTCCCTTGTCTTAGTTTTCCACCTCTCCAGTTAAGGCTCTGCTCAAATCTCATGTTTTATATAAAGTGTTTCTAAGACAGTCTCTAACCCTTGGGGATTCCAAACATCTGTATAAGGTACATTCTGTTTATTTGGTGCTTAAAGCGTGGCATCTCCTGTAGCTGTTTTTTTTCTGTAAGTACATGTGCATAGACATTCCACTCAGGTTATAGATCCTAAACAAATGTTTATTGTCTATGGTGACAATAGAAACAGTGTATCCTTTAAGTCTCAACTTGAATGTCATTTCTTCAAAATCTTTCTTGACTCTGCAGGCTGGTGAGCTTCCTCTGTGACATCCCTCTGTGACTTTCTCAGTGCATCCCACATTCGTCTTGATAGCACTTAGCAACAGCTGGATTAAATAATTATATGCCTGCTCATTTGTTGAATGTCTGTCTCCCTCCCCAGGCCCCAAGATCCTGGATGTGGTGACTATATTTGTTTTAGTCGCTTCTATGTTCCCAAGTACTAGCCCATGAGATGCTAGATGAATAAAAGAATAAATACCTGATAAATGCCTCATAAAGGATGAATGAATAAATAAATAAATACATGGGATACTCTGATTTCTCTTCAGCTAATATAAATGTCTTATCTTTTATATGACAAATGCCTCATAAATGATTCAGACAACAGGAGGTCTAAGTATTTAAAAGAGGGAGAAATCAGCTCGCATGAAAGGGAGGGTCTGCAGGCCTTGGATGAGTACCATTCAGTAGATAGTAGATAGAGGGGAACCCTCCAAGCTGATGCATGATGTGAGCAGAATAATAGACATCTGCCTTCTTCTGGGTGCCAGGCCCTTTTGCGGAGCATTTCCCATGTGCTCTATTATCTAATAATCATTTTATGAAAGTGTTACTATTATCCTCACTTCACTACTGTTTATTACTATTGTCTTCACTGTGGAAACTGAAGCAACACAGACAATATCAACAACTTGGTCATGGTCGGTAGCCATAGTGAAGGTACCAAGACGACATAAATGCGTGTGATTGTCACTGCTGTTTTCTTCCCATTTACAGTTAGGGAGAGGGAGTATGAACTTTTAGGACCTCTAAAGTCATGTTTTTAGCTATGAAGCATATATCATATTTAAAAAGAGTAACTGTGCTTGTGGGCCTCCACCTCACTCCCACACAGAAATAACACTCCTCTGAATTATTGTTCTTTACACTTTTCCATATGTGATTCATTCCTTAAACAGTATATATAACTTTGCATGTTTTTGAATTTTATGTAACTAGGATCATTTAAAGTTTTTTCCTACTTATCTTTTTTGCTCAAAATTACGCCTGTGATATTCATATGTGTTAGTCTGTGTAGGTACACTTAATTCATTTTTATTTGGTATCCCATCATAAGAATAAAGCACACTTTATCCATTCTCCTGTTAGTAGACGTTTAGGGTAGGTTGCGGTCCTTCGCAATGCTCCTATGAATGTTTTTGTACACAACCCCTGTGCGCACTGCTGGATTTCCCTGGAGGGTAAGTCTTAGAGATGGGATTGCAGGAGCACAGGATATGTTCAGCACCAACATTATTAGATGATGTCAGTGTGCCTCCCAATCTGCACGTCCAGTGATGTGCACACGTGTTCCCACTGCTGAACATTTCCATTGACACTTGGCTTTTTAGCATTTTTGGTGTGAGGTTAAATGGTATCTGATTGTACTTTAAAGTTCCACTTCCCTAATTATTAATGTGGTTGAACACGTTTTCCTATGATTTGTTTATTTGTGTTTCCTTTTCTAGTACTTGTACAGGTTATTCATTTGTTTTCTCTAGGATCCATTCCCTGCCCTTCCCCACCTTTACTCCCAAGGGGCTGCTTGCATTGCTTGGGTTCCCTCACCCACTGCCTTCTGATGAGGTTCAGCTAATGGCAGTTGGCAAGAGATAGAAGTTTGGGATGGGGAGGCTCCGAGGTGTTTCTCCTCTCTCTGCTTGGCCGCTGCATCTAGAAGTGCTACGTCTGCTCTGTGGTTCCAATTCTGGCCTGGAGGTCTCATCCTTTGTGGTCCAGTCCCCACCAGAAACCCCTGTTTTGTTTCTAGCTCCTTTTGGATGGTTCCTGCTATAAGGTTATAGCGCTATTGAACTACTGAGCATGGGTTTTGTTCTCCTTATTGGACCTTGGCAACACTGATTCAACCTACCAAAAATTGTAACCTGAGACAGCATCCAAAAGTAAGTAAGAGGTAAACAAGAAAAACTCCCAATGGAGCATATTCAACTGCATAAGGTATTGTGGTATAGGAGATCCAGCATGGGATGCATTTAAATTGATGATGCCCACAGATAGTCCCAGGTGTAGTAAGGAGGACCCAGGAGGCCAAGGCTTGGTGTAAGAATATATTTTAAACAATTCCCACTACACTTTTATAATAAAGATCTGCACTTATTCTTGGTCATAACTAAACTCATGAGAACTAGTTGTGAACAGAGACACCACAGTACAAAGATAAGGTTGTAATTCATCCACTTAAAAAGACAAACAAAAAACAAAATTAAACAATTCGTCTTGTTAAAGTAAACTGAACTTCCTTCACAGACTTTATAGAATTCTCAGATGAGGAAAGTTCTGTTAGGGTGTGTACAGAACATTAACACAAGAAACTGGACAGACCGTTGACTACCAAACTTGACTTAGTCACTTGCTCATCTTAACGTCATGCACAGATAGCAAGGAATTGTGGAATTACAGAGCTTGCAATGATCTTGGAGTCCATTATCTGCCCTCTCGTTTTATAGATGAGGAAACTGAGGATTCAGAAGGTGCAGTGACCACTGTGGATATGAGAAAAATTAAAGAGATTATTTGTAGACCCCTGAGATTCATGGGAAGAGTCCAAAACATGATGAAAGCACCTTATGGCTGGTAAGCTACTTCTGATTGGGGGTAGAGGTGAAATTTGGGTGTGAGATGGTAGTGCAGGAGTGGGTCACAGGTCAAGAAGATGCTGGTGTTGGGAGGAGTTGTGTACATGGTGGAGTGTGTTGCAAAGATCAGTGGTGTGTTTTGGATGGGGGTGCAATATCTCAAGCATGGTGGGAGTTCTCCAGGAGACATTTTCAGCAAAGATGCATGCTTTGAATAATAAGGGAATAATTGTAGTGGTTCAAATGATTTTCTGGATGTGGAAAATGTGATGAAGGGCTAAGTTTTGACTTTGCCAGAGACATGTATTCCCTGTGTTTTGTCAAACAAGCAAGAACTGAGGTGATGTGTTTGCTTTTACTTATGTAATTGGAGGCTCTTTCCTCAGGTTTACTAAATCCATTGCCTAAAACTGTTTCTAAGAAAACAACAGCTCCAGTGATAAATAACCAAAGCTCAAGAGTCCTTTCTCCTCAGGGAAACTGATCAGGTTTTTGTGCTTTAAAACAGTTATTTCCCCAACTTTAGCAGAAGACAAAGGAGGTCAAGTTTTTCAGCTTTGGAAATCAGAGGTGATCTAACCATATACCAAAGCTGACTTATAGCCCAGGGACAAAGTTCAGAATACCTAACCTGTTAGTTAAGGGTGAAACTAAGTATGCTGGGTTACTAAGTTTTAGAAATCTTTGTGAACTGTGTCATTGTGAGAATCCTACTAAGAAATTCACGTACTAAAAGGTATGATACTACGACATTACCAATTTACCAATATTACCTTCTATTTGCGTTTTGCCAACTTACTTATATCTCCATAAAGAAGATGGTTCAAACTATTTCCTCTGCAGGACCCAGTTCTGTCTCCCCCTGGGCTTCCTCCATGGAGAGGAATGTGCTTCTTACTTTGCTGATAGGATTTGTGGTTGTTTAGTTGCTAATTTGTGTCTGACTTTTGCAACCCCATAGACTGTAGCCAACCAGATTCCTCTGTCCATGGGATTTCTCAAGCAAGAATACTAGAATGGGTTGCTATTTCCTCCTCCAGGAGATCTTCCTGACTCAGGGATCAAATCTGGGTCTCCTGCTTTACCTCTGAGCCACTGGGGAAGCCTGCTAATGGGATAGAGGTTGCTGCTGCTAGGTCTATTTTTCTTGCTGTAAACTTATCTTTTTCTCAGCCTTGGAAGAAAAGCCAGCCTCCCTTTTCTTAACATATCGGTGCTTCTAATCCTTATTCTCTCTGCTTTAATATTTTCTGTCTCTCCCTGTCCATGAATCTGAGGAAGAGAGACTCTGAGTATGTTTAAATTAAAAAAAAAAGCTTTTTCCTATAGAATGTAAAAACTACACCCAAAGTAGAGACAATTCCTGTTCCCATTTCTTTCCTTTGATGTTTATCAATACATGACCAGTCTTGTTTCATCTGTGCTCTGACCCACTCTCCACTCTTCACAGATTATTTTGAATAAAATCTCAAGACATCAAATATTTCATCTGTAAATATGTCGGCACACATCTCTAAAAGGTGGCTCAGTGGGTAAAGAATCCACCTGCAGTGCATGAGATGCAGGAGACTCGGGTTCAGTCCCTGGGTTGGAAGACTCCTTGGAGGAGGGCATAGCTACCCACTCAGTATTCTTGCCTGGGAAATCCATGGACAGAGGAGCCCGGCAGGCAACAGTCCATGGGGTTGCAAAGAGTCAGACATGAAGGAAGTGGCTGAGCACACGTGCACGTACTAAAGGATCACATAAAATACCCAACCTTAGTACATTATCTCCCTAAAAACATTGGCAACACTCCCATAATACTGTTAACATTTCCCCAGTTAGCTCATAAATGTTTTGAAACTTAATATATTTAAAATAGTATAGTGAATGTCCGCGTAACACTACTTAGGCAAAAGTGTATAATATTTCCAGAAACCCTCCAGAAACTCTCTCTGTGCCCACCCCCCTTTTTAAGTCATACACACCTCCCTCCTCTCTAGAGGTAGCCACTATTTGCATTTTCATGATAGTAATGTCCTTGATTTACTTTACAGTTAGAACTCTTACAGATATACCCCTTTAGGTGTTGCCTGTTTCTGAACTACATACGGATGGGTTTGTGATCTATGTATTTTTTTTATATCTGATTTATTTTATTCAAAACTGTATTTGTAAAATTTATTAACATTGTTGTGTGAGGCTGTGCTTTTTTTCATTTTTATTGCTATGCATGTCCCATTGTATAAATATACCACAATTTGTTTATCCATTTGATGGATGTTTCCAGTTTTTGACAAATATAAATAAAGCACTTTAAGAACTGTTGTACAAATATTCTGATGTACAAGTGTATGTGTTTCTTTTGAGTATATTGTAAAGGTGGAATTGCTTGGTCACAGGGTTTATCAGACTTTAACAGATAATTCATACTATTTTCCAAAGTTCTTTTGCCAATTTACTCTCTAACCAGCAGTGTAGAAGAGTTTAGTAGCTCTGCAGTCAAACCAACACTTATATTTTCTGACTTTTAAGTTTTGCCAGTTTGGTGTATGAGGTGGTATCTTCTTGTGATTTTAATTTGTTTTTCTGTGATGACTAATGAAATTGTACCTCTTCCATCAGTCAACTGGCTGATTAGATATCCAGTTTTGTGAAATATGTGTTCAAGTGTTTTGGCCATTGAAAAAAATTAGTTGTCTATTTATTATTGATTGTAGAAACTCTGCATACTTTAGAAATTATTCCTTTCTCAATTATAACTCTTACAAATATCTTTCCCTATTCTGTGGTTTATGTTTTTAAGCTTGATTAAAAACATTTAAGCAAAACATTTATATGTTTTGTTATATAACATGTATGTGTGATATACAACACATACCTAACTATATATAGTTACTTTAACTTAATATGTATTCAAATACATGTATTAAACGCAATGATTTAGTATGTAACTTAATGAATTACCACAAAATTAAAAAAAACCTACATTAACCAAATATCACCAGGAATAAGGCATGTTGATATCATGTACCTTCTGTATAATATAATGAATAAGACTCATCAGTTTCGTGGTACCTTTTTCTCAAAATCCATAACTGTAGTTTAATCATGTGAAAACCTCAGGTAAACCCATGATGAGGGATATTCAGCTAAATACTTGACCATTACTCTTCAAAAGTGCCTGGATCCTGAAAGAGAATGATCGAGGAATTGTCTCAGAGAGGAGAAAACTAAGGAGATAGGACCAGCTAAATATAATGTGGTATCCTGGATTGAATTTTGGGGAAAAGATATTAGTGAAAAAACTGGGGAAATTGAAATAAAATCTATAGCTTCATTATTGGTATTGCAAAATATTAGTTTCTTAGTTTTGAGGTGGATTTTATTAGCCCTCCTTAACAGACGAGGATATTGAGACTCAGATTAAAATTTGGTTAGATGGTTAGCAAGTGGCAGATCTGTGACTCAAAGGCAGGTAAGAAATCACTGCAAACTTTTTTTTTTTCTGCTTTGTTAAATACATTTGTCTTATTCTTTTAGTTTCCACTGTAAGTGATAATAGTATTAGTCTTTCTCTGTTTGATTAATTTTGCAAAGCATAGTACTCTCTAGGTCCATCCACATTGTTGAAAATTGTTGCAAATAGCAGATTTGTTCTTTTTATGGCTGAGTAATATTCCATTGATATTGGAATATTACTTTATCCAATATTTATTGTCTTTATCCATTCATTTGTTGAGGGACATTTGGATTACTTCCATGTCTTGGCTATAGTAAATAATGTTGCTGTGAACAATGGGGTGCATGTGTCTTTTCAAGTTAGAGTTTTTGTTTTTGGATATATATAATCAGGAGTGGAATTGCTGGATAATATGATGGTTTTTGTTTTTTGGTTTTTTGAAGAACATCTATAGTGGACGTTTTCTATTGCGGCTGTACCAATTTACATTCTCACAGTGTACAAGGGTTCCCTTTTCTCTGCTTCCTTGACAATGTTGTAATATATTTGTAGATCTTTTCAAATTTCATTTGGCCACACAGTATGCAAGATCTTGATTCCCTAACCAGAGATCAGACCTGTGCCCCCTGCGGTGGAAACATGGAGTCTTAACTCCTGGACCACCAGAGTGTGAAAGGTGGTCTTCTGACAGGTATGAGGTGATATCTCATTGTGGTTTTGGTTTGCATTTCTCTAATAATTGTCAATGTTGGGTGCTTTTCATGTGCCTGTTAACCATCTGTTTGTCTTCTTTGGAAAAATATCCATTTAGGTTTTTTGTCCATTTTTAATTGTTTTTTTATATTGAGTTGTATGAGCTATTTATATATATTGGATATTAATCTCTTATTGGTCATATCATTTTCAAATATTTCTCCCATTTAGTAGGTTGTTTTATTGATGATTGCCTTTGCTGTACACAGGAGTGTCCTGCCTGTGTTCTCTTCTGGGATTTTATGGTTTCAGGTCTTACATTTAGATCTTTAAGCTATTTGAGCTTTTTTTTTGTATATGATGTGAGGAACAAAGCTTCTTTTTTAACTGTAATACTTATGAGCAGAGCAAGCTGGAGGGTTCAAAATCTTTTCCCCCACACCTTCCACAGTGCATCCCAAAAGATGGATAAGAACTAGAGAAGCTCCACACCAAAGAAAACAGTGGGGATGAATTAATAATTGATGAACACATGATGAGGAAACTGGTGGCCATGTGACTCCTTGGGTACATGCATGAAACTTATTCTAAAATAAACAGTAAATAGAGAAATTGCTAGATTAAGATTAAGGTATGTGTACTCAACTTGTTTTAATGTTGCCAATTGCTCACCAAAATTGTACCAATGTGAATTCTGTTTCCATTGTTCTACATTGTCATCAGCAATTGATTGGGCATTCTATGTTTATTGCCTTTTGAGCCTTTCCCTTTGTGAATTGACAGTTTTGTTTCGCTATCTTTCTACTGATTTGTTTGTGTTTTCTTATTGGTTTTTAAGCATTCTTTATATATTCTGGATTCCAAACCGTTGTCAGTTATATGTATTACATATATCTTTTACAGATTTGATGTGTATCTTTCTTCTTTTAAGGCGTCTTCCTGATGTTTTGAACTCTAACTGAATTAAATATATAAATCTTTCCCTTTATGATGAATATTTTTCACTCTTGTTTAAGAAATCCTTTCCCACTTGAAGATCATAAAATTATTCTATATTGTATACACAAAAATTCCCCATAACAGATTTAAATGTTTAATCCATCTGGAGGGCATTTAAATACATGGTGATAAACTTTCCCCCCTAAATTAAATTAATTATTCCAACATTAACTTTTTCTCATTGATTCATTAATGCCACCTCTGTCATATATGGACATTTCCATAAATTCAAAGGACAGGATCTGGGCTATGAATATTGCTTCATGTAAAAAAATTTTCCCCATCTCTGCACCAATAGTAGCACATTGCTTTTTATATATTATAACTTTAGAATAAGTCTTAATTTCTGGAAGGGAGAACATTCCACTTCTTTTACCTCTTCAGAACTATCCTGCCTATCCCTATCCCTTTGGTCTTCTTGAACTTTAGAACCAGCTTGTAAGTTTCACAAGAAACCCTATTTGGCTTTTCATTGCAGCTGCACATAACACAATGTCCTCTGGATGCTGGTCTTCCTGCTTTGTGAGCATGATATTGCCCTTTCTTCATTTTGGTCTGAGAATTTGTGTTGATCTGAATGCTAAACTGAGGGATATGTACCCAGTTTGGCAGTTGTTTGGGTTCCACTGAAGGGTTTTGAGTGAAAAGACTGACATGGTTAGAACCTTATTTTGAAAATATTGGTCTAAGAGTGCTAGCAATTTGATTGGAGACTAGAAATAGAGGACCCTTGCAAGAGTCATGGGGGAACAATACTGCAAGTCTGAACTTTGGTAGCAGAAGTGGTAATAGAGACTAAGATAAATTTGAGAAACTTTTCAGAAACAAATAATTACTTCTTTTTGAAAGAAAAAGATCCACTTGGGCTTCTTGCTTCTCTTCTTAAGGACAGATGAATGAGAAGCTCTGAAAGAGAAAGAAGCTAAGTCTTAAAGGAGTTACCTGTGATAGGGGAAAGTGGTAGTCACAGGAATGAGTCCTTGGAGTTTCCTATTTCCTGCCCCTCACCCCATGTTTTTTGGAAATCATATCCTTCTTTTAGGGCTTCCCAGGTAGCTCTAGTGTAAAGAGCCTGCTTGCCAATGCAGGAGACTTTAGAGATGCAGGTTCAGTCCCTGGGTAAGGAAGAGCCCCCTGGAGGAAGGCACAGCAACCCACTCCAGCATTCTTGCCAGGAGAATCCCATGGGCAGAGGAGCCTGGTGGGCTATGGTCCATAGGGTCGCAAAGAGTTGGACACAACTGAAACTTAGCACAGTTCATCCTTCTCGCAAGTCTGGTTCAAATATGTAGACCTCTTCCTTGAGGCCAACCCTGATTTCATCAGCTGGAATGAGAATACATAACAAGTTTTCCTTTGTTTTATGATTATGCCCATGCTCACCATCCCCATAGGAGCAGGTACCAAGTATTAATAGCTTTTATTCCCTGCTCTCTGGCACAATTCCTTTTAATTCAAAGAAAAAATCCTGTCAGGCAACAAAGAATAATAGTTCTAGAATAAAAATTAAAATCTTCATTTGTCCCCTAGAGAACACTGGGTTTTTTTCCCCTCCCTTTTGTGGGTAGAGTTTGGACCATTGGGCTATGTGAGGTCATCACGAACAAATTTGGGTAGAGGAATGTTTGTGGATGTTTTTCCTCATTTCCTTCAAAAGCACCTTATATGTTTTGTGATTTCTTTCATTTAATGGCTGTTTTGTAGTGTTAGTTTATATTGTGATGACTGTGTGTGAGTTAGGATAAGTATCAATAGTTATTGAGTATAAAGGAATGTTTAGTGTTTTATTATTCTTACAGTTAAATGATTTAATCTGCAAATCACCTACTAGGTTGCTGTATGCAGTTTACAGAGTGAATGATAGATACCTAACAATTCAAAGATTAAAAGCAGAATACAACCATAAATAAAGGTGTACCCTTGCTGCCTTGTAAATAGCTGTCATCAGTTTCTTCCCCATGGGTGGTCAGACTTCCCCTGTGAGTGAGTTAATGGAAAATTAAGGAGATACCATTCTCATTTAAGGTTCTTAAATGTGGTTCAACCTCTAATTGCTCTTAGTGAGAAGAGGTGGTGTGTATGTGGGTGTGTGTGTGTGTGTTTGCGTGCTCGTGTGTGTGTGCTTGCACATACCTGTCGGTGTGTTTTCCCTCTTGATACTATACTCCCAAGTTTGTTTCTTTTGTCCATGTCTTTCACATTTTAAGGTACTGCTTTATGATTGCAATTGACATCGTCATTTCCATACCATTTCCACCACTGAGAGCTCTTTGGTTTCTTCAATTTGACATACACGGTTTGCAATTTTTGCCTTTAGTTGTTATCACCTTGCCATACTTATGCCCAAGAGGCATTAGCCAAATAAATATGAAAGTGTTCTCAAGGGAGCTTTCTAGCTCTAGGATTCTGCTTCTTATCTCAGAGAGGCTTCCAAAGCCTATGGCCAAGCCCTTGATAAAGGGTGTGCACAGATTATGATTCTCCCTGTTCCATATGACCCTGCACCCGTGATCACAGCTGAATAGATCAAAGATCGGCTTCTGCCTCAAAGACAGCCAATCTCTTCATGTCTTAGCAGAATGTGAAATGGCTTTTTCTTATGAACGTAAGCCAAAATCCATAAAGTATACTCTTAAGAAGAGCAGATTGAAAACTCCCAAGAGGAAAATATGAAATGCCTTTTCTGAGATTGGCTCCCCAAAAGCAGGCCCTGGGATAATTGTGTGAAAGTGGCCTGATGAAAAGAGTCTTCAAATAGAATGTAGAGTTTGTCTTGCTGTCATAGGACCCTTGAGATAGGAATTTTTCCCAGAAAAATCTAGAGCAATGGGGACATGGGACAAGGTTGAAAGGAAGACAAATAAGGGTGGGATGTCAAGCAAAATCCCACAGAAAGCAACTTGGTAACTATTCTGTAGAGAGGTTTGGAGACATAAGGATCCCATCACAGACAATCCCATCAGGGTTGAGGGAGCTGAGGTATTTATACTCCTATACTCATCAGTCATGGGCTGAGAGCTGGGACTAGGGTGGGAATATAAATGAACAGACATGGTCTGCTCTCTGTTAGATTCTATAGGCCTGGTGTGAGAGGTTGCTCAGGAGGGACTATTGTGATTTGTGGAACCAATCAGATCCTCTCTCTTAGGGATCTGGGGATAACAAAACACAGAGAGTTTGCAAGAATTCAAGAGGCAGCAGGATCCAGGAGCAAGAAGAAGCAGAGAGAATTAAAAGGAATAGATGCCAAAGTGTACAGAATTCTTTGTATGTGGGCATGTGCCCTGGTTTTACTCACTGAACTCATTCCCTTGGGGAAGTGGTCTTTTATTATTCTATCACTGCTTTCTTTTATTCAAGCAATTTTTAAAAACCTGGTCATGTTACATGGCTTGTGGGATCTCAGTTCCCCAACCAGGGCTTGAACCCAGGCCTCTGCAGTGAAAGTGCCAAATCCTAACCGCTGGACCACCAGGGAATTCCCCCATCACTGCCTATTGTAATAACAAAGGTATCTTGAGTACAAAGTAAAGATAACAGGCATGATTCCCCCAACAGAAGAACCAGATGGTCAAATCCTCGGGTTCAACTACTTTATTATTCTGCTTCTGTTTTCCCTTTTCCTCATCTGTCTATATCACATGAGGTGTGGATTTCACCTAGAAGAACTCAATAGATTATTAGTGAACTTATTTTTCTGTGACTTTTCAATATGGGTTGTGGGTATCTCTGGTGAATTAGTATAGGGGCTAAAGGTGTTTTTGTAACACTTGTTTCCCTCACTGGCAGGGCCAGCTTCACGGTGGGCAATAGGTAGTTGCTACAAACCGTGTGACTTGGCACCAATCCTCGAACTACAAATGCCCCAGCCTCTGGTCTTCCACCCAGCCACCCCACCCCTACCGACACCCTTGCCCCGCCCCACCCATTTATTATGCATTTGGGCTCAGCAAATTGGAGTGGTTAAAATGAAAATGTTTTCTGGAAACAATCCATATCGGTTAACAATCTAAGTTCATATGCTCATGTGCAGTGATGTAGCTGAAGAATTGTAAAGCCAGTTTCACAGAACAACAGTTTCTTATAATCTAGGATAACTCTCAAATCCATCTTAATAGTGAGCCTAGCTGGAGAGAGGATTTAGACCAGATAAAATTAGCATAATAACTGCTGAGTTACTGGTATTGAGGTGGGCATTTTTTTCTTCCCAGGTCTGGCAACCTTACCTCTGTGTTAGACATTTTAAGAAAATTGACAAGAAGTATTAATTTCAATGATTCACGTTGATTATGTATAGATGAAATCAGGGAAAAGGAAAATGATTTACAAAGTCATTATACAATGTGAAAGAAAAACAAAAAACAATGCAGTTAGGCTTGAAGCCCATTATATGTGGAGTTGAATTCAGAATGGCAGATAATCTGGGTCTTCCCGAACCAAATAGCCAGCCTCAGGACACTGCATGTACCCTGCTGCACCAAGATATCCACTTTAAGCTGTGATAGCTTCTGGAAGCTCTCAGGAGCAATGATGATATGACTCCATTAATTTTTTTTAAAAGTGACAACATTCATTAACATTATTGAGCACCTACTTTGTGCTTTGCTTTACTTTCTTTATCTATAAAATGGGGCTAATAAAATCACCCACTTCATATTAGGGGTATTGTAAGAATTAAGTGAGGGAGGCAGATTAGCACCTGATACAGTCCTAGTGTGTAATCACTAACATTTATTATTATTGTTAGCTAGTCATTACTATTGGAGATACAAATAATAGAGAAGATACAGTCCTTCTCTTCACGTGGCTCTGAGCCTAATGGGAAATGAGACATGTGAAGAAGCAGTTACAATTTAGGAGGATTCAGTGCAACAGGCTTCCCTGGTGGCTCAGACAGTAAAGCATCTGTCTGCAATGCAGGAGAGCCTGGTTCAATCCCTGGGTTGGGAAGATCCCCTGTAGAAGGAAATGGCACCCGACTCCAGTACTCTTGCCTAGAAAATCCCATGGATGGAGGAGCCTGGTAGGCTACAGTCCATGGGGCCGCAAAGAGTCGGACACGACTGAGCGACTTTGTTTTCATTTTTGCTTTCTAGTGCAACAGTCAGTTCAGTCAGTCAGTTCAGTCGCTCAGTCATGTCCAATTCTTTGCAACCCCATGAATCGCAGCACGCCAGGCCTCCCTGTCCATCACCAACTCCCGGAGTTCACCCAAACTCATGTCAATCGAGTTAGTGATGCCATCCAGCCATCTCATCCTCTGTCGTCCCTTCTCCTCCTGCCCCCAATCCCTCCCAGCATCAGGGTCTTTTCCAATGAGTCAACTCTTCGCATGAGGTGGCCAAAGTACTGGAGTTGCAGCTTTAGCATCATTTCTTCCAAAGAAATCCCAGGGCTGATCTCCTTCAGAATGGATTGGTTGGATCTCCTTGCAGTCCAAGGGACTCTCAAGAGTCTTCTCCAACACCACAGTTCAAAAGCATCAATTCTTCAGCAGTCAGCTTTCTTCACAGTCCAACTCTCACATCCATACATGACCACTGGAAAAACCATAGTAGAGACATATTAACACCAGGGTCCTGGCTTAAAAGAGGGAGCAATTAATTTTGCTTAGACAGTAGTGGAAGATTTTCCAGAGTAGGAGGCTCTGGGGGCTGAGAAAGGTTGCCATATGGAGAGCGGTAAAGGGCTTTCTAGTAGTGAGACTTGTATATGCAGTGTCATAAAGACAGCACGCAGTGCAGAACATCTGAATGGTTACCCAGGAGTGGAGCAAGGTCTGTTGGTACAGAAATGGCCAAATGTGATGTTGGAGGGTAAGGTGGAACTAGATCAAGAAAAAGGTGATGCTAGATGGTAAGGTGGAGCTACATCAAGAAAAGGTTCTGTATGCAACATTGCGGAACTTGGACTTTATCCTCTGGGAACTGCAGACCGTTAAAAGGGTTTGACCAAAAAAACAACAAAGATGGGCTTCCCTGTTGGCTCCGTCTGTAATGCAGGAAACATGGGTTCAATCCTTGGGTTGGGAAGATACCTTGGAGAAGGAAATGACAACCTACTCCAGTATTCTTGCCTAGGGAATCCCATGGACAGAGGAGCCTGGTGGACTACAGTCCATGGGGTCCCGAAAGAGCTGGATACGACTTACTGACTAAATAACAACAACAAAACAACAAAGATATAACCAGGTTTAGATTTTTAAAAGATGACAAGATGACTCCGGCAGCTGTGGATACCTTTAAAATGGATAAGACTGAAAGAGCTGTTAGGAAAGTCCAGCAAGAGACAGGAGAGTGTTAATTGGGCAGCAACAATGGAAGCAGAGAGGAGGTGAGAGATAAGGGAAATCATTCTGGAAAATAGAAAAGTGTAAGCTACCATTGAAAGGGTGAGAGATATTTTATAGTACAATCAGATTTTCCAATTTTTCTAGACAAACATTTTAATTACTATAAGTCCATGTACAATTGAGATTCTTTGCATTTCTCTTCAAACTGTATACTGTGGTTTTGGGTTTTGTGCTTTCTAACCAAACTTGTCTGCACTTAAACTAAATATTGGAAGAGGAGACTAAAGTTAGCAATAAACCTGCAATCATCAATGTAGCTTATTTTATATTTACCACAGTCCCTCATTGATGAAAGGTGTTCAGTTTAGTCGCTCAGTGTTGCCCGACTCTTTGCAACCGCATGGACTGGAGCATGCTGGGCTTAAATGTCCATCACCAAATCCCAGAGCTCACTAAAACTCATGTCCATCGAGTCAGTGATAGCATCCAATCATCTCATCCTCTGTTGGCCCCTTCTCCTGCCTTCAATCTTTTCCCAGCATCAGGGTCTTTTCCAGTGAGTCAGTTCTTCACATCAGGTGGCCAAAGTACTGGAGTTTCAGCTTCAGCATCAGTCCTTCCAATGAATATTCAGGACTGATTTCCTTAAGGAGGGACTGGTTGGATCTCCTTGCAGTCCAAGGGACTCTCAAGAGTCGTCTCCAACACCACAGTTCAAAAGCATCAATTCTTCAGCGCTCAGCTTTCTTTATGGTCCAACTCTCACATCCATATATGACTATTGGAAACCATAACTTGGACTAGCTGGACCTTTGTCAGCAAAGTAGTGTTTCTGCTTTTTAATATGCTGTCTAGGTTTTGGTCATAGCTTTTCTTCCGAAGTGTCTTTCAATTTCATGGCTGCAGTCACCATCTGCAGTGATTTTGGAACCCAAGAAAATAGTCTGTCACTGTTTCCATTATTTCCCCATCTAACTACCATGAAGTGATGGGACCAGATACCATGATCTTAGTTTTTGAAATGTTGAATTTTAAGCCAGCTTTTTCACTCTCCTCTTTCACTTTCATCAAGTCTCTTTAGTTCCTCTTTGCTTTCTGCCATAAAGGTGATGTCATCTGCATATCCGAGGTTATTGACAGTTCTCCCTGCAATCTTGATTCCAGCTTGTGCTTCATCCAGTCTGGTATTTTGCATGATGTATTCTGCATATAAGCTAAATAAGCAAGGTGACATTATACAACCTTGACGTACTCCTTTCCCAATTTGGAACCAGTCCATTTTTCCATGTCCAGTTCTAACTGTTGCTTCTTGACCTGCATACAGGTTTTGCAGAGATGGTCTGGTATTCCCATCTCTTTAAGAATTTTTTGTATTTTGTTGTGACCCACATAGTCAAAGGCTTTAGTGTAGTTAATGAAGCAGAAGTAGATGTTTTTATGGAATTCTCTTGCTTTTTCTATGATCCAGTGGATGTCAGCAATTTGATCTCTGGTTCTTCTGCCTTTTCTAAATCCAGATTAAACATCTGGAAGTTCTTGATTCATGTACTATTGAAGCCTAGCTTGGAGAATTTTGAGCATTTTCTGTTAGTGTGTGAAATGAGTTCAGTTGTGCAGTAGTTTGAACATTCTTTGGCATTGCCTTCTTTTCAGAATTGGAATGAAAACTGACCTTTTTCAGCCCTGTGGCCACTGCTGAGTTTTCCAAATTTGCTGGCCTATTGAGTGCAACACTTTCACAGCATCACCTTTTAGGATTTGAATTAGCTCAGCTGGAATTCCATCACCTCCACTAGCTTTGTTCATAGTGATTCTTCCTAAGGCCCACTTGACTTCACACTCCAGGATGTCTGGCTCTAGGTGAGTGATCACACCATGGTGGTTATCTGGGTCATTAGGACCTTTTTTGTATAGTTCTTCTGTGTATTCTTGCCACCTCTTCTTAATATCTTCTGCTTCTGTTAGGTTCATACTTTTTGTCCGTTATTGTGCCCATCTTTGCATGAATTGTTTCCTTGGTATCTCTCATTTTCTTGAAGAGATCTCTTGTCTTTCCCATTCTATTGTTTTCCTCTAAAAGGTGTTAGAATGAAGGATTTAGGAATTTAGTCAAGATAAAAGTGGGAAATTCTGTAACTATAAAGAAAAAATTGGATGGTAATGTATAAGGATTATACTGATATATGTTAGTGAATAGCTTTATTAGAATATCAGCACTATTTGGAAAGCTGTCAATGTCATCTCATATTTAAACGATTACGTGCATATTTAAGCTGTGCAAATCACTGCATTCATTTCATGGCTAATCAATCCAGTCTAAAATCGTTTGCCAAATAATAATGGGATTTTCTCTAACAGCCAGATACTTAAGTCACTAGACACCAAATTATGGGATAGAAAAAATCAGTTCAGCATCCCAGTTAATTATCGGCTTAAAACAATATTGTGTTGAGTTCTGGCACATACCCTTTAGCAGCAGATGTTTTTGTTTCAGACCATTTTGATTATCTCAGTAACTCTAGCATGATAAACTAATGATGCAAATTATTTTTTCATTTTAATTTTACATTGTGGATGGAAATATTGGCCTTTAATGTAACATATTTTCTGTTGTAGCCAGGGCCTAAATTAGAATGGTAACAGTGGAGAAGGAGAGCGGGTGACAGAATTGAGAGCCATTTGGAAGGTATGATATTTGAAAGTGTAAAGTGTGAGTTGAAAGAATAAATTCCAAGCTTCTAAAGTGGGCAGCTCAAATGATGGTACCCTTTGCTATGATAAAGGGAGGGGCAAATTTTAAGGGACAACAAATTCACTTTCAGAGTTGGTGAATTTGAAGTATTCATGGTATGGATGTGGAGAAATTCACTGAGTCTGGAACTCAGGAGGGATCTGTTGGAGACAGATCTGAAAGTCATCAGCCTATAGGCAGTAGATGAAGTTATAGGTCTGTCTAAACAATGAAGAACTTCATGGAAGGGAAGGAAAGAGGAAGAGGAGACAGGAGGCAAGAAGACAGATGAAAAGATGGAGAAAGAAAACCTGGGCTTCCCTGGTGGCTCAGCTGGTAAATAGAAAGTGAAAAGTGAAGTCACTCAGTTGTGTCCGACTCTTTGTGACCCCGTGAACTGTAGCCCACCAGGCTCCTCCGTCCATGGGATTCTCCAGGCAAGAATACTGGAGTGGGTTGCCATTTCCTTCTCCAGGGGATCTTCCTGACCCAGGGATTGAACCCGGGTCTCCCACATTGCAGGCAGATGCTTTACCCTCTGAGCTACTGGGGAATAGATTGATAAGTAATAATAAACAGTTGGTAAATAATCTACCTGCATTGCAGGAGACCTGGGTTCGATCCCTGAGTCAGGAAGATCCCCTGGAGAAGAGAATGGCAACCCACTCCAGTATTCTTGCCTGGAGAAGTCCACGGACAGATGAGCCTGTAGAAGACAATGGCTACCCACTCCAGCATTGTTGCCGGAAGAAGTCCATGGACAGAGGAGGCTGTCAGACTACAGTCCATGGAGGGTCACAAAGAATCGGACAGAATTGAACGACTAACACACACATTACTTGGAAATGGTTTAAATCAGTGGTCTTTTAACTTTTAAAATTGTGTATCCAATCAATAGGTTTTTCTTTGAACAATCTTCATAGATGTCTGTTTACTTATGGATTATATACATATAACATTTTAAATCCATAAGTAACTATTAGTAAAACTTAATTTCTCTAAGTTTTAGATATAAACAAAATATATTTTACTTAGCCAGAGATGCATATTTCCCCCATTTTAATGTCTGTCCACCAGGAAGCTGAAATGACATCAGTGTCCATACATATATGAATTCAGTCACAACAAATCATACCACCATTATGTGTACATTTAAATAAATGTATTTTGTTGTTGTTTAGTCACTAAGTAGTATCTGACTCTTTGTGACCCCATGGACTGTAGCCTGCTAGGCTCCTCTGTCCATGGGATTTCCCAGGCAAGAATTCTAGACTGGATTGCCATTTCCTTCTCCAGGTGATCTTCTTGACCCAGGATCGAACCCCTGTCTCCTGTTTGGCAGGTGGATTCTTTACCACTGAGCCATCTGTGTTCCCTAAATAAACGTATGTTTGCTGTGTCACTTCAGTTGTGTCCGACTCCGTATGACCCCATAGACGGCAGCCCACCAGGCTCCTCCGTCCCTGGGATTCTCCAGGCAAGAATACTGGAGTGGGGTGCCATTGCCTTCTCCAATGCATGAAAGTGAAAAGTGAAAGTGAAGTCGCTCAGTCGTGTCGGACTCTTAGCGACCCCATGGACTGCAGCCTGCCAGGCTCCTCCGTCCATGGGATTTTCCAGGCAAGAGTATTGGAGTGGGGTGCCATTGCCTTCTCCAAAATGTATGTTTACATGAATCTAAATGAGTTCTTGTAAGAAATATTAACTAAACTTGTAAATGACAAGAACATTATATCATATTTAATTGGCAGAGTTTTTCCTTATTACTAATACATAAAATAATGGTGGCATCTTACAGTCAATGGAAGTTGCAGTGCTTTCTTTTCCCACCCAAGTGATTCATCTTGTGTGTCCCATTTTGGAGATTGGGTTTTAATCAAGACAGAGGGGTACACAGTGTGGAACACCTTGAAGAAATTAAATAAAATGCTATCTTTTAAAAAATGGAAAAATGTTTATCACCTTTAACAATACAGTCACCGGGAGCCTTGCTGGGGGCAGTGTCAATACTAGAAGAGGGGGCAGCCAGATCATGGAAGTTCAAGGAATAAGTAGGCCATGTGGTATTTAAAATGCACTCACTGCATGCCAGACTCTGTGCTAACTAAGCACTTTTCATATAACCCTGAGAAGTTGTGATTACTCCTGATTTAAGGTAACAATCAGAGATTTTCAGAATTTAAATAACTTGTACTAGTCACACAGTTAAGTAATTGGTCCAAGCAAAACTTGAACTCTGTTGACCATCTCAGAAGCTGAACCCAATAATAATATTCTATAATATCTTCCAGTGTGAGGTTAGTGGAGGTAGAAAATGAGTGTAGACAACTACTATTCAGGTAGCCAGGTATCTTGCTACATCGCTTCAGTCGTGTCCAACTTTGTGCGACCCCACAGACAGCAGCCCACCAGGCTCCCCCATCTCTGGGATTCTCCAGGCAAGAACACTGGAGTGGGTTGCCATTTCCTTCTCCAATGCATGAAAGTGAAAAGTGAAAGTGAAGCTGTTCAGTCGTGTCTGACTCTTAGCGACCCCATGGACTGCAGCCTACCAAGCTCCTCCCATGGGATTTTCCAGGCAAGAGTACTGGAATGGGTTGCCATTGCCTTCTCCAGGCAGGTATCTTGCCTATGGACAAAAGCAGAAAGAATGCCAAATGGCTAAGTGTATGGTTAAAAAAGGTCTTTCTTCTTTAAAGATGGGTGAGAATTGAGCATTCTTGCATGGTGAAGGAAATGAGGCAGGAAGAGAGAATTTGAGGCAACTAAGCAAGACAGATAGTAACTAATGATAAAAATCCCCGAGGATCCCATCTTGAGCAGGAGGAGGAACCTTATTTGCCTCCCCTACTAAGAGGAGGAAAGTGGTGGGAACTGGAAACAGGGACCCATAATGAAGTGAAGTGAAGTCTCTCAGTTGTGTCCGACTCTTTGCAACCTCATAGACTGGGACCTACCAGGCTCCTCTGTCCATGGGATTTTCTAGGCAATAGTACTGGAGTGGATTGCCATTTCCTTCTCCAGGGGATCTTCCCAACCCAGGGCTCGAACCCGGGTCTCCCTCATTGTAGACAGACGCCTTACCGTCTGAGCCACGAGGGAAGTCCCATAATAATGGAAGCTTTTATGTGAGGAGAAGGAAGAGAACACAAGGAAATATCAGGTTTATGTTACTTATTTTCTCTGTAGACTAGGAGATAAGACCATTGCTTAGAGTGTGTGTGGGTTGGGGAAACAGATGGGGGCAGTCAGACCTGATAGGAGTGTTACTAAGCTTTAAACAGTAGCTGGAGGGAATCCGAGCTATCGCTCTCTTGGGACTGTCAAAGGCTGTAATCTACTCATGACACCGGTCTGCATGGTATAAAAGTTTTCCCCCTAATGATGTCTGCAAGCTTGAACCTAAGAACCTGACAGCTGGATTTGTACCACGTTGGGATTTTACACCGTTTCAGAGAGACAGTGGTTGAAGACAAAGGAATCAAAGATTTCAAGAAAAGAGGAAGGAGCTGGTGGAGCGGATGAAATCAAGGTATCAAAGTCTTGGAAGTTTTAATAAGGTTATTGGTTTAGCAGATGTGGAGAGAGCAGGAGAGTGATGAAGCTGAAGGAGAGAAGAGAGCATCTGAGCTTTCAGAGTTATCTCCTATCTTCTCAGTGACCATCCTTGTAAATGCTCTCCTTAATTGCAGGCTTGGAAATTTGTAAATTACACTTCTCAGATTCCCTTGCCAGTGGAGTTTCAATTTAGAATCTTCTATGAGAGACACTGGTTTGAGATTTGCAAAGGAGAAGAGGAGAAGCCATTGTTCTCCAGCTGCAGGTATGCACAAGCGCGTGAGCATCCATGGATGGCAGACATCTGGGCAGATGTGCCAAGATTTCCAGGCTTCCTCCTGAGAGTCACTTACTTTGGTGCTGCAGAGGGCTGAGATCCTCAGTAGCGGTTTCTACAATATACACATTTCTAAATTTCTTGAATTCCAACAGTGGCTTCTCTGACCTTTGCTCTGACCTTTTCCCTGGACCTTCTAGAGACTGAGTGATCCTCTCACTTTCGTGTTAAATCCCCTTTGACTTGATGTATTTAGAGAGTTTTTTGTTGTTTTTCTGACACATTTCCCCCTAATTCTACATTTAAACTGGATTATAAGCTTTTCCATGATCACATCAGTATTGGTTGGGATTCTTATCTGTTCGGATTCCACAGTTGCAAGCGAGGTAAAGAAAATACAGCCAATTTAAAAAGAAAAGAAATTTATTGAGTAAATTCAGAGAGCATGTGGAATTGCTAGGAGGGCTGGAGAACCAGACTCTGAAAATGAATCTATGCAGTGGATGGAAACTATGGATAAAATCACAGAGCCAGTGTAGTGATGGCCACTGCTACAACCAGTGGTGGGCATGCCTAATTGATGAATCTAACCCATGCCCCTCTGTCCTAGACTTAGAGGTGGCTGGGCAATTGAGGATCTGACCTTTCAAGTTTCAGAATGACAGCTCTGCCTCATAATTCAGAGGAACCTCAGACAAGAGATTCAGATATTGGGAAGTCCCACAACTGGTGCATATCTATTCTAACATCCAATTTTTGTGTTTGTGCTTTTGCTCATATCTTTTGTTTTCTCTGGCAAGCCCTCCAAATGCTCATGTCGCGGCGATGTGTACTTATCCTTTACAATCCAGCTTCCTCCTGGAAACCTTCCCAGCTGCAAGTGTTTGCTTCCAGCCCTGAACTCCTACAGCAATTTGTATCCTGTTTGACCTTATTAAATTCTAACTTGCTTTTGTTGATATTTTCAGTTAAATATGTTGTAGCATATTTAAGGTTGAAGCAACATGAGAGGCTATCTAATGTGGCTCATTGAAGTCGTGGCTTGCCTTATCAAGATTTGTTAATCACCTCCCCCCTCTTCCCAGCAGAGTACCTGCATATGGTAGGCATATCAGAAATATTAGTTACATTGAATTAAAGGACCCATACCAAGATTTGCTTGTCCCGATTTCCTCTCTGTCTTCCAGCCACCTCCCTCCACCACCACTTGCTTTTATTTTATCCCACCCCCTCCCACATACTCTAGGATCTTATTTCACTCCTTTTATTCTTATGGAATTTTAAATCACCTGCTACAGATTTCTGCCTAGTGGCCTGAAATAAATTCAAATGTCCCTTGTTCTAAAATAACCATTCTCGGCTTTCTTTCCACCCCACTCTTAAAAAAGAAAGGCAAAAAAAAAAAAAAAACAAAACCAAAACAAGTTATGTGTACTGCCTTCCTGTTACCACCTCTCCAGCTGCTCACGTCGTCTTCTCAGAGTCTGTCTGGTTCCCCCTAAAGGTGCCGGTGACCGCAATGGGCCAATCCGGGAACCGTTAGCCCGCATCCTCTTTGGCTTCCCCGGTTGTTTGCTTCTGGTGATCACGTGACCGCCGATCTCGCCGCTCCCGGACACTGCACACCTGATTCTTCCGCTGCCTTCCCAGCGCCTACGCGCCCTTCGTCTTCCCCTCCCCCACTCCGGCTGCTAGCCTGCGGGCACGTGACCTGGGCCCTGCCAGAGGCTCCTGCCCGGGACAGTCAGAATATTTTCTGCAGGTGATGGTAGCTCTAAGTCTGTGCGGAGCGTGCCCTGCACGCAGCGTTATGACCTCACCAAACCGTCCTGTAACCTCGCCCCAGCTCACAGCTGCTTGGTCATTGTTTTGTGGGCCTGGTTTTCCCTCTTTTCTCTCTGTAAGCTAACACCCTGTCGAGATGCTCCGTTTCTGCTTAGGTGAGCCAGAGTTGGGTTCTGTAGTTTACTCCCAAGACCTCTGGCTAGTATAATTACTTTTCTTTCTCTTTCTGACCCCTAAGTGAAGGTATTCCTCCCAGCTCTTTCCTTGCCTGTTTTTTTTTTTTCCCCCACCCTCCACAATTTTCTTTTAACACTGGCAAGCTCACCTATTTCCCAGGTATGGGTTATCACCTTTATGCTGGTTTCTCCCAAATCTTTTTCCAAGTGCCACATCCCACCTGAGCTCTAATCTAATAGCATATTTCCATATGCACACCCAGGGCCTGTCCTGGGATGCACCCAAACCAGTAAGACTAAAACTCAGACTCACCAGTTCTCATCTTGCTAGTAAACCAACTTCTTCAAATTCATTTTTCTTGCTGAACACCCAGACTTTGGATCTTTCTCCCTACGCCATCCCTAATATCCCCAGTAGTACCAAGTTCTTTTTATTTTTTTTCTGGACCACCAGGGAAGCCCTGAGCCAGCAGGAAACCCTTTCCTGGACCAATACCTCTCAAATCCTTTCTTTCTCTCATACTGTCATTACTTTGTCATTGCCTGAACAATTGTAATTTGCTCCCCATTGAGCTCCTACCTCTAGTTGTCCCTCTAAATCAATCTGACATGTGATCAGATTAAATTTCCTGAAACAAAATTCTGGACACAGTCCCGTCTCCTGCTCCCTCGTGCATCTTCTGCGCTCCAGTCTAAAGGGAAACCTGACTCTCAAGCCATCCACAGATGGATCCCAACCTACTTCGCCATTCTTTATCCTATTACATGTAGGATTTTTATTTATTAAAAAATTTTTTAGATTCTTTTCCATTACAGTCTATTATGAGATATTTATTATAGCTCCCTGTGCTATGCATTGGGCCTTGTCATTTATATATTTTATATAATACGTAGTAATTTGTATCTACGTGTTAGTCGCTCAGTCGTATCCAACTCTTTGCGACCCCATGGACTTCTCTGTCCGTGGGATTCTCCAGGCCAGAATACTGGAGTGGATTACCATTTCCTTCTCCAGGGGATCTTTTGGACCCAGGAATTGAACCCAGGTCTCCCGCAGTGTAGGCAGATTCTTTACCAACTAAGCTACCAAGGAAGCCCCTGCTGACCCCAAATTCCTAATTTATCCCTCCCCCCACACTTTCCCCATTGGTAACTATAAGTTTGTTATCTATGTCTATGAATCTGTCTCTGTTTTATAAATATGTTCATTTTTACCATATTTTAGATTCCACATATGTGTTATTATGTAATATTTGTCCTTGTCTAACTTATCTCACTTAGTGTAATAATTTCTAGATCCATCCATGTTGCTGCAAATGGCGTTATTTCTTTTTTCTTTCTTTTTTTTTTTTGCAAATGGCATTATTTCATTCTTTTTTATGGCTGAGTAGTCTATATGTGGGCTTCCCAGGTAGGGCTAGTGGTAAAGAGCCTGCCTGGCAGTCAGTGCAGGAGACAGAAGAGACGCTGGTTTGATCCCTCGGTTGAGAAGATCCCCTGGAGAAGGGCATGGCCATCCACTCCAGTATTCTTGCCTGGAGAATCCCATGGACAGAGGAGCCTAACAGGCTACATACAGTCCATGGGGTCGCAGAGTCAGACATGACTGAAGTGACTTAGCACGCATGCAGTCTATACGTAGGATTTTTTAAAACACTTTATGACCCATAATTTTGTTCCATATTGTCCCACTGTCCTGCATTTTCTTAGAGTGTTATTGTTTACATAGAGTCTCTCTCTCTGTGCAGTTCAACCCAAGAATCAACTTAAGTGTGAAACCAAATGCCACTTCCTCCATGAAGTCCTCCTCCTTGTCCCCTTGTAAAATGCTTTTCAACCTTTAATAGATTTATGAACCACCTGGGCATCATACTGGAATGTAGGTTTAGTAGGCCACAGGTAAGGTGGTGGATTCTGCATTTCTAACAAATTCTTCGTTTATGCTGAAGGTGCCTGGGCCACAAGTTGAGTAGCAAGGCCCTGGAGAGAAGCATGTTCTTTCACTGAACTGTGGGGCAAGATACCAGGACAGAAATTATGTATTATTTATTTACACTACAATCTTCAAAGTACTCATTTTACCTTGTCAAAGATAGGGATTGGCACATAGTTATTTTGATTGAATACAATAACTCATTCAAATTATTTTAATTGAATATGCTTCTGATATTGCCTTTTGTTTTCCACTCTATGGTTACTCTCATGTCTTAGTTTAACTGGATTTCAAGTAGATAAATATGTGGAAAGAAGAGGATACTCCATACATGATCTGCTGTAGGTGAGGATGACCCACCATTTTTAAGGTAATGCTAATTTAATCATTGTGATGGCTAGGATCCTTAAGTGCAAAAAACTGAAGTCACTCTAGCTTAAGCAGAAAAGTAGTTTCTAAAAGTATATTAGGCGGCTCACAGAATTGTTGAGAGGGTCAGAAACTACACAGTAAAAGCAATGCATAAATTATACCAGGGGACTCCACAAATATACCTTTTGGGCATAGAATCAGCAGCTCCCTGGGTGTTTGACCGTAGTTCTGACCTTTGGCCGTTTCAGCTCTGTGTGTCTTCCACCACTCTTAGTACAGTGGATTCTGTGCAGGGCCTCCTTCTTCATGTTTGTATTAGTTTCCAGTCTGTAATGAATTTGCAGAAACTGAGTGGCTTAAAACAAAAATGTGCATGCATGCTTAGTTGTGTCTGACCCTTTGTGACCCCATGGACTGTAGCCTGCCAGGCTCCTCTTTCCATGGAATTCTCCAGGCAAGATTACTAGAGTGGGTTGCTGTTCCCTTCCCTAGGGGATCTTCCCAATCCAGAAACTGAACCTGTGTCTCCTGTATTGGCAGGCGGATTCTTTACCACTGAGCCATGTGGGAAGCCCCAAAAGAAAAACGCGTGCTATTGTGTTAAGTTACTTCAGTTGTGTCTGACTCTTTGGGACATTATGGACTGCAAGCCTCTAGCCTCCTCTGTCTAAGTATTCACTTACAATTCTGGAGGACAGAAGTCAAGAGTCAGTATCACTGACTTGGTGGGAAGTCAAGGAAGGTATGGCCAGGGCTGTCTGCTCCTGGTGACTCTAGGAGAGAACACATTCCTTACAAACCCTGCCAGCTTCTGATGGCATCTGGTATTACTTGGCTTGGCTGCATAGCTCTTGTCGTCAAGGTCAGGATCTTCAAACCCCTCTGCTTGGCCATCACGTTGCTGTCTCTTCCTTATATGTGTCACGTCTCCCTCTGCCCTCCTTTCTTAAAAAAAAAAAACTTTTTATATTCCCAACCCAGAGATCGAACCTGGGTTGTTTGCATTGCAGGCAGTTTCTTTACCATCTGAGCCACCATTTCTACAAGTAGATTGCTTTCATATTGAAGGATAACTGATTAACAATATTGTGATAGTTTCAAGTGGACAACCGTAGGTATACAGCTATCCATTCTCCCCCAAATGCCCCTCCCATTCAGGCTGCCGCATAACTTTGAGCAAAGCTCTTGTGTTATACAGTAGGTCCTTGTTGGTTATCCATTTAAAATATAACAGTGTGTACATGTTGATCCCAAACTCCCTAACTATCCCTTCCCCGCATCCTTCTCCCCTGGCATCCATGAGTTCCTTCTCTAAGTCTATGAGTCTGTTTCTGTTTTGTAAATAAGGTCATTTGTATAATTTCTTTTTCACCCTTAAAAAAATTAATTTATTTTAATTGGAGGTTAATAATTTTACAATATTGTGGTGGTTTTCAGCATACATTAACATGAATCAGCCATAGGTGTACATGTGTCCCCCCATCCCAAACTCCCTTCCCACCTCCCTCCCCATCCCATCCCTCTGGGTTGTCCCATTACACTGGCTTTGAGTGTCCTGTTTCATGCACTGAACTTGGACTAGTCATCTGTTTCACATATGGTAATATATGTGTTTCAATGCTGTTCTCTCAAATCATCCCACCCTTACCTTCTCCCACAGAGTCCAGAAGTCTGTTCTTTATATCTGTGTCTCTTTTGCTGTCTTGTATATAGGATCATCATTACTATCTTTCTAAATTCCATATATATATGCGTTAATATACTGTACTGGTGTTTTTCTTTCTGACTCACTTCACTCTGTATAATAGGCTCCAGTTTCATCCACCTCATTAGAACTGACTCAAAAGCGCTCTTTTTATTAGCTGAATAATATTCCATTATATATATATGTACCACAATTTTCTTATCCATTCGTTGGCTGATGGACATCTAGGTTGCTTCCATGTCCTAGTAAACAGTGCTGCAATGAACATTGGGATACACATATCTCCTTCAGTTCTGGTTTCCTTGGTGTGTGTGTCCAGCAGTGGGATTGCTGGGTTGTACGGCAGTTCCATTTCCAGGTTTTTAAGGAATCTCCACACTGTTCTCCATTGCCCTCCTTTTTCAAGGATACACGCAAGGTTGTATATGGCCCACCTGGATAACACAGGTTACTCTCCCTGTCTCAATACCTTTAATTTAAACACATCTGTGAAGTCTTTACCTTATAAGGTAACAGTCACAGGTCCCAGGTATTGGGACCTGATATCTTTGGGGTCATCTTTCATCATCCCTGCAATGGTTTTTGCTTCTACATTGACGTCTCAATTGTGTACATCTCACTGGTAGAGCCCAGGTCACATACCTGCTGTTGAGCTGCAAGGGAAGCTAGGAAGTGAGCTTGTCAGGAAAGGCATTCAAAGATAAGAGATGGACCAAATGTCAAGTATCAACTAAAACAGTCTCCAAAGTGCCATAAAAATGAACTTGGTGGCAGATCCTTTAAACTGAGAGAAGCTAATCATTGCTGAATATTTTGGGCACCAAATTTCAAGTTGTGCAACTGTGGACAAGGAAAGTCATCAATTTGGAAAATAAATTTCTTTGACTTGGGGAGTCAGCAGGAATGGCTTTGGGCAATGTTCCTCTTTCAATCACAGGAAAAATCTTCCCTGGGACCCTAATATGACCAATTCAGTTAAATTTTATATTTTGTTAAGAATGACACTAAAATTACAATGTCATGGTAAATTCCATTTCCTATCTGACCTGATGTACCTCACACCTGTGGTGCCCAGGACTGTCCAATATATTTATGGCAATAAAGACTTGGACAATGGTGGATGCACAGCTTATGTTTCTTTAACTCTCTGATATGATTTTCAAGCAAACCCCAAGGTCCTTCTGGTACTTCCCCCATTTTTTGCAATGCATGTGTGTGCTTCCATGCAGCAATTAATTTTTCCAGCTCCTCTTACCTGTGTCCCTGCTAGAAATAATGGGGCCAACTCTTATTTGCCTATTCAATCAGTAAAAAAAAAAAAAAAATCAAATAATCTGGTAAGAAATACCATGCCTTAATAGTGTTACAGTGATGGCAAGCATCTTACAGGTTGCCTAGAGTCCAAATTACTGTGGCAAGAACAGTAATTCTCCATTTTGAGGTGTCTGTGTATATAAGAGGGAAAAGAAACCATGTGAAAGTTATTGAGATCAGCATTTATAGCAACTACACTGATGTCAATATAAATACATCTTGGGCTCTTCTGTAAAATGATCATCTGAGAACAGTGTTTTCTTGCTGATACTTTGCTGTGTGTTTGTTTCTAAGACACTTAAAAAATCCAGTTTGTTCCCTTGAGCATTTGTGGGGGCGAGGAATCTGGCAGCATGACAAAAGCTTTCTGTTAGGAGGCCCAGAATCAAAGTGAGGTAAAAGTTGTAGAAAAATTATTTTCTTTAACTTTAGCGGCTTCCAATTTCTGTGCTGAGAGATTTTATTTGGGAAGGGACTGTTATGATCTGATTGGCGATGATTCCAGCTCCTCCAAACACTAACGTCTAACTCTTTCTAGCACTCGACTTCTCATTTAAGATGAGAATAACAACCATGTCATCTTCTTACTTCCAAGCAGCAGTTACTTTTTCTTTTCTTAGATATGAATGGCATTTTCAGAAAAGTGTATTTTGGAGCTCTTCTCTCCCTTGGGTTCTAGAGTGGTTCTGTGTGTATTGAACTTTCACAAAATGTCCGTCTCTGTATTGACCCCAACCTCCTATTTGATATGACCTTTGTGATGGGTGGAGGAAGGATAAAGGAGAACTAGAGAAGTTTTTGGAAGCTTCACTCTGTGAATTAATACTTACGCTTCAGCATAATGCTGGTATTTGATCAAACATAAAAAGCTTCAAGCTTTTAAGGTCCTGCTGACACCAGTATCAACAAAGCACTGAAGCGGAAGCTTTCCGGCGGCTGATTAGAGGGAGATTTTATTTCGCTAGCTTTAAGACTAAGTATACCTTTTAGTAGATTTTTCTCAAGGATAAGCTACATCATGCATTATAAATCAAATTCAAGAGCTTTAATAAAGTACCCTTGATAATTTGGTAATACATTATCACTATGTTTTGGAAAGGCAATAAATGACTTCTTTTTATAGTGTAATTTAAAATAATACGGATTACAGTTGTGTTCAGTCATGAAAGTATAATTTAACAGTTTGGGCTTATAATAACCTTTCTTCCCTTGACAGTGTCCACTCTTACTTTAGTCCAAGTATGGCTTACTTGGGAATGATTAATTGTGCTTGCTTTTAGAGTCTAGTAGGGCTAAACATGTGTTTAATTGGAATTTTATGTTGTTGTCTTGGAAAAGCTTCACACAAAAATGAAATTGAAAGCTGGAGGATCAAGACTGCTAAAGTGTGAGCTATTCCAATATCAAAAGCGTGACCAAATATTTGCAAGCTTGCTGTATCCTTGGGGACCCTCCAGGAAATAGGGGAATCATGAGAAGTGGAACTGGAAAGAATTTAATGAGGGAACCATTTATAAAGGTGTGGGAAGGTGCCAGGGAGCAACAAGGGACAGCGAAGCACCCAGGAATTCGTGCCATAGGAGACTTCACTACCCCAGGCCTGAAGAGATGAGTGGTTTTGCTGCTCCTGGATCTGGAAAAGGCAGCAGTTGTGGAAGAGGGGGCAGGATACGGGTGCTGTGGCCTCAGGGGAGGAAGGTGCGCACTATTCAGTTGCATTTAGGCGAGGAGGGGGTTGGGAAGATTAAAATCACCAGCATTTTTCCCACCTTTGAAATCTCCCTGTGGAGCCTCCTATTGGGTAGACCCAACCGATGCTGGAAGTTCAAATGATCCCATCTGAGGCACAGAGCAGGGTGAAGACAGGTGGGGCGTGGATTTGGAGGGACACCCTGCACATATACCAGCCACACATGAATAAAACTGATGCTGAAGGACTGCATTTTTATCTGATATGTATGTGACCAATTAGAACCCAAACTCAAAATAGTTCCTGTTTTCTTCTGCTTTCTAGCCATTACACATAAAAAAGCCTTTTTCGAAGTTCTCTTTTTCCTGAGTTTCTGTGATTTTCAGAGCTGTTTGTTTTATATCTTTAATCAAGTTGGAATGCAATGCATTAGCTTTTAACAAGGAAACACCGTTCTCTAGGAACACAGAACAAAACAGAAATAACCCAATTTTTGCTACCATTCAGGACTATAGGAAGAAATCTTGCCATTCATAAGATCCATCATAAAAATGCAAATGGGTAACTTCACTTTTAATTGTTAAGAGCTCAAGGATTCCGTAGAGCTCTTCTGGGCCTCCCAGCTCCCCATCCTGTATCTCCTACCTTCAGCTCCCCACTCTGAGAGTCTACATGCCCTTCTTACCTGCTCCATAGACCTGTTTGGGTTCCAAAGCAGAACTGAAACTATGTCTCTGTTTATCAGGTGTCTGAGTTAGCTGGGCACCTGTTTGCCCTTCTCTGATTTTATAGCATGGCCTCTTTCATTGTCCATGGTCTACCATGCCTCACAGCCCTCTGAAACTCCACTTTTCTTGCAGTGCTCTGGGGTCAGCTGAGTTGTAGGCAACACAGACGACTGATGAGAGCTCAAAGCTGAGAATCATGAGATAGATTCTAATTCCAACTTTTAGCCAGATAGCATTCATCAGTTAAATCAAAGAATATTTTTATTACATTTTTTAAAATTTTATTTTTAACACCAAAAACATTTTGGTTTGGGGTCTAGCCAGTTAACAATTTTGTGATAGTTTCAGGTAAACAGTGAAAGGACTCAGCCATACATATACATGTATCCATTCTCCCCCAAACACCCCTCCCATCCAGGCTGGCACATAACATTGAGCAGGTCATGTACCCACTGCTATATTTAAAATGGATAACCAACAAAAACCTATTGTATTGCACTTGGAACTCAAAGTATATTTCTAAGCCTTGTTTTTGCCATCTGAAAAACAGGGTGCATGAAACAGATCTGTGATTCCTCAAATACTACTATGAAATCAATAGAATGAGAGTTGGTGGAAGAAACTTAGTAGTCTTCACAGGAAATGGAGCCTAAGTGAAGATGGGTTGGACCCTGAAGATCACAACTGCATGCCAGGATTTGGGTTTTGGTTTTAATCCCAGAAAATCACTCTTGTTTGGCACTAGGGGATGTCATGCTTGCACTCACCCTAAATCAACATCCGCAAGCTGTGATAGAGATTGTAATGCCAATTTAGGACTCTTCTGGCATCCGAGTAAGCACTGCGCCCTTGTTCTTCAATCACTGCACTAGCGCAAGTTCTTTGGGTCTAGATCCCCTTTTCAGTGAGCAACAGTCTGGACCTGCCACAACAGAATCACACAGGAGGCTGAAGTAGCTATCGCAATGCCAGTGTATTCATTTACAACCAGAAATGTAAGATGAGTACTTATACAGTCAACGGCTTTTTTCTAACTGCACAGGAAATTTAATCACAATCTCAAGTCATTTCCTTTACCATAGGCAACCCTTCTCTTAGGGACCTATTACACTTAAAGTCTGGGAGGTTGTTCTCTCAATACTAGGCAAATCTATACTAAGAAGATTTTTGTTAGACAAAATGGAACAAAGAATGTTATGTTTACAGCACAAGGTAAGATGATTAAACAATATTGTACATTCACCTCACCCAGAGATGTCTTTGGAACCCTAAAATATACTCTGCCTAATATCCTTGCTCCCAACACTGTCAAGGATGTCTGTCTCTGAGCTCGCTTCCGTGGGCCACTGATTCAGCTCCCCAGCCCCTTCCTAGGCACCTTCTTGCTTTCTTTCCTCAGACATGTTTAATCAAGTTGCAATCTAGACAGTAGATAGGTGGCCTGGGAAGCTATTTTCTCTCTCTTAGATAACTTGCTTATATCTGTTCGGATCCATTCTGTGTTGATATCAAGTTAAGTTCTAAGGAAAATTCTCATTTCCTGTGTTTGGAGGAAACCTTAAACACTAACAGCTGAAGAAGAAGCTAAAGACTTCACTACCCTGGTGGGCCAGCCAAGTCCTCTGTGAGACATTCTGTTGAAATGACAGCAAAGCTATATTCCCACCAATTCCTTCATACACGTGGTTAACGTGATTGGTTGTGTTTGTTCCCAAATCCATTTATGACAATTGTACTAGGCATTGGAATTTTATACTCTAACTAAATTGTAAGAAAATATGAGTATAAAAAGAAAATTATGAAAACCAAAAGCTTTGCAATGACTCAATAAACGTAAATAGCTAAAGATTCTATTGTTGAGAAAGACAATTTTAAATATTGGGGAAAATTTTTTAAAAATTAGGGCTCTGCACTCAGGCTGGCTTACAGATATCTTAAAATTTGCACTCCAGTAAAGGCAATGAAACCAGAGATTGTGAACAACTGCTTTATGCACAAGACTGACAGGAAGCCATATTGAAATGAATAATACTGTGTATACCAAGAGATTTGTGGATAAATGTATATTTGTGTGTTCTAATAGAAATTAAAATGTTCAGGCTAAGTATGCATCTATTACCCTTTATGATTCCTTGCTTTAACTGATATTTTTGACTTCCTGACTAAAGATGCCAACTGAGTCATATAAGAGTGCCTCAAATGTGATATGAATAATGATAATAAACTTCAGGATAATTATAGTGGCTACCACCCATGCAACTACATTTATTAACAAATACAGTTGATTATTAAAATGGACATTTTAATGACATTTACTCACTAGTATGAAAACACTGCATGTGGTGACTGCAGCCATGAAATCGAAAGATGCTTACTCCTTGGAAGAAAAGCTATGACAAACCTGGATAGCGTATTAAAAAGCAGAGACATCGCTTTGCCAACAAAGGTCTGTTTAGTCAAGTATATGATTTTTCCAGTAGTTATGTACAGATGTGAGAATTGTGCCATAAATAAGCTGAGCACTGAAGAAATGATGCTTTCAATTATTGTGTTGGAGAAGACTCTTGAGAGTCCCTTGGACAGCAAGGTGATCAAACCAGTCAATTGTAAAGGAAATCAGTCCTGAATAATTGTTGGAAGGACTGATGCTAAAGCTGAAACTCCAATACTTCAGCCACCTGAGGCAAGGAGCTGACTCATTGGAAAAGACCCTGATGCTGGGAAAGATTGAGGGCAGAAGGAGAAGGGGGTGACAGAGGATGAGATGTTTGGATGGCATCACAGACTCAGTGGACATGAGTTTGAGCAAGCTCTGGGAGATAGTGAAGGACAGGGAAGCCTGGTGTGCTGCAGTCCATGGGGTTGCAAAGAGTTGGACACGACTTAGTGACTGAACAGCAACATGTAATTACAGATTATCTTCTATAGCAAAAGTAACCAAATTGGCCTTCTTGCTCAATATGCCTCTTTTCTCTCTAAACTTCCCTTGGGAAATAAATTGAGGTGCCAACTCCAGGGAGTTTCTATTGAGTGCCAGTGTCACCAGGCCCTCTGATCCTTCCCTGTCACCAGAAGGCACTGCTTTACTCAGATGTGGCCCCTCAGATGGGTAGTGAGCAGAGAGACTGGTTTTCCTTTGCACCTTAGGTGTCATGGGGAATGAAATGGGAATAAAACGGCTTTGTGTCCAGCTAGAGGAACCCTGGAGAAGGCAATGGCACCCCACTCCAGTACTCTTGCCTGGAAAATCCCATGGACAGAGGAGCCTGGTGGGCTGCAGTCCATGGGGTCGCTAAGAGTCAGATACAACTGAGCAACTTCACTTTCACTTTTCACTTTGATGCATTGGAGAAGGAAATGGAAACCCACTCCAGTGTTCTTGCCTAGAGAATCCCAGGGACAGGGGAGCCTGGTGGGCTGCCGTCTGTGGGGTCGCACAGAGTCAGACATGACTGAAGCGACTTAGCAGCAGCTTCAGTAGCAGCAGGGGAACCCTAACTTGAACACTGCAAGTGTTGATGGCTTGGGTCCACACTGCATCTGTTCAGGGATGCTCAATCTTGAACAGATTTCTCAGTCTCCACAGAATAGATTTTATAATCAGACATGCCAAAGCTTTTGGTGACACATGAAGGAATGCCTCTGTTAAGTCCCCATTCCTCCCTAATCCTGATGAGTTTTCATTGATTCTGTCTTCTTTTCTGGATATTCCCCTCTAACCAAAGTCCATTGGGAAGAGAATCCTGCCTACTACTTACATTTTTAATTCTGCAAAACCCCACTGTCTGAGAAGGGGAAGAGCAAAGTTTAAACAGCCTCATGGGGACATGACCTCATAAGTTGAGACTGAAGGAACTCAATTAATAAATTATTGAGTGGAAATAATAGTAAAGTCACAAATTCAGGGTTGGGGGAAGGGTAGGCAAATATGAAAATGGTCCTTTCATAACTCACCATATTAATTTCAAAATATTTGAAAAATACCCAGGATAATATGGCTTCCCTGGTGGCTCAGAGGTTAAAGCATCTGCCTGCAATGTGGGAGACCTGGGTTCGATCCCTGGGTTGTAAAGATCCCCTGGAGAAGGAAATGGCAACCCACTCCAGTATTCTTGCCTGGAGAATCCCATGGACGGAGGAGCCTGCTGGGCTACAGTCCACAGGGTCGCAAAGAGTCAGACACGACTGAGCGACTTCACTCACTGACAGGATAATATACAATGCTTGAATTTAGTGTAAATGAAAGACTTAGGAGAAATGAGAAATAGAATAAGGCATTTTATATTAGTTAAAAAAATCAATTTCCATTATTAAATACAAGCTCAAGAAAAGAATAGAAAATGGCATAATCAGGATTTTTTTTTTGGCAATAAAAATGACATTGCTATTCATAATTACAAGAAAAGGATGACAATATTTTAAATGAGTTAACTTTGGTCCATCATGCTCACTTCATGGTGTGAAGAAAACAGTACTTCAATGATTTTTTCCCCTTAATTTGTTCTAAATTACAGTAAAGTGCTCTGCAAGAAGCAAGTGCTTGTGTTAATTAACTCTGAGGAGAGAAGGTCACTGGTATACATAGTACTAATTTTGTGACTTTAGTTATAGATTTTCTTCTGCAATTAGAATTCTTCATTAGGCATTCATTATAAGCACATGCAGATTTTCACTTTTTTATCTAGCATTTCAGATTTAGACTCATTTGTTATTTTTTTCTAAATTTTAAAATGCAGCAATACTAATGGAATTGACTTAAGAAATAAAACATATGGTTCAAGATATTTATAAGTGTACCTGGAATATTAACCTTTTATGTAAGCCTGAATATTATTAGCTGAGTCTTTAAAGCTACATTACACTATGGGCTTCCCTGGTGGCTCAGAAGGTAAAGAATCTGCCTGGAATGCAGGAGACCCAAGTTCAATCCCTGGGTTGAGAAGATCCCCTGGAGTAGGAAATGGCAACTCACTCCAGTATTGTTGCCTGGAGAATTCCATGGACAAAGGAGCCTGGAGGGTTACAGTCCATGGGGTCACAAGGAGTTGAACACGACTGAGCAACTAACACACACACATACACACTTAAAATTTTACAACCTAAGAGTGAACAAATCTGAATTTTCAGTCATTTGCTATTGAATTGTAAACATTGGAAATAAAATTCAAAGTGCTATAAATTTTTGTAAACAATTCAAGACACACACAGTTTCATTAGGCTTTAGAGAACCATGAACAGCTAAGTCAATGTTCCTAAAATAGATATAACTTTTGAATGTTTATTTCTAATGTTCATTTATAAATGCTTTAGTTTTTTTTCCAGTAAAAGCCATTATTCTTATACATAAGAATTGAGAGTCATAACATGTTAATTATGTAGCTCATATAGCACATGATATAAGATAGATTTTTAAACTGAAATTGTTTACAGACGTAAATCTTAATGCCATGGTGTGATCAGCAATGCAGATGTACCCA
Organism: Capra hircus; assembly: GCF_001704415.2. Classification (NCBI taxonomy): domain Eukaryota; kingdom Metazoa; phylum Chordata; class Mammalia; order Artiodactyla; family Bovidae; genus Capra; species Capra hircus. Next base: position 99,755,582 of record NC_030809.1, read on the forward strand.
CCCCTTCCATTCCACTCCAGTAATAACTAGGAATAACTATAACCAAGTTGGCTTTAAATGGATTTAGCCATAGTATAAAGGTAATAATGTATGCCATTCTTGAGATTGTTTTTTTCCTTGAGGATTCAGAAGTTAAGTATGTGTAAATTAAGTACGTCTTTTCTTTATTATTGGTCAAAAACTAAAAAGCTTTCTTTCTAACTCAAGAAGATATAAAAGAAATCTCTTTTATTTAAAATTTCCTGTTTAACGGGCATTACTCAGGAATCAAGATTGCCGGGAGAAATATCAATAACCTCAGATATGCAGATGACACCACCCTTATGGCAGAAAGTGAAGAGGAACTAAAAAGCCTCTTGATGAAAGTGAAAGAGGAGAGTGAAAAAGTTGGCCTAAAGCTCAACATTCAGAAAACGAAGATCATGGCATCCGGTCCCATCACTTCATGGGAAATAGATGGGGAAACAGTGGAAACAGTGTCAGACTTTATTTTTCTGGGCTCCAAAATCACGGCAGATGGTGACTGCAGCCATGAAATTAAAAGACGCTTACTCCTTGGAAGAAAAGTTATGACCAACCTAGATAGCATATTCAAAAGCAGAGACTTTACTTTGCCAACTAAGGTCTGTCTAGTCAAGGCTATGGTTTTTCCTGTGGTCATGTATGGATGTGAGAGTTGGACTGTGAAGAAGGCTGAGCGCCGAAGAATTGATGCGTTTGAACTGTGGTGTTGGAGAAGACTCTTGAGAGTCCCTTGGACTGCAAGGAGATCCAACAAGTCCATTCTGAAGGAGATCAGCCCTGGGATTTCTTTGGAAGGAATGATGCTAAAGCTGAAACTCCAGTACTTTGGCCACCTCATGCAAAGAGTTGACTCATTGGAAAAGACTCTGGTGCTGGGAGGGATTGGGGGCAGGAGGAGAAGGGGACGAATGAGGATGAGATGGCTGGATGGCATCACTGACTCGATGGACGTGAGTCTGAGTGAACTCCAGGAGTTGGTGATGGACAGGGTGGCCTGGCGTGCTGCGGTTCATGGGGTTGCAGAGTCAGACACGACTGAGCAACTGAAATGAACTGAACTGAACTCTTTCTGTTAAGTTTCTTTCTTTACCCAACAGAATTCATCAGTACCCTTTTTTTCTGATTCTTTTCTTTCTGTTAATATTTGTGTCACATTATATTACATTTATTATGTACATATTCTTCTTCCCCAAGACCTCGTGCACTTCCTCACGGGTTTTATTTGTATTACCAGTTCTAGAACCTAGAACCCTCTCTGGGGGCGCATGTTGTTGTTCAGTTGCTAACTCGTGTCTGACTCCTTGTGACCCCATGAACTACTGCACGCCAGGCTTCCCTGTCCTTCACTATCTCCCACAGTTTGCTCAAACTCATGTCCATTGAATCAGTGATACTATCCAGCCATCTCATCCTCTGCTGCCCCCTTCTCCTCCTGCCCTCAATCTTTCCCAGCATCAGGGTCTTTTCCAATGAGTTGGTTCTTTGTCTGCTGGGGCACAGTAGTCTCTCAATAAATGTTTCAGGCTTCTCTGATAGAGAGACATTTCTTCTTCTTCTTCTTCTTCTTCTTCTTTACCAGGCTCAACTAATAAAGAATCTGCCTGCAATACAGGAGACCCCGGTTCGATTCCTGGGTCAGGAAGATCCGCTGGAGAAGGGATAGGCTACCCACTCCAGTATTCTTGGGCTTTCCTTGTGGCTCAGCTGGTAAAGAATCCACCTGCAAAGCGGGACACCTGGGTTCAATCCCTGGGTTGGGACAATCCCCCGGAGAAGGGAAAGGCTACCCACTCCAGTATTCTGGCCTGGAGAATTACATGGACTGTATAGTCCATGGGTTCGCAAAGAGTCGGACACGACTGAGTGACTTTCACATGGTTCACATGGTTCCAAATAGAAGTGGTTATCAATACACTGAAGTGCTTCTCATGTATATTATAATGCTTGTAAGACTTGCTAAAGGATGCTAGACTTTGCTTCTAGATAATTCTTTTCTAAATCAGGGGTCAGCAGACCTCTCCTGTAAAGGGTGAGAGGTAAATACCAAAGGATTCCAGGCCCTTCAGTGTATGTTGCAGCCACTCAACTCTGCTGCCCTAGCCTGGAAGCAATCATACACAGTGAGTGAATGAATGAGCATCGCTGTGTTCCCGTAATTTTATTTACAGAAACAGGCAGAAGGCTGAATTTCACCCTGCCAGTTGCTATTCTATATCGTTGTTTTGAGGGGTGGAAGAAAATGGAATAAATATTCCAACCACGTATAGTAATAATCGTTGCAAAGTTTCATATAAATGGTGATAAGAATTTTGATGGAATGTAACACTTTGAAATGTTTCTCAATGTGAGGAAACTAAGCAAGTTTTATTTTTCCCCTTCTGTACTTTGTCTACCATGAAGAGTAAGCCATGAGGTTGTAATGGATAAACAGGAGTGAGAGAACTGGAAATGCTGATAAGACACTAGAGAAGTGAAATAAAAAGAGCACAGAAGGCAGAAAGCTGACACCAAGATATATGTTGGCCTCAATTCTGTGGACGAGCTATTAGACAGATTGAAGAAAAATTAGGCTTTGCTTGGTTCTTATTTGGGGCAGGAGAAGAGAGTGTCATATAACAATGGTCCTCAAATATTTTTGCTCGCATACTCCTAAAAGAATTTTGGAAAAAAAATCCCTCCCTACATTTCTAATTTGACATTTAAAATTTTTTATAATTAGGATGCAATTTTCATCTTATTATAATGACATTTAAAAGTAAAAACATCATGTCATCCTTTCAACACATCCAGTGGAATATAATATCATAGCCTATTTTCAACTTTTTATTTTGAAATAACTTTAGATTTATAGAAAATTTCTAGCACAATGCAGTACCAGCATAGTACAGAGAATTTCTATACACCATTCACTCAGCTTCTAATGGTATATATATACTGCTAACTACAAATTTTATTATAATTTCACGTTTTTCCACAATACCCATTTTCTGTTTCAGGATCCAGTTCAGGATTTTCCCTTGCATTTAGTTGTCATGGCTCCTTATTCTCTTCCAGTCTGCGACATTTCCTCAGTCTTTCCTTATCTTTCATGACCTGGACACTTTTGAAGTCATCAATTACTTTGTGTAATGCTTGTCAGTTTGAATTTGTCTGATGTTTTTTATTATTAAGTCGGGATTACGCATTATTTGGGTAGACACCAAAAAGGTCATGTGCCCTTCTTAGGGCATGATGCTAGAGGACACCGGATGCTGCTGCGGCTCATTACTGCTTATCTTAACCCTGAGGTTTCTCTTATAAAGTTAGTACTTTCCAGGTGTAATGGAAGTGGAATTCCAGTTATAATTAACCAGAATTAATGGAATTCCACTTATAATTTATGACTATTTTGGAGGCAATATATTAAGGGTATGAAAATTTCCTGTTTCTTCTTAAATGTTCACCCACGAATTTTAGAACCCACTAGCGGATCTTGCTGTAACAATTATTACTGTTGTGTTTTCCTAATGGTGATTTTTGTCTCTCTCATTCCTTCTACATTTTTAATTGGAATTCTTCTGTAGAAAAGAACTGCTGCTTCTCCTTGATTTACTTACTTATTTATTTTCATTAATATGAACTCGTAGATATTCTATGCTTAAAATCCAATACTATTATTATTTTGTTACTCAGTGTTTCAATTTTGACCATTGGGAGCTCCTTCAGTTTGGTCCTGTGTCCTTTGGACATGATCTCATCTTTTTGTGAGCATTTCCTTACTTTCTGGCATTACAAGATATTCCAGTTTCATCTTGTATTTTTCCTGCCCCAGACCTGAAACCAATCACTTCACCAAGAAGCCCTAATTCTTTTGATTGGTAATACCATAACAGTTGAATTCTATCATAGTCTATTTAAAAATAGAAATACAAACTTTTAGCAGTCAAAGATTCTTGTTTCTTTTTCTGTTTAGTCTTGTATTTCCATTCCAATCCCCCTATGAATTTTATCCTAATGTAATATATTTTTATTCTTGAAACTATTTTATTAATTTCCTTGTCATATTTGCCTACAATAAAAAGATAAGTTAAAATTATTTTTTTTAATTTCCCTGTGAACATAGGCTGTGTTAAATAAACATTTTCTTCTGTATTGAGTTGCCATTACAATGACTATTATTACAATTATTATCTACAGATATGAATATATTACAATGGTTGATAAATAATTAGTATATATAAAAATAAAATGTTATATTTCATCTCTTACTGAAATGGATGTACCATAGATGAAATTAATTAATATTAATTAAAAATTGCTAGCATGAATCAAGATTCAGCATGAATTCTATTCTCCCCAGCCCCTTTCTTTTGTAGCTATATGTGCTGAGAAAGCTGGCAGAGGTTTTTGGTGCTCACTACTGTCCATTATCCTCTCCTTGCTGAGCACACTGGGAGACCTCCCAGACTTCCCTGCAGTTACATTGGACCCTGTGACTAATTCTGGCCAGTGGTACATGAGAAGATGTGCCATGTTATGCTTCTAGACCCAGAAACTTCAGAGTTCTCTGCTCCTTCTTAAAATGACTATCAGTTATGCCTATTACTCTTTCACTTATGGGCACCTTGTTTTGCCTGGCATACAAAGGTTGGGAAAAATAAAATATTGCTAATTTTATCATACTTTGGTCAATACTAATTTTCTATTAAATGTCTTTATTTTATACATGCTTTAATCAACACTTGATTTGCATGTATAGTTCATCCAATTTAATGAAAATTTTCATCATAAAACCTAATTGGTAAAGCCAGTCTTTATTGTCAAATGAGCCAAATAAGACAATGTTCAAAAAAATTATGATTTCATTTTTCAGTTCAAATAAGCATGATAATACTCTTCCCCAAAGTTCAGTTAGAAATCTAAGATAAATAAAACACAGAGCCTTGCCATGAGCTTATAAAGTGACACTTCAGGGTCTTATCAACAGTTGCACTGTCTTTACTTTGCTTTTCTGAGATATTCTCTCCGGATACAGTCTTTCATAATAGACAGGGGCTGGATGAGATGAAGTCTCAAAGGAAGGTAGTTATCACTCCTGCTGTTTATATATATGTATATGAAATGCATATTAAGTTAGACTATCCCAACATGGGCAAAATAACCCATTTCTAATTTATCACTTCATCCTAACAGAAAAATGTATGAAAAGAGGGAAAGACATGAGAATATATGTGGCTTTAAGAATTCCTTTATTAAAAGAAATTTCAGTGACATCATTATTTTGAAATTTTTTCTGTCTTTGGTCCATGGAGGACTTTACCAAGATAAGGCATCATCATCATATTTTGAGTAAAAGCCATGTCTTTTATTTTTTTCGAGGTAGAGATAGACATTTCTGCTAAAAGAGATGGGAAAGAAGAACTAGCATGACACCTTGATCTCAGGCAAGTAACTTCTAAGAAAGAATATATTTAAAGGTTAAAGAATCTTGAAACTGAGCTCCCCAGCAATATCCCTGCCCCTGTATCCCTTGGAAGTCTTTATGTACCCATAGGGTACATGTTCTCAAGTTAAAGACTGTTAATATGGAGAATGTATTTCAATAGCCCATGGAAACTACATAATTACTCAAGGAGATCTTTAACTTCTGTGAGGCAGAGGTAAGGGACCTCTGAGGCAACCAAAGCTTTTGGAGATAGAGGTCCTACTATGGATATTTAGGAGGAGCCTGGACCCATGAATAACTGAATAGATCAAAGTTGGTGTGGATGAGAAATAAACCTTTGTTGTACTAAGTCAATGAGATTTGGGGATTGTTTGCTATAGTATTAAGCCTCCTGACTAAGAGAGTAGCTGATGACGCTACTTCAGGTGTGACATGGCTTTATTGTCTAGAATTGTAATATCCAGGTAGGGAATTGAATGGGAATCACAGACAATTCTCTAGGGAGAGGCAGTGCCAGGGAAAGCCAGGATGGGGCCAAATCAAGAGACTAGACTACACGTTACACCAAATACAGACTCCATAAAGATGCCAGCAGGACTCCCAAGTCAGTTATCACCTACTCCTACTCCCCCCCCCCGCCACCGCCGCCGTGCCACAAGGACACAAGTGAAGGTGAATGTCACTCAGTCGTGTCCGACGCTTTGTGACCCTTTGGACTATACAGTCCATGGAATTCTCCAGGCTAGAATACTGGAATGGGTAGCTTTTCCCTTCTCCAGGGAATCTTCCCAACCCAGGGATTGAACCCAGATCTCCCACACTGCAGGAAGATTCTTTACCAACTGAGCTATAAGGGAAGTCCAAGAATACTGGAGTGGGTAGCCTATCCCTTCTCCAGTGGATCTTGCTGACCCAGGAATTGAACCGGGGTCTCTTGCATTGCAGGCGGATTGTTTACCAGCTGAGCTATCAGGGAAGCCCCCACTGCAAGGACACAATGAGTTTCATATATCCAATCACCATTTTGAGAAGGGAATGTCAACTCTAGAAGACTGAATGTTTATCTAATGAGACCAGGTAATGCACCCTTGATAGGAAGTGGAAATTTCAATAGAAGAAACATTTAAACTGAGACAGTTGAAATTGGAAGAACCCAAGATATCTTCAGTTGGAAAGATCTTTAAAATTTCCCATCACTCAGAGCTATAGAAAATAATTGACTCTTTTTGGAGGGGGCATATTAATTATCCAGTCCCATCACTTCATGGCAAATAGATGGGGAAACAATGGAAGCAGTGACAGACTTTATTTTTGGGGGCTCCAAAATCACTGCAGATGGTGATTGCAGCCATGAAATTAAAAGATGCTTGCTCCTTGGAAGAAAAGCTAAGACCAACCTAGACAGCATATTAAAAAGCAGAGACATTACTTAGTCAACAAAGGTCCATCTTGTCAAAGGTATGGTTTTTCCAGTAGTCATGTATGGATGTGAGAGTTGGACCATAAAGAAAGCTGAGCACTGAAGAATTGATGCTTTTGAACTGTGGTGTTGGAGAAGACTCTTGAGAGTCCCTTGGACTGCAAGGAGATCCAACCAGTCCATCCTAAAGGAGATCAGTCCTGAATATTCATTGGAAGTACCGATGACGAAGCTGAAGCTCCAATACTTTGGCCACCTGATGCGAAGAACTGGCTCACTGGAAAAGACCCGGATGCTGGGACAGATTGAAGGCAGGAGGAGAAGGGGATGACAGAGGATGAGATGGTTGGATGGCATGACTGACTCATTGGACGTGAGTTTGAGCAAGCTCCAGGAGTTGGTGATGGACAGGGAAGCCTGGTGGGCTGTAGTCCATGCGGTCACAGTGTTGGAGATGACTGAGCGACTGAACTGAACTGAGTTTGTGACCCTGCTATTTTGTTTCTTTTCTTGTATAGCTATGAAGTCTAGCTCAGATTAAAAATAGTTGTGGAAGAAAGTGTTTTTAAAGTGCACATATATGAATAAAGCAGATTATCTCAGTACTTATTTCTGTACTTTCATTAATGGTAAGTAGTGTGCGACCTGTCCATGGGGATGTGGTTTAATACTAAATATCAAAGTACAGAGCACTGATGCACAGTACAGTTTTTTCCTGCAAAATCACTTTACTAATGACATACTTTGTCAAATTTTTATGTGTGACTGACTATTCGCTTCAATATACCTTGACTGGAAGGATAGTTGATTAGCAGTTTTTAGCAAGACAACGGACAAGAACAGAACTTTAATTTCACTTGACAGATGATTAAATTGGGCTAAACATCTGGCTAGTCCAGGCCAGTTCTTCTTTTGAGTCATAAACATGCAACTGCCACATAATGTAATATCTTTTAAAAAAGTCCCTGAACAAGCAAAATTATAGAAGTAGATTGTCTCAGCATGTAATGACACAGCAGTAGCAAACAGCTGCTTTTGGACTCTGTATTAATGTTTCAGGCCACAAAGACTTCATTCTTAGGACACGTGCTTCAAATTGTGTTTCTAATGATGACAGTTTTCCATGTAGAGGCTTATTCCTACTTTCTCTTAGCTTCATCTTGTGGCTGTTTTCCACCAGTTTTGAGGCAGCTGTAATAATGAAAATGCACACTCTAGGGAGACTCTCCCAGTTTCTCTCTATCGTAGGCCCTTACTTAGTTTTCATACCCACCTGCTATTTTATTCTGTTTCTTGACTGCTTTACTGTTGGTTTTCCTTCATTAGAAACTAAGTGCTTACCCCAGTACCTCCAGTTTCTAAAATGGCTCTTGGTTCTTAACAGGAACTTGATAAACATTTATGTAATGAGTGAAGTTTTGAATATTGATTATGAAGTCTTTTTTGTTTATAAGAAATGAATGAAGGAAGACCAAGTCTGTGATTTTTAATTTATGGATTAGTATCATGCTTTTATTTTTTACTGACCACACTAACTAGTCTAATGCAAATGGAGGTGGTTCCCCCAAACCATAATTTACTAAATAAACTCTATACAGCAAAGATATCTAGATTACTCTGGAGAGTAATTTTTTAGTACTTCTCATCACATCCTCTAGTCTCATTCTAATGAAACTGTAATTCAGATCTTTAACTTTTCCCCTTTAAATTCAAGTTACATTTTATATCTTTTGGTTGTTAGGAGTGGTATACACTTTATATCTTTAGTCTTAAATAAAGCTCATAAATTTTAAAAGTATTAAGATCTCAATATATTCCTTTGAGCTTATCTATATGTTTTTTTTTTAAAAACTAACTTTGTTATCATTTAGTAATTGATGATTTTAGGTCACATTGCATGGCTGCTTGTGAAAGTGTGCTACTAAAAGATTTTTACTATTTAAAGAAAGGTTATTTTTCTTTTCCTTTAGTTTGAGAAGACAGAACTAATAAAAATGAATGTCACCCTAAATATTAGTAGAGAGTCCAGAACCTGTGAGTATTAAGCTGAGATATTAGTGTTTTGCAAACCCTGCTGTTAAACTGACTGAATAAAAACCAAACAAGAATCCTCTCAGAAGCTTTTTCTCTTTCTTCTACGAGTGGAGGACTTTAAAATTAGTTTTGCTTCCCATCCCCCTCTCTTTTCATGGAATGAGTATTGGTAAACATCTGAATAGATATCAAATTAGCTTAAAAATTCCCCAGAATTTTCGGTAAAAGCATATTAATGCAAAAACCATTATTCATGTTAGTTTGAGGGGTCTCATTTGGGAGTTTCTTTTAATAGTTCTTATTTTCTGAATAATAAGCACTGTAAAATTTCCCCCTTGTAAGAATAGATCACAGTTTGAGGAAATAAATAAATCAACACCTATCTGATTTGGTTACAATTCAAAACCAGTAATCATTTTAAGAATAATGAAGATGGTGACACGATTCACATTATAGTGGCATCTGGTCTGTAAAGGAAAATACTCTTCTTTGCTCATTCTCACCGCCGGGACGTTCTCTCACTTCATTATTATTGGTCATTCTTCTCAAGATCAGAAATGAGAATATTTTCTTCTAAATGTACTGTACTAAAGTTGGTTGAAGGATAGTAAGGATTTCTAAGCTGAGCAAGTCTCCTGAAGATAATGTTCTTGCGCTTGTACATGCAGAAAGAAAGTGTGGAAATTGCCAGAATCACTATCAGTGTCAGTGCTACTGTAAGAGGTATAATGCTGTGACTTGGTCCTGCAAGGAGATGAAAAAAGAAAACTTCAGTGACAATGAAGTCAGATGGTTACTTTCACATGTTACTTTCTATTTTATTTCTATTTTATTTCTATGAAAAATCAAAATGTTCTCTACTGTTCCAAACCTACCTTTTCCTGGATGCTTCTTTACTGTGTGAATATCTAAAATCAAATACAAAGATATTGAGATGAAATTTTCCTTTTAATTCAGCAAAGTTATGTCATTACTTCAAAAAATGATGGCCCATGGATCAAATCTGAGCACATGTTTTTATAAGTAATGTTTAATTAGAACTCTGTCGTCTTTGGTGGTTTTTTTGCTACAGTTGAAGTGTGACAGAGACCATATGGCTCCTATATCCTGAAATATTTACTATTTAATCCTTTACAAGAAAAATTTGCTGACCCCTGATTTATTTAATCATCAATATTAGTGCTCACAAAGACATATACTGCCTTTTTTAAGCTCAAGAATCCTCATCCAGTCTCAGCACAGTGCTGCAATAAAAATATGAGTGAAATATAGTCCCTGCCTACAAGGAACTCAGTTTTGTTGGGATCTGATGTGGAGCTGGTCCAGTGATGATAACCTCCCTGGCTTTTTGCAGATTTAAAAATGAGCACCTTCTCATGTCTCAGGAATCTGGGGAAATGAGTAATAGCTCTTCCATTCAAAAAGTTTGAGGGTTCCTGTTTGAGGATCTTCTACTGAAAGAATATATCTTTTCCAAGTAGACTCTATATCAGAATTTGAACTCTGCTATTTTTGATCTAGGCAAAGATCCAGAGAATTATACAGGGAATGACCCAGAGAAAGAGCAGTAAAGGACTTGTCAGTGGAGGACTACTTGGTGCACTACCTAAGACCCATGAAGAAATGTCAACATTGTTACCAGTAACAAAAACACACTTATATATATGTATAAAACCTTGATTTTGCAATTTAAAAACAATACTGTATGATTTTACATAATATTATTGAAAATGTAGTATTGTGTGTAGAAAAGTTATGGCCAACCTAGATAGCACATTCAAAAGCAGAGATATTACTTTGCCAACTAAGGTCCATCTAGTCAAGGCAATGGTTTTTCCAGTGGTCACGTATGGATGTGAGAGTTGGACTGTGAAGAAGGCTGAGCGCCAAAAAACTGATGCTTTTGAACTGTGGTGTTGGAGAAGGCTCTTGAGAGTCCCTTGGACTGCAAGGAGATCCAACCAGTCCATTCTGAAGGAGACCAGCCCTGGGATTTCTTTGGAAGGAATGATGCTAAAGCTGAAACTCCAGTACTTTGGCCACCTCATGTGAAGAGTTGACTCATTGGAAAAGACTGATGCTGGGAGGGATTGGGGGCAGGAGGAGAAGGGGACGACAGAGGATGAGATGGCTGGACGGCATCACTGACTCGATGGACATGAGTCTGAGTGAACTCCGGGAGTTGGTGATGGACAGGGAGGCCTGGCGTGCTGCGATTCATGAGGTCGCAAAGAGTCGGACACGACTGAGCAACTGAACTGAACTGAACTGAACTGAAGGATACTTATCAAAGAAAGACTGATGAATGGGTATTCATTCTCAGGATGGAGGCAGTGGGCAGGTGTAGAAGGGACACATGGAGTCAGAAAATTTGGGTACTCCTCCCTGTGGCCTCAGTTTGGACAAGTACTTTTCTCATTTGTAACATGGGAATGTTCTATCTGTTTCACTGCCTTGAAAACTTGCCGTGAAGGATGAAAGAGGTGTCCTGTGTAGTACAGGAAACCTTAAAGATTTGAACAGACATGAGGTGTTTCTAATTTGTTCTTGGTAGCTGAATGCTGGTGGTTGCTTGGGCACACTATTAGGTTAGCTATGTTTTCCACACAGAGCCGATACCCACACTTTTGGAACCTCAAACTTTGGTTCCTATACCTACCAGTTTCTGCTTTTTCATTGCCAATATCTAATCAGTCACTAAAGACTGATGATTCTCTTTTCCATTTCCTCCCTCCATTTTTGTTCTGGTTCTAGGGCTCAAATTACAACCATCTCCCTTACATCCACTGTAGGTATCGACAGAGTACTTAGGGGTTCCGCGTGTCCTTCACCATGAAGTTCAGCTCTTTAACCCAGCACTCCCTGTGGATGGAACCTACAGAAATATGCTTTTACCCCCATCACCACCTAATGTGGACTAGCCTTAAGTTCATTCTCTATTTCTGTCTTTCGTCTTACTGAAACGTTTCTCCAGTATTCTTTCCCTTCTCTATTCTCTTTATCTTTTACTATTCGAAAGCCTCATCCCCTCTCTAAAGTCTTCTTCAGGAGCCCAGACCACATCAATCCCCTGTTCTTTATAATACTGGCATCTGGAAACTGTTGTGAATATTATAAACATCTTCCACTGTCAATAATCCTTACTGTCTTAGAAATCTGTATCATTTGCAACTGACTAGAATTTTCTGGCTTATATTTCTAAATTTTTTTCACCACAAAGATGAAGTTAAAATATGATTTATAATATACTATGCCTTGCAGTAGAAAAACACATCTACTTATCCACAGTAAGGATACCTAGGCCTGAATTATATTTCCTGTGACCAAAAATGATACTTTAAAATTCTGAGTTGCAGTTGCCAGAATGAGAGTTGCTTGTTTACATTTCCAGCTCTATTTGCTTGAGGTAAAACTGCTTTTCTGCCCATTAATATAACAGCCAGATGACACAAGAAAGTCATAGTCTTTGAGTTGATTTATAATGATTTTTCTCTGCATATGAGAGAAAGCTGGTATGTTCTATAAATTATTTGATGTAAAACAAGACAATAATGTCAGAGTCTGTTTGAATACTCTCTGAATACCTGAATTTTAAAAGTTTTAAGTGTAAAGAGGTGGGTCAGCTTTAGTCAGGGTGGAATCAAATGAGGATTTACCTTTTAACTTTACCTACCTGCTTCCATTTTACATATAAATCCCTTTTTGTCTTGACACGAGGATAATTGCCACACTCCTTCAGGAATCTTCAGGGCAACACACAGATGGGGTTTGAAGTGGTCCACCTCTGGCTTCCGAATACCCCAGTTTGATTGATCTGTGGGAGTTCCATCAAACCACTTTATGGTTTCATCTGTGGAAAAAAACGCTAACTTATTATGAATTACGTGCCTGGTTATCAAACATACTAAGTGTTGAATAAACCATAGAAAGCGGCCCCTAAATTTAATGAGACTCTCCTTATCTGAAGCATTCAATTCAGTAGGTGCAATCATGAGCTCATCATCAAGAGGTAGGTGTTAGTAAAGCTGTCTCGTGAACAACTCTCTTTATGGTAGATACGAGGTTCTAATGTAGTTCATTTGAGATATCATGTTTCTTAATATAACAGTTTGAATTTTAAAAGTTCTTTATCATTATAACCAACTTGAAGAAATCATCTGAAGTCCTAACATCTATATCATTACAAAAGAGCTCACTTTTTAAAAGAATTTTACAGTGAGCTTCTTTAAAAAAGCAAGCCAGTGGTGTACCAAAGGGTGAAGATGCTGGTAGAATCTATCTGTGTGTAAGTGATAAGGAGGTGCCTTGTATGAAAAGGATTTAGAACAAGCAGTATAACTAAGCATACGTCTGTCAGCTTTTTTATTATCACCCTGTGCTAGAAGTTTTAAGCAATATCTGTGATTGAAATACTTTTCTTTCCCAGTGTGGACCCATCCTCCACCTTGGTATACCCCTGTGACAAGTTCTCCATTCCAGTTTAAAGTAATTTTCCTTACAAGTACTTTCTTTGTTTAATTTATTTATTTTTAATTGGAGGATTATTGCTTTACAATGTTGTGTTTGTTTCTGTCATATATCAGCGTGAATCAGCCACAGGTATACATACGTCCCCTTTCTTCTGATACAAGTACTTTCAATAACCATCAATAACGTAAAGAAAAAAAATCATACTCTCATCTAATTACAAACTCTGGCTTTTATGAGTAGCAAATAACAATTCTATTAGCACTGTTTATCACTGGGATGTTTCCATAACTCTATTGTACTCTTATATGACATTTGGGAACCCAGGATATTTTAAAGTAAATATGGCTTTGATGTCTTATGACTAAGTCTGTGAACACAAAGTTCCAGTCAAACATCTTCATAATGTGAGATTAAGTATAAAATAAACTTGTTGTTTGTTTTCATTTTTGGTTTTCTGGGATTATTTCAGAGACCAAGAGGGTATAAAAAAAGGTTAGCAACGCTGTCTTTGGAAGAAATGGCTTTAGGATTTATGATATTTTTTCACAGCAAATGGGCCCAAGGAGAGCTTTCTGGTTTGCAGATGTCATTTGCATCAACCTTGACCACTGTGTATTTATTTATGCCCTCTCCTCTTTTCTACCCATGTTACTTACTGTCACCATCAAACTGAGCATTCAGCCAAATCATCTGGACTGAAGAACGGAAAGCTAAAAGCTCTTCTAGAAGAAAAGAGTTTTCAGCTTCATCTTTGATTGTTAAAAGATTAGAGCCTATAAAAGAGACAAGTAGCAAATGAATAAGTATTTGTGTATATATGTAAATATAATTAAAATAATTCATAAACCTCAGCCTTTGACACATTTAATCAATGGTAGAGCACTCCCTCAAACACCATACACAAAAGTAAACTCAAAATGTTTTAAAGACTTGAAGGTAAGATGTAACACCACTAAACTGCTAGAGGAAAGCATAAGCAAAATATTTTCTGACATAAATCATAGCAGTATTTTCTTAGGTCAGACTCCTAAAGCGAAAGAGAGAAAAACGCTGTATACCAGAAACTAACACATTGTAAATCAACTATACTTCAATTTAAAAAAAGCTCAGGTTTTGAAAAGTGAAAATTTCCATTGTAAATAAGTAATTTTTGATTAAAAATTTAAAGGTAATATGACACATTAGAAGATGCAAACTGGTACTTAAAGCATAGAATGTTAATTTGGGAGAACAGTTAAGATTCATATTCAGATACATTCAAAGGAAACACTTTTTTGGGAATGTGCAGTATCCTGAGACATCACCTTGGGTTTTTCATTGTATTCTGGACATATTAGCTGTAAATTCAATAATATTTACTTTTTCAATTTTTTTTCCCCACCTTGTCACACTACCGATTGAAGCAAAACAACACAACATGCTGCCACTTCACCCAAAAGCGATGTTTTCACTCTGCCCTTTCTTGACAGCTCAGCGGGTCATTAGCAAAAGGCCCACTGAGTGCTTTTAAAAGAGGGTACTATTTCAATTATTTTTGTTTTGCTCCTAAAGTCACTGAATTATCAGACAAATGAAGAAATGACATTGTTTACTGAAATGTCAAGAAGGAACACATTGAAAGCATTTTACCACCACAAAAGAATTACCTTTCTTTTTGCAAAATTCATGAGCAGCCTCAAAACTTGTACTGTCTAGGACTGTAGAAAAACTGTAGCAATTACTTTTGAATTTTATCCAGGGAATTGATGCTTCTGAGCACAACTCTAGGTGTCCAGACAATCTTGTTTCTATGAACAAAATCAGTTATGATTTCAGGGTGGTAACTGGGTTCATTTATTGAGATAAACATTGTATTACTCTATGAAAGACCAAGATAAATATATGTAATGAGATTTTCATGATAATACTCTGAAAGAGGGGGTTTAATGTAAATGATCACAAAACTAAAATGGCTTATAGCATGTCTGACAGAAATAATCTTTACCTATACATAACAGGGTATATTAATGCATAGCTTCATAGGCTTAGTTTGGGTGCTATCTTTCATATTTACAATTAGGATTGGAAAAATGATTGGAAAAACTGGGGAATGAGATTCATAGAAATACTAGCAGCTGAATGAAGTTGACAAAAAGGCACTTCAAATGAACAAAATGTGTTCCATTCAGTGGTGAAGATTTAGTAAATCCTTGCCTGCTAGTTAACTTATGAGAGAAAATAAATCATTCAATAAAGTGTCATAACATAGCACAGCATAACACATCATAATATAACATCATAACAAAGTAACATATCATATCATAACATATCATATCATGATATAACATGACATAACATAACACCACATATAACTAAGTAAAATTTGGGATGGTCTTAGCTTCAGAGGGCAAGCATGAGAGTCAGACACATCCACGCTGAGATCCTAGGTGTGTGGCTGTGGGTATGTTACCATCTTCCCCACACTCCCACACACATAAAAGAGAGTTAACAATAACATCCTTCCTATAACTTAAGAAGTTTAGGTGGGCTAGTGTCTAACAACTTAAGCACTCAGTAAATGCAGTGTTATTGAGAAAACAAGGATAATTTTACAGTGTTTTAGAAGGAGAATTGGCTTTCCCAATATATATGACTATCATTTACATTTTTGTCCTGAATTGTTTTGATCTGAAGTTATGTAATATGTGTGCTATTTGACTTACAGCATCCGGAGTATAAGTAAATACATGCACGCTTACTAAATGAGAGATTTAAAAAGAAGCCAGTTAGTGTTAAGGAACTCTCTTTTTATATGCCAAAGCAATCAAAAGAAAAGGGCCCTGATTTAATGGGATAGATATGACATCAGAGATCAAGGAAACTTGGCTTCTGCTCCAAGAAGTAGTTGTTAGACATCTATGAGATCTTCAGGAAGCTATCTAATGCTCTGAGTTTAAGTTTAATTTTTAAAGTTCACCTGGTTGGACAAGGTGACTTTTAAGTGTAATGAGATTTATTGTCATTATTACCATGTTTTATATTTGCATATAAGTATGAATATTATTACTATGATGATGATGGTTCTAGCATCTTATTAGTCTTGGACTTAAACAAGTCCTCAGTATTCAAGATCCTCCACACCTGCTCCTAATCCATGGTTCTAGCTTGATTTCTTACTTCTCTCACCATAAACCTGCCATGCAGGAAAATCCCAACACCAGCTTTACTTATACATGTCCAATCCTTTCTTCCTTCCATGTGTGCCCAGGCCTTTCTGCTCAGAATGCCTTGCCATGCCCCAGAGTTTCCTGATTGTACCCATTCATCAAGACCAATCTCCAAAGTCATGTCCTTCAAGAAACCTTTTTACTTTTCCCCAAGTGAATCTAATGTGTCCACTTTCTTGCTAACCCCCACAATGCTTGCTATGGTTCTTGTATCATTTGGTAGCCTGCCTCCTGTAACAGTTGTTTGTCTGTATATCACCTACCAGACCAAATCCTTCTTGAAGGCAGAGAATTCTTTCTACTTTCCCTCAAAGCTCCTGCTTAGCACAGTGCCTTGCATAGTACAGGTTCACAGCACATATTTCTTGAGTTGAATAGAACCTACTAGTGGGCACTTGACAAATGGCTCCTTGCAGATACGACTCGCAGGCTGTGCTACTCCAGCGTCCATGGGCGTCAGCAAAAACACAGTCACCAAGGAAGGATGATTCATCGTCTTTCCAAAAAGTGAAGGAGGATTTGGTACCATCTGACCAGTAAAAATTAAGACCGTTCTGTGGAGAGAAATTGGACCATCATTTCCTTGCTGTGAATGCTGGTGGCGTCGGCCAGTGCTGTCTGAGCAGCCCTGAATTCACACATGGATTTTTATTTCCACTTCTAGACATATTTTAGGAAGCCTAGGACAGCTTGTGAGTATGGCCTGACAAAAAGGACTCTCTGACACAAGCAGTATCTTTTTTAGTTTTGGGGAATCCTTGGTTCCTGTCCATCCAATTCCCCAGTAAGCAGTCAAAGTGAAGCTGTTCTGTATCTTGTTCTTTATTGTTGTTCAGTCGCTAAGTTGTGTCCAACTCTTTTGTGACCCCGTGGACTGTAGCCCGCCAGGCTCCTCTGTCCACAAGATTTCCCAGGCAAGAATACTGAAGCGGGTTGCCATTTCCTTCTTTAGGGGATCTTCCCAACCCAGGGATCAAACACGTGTCTCTTGAATTGGCAGGTGAATTCTCTACCACTGAGCTACCAGGGAAGCCCATCTCATTCTTTACACCAAAAGAAATTTAAGATTGAGCCACAGGTTCAGTCCCTGGGTCAGGAAGATCCCCTGGAGAAGGAAACAACAACCCACTCTGGTATTCTTATATAGGAAATCCCATGGACAGAGGAGCCTGGCGGGCCATAGTCCATGGGCTTGTGAAAGAGTCAGATATGACTTAGCAGCTAAACAACAACAGCATCTACAGGTTCATGCATGTAGTTGAAAACATAAAAGTGCCAAAGAAAACTTGGCTAAATAGTTTATGCTCTTAACATGGGAAAAGTCTTTCCATGTCTGATAAAATAATCCAGAGACCATAAAGCAAAATTGCCTACAGAAAGTGAACACATTCTGTAATACAAAAATACGATAAGGAAAACAACAACAACAACAATAAATGCAACAAACAGCCATGAAACACCATCCTTTCAGCTATCCTACTGGCAAGGATTAAAATTTTGACATACCCAGTGTTGACAAGGATGTGAAAAACTAGACGTTATCATATACTGTTGTTAGCATGTAAATTGTCACAAACTTTTGGAGGGCAATTTGGCACCATTGCTTGTTAAAATTTAAAGTGTACTTCACTTCTGGGGATTTACCCTACTTGTACAAGGATATTTGTTGTGCCTTGTTTGGAACTGTGAGAACTAGGAAGAACCCAAAAGTCCATTCACAGGAGAATGGTTCTATAAATTGTGGCATATCAGTATATGCTGCTGTCTCAAAGACTGTATCAGACTTTTATGAGCTGACACAGAAAGCTGTACAACCTATATTAATAAAAAGGCAAGGTTAAGGACAGTATATATATAGTATGAGCTCACTTATATTTAAAAAAGAGTATACCTTTTAATATATTACATATATATGCATACACAGAAAATTTGTAAATGACATACAAGAAACTGTTTACAGTGATTGACTTTGAGGAGTGGAACTAGAGGTCAGGATTGAATAGGTTTACTTTTCATTATTTGAGTAACCACTTTCATTTAAAAAATATTGTTTTCCAAACCATATCACTAGAGGGGAAAAATAACATACATTTTAAATTACAAGGAGTACTGAATTAATTAATGACCAAATTTCTAGGCAGGAGGCATGATTCATTTTTCTTGGGGATTCTTTAATTGCAGCAAATTACCCGAATTCAGGTGTTTGAGTTCAGGATGTATTCTCGTGCACATATGAGGCAGTATCCTGAAATTTCTCAGACATCTTCAGAGAACCTTTGAAGGGTATTAATTTCCAGAAATTAGGCAAGTAGTTATTTCCTCTAAAAAGGGACACCTTTATTTTATAGTCATATGCTGCTCATAAGGTTGGTCAATAGTTATTGTATGCTCATAGTATTAGCTGCTCAGTCATGTCCGACACTTTGTGACCCCATGGACTATAGCCCGCCAGGCTGCTCTGTCCATGGAATTCTCCAGGCAAAAATAATGGAATGGGTTGCCATTTACTTCTCCATTGTTCATAGGGTTGGTCAATAATTATTGTATAATCCAATTACTCAAATGTTACATTTACTGTTATTTCGTGACTCTGTTTTTCTGTGGTAATGTCAGTGGCTATCTCACTAAAGAGGTAGATGTGAAACTTAAGGGATTTTAGGGAACCTACATCTTCAGTGAACAGTCCAATCCAGTGGGCATATCCCACCCGGTTAAGGATAACAGTGAGGAAAGACTGGTGGTACTGGTCTGTAATGCTGGCCAGTTCTGCTCCATGCATCAGGCAGGTTTTTAGTGCTGTATACCAAGTCATATTTGCATTAATTATTTTGTAAGTTCTGTTTCCATATTCTAAGGTATTAGGGATTGGATACATATCAGATGTATTTATACTGTGTCCAGAAGCATCTAGAACAAGAACAGAAACAAAAATTATTTATAGCATCTGGATGAGAATAGGGGAGGCAAAGCTTAGCATGGATCCCAGTACAATGATCCATACTATTGTTAACATCAGAGTTTTTCTTCCCAGAACTGACTACTTCAAACTGAAGACAGTATCTGTAAGTATAGGTGGCGCTAAAGGACAAAAACACTTAGAAAATTTAATGAATGAGTTTTTAAACATATATAAACATATACTGAATCATTTCTCGATTTCCTGTTTTTGATAATCCCTTGTCAAACTGACCACTCTTTGGTGAAACTGATAGTGACCTCATTAGGCAGGTTTAATTCTAAAATATAACACTATTAAACTTTTGAGACTCATAGTTGCTATCCTGTTTAATATTAATATAATTTCTAAAAAGAAGTTAAAAATAAGTTAATAAATGCTTAGAAATACATTATAGTTCTTATAAACCATTATTATTAATACGTCACCCCCTGTCAGAGTCAAGATTTATAAATGAAAAGACTAGGTTTTCCCACACATGATACTTGGTTCTTTGTGTTCATGAGTGGCTGTGATCAAGTGGAAACCAAGCTCGTGTGTTATACAAAGATGTTTCCTCTTTGATACACACATTTGCCATTTTGTTCTGTCCTATATTCAGGCTAAATTTAGGAATTCTAGAACACAAAGACAGGGTTATTTCTGAACTGTCTGGTCTAAAGTAGCTGGGATTTCTCTCTGTATACTGGTTTTATCACATTTGGGGTGAAAAGGAGCACGGGGAGATGTAGATAGACCCAAAGCCCTGGGACTCAATCGCAGACCTGACCCTAAATGGCTTAGAGACCTTGGCCAAATTAGTCAGTCTCTCTAAACTTCAAACTTCTGGTCTGCGAGAGATCACTAAAGCCTTTGTTAGAAGTACAAGGGTAAAATTCAAGGAGATGTTTATGTGGAGCACTTGCTATAGGATGTGGAACTCAGCAGGCACTCAGTAAGTGCTACTTCTTGCTCTCCTCTCCTATTCTTGTCATACTCTCCCAAATAAAAATGGCAGAGTGGGGACTTGACTTTTCCTGACTCTGTTACCTCAGTGTAGCAGTAATACATATTGTAAAACCAAAGTGAAACAAATCTATTCACCAACTAAAATATTTTTTTACCAACTAAATTTTGATGGACCACACTTTCATCATCTGTTTTTCTTTGTAGAAGTTTGTTTACCAGCTGATGTACCAAGTCTAAACGTTATTTATATAACACTAATATAACACCAAAGTAGCTATTTAATAACAGTTATTAAAACTAAAGTAACTGAAATTCTTTGTATGTGTGATTTCGTGCCATTTTAATTGACTCTCCCCACTGTCATGCACCTGTATTTTCACATATATGAATTTCTCGCTATGTTATTGATTTCATCATTTCAAAACATAAGTGATTTTGAACACTACAATATGCATCTGCTTCCCTGAGAAAGCTAGGTCCCCTGGAAACCAAATTCAAAATTGGGGGGTCTTGATTTAGCCCTTGTCTCTCTTTTCATTTAGATATCTTTATTCTTTTGGGCAAATCAAACTCTTTAGGTTCTAAACCGAAGGCAAACACGTATTCATATGACAAATAAAGAAGAGGAGCCAGAATTTGGATAGTCAGAATTTGTAGACCACAAGAACTTAATGTAGTTGAATAGTAATATAATAAAAACAGTAATAAGGAAAACAATAACTTTCTTAAACATATGCTGGAACTTGCTAAACATTGTATATATGTAATCCATGAAATAATTATTATTCCATTTTACAGATGCAGAAATGAAGATTCAGAGAAGATGACAAACTTTACTGACAGTTTATTTACAGAGATGGGGTAGGAACCCAGGTGGTATTTGAACTCCACCACCACTGCTCTATACTGTCTCCAAAAAATCATATATATTCTTAGTTCCAGAAATATCAAAGCGAGAAAGTGGTTCAGAGAGTACTAAAAACGTCAACATTATTGTTAAATACAATGATTCTATTCCTATAATAAATATGACAATTCTATTCTTAGAATAGAAGAGAATCATTGTATTTAACCAAGAGAACTTGAATACGTTCCTTATTTTTCCTAAGCCTCAAGGTCCTCATCTGTAAAAGGGAGAGGCTTTTACCTACTTCATAGAATTGTTGTGAGGATTTTATGGCATACTACTTATAAAACGAAGGCACAGTTTTATGGGTGCATCATAAGTGTGCAAGTAATGATATACTGATATTATTTTATTCCTACAAGGCTCTGCTCTTCTCATAATACTCTTCCTATAACTGATCTGATATCTTCTTTCAGTTCCTAACCACTACTATGCTTAAGTGATAACTATGAACTAGGAAATAGGGTTTTCCTGAAACTGCTTTTATGAGGATGGTTGATACTTAGTAGCATCAAAGAGTTTGCATGTATGTAACACTAAGAGGTATAATTCACATTCCAAGTAAGCATGTATATCCTCGGCTGCCTACAGTTCCACACAGCTCTAGACACAGACAATGGCCTTCTAGGGAAGCCTGGGACTGGGTAAAAGCAAGAGATGTGAGCTCTTGTTCACTGTTATTTTTATTGCTCAAGGTCACTTAGAGTGCATCTACACTGCTCACTGTCCCTACTGGCTGCTTGTAGCACTGTAGCTCTGGTATTTGATACCGGAAGTCACTGGGCGTTCTGATAATCAGACCTAGAAAAGTGCTGCTTGCCATGTTTAGCCACAGATACCATTTTAGGATTCCTAAAAAGGAATTAGGTAGTGAGTTGGCTTGTTTCCTTGACTCTTTTCCAATAATTTTTCAATGTCTTGTTAATAATCTGAACAGACCCAATCCTACAGCAAGCAGTAAAACCTTTTAAAATGACCGAAATGAATGCATAAACTTGGTCATCACTCAAGTGGTCTCTGGAGTCCTTAGAACCCCACTAGCGGGCACAGCCCTGAGGTAGTGGAGATTAAATGACCATATTTGTGTAAAGATCAAAGAATAAGTGCTGGCGCTATTAGCTATGAAACTATCAGTTATACAGTGTGTAAACAAATGTGGAAGAGAAGAGTGGGCCATGGAAATGAAAGGAATAAAAAAGCAAATATTTCTTACCCTGCATTTTTTCACAAACAAACCCATAACCTTCTCTACAGTCTTCAAAATACCATTTTCCAGTGAAATGAAAATTAGGATTATTTGACAGCAAGCCACAGAGAGGAGTGCGTTTTTGAACTTCAGTGGTGTTGTGATTTGGAATCTTCAAAAAAAATACATGTTTAAAAAAATGGTAACATATAACATTATTATAACCCTGACATTTTTATTAAGAACATAATTTTAAAAATTCAAACACTATTATTCCTTTATTTGCACTTAATAAACTTGTTCACAAATCACTTTATAACCCACAAAATAAATAAATATTGTGATGAGTAATTACATCTATGGAATGCATGAAAATTATATGAAATTACATTATTAAAATATATTGACAACAAACTAATAAAAATAAAACTTCAGTAAACAAGGATCAAATAAGATCTCTTGCTAAAATGACTGATAAAAAATAATTCTTAAAACTTACATTTATTGTATCAAATGGAGACCAATTAGAATATGACACAGGCCTTCCATTTAGCCATTTTTCATAATCATCATTTTGTAACCCTATCCACACATTAGTGGTATGGCCAAAAAGATTCATGGTAATGAAAGCTGAAAAATAAGAATACATTAGCAAATTTAATACACATAAACCATGTGGATAATCATCACATTCTGTTTATAGCTATGATTTTATTTAAATGACAGCAAAACTTAATTACTAATCAATTGTAGGAATTCATTACTTTATCCTTATTAAGGTAATACAGTCTCTTTCATTTTTATTCAGCTTAAATTGACAGAAATTAGCTGGCTAAACCTGGAATTTCATCATATCATTAACAAAACAATTTTCAATGTTCATTCAATGTCTTCCTAAGCAAAGAAGGGCTAATCGCTTATGCTTAAACTAAAGTATACAATTATTGCCTAAATAGCAAATAAAAGTATGTAGGGATCTAAAAGAATCTGAAAAACTATACCATGCAATTATAATAGACTTTACCTCAGATTATTTTAGCTATTTTGAAATACTGATCATAAGTATGTCTTTATTCTTTCCATTACTCCTGGTGAGACAAAAAGCTCTGAAAAATCAGCAGCTTCTAAGCAATAGAGTGTACTAACTTTTACAGATATCATGATATAAACCATATAGGTCACACTGAAAAGTTAGTGTCACCAGCAACATAATAATTAAAATGTTGGTTTGGAAAGGTTAGTATTTCAGAGAAATGTTTTAATAGACACTTCAGTAAAAACGGCGACTTTTGCCTGATTGAACATTGAGTACGCTACCTTGTTCCACCTCATTTTCAATGGCAACCAGTGTCCCCCCTTCTTCAGCACAAAACTCTTGAGCAGATGTCCAGTTCTTCCAGTCACTTGGGCCTTCAGGGATTTTCAGCAAAAGGCACTATAAAAATGTCCCAAAAAAGCATTCATTTCCATATTTTTCTAAGTGAATTAAAAGTTTCCTAAACACACCAAGGATCAGCTTTGAAGATTCTCTATGATTTTCTTGGACAGAAGTGACTCTTTTTTTTTTTTTTTCCAGCTACTCCAAAGGTGTGAAAGCAAAACCAAGAGGACCAGCTTTCAGGGAGAGTCAGGCCTTCCGTGCATTTGCATCAGGCGGCCTCAGAGACAGCGATGTGTTTTGTCGTGCACGATGTCAGAACAATGTCTTCTGCTCAGTGAAAACTAGGATTCCTTCTGAAAAGAAGCCAGCCTCACTGCAGAGTTGACAGGGGAGGATTTCATCTAAAAAAAAATTTCTTTCGGTGGCAGTTAATATGTTCATTTGATTTTATTTACAAATACACTCTCTCACTTTTCAGTGAGAGAGGAATCCTGGGGACGCAGACCACATCAGGTATTTAAAGTCCCTAAATACTTGGAGTCAGCCATGTGGTCCAAAAGTCAGTGAGGAAGAGCGGGAAAAGAAAAGAATGAGCCAAAGGGAAGAAAAGCAAAAGCAGGACCAAGAAAGCCTAGGAAGGAGAAACCGAAGGGAGGGGCACAACAGTGTCCAGTGGAACTCAGAAAGAAGGCTGTGGGGCTTGGCAGTGAGAGCTGCCTGTTACTCAGGAGAGAATCACGTCTGTGGCATGGCAGGGGCTACTCATTATGGAACAAGAGGTATGGAATGGTAACTGCTAGGCAGAGTAGGCAAGGTGAAGAAAAGCACCTCCTCACTGAACTCTGTGAAGTTTAACCATGATAGCCAAGCTATATGGAATCAGAGGAGAGGAGATAGAAAGGTAGAAGAGAAAGCCTTAGGCAAAGTTCCAGAGAAGTCGGGAAAGACTTTCTGCAAAAAATATTCCGTGTGGATTATTCTCTCATCAACGAACATAGCCATCCCCGCTAGTGACGAGTCTGAGCGTGAGATCTGCCACTGAGAAAATCCCAGCTACAAGGGTATTCTAGGTTAATGTGGCACCCTGCACTTGAGAGAGGATCCTACCCCATCCTTCTTTAATATCTAAATGTACCAGTCCCTCATCTTTTTCCTACCATCATAAACCCCTTAAAAAGCAGAGACTAAATGTTCCTCCTCTTTGAACATCACAACTAAGAAGGTCTTCAATAAATATTTATGGAACAAGATAAAAGCCAATAGACCCTGAAATGATTGTGAAGTGACATTCTGAAGATTCTAGATTTAATCCAGTGGTTCTCAAACAAGACCATTTTGCTCCTTAGATTATATTTTGATAATGTCTGGAAACATTTGGATGTCATGGTTCAGATAGGGTTGGGCAGGTGGGGAGCATTGCTATTGACATCTAGTGAGTAGAGACCAAGGATGCTGCTAAACATTCCATAACGCACTGGTCAGTGTCCTGAAATGAACTGAACTGAACTGAAGTCGCTCAGTCGTGTCCGACTCTTTACGACCCCGTAGACTTAGCTTACCAGGCTCCTCTGTCCATGGGATTCTCCAGGCAATAGTACTGTAGTGGATTGCCATTTCCTTCTCCAGGGGAGCTTCCCAACCCAAGGCTCGAACCCGGGTCTCCCGCATTGTAGACAGACACTTTACCATCTGAGCCACCAGGGAAGTCTTATCCAGACCCTAATGTCAATACTGCACAGGTAATTCTTTTCAGAACTCAGTTCTGAACATGTCGCCCTTTAAACCCTTCAGGGATTTTCCACTGTTCTTAGGACAAAACCCAGAAACCCTGATCTAGCATGAAGTTGAGCTGCCAACCAAGACAGGAAGTACATTTCCACTTTTTCTGATCCTCTTTACCTGTTTGCTTCACAAAGAAATGGAATTGGCTTTAAAGGATTTTAATTTTATAACAACTATCCTTTTATCTATTTCCTTTCATTCCGTCTCTTTCCTCTAATTATGAATTCCAAAGAGTGGCACATACTAATTATTAGGAAGTCTTATCATTTAATGCAAATTCACCTTGTGTTCAGATAGTCACACTAATGAACCATTCATAAATACCAGTGAACCTCAGGTTCATTTAGCTCAATAAATCTCTCCAGAAAACACACACACACATACCCTCCCTCTTCCCACCCAGCCTCACCACTGCCCTGTTTGCTTCAGCCAACTGAGGCTTGACTAGCTTGACTATAGGAGTGTAGCCTCCCATTACCATAACTTCATTGTATCTAAAAATATAACATGTTTACTAACACACTTTGAAATTGTGTCATTAATAATTAAAGCAAAGTAGCAAATGAAGTACAACAGCCTTAATTTTAAATTGTTTATTTACTTACTGCTTTCCAAAATGTGATCGAGTTTAATGCATCTCTGATTATTGATGTGAAGTAAGGATATGACTGAAGTGACTTAGCAGCAGCAGCAGCAGCAGCAGCAGCAAGGATACCTTACTGTATTCTAAACAACTTTTGTATATAAAACTCTTTTTTTGCTCTCCAAGTCATTTCCAGCTCAAAATGTGAAAATGGAATTCATGATCTTTCTCCCAAATTTGGTCCTTTTTCAGTGTTCTTACTGATGTTGAATAGCATAGTCAGTTATGCTTAACTGCTATAGTTTCAGTTAAGTCTAAAACCTGAGATCATCTGACCCTTTAGTCACCTCCATCACCCCTTCGGTACTACCATCTGGACATCCCATTTCTGAGTCCTTCACCGTCTCCTGTTCCCACTGCCCCACCATGATCTTAGCCCCAGGGACTTACCTCTTGTCTGGACGAGTGCAATTGCCTCCTAACAGCTCTTCCTCCCCCCACCCCCGCCCCCGCCTTGCCTTTCTTGGCTCTAGTTTTGGCACTGCAGCCTGAATGCGCATGTGCTCACTCAGCCATGTCACATGCTTTGGGCACTGCGCTTTGGGGTTTCCCGCTGCTCTTAGGATAAAACCAGGAACTCAAACACAATAGCACCCTTGCCTACTTCTTTTGTCTCACTTTCTATATTCTAGTTCTCTATGCTTTTATTTTCTTCAATATATCACATTCCTTCTCACCACAGGTCTTTAGCACATGTTGTTTCCCTTTTGATGCTTCCTGTCCTTCTGACTGCCTCAGTCAGGTCTTCCTGTTATATACTTCCATGGAACTAACTCTCCATCACTTATGCCAAAGCTATAAATTAGAGTTATTTTCCTGATTGATTTACTAATGTTTTGTCCCCTCTAGCCTATAAGCTCTAAGAGAGAAGGGACTGTATTTGTTTTCCCTCACCACTGAGTTGCCAATATGCAACACAGTTAAATGGAATGAATGAAAAACATGCTAGAATTTGAATAATTTAAAAAAGGAGAACATTTTCTTTAAAGGAAGAACTATGCTATGCATAAAATGAAACACTGGCTAATCTAAAACTAGGTGGTAATCTAAAACTAGATGGTCTTGAATATTCATTGGAAGGACTGATGCTAAAACTGAAACTCCAATACTTTGGCCCCCTGATGTGAAGAACTGACTCATGGGAAAAGACCCTGATGTTCGGAAAGATTGAAGGCAAGAGAAGAAGGGTATGACAGAGGATGAGATGGTTGGATGGCATCACCAACTCATTGGACATGAGTTTGAGTAAGCTCTGGGAGATGGCGATGGACAGGGAAGCCTGGCATGCTGCAGTCCGTGGGGTCGCAAAGAGTCGGACACGACTGAGCGACTGAACTGAACTGAGATGGTACAAAGCAGCCATCACTACTAAATCCAGGTCCTTGAATAAAACATATAAGTAGAAGCACAACAGTTAGTCTGATACACACATACACACAAAGAATGTCTTCCTCTTATACACAGCTCTGCTGTGCCAAATTTCTTACATGACTCACTCTTCCTGGGATAATCCCTGGTCAAACCTCTTTTACATTATCAAATATGAAGAAAATAAGGTATGAGACATGAGAAAAGCCACAACTTCTGCTGTCTCAGTTTTGAAACTCTTAATGGTAAATAGCATATTTTTCCTTAAAAATAACCAATAAGAGTTAGTCCTAGGAACTAACAAGCAAGAAGCAAAGTTTAGTGAAACATATTGATGTTTATTTAGAACTCTGAAGTGAGTAATGTCTATCATTGCTGTCTCAATTTTCCTTCTGTAGCTTTTTTGTTATTCAGAACTATCCCCACTGGGCTTTCCACTCCTCTCAACCATTAATTCTCCTCTTTCCAGCTTTTCTAATGATCTTATAAACCCATTTATTCTGAAGTGGAGGTGACAGATGAGGCAACCTCAGAAATATTTCCCATAAAGAACATAAAGGAAAGTGTTAAGGCAAAAGAATAAGACTCTAGTGGTGGGATTTTAGCCATTAATATGCTGAGGAGGGTACTGTGGGTGGGAAGACACACCTGGGGACCCTGAAACCTCATCCTGTAACAAGTCACTTCTCATGAAGCCTGCTGTGATCATATCCTTAGTAATCAAATCCTCTGAATGGTTCCAAGACTCAACTGTACAACTGTTGCATTGCTGGGGAAATTTGGCTGCACATTAGAATAACCGAGGGAGCTTTTCAAAAATGCTAATGCCTGGATCCATGCAGATCAATTAAATCAGAATCTTTAGGATGTCATCTGCTGCTGCTAAGTTGCTTTCAGTCGTGTCCAACTCTGTGCGACCCCATAGACGGCAGCCCACCAGGCTCTGCCGTCCCTGGGATTCTCCAAGCAAGAACACTGGAGTGGGTTGCCATTTCCTTCTCCAATGCATGAAAGTGTAAGTGAAGTCGCTCAGTCGTGTCCGACTCTTAGTGACCCCATGGGCTGCAGCCCACCAGGCTCCTCCATCCATGGGATCTTCCAGGCAAGAGTACTGGAGTGGGGTGCCACTGCCTTCTCTGCTGTCACCTGCACCATAGTCTTTTCAGAAAGCTTACCCGGTGATTCTAAGTATTCAATCAGAGCTATAAACCACAAATCTAGCTATTAGTTATCAATAAAGATTAAAAATAGCCCCTGAGCTAAACAAGGGTGTTTTAATCCTGCTCCACAGTTAGCCTCAGAAAGCCCTTCTCCCCTCATGATTGTGTTTGTGCTTTACTCATGCACCTTTGTATTCTTTCAAAGGAAGCATTCAGTTATTTTTTTGCCTTAGGTCTGTGGCACCATTACTGTACCTTGCCTGTGTGTGTATATATTCCTCATGTTTACACTCAAGGAAACTTGGAATAGAGCTAATCTGTGTAGATAAGAAGTTTAGGAAAAGGACAATGGCCAAAAACTACCATTGTAAGCTTCTAAGAATTATTTCTGCAATGCCAAGTATATGACTTGTTATGATTTGCCTTAAAATATTCTTTATTTACATATGGGAGGGATTATGATTAGTAGCTAGAAGAGTTTTATTCATGCTTTTGTGACTCTGAGGCAAGAAAGGCATTCCTTTGTGGTGGCTCCCTTCAGAGCACTCTACTATATACTTGTTTTAATAGTTGTTAAAAAGTTTCAGGTGTAAGAATTAACTAAAAATGGACTAAAACCTAAATGTAAAAGCTAAAACTATAAAGCTTTTAGAAGAAAGCATAAGGTAAATATTTGTGACCTTGGATTTAACAACATATCCCTTAGATATGACACCAACAATGTGAGCAACAGAAAAAAAATCAGATAAATTGGACTTCATTAAAATTAAAAACTTGTATACATCAAAGGACATTATCAATAAAGTAAAAAGACAACCTAAAGAATGAGAGAAAATACCTACAAAACATATATCTGATAAGGGTTTTATATCTAGATTATATAAAGATCTCCTACAACTCCATAACGAAAAAACAACCCAAATAAAAAGTGGGCAAAAGAGTTGAACAGACATTTTTCAAAGACAATATATAAATGGTCAATAAGCACAGCAGAAGATGCCCAACATCATTAGTCATGAGAGAAATGCAAATCAAAACGACAATGAGATAACACTAGACTTAGTATTGGCAGTCTATTTCTGCTTTATTGACTATGCCAAAGCCTTTGACTGTGTGGATCACAATAAACTGTGGAAAATTCTGAAAGAGATGGGAATACCAGACCACCTAACCTGTCTCTCGAGAAACCTATATGTAGGTCAGGAAGCAACAGTTAGAACTGGACATAGAACAACAGACTGGTTCCAAATAGGAAAAGGAGGACGTCAAGGCTGTATATTGTCACCCTGCTTATTTAACTTATATGCAGAGTACATCATGAGAAATGCTGGACTGGAAGAAGCACAAGCTGGACTGGAAGAAGCACAAGCTGGAATCAAGATTGCCGGGAGAAATATCAATAACCTCAGATATGCAGATGACACCACCCTTATGGCAGAAAGTGAAGAGGAATTAAAAAGCCTCTTGATGAAAGTGAAAGAGGAGAGTGAAAACGTTGGCTTAAAGTTCAACATTCAGAAAACTAAGATCATGCATCTGGTCCCATCACTTCATGGGAAATAGATGGGGAAACAGTGGAAACAGTGTCAGACTTTATTTTTCTGGGCTCCAAAATCATGGCAGATGGTGATTGTAGCCATGAAATTAAAAGACGCTTACTCCTTGGAAGGAAAGTTATGACCAACCTAGATAGCATATTAAGAGGCATAGACATTACTTTGCCAACAGGTCCTTTGCCAAAGGTCCATTTAGTCAAGGCTATGGTTTTTCCAGTGGTCATGTATGGAAGTGAGAGTTGGACTGTGAAGAAAGCTGAGCACTGAAGAATTGATGCTTTTGAACTGTGGTGTTGGAGAAGACTCTTGAGATCCAACCAGTCCATTCTAAAGGAGGTCAGTCCTGGGTGTTCTTTGGAAGGAACAATGCTGAAGCTGAAACTCCAGTACTTTGGCCACCTCATGTGAAGAGTTGACTCATTGGAAAAGTCTCTGATGCTGGGAGGGACTGGGGGCAGGAGGAGAAGGGGACGACAGAGGATGAGATGGCTGGATGGCATCACCGACTCGATGGACGTGAGTTTGAGTGAACTCCGGGAGTTGGTGAGGGACAGAAAGGCCTGGCATGCTGCAATTCATGGGGTTGCAAAGAGTCGGACACGACTGAGCGACTGAACTGAACTGAACTGAACTGAGTATTGGCAGTAATCAAAAACATGGGTAATAACAAGTGTTTTCAAGGATGTGGAAAAATTGTTAGCATACACTATTGGCAGGATTATAAAATGGTTCAACCATTGTGAAAAACAGTTTGCTGGTTCTTCAAAAAGTTAAACACAGAATTAGCATATGATGTAGCAATTCACTTCTAGGTATATACCACAAAGAAGTGAAAACAGGACTCCAGAAGATCCTTGTGTATGCCAATGTTCCTAGCAGATTTATTCATAATAGTTAAAAAGTAGAAATAACTGAAGTCCATCAACAAATGAATAGATAAACAAAATGTGATATGGAATATTAAGTCATAAAAGGAATGAAGTTCTGATGCATGCTATAACATGGGTGAACCTTGAAAACATTATGCTAAGTTATCTAAGCCTGCCACAAAAGGGCAAACGTTGTATGAGTTCATTTATCTCAATTGTCTAGAATAGGCAAACTCATAGAGATGGAGAATAGATTAGAGCTTACCATGGGCTGGAGGGGACTTCCGTGGTGGCTCAGATGGTAAAGAATCTGCCTGCAATGTGGGAGACCCAGGTTTGATCCCTGGGTCAGCAAGATCACCTGGAAAAGGGCATGGCAACCCACTCCAGTGTTCTTGCCTGGAGAATTCCATAGACAGAGGAGCCTGGTGGGCTGCAATCCATGGAGTCGCAAAGAGTTAGACACAACTGAGCGTCTAACACTTTCTTTCACTTTATGGGCTGGAAGGGAAAGGGAACTGGGAGGCATTGCTTAGCCAGTTACAGAGTTTCTGTCTGGGATGATGATAAGCTTTGGAAACAGAAGTGATGGCTGAACTATACTGTGGATGTAATTAATGCCATGAACTGCACACTTAAAAATGGCTTAAATAGCATATTTTATATTACATATTTTACCACAATAAAATAACCTAAAAAACAATTGTCAAAGGTTTTAATAAAAAACTTAGTAATACTCAAATCCTATTGAATATTTGGTATTTTGTCATATTGAAATATATATGTAATTCATAACTGGTAAAAATATTTTATAGTTTTAGAAATAAGAAGCACTGAAAGTTTCAATTATTTTTTAAAGATATTTATTTATTCATATATTTGGCTGCACTGGGTCTTAGTTGCGGTATGTGGGATCTAGTTGCCTGACCAGGGATCAAAGTCAGGCCCTCTGCATTGGGAATGTAGAGTCAGCCATTGGACCATCAGGGAATTCTCTCGACTATTAAAAGCAGTATATCTCTATACTATATAACATTTTAGAGAACGACTATATTATTTTAGAAAATATCTCACACTGCCGCTGGACTGATTGTATCCCAGAGCTAAGGTGATTTGGTAATTCTTAAGGACTTACAT
Source organism: Capra hircus (assembly GCF_001704415.2). Classification (NCBI taxonomy): domain Eukaryota; kingdom Metazoa; phylum Chordata; class Mammalia; order Artiodactyla; family Bovidae; genus Capra; species Capra hircus. Next base: position 99,788,054 of record NC_030809.1, read on the forward strand.
GAAGTGGCAGCTGTAGGAAGGGGACAATACTCAGGGTCAGAAAATCTGAGGTTGATTCTCAGCCTGAGACTTATTTGCTGTAAGTTTCAAAAAAAAACCTACACAACATTATTAGCCTCAGTCTTCTCATATGTAAGATGGTATAACTGTTCTGTGTATTTTAAACATTCAATAAAACAAGATATACACACACACACATACATATATGTATGTATATATGTAATTGCCAGCAGAAGTAGCTACAGGGTGGGAGAAACTCAAATGTCCATTGATGGATAAGTGGAAAAACAAAATGTGTTATGTACATTTGATGAAGTATTATTCAGTCTTCAAGAGGAAGGAAATTCTGACACTTGCTACAATATGGGTGAGCGTGGAGGACACTGTTCTAAGTGAAATAAGCCAGTTACAAAAGGACAAGTACTATATGATTCCGTTCACGTCTGGTATCTGAAGCTGTCAAATTAATAAAGACAAAGTAAAGTAGTGGTTGCTAGAGGCTGTGAAGAGGGAGAGTGAGAGGCTGTTGTTTAATGGGTTTAGAGTTTCAGTTTTACAAGATGAAAAAGGTCTGCAGAGTCATTGCACAGCAACATGCATATGGTGGTGGTTTAAGTCGCCAAGTCGTGTCTGACTCTTGCAACACATGGACTGTAGCCCGCCAGGCTTCCCTTCCATGGGATTTTCCAGGCAAGAATACTGGAGTGGATTGCCATTTCTTTCTCCAGGGGATCTTCCCGACCCAGGAATCGAACCCAGGTCTCCTGCATTGCAGGCAGATTCTTTACCGACTGAGCTATGAGGGAAGCATATACTTAACACTAAAAATGATTAAGATGGTAAATTCTATGTTATGTGAATTTTACCACAATTAAAAATATCAGTCCCAAATATGTATGTGCTCAATAAATATGTATTAAATACACATGACCTCATAACAATGAGAGGAAGATCACAAGGGAGAGAATGCCCTGCCAATGTAACTGAACATATAGACTGAAAATTGCCTATGCTGGAGGAGCAATTTCATATTAGTATATGAAATTATGACACAGTTTGAGCTTTTTAACTATCAAAGAGTTAAACATTTATAATTTGAGATGCATTTTAATTACTTCCACCTAAGGCCTATAAAGTAATTTTATTTTAAAACAAGGAATGGAGGGGAAATTTTGGCCTTAATTGGAGACAGTATCAGAAATAATAAATCTGGCTTACAATATCCCCACTGGCCACTTTAAAAAATTTAAAAAAATATTCAATTCTTCATGGAAGCACCAGCTTTATGAGGCTCAAGACAAAGTTGACTGAGCTACGTTATTAGTTGGTCAATTCACAAGGCGTGTAGAGCTCTATGTGGGCTCCAGGCAGAAAGACACAAAAGAAGAAAACAGTCTGGGCCCTCTGGAGTTGACAGCTCATTTGGGAACATGGCCTAGATACACACACACGCACACGTGTGCATGCACGCACATCGCACCTAAATGAAATAGTCATACAGCACAATGAATGACAATGTCAGTGGCAAAAACTGAGTATACAAATGAAGGGTGGTGTCAAAGCTGTTTTTGACAAAACCATCTTATTTCAAGAGATCTGTCGCTAAATAGAAAACTTCTCAAATGCCTTGAAAATTGTGACAAAAAAATTCCAGGTCCAATGGACAACTCATGGTTTTTCAAAGCCAGGCCCACTTTTGATTACATTCTAAAATTAACATCTACAAAAGAAAAACAAAAGCAACTTTTTGAAAACAAGTTTACCTTATAGTCAAAATATAACCATCCTTTGGGACATGTTCCATGTTGTTTTGGAATCTCTCTCTCTTTTTCTATGACCCAAACCTTTTTTCGCTTACAGATGCTAGGCATAGAAATTGAACACTCTTCACTAGCCCAGAGACCTGGAGGAGAAAATGGTTAGAAATAATAGAAAATAATGGTGATGTAGAAATTCTGTAACGGTCAATTTTTTGTGTGACTGCTTTGGTTTACCATACTTTTTTAAATCTGGAAATTGAACTATATTTAACTACTAACTATAGAGTTCTCTGTGACAAGAGCTTACTGGGGAAAATGTCAAATTAGTATTTCTAATTTAAGACTGTAGAAATTTTGCAAATGCAAGAAAAATGCAAACAAATATTGGAAATGAAATCACAACACTGTTGAAAGTTTTAGGAACATTTGACTTGTTTAACAAAGGATATTTTTGTAGAGTAATATTTTTATTTTACTAAGAGTGCAAGTTTTAATCAGTTGTTGCCATGTGAGACTGGGGACCTGCTATTTCCAAATCTCCTAATGTTTAATAAAAGCCAGAAAATATGAATTTTTGAAAGATTAAGATAAATAAATATTCTGTTTTAAAGTATTCCACTTCAAGGTAAAAAGAGGGAAAAGATTCTAAAATAATAGACGATCATTTCTACTCTAATTCTTAAAAATATAATAATTTAGAAAACATTTTTAGAAAAAAATAACCCAGGAACTTCCAAGGAAGAAGCACTTTTCAACACTGACCCTTGAACAAAACACACACTGATTAGAGACATGCCCTCAGGAAGATGTATCCCAAAGTCCTCAGTCTCTTAGAAAATAATTAGAAAGTCTTTATTTTCAGAGTAAAGATTATAGAATGTATTTCATTAGCATTCAAGTCATAAGTTCCAGAACAGGACAAGGATGCACGTAAATTGCAGGGGAAGATTCTGCTTTCTAGTGTGAGGGGTATGAGCCAAAAAGATATTGGCATTTTGAAGGAGGGGCTGGAATGCTATTTTCAATTCAGATTAGCTGCTCTTCTTCCAGAATCACAAACAGCCTTTCTGTAGGCTGTTGTGACACCTGCTGGCAAAAGCGAGCTGATTAACAACATGGATTTTCCTCTCCTTTCTCCGCAGTTGCCCTTAAGCCAGAGATGGCTTTCCATAGTTTTACTTCTCCTGACTTGGGAGGATCTGTTAGGAACATCATTACCTTTTATTGGATGGAAAGCGGAATGGATATGAGTGGACAATCAACCCCAATAACACTGCACTGATGCACAGAATGAAAAAACCCAGCTTAGACATACATGTACCTCTAAGTCCAACTGGCAGGGCGTTGGTGTTCTAAGGCAAGCAGCAATTAAGGCCAAATGTGTAATAAAAAATGAATTCAGGGAAAATTTTTCATAAATGGAAAAAAATTTCAGAGGTTAAAGTTCTGGCCAATTATACACTGGATACTAAAAAGAGATTTTTTTTAATGGGTCCATATTCAAATTTCATAGAGAACAGTATTAGGCAAGTTTTTGACCCATTTCAGTAGGCACATTTTTGGTAGTTTTGGTTCAAGATGAAGGACTTATCTAGATGTAAATTATTTTAAAGAACATAAATGCATGGAACAAGCTGTAGGAAACTTAAGACTGATGAAATTAAACACACATGGTTGAAAAGCAAAGTAACCAAACAGAACCTTCTCACTGAATTAATGCAATTAAAAGGAGACATTAAGTCTTCTGAAAATTATGCTTGCATTATAAACCCAAAAATGGATTAATAAAATAACCTGTTATGGATGAAATGAAGCCACACCTCTGGCTCTCATTAAGGCCCATAGATCTTTCTTTTCCTTTGTCCCAGTTCTGATATATTACTGGTGATCCATCTCTCCAACTGCAAGAAAATTAAGAAATTAAAAGTCTTCTCTCATTCTGCACATTCAGTCTTTAAGACCATTTTTGGAGTTCTGGGGTATGAACTGGAGACATAATTATTTTATTAAATTAAAAAAAATACTCATGTCTTTAGTTAGGGAAATGAAAATTTATAAGTTAAAGATAATGTTTGAAAGCTATTCAACAAATTAACCACTAAGATCTAGTCCAATCACTCTGCGAATAAAAAACCTGTCAAACAGGGTTAAATGCAAATTAATCTAGGTCCATACCGAAATTCATCATTGGCTCTTTCTTCTCGAAGTCCAATCCACCAATTTACACCATACTTTGATAGCTATTTAAAAAAGAGAGAGACTGTCAGCATTTATTCTACTTGTTTTCCCTTTACACTATTAAGATTAATGGGGTTGCTGTTAATAGCTTTCTATTCTTCAGTATTTTACCCAGTTATTTAAAGAAGAGTACACTAAGGCCAAGCATCTTGAGAAAACCTGAAACTTCGTTTTTCTAAACTACTCCCTCCTCATTATAGAAGAAAATTGGAATCAAATATTTAAAATAATTTTACTTTCATACATAACTTTGTTACAATGTTTCTTATATATGAGAAAATAAATTTTCTAACTCTCATAGTAGGGATTTATAAAGTAATATTGTAAAGTGAAATAAAATGTGAATTCCTTTGTAAACTAAAAGTTTAGTGACTTATTCTCTCAATGATTTATAAAAATTTACTGCAAAACCACAATACTTGAAAAACAATTTGAGGCATAAAGACCTCAATAGTAAAAAGAACTTGTATTTTAGGCATTAGTCTGATTGTAAGTATGAGCACTCTCCCCCATTCAAAAGGAAACTACAGTATAGGACAAAAGAATACTGCAGTATTTCCAGTGCTTGACAACTAGAAAATTATCCTTTCTATATTTTATTAATTTATGCCATTATTTATCACATAATCTCAGTACAATAAAGAATAAACTTGAAACATCATAGACATGCATGTGCATATACACGTTAGACCAGATGTAATACTGGACTTATGACCCAGGAAATTGAAATTCCCTCTTCAACTATAAAGGGAGAAGAGGCATTAAGGATTTCTCTAAGGCCTCTAAATCAATATTGTTTATTGTGTGTGTGCTGTGTGTGAAATGTAACTTAATTTTTTATGCTGAAACCCTGTTAATTTGAAGGCATTATACATTTAAATTTTCACTTTCATTTCTTCTGTAAAGACTTGGAGATGCATTTAAAAAAAAATTTTTTTTTCCCATGTGAATTTCAAGTCATCATACAACAGAACCTAATAGCTCTCTAACATTCTGATTTATACGCGAGTATTTTTACTCCTTAACCAGTGTGGCTGTCTGCCACATCAGCAGTTTGTGAATAATGCAAGATGGAGCAACTGTAGTTTTGGCTCCCGGAGGTGCTGTTTCATGGACATGTTCTTACACGCTGAATCTAGGCTCCTATTGTCAGCCTCTGGAATGGGTCCATGGAGACTGGCTGTGAACTCAGTGGGAGAACCACAACCATTTCATTCAATCTAAAGAGGTCTCGTGTGCAGCAATAGTGGGAATCATGGTCTGCTTGTTCATTGCCCCAATTAAGGATCTGTAAAGACAAATTACAACTACCACATCTTAAGTGGCATATTTATTACCACCTCAATTATAGCATGGTAATCCTCCACATGGTACATCACAACCTGTTGTGACATGGGACAGAACTTCATAGGTCAAGTGAGAAGACACTCAGAGTAAAAAATCCAATGTGAAAAATAGATGTTGTGGATTTCACTTTAGGTGTAAAACCACAACAATAAAAGATACTAGTATTCTTTTGTATAAAAAATGTGATACAGCCATGGACTTCATAATATCAATTATGTTTTGTTACAAGTATTCATTATAGATAGCATCATATGGGAAGAACACTTAGCATAAACAAATAACCCACAATAATATCCAATATACTAATCTACAAAGCAATGTAAGGGAGAACAACCTGTTATCTCTTAAAATGTTTCCATAAAAATAGCAAAACCAAATTATTTTAAGGATTTAAAACACCAGATTTTGGGGGATGACTAATAGATTTGATATATTTTTGTCAGAAATTTTTTTAAGTAAAATTGAAAAAATAAGAGTAAACTGCAATTTTGAAATGCAAATATTTATTGCACAACACAGCATAACAATATTAGTTCATGTCAAACAACTCGTAAAGTGCTCATTTTTTAGATTTTTTTGGCATTGATCTGACCAATAAGATGACTCAAAAAATTTGTTCTCAAAAATTCCCTTGTGGTCTTCTGTTAGTCAAAGAGGAAATTATGCCTCATCACTTTTCCAAGATGGAAACATTCTATTCAAAAAATTCTGCTTCAGACTTTTAAAAAACTGCATCCAGCTTTCTTTCTCAATAATTAGTTCTTCTACTCCCCCAAAGAATGATATTTTTGTCTTTCGTATTTCGGAGTCACTATTCTTTGTAGAGAAGCTATACAATACATATGTAACTTTAAAAATATTTAATTACTTCTATTCTTCCTGCAATTATAGGATGGGTGTGCCACAAAAATGAGTGGTGTGACCTCTACATGTTTAGTTCCTCATCCAGAACTTCTGGACTGACCGAAGAAATGTAGGTCACCATAAATACTATCACTATCTTGAACAAAAATTGCCTAATAGGTACAAATATGCAGGAGGAAGAACTGCTTTAGAAAGACACGGCATTCTTCTCTCTAAATTGATGCCATTCCCTTTGGCTCCCTTGCCCCATGCTGTGTCTCCCCACCCTTTACTCTCTGTGGCACACTGTGGTGTTGGATCAGTCAGCCGCTCACCTGTGACACTGAAAGAACATTCTGTATCAACCGGGTCATAGGCTGGGTAACACTTTTACTATCTAAGACACCACAGGGTTTGTCTGGCTTGGGATCACTAGATCGAATCCTCAACTCTAGATCATGGCACTGGCTATGCCTTCTTAAATGGTAAGCCCATGGGGTTTTACTATTCCATTCCATGAGCGGTATTAACTCTGCCATTCCCACTGGCTTCCCAACCACCAAAGATTGAGAGAGTGAATTATGGAAAAGGTGAAGAGAGAAGGGTACAGAGGTTCTCCAAAGACCTAAGCTCTGCTGGAAGGATCAAAGAAGCCCTTCACTGTTCATGTCTGAGACAGAGCTGGCAGCTATCATTTGGAGAGGGACTTTATATTATTTTATTTTTAATTAATTAAAAAATTGAGGTATAGTTCATTTACAATATTATATTAGTTTCATGTGTATAACATAGCGATTCAAAATCTTCTACAAATTATACTCCACTAAATTTATTGTAAAATAATGGCTATATTTCCCTGTGCTGCATAATATATCCTTGAAGCCTATTTATTTTATACATAGTAGGTTATACTTCTTAATCCTCTACCCTTATCTTGCCCCTCCCCTTTTCTTCTCCCCACTGATGATCACTAGTTCATTTTCTGTATCTGTGAGCTTATTTCTGTTTTGTTATATTCATCATTTGTTTTATTTTTTAGATTCCACATATAAGTGATAACGCACAGTATTTATCTTTCTCTGACTTACTTCATGAAGCACAATACTCTCTTGGTCCATACATGTTGTTGCAAATGGCCAACTTTCATTCTTTTTATGACTAATATTCCACTGCATATATATGACACATCTTTATCCATTTATCTATTGATGGACACTTAGATTATTTTCCTATCTTGGCTATTGACAAAACGTGGTCCCCCGGAGAAGGGAATGGCAAACCACTTCACTATTCTTGCCTTGAGAACCCCATGAACAATATAAAAAGGCAAAAAGATGTGACACTGAAAGAACTCCCCAGGTTGGTAGGTGCTCAATATGCTACTGGGGAAGGGCTCGGTAAAGAATGAAGAGGCTGAGCTAAAGCAAAATCAACACCCAGCTGTGGATGTGATTGATGACAGAAGTAAAGTCCGATGCTGTAAAGAACAATATTGCATAGGAACCTGGAATGTTAGGTCCATGAATCAAGGTAAAGTGGAAGTGGTCAAACAGGAGATGGTAAGAGTGAACATCAACAGTTTGGGAATCAGTGAATTAAAACGGACTGGAATGGGCAAGTTTAATTCGGATGACCATTACATCTACTACTGTGGGCACGAATCCCTTGGAAGAAATGTAGGAGGACTCGTAGTCAACAAAAGAGTCCAAAATGCAGTACTTGGGTGCAGTCTCAAAAATGACAGAATGATCTCTGTTTGTTTCCAAGGCACACCATTCAATATCACAGTAATCCAAGTCTATGCCCCAATCACTGATGCCAAAGAAGCTGAAGTTGAATGGTTCTATAAAGATCTACAAGACCTTCTAGAACCAACACCAAAAAAAAAGATGTCCTTTTCATCATAGGGGACTGGAATGCAAAAGTACATAGTCAAGAGATACCTGGAGTAACAAGCTAGTTTGGCCTTGGAGTACAAAATGAAGCAGGGCAAAGACTAACAGAATTTTGCCAAGAAAACACACTGGTCATAGCAAATTACCCTCTTCCAACACCACAAGAGAAGACTTTACACATGGACATCACCAGATTGGTCAATACCAAAGTCAGATTGATCATCTGCTTTTCAGCCAAAGATGGAGAAGCTATACATAGTCAGCAAAAACAAGACAGGGAGCTGACTGTGGCTCAGATCATGAACTCCTTATTGCCAAATTCAGACTTAAATTGACAAAAGTAGGGAAAACCACTAGACCATTCAGGTATGACCTAAATCAAATCCCTTACGATTATACACTGGAAGGGACAAATAGATTCAAGGGATTAGATCTGATAGAGAGCCTGAAGAACTATGGATGGAGGTTCATAACATTGGATAGGAAACTGTGATCAAAACCATCCCCAAGAAAAAGAAATGCAAAAAGGCAAAATAGTTGTCTGAGGAGGCCTTACAAATAGCTGAGAAAAGAAGAGATTTAAAGGGCCAAGGAGAAAAGGAGAGATATACCCATTTGAATGCAGAGTTCCAAAGAATAGCAAGGAGAGGTAAGAAAGCCTTCCTAAGTGATCAGTGCAAAGAAACAGAGGAAAGCAATAGAATGGGAAAGACTAGAGATCTCTTCAAGAAAATTAGAGATACCAAGGGAACATTTCATACAAAGATGGGCACAGTAAAAGACAGAAATTGTATGGACCTAACAGAAGCTGAAGATATTCAGAAGAGGTGGTGAGAATACACACAAGAACTATACAAAAAGATCTTAATGACCCAGATGACTATGATGCTGTGATCACTCTCCTAGAGCCAGACATCCTGGAGTGTGAGTCAAGTGGGCCTTAGGAAGCATCACTATGAACAAAGCTAGTGGAGGTGATGGAATTCCAGCTGAGCTATTTCAAATCCTAAAAGACAATGCTGTGAAAGTGCTGCCCTCAATACACCAGCAAATTTGGAAAACTCAGCAGTGGCCACAGGACTGGAAAAGTTAGTTTTCATTACAATTACAAAGAAAGGCAATGCCAAAGAATGTTCAAGCTGCTGCACAATTGCACTCATCTCACACGCTAGCAAAATAATGCTCAAAATTCTCCAAGCCAGGCTTCAACAGTATGTGAACTGAGAGCTTCCAGATGTTCAAGCTGGATTTAGAAAAGGCAGAGCAACCAGAGATCAAATTGCCAACATCTGCTGGATCATAGAAAACGCAAGAGAATTCCAGAAAAACATCTATTTCTGCTTTATTGACTATGCCAAAGCTTTTGACTGTGTGAATCACAACACACTAGAAAATTCTAAAAGAGATGGGAATACCAGACCACCTGACCTTCCTCCTGAGAAATCTGTATGCAGGTCAAGAAGCAACAGTTAGAACTGGACATGGAACAATGGACTGGTTCCAAATTGGGAAAAGGATACGTTAAGGCTGCATATTGTCACTCTGCTTATTTAACTTCTATGCAGAGTACATCATGCAAAATGCCAGGCTGGATGAAGCACAAGCTGGAATCAAGACTGCCGGGACAAATATCAATAACCTCAGATATGCAGATGACACCACCCTTATGGCAGAGAGCGAAAAGGAACAAAAGAACCTCTTGATGAAAGTGAAAGAGGAGAGTGAAAAAGCTGGCTTAAAATTCAACATTCACAAAACTAGATCATGGCATCCGGTCACATCACTTCATGGCAAATAGATGGGAAAACAATGGAAGCAGTGACAGACTTTATTTTCTTGGGCTCCAAAATCACTGCAGATGGAGACTGCAGCCATGAAATTAAAAGACGCTTGCTCCTTGGAAGGAAAGTTATGACCAACCTAGACAGCACATTAAAAAGCAGAGACATTTACTTTACCCCTAAAGGTCTATCTAGTCAAAGCTATGGTTTTTCTAGTAGTCATGTATGGATGTGAGAGTTGGACCATAAAGAAAGCTGAGCACTGAAGAATTGATGCTTTTGAACTGTGGTGTTGGAGAAGACTCTTGAGAGTCCCTTGGACTGCAAGGAGATCCAACCTGTCAATCCTAAAGGAAATCAGTCCTGAATATTCATTGGAAGGACTGATGCTGAAGCTGAAACTCCAATACTTTGGCCAATTGATGTGAAGAACTGACTCATTTGAAAAGAACCTGATGATGGGACAGATTGAAGGCAGGAGGAGAAGGGGATAACAGAGGATGAGATGGTTGGATGGCATCAGCGACTCAATGGACAGGAGTTTGAACAAGCTCCGGGAGTTGGTGATGGACAGGAAAGCCTGGCGTGCTGCAGGCCGTGGGGTAGCAAAGAGTCGGACAGAACCGAGCAACTGAACTGAGCTGACTGCTGAACATTGGGGTGCATGTATCTTTTAAAATTAGTGTATTTATTTTTTCCAGATATATACCTAGGAGTGGAATTGCTGGATTCTTTGAGGAATCTTTGTGTTGTTTTCCATAGTAGCTGCACCAATTTACATTCTCACCAACAATATACAAGGGCTACCTTTTGGAGGATGGATTGTTTTAATATAATGCACATGCTGTTCTGCTGCCCACAGCGGTTTTTGAAAATGACCTTGTAAGTCAGATGACTTGGGTTCACTTCCAAATTCCACTGCCAAGCTGCTGCGTAACAAAGTTGTTTCACCCATTTAAAGGCTTAGCTTCCTCATCTGTAAGATCTGCTGCTGACAGACTTCCCACAGAGAGTTCCTAGAAAGACTGAATGCCATTAAACATTAGTGCTTCGCAGCGCTTGACACTGTGACAGTAAGTATTGGCCAGTTATCACTTCCTTTTGGGATGTGCCCTTTACATGTTGATAGATTGGTTTTCAGCCATTCACCTGGTCTCTTATTACTGCCACTTGGGGCAAGGAGTCTGCCTCTGCCGTCTAGCTAAAGAAACAAATGCATTTTCTGAGGTCGTGATATATAACTCGTTGATACTTAATGTTCTGGTTTTGACTTACGTGTTCCATTTGTAGGAGATGAAGAGTAGTGATGTAATGCATGAACTGATACTAGGGGATAGCCTGTTCTGGGTGGTCTGCCACTGTGTCTCTGTGGGGCAGTGCAGTTGTCACCTAACCCCTCTGGTTCTTGGGTTTTCCATCAAAAGCCAGTAGTGGACCCAACCTGCATCCTCCTCACTGTATGTGTTCAAAGAGAATTACAGAGACAGGAAAGCCCTATGAGATGTGAGGGAAGACATTTCTCTTACAAGTCAAGGGTGCTTTAACATAGAACTTCATTTTGACAGTTAACTTACAAACATATGAAAAGATGATAGAGCAATAAAGGATTCCTGGAGACCATGAAATAATGTTAAATTATGGAAAAAGAAAGAAGGCTCTCTCTTACCTTTAACAGTTTCCTAGAGAAAATTAGGAAGGAGGTTGTTCCTCCCTGGTGCCCCCTTGGTAATTTGTACAGACTGCTCTCTTTTCTCTTACTACATTGTGTTATTTCCAGCTTTTTAAAGACGCTGACTGTATCTCATTTTTGTGTCCTTGACATTTTTGTGTCCTTGACAAATACCACAGTGCCTGAGACAAAGCTAATGCTCAATAAATGCTTACTGAAGAAATACACGGAAAACCTGACACTATTCCTTGGTAGTCTATTTCGTATTTAATAGGTTTTCCATGCTCCTTTCTAATTAGCCTAGCTTCTCAAAGGATTAAGTCCAGTCTTTATCTGAAGTTGAAATGTAGAACCACTTCTTACCATTTTCTGTATAGAGTCTAAAAAATATTGTACTCTTATAAGTAAAATTTGGAATTTTAAAACAGCATGCGCCTCCCAGTAGTCCTTGTCCCTCATCAGTGCTTAATCTTCCTGCATGCATCTATCCACTTATCTTTTTCTAAACTACTACCTAGTTCTATTTACTTGTATTGCTTGCAGTTTTCCTTCCTAGACTAGACTAGAAGCTCCAGGTGGTCAGGGATTTTGGTCTACTGGAAGCACTGATAAAACCTCAGCCCCTAGAATAGTAGATGCAGAATAAATAAGCTTTGAATGATGGAATGAACCTCACAAAACAATAAAATCCTACCCAGTCATCTTTGTTGCTAAAAAAGCATGAGAAGTGAAATAACCGACGAGCACAGTAAACCTGTGTTTCCATTATTTTCTCTAAATCTTTGTAACAGGAAGAAAAACAATTCTTAAATATCTAAGACTTTCAATGAAACAAATTAATGTCTGAAGTCTTTTGAAAACAAAACCCCTCAAGGACTGATGAAGGAGTTAAGCTCTGAGTTTCTCATAGTTAATCAAATTTAAGTACCGCTCTTATTTTGCTGTGGATGAATTCTTGTTCATGTGCAGAATGAATAGTGAGAATATCACTGCGCAGCCAGCCACAGACAAACTCAAAGGAGGACCATTCCGAGGCATAAATATGAAAAAGGTACTCTGCATCCTGATAAAAGAGCCAGGGTGCATCTGGAAGAGAAATAAGCAATGGAAGTGATACAACAATTATTGAGCAATGTAATGCAAACGTAAATAGGGTGTGCTATGATTGACCTCACATGTGTACTTTAGTCACTCAACGTTAAGAAAATGTGTGTGAATACACCTACTCCCACACATACATAAGTATACAGTTTATTTTCACTGGTCTCTTTCATATATGAAACATGAAGTCTGGGCTAGATGCATATTTTAAAATCATGTGCCATAAAAATGGAGTTAAGCTATGATATTACTCTTTAGTAATATTTAATGACATTTTGATTTTTAAAAATATGTATTTATTTATTTGGCTACACTGGGTCTTAGTTGTGTCACGCGGGATCTTCCATCTCTGTTGTGGCATGCGGGATCATTAGTTGTGGCATGAGGAATCTAGCTCCCTGACCAGGGATGAAACCAGGGTCTCTTGTATTAGGAGTATCGAGTCTTACTCACTGGCCCAAAAAAGAAGTCCTTAGTTTGATTATTTATTAATGGTTAATTTGAACAAATTAGTTCTCAATCAACACAAGAAAAGAGTAACTCCATTGGTGCTATGTAACAACAGAGTAATGGTATAAAGTAGCATAACGTTAGAAATTCAGGAATAGTTCTTACCATACTGATACCAGGGTGGAACCTTGGGTCTCACATCTGTAAAGTAAAAGCAAGCCAGTGTGAATGATGTTTATTTACAGATGTACTATCTCTGAATTACTTCAGGCCTAAACACAATATTTTGGACTTTGGTTTTTAAAAGATTATTGAGAACCAGATGTTGCTTGGAAAGTGATCAGTTCTCCTACTTGAAGAGGAGGCTCAAGAGAGAAATCTGGTTAAAGAAAAAAGGTTGTGAACACTTACTGAGAGCCTACTGTGTGTTGCACACTGTGCTGGTGCTTTCACTTAATCTGATAAGTAATTTTGTTTGTAATGTCACAGTGACATTTCTTCCAGGTTGTACTTGCAAAATACAATACTCCAGAACATGGGGAGTTATCTTCATTTCCCACTAACTTAGCATATTGCACTGGTGTCATTTTTTCTCATTCCACCATGATACACATTTTTTTTTTTGCTAAAATGGTGCAATCTGGTTCATCATGAAGGTTGTTGGTACTGTGGTCCAGGCTGCTTAAATTTTAGACCTCTGTAACTGTTGCCTTGGGAAAATGCTATAGATGGTTAGAAAGCAAACAAACAGTGAAAATCTTAATATTTTTACCTCTTGGAATTTTGCATATCCATTCACGTTTGGAACCACAGTATGAGGGTAGCAACGTTTTATTTGCCTTATAAACAGCGCAATTTCTTGCATCTTCTCCAAAATAAGAATTGTCTAAAAATGAAGAGACAACCTGCAGCAGATGAAGTTCATTATTCCTTAATACTGATTCTCCACAAAAGGTTTCAAATGACCAAAAAGGCATCCCTGTAGAAAATCACAATAGACTTCTGGAGGAAGCAAGTTACGATGCCAGTTAAAGGTGGTTCCACATTTGTGGAAAGCAAGCTAATGAAAACTTTAGCATTTTTTCTTGAAGATTCTTTTTCTGTTTTTTTTAAAAAGAGGCATGCTACTCCTTTCTCCAGAAGGAATAAGTCAGATGAAGTTGCACTGTTTTCTCACTTAAGGTTAGGCTAGCTTTGGGATCTTGGGTAAACTTTTTAGTGGCTCAAGGATCTTTCAGAATTGAATCTCATCTTTGATGTAGATTCTTTTGCTTTTAGTCTCTAATACTAAGTCAACCCTAGCTTTAATCAAGAAACTATCTATTTCTATGAATGAACACACAACAGGAGTATTGACTAGAGATTCAAACTTCTCAATGATTTAGTGACTGCTCAGCTCAGTTGCTTCAGTCGTGTCCAACTCTGTGAGACCCCATAGATGGCAGCCCACCAGGCTCCCTCGTCCCTGGGATTCTCCAGGCAAGAACACTGGAGTGGTCTGCCATTTCCTTCTCCAATGCATGAAAGTAAAAAGTGAAAGTGAAGTCGCTCAGTTGTATCCGACCCTTCACGACCCCATGGACTGCAGCCCACCAGGCTCCTCCGTCCATGGGATTTTCCAGGCAAGAGTACTGGAGTGGGGTGCCATCGCCTTCTCTGATTTAGTGACTACTTGATAGAAATGTGGATCGACCATGAGTAAGACTCAGGTAAAAATCTGAAAAAAAAGAGAGGGTTTTGAAACGATTTATGCTTCCCTGGTAGCTTAGGGGTGAAGAATCTCCCTGCAATGCAGGAGACACAGGTTCGATCTTTGGGTTGCGAAGATCCCCTGGAGAAGGAAATGGCAACCCACTCCAGTATTCTTGCCTGGGAAATGCTATGGACAGAGGAGCTTGGCAGGCTATATAGTCCACGAGGTCACAATAGTTGGACACTACTTAGCTACTAAACCACCACCACATACTCACCTCCAAATATGTACAAAGTCATGCAATAATTCATCTAATTTATATATATATAAATAAAGTTCAGATTCAGAGAATGGCATGCGTTTGATATCTATTCTATCCAGAGGGAAGTGGTGAGGGACTCAGTCCACCGCTTCATGGCTTTATCTCATTGACTCTGAACCAAACTGTCTATGCCTCTCCTATTACTAATAAGTTTGTTTGTTTTACTGAAAGACATTGTTGACCTCTATGCACCACATTTTATTTTCCAAGTGCCATATTGACGTTAACCTCCCAACTGTGCTATGTGGTGGCTGCCATGAATGGGGCAGGCCAACCCTGCTTTATGCTCCTTCCACTCTCTGGGCCTTGGCTTCTTCATCAGCAGAGTAGATGGGTGAGGCTAGGTCATCTCCAAGATCTCTTCATGACCTCTGGTCCTGATGCCTTTTTCAAAGAAACAGTACTGGTTTTTTTTTTTTTTTTTTCCAACTAGCACACTCATTATTTTTATTCCCACTTAAGCATATAGTTTTTCTGCAAACCATTTCCTTGCTACAGATTTGAACACCATCTATGTATCAGGTCTAAAGATCCCTTTTCTCTTTTGATCTTTACTGTGTCAAAATTTGGCTGCTGCTATTTTGCCAATGAGGAGACTTTATGACATTGTGGCTTTGGAGGCAGACAACCTGTATACAAATGCTGTCTCTCTTATGTATTATTTTAGGCAAACTACTTAATCATTTTAATACCCACTATGTTGAATCACTGTAGTGATGAAAAGAGATCATGCAGGGTTGCACTCAACTCAGTGCTCAGAACTTAACTGGGGCTCAATGAATAGGAGCTGTATTAAATGCTCACTGCAGGCTGTTGCTAACCCCAGTTCACTGGTGAAACTAAATAATTTGATTTTTCTTGTGCCTTGAGATGGACCTCATTTTAATCTGGGTTACTGCTTCTGTTTTTTTTTTTCCCTATCATGAGGAAGATCTCAGAAGTCCTCACTGTGTCTGAAAAAAAATGTAATTGTGAGTTCCTTTTTTCCTTCATGAGGTTTTTACACATGTGAGACTGAATGAGAAACAATTATTTTTTTTCCTCCCAAAAAATTTTCTTTTACTGCAAAGGAGGTGCAGCTTCTTAAACCTGGCATTTCTGTTCTTTTAAAGTGAGAGAAACTGAAGATATTTCTTTTCACTGTGACATAGACAAGGGTCTCACCCTCACATGATCAGGTGCTATGCAGGAGAGGGAGGGTGGGGCAAAGGAAGCATGCTGCTGCTGCTGCTGCTAAGTCACTTCAGTTGTGTCCAACTCTGTGCGACCCCATAGATGGCAGCCCACCAGGCTCCCCCGTCCCTGGGATTCTCCAGGCAAGAACACTGGAGTGGGTTGCCATTTCCTTCTCCAATGCATGAAAGTGAAAAGTGAAAGTGAAGTCGCTCAGTTGTGTCTGACTCTTTGTGACCCCATGGACTGCAGCCCACCAAGCTCCCCTGTCCCTGGGATTCTCCAGGCAAGAACAGTGGAGTGGGTTGCCATTTCCTTCTCCAATGCATTAAAATGAAAGTGAAGTCACTCAGTCGCATCCGACTCTCAGGGACCCCGTGGACTGCAGCCCACCAGGCTCCTCCGTCCATGGGATTTTCCAGGCAAGAGTACTGGAGTGGGGGTGCCATCGCCTTCTCCAAAAGGAAGCATGGTATTATTTTAAAGAATAGTTGCATTTCTGCTGGAGATTCTTCACATGGGAGATGGTTTTCAGGGCTTTTTCAGAGATGTTTATTTCCTTTTAGAATGAGATTTTTTAGCCAGCTTTGGAAGTATCTGGCTAGCAAAGGTTTCTCAAGACCTTGCTGAAATGACTCTTTTGATACCAAGATCTGGGGGCAGTTTTTGATTTAGGTCTGAGTCATAGGGAACATGGCTGTTCTTTCTAGGTTCTCTTGGTTGGTTTACCAAGTGGTTCAAGAGCCACCTGCTTTAAATTCATCTCCTTTTCTCCAGCTTGGAAAGACTTACAGGAGTTCCATCAGACCATTCCCAAGAACCAGCATTCAGTGGGTTTCTTTTATTAAATCCAATCCAGAACTGTCTTTCTTCTGTCCTGTGAAGAGAAGAAACTAAAACTTGGCCCTTTTCATTGAATTCACAATATTATGTAACAGGTTCAAAAATTCTTTGAAGTATTTAGTTATGCAGGAAACAGCTGGCATGACTAGCAGAATTGATCAAGTGAGCAAGCATTTATTGACCATTTCCTGTAAGCAAAACCAGAGCTATAAAATAAACTGAGCAAGGACTAATCTCACCTCCTACCTCTCTTGGTTTGCATGGTATGCTCACTGGGGATGGGCAGCTGGGAGAAAAGTCTATCCGTATTGAGAACATGGCTTTCTCATGGTCGTTAGGAATGGCAAGACCTTTCAGTTAGGACCAGAATACATGAAAGTGAGTTGGTAAGGAATTTGGGAACATCTTTTCCCTATTTATTTACTACTTTACTGCATATTTCTATTACTTTCCTATGTTTGTTGTTCTTTTGTCAAATGTTCATGTATTCTCTGAGGGTTAATCACCACCATCACCATTTAATAAAAGGTTTACAGCAGGTTTGGTTCCTCCAACTATATCCCAGTGTAAATAATTCCACGGTGAATCAGTCTGAGGCATGGTAGATTAACTTCAGCCATCACCACTGGTTAGACTTCATGAGAAGCCCCACAGAGAACCATCTTCCCTCCTGTTAGGTGGTGGACGAATATGTTAAACCACAGAGTATTCAATACAGCAAGCAATAAAGGCTAACAGTACAATGAAGCATCTCACTAAGATAATTTTCTGAGGATAATTTTGAAGAATTAAAGATTTAAAGGATTGAGAAGTCATGACAGATGCTTTATTTTCCTTAGCGCACAGAAGCAATCCTATTGTGAAGTATCTCCTTCTCAGATGTTTGAGCTCTTTTTCTTGAATGATACAAATGAACGTAAAATATGACTTAGAAAATTCCAGCATCACTGAGACCCATTGGTCACTACCATGATTATAACTTACATTTAAGGTTGTGGGAAGGTGAGAATGCTGCCTTAAGCTTAAGCTAGGCAGACTCATCTCAGTGACCAGGCTGAAAACCCACATCACTCTCCCTGTGTTGAGAAGTTTTTATTCTTTTTCTCACTGAATTCAGAGTTCTACATTTTTCCTGCCATATACTCACTCCTAGAATATGAACTGGTATTTATTTTCTCTCCAACAATTTCCTAAAGTTGTATAATTTTAACTAGTTACTATATGATAAAAATAAAAAATAGAAAAACAATGCCATAGGAAGAAGAAGCACTATGCTAATGATGAGAATTGGTTTATTTGGTATAATTAAGCATGAGATTTGGCTGAACTCCCTGGCAGTCTTGGACAAAAAGTAGAATATACATTATATAGCTTTTGTGATTAGGTGCTAAATATCAATAATTTGATAGATACTTGACTTGACACCAAATTCTGTGAGACATTCCAAGTGTGAGAATTTATATAAACAGAAGTGATATAATGAAACTTGATGTTACAGCAAACTTGGAGGCAGTTTGCATGTATTGTTTCATAGGGTAGACCTTACAATACACAAGTGTGAAAGGATGTTTTACAAGGGGCTGAGCCTTTGATTGTGTGGACCACAACAAACTCTGGAAAATTCTTAAAGAGATGGGAATACCAGACCAACTGACTTGCCTCTTGAGAAATCTGTATGCAGGTCAGGAAGCGGCAGTTAGAACTGGACATGAAACAACAGACTGGTTCCAAATAGAAAAAGGGGTACATCAAGGCTGTATATTGTCACCCTGCTTATTTAACTTACATGCAGAGTACATCATGAGAAACGCTGGGCTGGAAGAAGCACAAGCTTGAATCAAGATTGCTGAGACAAATATCAGTAACCTCAGATATGCAGATGATACCACCCTTGTGGCAGAGAGCGAAGAGGAACTAAAGAGCCTCTTGATAAAAGTGAAAGAGGAGAGTGAAAAAGTTGGTTTAATACTCAACATTCAGAAACTAAGCTCATGGCATCTGGTCCCATCACTTCATGGCAAATAGATGGGGAAACAGTGGAAACAGTGTCAGACTTTATTTTCTTGGGCTCCAAAATCACTGCAGATGGTGACTGCAGCCATGAAATTAAAAGATGCTTGCTCCTTGGAAGAAAAGTTATGATCAAAAAGTTATGACCAATCTAGACAGCATATTAAAAAGCAGAGATATTACTTTGCCAACAAAGGTCCGTCTAGTCAAAGCTATGGTTTTTCCAGTAGTCATGTATGGATGTGAGAGTTGGACTATAAAGAAAGCTGAGTGCCGAAGAAGTGATGCTTTTGATGCTTTTTTGTCCAACACTGTGGTGTTGGACAAGACTCTTGAGAATCCCTTGGACTGTAAGGAGATCCAACCAGTCCATCCTAAAGGAAATCAGTCCTGAATATTCATTGGAAGGACTGATGTTGAAGCTGAAACTCCAAAACTTTGGCTACCTGATGCAAAGAACTGATTCAATGGAAAAGACCCTGATGCTGGGAAAGATTGAAGGCGGGAGGAGAAGGGGACAACAGAGGATGAGATGGTTGGATGGCATCAAAAACTCAATGGACATGAGTTTGAGCAAACTCCGGGAGTTGGTGATGGACAGGGAGGCCTGGCGTGCTGCAGTCCATGGGGTCGCAAAAAGTTGGACACGACTGAGTGACTGAACTGAACTGAGGTCATGAAGCCAAGTTACAACTTACAACAGTGGAGATGATCACATTTCCCTTGGATCTGAGGCCCCATACCTGACTAGCAATCCAATAAACCAGGAAGCTTCTTGAACTTTTCCTCAGGCTCAGAGAATCTGACTCAGCAGCCCTGGCATGAGACTAGAGGGCGCCTTGTCATCAAGTTTCCCGAGTGAGTGTGAGAATCAGCCAAGTTTGGGAACCATGGTCTCAGGACAGCATTTCCTGCAGGGCCTATCAGTTCTATGGGATTTTAGATAAGTGGTGTCAAAAAAATAAAAAGTTTTGTGGTCAAAGAAAGTGCTTACTTCTAGAAGCCTTTGTAATACTAATGTATATGGCAAATTTCCAAGATAGCACCTTGTTTTGCAAACATATTTGACCACAGAATCCCCCTATTTCCCCTGGAGTACTCCATGAGACACACATTGGGAGATACTACCACCTTTAAGGTCATTTTTATAGATGCTAGAGGTGAATAATTTGATGGTGTTACATATTATCCTTCTTAGGGGAGGGTCCTAAAGGACATTTATGGGGTAGGCCAGGATTTTGCTCAAAAAGTAGTTCTGGATTTTCTCAGAGATTCAGAAAAGTGTTTCACTGAGACTTCAGATTTCCAGAGCTTGGAACACAGTACTCAGCATTATATTTGTTTGCGTTAAAATAAACGTATGAACGTGTGCCCCCCTCCTCCCCTTAGACCACAGCATTCTCAGGGGCAGGATTCTGTGTCACATCTGTCTCATCTTCCAGCCACCCATGCATCTCTGGTGGCTCAGATGGTAAAGAATCGCCTGCAGTGCAGGAGACCTGGGTTTGATCCCTGGGTTGCCACCCATGCATCTCTAGTGGCTCAGATGGTAAAGAATCTGCCTGCAGTGCAGGAGACCTGGGTTTGATCCCTGGGTTGGGAAGAATCCCCTGGAGGAGGGCATGGCAATGCACTCCAATATTCTTGCCTGCAGAATCGCATGGACAGAGGAGCCTGGCAGGCTACAGTCCATGGGGTCACAAAGAGTCAGACACGACTGAGCGACTATCACTTTCACTTTCATGCATATAGTAGTGTCCCTTTCACAGAAGACATTCCCAAAATACATGCTAACTGACCAGAACATTCTACAGTAAGAGGCCAAGGAATGAGACGGCTCGCTAAAAGAGGACATGATGGCTGTTTTCAAATATTTGAAAATTGAGTAGACTTGATCTGTATTGCTCTGATTTACTACAAAGCTGATCTTTGAAACTAGCCTACAACAATGGAATGGATTATAGCCCAAGTAAGGAGCACCTTGAAACTGAAAAGAATTATGTAGACAGTAGACGGTCATAGGCATTTGGTAGAAGAAATTCCCATACTGGACTAGAGGTAGCACAAGACCTCTTATGTTTCTTCAAATTTAAATTTGATTGATTTTCTAACTTCACAGAATTGAAGGTTCTGTAAACTTGCAAGATGGGTGCAAATAAGTGAATGCCTGTTTCCTCAAATGTAAAATTAGAAGATTGGATTGGAATTTTTAAAAAAATTAGTGAGACTTTCTTTTTTTCAAACAAAATATCACATGGATCCCTTATGTATACAAAACACCTAGAAGTGAAGTGGGTTGGACCTACTCTGGTGACTCAAGTCAGCGAACAAGAGACTGCCCACTTGACCTCTCCTGCTCTGGGGGTTCAGGACCCTCCAGACCCTCAGATAGCACTTGGAAAATCACTGGGCTAGATAATTTCTGAGCTTGGCAGAAAAACTCTAAAATTCTGTTATGAGACACACAGAAAAGATTTCAAGTATCCAAACAATCATCACTATGTTCATTGTTTTATGGAATGAGAACTTAGTGCAATATAAATATAAAACTATAAGTATGCATTTTGCTCTCACAACCAGTTGCTTGTTGGTTTTAAACTTAAACACTTGAGGTTTTGAATATCCCAAACACTCCAAATATTTGAAATACTCATCCCTAAGAAGTCATCACTGGGAGACAAAATATTTGACTGCAATTTTTCAAAATTAACAAGTATTTACCGATTAAATTTTGAATGTAAGAGCTCATTCACAAAATTCTCTTCCTCAATATGGGCAAAGCTTGCAAGATGAGCTCCAAACTCTTCACAAAATTCTTCAGCTTCTCTCCATGTTCTTTTCATCAGGACTTTTTCACTATGAAATACCTGTATAGAAAAAGGGAAAAAGGTTGACACAGTCATAAATAACATAAGGCTGTTTAATTCTAGACAAAAGGATTTACAGTAATATAATTGTTGTCATTATTCTACATTAAAGGATTGATAGAGAAGGGAGAAATAACATTTATTGAACTAAAATGTATCTACTTGTCTAAAAACTATTATCTCATTTTATTCTCAAAACAAAGACGTGCGGAGGATATGATGAGGACTCTTTTCCTCCATAAGAGTTTTTTTGTCCCCCTCCTAAATATCCTATGACTGGCATATGCTTGTCCCTTAGTGAAATGTTTGTCAAGAGATGAGGAGAGTCAGGCTAAGAGAAATTTACAATTTCAGGTCAACAAATTTCAGGTCAAAACAGCCACAGACTAGCAGAGCTAGGATTAGACCCAGTATTCCGTGGCTGAAGGAATCTGGCTGACTCAGGGGAAGAGATGAGAAATAAGACCTGAAACCTAAGGCAGGTATATGTCTGGGTTCTTTGAGTCTTGTGTGCTCTTTTTATGCTCAGTCATGTCCAACTCTTTGTGACCCCATGGACCATAGCCCACCAGGCTCCTCTGTCCATGGGACTCTCCAGGCAAGAACACTGGCGTGGGTTGCCATTCTCTCCTGCAGGATATCTTCCTGACCCAGGGATCGAGCCTGCATCTCTCATGTCTCCTGCATTGGCAGGCAGGTTCTTTACCACTAGTGCCACCTATATTTCTAGGCTCTTTGGGTCTTGCTGCTGCTGCTGCTGCTAAGTCGCTCAGTCGTGTCCAACTCTGTGCGACCCCATAGACAGCAGCCCACCAGGCTCCCCCGTCCCTGGGATTCTCCAGGCAAGAACACTGGAGTGGGTTGCCATTTCCTTAGCTGTACCTAAATTGTTGTTTCTCAGCTGTTCTCACAGTGGCATGAAGAAGTCAGTCAAATGGAAAGTATGCTTTTGACTTTATTTAAGGTCAAGTGTGAGGAACCAATGACCCAGAGCTTCAGATCCCAGACCTCTATACTTTCCTCATTTTTAACTGCCTGATGCTATACTTAAGTCTCTGATGCCAGGCGGGCACCCTGTAGCCAGGCTTCACCAGCCTCTAATTTGCTGAGATCAGAATGAATGACCTTCCCGGTTCCATGAACTACAGCACAGCCTTTCCGTCTTTTAAATTATATGTCAAAACTCACCTCCTCTGGGAACCTTTTTTCGAATCACTTTAAATTCATAAGTCCTACTGCTACGCCTATCAAACACACCATATATTTGTTGATGTATCAGGGTAATGTGTAGTAGGAAAAGCACTGGACTGGTTGTTCCAAGACCAGGAATCTATTCTAACTCTGTCAATAAATAATTGTGATCTTAGGTAAATCACCCCATCTCACTGCATGCTGCAGTTTACTCATTTCCAAGGTTTAACTTATTGCTCTGTGAGGTTACTCCTGGGCCCATTATTCCATGAATTTAATGCAGGATTAGACATGTATTCATGTAAATTGAGTGCATTCACAAGCCATTTATGAGACTGCAATATTTCTAGAGACAGAGGCTGTCTCCATTCTGCTCTCCATGTGCCCATGTGCCAGAGAAGAACCTTTTCCCAGCATTTTAGAAATCTCTTTTTATATGATGAGCCAAAGATAAAGCCACCAAACAAGAACATCATTATTTCAAAAATATATTTCTGAGAAGATGAGACACTGACTTAAATCTAGAATCTGAAGATGATTTGCAAAAAGACATTTCTTCACACAAAACATATATACGTAAACTTTTGATCATCAAAAGCTGCCAAAGCTATTCTTGGCAGCAGAATGGCATTATTCCATAATAAGGACTTTATTCATGGCTTACAGACAATATGGAATATTTCCATACCTAGTGAGTGTCTGCCTTGTCCATTTGTAGGCAATAAGAATAATATTGACTGGAGCCTTAATATCAGTCCTCATGAGGAGGCCTCAGTGTCACCAGGATCTGTCAACATTTTGACCTAAAAATTTTTTTGGAATATAACTGAGGGGATAGAGACAGCCAACAAATATTAATTGTCTGCTGTCTGCCAGGCACTGTTCTGGAATAAAGGAATTCAGGATACACGGACAAAGTTGAAATAATGTTGTTTCCATTGAGAATGCTCATGTAACTTCCACATTACCTTGAAGCAACTGGCCAGGCCAGGCTCTGACTCCCAATCCAAATAGCAGGGATGAAAGGGCCATCCTTCTTCTTGCTCGGTTTTCTCCCGATTTTCCACTGGTTGCTTGCACAGGGACATCGCCTTAAAGTGTCTACAGTCCTTCACTTCCCAGCGGCCAGGGTGATTCCTCCCTCGCATGACAACACAGCCACCACTGTAGCCTAAAAGCAGAAAATAACACTGTACTGCCAGGCCACGAGAACATTTTGTGCTTGGAAGACAGCTCTTTGGAGTGTTGGGTAATTGACATCTTGTAATGAAGCACCCAGACAAGAACAATAAAGATGAAAAAGGATGCTTTAGCAGCATGATCATCTCATTTCTCTTCATCTCTGGAGAAAAGAATAGTAGATCGAAAAGTGAGAGAAGAGAGAATATGGAGCCTGAAATTTGGGCATTTTGAGTTCAGATGGCAAATGATGGGCAATTCGGCGCTGTTCCAATGTGGGACTGAAAATATCCCTCCTATCTCATCAAATGCCAACATGCCTCTACTTTGAATTATTGAGCTTTTTAACTGTGCAGAAGAAATCTTAACTTACAATTTATTGAGCAGCTACCTTGTACACTGTGATTTCAAACACTACTATGAAAAATTAGCAATGAGAAATGCATGGTGCTGATCCTCTAAGAAATTGATTCAGCAGGAAAAACACATCGATGATGGACTCAGGCAGTGTGTGAGGTACACAACAGAAAACCTCACTATGGCAGAATGAAGTATATTCCAAATGGGGTGAAATTCTGGGGGTGACAGTGGGAGTAGACATTAGGGAAAACCACCTTGTTATGGGCAAGCCCCATTTTATTCTTTTGTGTATGTTTGAACATACACAAAATGAAGTATATTTCCCCATAAAAACAATTTCTATGTTAAGATTCTCAAGTTTGTCATCAAATGTATACAACTCATGGTCGCTGAAAAATACACTTCAAATTTCAGTGAATAGTAGAAAATCTCTTCCAAAAATAGAACAAAAATTGAGTAAAAATGAGGCTTTTTTTTTCTTGAATCCGTAGTGCTCATTCAATGAACTAAATCAACATTCAGCAACAACAGCAAAATTGTTTGCTTATATCTACATACCAGTGATGGTTTAGTCACTAAGTCACTCTTATGACCCTGCGGACTACAGTCTGCCAGGCTCCTCTGTCCATGGGATTTCTCAGGCAAGAATACTGGAGTGGGTTGCCATTTCCTTCTCCAGAGGATCTTCCCAGTCCAGGTATTGAACCCATGTCTCCCGCATCACAGGTGGATTCTTTACTGACTGAGCCACCTGAAAATACCAGACTTGGCTGTATATTATTAGCTGATTGAGATAGAAGGACAAAACAAAACCCAATTCTTATAGTTGAGTGTGAGACACAAACAAAGGATTAATTGTAGCAGACATACTGTGTGAAGTGCTATAGTAACGGTGTGTGTTAAAATTTCTGTGGGGAGACCTCAGAAAGGGTGATGGAGTCTGCCTCAGGACATCAGGAAAGTATTTGCAAGTAGAGACATTTGAGCTGCATTTTGGAGGATGTTAAAAGGAGAAAAGAGCTTTCAAGGGGTGCTTGTAAAAATGTAAATGATTATAGATGAAGCATATGAAGACTTGTGATGATTCTTGAGCTAAAGGCACTTTTAAAAGTATAGTTACTTGGTACTAGATATTTGTCTTGCTGAATTTCCCTTCAGAAGTAATGGCTTCAATTTCTGTAGATACAGGGTAATTGGCATTATCCTTGCCAACCATGTTTGTGTTGTTTTATGCTGATAGAAGGGCTTCTCCAGTGGCTCAGCAATAACGAATCTTCTTGCAGAGATAAAGGGTTTGATCCCTGGGTTGGGAAGATCCCCTGGAGAATGGAATGGCAACCCACTCCAATATTCTTGCCTGGGAAATCCCATGGACAGAGGAGCCTGATGGGCTATAGTCCATGGGGTTGCAGAGTTGGAGACGACTGAAGTGACTTAGCACACACATGCACACTAATAAAAAGACTGCTGCTGCTGCTAAGTCGCTTCAGTCGTGTCCGACTCTGTGCGACCTCATGGACTGCAGCCTACCAGGCTCCTCCGTCCGTGGGATTTTCCAGGCAGGAGTACTGGAGTGGGGTGCCATTGCCTTCTCCAAATAAAAAAGACTAAACAGAGGGATAATGAAAAGTGGAATGAGAAGGAAGACAGAGGAAGATGTACAAAGAGCACCTCCTAGAGAAGTGGGAAGGTGTTTGTGAAAGACAGGGAAGAGCAAGGAAGCTAAAGCATGAGTGTTTATGTCTTCAGTCATACCCGGGTGCACACCCTGTGTTAGGCCCCTGCAGGAAGCTCATAGTCTTACGTATGTACACATGGTGATGGTCAAAGAAACCCACAAAGGTGAAAATGACCAGTCATAAACAAGTAAACACGATTGTATGACAAGTAGAAGAAACTGAAGTCAAGAGAGAGTTGGTCCATATAAAGGCCATCAATTGACTTCACTGGGCAGAGGAACTAGTTAGTGTTCGGGATGGAGGGTGGGGGGGCCAGGCAGGGGACAGAGTATAGCATACTGCCCCTGTCATGACTGGAGCATTGGAGGCCTGTTGAGCGTAATTTGGGAATGCAGCTCACAGTTTAGCTGAGTCATGAACAATAGTGGAGATGCTGCCTGCTCTGTGCAATGAAATTGAATTGTGGAAATCCACATAAAAGCTGAAAACCTAATATGTCTATGGAGAGAATTGCTCTAGTTGAAAGAGCAGGAGAAACACACACTCTCACCTGACTCCTCCTCCTTCCTTCTCAGCAGCCTTTGACTTGGGGCCTAAAGTCTGGGATTCTAGTCCCAGCACAAATATTTAGTAACTCAAACCTCAAACTGATTAATTAAACACAAAAGGCTGTGTCTAAAACACGAGGGCAATAATTCCTTTTCTTCTTATGGATTTTCATAAATATAAAATAAAATAATGTATTAAGAAGCCCTGTGAAAGATATAAAGGACTAAAACCATTCCTCGGATGTTGCCTCTATTTTTATTTTGACTGTTTTCATTACAAAAGCTGGAATTTTTGTGGCACAAGTTCTGCCTGAGTCTTCAAAGAATTTTTAAAAGCTCAAATCAGCAAGTTTAAAATGCAATATACTTTTTTGTTGGTCTTGCATTTTGTCTTACTTTCCCACATCAGACAGTGATTAAATAGCTTTGGCTTTAGACACTAGATATTCAACTTTTCTTCATTAGTGAAGAAGGAGATGTTTGCAAACTGCTATGAGGATAAAAAGTACTGCCAGGGTTTTATTGGTATTCTAAAATAGTTAACTTAATGGAACATTTGACCTAAATTTTAGAGTCTCAGCCCCAAAGAAGCAATGAAGTGGTATAAAAAGGGGAGACTGGGCTAAGAACTGGCATCTGGTCCCATCACTTCATGGGAAATAGATGGGGAAACAGTGGAAACAGTGTCAGACTTTATTTTTGGGGGCTCCAAAATCACTGCAGATGGTGACTGCAGCCATGAAATTAAAAGATGCTTACTCCTTGGAAGAAGAGTTATGACCAACCTAGATAGCATATTCAAAAGCATAGACATTACTTTGCCAACAAAGGTCCGTCTAGTCAAGGCTATGGTTTTTCCAGTGGTCATGTATGGATGTGAGGGCTGGACTGTGAAGAAGGCTGAGCGCCGAAGAATTGATGCTTTTGAACTGTGGTGTTGGAGAAGACTCTTGAGAGTCCCTTGGACTGCAAGGAGATCCAACCAGTCCATTCTGAAGGAGATCAACCCTGGGATTTCTTTGGAAGGAATGATGCTAAAGCTGAAACTCCAATACTTTAGCCACCTCATGTGAAGAGTTGACTCATTGGAAAAGACTCTGATGGTGGGAGGGATTGTGGGCAGGAGGAGAAGGGGACGACAGAGGATGAGATGGCTGGATGGCATCACCGACTCGATGGATGTGACTTTGAGTGTACTCTGGGAGTTGGTGATGGACAAGGAGGCCTGGCATGCTGCAATTCATGGGGTCGCAAAGAGTTGGACATGACTGAGCGACTGAACTGAACTGGGCTAAGAAAGAGATAAACCAAATTTATAATCTCATGTTGTGAGGATGCTTGTAAAGCCAAATAACAAGGGTAGGGTGTGGGAAAGAGCACAGGTGTTTCTTCTCCCAGACTAATTGTTCTCAGATTTGGTAACTCATCTCCCATTGGGCAAGAGCAACATTCCTTCTGTCCCTTAGTGGTGAATCTCACATTTGAGCTGATTCTCCTTACTTGCCTTAGCCTCCCTCTACCTGCTTTTACTCTCTCCATCAAACATAAATGGGAACACTTTCAGTCAATTGAGAAATTCCAATTCACTATTCTTGTCTCTTCAAATTGGCAAAGTTATCTAGCTTTATAGCAAATTGAACCAACCTGGGAAAAGTTCCATCTTTCACCTCTCTGGCCAAATACCTGAAAACAAACAAACCGAAATCTATGTGTGGCCTCGGGGCAGGAGGAAACCCTAATTGGGCCTTTAGACAATCATTTCACTTGTGCCTATCTGCTTATTTCCCCTTGCCTGCAGCAACACTTTAACATCCTTAATCTCAAGTCTTCTGTTCTGCCTTCTTCCATCTCTCTCTTCCCCTTTTCCATGGAGAAAAGTGAAGCTTTTGGGTCAGGAAAGGTGAGCTTTCATGGAGTTCTGCTTATCTGCCTGAGACCACATTAGACATTTTATGTGGTCTTTTCCCTATTTAACTTGAAAAACCTCTTTGAGGTGGATATTAGTGTCTACAGTTAGCTAATGGAAAAACCAAGGCTCAGAAGTGTAGTATCTTGTCTCAGTTCAGTTCAGTTCAGTCGCTCAGTCATGTCCGACTCTTTGCGACCCCAGGAATCGCAGCACGCCAGGCCTCCCTGTTCATCATCATCTCCCGGAGTTCACCCAAACTTATGTGCATCGAGTCAGTGATGCCATCCAGCCATCTCACCCTCTGTCGTCCTCTTCTCCTCCTGCCCCCAATCCCTCCCAGTATCAGAGTCTTTTCCAATGAGTCAACTCTTTGCATGAGGTGGCCAAAGTACTGGAGTTTCAGCTTTAGCATCATTCCTTCCAAAGAAATCCCAGGGTTGATCTCCTTCAGAATGGACTAGTTGGATCTCTTTGCAGTCCAAGGGACTCTCAAGAGTCTTCGCCAACACCACAGTTCAAAAGCATCTATTCTTCAGCACTCAGCCTTCTTCACACTCCAGCTCTCACATCCATACATGACCACAGGAAAAACCATAGCCTTGACTAGACAGACCTTAGTCGGCAAAGTAATGTCTCAGCTTTTGAATATGCTATCTAGGTTGGTCATAAGTTTTCTTCCAAGGAGTAAGCGTCTTTTAATTTCATGGCTGCAGTCACCATCTGCGGTTATTTTGGAGCCCAAAAAATAAAGTCTGACACTGTTTCCACTGTTTCTCCATCTATTTCCCATGAAGTGATGGGACCAGATGCCATGATCTTCGTTTTCTGAATGTTGAGCTTTAAGCCAACTTTTTCGCTCTCCTCTTTCACTTTCATCAAGAGGCTCTTTAGCTCCTCTTCACTCTCTGCCATAAGGGTGGTGTCATCTGCATATCTGAGGTTATTGATATTTCTCCTGGCAGTGTATCTTGCCTAGGGCCACATAATACTTCAATAGGGTTGATCTGGAATTTGAAACCAGATTTAACTGAGTCTACCATGAAATAATGTCAAGGTGCAGAGGAGGTGGACATTCAGTAAATAACCGTTGAATGAATAACAGAAACTTCCCCTCCAATTATGCTCCTCCATTTCCATGGAGTCTTCTCTTTCCCCTGGTCATACTTCTCTCCTTTGTGCACCCAAAGTATTTCCTTGAGATCACATTTTAGTGTGTATGACAGTTACTGATATATTTATAAAAAGATATGGAAATACCAAAAGTGTACTCAGAAATTAGGCTGTTCATTCTCATTTAGGTGTTGGTTCATTTCAGGATTCTGATGAGACTTAAAGTGGATAATTATCTATCTGTTGGATGGATAGGGTCCCCCTTGCCATGTATAGGGCACTTTCAAGAAAATAGATCTGACCTGCCCTACTGCGATCCCATTCTCCTTATCACTGACAGAAGATTTGCATTGACTTGAGACAGCTGGGGGCAATACTTCGGAGTTATCCTGTGAGTGAAGCACTCCTTCTTGCAGTGGTATCTAGAAACAGAAACAACTTTTTTCACAGAGCCTGAGTTATGGATGGATGCAAAATTGTGATTTCCGTTTATTTTTTTTTCTATAAAACACCTGTGAAACTCTAATAGCATTTGAAAGGCTTTTTTGAATACCTTAAAGGATAGATTAACGTGCTTCCTTTCATCATTTATAGCAACCTCCATATATATTGAATCATTAATATAAATACAAGGTACATTTAGGTTTCTAACG
The DNA here is from genome assembly GCF_001704415.2 of Capra hircus. Classification (NCBI taxonomy): domain Eukaryota; kingdom Metazoa; phylum Chordata; class Mammalia; order Artiodactyla; family Bovidae; genus Capra; species Capra hircus. The sequence continues at coordinate 99,818,675 of NC_030809.1, forward strand.
CATGAGCTTCTCCCTAAATGACAAAGGCCCTATTTATCATCTTTCTCTTTCATCAGTGGTACTAGTTAGTATGGATCAAAACTGTTTTTACCTGAATGGTTACTTCTCTTAATATACAGAATGCCATAGTCACTTTGTTGTGGTTATTTTAGTAAAGATAGCAAGAAACTATTTCTTAATAGAAATATCCCAGCTATGAAGAAGCCCCTAATGAATCAATCGATTCATTGATGCATCAATCATATGGCTTCTAACTTGCAAATAGTGAGAAAATGAAATGGTCTTTCTAAAAAAATAAGAATCTATGATTTGGATCAGGTCTCTGACTCTAACTTTTTAAAAATAAAAATGTTAATTTTATGAGAAATGAATAGAGTAACACAATTTCAGCGCGTTGTGGGGATACAATAAAAAGCCCAGACTGCAGGAAACTACAGAACAAGCAACACATTGGCATCAACAAATAAAATTTTTAAAAATGACAGGGGGCAAGGAAGAGGGAAACCTAGAGAGGAAAACAGACTTTAGGAGATCTATCCGCTAATTACAATGTGTGCCCCTTTTTTTGATCTTGATTCAAACAAGCCATAATATACTTTATATATGTATATTGTTATGAATCATTTAGAAACTCAAGCATTAACTGAAGATTTATGATGCTATGAAATTATAGTTAATTACTTTTAGCTGTGATAATTGTATTATGTTTTATGATTATGTATTATGTTTCTAAAAAAGGAGTCTTTATCTTTTAGAGTTAATATTGAAATATTTATGGGTGAAATAATATGATATCTGGGATTTCTATGAAAAAATATGGGAAATGGGAGGAGTGGGTGAGAATATAGATGAAACAAGATTGACCGTGGGTTGATAATTGATGACACTGGGTCATGGGTATAGATGGTGGTTCATTATGCTATTTGGTGGGCATAATACAAGGTTGATAAAATGGCAGAACTATGATTCCACCACAAATCGAATATTCTGATGATATGACATAAGGACAGAGTCTTCGTTGAGTTTATAAAAAGCTACAGGCTTCCTGTTCAGTGGTCAATTTATATAGACAGTCTGGGCTGGATTAAGATTCTGACATGAGGACCAAGCTAATGGATTCTTTTGTGACAGGCGGAGAAAAAAATGTGATTTAGGATGGTGTTTCTGCAAATAGCAATTTAAAAGAAAAAAAAGAAACACAGGGCTTTTACATTGCTATTTTCTTCAAAAAAAGATTTACATTTTCATCTTATTCAGAGACAATTTACTCAATGTCAATCAGACTGAGCAGCCAAACTGAGCATCACGATATTATTTTTGCTTCAGGGAAAAGAGAAAAAGAGTAGTGCCACTCAAATAAATTACAGCAGAAACTTACGAATGACAAGGAGTTCTGCTTCAATTCCAAATTTTAGACATCCAAATATGCCCCAAGGAAGATAACATTAAAAACTAAGAATTTTGTCTGCTCAAAATGTATTAATTTATTTTGACAGGTATAGACATTCCTAACAAAATTCCAAGGTATATTAGAAATGATACCTGGTTTTTTTTTTCCAATAATAGTGTGACATGGAACTTTACTATTCTCTGTAGTTTAAAAAACATTCATAAGTTTGTAGAATGAGAAGTTTGTTTATTGAATGAATTGTGATGTTTCTTGTGTCGAGCTATGCAGTCACCAGTGTCTATACAAATTTCCTAAAGTGATGTTATACACAAGAATCTAATTTGTCTTACCTTCACCTCACATGCCTATTTTTAAAGTATAATTTAAAAATATAAGCTATATTTTTAGAGCATTTTAAGGTCACAGAAAATTTTAGTGGAAAGTAAAGACTTCTCTTATACCCCATGCTCCATATATCCTACCTACTATTACCCTCACACACCAGAATGGTACATTTGTTAAAATCTACATTGACACATCGTTATCACCTGAAGTCCATGGTTTACATTGGGGTTCACTCTTGTTGTATGTTTTCTGGATTTGGACAAATGTATAATGACATATGTCCACCAGTGTGGTATGATATAGAATGGTTTCACTGACCACTCCCACCACCCCCATCACAAATCCTCTGTGCTCTGCCTATAAATTCCTCCTTCCCCAAGCCTCTGGAAACCACTAATCTTTTTACTGTCTCCATAGTTTTGCCTTTTCCAGAATGTCATATGGTTGTAATCACACAGTATGCAGCCTTTACAGACTGGCTTCTTTCACTTAGTGATGTGCATTTAAGTTTTCTCCATGTCTTTTCATGACTTGACAGCTCCTTTCTTTTTATCACTGAATAATATTCCATTGTCTGCATGTAATACAATTTATTTATTCACTCATCTACTAAAGGACATCTTGATGGCTTGAAAGCTTTGCCAAGTATGAATAAAGCTTCTATTAAAAAAAAATCTGTATGCAAGTTTTTTGTGCTAACATCAGTTTTCAATTCATTTGGATAAACACCAAGGAGTGTAAAAGTATGTTTACTTTTTAAGCAATTGGCAACCTGTCTTTGAAAGTGGCTATACCATTTTGCATTCCTGCCAGCAATGTATGAGCTCTTCTGTGGCTCCAAATCCCTACCAGCATTTGGTATCATCAGTGTTTTGGATTTTGGTCATTCTAGTAAGTGTGAAGGGGCTTCCCTGATGGCTCAGTGGTAAAGAACTCACCTGCCAATGCAGGATACATGGGTTCAATCCCTGGATGGGGAAGATCCCCTGGAGAAGGAAATGACAACCCACTCCAGTATTCTTGCCTGGGAAATCCCATGGACCGAGGAGCCTGGCAGGCTGCAGTCCATGGGGTTGCAAAAGAGTTGGACATTACTTAGCAACTAAACAACAACAAACAAAAAGTGTGTAGCAGTATCTCATTGTTTTAATTTGCAATTTCCTATTGATATAGATCTCTGGATTGGGAAGATCCCCTGGAGAAGGAAATGGCAACCCACTCCAATATTCTTGCCTGAAGAATCCCATGGACAGAGGAGCCTGGCGGGCTACAGTCCATGGGGTCGCAAAGAGTCGGACACGACTGAGCAACTTTACTTTCACTTTATTGATATATAATGTTGAACATATTTTCATTTGCTTACGTTTGATCTATATATCTTCTTTGTTTAAGATCTCTTGTCCTATTTTACATTGGGATTTTTGTTTATTGTTGAGTTTTAAGAGTACTTTGTATATTTTGTATAACAATCCTTTATCAGATGTGATTTGTTTTACAAATATTTTCTCCCAGTCTATGGCTTGTCTTCTCATTCTCTTGACATTATCTTTCTCACAGCACAAGTTTTACTGAAGTTTTAGTTTTAATGAATCTAGCTCATCAATTATTTATTTCATGGATTTTTGCTTTTGGTGTTGTATCTAAAAAGTCATACCATACCTAAGGTCATGTAGGTTTTCTTTTTTGTTATCATCTGGGAGTGTAAAAGTTTTATGTTTTACATTTAGATCTATGATCTATTTTGAGTTAATTTTTGTTAAGGGTGTAAGCTCTGTGTCTAGATGTTTTCTTTTTTTTTTTGACATGTGGATATCCAACTGCCTAAGCACCATTTGTCAAAAAGAGTTTTTCCCATTGTATTGTTTTTGCTTCTTCTTCAAAGATCAGTTGACTATTCTGTGTCAATCTATTTCTGAGTTCTTTATCCTGTTTTATTGATTTATATTTCTTTTTTTGCCACACTATATTGTGTTAATTGGGCTTTCCAGGTGGCTCAGATGGTAAAGAACATGCCTGCAGTGCAGGAGACCTGGGTTTGATCTCTGGGTCAGGAAGCTCCCCTAGAGAAGACAATGGCTACCCACTCCAGTATTCTTGCCTGGAGACTCTCATGGACAGCAGAGCAACAGTTCATGGGGTCACAAAGAGTTGGACATGACTCAGTGACTAAACATACACACACACATTGTCTTAATTATTATAGATTTATAATAACTTTTGAAGTCAGATAGTGTCAATTGTTTGACTTTGTTCTCCTTCAATACTGAGTTGGCTATTCTGGGTGTTTTGCCTCTCCATATAAACTTTAGAACCAGTTTGTCAGTACCCACAAAATAACTTGCTGCTTTTTTTATTGGAACGGCCTTGAGTCTATAGGTCAATTTGTGTAGAACTGACATCGTGACAATATTGAGCCTTTCTGTTTATGAACATGGACTCTCTATTTACTAATTTCTTTTTGATTTCTGTCATTAAGTTTGTAGTTTTCCTCTATAGATCTTATACATATTGTTAGATTTATACCTAGAAATTTCATTTTGAGGGGTGCTAATGTAATATGTTTTTAATTTAAAATTCCTCTTTTCACTGCTGCTATACAGAAAAGCAATTGACTTTTGTACGTTAATCCTGTATCCTGCAATCTTGCTATAATTGATTATTAGCTAGAGGAATTTTTAATCCTAATTTTCTACATAAACAATCATGTCATCTGTAAACAAAGTTTTATTTCCTTCTTTCCAGTCTGTATACTTTCATTTGCTTTTCTTGTCTTATTGCATTAGTTAGAACTTCTAGTACAATGTTTAAAAGAGAGTTGATAAGGGACATCTTTGCCTTGTTCTTGATCTTAGTAGGGAAGCTTCTAGTTTTTCACCATTAAGTATGATATCTGGGTTTTCTGTAGATGTTCTTTATCGAGTTGGAGAAGTTCCCATCAATTCCTTGTTTGCTAATAGTTTTTAACATGAATGGGTACTGAATTTTGTCAGATGCTTTTTTTGCATCTGTTGATATGATCATGTGATTTTCCTTTTGTTGATGCAATGGAAAACATTAATAGGTTTTTAAATGTTGAACCAGCTTTGTATACCTGGGATAAATTCCACTTGATTGAAGTGTATGAATTCTCTTTATACATTTTTAAGTCAATTTGTTAATATTTGGTTACAGATTTTTGTGTTTACGTTCATGAGATACATTGGTCTGTAGTTTTCTTGTAGTGTCTTTTTCTGACTTTGGTGTAGGGTAATGTTGACCTCATACAATGAGTTATAGAGTAGTCTCTCTGCTTCTAACTTCTAGAAGAGGTTGTAGAGAACTGGTATAATTTCTCACTTAAAATGTTTGGTAGAATTCACTAGCTGAGCCCATATGAGCCTGCTGCTTTCTGTTTTGGAAGTTTATGAATTACTGATTCAATTTCTTAATAGATATAGTCTTATTCAGATAGTCCATTTCTTCTTTTGTGGATTTTGGCAGATTATATCTTTAAAAGAATTGGTAAATTTCACCTAAGTTGTCAAATTTATGGATATAGTTGCTCACAACATTCCTTTCTAAAATCCTTTTAATGTCTGTGGGATCTATAGTGATGTCCCTTTATTCATTTATGACATTAGTAATTTGTGTATCCTCTCGCTTAGTGAAACTGGTTAGAGGCTTATAAATTTCATTGTTATTTTCAAAGAATCAGGTTTCTTTGATTTTATCGATTTTCTGTATTCAATTTCATTGATTTCTGCTCTAATTCTTATTTTTCTGTTCTTCTACTTACTTTGGATTTAATATGCTCTTTTTCTGTAGTTTCCTAAGGTGGAAAATCAGGTTACTGATTTTAAATATTTCTTCTTTTCTGATATATTCATTCAGTGTTATAAATTTCTCTCTAAGCCCTGCTTTCTCTGCATCTCACAAATGTATTTTCATTTAATTAAGTGTTGCTTAATCTCCAAATATTTTGGAATTTTCTCAGATACCTTTCTGTTATTTGTTTATAGTTTAATTTCATGTGAACTAAGAGACATTGTACAACTTCTATTCTTTTAAATTTGTTAAGATGTGTTTTATGGCCTAGAATGCAGTCTGTCTTAGCAAACGTTCCATGTCAGTTTAAGAAGAATGTGTAATCTGCTGTTGCTGTTGTTGGATGAAGCAGTCTATAGATATCAATCATATCTAGGTGATTGATGGTGCTGTTCATTTCAACTTTGTCCTTACTGATTTTCTGTCTGTTGGATCCATCCATTTCTAACAGAGGGGTGCTAACATATCCAACCATAATAGTAGATTCACCTATTTCTCCTTACAGTTTCATCAGTTTTCCCTCATATATTTTGCTATTCTATTGTTAAGTACATACACATTAAGGACTGTTATGTCTTCTTTAGTGCTGACTCCTTTATCTTTATGTAGTGTCCATTTTTATCCCTGGAAACATTTCTTGTTCTGAAGTCTGCTCTGTGTTAAATTAATATAGCTATTTTTACTTTCTTTTGATTAATGTTAGCATAATATCTTTATCCCTTTACTTTTAATCTACATGTGTCTTTATATTTAAAGTGGGATTTTTGTAGACAACATACTTGGATCTTAGTTTTTGAACCACTCTAAAAATATCATTTAATTAGTATTTAGTCCTCTGACTAATTTTTGTTACATATTTGATATATAATAGCAATTATTATAATATTATAATAATAGTTATCTTTCCTCAGGGAAGAGCTTGAGGCCTCTAACTCATTTCCTCCAGATACAGATTTGAAGGTAACCTATTGCCTGTTGTCTGGGGTAGGCTTGTTGGAAATCCACAGGCAAGAAAGGGAGCAAGGCATCCAAATGGCTCACACTGAGATAAAGGTGTGTTGGATCTAGGTTGGTGGCCTAAGATTAACACAGTGACCTAAAAGCTTGGTCTGCAGGGGCTGATTCTAGTGTAGATTATGGCTAAAACCATTAGCTTCTCTGGTACAGTTTCATACTTTAGGATCCAGAGCTGAGCATAAGAAAGTGAAGAATTAATAGACCTGTAACTGAAATCCCAGCTGAGGTACCACAGAAATCCATGGAGGAGATGGACTAGCAAGAATGTTACCTAACTAACATTTCACAAGAAAGTCACCTGGCATTGACTGTGAATGCATTAGATGTGCTCAAATGTGCCCATTCACTCTGTTTGAAGTATAAAGGACTTTTCTGGGTTGATTAAGCCCCTAGATTCTTAGACAATGAGGGCGGATGGAGAAGAGATTTTAGGAGGGAGAAACTGGACTTCTGCTAATAAAGGCATGTGTGATCTTGAGCAATGAATTTATACCTTGAACTTGTCAAATGACTCATATGGATTATACTTCTAAAAACGATCAGCCATATATCACCCCCTGAGAACCTGTGGTAATTGTTTTAGTTGATTTATGCCTTAAGAAAACACTAAGGAAGACTCAGAGGAGGTGGACCACACGGTGGATGGAATCCGGGGGTAAAGAAAACAGGAGGGAAAAGTGGTGTGACGGTGCCCTCTACTCACGGGGCTGACGTGTGTTCCAGTGTGTGTACTTGACCGGCTCCAACTTCTGCCCTGACGTCTTCCAAGTGTATTCTCCTGTATTATTTTGATCTTGAAGAGCGATCCAAAAATAAGTGTCCTTCGTTTTTACCACACTACTGATCAAACTGGTAATAAAAGCCTGTTCAAACCTTAAAGGGGGAAAAGGAAATGATTATAGTAAGTTTCTGGGCAATAAAAAATGTCATTAAAACATAATGAGGTGCACAGAATGGCACCAGAGTAAGCATTTCTCATGAATTCTTTAGAATATGGGACAGAAAAATACTCAAAGACCCCGAACATGGCTAATAAATGCCAAACAGAAGTGCAATTCCCAGAAATACACGAGTGAGGAGAATCTGATCCTCAAAGCTGGTGCTCAGTTCTCTCAAGGAACAGAGTCCAGTTCCAGCTTCATAGTGTGGCTTGGGAAGGCCAGAATGCTAGCAATGCATTTCTTGGTGCGACCTGTGCCCTGTGGTGTAATTAGGCCACACGGCACACACCCACTGTAAATGTGCATGAAGTGGGGAGCTGGCTCCGGGGGTAGGGGGAGAAGGAAGAATATTCTGTTTTTCTGAATGAGCATCTGCTGATAGAGTTCACTTGCACCCACTCACCACACTTGCCTGGTAAGAATGGAACAGAAATTGGAGTAGCAATTATGTCTCCCAAATCCGTTTGTGCACAGGCGCATGGAGTCATTGGCTTATTCAAATGTGTTCAGATGTGCTTATTCACTGAAGATAAATTTAAAACACTAGGAACTAATCCAGAGAAGTACACCCACTATATTTCCCCAAACAGCTGAATGAATTAGTGTTCACTGACTGATGGCACCGCTCCCTCCTCACCATGAAGGCATCAAGAGCGGAATCTAGAAAATTTGTATACATGCTTGACAGAAACATGGATTAAAATTTAACCAGCATTGAAATTTTAAGCTAAATTGGAAACTATCTTGAAAACTTTAAATACACATATTGTTTTGAGGAAACACCTTTCAAACAATGGTAACTTTCGGCCAGACCCGTCAAGTCATGGGAGAGGAAAGGCCTGATGAAATTACCAAAGGTAAACCGAAGGAGAGAGTAAATTAGGCTTTTTCATCCAGTTTTAGATTTTTTTTCATTATGGTGCATCTTTATCTTGCTAAGGGAAGTTAGTGGGGTCATTCAGGAATAAAGGAGTCTCAAGGGAAATAACAGGAGGGAAAGAGAAAAGAACACAGAGAAGCAAACTTTTTAACTGCCTTACAAGCATCACCAGCAACAGAGATTCAAGCATCCATGACACTCATCTTGCAAACCGTATCCTTTAGTATTTTCTGCAGCTACTCTATTGATAATCTAAAAGGCATACACTTGAATTTATTGAAGCTATTTTTTAAATCAGATTGCAGTGGCAGAAACTTACATAAAATACGCTTCAAAAAGAAGGTATATAAAAGTAAATACCATCTAGATGCTGTTGTAATTTTTCCTAGACTTTCAGTAGTTAATGCCCTCATAACATAAGATCTGCTTTTCCTTCTCCCTTCCGAGGGAGACTAGCATTACTATCATGCCAGATGGTGCCTGAAACTGCAATGCTAGGAGGCCAGAAGGGCTCTGCACCATGGAGGCTACGGTCAGGACCACTAGTCACTGTGCTGGTCCTAAACCCAGGGAATATTGCTGCTGCTTCTATTAACTTGTACCACAGCATTTATCAGATAATGGAGAGAGAGAGAGAGTGGTATCTGCAAGCTTGGCCTCTGGTATCATTATTGATGACAACACTTTACTTTGGTCCCCTGTTTTAGATTCATTTAGTCTACTCTGATTTGCTATTTTACAACAATTTATCATTGCTCAAAGCAATACAAATTTGCTTTTTAAATTGGCAGATATACCATTTAAGCAGTTACATATACTACTCATATATTAAATCCTATAGTAGTGTTATTTGCTCAGTTGTGTCTGGCTCTTTGTGACCCCATGGGCTGTAGCCTATCAGGCTCCTCTAACTATGGAATTATCCAGGCAAAAGTACTGGAGTGGGTTGCCATTTCCTTCTACAGGGGATCTTCCTGACCCAGGGATCGAACCCAGGTCTCCCACATTGCAGGCAAAGGCTTTTCCCATCTGAGCCACCAGGGAAGAGCCAAGGTAAAAGGGAGCTGGGCTCGATACCCTGATGCAGGGTCCCCAGGACAGAAAGCTCTAGAAGCCAGTGGGTGTGAGAACATTCAAGTCCCGGGGTTTGAGATTGTGGGCCTGTGGCAGCTGTTTTGTCCCTTCTATCACTGGGATATCCATCTTGGGCGGCTTGAAAGTTGCTGGCTCCTTGACCCTTTGGGTGGCTTGTGTGCGCATCACTTCCATTGGCCTCTGGAAGGATCTTGGTCCAAAGAGGCTCCATTTATCGGCCGAGCCTCTGTCCTTACCCCCGCTTCCAGAATCCATGGTGCTAAGACTGGGGCCAGGTAAGGCTGTGGAAGAACCAGAAGTGACCCAAGGATCAAAGCCAGGTCTCCTGCATTGCAGGTAGATTCTTCACCATCTGAGCCACCATAACCTTCAGATAAAAACAGGAATCTAGTTTTCTGGTCCAATTTAGAAAATGGGATTGTTAATAGGGAAATTCAGCAACTATATCTTTTTCCTAAACCATGTACTCTAAGAAATTAACCCTGAAAAATAGCATGCAGTCTCTTGAGTGTCTGTTTCCAACTGATAAAGAAACAGAGATCATTTTACATTCTTTATCACTCACTGTTTGGTTTCAAACACTTACAGGGTTGTGAAAACTCTAGCTTTAGGTAATAGAGTGGATGACCTTTCAAAGTCTTTTCTGGCCCTTTCTTTCAGAATTCTTCATTTGAGAATATTCCAAGGATTAATAATATTTGGACTTTTTATCTGGTTTCACTGAGGTTAACTCAAATATTATGATTTAAGAAAAAAATAACCAAGTGCACATATTTTTATATATTTTTTGAACTAGTTATCTTTAGAGTATTCAGTAAAAATTATTATTCTTTAGAAAGACAATGATAAAATATTTTGCTTATGTATATACCTAATTATGAAATCAAGTTTTGTAGGCAAATACTTCTTAAAATCAGAACAAAATTTCACCATCAACCACTTAAAAAAGCAAGAAATCAAATGTTTATTTCCAATGAAAATAAGAAAAAAAAGGTATATCTTAAATTTCCATCACCTTGAGAAGAATCTGTTGTTCATGGTGCTGAACATTAAATTTTAATTTAAAAATGCAATGAGAATGTTTCTATTGTGTAATTTAAAAAATAGTCACAAAAATGTGTTTTTTAAAAGAAATTGAACTGCATTCTACCAAAAAGAAAACTGTTAAATTAATCAATGAATTCAGCAAGTTGCAGGATACAAAGTCAACACACAAAAATCAGTTGCATTTTTATTGATTGATACTAACAGTGAAAAATATGGAAAGGAGAACAATTCCATTTATAACAGCATCAAAAATAATAAAACATTTGGGAATGAACTTGACTAAGGAGGCAAAAGACTTGTACACTGAAAATGATAAAATTAAAGAAGACACAAATAAATGGAAAGACATTCCATCTTCGTGGTTTGGAAGACTTATTGTTAAAATGGCCATTCTACCCAAGGTGACCTATAGATTGAATGCAATCCTGTCAAAATCCTGATTTATCTTTTACAGAAGTAGAAAATCCATCTTAAAATTCATACAGAATCTCAAACACAGTCTCTTCAAATAGCAAAAACAAACATGAAAAAGAAGAACAAAGTTGGAGACCTTATACTTCTTGATTTCAAAACTTACTAAAAAGTACAGTAATCAAAACAGTGTGATACTGGCATAAAGATAGACATATAGAGCAATGGAACAGAATAGAGAATCTAGAAATAAACCATTGCATGTATGGTCAAATGATTTTCCACAAGGTTGCCAAGACCATTCATTGAGGAAAGGACAGTCTTTTCAATAACAATGTTAGGAAAAGTGGGTATCCACCTACAAAATAATGTACCTGGACTCAGCCTACACCATTTACATAGCAGATCAAAGACCTAAAGATATGAGCTAAAACTAAAATTCTTAGAAGAAAACATAGGGGAAATTTTTTCATGACAGGGAGTATAGCAGTAATTTCTTGGATAAAACACTGAAAAGCACAGGCCACTAAATGAGAAAGAATAAATTGGACTTAGTCAAAATTTAAACTTTTGATATGAAAGGACAATTCAACAGACTAAAAGGCAACCCACAAATAGAAAGAATTTGCAAATTATGTATCTGATAAGCAATTAATATCCAGAGTATATAAAGAACTACAAATCAGTGACAGAAAACAAACACTCTAATTCAAAAACTAATAAAAGACTTGAATAGATGGTTCTCCAAAGGAGATATAAACTGTCAGTAAGCACATGAAAAGATGCTCAGCATCACTAATCATTAGGAAAATGCAAATCAAAACCACAATGAGATACTACTTCACACTCATTAGGATGACTATTATGTAAAAACAGAAAATAACAAGTTTTTGTCAGGATGTAGAGGAACTGGAATTCTTGTGCATTGCTGGTGGGAATGTAAAATGAAGCTCCCATGGAAAACAGTATGGGTATTCCTCAAAAACTTAAACATAGAATTATTACATGATCCAGAAGTCCCACTTCTGGGTGTATCACCCAAAGTAATTAAAGGCAGGGACTTAGGTGATACTTGGACATCCATATTCACAGCAGCGTTGTTGACAGTAGTCAAAAATAGAAGCATCTCTTTTCTATCAGTGGTTGGATGGGCAAACAAAATGTAGAATATACATACTAGAGAATGTTTTTCAGCCTTCAAAAAGAAAAAATTCTGACACGTGCTGTAATATGGAGCAACCTAGAAGCCATTATGGGTTTCCCTGGTGGCTCAGTGGTTAAGAATCTGCCTGCAATGCAGAAGATATGGGTTCGATCCCTGAGTTGAGAAGATGCCCCGGAGAAGGAAATGTCAACCCACTCCTACCTTTGTCTGGGAAATCCTATGGACAGAGGAGCCTGGTGGGCTACAGTCCATGGGGTTACTAAGTCAGACACAGCTTAGCAACTAAACAACAACAGGGGGCATTAGGCTAAGTAAAATAACTGCTGTGTGGTTCCAGTTATGAGGTAACTAGAGCAGTCAACTTCATAGAGACAGAAAGTGGAATGGTGGTTGCTAAAGGCTGGGGTAGGGGAAATGGGGAGTTAGTGTTTAGTGAATATAAAATTTCAGTTTGGGAAGATGAAAAATATTCTGGAGCTGGACGGTGGTGATGATTCTGTAATAAAATGAATGTACTTAACGCTACTGAGCCATACACTTAAAATGGTTAAATTGATAAAGCTTTATATTATGTATATTTTGCCACACACAAAAGTTAACTGTAAAAGTGTTTGGAGGATATTGTGGTTGCAAGAATATGCCAGGACTGTAAAAATGCTTGCAAATAATGCATATTTAAATTTAGGAGAAAATGAGATATTGCAGCATTTCTCACTTTGGGCAAAATTCTCAAAATCGAATGTGTTTGGGATTATTTTGTACAAATATTCCATGGCTGACGGATTCAAGGTTTAGATATATATGCATTTAGACAATTATCCAGGGTAACTTTGGAACTCAAGTTTTGCATCTGTGGTCTGTCTGAAAGCAAAGTGGCCAGGCCTCAAAAATTTTTCTAACAGCAAGCAAATAAAATTCTGTTATTCATCAGTAAGGATTCATTTTTCTTCCCCTCTCTATTCTACAAAGTGTTAAAAGTCCTAAACCAGGAGCAGTTGCCCGATAACAAAAGAAATACGTAATTTGTAGCAGGTGGTTCTAATTGTGCCCATCAAATCTGTCGCTCAATTGTGCAGAAGAGTGGAAAATCAATTAGCAACTACAAGCTTGGGTACCGGTGAGTGACAGGAGTGTCTTAACTCAAACAGGAAATCAGTAATGGAAGAAAATGATTACCCAGGCTGCTAGTGGATACTCAGAGGAGACAGTCCATCTACTGCCCAACCTTCTCAGACAAAACATGCTGTTGAAAAATATTCAAAGGTGTATTGTTATTCAAACAACAGTATGGTGGACTTCCCTGGTGGTTCAGTGGATGAGTCTGTGTTCCAGTGCAGGAGACACAAAGTTTGATCCCTGATCCGGGAATATCCTACAGGCCGCAGGGCAACTAAGCCCGTGCATCACAACTACTGAGCCAGCGCTCTAGAGCCGGAGAGCACACCGCAGCTAGAGTGACCCCAGCCATCTGCAGCGAGAGAAAGCCCACCAGCCACGAAGACTCGGCAACAACACTAAAGAACGGTGTGGCGTGGGTCTTCATTTCTTAACTGATAAGGTCTCAGTGAGTAAAAATCAAGAGCATGAGGCCCTCCCTTTCTCTCCTCAACTCCCATGTCCCATGTTGGAGTCACTGCTTTGGATATAGACACGTTTGCAGGGCAGTGTACATGCACGCAAGCTACCTGGGAGGCCTGGCTCATTGGAATGAACATGTAGTACGTGGGGGGCGGACTGGTGACTGAGTGGCGTGCCAGTGAAAGGTCACATGAGGGGCCTAAGAGGTCGAGGAGGGGATGGAAATAAATGCATCCAAATCTGAATCTGCTCTAGGGTTGGACTATAGATTAGCTTTGGCTATTCAATACAGTTTATCAAAGAAAAAATTTATAGTATTCACAGCATACCCTTGTATCCAGATTTGGAGGAAATGAAACAGAGTATGTTTTTTTCCCAGACACTTTCTGCTCTTTGCATGAGGTCCCCAAAAGGTTCAATTCAAAATGAAGTGTTTGGATTCTAACAGATTTGTGCCTTACTTGGGCTACTTTAGCACTGTGAGTTATCGGTAATCTCACTTTGAGTTTATCCATTTATCGCGTTACTTCACTTTCTTCACTTGTTTCAGGCATCTATGTTCAAACTCTTTAGCTGCTGGCCTGCAAGTGGTGCCTTTTATTTTTACTTATGTTTTTGTATAGCATGCTGGTGTTTAATATAGATAGTCAATAAGTAATTTTCTAATAAACTCTTGACTGTTGACTTTTTGCATGGTCAGATAACATATGAAAAGTAATTAACACAGTGCCAGGTGTGTGATAGATACAAAAATGGAAGAATAAGATATAAAAAGAGGTGAAAGAATTAGACCTTTTTCTTCAGTGAAAAACATTTGACTATAATTATTGAAAGAGCATAACTTCATTGGTCAAGCTCCTGAATAAAGCCCAGTGCTGACCTACTGGCTGGAGGACTTTCAGCCCAAGGCTCTCTCATAAACTTGTGGGTGGATTGAACAAGGCTAAGGATAAGACTTCATTCTGCCTTGGTAGCTATTCTGGGAAGGAGAAAAGCAGAACTAAAAACAACACAGATACATCAGAGGTGGTGCTGTACCCCATGAAAGGGTCTCCTGAGTATCAGATGTTTCATCAGGCAATTTTGCCAAATGCAGTCAGTCTGTTGCTGTGTGTGTGTGTGTGTGTGTGTGTGTGTGTGTGTGTGTGTGTCTGCACTCTTGTGCATTTGTTTGGAGGGAAGACTGGGAAAGAAGGTAAGAGGTGAGAGGAGAAAGGACTTCCTTGGTGGGTCCAGTAGCTAAGACTGTGCTGTCAATGCAGGGGGGCTGGATTTGATCCCTAATCAGGAAACTAGATCCCACATGCTGCAACTAAGACCCAGTGCAGTCAAATAAATAAATAAATATTTAAGATGAAAAAAAAAAAGACTAATGGCTTTGAATGTTGACTTCCCATGTGGGGTGAACAGAGAAAGCACCTAGAATTCCTCCTAGAGTTTAGACCTGCATATGAAGGGTCTCTAGATAAAACCAGAGCATCAGCTGTTCTGTTTCCTGGTCTCCAACGGATATTTTTAAAGGCAATGACCTCGGTAGAAAAGCAAGTTAACTAGCTTGGTGGGTATAGTTTCCCGTGGAACCACTGAAGAGTTCTGCCTTGCTTCTGTCTTCTGCCTGGAGGAGTCAGTCTCCCAGCTCTCACTGTCCTCCTGGCATTGATAGTGACACTGAGGTCACTTCTGATGTCGGTACTTTTATCTCCTGCTACTCTTCTGCAGCATGTTGCAAACTGTATGGAGTGTGAAAAGGGCACAGTGTCTCTGCACAGACATCTGTGCACAGAGAAATCCAAATCTAAGCAAACACAGACCAGAGAAGCAATGGAGAAGCATTTGAAAATCCTCTACAGTTTTACTTACTTTTGTTATTAAAAACTCCACATGATACATGTATTATGTTAAAAAATACTTCATATTTAAATAACAGATTTCTTGCCTATTATAGGGACTTAGATAAAATATACATACAACTGAATATATTAGCAAAGCTAGATAATAAATCTTCATGGAAAGATTTGTTCCTCAAAAATCAATTTAAGAATAACATTGTATGGTTTAAATTCATCTAAATCAATAATTTAAATAATTTAATATTCTATTGCATGGTACCTTTTAGATTTTCATAAGTTACTGATTGTGATTACATTCTATCATTCCAAGAGCCCTTATGTCAAAAAAGCAGTATGCTTCTGATAGAAAATTTCAATTTTACCTGTTTGTAATGGTTATAAGCGCAGGAGGACAGTAGTAACCACTGGAGGCATGGTCAAAGCTTCGAAGGACTGTGTCAATTTTGTAACAGAATTTACCGTGTCTCTCCCATCCCTTAAACAAGAAAAAGGAAAATTAAAGACACAACTGATTTAGTTGAAAAGTAAAATATTTTTCAGTGTATTCTCATTTACCTCTTTTTTCTCTGACCCTCTCAAAACTTAAGACTTGAATGTTTGTCTTGATGTCTTTGATATCTTTCTAATGGTAATGCCATTAGCTACAGCCACTTTTATATTTATTTAATTAATTCATAAAGCCTAATGAACTGATTTAAAATCTTTATGCCCAAAACCTTAAAAGCAAATGGAAATAAAAGGACGTTCACGCGAGATCTCTCTCTAACACACACACACACACACACACACACACACACGCACGCATACACAGTCTGTTCAGACTTATAGGATTTCATGTAATTATTTCCTGAGGCATGGTAAAAGTTGGAAGTGTTGGCTTTGAGGACAAAATGCATAGATTTGAATTCTGGTTCCACCACCATGTGGCCTTATTTAATCTCTCCATGTCTCAGTTTTTCCCTCTATAAATAGGGATAATAATAGTATCCATGGAGGTGTTCTGAGAATCAAAGGAAGGCACAGTCAGCAGAAACCCTAGAATAGAGCCAGGAGCTCAGTATGAGCAAAGAGGACATATGATCTATATAAGAGTGTACTGTATTTTTTTTAAAGTTTCTTGCATATTGCTTATTTTATGTTATCCGACTGAGATTCACTGAGATTAGGGACTCAAATAAAGTCAGACTAATGGATAAGCTGGTTTGGAATCTAATTTTGGTGCAATCCAGGACGGTCTTATCTGGGTCATCAAGCTTCTAAATAGATATTGGCTAAAATACATTTTTGGTGAAGATTATTCCTAAATCAATTGGCTATCCATTTACAGAGAAAGCAAACAAGTTTTCACCCAGACAAAAATGACAAAGGTGTATGGCTCAGTCCTGGGAGTGAAGAAGGGTGGCTTATTCTTTAAAAGTATATGATACAGGAGACACAGATTCATTAGTCTTCTATATTTCAACCAAGCTATTTCAGTTATTTTCTTCCAATATTATAAAATCACATCCCTTCTATCAATCTATTTTTATGTATTCACCAGTTTTAAAATACACTTCATTCTGTGTCACACCAATGCTTGCCAGATATTAACCACATATAAAATGATTTCTGCCATACTACTTGGTAAAGGTCTCAATCTTGCATTAAATGAGGGAAAAATCTTACTCTAGAAATAAGCTATTTTAGTTCAAAACATTATTAAATGAGGTATGGATCAGACAGCAGTGTCACATCTAGCCGGCCAGGTTGTGCTCAGAACTCATTCCCTTAACTTCTCAGTCTTATCCATGTGAGTAATTGACAGCGTCAGCCAGAACCCCTCCATGGATCACTCCAGTGGGGGCAGGGAGGTTAGACTGCTTTTGTATTTGGAAGGACAGGAGGAGGAAGGCTGACAATTTGACCTTTCTGACAAAGTACTCCTTATTCATTAGTGGTTTTTAGATCACAGGCTGCTTAGCAAAATAAACAAACCAAAATACAACCAAGAACTGAACAGGCTCTAAGAAAATGAGAGGGGGGTGGAATGTGGCATAATAATAACCAGAAAAACAAAGACTCTTTGCCACAAGCCTTTGTCCACACAATAAAAGTGGGAAGAATAATTGATTGTATTTGTGAATATCCTTTGTCCATGAGGTGGCATTTTATTTTAAATGAAACGATGATGTTGACAGTACTGAAACAATTGCTTTTATTACTGAGTCCCCTAAAAGTAACTCAGAAGGGAATAAAAATCTCGTTAAATTTCTGCTCTGAAATTATCGAGACTTATTTTATGAGTGATTTTGCATGTGCTGACTGTTGAAAGAATTGCATTAAAGCAATTAGCTAAAAGAAAAGAACTTTCAAAACTGTATTTGTAGGCAGGTACATAAAGAAATTAATTAAATTTTGCCATAAAATTAAAAAACTGGCTCTGAACTCAGAATCCTTAAATATTGGTAATGTTGGTCAGAAAGAGGAAAGCAATGTATGAAAGTTTAAACAGAACATCAATTGTTTCTGCCGGGTAAGAAGTTAATCACTCTTTTAACACAAATTAAACAGTTGAGTTGCCTTGAAAGCCATTGTAAAACAGATTTTTTTTCAATATTTCTAATCAGATAGAGATTAGAGATCAGCTATAACTAATTCAGGAATTGTAGTCATTAGGACAAATGTTTGGTCACATGTCAGCTATGGCACATGTGTTGTTCAGCTAATGTATGAAGAGTGATTAATATACTTATACATTGATTAATGAATCAAATGTAGTTTCTGGAGAGATGGGTCATCATTTAATTAGAATTGGATTAGAAGAGAAAATAATTAGAAGAGAACTGTATAAGAACCATATTTGTGAACATTTTGAGATTCACAGAATAAAAATTTCCAATAGTTAAATTCAGAATTTTTAGGTGTGTGTGCATGTGAGAGGGAGACAGAGATACAGAGACACACAGGAAGAGAGAACACATGTGCTAAGGACACTGATAGGTAAATTTTTGGTACCTTACTACAGAATATTGAATGTACTTTAAGAAATTTAAAACAGTTTAAACATTTATTTTCTGTCTTTAAAGTTTAAACATAAAGTATTAAGTATGTTTTTATTTTTTAAGTACTGAAAACAGTTCAAGTACCAAAAATAGTTCATTACTTAAAATAATAAAGTATTTTTTACCTTTTTCCTAAATAATATATGGAGGGGGGGGCGCTTCCCAAGTGGCACAGTGTTAAAGAAGACACCTGCCAATGCAGGAGATGCAAGAGACATGAGTTTGAGCCCTGGGTGGAAGATCCCCTTGAGTAGGAAATGGCAACCCACTCCAGTATTCTTGCCTGGAAAATTCCATGGACAGAGGAGCCTGGCGAGCTACAGTTCATGGGATTGCAAAAAGTTGGACACGACTGAGCACACACATAAATAATAATAAATGTATTATTTAAATAATAAATAATAAATAAATTTTTAATAAATTATCATATTTATTAATATAGCTATTATTTGTAATGTTTATAAATATTATATTTTGTAGTAAATAATATATTTTAATAATATAATGTGATGTATAATATTATAATAATAATTGCAAACATACATTTCTCTTTGTTATTGTATTTTATTCAATTATTCAAGTTAAAGAAAAGTGAAAACGAAGGCTGGACTCTGAGTGCAGAAGGTCACTCTGACTTAAAGGAATGCTTTTGCTTTCACTCTGATAGTCTTCATTGGAAGACAATGAAAGCCACGTGTGAGACAGGGCATCCCATGACAGCATTGTTTGTAAAGATGGTAGAACAAGATCATTTCCATTTCTTATCTCAAAAGAAAATTTGTCTTGGGTAGAAGAGGATGCTAAGACAATCCTTCACAGAGCTGTAAATCTTTTGAGTGGTTCTAGCTGATAATTGTCTGATTTGTTGCAATAGCCCATTCAGAAAAAAAGGAGGGAAGAAAAGCAGGAAGGAAGGGAGAGGGGGAAAGAGGAAAAAGGGAGCCAAGGCAGGAAAAAGAGATTTACTTTAATTTGATGGTGGAGAAATCATTCCAGTTATGAAGTCCCTGCAGTGTTCACAGCTCTTACCTTTTGACAGCCAGATTCAGTGTCAGAAAGGACAAGGCCTGCTTTCTTACAAAGGTAAAAAAGTGTTTCTTCGCAATGTTTAACTTTCCAGTGTCCCTCCTGGGGGAAAAGGATACAGGGTGAATGAATGCGCTCCATTACTGATGACGACAGTCAGTGTTAATTGTTTTGGATTAAAAGATGATTAATGCGTGTTTCAGCATGGCATAATGTGTTAGGATCTTGGGTTGATTCCCGACATGTCAGAGGGAGGTTTGGCTTTTACATTAAGCTGATCTCAGTTTTTGTTTTTAAAAGATGGGATAGGTAGTGATTCTCAGTCTTTTGTGTGCACCAAAATTACCTGGGTTATTAAAACACAGATGATTGGGATCCATGTGTCTCATTCAGTAAGTTAGGTGGGACCTGAGAATCTGCATTTCTAACAAGTTTTTTGGTGATATTGATGCTGCTGGTCTGGGGGCCACACTTTGAGAACCACTTGGATGAAACTATTTCCCTGACCAACTGATAATACTGCTGCTTCTCTCTGATCACTTCTAGGTGTTAAACTGAATGCTTTGGGGCTTCCCTGATGCTGGGGAAATGCCTGGAAGGCACCATGAATCACTTTAGAGAACATTATCATAGCTGAACTTCATGTTCAACCCCGGACACCCTTCTGCACGAATTTTCCAAAGCCCAACTCCATTTCCTCTTTTAGTAATAGCCTGCTGCCTGCATGTCTTTTCTTAGTTCTACTGAAGGCTGTTCTCATATCCTTCATTAATAATGAAATACAATAACTGCTAACTGATTAAAATTTTATTCTGTCAAGAGATTTTTTATTTTAACACCAATCAGACCTTTAGACTAAAACCACACAGTTGAAATTTTAGTGTCTCAGGCATGCAAGGATTTAGGTGAATAGACACCTCTTCCATGACCCTCAGAAACATACCACGTAGGAAGGCGACACCTTAACCCATAAGAGCAGCTTTGTAGCTCATTCCCATGGAGTCTCCAGCAAACCATTCAGTTCTAAGATGGTGTCAGGCACACTGTAGTTGCTTAATAACTGTTTCAAGGACAGATGAATGAATTGTTTCCTAGGCTCGCAGATTCAAATTGAGGTATCAGCCACGTTTAGTAACTAGTTAATTATAATAATTACATTCATATTGAGCTCAACTTCAAAGAAATGAATGTTACTTTTTATGTATCTACTATTTTAGCAGCTACTGAGTTGCTAAAACGGTGCCACAAAATACCACACTTACAGCAGCATGGTCCTGACACATCCAGTGATGTTAGAACCTATCTTTTCTCTCTTAAGAATAATTTCTCTGTCCAAATGGGCTCCTGTTCTGTGAATATGCTAAGTGAAATACTCACGTCTGTCAAATGAAAAAGGAGAATGTCAATAGGAAATTAAGGTCATCTTTAATTATCTCAAAACTAATAAACCAATAAAACCTCAAATACTATAGTGGCTTTCAGGAGAGTTAGACCCAAGACAAACATTTAGAGAGGTCATCGCCTCCACCAAGCGTGACCCTGAAACACTGCCTGAGTACTGTCGTTGTAACTGCATGTATTTGTGACAGCCTTGAAAGTAAAAACAATGGAATGTGTCAGAAGAATAAGTGCTTAGGCATTTCCTATGTTTGGCTGGCACAGTCACTTTGTCAAGCTACTTAAGTAACATTTAATAAACTGCTCAGATCCCAGTTACCTCCCAAAACTCTACCAGTGAGTTCAGCAGCCATCTGATTAAAGAGATTAAGTCTATTCCAAACATACTTTGAAAAACACCGTCAAATAGCTTGAGATTAAATGAATTCTGTATAATCAGAGGTTTTAGATAAATGAGAGACTAGAGTAAGGATAAGTGTGATGTTAAGGTCACTGGGACCATTTCATTCATGTTGCGGAAAAGAGCAAGATTTTTCCATCAATTCACAGTTTTCAAAGAGGTTACACACAGTGTTGAAACCCTTTTATGTTAAGATAATGGAGTTTAAAAACCATCAGAGTAATTTCCTGGCTCCCTGGTTCTTCCCTTCATCTTCACCCAGTGGTCAATGGTGCTACCATCCACCAAAACGGTGGGTGCTCAAGCCAAAAACCTACCTCTCTCTCACCTCTACATCTATTCTAGCAACAATCCCTGTCTTACAGAGGATCCTTGAATCTGCCTTCTTGTCTCCACATTCACTACCCTAATTCAACCCAAGAAGAGCCTCCAAACCAGCCTTTCTTCTTCCCTTTTATCTTTCTCCGATCAGTTCTCTGGGGCTTCCCTGGTAGCTCCCACGGTAAAGAAACTGCAGTGCAGGAGACCCGGTTCAATCCCTGGGTCAGGAAGATCTCTTGGAGAAGGAAATGGAAACCCACTGCAGTATTCTTGCCTGGAGAACTCCATGGACAGAGGAACCTGACTGGCTACAGTCCACGGGGTCGCAAGAGTCGGACACGACTTAGTGGCTAAACCACCAATCAGTTCTCTGCGGAGCAGCCACAGTTACTCTTAAAATGAAAACCATGGGGAAGGAGGTGGGAGGGGGGTTCAGGATGGGGAACACATGTATACCCATGCCGGATTCATGTCAATGTATGGCAAAACCAATACAATATTGTATAGTAAAAAATAAATAAAACTGAAAAAAAAAAAGAAAGAGTGTGATGTCAACTGAGGAGGTGAATCCACAAGCCAAAAAAATATATATATATGATATATATGAAGTATCATATATATGATACTTCAAACCAAAGACTGCAAAGCCAGGGCTTAGGTATAAGCCACTAAGTAAAATCAGTTATTTGTGAAATATTGTCATGAATCTACACTTATTTTAAATGTATTCAAATATTTGTATTTTGCAATAAAGTCTTTTTAATTTTGTAAAAAAAGAAAACAATGTAAATCAGATCACGCCTTCATCTCCGTGCAGCCCTTTAGTGGGTCCCAGGCCTGTAAGCCTCACATTTTCTCATTCTTCCTGCTCCATCTCCTACCACCTTTCACCATTCCTACTGCCGTACTACCCAGGTCTCTGTTTGGATTACCAGACAAGGCAAGCCTTGGCCTGCCTTCAGGGCCCCCTGCCTGAAATGTTCTCCTGCTCTTCAAGAGACTTTTTTGTTCTTCAGGTCCTATATTAAATGTCACCTCTTCAGAGAACTTTTGTTGACTGTCCTGTCTGAAGAAGCTGTCCCAACCCACATTTCTCATTCTCTTGAACCTATGTCCTCAGAGCTATCATCACAACTATAGCCAGCATGTGTTCTCAGTGTGTGTGTTTTACTGCCTAGTGTGGAAGCCCCAGGAGGAGGAGGCGTTGTGTCTGTGTTCATCTCTGCCACAGCCCACGTCCCTGGCCCAGGTGGCTCTCAATACAAGTTCGGCGAAGTGAGCATTGAACAATGAATCAACTTACAGATTGCTCTGCTGAGACACACAACTGGCTTCTATTTGGAAAAATGTGGGGCTCAAGTGTGTGCCAGTTAGTAAAGGTGACCGAGGAGCCATTAGACCATTCAAAGGAAACTGGAATTTTATGGCTGCTCAAACCAATCCATGTTTCTGATGCATTTTCTGCAAGAGATTAACGTAAATTACTTACAAGAATCCTAGTATCTGCAAACGCAGTAACACAGAGGGGCTGTTACCAATATATACCACTTTGCATGTGATTGCTCCTTTGTTTCTTCATGGAAA
This sequence comes from Capra hircus, assembly GCF_001704415.2. Taxonomy (NCBI): domain Eukaryota; kingdom Metazoa; phylum Chordata; class Mammalia; order Artiodactyla; family Bovidae; genus Capra; species Capra hircus. Next base: position 99,841,968 of record NC_030809.1, read on the forward strand.
GAAACCTGTTTAAAGTTTTGCTATAAAACACCTGCTTAAACTTTTCTCCCATTCATCTATCCGTATCTGCTCAATATAGGTTTATGAGCAAGGCAGACTGACAGTGAAAGTCGTGCAAGGACAAAGCTTAAGCTAGTCAGATTCCTGGAACATTAGTTAGTTCGTGCTACAGTATGGAAAGTAAATCTGAAAAGTCTTGTTTTTCTTCTACCTCTAAAAAGAGAAAATAGGAATGTTGATTGAATTAAGAAAAGGCACTTAAAAAAAAACAAAAAACTTTTAATAATGTCTAGCTTTACTTTTGTTTTTTCCTTTCGACCAGGAAAAAAAAAAAGAGCAGAAACTCTTAGAAGCATTGAATGGGAGAAATGGGGTGTCTGGAAAAGTAAATAAAATAAAGCTTGCCAGTCTAGGTGGGTTGAAAAGACCACTGGTGGCTGGGAGAGTGTCCAGTGACTTGTTGAGATGGAGGCAGCCACAGGATTCTTTCATCCCAGTGCAGAGTGAGGAACAATGACAGCAGTCTGGTTTTCACTCCAAACTAAAACCTAGCATTAAAAGGGCCATACAAGTAGATGCTGAGGATTCTTTCCGCTAAAACAATTTACTCGATGATTTCAGTGGTTTTGTTAGGAACTTCCTTTATTGCTTGGATTACGTGGCCACGGCACATTACTGCTCTCTAGTACCCACTATACTAAGTTACAGGTTCAAGTTTTTTAAATTAGAAGTTTCAGGAAATTACCTTTCCTCTTTAAAGAAAACCCCCAAAGCCCTAAATCAAATTTATCTGGCATATGTGAGATAGTACAAAGTTTATTTATATGCATTATGTAAAAATTCAATGAGTTTGCATGCCTGGATATTATTTGGAAATTTCAGATGTATGTGTCATAAAGGATCACTTTAAAATAGTTTAATTTCTTGTCAACTTTACTAATAAAGAGAGTTACTATGTATATACCTCTTAAACCAAAGACACTTGGCACTCACCATCTCCAAGGAGGGTTACAAGAAACTCCACTTCTGCTAACGAAGTTATGTCTATTAATGCACTGTTGTTGGACTGGCAAGACTGCAAAGCCTCATTCCAGGTCTTTTTTTCTTTCTGAAGTTTATAGCAATTACGATTGTGGGGATTCCAGCCAGGCTCACAGTGGGTTGCATAGTATTTCCAAGCATCATTTTCTTTTTGAACCAACAAAAAACAAAGTCACTTTCCACAATTATTTTGACATTACTTATTACCCACAATATAAATCACCATCAATATGTGATTATTTTTTAAACTTGAAAACAGAAGCATATGATACAAGAACATATCAACCATATCCTTCTAGGTCTTCAGACTTGAGAGCGATCCCAACTGTGATCTAGATCTAGGGTCTAATGGATCTCGGCTTTATTTTCCAGATGAGCTAAGGCACAAAGAGGTTAAGCAGACTTGGTAAGATATTACAACCTAAGCGAGAGTCAGAATACCCTGACTCTCGCTTAGGTTGTATGATAAATATCATATTTTAACACATATATATGGAATCTAGAAAAATGGTACTGAAGAATTTATTTATATGGCAGCAATGGAGAAACAGACATAGAAAACAGACTTATGGACATTGGGAGAGGGGAGGAGAGGGTGAGATGTATGGAAAGAGTAACATGGAAACTTACATTACTATATATAAAATAGATAACCAAGGAGAACTTGCTGTATGGCTCAGGAAACTCAAACAGGGACTCTGTATCAACCAAGAGGGGTGGGATGGGAAGGGAGATGGGAGGAAGATTCAAAACGGAGGGGATATATGTGTACCTATGGCTGATTCATGCTGAGGTTTGATAGAAAACAACAAAATTCTGTAAAGCAATTATCCTTCAATAAGAAAAAATAATTAAATTAAAAATATATAAAATTTAGCAGTTGGAGCTGCCATTTAAGTCTTTTTACACTGAAAGAGGAGTATTATGAAACACAAATGGTTTTTAAAAGATTTTATATACAGTATTAGGTGCAGGGATAGACATTTATTCTCAGTTGAAAAGAATTCAAAATTCTCTGGCCACTTTCTCTAGAGCAGAGATGACAGCTTTCATTTTGAGGGTCAGTCTGAGTGCCTCTGGGGTCTTTCTGGGCTCAGATGGACTCTGGGTTTGACTTACAGGAGAACAATGCCACGGTGCTTTGACACTGCCAGGGAAGGCAGCTGTGTGTGTACACACTGTGACTGTCTTGTTCCAGGAGCTTGCCCCCAGGCTGATGATGGCATTTTTACTTAATTTTATTACCTACAACTGCTTCCTTTGTGGCTCAGCAGGTAAAGAATCTGCCCGCAATGTGGGAGACCTGAGTTTGACCCCTGGGTTGGGAAGACACCCTGGAGAAAAGAAAGGCTACACATTCCAGTAGTCTGGCCTGGAAAATTCCATGGACTGTACAGTCCAAGGGGTTGCAAAGGGTTGGACACGACTGAATGACTTTCACCTCACATTACCTACAACTGGGTGCTTCCCTTCAGCACTAACTTGGAAACAACTTCACTGCTAATTTAGGAAACAAGACATTCTTTCAAAATTGCTTCTAGGTCTCTAACAGAGATTAGAATCACAGTGGAAGAACGTTAGAACATTTAGGTAGATCAATAATATCAACCTAAAAACATAATCACAGAACCCTCTTAAAAAAATGAACCTAAATTTCACTCTAAAAGGAAGATAAAAACATGGGAACTTCTCTGATTGATGCAAAGATGGAGACAAGTAAGGAACCAGAGGACCTTGGATACACAGTCTGAAGATACTAGATGAGATCATCAAAAGTATTTGTTGGACTTGAAACAGCACCAAATAATCCAGACAAACTTAGCTTAACTTTTAAGCCATTATTTCTGGTCTTCTGACCTCAATTAATAGATCAGGAGAGCAAATAAAATAGAAGAAAAGATGGAGAGCAGCAGAATGTGCAGGAGGGCATAAGAAAAAGAAAAATCAAGGCAGAAGAAATTGAGGCAAGAAAGTGAAAGGAAAAGAGGGAGGGACAGGTTGATAATAGCCATAGCAATGTCAGCACATTTTTGACATGATGAAAAAAATCTCTAGAGAAAAAAATGATGAAGTGTTTCTTCTACCCACCCCTATATTCCATAATATCTTTAGATTTAGCTACTTGAAGGAAAATAAAAGTTAAAGCTTAATTGTAAGGAGGTGTAGAGAAGAAGGAACACTTCCACACTGTTGGTGGGAATGTGAATGGTGCAGCCACTATGGAGAACATTGTGGAGGTTCCTTACGAAACTAAAAATGGAACTACCACTTGATCCAGTAATCCCACTCCTGGACATATATACAAAAAAGACAAAAGCTCTAATTAAGAAGGATACCTGCTTCCCAGTGTTCATAGCAGCACTATTTACAATAGCCAGGACATGGAAGAAGCCTAAATGTCCATCAACAGATGAGTGGATAAAGAAGATGTGGTATGTATGTGTATATATATGGTGATGGCATATGATAATGGAATACTACTCAGCCATAAACATGAATGAACTGATGCCATTTGTGGCAACACGGATGGACCTAGAGATTATCATACTAAGTCAGGTAAGTCAGGTAAAGACAAGTATCATGTGATATCACTTATATGTGGAACCTAAAAAAATGGTGCAAATGAACGTACTGACAACAGACTCACAGACATTGTAAACAAACTTATGATTACTAAAGGGGGAAAAGGGGATAAATTAGAAATTTGGGATTAACGGATACACACTACTATATATAAAGTAGATAAAGAACAAGGACCTACTGTATAAAACAGGGAACTATATTCAGTATTTTGTTGTGACCTATAATGGAAAAGAATCTGAAAAAGAACTGTTGTTTCTAAAGACAAAAAAAATTTTTTTTAAAGAATTGTTTCTAATTATGCTGGTAATGATTCTTTTAAAAATGGTTATATTTTTAGCTCTACTTACTGAGTTAAGACATTCATTCCATAAAATTAAAAAGAAGTAATAGATCTTAAGAATGGAAGTAACTGGGCTTCAGGTACTAGATTGTAATTATGTGGTATTTAACTCTTAGGTACACCTAAAAGCTTTGTTATTTTGAGGAGGAAATATTACTAATAAGAGATACAGAATATGATAGGAGATCGATGAAGTAAAGAATTTTATAGAACTATATTCTAATTTATATGTTTAATTTCTATGGTAATCATAAATAAAACTCAACTAGAATAGAAAAGGAACCATATCTCGTTTTTCTAAGCAGAATGAGTAAGAATGCCAATTTTTTAAAAAGAGAGGGAGAAGATATTTTCTATATTTATGTTATTTGCTTTAGTTTTTAGTAAAAACCTAAATGCATTTGTTAAATTTATGGTGCCTTGGGAATAACAGATCTTATCTCATTACATATTTTTATTTGTATAAAGACTAGTTTTAGATAAGTTTAAATTATAAATTATTAGTAAAAAATAGAGGATTTTGAATATATTGAGAAGATAAGCAAACAACTCAAAAACAACATAGAAACACTCACCAACTACTCCATGATCAGTGGGATTTAGATGTTTTTTACACACGTAGGGCAAGGTAGACTCACAATCCCGACTTTTCCAGGCCTTTGGCATAAATGCATTAAATGTTCCACAGTGATATTCAACAAATGGCTCAAAATTTATTTCTGAAAACACAATGTTTGTGTACTTACTATTAGAAGCAAAAGCAGTTTAATATATACTGAAATGTAGTTTTAGCATCAAGGAAACAACCTTTCTCTTTGGCATATGTAGTAAATTCTGTAAGATAGTATATTTATGAGTTTGCAGTTGAAGTTCAGGCATGACAATGAAATGATTTCCCAAAGATAGAAACAGCTGATTTTATTGTTTTAAGGTAGAGAAAGATTTTTCAATCTGTTGCTATTTTTAAAACAGTTGACTAGAATCTTGGCTTTGACCCAAATCCTTCTGAAAGCTTGGCTAAATGGCTTACCTTCTTGGTCTCCATTTCTTGTTCAGAAAAGCATGCCTTATAGAAATTCAATCAGGCTTTAAAAAACACTTTTAAGCCACTTTCACAATAACATGTTGTATATGTACATGGGGAATATTGCTATTTAGGCTGTGTGATGAGTCCTCAGTCAAAGGTATACAAAACACTTCAGGTACCTGGGTTCCAGTTCAGATAGTTGAGTGGTGTTCTGTCAGACCACTGCCAACCAGCATCTTCATCCAGCTGATTCAGACCCATCCATACTTCCACTGCTTCACTGCCCAAGTGGTCTGAAATAAGAGAAATATGGAATTTCAAAAACAAAATTAACATTACACTTATTTCTTGTTTTCCTGTTCCTGGAGCATGGATTCATAAATTAACTCCATCAGTGTTAGAAAGGGGTTTGAGTGCTACTAAATCCCACCCTGGTGGTTCAGAGTAAAAAAGCCAGCCTAAGAAACACGGCAGTTTCCTAAAGGCTCACGGAAGCAGCTGTGAAGTGCTTAATCTAGGCCCCCAGGAATGCTGCCTCTCAGCGGTCATCAATCCATCGAGTTCATGGTTACAAATTTGAGACCATCCGACTCAGGCGCTTGAGGGTTCTAGAGCGTGAAGGAGAAAGTGCCCAGGGCCAGTCCTAGAAAGTGCTCCTCTGTCTTCCTTCTTTGGCTATGTGTGTCTGGCGGCCTCAGTCTGGAGGCTCAGGACTCTAGTATGCTACCTCAGGCCTTGAACAAGAGGAATAGGAAGAAATGCTATTAAATCTGTATAATGGGTACATGTGTATACAGACATGAGTTTTCCACTTTTCATAATTTTTGCACTCTTGAAACATTTCACAGTTAAAAAATTGAACAATTTAGGGGACCTTTTTTGTTTTTTAGGGATCTGGCAAGGGAGAGGAAAGCAGATTAAGTATTATTAGTTTTGGGAGGCCAGTCTTCAAATTTAAGGTATGCTGAAGGAGATCAGCCCTGGGACTTCTTTGGAAGGAATGATGCTAAAGCTGAAACTCCAGTACTTTGGCCACCTCATGCGAAGAGTTGACTCATTGGAAAAGACTCTGATGCTGGGAGGGATTGGGGACAGGAGGAGAAGGGGACAACAGAGGATGAGATGGCTGGATGGCATCACTGACTCGATGGACATGAGTCTGAGTGAACTCTGGGAGTTGGTGATGGACAGGGAGGCCTGGCGTGCTGTGATTCATGGGGTCACATAGAGTCGGACACGACTGAGTGACTGAACTGAACTGGACTGAACTGAGCTGAACTGAAGCAAGCAGGGAGATGGCTCCCCAGTTAAGAAGTGGGAGCTGTCTGGCCAAGAGGAGAGTATCATCCCAGGGACCATGGTATCCAGAGCAATCAGCAGCAGGTAGGGCCATGAGCTGTGCAAATGCTTCTTCAGCTGGAGGTGGGAGAATGTCTCCTTGGCAGGCCAACCCTGTGGCCTCTGCTCCTAACGACTGTGCCACAGCTCCTCCTTTTCAATTCAATGCCGTTTTTGTTATAAATGCTACATTGAAACATGTGCATTGACATGCCTGTCTAGAAAAATATGGTTATCAAAATTACAGAATTAGAGGAAATTTTTCTTTGATTTTTTCTTCCTGTGTATGTGAACTTTAAAAATTATTCTAGAATAAACACGGGCTACTTGTGCTATAAAATTTGGGGTTAAAAAAACTAGTGTCAGAGGCTGTAGTGAAAGTAACTAATTTTGCAACACTTTTAAATGTTGCCATTTAATCTTTTCATCTGTAAAGCAGGGCATTGATCCCTTATGATTATCTGCTTCAGAACTCAATTTCTTCTGAGCCAGATGCAGGGGCCCTGCCTGAGGCTGAGACCCTGACAGATAAGAGTTATAAATAGGGTGCCTGTCTGTCCCAGTTTGCCTGGGAAACTCATGGCTTATGCTGGTAGTTCCGGAATAAGTATTGATGGCAGCCCCCTTTACTCTCGAAAGGGTCTCAGTTGGGACGAGCAATTGCATGGCCACCCAGGTTGCAAAGATTAGTGCATTCACATCACAAGGCTGCAGAGCCTTCTGTGACAGGGCATCTCAATACAACAGTGGGAAACCAGAACCGAAACCTTTAAGGAAAGAGAAAACGGTGTTTTATCATTTGGAGATGCCCTAAATCACTGCACAGCAGAACATTCATGGGCCCTGCCCTTCCAAGATTCTGTGGCATAAACATGAGTCTCTTCTTAAAGTCTGTTTGGTTCGTCCTTCCAATAGCCTTGTTGTTGTTGTTTAGTTGCTAAGTCATGTCTGACTCTTTGCTGCCCTGCGGAAATAGCCTGCCAGGATCCTCTGTTCATGGGATTTCCCAGGCAAAAATACTGGAGTGGGTTGCCATTTCCTTCTCCAAGGGATCTTTCCAACTCAGGGATTAAACCTGAGTCTCCTGCTTGGCAGGCGGATTCTTTACCACTGAGCCACCTGGGAAGACCACCATTTGATTAAATCATCTATCTGCTGTCATCATAACAGGAGGGAAAATGGAAGATGGATTGATAAGATGGAGACATTTCCACATTTCATATTGGGGCAAGTGCCAAGTGATGCTTTCAAGTAACCTACTTAAAATATTTAAGCATTAATTATTCTTATCTTAGAGTTATTTTGAATAACCTCTCTGTTTTAACAATACATAGAAAATCACTGTGTAATTTATAAACTGTGTTTAGAAGTACAAAAATAGTCTATTTAGCTTCACAAGTAAATGGGCTCACAATTCTATAATAAATTCAAATTTAAATTTCTGTGGCTATTTCTTGGCATTTGTGGCAGCTTGAATAATTCCTTGTAACATGGCTAATGTTCATCAGCAATTAACAAGAAACAGTAGACTATTCTCATCATTAAAAAATACCTTAGTCAAAACAAGTTTCCATCTTTATAAAAAGACTTCTGTTTTCCCAAACAATCTCCAAAATCTAATCATAAAACTGTGGTATTTAAATCAAAGTCTCTGACATATCTTATCTATTTCATCTTTATTCAAGTTTGATGAGGAAGTCCAAACCCTCTTATTAGATATTCCAGCAGTTAAAATAGATAACAATTATCATTCATAAATAGTGCACAAAGTTTTCTATGAATACCATTAGAGGCTAATATTGATGCTGGAGATGGGTGTTTTCCTGCAATGACTCACTCAAGCTGAGTTTCAGTGATAATTTCCCACTTTTGCGTGTCTGTGGGGAAAGCGGCCGATATATACTGTTCACACATCTGTAACAATTCTTCTGGAAGGTATTAATGACTTTCAAAAGCCTTAAAATATGCTTCCCCATCCACCCAGTGAAGCCACTACTACAAACTTACAGAGAAATAATTGCGGATCTAAAAAAGGTATGTGCAGGGATGGTTTTCAATAGCGATAAAGAAATAAATAAAAACAAAGAATTTTATCCACCTATCCCTATCTAATACTGGAGATTAGCTAAATATATTATCACTAACTTGAATCACTATGTAACCACTGAAGCTTATAATGTAGCTCCTTATTTCTAGACATGGACAGATGTTCATTATACACATAAATTACATAAGCATTTGTACCCATAGTTGCTGTTCGGTGGTCAGTACACACTGAGCGTTCGTTGTGTGTGCCAGATACCTTTCTAAAAATTCACCTGCACTATAACATGTACTCCACACTGCCAAAAAGTAGGCATTGTTATTATTTTCATTTGATGGAGGGGAGAAGTTGAGGCACAGAGAGGTTAAGTTATCTCTTTAGCCCTGCTAGTAAGTGATGGAGGTGGGATTCAAACCCACACAGGTGGCTCTTTGGTCCCAGCTCCCAACCTCTGCACAACTGCCTCATGTTTTTATTCAATATCATTTTCCATAGATACTGTGGATGTATGCATACCTGCATTTATGTGAGTTTTTTGCGGGAAAAAAAAAAAAACATGGCTATCTTTGGATTGTGGAACTATGAGAGATTTTTCTTTTGTTTTTCTTTCATATACTTGAACTTTAAAAATTATCCTAGAATAATTTTGTTATTGTTATTCTAGAATAAATATGTGCAATATAATTTGAAAAAAGTCAGAAACTTTTAATGAAAGTGGCTAATTTTGTGACACTTTCAAATGTTTCCCAAAAAATAGAAATTGCTCTATGTAAATATCTAGAAACATTTAACCTATAAAAGAGAAATAAGAAGAGAGTTTAGGTGAGAGGTAAAAAAAAAACAAGACCCAACTTATTAGCACTCTTTTTTTTTTTTTACTTAGTTTCTTTCTTTTTTTTTTTTTAAGTTTTCTATTTTTTTAATTTTAAAATCTTTAATTCTTACATGTGTTCCCAAACATGAACCCCCCCTCCCACCTCCCTCCCCATAACATCTCTGTGGGTCATCCCCATGCACCAGCCCCAAGCATGCTGTATCCTGCGTCAGACATAGACTGGCGATTCAATTCTTACATGATAGTATACATGTTAGGATGCCATTTTCCCAAATCATCCCACCCTCTCCCTCTCCCTCTGAGTCTAAAAGTCCGTTATACACATCTGTGTCTTTTTTCCTGTCTTGCATACAGGGTCGTCATTGCCATCTTTCTAAATTCCATATATATGTGTTAGTATACTGTATTGGTGTTTTTCTTTCTGGCTTACTTCACTCTGTACAATCGGCTCCAGTTTCATCCATCTCATCAGAACTGATTCAAATGAATTCTTTTTAACGGCTGAGTAATACTCCATTGTGTATTATTAGCACTCTTTTGACAGTTTATGTTATTATTTTATAGTGTTAGTTAACATGTGTGTACCTTTGCTTTGCCAATCAAATTTTAAGTTCTTTGGCATCCACTGGAAAGCCTACTACATACTGCACCTAGTGACAGACAGGTAAGATTTTGTTTAATTAGTAAACAGCCTATATTTATTAAAGGAAACAGAATGGCTAAGATAATCACCAAAGGAGGAATTCAGACTTAACTTCAGAAGTCTCCCATAGTCACTTGTTAGAGCTGCAGATTCTCCTAGGTCCCTTGCTCTGAGCTCAACTTGTCTTTTCAGAGGTGGAGAACATGAGAGAGAAATGGTCAGGTGTCACATGGAATGGCCCAGGGTTCAGGGTAAACTTCTGGGTATGACTTTGGACCATGTTAATAAAAGAATATTTTCCAAGGGACTTTTTTTTTCCAGAAGACATCTTGGCATACATGGACATAACTGTAAACAACATCATTTTAACTGTACCAACATCAATGTGCATTATACACCTACTTACTCCTTATGAAATTTTCTTCAGTTTCATCTGCAATACTTAATAAAGCACCTCCTTGCATCTGGCATGAAGAATGAGCCTCGCTCCAGGACAGGGAGGAAAGCAGGTTGAATTGGTAGCAAATGCGTGAATGGAGATTCTTCTCCCAGACCGCATCGCAGCCCACCTCTGCGGATGCTGAAAACAAAATCCATTAGAACGTTTTAACCTTATTTTATCTATACAGTGATATACTTCTGAGATTAATTTGAATGGCATGATTCCAACTTGTAATTCCTAAAACCTCAGTGCTCTTATCTATTCTTATTAGGTTTTTATGACAAAAATCTGTATTGTTTTCCCACTGGCACTTTATGGTAAAACTTGTTCAAGATTTAAAGGAAATTCAATAAATTATCAATACAGAAGCTCTGACCCTTTCTGGGAAAATGATAGTAGCCATTTTTAAGAGAAGTAAATAGAAGTGAAGTATTTGTGAAAATAACATCTGAATTCTTTAAAAAGCAGACAGAACTTTATACTGAAAACTGTATGAATTGAAATATTTATATAAGATAGATGCAAATAGTCTTTCAGGAGGCTTTTCCCCGCAAATACTAACACACTAGACAGACTAAAAGGGATAAAGTAGAAACAGGAGTCTCTAATGAACAGAAGTTTTCAAATAAGCACTGAAAACAGGAACATTGCTATTTAGTTTTAGAAAGTTCTTTCACTGTAAATTAACTTCTGTAGTTGTTCAGTTGCAAATGGTGTCCGAGTATTTGCGACACCATGGACTGCCAGGCTCCTCTGTTCTCTACTAATAATTCAATTTAAAAAATGTTTTAAAATTCATTCAATCAAAAGAAGGAGAAACAAAATCCCCTTGCAAAACACTGGCCAAGCGTTTAGTAGTTTGCTTAAAAGTAAATTTAATAAAGTATGAAACATGGATCTGAAATCTGAAGTTTCTTAAAATGACAGAAAATAAAAGTAAAAGTACTTTTGATGAAATTTTAAATCAAAGCCCAAGGTGAACCTAAGCAGTCATAGTAATTACCTGAAATCAAACTCAGCCAAAAATTTTCAGAATGTAGATAGTGTGAACCATGCAAGAGCAAGAGAGTAACTTATGGTCAGGCAATCTGCTAAAATCTAGAACAATCTTTCCCAAAGTGCAATCCATAGAGTATCACAATTTCAAGAGCTCCCCAAGAGAAGCTGGGATGTAGTACATATGTAACCTCCTCTGGGGAATTCATAATGTACACTAGCATATTAAAGGCGCTGAGAAGTTCTCTAGTAAAGAAAAGGCTTGCTTTTAATTCACTATACTTCAAACTTATTTGACAATATGAAATCTTTTTTGTTTGCTTTCTTTTTGACACAATGCTTAGTTAGATGGCTCCCTTGGGAATGCAGAAGTTTGTTTTCATGTCTGGTTTCAATGTGCCTTCCCCAGTACTGAGTGAGTGAATGAGAAGTTATTAAACATAAATATATTAAATCTGAGATTGTCTACCGAGTTCCGTGACCTACACATGTATTTATAGAAGAATCCAAGATTGAAGGAGGGCAGAAGACAAGTCTATATCACCAAGGAAAATGTGTAGGAAAGGAGGAGAAGGGAAGGAGGATGCTTCTAGTAATCATCTTGCTCTGATGTTTGAAATTTCCACATTGAGCCTGAGTCCTTAGAGACCATTTCCAGTTAAAAAGCTACGCGATCTGTGAGATGGGACAACATGCTAAGCATTATCAGACTTCATTTTAGCCCTATTAATCCTGTGTGAGAGCTGAGTCCATGAGAGAGGAGCAGGCGGGTGCTTCATTGTGCATGAAAATCATTTAGCAGACTTCTGAAAAAACACAGATTCCTGGTTCTCGTTCTCAGAGATTCTGAATGGGTAGGTCTGGGGTGGGATTCAAAAAACTGACTTTCAAACGTATTCCTCATGCAGAGGGTCCACATTCTAATGCAGACGGACCACAATGCAAATACTGGGAAACACAGGCTTGAAAGAAAACATCTGAAGCACTTCCTAAGAAGAGCAGGTACAAATAGCCCCTGGCTACCAGAGGATGATAGGAGGTCAGAAGACGAGACTGGAGAGAATGTCAAAGGAGAGATCTGGGTGCACGGTACCTGCCTCTTGTCTCCTGACTCGGGGAAAGATTCGATAACGAGTCCTAACTATAAGCCTCCAGGATAAGCCACGACAGGATAAGAAAAGGCCTGATGACGCTTCAGTCAATCTTGTTCCCATTTTTGCCGAAAACTGGCAAGGAAAGGTCCTACCCTTTCAACAGCACATGGATTGAGCTACATAAACACAGCCTTTGGCAGAAACCTGAATTCTGTACAGCAACGCCTGAATTCAATACCTTAAACAGTTAAGATAAAAGGCTTGCAGGTGATCCTGTCTGTGCCAGAAATTGCACAGCTCAGGTTTGTTAGTTTTTCCTTGGCTTGGTATTATCTGTTCTAATTCTTAAGGTTAATCAAAAGGAACGTCTCAAATGTTTGCAACAAATACCCCCAATCCTCTAACAAGTCAGTCCATTTGTCACTGAAATTTGGTTTGAACTAAATATAAGAATGTATACTTCTATGCAGTCAGTCCTTTCTCTGCTCCTCTGGATGGCTTGCGTATCACTCCACAAATCTTATTTGAGGATCTTATGGCAACAAATGGAGTGAAAGTGCCACCCTGGGCCTGGGCACTGTGATGTGCTCTTCTGATCTCCCTTCAGGACCAAGCTTTATTTCCCCACCTGCCAGCAGACACCTCTCCTTCAACGATCGCCTTGGCTGACGAGGCTCATTGCCCTGTGTCACTCTCCCTTCTCAGGAGCAGCTTGCAAACCATGGTGGTCACCACAGAGCTATAAGACCCCTACTCTCCCTCCAACCAGGGCCAAATACAGCTTGAGAACTCCTTGCGGGTCAATGTGGGGGCCGCCAGTCCTGCATCACAGGCCGTGAGCAATTCTGCTTTCTTCCTTTCCTTTCCATATGCGTCCAGCCTGAGACTACTCCCCAGGAGACCTCCTGCAGGCTCATCTTGGCCTCTGAGACTACTTCCAGAGGTTCCCATCCTGGCATGAGACATCTGCATGTGCTTACTCTTAACCCTCTTGCTTTCTTCATAACTAATTTTTATTTTCAAGCCACTGAGAAAACAAGATTGAAGGCTGGTATTCTTACTTTTTCTCCAAAAATTCTAACGTAAACCATCATATTTCTTTGCATCTTTGGTTGTCTTTATATCATCTCTTCTGTCACTAAATTATGAGCTCCTTGAAAGAAACAACTATGTCATATATATCTTTGTATCTCCTATTAATTGAAGAAAGATGGCCAAAAGTCTTTTTTGCAAGATGCTCTAAATAGGTGATTTTTCCCCTTTTCAAAACACACCTCTCTTCTAATGAGCTGAAGTGTATTCAAGTCAATACTGATTTTATTATAGATTATGACTGAGATGCAGCCATTTCTCCTTCTCTACTAGTATGGCTTTTTGTGTCTTCCCTAAGGATACAGCTTTGTCATTGTCCCAGGTGTACGCTTTCTTGCCACTTTAAAAAATGGTTGAATTCTTACAAAGCAAACAAACAAACAAACAAAAAACACATACTATTAGAGCAACTCCAAGCTACAAAGCTACTATTTTCTCTCTCTTTGGTCTTTCATATACTCAGCATGTAGTTACTGAATATCTGTTTCCTGCAAAGTGTGTTGGTAGTAAATCTCCTGTAAAAGGGACACCGAACCAAGTCAGGACTTCCTGCTCCCAGTGACTTACATGCTCCTTGGTAGCCCTGATCACAGTTGAAATTAAATGATGCATTATGTGATTGCTTATTGATTGTCTGTTTCTCCTGATAAAATTAAGTATCAGGAAAGCAAGTACCATGTTCCATCTTTTTCATGTTATTCGCCATCAGTGCCTAAAGATAGTTGGGTAAGGAGACTATGATATCAAAGGAAGTACCATGTTCCATCTTTTTCATGTTATTCGCCATCAGTGCCTAAAGATAGTTGGGTAAGGAGACTATGATATCAAAGGAAGATGAGAAGCGGTGGCCACAAAAGAAAGAAGAAAACTAGTAGGCATGGGCCCCAGAAACCCAAGGAAAGAGATGATGTCAGTTTTGTTACTTATTGTCGAATCTTGGAGTACAGTGAGAACTAAGTCATTAGTGACTTTCTGAAGCCTGTTTCAGCAGATTAACCCAATCATTTGCCTGCTCTGTGCCTGCATCCAACTGATGAGCACTGCCAAGAAAAGTCATCTGATTGATTCATTATCAACCACCCCTGATACTTCTTGGAGACATGACCAGTTTTCTCTAGTAAGCTTGCTCTCCCAGCAGCCACTGTGTTCATTTCACACCTTTCCTGTTGTCCGAACTTCTCATGCCTTCTTCCAAGTCCACAGCTCTGGACTGGTTACTCCTCATATTCCCCATCACTTAATCCATCGACCTTCTTGGACCTGTATTATCTTTCTTCTCTCCTACGGAGAAGCTGTTTTTACATCCATAAAAGGCTAGTCCATCCATCCAGGACCTGGACCCTACTTCCTCTGCCTTCTGAGAGACCATGTTTATTTCACCAATTGTTTCACTTTCCTGCATCTTCAACCTGTTCCTCTTTGATCATTTCCAGATGCACTCAAAGATGACTTAGTGTCTGTCACCCTTAAAAGACAAGAAACAAAATAACTCCTTCCCTTGGCTGCCCCATCCCAGTCTCTGCCTTTTCTCTACCCCTGTTAATCACATAGTTTCATACATATGCTGTCTCCAATTTCTCATCTCCCATTTACTCTTAAAAAAAAAAAAAAAAGTTTTGCTGAGATACAATTAACATGCCATTTAAAGTATATAGTTCAATGGTTTTTAGTATCTTCAAAGCATTGTGCAGCCATCACCACAATCAAGTTTAGAACACTTTTGTAGAAACCCAGTCTCCATTAGCAATCACTCCCCACTTTTCCCTCGGTCCTCACCCTTATTCCCAGCCCAAGAAAACCGCTAAACTAGTTTCTGTCTCTATAGACTGGCTTATTCTGAAAATTTCACATAAATGGAATTATACTGTGGTCTTTCTGTGACTGGGTTCTTAGTGTAATGTGTCCAAGGGCCATCCATGTTGTAGCATGTACCAGTACTTCATTTCTTTATATAGCCCAATAATATCCCATTGTATGGGTATACTATGTGTTATTAATGTATTCATCAGTAGATAGACATGGGGTTGTGTCTATTTTTTGGCTATTAAATAATGTTGTTATAAGTATTTGTGTGCAAGTTTTTGTGTGGGCATGTGTTTTCATTTCTCCTGGATAATTAGTTAGGAGAATTGCAGGTCATATGGTAACCCAATATTTACCCTTTTAAGGAACTGACAGACTGTTTCCAAAGCAGCTGCATCCTTTTACAATCCTCCCAGCAGTGTATGAAAGTTCCAATTTCTCTACATCCTTATCAGCACTTGTTATTTTAGTCTGTCTTTTTGATTGTAGCCATCCTGTGAGATGTAAAGTGGTATCTCACTGTGGTTTTTGTTTTAATTTCCCTAATAGCTCATGATACTGAGTGCTTTTCATTGGTTATTGGCCATTTGTCAATCTTTTTTTTTTTTTTTTTTGAGAAATGTCTATTCAGACAATTTTACCCGTTTTAAAATTGGGACTTTTGTCTTTTTACTGAGTTATAAGCTTTCTTTATATATTCTAGATATAAGTCCTTTATTAGATATCTGATTTGCAAATATTTTATCCCATTTTGTGGGTTGTCTTTTCACATTCTTGATTGTGTCCTTTGAAATACAGAATTTTTAATTTTGATGAAGTTCAGTTTATCTATTTTTTTCTTTTGTTGCTTTCATTTTGATGTCATATCTAAGAATTCATGAAAACTTTCCCCTATGTATTCTTCTAAGAAGAATGAGTTTTAGTAAGCTCTGGGAGTTGGTGATGGACAGGGAAGCCTAGCGTGCTGCAGTCCATGGGGTCGTAAAGAGTCAGACATGACTGAACTGACTGACCGATTCTTCTAACAGTTTTATAGTCTTATCTCTTCCATATAAGTTTTCAAAATCTATCTTGAGTTAGTTTTTTATATGGTGATAGACAAGTTCAGTTTTATTCTTTTGAATGTGAATATCCAGTTTCCTTGTACCATTTTTTGAAAAGACTATTCTCTCCCCATTGAATTGTCTTGGGATCCTTGTCAGAAATCAATTAATCATAAGTGTGGGTCTCTCAGTTTTATTCCATTTTGACGGTTGTCTTGATTGTCTTGATTAGTGTTGCTTTCCATAAGTTTTGAAATTGAGAAATCTAAGTCCTCCAACTTTTTTCTTCTTTTTCATGATTATTTTGGCTCCTCTAGGTCTTTTGAATTTCCATATGAATTTTAGGAAGAGAGTGTCAATTTCTGCAAAGGAGTCAGCTAGGATTTGATAGAGATTGCTGTAGTAGTGCCATCTTACCAATAAAAAGCCTTCTGATCACATGAACATGGGATGTCTTTCCATTTATTTAATTTTCTTCAATTTCTTTCAATGTTTTGTAGTTTTTAGATGTAAGTTTTTCATGTCATTTGTTAAATTTTTCCCAAGTATTTTATTCTTTTGGATGTTAGGATAAATGGACTTCTTTCTCTTTTTTTGATTTGTTTTCTTAATCTAACTTATGGATTGTTCATCGCTATGTATTAAAGTACAATTGACTTTTGTATATAGCTCTTGTATCCTGTGAATGAGTTTATTATAGTAGTTTTTTAGTGGATTCTTTGGAATTTTATATATCCAAGATCATGACATCTGCAAAGAGAGATAGTGTTACATCTCCCTGTCCAATCTGGAACAGGGACCATGCTTTAAGAAACACTGAGATAAAGTTGGAGAAGATTGGATGGGAGGCTCCAGAGTCCAGGTGGAGAGATTCACCCTCAGTAGGAGGAGGACCACTATTGCTTGGGAGGGAGAAAATAGAGATGGATCCAAACCATGGTAGGCTTAAAGAGCAGGCCTGTGAGCAGGAAGTTGTCAAAACTTCCCCTCTGAGGGATCCTATTTTCTTTGAAATTGGCCCTTAAGGGTTTGGAAGGAGAATGTAGGGCAAGGTTAGAAAGTCAGGGGAGAAAAAAGATTTATATGGCCCTTTGGGGAGTGAGATAGAAGCTTGAGAAGAGAGATATAATAATACTGCTGATGAAGCAGAGGTTGGAAGTCGTACATCTAAATTGGTACCAATCTGCTCTATGATTCAAATTACTGATAAAAACTGTATCAGGTGAATGAGGTTCCAGAGCAATGAGCCTGCCAGGCTCCTCCATCCATGGGATTTTCCAGACAAGAATACTGGAGTGGGTTGCCATTTCCTCCTCCAGGGGATCTTCCTGACCCAGGGGTCAAACTCGTGTTTCCTGTGTCTCCTGCACTGCAGGCAGATTCTTAAATGCTGAGCCACTGGGGAAGCTTTCACCCAAAGGCTGGTATCCTAAAAATATCTCAAACTAACTAAGCCTGACTCTCCAGCTGTGTAAGATATACAATCAGGACAGATATAGTATGACTCAGAATCACCTCTAAATAAAACCAGAGAGATTCCTTTATGTCATCCTTGTTCCTGAAGATCTATAGCAACAGAAATTTTATCACATCCCTCCCTGCTCATGTGTTTTAGTATGTGTTTATTGGGACTAAGTTTACACTATGTTCACTTACAATCAACTTTTTAAAAATAAAGGCATTATTATACATTGAGATAGTAAAAAATTTCTGAATAAGAAAGATGAGATACAGTAGTATGAATCTTTGCTTTAATCTCTCTGTCCTGTCCACTTCCTGACCCCATGGAAAAAGCAATCAGCATGCTCAGATTCCAGTCTCTGGCACATTATTATGCTGGCCACCAGGAACCAAAAGTAAAAGAAAGGAAGAAAACTGGAACTGTAATTTAGCACTGTACAAATAAACATTCTCTCTGCAATCCGGCAGGCTGTCAAGTGGAGGATGTCTCTGAACTGTAGGAACCTGAACAAATAGATAGTCCAGGGATCTAAAAGCCTGGGCACCACTAAACCCAGGCTTCCACATGGGAAACCATAATTGGCTAAAAGTGACAGAGGATGGTGACAGTGCTCTTTGGAGAATCTCAAGGAGACTGCTGCTGCTGCTAAGTCGCATCAGTCCTATCCGAGTCTGTGCGACCCTATAGACGGCAGCTCACCAGGCTCCTCTGTGCCTGGGAGTCTCCAGGCAAGAACACTGGAGTGGGTTGCCATTTCCTTCTCCAATGCATGCAAGTGAGAAGTGAAAATGAAGTCGCTCAGTCGTGTCCAACTCTTAGCAACCCCAGGGACTGCAGCCTACCAGGTTCCTCCGTCCATGGGATTTTCCAGGCAAGAGTACTGTAGTGCGGTGCCATTTCCTTCTCCATCAAGGAGACTAGTATAGTTAAAAAAATAGTATGAGGGCTATGTGAAATACATCTTACTTTTATTAATATTTGCTTATTTACTTTCCTAAAAATTTTTTATTGTAAGATGTTTGAGTTACAATATTGTGCTGGTTTCTGCCACACATCAACATAGGTCAGTCATACGTATATATATATCCCCTCCCTCTTGAGCCTTCTTCCCGCTAATGGAGAGAGTAGCGTGGAAACAGATACACTAACATATCTAAAATAGATAGCCAGTGGGAATTTGCTGTATGACTCAGGAAACTCAAACCAGGGCTCTGTTTATTTACTTTTAATAATGACATCTATTGGAGATGGAAATGGAAAGAGAAGATGATGTAAAGAATGTGACATCAGACTCAAGGATCTAAGGAGTATAGGGATTACATGCACATATTCCTCCACACAGACATTCAGATTCAGATAGAGAAGGCTAGTGATCTGACAGTTAATAAATAATGAAATACTTTCATGCTGATCGGTGAAGAGCTGCTCTCCTGAGCTCGTCAAGTGCCTCTTGCTGCCTCAGCATCCCCTCACATTACAGCAGATAAGGGGCTAATACCAGTAGTGGGTGTCCAGGGCTCCAAGCCCCCATATCAAGGTCTCCACTTGAATTGGCCAATAGCCCATACCAAACTGGTTGCTAAATGTCTTAATATCACCCCTGTATATAGATGTTATGTGGAATTACTTGCATGTTGTGAATTGTCTGATGAAGAATTATGGGCCACAGGATCACCTGGGCCATTTGTCAAAAATGCAAATACTCATTGCATCTCCAGGACCGGACAAGGATCTACATTTTAAACTATATGATTCTACAGCGTCCTATCAAGTGTAGTCTGCATTTCCAGGCATGGAACAAATCAGTCTGTCCTGTATTCCATCTGGGCCAAGTTCTTTGGAGAGAGGGATCTAGGTCCTAACACTACGCTTAATGTAGTGCTGGTGACAAAGACGATAAAGAGGGAGGATCATTGATTCAGAAGCACATGTTGAGAGGATGTTAGATCTAATGGGACATGATGGTGGTAGTGATCCTGGTGAGCACCAGGTACTATGATAAGTAGCTTAGATGCATGATCTAATGAAACTGATCACATGGACCACAGCCTTGTCTAACTCAGTGAAACTGTGAGCCATGCCGTGCGGGGCCACTCAAAACGGACAGGTCATGGTGGAGAGTTCTGACAAAACGTGGCCCACTGGAGAAGGAAATGGCAAACCACATCAGTATTCTTGCCTTGAGAACTCCATGAACAGTTACGAAAAGGCAAAAAGACAGGACACTGAAAGATGAACTCCCCAGGTCGGTAGGTGCCCAATATGCTACTGGAGAAGAGTGGAGAAATAACTCCAGAAAGAGTGAAGAGATGGAGCCAAAGCGAAAACAACACCCAGTTGTGGATGTGACTGGTGATGGAAGTAAAGTCTGATGCTATAAAGAACAATATTGCATAGGGATGGAATGTTAGGTCCATCAGTTCAGTTCAGTTCAGTCACTCAGTCGTGTCCGACTCTGTGACCCCATGAACTGCAGCACACCAGGCCTCCCTGTCCATCACCAACTCCCGGGGTTTACCTAAACTCATGTCCATTGAGTCGGTGATCCCATCCAACCATCTCATCCTCTGTTGTCACTGTCTCCTCCTGCCCTCAATCTTTCCCAGCATCAGGGTCTTTTCAAACGAGTCAGCTCTTCGCATGAGGTGGCCAAAGTATTGGAGTTTCAGCTTCAACATCAATTCTTTCAGTGAACACCCAGGACTGATCTCCCTTAGGATGGACTGGTTGGATCTCCTTGCAGTCCAAGGGACTGTCAAGAGTCTTCTCCAACACCATGAATCAAGGTAAATTGGAAGTGGTCAAACAGGAGATGGCAAGAGTGAATGTCAACATGTTAGGAATCAGTGAACTAAAATGGACTAGAATGGGTGAATTTAACTCAGATGACCATTATATCTACTATTGTGGGCAAGAATCCCTTAGAAGAAATGGAGTAGCCCTCATAGTCAACAAAAGAGTCCAAATGCAGTGCTTGGATGCAGTCTCAAAAACGATGAATGATCTCTTCATTTCCAAGGCAAACTATTCAATATCACAGTAATCCAAGTCTATGCCCCAACCAGTAATGCTGAAGAAGCTGAACAGTTCTATGAAGACCTACAAGACCTTCTAGAACTAACACCCCAAAAAGATGTCCTTTTCATTATAGGGGACTGGAATGCAAAAGTAGGAAGTCAAGAAATACCTGGAGTAACAGGGAAATTTGGCCTTGGGGTACAAAATGAAGTTGGACAAAGGCTAACAGAGTTTTGCCAAGAGAACACACTGGTCATAGCAAGCACCCTATTCCAACAACATGAGAGAAGACTCTGTACATGGACATCACCAGATGATCAATACCAAAATCAGATCGATTATATTCTTTGCAGCCAAAGATGGAGAAGCTCTATACAGTCAGCAAAAACAAGCTGACTTGTCTGTGGCTCAGATCATGAACTCCTTATTGCAAAATTCAGACTTAAATTGAAGAAAGTAGGGGAAATTACTAGACCATTCAGGTATGACCTAAATAAAATTCCTTATGATTATACAGTGGAAGTGACAAATATATTCAAGAGATTAGATCTGATAGACAGAGTGCCTGAAGAACTATGGATGGAGGTTCGTGACATTGTACAGGAGACAGTGATCAAGATCATTCCCAAGAAAAAGAAATGCAAAAGGCAAAATGGTTGTCTGAGGGGGCCTTACAAATAGCTGAGAAAAGAAGAGAAGCTAAAGGCAAAGGAGAAAAGGAAAGATATACCCATTTGAATGCAGAGTTCCAAAGAACAGCAAGGAGAGATTAGAAAGCCTTCCTCAGTGATCAATGCAAAGAAATAGAGGAAAACAATAGAATGGGAAAGACTAGAGATCTCTTCAAGAAAATGAGAGATACCAAGGGAATATTTCATGCACAATAGGCACAATAAAGGACAGAAATGGTATGGACCTAACAGAAGCAGAAGGTAGTAAGAAGAGGTGGCAAGAATACACAGAAGAACTGTACAAAAAAGACCTTAATGACCCAGATAACCATGATGATGTGATAACTCACCTAGAGCCAGACATCCTGAAATGTGAAGTCAAGTGGGCCTTAGGAAGCATCACTACGAACAAAGCTAGTGGAGGTGATGGAATTCCAGCTGAGCTATTTCAAATCCTAAAAGATGTTGCTGTGAAAGTACTGCACTCAATATGCCAGCAAATTTAGAAAATGCAGCAGTGGCCACAGGACTGGAAAAGGTCAGTTTTCATTCCAATCCCAATGAAAGGCAATGCCAAAGAATGCTCAAACTACTGCTCAATTGCACTCATCTCACACACTAGCAAAGTAATGCTCAAAATTCTCCAAGCCAGGCTTCAACAGTACGTGAACCATAAACTTCTAGATGTTCAAGCTGGATTTAGAAAGGCAGTGGAACCAGAGGTCAAATTGTCAATATCCATCGGATCATCTAAAAAGTAAGAGAGTTCCAGAAAAACATCTACTTCTGCTTTATCAACTATACCAAAGCCTTTGACTGTGTGGATCACAACAAACTGTGGAAAATTCTTCAAGAGATGGGAATACCAGACCACCTTGCCTGCCTCCAGAGAAATCTGTATGCAGGTCAAGAAGCAACAGAACCAGACAGGGAACAACATACTGGTTCTAAATCGGGAAAGGAGTATGTCAAGGCTGTATATTGTCACCCTGCTTATTTATATACAGAGAACATCATGCGAAATGCTGGGCTAGATGAAGCAAAAGCTGGAATCAAGATTGCCAGAAGTATCAATAACCTCAGATATGCAGATGACACCGTCCTTACGGCAGAAAGTGAAGAACTAAAGAGCTTCTTGATGAAAGTGAAAGAGAGAGTGAAAAAGAAAAAAGTCCTTGCAGCAACGAAGACTCAGCAGAGCCGAAAATCAATAAATAAGAAAGAAAATAGGAGATATATATAAACATTCCCCAGTACTTAAGAACCATTGGCAACTTTTAAGCTAAAGTAAAATACAGTAAAATAATAAAGTACTTACTGACAAAATATTTAGAACATTGAAGCTATTACTGCACCTTGAAAATCAGGTTAAGTAGAGAAAAAGATTTTAAATTTATAGCTAGAAACTGAGTAATAAGGAAAGGGAATCAAGACAACTCACTGTTGAGAAATACTGGGAGGGCAACTGTGATTTTAAAAAGATCATCAAGGGCCAGCTGATGTTCGGACTTGACAATGAGCAGGACAAGCAATCAGGACATGGATAGGTGAAGGAGCTCATAAGAAGGAGTGGCATGGAAGCATAACAAAACTTTATATGCATTCAGTTTTGTTTTGAAATATCCTGCCTGGAAGCTGGGATTAATGAGATCCCAGAGTATTAAAATTTGATTCCAGTTAAAGCATATTTATGCACTGAACTTAGTGAGGAATGACTAATTAATATCTTTGAACTTAGGGGAGGAAAAGCAATATACATCAGAATTGTCTTTTCAAGGCAAAAACAAACAAAATCAAAATCTGGTTAAATGGATTCAGCAAGCTTATTCAGACTTCAGTAGATCAATCTCAGTGCTTTTCTTTGGCTATAATAACTTTCTAATCATCCTTGATTCATTCGTGACATATAGGGAAGACTAGATTTTATTCTTACTAGGATCTGGGCAAAATCCCCACTTCTCGTCTCTTTCGTATCGGCTGGTAGTGGCACACCACAGTGAGTTGTCTTCCCGCCCTTCCCGGGTACATTCGTGATGCCACTGCTGATTGTACTGGAAGGGGAACATGCACGGAGTCCCGTGGGCATTCCCTTTGATTGTGTACAAATCTAAGAGAAAAAAGAGGACAAAGTCAAATAAGTAGTATGGCAACTTTATCTCTGGAAACTGTCAGAGTGCGAATGCATTTTTTATTGACCGAAAATCTACATTCGGCAAGGCCCTTACTTTACCCCGGTTAACCCTTAAGACCTCAACGTCTAGTGTGTGGAAAAGTACAAGGCTGAGTGCTGTGTTCAGGGAAACGCTGATAAGTGGTTTGTTTTGTATAGTTATCTCCTTGTTTGTTTACTATGGTGCACTGTTTCAGTGTTTCCGTGATGGCTCAGGCGGTAAAGAATCCTGTAATGCAGGAGACACGGGTTTGATCTGTGGGTCAGGAAGATCCCTTCTGAAGAAGGGAATGGCAACCCACTCCAGTATCTTCACCTGGAGAATCCCATGGACAGAGGAGCCTGGCGGGCTACAATCCATGGGGTTGCAAGGAGTCAGACGTGACTGACTGACCAACACTGCTTCAGTAGCATACATATTTGTGAATGGATAAGAAGAAAAAAAGTATGTATTATTATTATTTGTATTTAAGTATAATTGCTTTGTAGTATTGTCTTAGTTTCAGGTATATAGCTTCAGATCTTTTTTCAGTATAGGCTATTAGAAGATACTGAATATAGTTGAAGATTTCACTTTAAAATATTTTCCAGTCCCCAAGTATATCAGTCAGCAGCATCTGAATCTTGAGTTTCATAAGTATTTATAATTTATTCACTCAACAGATATCTGTTGAGCATTTAATGTGTTCAGAACTGGGTATTATGATGTAATAGTGACCAAATGAGTAAATTTCCCTTTCATATGGAGCATCTGTTTGAGTGGAGGGGGGGGAGAGAAAACAAAGATATAGATAAACTTGTAGTTTCAAGTAGTGAGAAGTAACCATGAAGAAAAATAAAATAGGATAAGAACAGAATGACTGGGTGTATGTGGTGGGGTTGTGGTTTAGCCACTAAGTCATGTCCGACTCTTTGCAACCCCATGGACTGTAGGTTGCCAGGCTCCTCTGTCCATGGAATTCTCCAGGCAAGAATACAGGAGTGGGTTGCCATTCCCTTCTTCGAGTGAGGGTTGAAGGGGCACTATTTTTGATAAAATGGTCAGTGAGGGCCTCTCTGAATAAGAATTTGGGAAAGTGAGGTTCGGGCCTCTGGACAAGAGTTGTTTTGGCAGAAGGAACAGCAGGAATGCAGGACCTGCATCAGGAACCATGTGGGGTCAACAGGGGAGAGCAGGGAAGCCCAGCGGGCAGGGAACTAGAGAGGCACTGGAGCGTCGGCTCACAGAGAGCCAGCTCTGCCAAGACGTGGACTTCGGCTTTTACTCTGAAGGCAATGGGCAGTCATCAGAGGGTATTGCATGGGAAATCACATGATCAGATTTCCATTTTTAAAGACACACATGGTGCAATGTGGCAAACTGATTGTACACAGAGGGCAAAGTGGATGCCCGGCTATTGGCCCCCAGGGAGGGGGTAGGAGAGATGGCCATGCTGAGCGGCCTGCTGGCTGCTTTCTCAGAGTATTCCAATCATCATTGGTCATCCTTGGCCTTAAGCTGCTCCTGCTAAGTCACTTCAGTCGTGTCCGACTCTGTGCGACCCCATAGACAGCAGCCCACCAGGCTCCCCCATCCCTGGGATTCTCCAGGCAAGAACACTGGAGTGGGTTGCCATTGGCCTTAAGCAGGAGGCAACAACTTTTCATGAATCAACTGGGACTTTCTATAGTGAAGCGTGTCAGTGTGTATGTGCTTAGCTGCTTCAGTCGTGTCCAACTCTTTGCGACTCATAGACTGTAGCCCTCCAGGGTCCTCTGTCCATGGGAGTCTCCCTCCAAGAATACTGGAGTGGGTTACTATGCCACCTTCCAGGGGATCTTCCCGACCCAGGGATTCAACTCACGTCTCTTATGTCCCCTGAGTTAGCAGGCAGGTTCTTTCTCTTTTTTTGGCATTTGACCTGTTTCCCTTAATATTTTTTAATATTTCTTTTCTTAAAAATTAATTTATTTATTTTAATTGGAGGCTAATTACTTTACAATATTGTGGTGGTTTCTGCCATACATTGACATGAATCAGCCAAGGGTATACATGTGTCCCCCATCCTGAACCCATCCCGTCCCTCAGGGTTGTCCCAAAGCACCGGCTTTGAGTGCCCTGTTTCATGCACTGAACTTGGGCTGGTGATCTATTTCACATATGGTAATATACATGTTTCAATGCTATTCTCTCCAATCATCCCACCCTCGCCTTCTCCCACAGAGTCCAAAAGTCTGTTCTTTATTTATATCTGTGTCTCTTTTGTTGTCTCACATACAGGGTCATCGTTACCGTCTTTCTAAATTCCATATATATGAGTCAATGTACTGTATTGGTGTTTTTCTTTCTGACTTACTTCACTCTGTATAATAGGCTCCAGTTTCATCCACCTCATTAGAACTGATTCAAAGGAGGTTCTTTACCATGAGAAGGGGATCAGGGCACTGTCAATTAAGTCAGTGGGTCCTGGAGTGAAAGGGCTGACTGTAGAGATTCCCACCCTCTCTCACAATTGGGAGGGGTAGGGGTGGGTGATACAGATTGGGGCGTGGCACTAGCCTGAGCTCACCCCATATCGCTAGTCCTAGAGGTTTGAGCTGTTTGGAAACTGCTGCTATTTCAGGACACATCCTCTGCCTTCTACCTAGTCTTCCCCTGCATGCATTGTGAGTGTGGGTATTTGGCTGAAATGTTCATATGAAGCAAAAAGCCAAATTCTTCCTTAGAACTGGAGATGCGTTCTCCGGTTCGCAGCACTTGCCTTTTTTCAGTGAGTCCTGAAAACTGGCTTACTCTTGTCTCTGTGTCTCTTTACTCATTTCTCAAGTCTTGTTTTAGATTTTAGGAGCTCCCTTCTCTGCTTCCTACAGTTTTTAGAAATCAAAGCTCTTATGAGGCATCATTCTACAAAGTACCAGAAGGGCAGGGACCATTCCGGTCTCGCTGGCCTTTGTAAATCAGATGCCAGCCCAGAAACAGTCCGTGCTCCATGAGTGTGTGAAGGCTGCTGAATGGATGATTGAATGACTGAACAGAGCTGCATCACAAAACCTGACAAACAGGTTTGAGGTTTCAGAATTTCAGAACTAAGCTGCTTTCTTTGTCTCTTTTTCTTTGTCTGTTTTAAAATCCCAGATATCACAGAGCTATGGAAAATGAAAACACCTCCACTTACCGGCCAGCAAGCCATGCTTTCCTCCTCCCTTGTTTGTTGTTGATGTTGTTTAGTCACTCAGTGGTGTCTGACTCTTTGCGACCCCATGGACTGTATGTAGCCTGCCAGGCTCCTCTGTTCACGGGATTTCCAGGCAAGAATACTGGAGTGGGTTGCCATTTCCTTCTCCAGAGGATCTTCCCAACCTAGGGATCAAACCTGTGTCTCTTGCGTCTCCTGTGTTAACATGTGGATTCATTACCACTGAGCCACCCAGGAAACCCCTCCCACCCCTGACAGACAGCAAATAACGTCTGACAACAGTCTGCCTTTAATGCCTTGTAACATGCCCACCACACAGATGCCAGCCTGGTCTTAGGAGACACTGAGGTGCCCTGCACACATGCTTCATACATGGAACTGACTTTCTACAATAAAAGAAACGTTGGCCTGAGAGGCTCTTATTATATTTATCCTGACAAGGCTTTTAACTTCAAAAATCTTTTCCTTCTACTTTGATTTTCTCTCTCCCTCATCTTTCTGTTCTTTCTCCTTTCCACTGATTCCCAAAGTTATTTAAGTGTTTTCTCCCTTAATACCTTTAAATTCAAAGTTCTGCTTCTTTAGCAGAATTTAGCAAATCTGTTCTAAGACTCTGGCAATCTTTTTACAATAAGCATGTAAACAACTCAAACCTATTTAGCAGAAGTCCCGTGAGGTCCCAGGTGCTGTGTACCTCTTTCATATATTTTACAAATCTTTATTTATGGGCAACCTTTCTAAATATATCACTTCATGTGTACTTCGGTTGAAATTATTTTTTACCTTTGTGCAGATAGTCACAAATGCCTCCACCACCAGACATATAGGAAACCCACTTATGGAGATATTTCCTTGAGGCCACAAGCGTGTTGTCCTGCTTCACCTGGACCATGTACTGGAGTGGGCCTGTGATCGTCTTCTTGTTACAGTGCCACTTCAAGGAAACATGGGTGGAATCACACTCATATATGCTCAGCGGCTGCTCTGGACTAGACACATTCAGGCCCAGGCAGCCACTGCCTCCGATGTTAAATAGGTGGTGGTTTGAAACCCACTTCCACAGCATGTACTTGTTGGATGGTTTGCAGTTCTCCAGGGTCAGTGTAGATTTGCTGGCTTGAATACATTTCTCGAGGTTCTCACTTTGGATAATGAAGATTCCTTTATCTGAAACAGCAAAGTAGAAGAGAATCTCAGGGGGATCCCAATGTGCATGTCTGAGCTGTGACATGTCACACCAACAGCTATTGCATCTCAAACAGGTCTGAAGTTGAATGGGCAGGGCCCACAATACGGGCTTGATTTGTACAAATCAAAGGAGTTTCTTAGGAGGCATACATGGACTTGCTGGAGCTAATGGCAAACCTCTGCTCTAAGACTGGATTGGCCCCCTCCCTGACCCAGTAACAAGGACTGCTTGTGGACCCACTCGGGAACAGCACTGATAGAAAAGGAGCTCGCCACAGCTGGAGGGAGAGGACTGCTAACAATACTCAGGGCTACAGGAGAGACACACTGGGTGCCCAGGGGTATGGTGACTTTTTTTAAAATATTTTTTTCAGACAAGTGCCTGAATGTTAAGAATATGGCAGCTCAATCAAGAGCCGCTGAAATTAACACTTTCCCCATCAAATTTCTGCAGGACACCCAAAGGATAGAATTCAAGGGCTTCTTTGTGTTTTGATAGGAGACCCAGTGCTTGTGAGTAAAAATGCTTCCCCACATTTGTTTTCCGTGCTGGGCCCATCAGAAGTAGAAAGACAGGGACATTTACTCTGGGGTCAGCCTCCTCCTGAGAGAGTCCTTGTTGGGTGGGACTGGCAGCAGCACACAGATGCCCAGGACACCAGCTGAGGTCCCTCGCCTAGCCACGCGAGAAGATACAAGGGCATGGGACGGAGACCACGCAGGCCACTGGGGGCGTGGAGTGAGTAGGCATTTCGTGATACACCCCTGAGCCTCCAGCTCCAGGGATCCAGAAAAGAGGATCTGGATGAGTTTCCTGTGGACAAGCTGCCTGGACCCAGACGGGGCTTATGGGGTATCTCTCTACTCACTACGTGGCTTTACTTCAAGTTGTCAGCCTGGAAGGCACCTACCCACAATAACTATGAATACGTCTTCCCACAGGTTTTTTGAAGATGGAAGTCACATTTGATTTCTTCAGTGTAAGTTCAGAGTGTCCTGAGCACATCGCTGAAGTTCAGTGACTGTTTGATGCTGGTTAAACACACTGGCGGGTGCTGCTTACCCAGGCTCATGGTTGCTGGGTTACTTAGCTCCGACCGTCTGGGCGGGCCCAAGAGTTCTTTTGTTTTCCTGTTCACTAGGCTCTGCTCTTAAACATCTTACTTCCTGTCCATTCTTCAAAAATCTAAAGGGACATTATCAGGTTCCCTTAAAACAACTGTGGTTTAGGGCCAGGCATGTCCTGCGGCAGCGGCATAGGGAACACAGGCAGAGCCTTCTAGAGGTTTCAAACAGTGTAGAATGAAGCTTCTTATGTATTGGTATGTGAGAACAATGCTTCATTTCGATAAAAGTTCTTTTGGTTTTTCTAAAGTTGCTCAGGTCAAGAAGAACTGATTTACAGTGATCAAAATCACTTAAGAAACTGTTAAAAAAAGATTGTCAATGTATTAATGGAAGCTATACTTCATTTAATAATTGATAGTGTTATTTATAACCATATATTTGAGGAGTTGAATTAGTTGTCAGAAAATTGCTTTGATCACCATACATCAGAGCAAAAGAGAAGGGGGTGGAGGCAGAGAATAAATGGTTTTAGGGAGATTTCATTTAGATCAGGAAATTTGTTTTCCTAATGAAGCCCTTGTCTGTGTGGTTATTAGTAATAGTCATTCAAGATCAAATCTACCTCTCGCCAATTCGATGTAGACTCTGATAATTATTAACATTCTCTCCAACTCTCCTATTCACCTTTTCATGCCTGGGTAAAATGTTAACCTTAATTTCTGTTATAATCTACTAAATTTTCACAAAAGGATAATTATTTCACTATAATTGTTCTATAGCTTCTATCTAATATGTACGTTCAAATATATCCAGCTCTGCAATTTACTAGCTGTACCATAGCCCTCTGGGACTCAGTTCATGCACCTAAGATAGGTGGGTAGACTGCCTGACTGGGTGTTAAGAGCTGTGGAATCAGGTATACCCACCACAGACCAGCCTTGTAACTCTGAGCAAATTTCCTGATCTCTGTGAGTCTTGCCTTTCCTCTTTGAACTGGGAATATGTATGCCACTGACCTCATAGGGATGTTAAAAGTATTTCATTAAATAGCTCATGCAGAGTATATCACACACTACCTCTGCACGGGAGGACCTCAGTAAATGTAGGTTGTTATTATTGTCATTATTCTCCTTCTGGCCTCTTGGTCTGCAGATCCAGCTGTAGGTTTGGTTGAACACTTGTAGAATACTAATGTAAGCATGCCACCCAAGACTTCTAACAGTATCACAAAAGTCCAGCTTAGTTTGCTTCTGTAACACATGGTGGGCGCAGAGTTTTTAAACAATCCTGAAATACCATGTTATCAACTTTTATGAAGGAAAAAGGCTCCTCAAGCAGCCAGATGACAAAGTCTTTGTCTCAGTTGTTTAAATGCATGTGTCATTATGAACTGAGTCTTCATCTGTTCATCTTCCACACTATCTAACTGTAAAGTCTATATTGCAACTCTGTGACAAGAAAGACAAAACTACTTGATGTTGACAAGCAGTATATGGATGGGTCAATGAGTGGTCTGTAAGTACATGGACATAAAAATTATATATCACTAAAATCTTAGAGGAATAATGTTTTAAAATATCCAAATTATGAAGTGTTAAGAGGAAAGGAGAGAGGGAATCAGAACTCAGTCCCACCAGTGATCATAAAAATACCTTTCCAAAGCAGAAGATATTAGACAATCCTAGATGGTGACTGCAGCCATGAAATTAAAAGATGCTTACTCCTTGGAAGAAAAGTTATGACCAACCTAGACAGTATATTCAAAAGCAGAGACATTACTTTGCCGACTAAGGTCCGTCTAGTCAAGGCTATGGTTTTTCCAGTGGTCATGTATGGATGTGAGAGTTGGACTGTGAAGAAAGCTGAGTGCCAAAGAATTGATGCTTTTGAACTGTGGTGTTGGAGAAGACTCTTGAGAGTCCCTTGGACTGCAAGGAGATCCAACAAGTCCATTCTGAAGGAGATCAGCCCTGGGATTTCTTTGGAAGGAATGATGCTAAAGCTGAAGCTCCAGTACTTTGTCTACCTCATGCGAAGAGTTGACTCATTGGAAAAGACTCTGATGCTGGGAGGGATTGGGAGCAGGAGGAGAAGGAGAAGACCGAGGATGAGATGGCTGGATGGCATCACGGATTCGATGGATGTGAGTCTGAGTGAACTCCGGGAGATGGTGATGGACAGGGAGGCCTGGTGTGCTGCGATTCATGGGGTCGCAAAGAGTCAGACACGACTGAGCAACTGAACTGAACTGAACTCCATGCTGCTCAGTTTTAGGTTGCTATCACATTTCTACACCCAGCTGCCTTTAGGATGTGGCTTTGGAAAAGTTCTTCAGAATGTATCATAAACAAGTAGCTCTGGCTTACTAATAACAATAAACATGCCATCTCCAAAAGAATAGTATGTCACACGAAGCTAAAAAATGGCCCAATCCCATTTTCCCATTAAGCTATAATGGAATCTGGTGCTAGCCCCATTAATCTCCATAAATTCACTGGAGAGAAAGCAACTGTTTTCAAATAGACTACTAGGAGACCCAATATAGGTAGCAATATTCTGATTATTATCATATGTGCATAAGAGTCATCTCTAACAAAAACATGACGCGAAAATAAGCCACCAGTCCTTAGTGTCTGTAGACAGATTTCAAAAAGGATGAAGATCAAATGTGGGAGGAATCAAGATTGATTATAGATGTCAAGGACATCAGTTCTGCTTGAACACTGATTAAGTGATTAATGAACTACTGCCAGAATTACTAAATCTCTTTGCAGTCAAATGCTATTGTACATCCCTTCATAATTGTAAGTTTAGGAAGAGAAAAAGGATTGATTTACTAGAAGTAACTTATAAACTAATTTTCATCCTTAAAAAAAAAAAATCCATTGAAACTAGTGTTTCTACTTTCTACTTCTGAGTTCCTCTGGAAAGGAGATCATTTTAGATCCACCCTTTGGTCCCACAGGATGACATGTACTTTTCTAAGGAATGGAAGGAGAATTTCTTTATTCATTCATTTCTTCATTCAACAAGCATTCCTTAGGTGCTGACTATGTGGAAGACACTGTGTAGGGTACCAGAGATAGACAGAAGAATCATTTGCTTGAATATTTGCTCTCTAAAACTATATCTATTTGTTCTGGAATCATGCACATTCTCCCAGTTAATGAAAAGAAGGGAGTTTCATCAGTTCCAAAGAAAACATTATAAAATAAACCTTTAAAAACAAATGATGAAAAATAAGAAAAAGGAAAGGACTAGAATTTAAAACACTTTACTGGATCTTCAAGTGATGACATGAGTGAGGTGGACATGCCCCCCCCACCCCATCAGACCTTTCTAGATGGAGAGTGTGTGTGTACATGTACTGGCCCATTTTCCAGGGAGGAGACAGCAGAACAGCACTGGAAGGGAGATAGACGTGGCAGAAACTAACTAACTACCCATAAACCCAGAGCATGAACTTCAGCGCTGGATGAGACCATAAAGCTCATTTAATTGAATCATCCTTATGTTATTATTGTTTCCCCAAATGCTATTTTTTTTCTTAGAAGTTTTATATTCATATACTTAGGGAGAACCACATGTCTAGCTGTATTTACATGCATTTATTTGCAACTTAGACAGAAAAAAATGAACTGCTGTAGATTATTGCCAAATAACTTGAAGTGGTGTCATCTGAGGTTATTGATATTTCTTCTGGCAATCTTGATTCCAGCTTGTGCTTCATCCAGCCCGGTATTTTGCATGATGTACTCTGCATATAAGTTAAATAGGCAGGGTGACAATATACAGCCTTATACAGATGACACCACCCTTATGGCAGAAAACAAAGAGGAGCTCAAGAGCCTCTTGATGAAGGTAAAAGAGGAGAGTGAAAAAGCTGACTTAAAACTCAACATTCAAAGAACAAAGATGATGGCATCCAGTCCCATCACTTCATGGCAAATAGATGGGGAAACAATGGAAACAGTGACAGACTTTATTTTTGGGGGCTCCAAAATCACTGCAGATGGTGACTGTAGCCATGAAATTGAAAGACGCTTGCTCTTTGGAGGAAAGCTATGACTAATCTAGACAGCATGCTAAAAAGCAAAGACATTACTTTACCGACAAAGGTCCGTCTAGTCAAAGCTATAGTTTCTCCAGTAGTCATGTACGGATGTGAGAGCTGGACCATACAGAAGCCTGAATGCCAAAGATTTGAAGCTTTTGAGTTGTGGTTTGGAGAAGACTCTTGAGAGTCCCTTGGACAACAAGGAGACCAAACCAGTAAATCTAAAGGAAATCAATACTGAATATTCATTAGAAGGATGGATGTTGAAGCTGAAGCTCTAATACTTTGGCCACCTGATATGAAGAGCTGACTCATTAGAAAAGACCCTGATGCTGGAGAAGGGGACGACAGAGGGCAAGATGGTTGGATGGCATCACTGACTCAGTGGACATGAATTGAGCAAGCTCTGGGAGATGGTGAAGGACAGGGAAGCCTGGCATAATGCAGGCCCATGGGGTTGCAAAGAGTCGGATGTGGCTGAGCGACAGAACAACACCAACTGGAAGCGGGAGACTTGAGATTTCAAACAGACATTAATGGAGGGTCTAATGTGGCGTGTGCTGGGAGCCCTGCTGAGGGACAGGGAGGCCGGTGTGCTGCAGTTCACGGGGCCGCAAAGAGTTGGACACGACTGCGCGACTGAACTGAACTGAGGAGCCCTGCAGATAGGATACATATATCAGAGTTTGCACTCAAGAAACTGATGTTCTCCCTGGGAGTGCATCATGAAATGTACAGGAAGAACTACAACTTAATGCCAAAATATATTTTGACATAAAAGGTATAATCACAACAGGAGGAAACCAGGATCTCAAAGGTGTCAGTTTGGTCTAGAAGATCAGAAAAGTCAATCAGTCTCACAAGAACACACACACAGAAGAGGCATTTTCATTCAACATTTATTAGGGACCCAATATGTGTTGCATATGGGGGTACACTGGTGAACTAGACCACCATGGGTGCCTATCCTCATTACAGAGACAGAGTTCAGGTAGTAGAGAAAGTATAGATGGAGAGGTGAGGGGTCACACCAGGGAAACTGGACGGAGCAAAAGTTACCAGAGCTCAGAGACGATGAAAATAATCAGCTCTAAGGGTGATGAGAGCCTCACTATATAAAAGTGTTTGGTGGTTGTAGAATATGAAGTTGGAAAGAGGTGGTTTGGGACCATTTTATGAGGAACTTAAATTTTATTCAAAAATCTGTATTTTATTCAGATGAAAAGGAGCTTTTGGAACAAGAGAAGGCATGACTGAGGCTATGGTGTGGAATGTGAATCATTTGATAAAAACATTTATTGAGCACTTTTTGTGTGCTCAGAATTGTTTTAGGAGAGTGTAGGTGTGAGACAAATGTCCAAGCTCCTGCCCTGGAGTTCTCACTTAGCTGGGATGAGCCCATGTGCCGGATGGAGAACATTCTGAAGACTTCTGCTTTGATCCGGCAGAGAGACAGAGCCATCAGTTCAACTGGTGGTGATGAAAAAGAAAGAGACTGATTAGACTCTAGTCTCTTGAGACACAATTCAAGGAGGGAAGAAATGACAGGATATGGTGATTGACAGAACCGGAGAAGGGAGTTGCAACGACTTGTTTTCTGGCTTCAGCTACATGTTAGGCTGTCAGTTGCCTGCCGATTCCTACCATACCATGAGGTTGGGGTCTAAAGCCTCAGGCTGTAATTAGTGTTGGAAAAGTGCCAGCTGGGGGTCCCTGCAGGAAGTTCCTCTTGAGGCCCTTCCACTTCATGCTCAGCACCCCTTCTGCCCACCTCCACCTGCCTTTTAGTGTCCCCTTCTACTTGGCTCAGAGGTTAAAGCATCTGCCTGCGTCTGCCTGCAATGCGGGAGAGATGGGTTCGATCCCTGGGTCGGGAACATCCCCTGGAGAAGGAAATGGCAACCCACTCCAGTATTCTTGCTTGGAGAATCCCATGGACAGAGGAGCCTGGTGGGCTACAGTCCACGGGGTCGCAAAGAGTCAGACATGACTAAGCAACTTCACTTTCACTTTCTACTTTAAACAGCTCCTCTTAGAACAGGCTGAGGTATGAAGTGTTACATAAATATGATTTGAAATGGTAAGCCTTAGTGAGATGTATGTTCTTTCAATTAAAAAAAAAAAACACCTTAAAACAATGAAACAATTCATTGAAAAAAAAAAATCCTCCTTTTATGGTGGATTTTAGGCAAGCAAAGGGTTTTCTGGTGTTTAATAAATAACACCATGACAGTGGCACCTAAGCCAATTGATGTATAAGCTGGTCATGTAAAGGGAAGTGGAAGGAGAAGTTCAGATGCGTGGTTCACGTCAAGTGCTATGCTTAAGACAAGCTATTCGGAAGCCACTGCTTGCCAACTGCAATCCAAAGAAAGCTGAGCGCCGAAGAATTGATGCTTTTGAACTGTGGTGTTGGAGAAGACTCTTGAGAGTCCCTTGGACTGCAAGGAGATCCAACCAGTCCATTCTAAAGGAGATCAGTCCTGGGTGTTCTTTAGAAGGACTGATGCTAAAGCTGAAACTCCAGTACTCTGGCCACCTCATGCGAAGAGTTGACTCATTGGAAAAGACCCTGATGCTGGGAGGGATTGGGGGCAGGAGGAGAAGGGGACGACAGAGGATGAGATGGCTGGATGGCATCACCGACTC
This sequence comes from Capra hircus, assembly GCF_001704415.2. NCBI lineage: Eukaryota > Metazoa > Chordata > Mammalia > Artiodactyla > Bovidae > Capra > Capra hircus. The sequence continues at coordinate 99,877,748 of NC_030809.1, forward strand.
GAAGGACATGAGCCTGAGTGAACTCTGGGAGTTGGTGATGGACAGGGAGGCCTGGGGTGCTGCAATTCATGGGGTCGCAAAGAGTCGGACACGACTGAGCGACTTAACTGAACTGACTGAACTGACCCCATTCCCCTGGGTTTAACTCTCTTCCAATCCATCTGCCCACACAGCTCACACACTTCCTGCCCCAGGATCAGCTCTTAAATCTGTCCAGTTCTTTGCTGTTCTGACACTATCTCAATTTTAGCATGAAAAGGGTCTGGGAGATATGCGGGGCAGGGAGATCACTGCCCTGAAACCAATCTAAAGGTGAGCAATTTCTCTCTTGAGATGTATCGACATTTCCCAGCTACACAAATTCAGGTTTGTCCTGTCCAGTGAGTCAGATTCAGATGTGATTGTTTCCCTTACTCAGATGACTGTAGCAGGAAGGGATGCTGTGTGTGAGTGAATCAAGTCCCGTTCATGGCTGAACGATGCAGGGAAGCTGAATTCTTAATATGTCTTTCCAAACCAGTAAGCAAGGAATTTCTGATGTTTGCAGCCTGTGTACCGTACTTGAAAGACAAAATCAAGGGAAAATGTGTCTGTCCTTCCTGGCCCTCTCTGCATGAATATTTGCATTTTATCAAGATCATCTGAGATGTGGTGTTTATCTCTTGACAATCTGATAGCGCTTAACAAAGCAAGCGGCTTCCTATCAACTGGTTTCTGTTGGGCTGGCCAAAAAGTTCATTTGGATTTTTCCATAACATGTAACAGGAAAACCCGAGTGAACTTTGGGGTCAACCTAATAAAATGAGCTAAGATGCTGAGCACGTTTTAAAATATCCCCTTGTCCTGTCTCAGAACTTCCTTCTCTTTTCCTGCCCTGGCATCGTCCTTGACGTTGAGCCTTCTTTATTCTGCTGAAGCTTCTGAACCTGGGTAATCATCACCTCCACAGGCCTGTGGGACCCCTCTTGCTAAACCTTTTTATGTGTTCTCTTCCCCTTTCTTTCTGATCTCCCCAAATCGTCACTTAGTTCCACAAGGCATACAATACTCTTTCTCACATGCAGGAGATATGAAACCTGGCTTCATGAGCTCTATCGTGCTCCAGCTTTGTCAGGACTCAAACTGCCTTTCACCAACCTCTGTGTGAAGTGGATTAACCCTTCCAGACTGTCCCTGCTACATGGCCACTCTCATTCCCTCCCTCCTGCTCCCTTTCCATCCGTCTCATCTTTAGCAGTAGCTGACCCTCACAGAAAATCTTCTCTCTTTCAAAGTTCTTCACTGTGTCTGTGTATCTTACAGGCAAAAAAAAATTTTTTTTAATTTTTATTGTTACTTTATTTTGCTGTACAATACTGTATTGGTTTTGTCATACATTGACATGAATCAGCCATGGGTGAACATGAGTTCCCAATCCTGAACCCCCCTCCCACCTCCCGCCCCGTATCATCTCTTTGGATCATCCCCGTGCACCAGCCCCAAGCATCCTGTATCTACAGGTAAAATTTTCAGCTGAGTTGAAAACATTTCCTTTGAGCTTTTCATCTATTCTTCCATTTTTTCTGTCTTTATTTAACTCTGAAGTCTCTAACAGACATTGCTTATGTAAAAATCACTATTCACAGCGGCTCCGTTATCATCTTATAGACTGTGTTGAAAATATACCATCTCAGTCACCAGGGAGCCTTGTTACAAAAAGGCATGTTATGGCAAGAAATAGTAAGACAGGACAAGTAAGACATAAACTTCCCTCAACAATGTCTTTGTGTTGAAACTCTGGGAGGATGCGATTCAAAGACTGGGTCACCAAAACAAAGGGAAAAAGAAAACTCCACCAACACCAGAACGGCCCTGGAATGATGTGACGTTACTGAAAGCGAAAGTGTAGATGCTGAGCTTCCCTGGTGGCTTAGACAGTACACAATCTGCCTGCAATGTGGGAGACCTGGCTTTGATCCCTGGGTCTAGAAGATCCCGGAAGGCAATGGCTGCCCGCTCTAGTATTCTAGCCTGGAGAATCCCTTGGACAGAGGAACCTGGTGGGCTACAGTCCATGGGGTCACAAAGAGTAAGACATGACTGAGCAACTAACACTTTCACTTTCTCCATTTTATCTGCTCTGCTTTGAGAATTTGCCCACTGAAGAGAAATACAGATTTCCTTAAGTGAAAGACAGAAATGAAAACAAAACCAAATCCAGACTTCGAACGGTAGACATAATGTTAGTCCTTGGATTTGTTTGCTAAGGCTACCGTCACAAAGTGTCACTGACTAAGTGACTTAAACAGAAACAGACTGTGTTATAGATTTGGAGATTACGTGCCGAAAATCAAGGTATCAGCTGGGTTGGCTCCTTGGAGGCCTGTGAGGGAAAGGTCTGTTCCAGGCCTCTTTCCTTGCTTGAAGATGTCTGTCTTCTCCCGGTGTCTCTTCCTATCATCTACTCTTTATTCATATTTCTGGGTCCAAATCTCTTCTTATGATGACATCAGTCAAATTAGGGCTCACCCTAATCACCTCGTTATAACTTGATTATATCTGAAATGACCTTGTCTCCAAACAAGGTCTCATTCTGAGGTATTTGGGGGTTAGAACTTAAACATAGTTTTGAGAGGGACACAATTCACCCCAAAACAGTCCCCATGCTTCTTACTCAGCTACCTAATTTGCAGACCCCAGAGTTAAATGAAAAGGTGGGGCCCTGGCGGGGACAGGGAGGTCCAGTCAGGCTCCACTTCTCGTAGGCCCACGAGGGGCTGCAACCTCTGAGGTAGAAATCACTGGGAATGTACTCAGTCCCTGGACTGTGGAAAGACGATAGGTCCCCACTCAGTCCCCATGGAACCTGCAGTGGTGCTGCCACTCAGAGGGGACAGCAGCCTTGTCCTGTCGCTGGAGAACACTGGCCGTCCACTTCCAGGCCCTGGGCCTCCGGTTCCCCAGCCCCAGTGCAACCCGGTTGCCATGGTGGGCAGAGCACAGAAGCGTGGAAGAGGAGGCTGAACACCACCCCAGTTTGGTGAGGAATAGGGAGCCCTATCCCAACAGGTGCAAAGCTTCATACTAAGGCCACAGATATGGAGGCCAGCACCAAGGTCATCTCTGGGAACTGGCTAAGTCCCATTGTAATTGTTGCCCAAAGCCCCCTGATCCTTACCAGCCGTGTGAGGTAAGGATCCTTGCCAGCCATGTGAGGTAAGGATCCTTGCCCATGTGAGGTAAAAATACCCACTCCAGTATTCACTCTAGAGTGCCCTAAACAATAACCTAATGACACCTTTCTAGCAGGAATTTTCTTTGTTATGAGGCTACAGACATTGGCTTCTAACCCACAAAAAGCACTGGCTCTCCCTTGAGGTGACCCACTATTCTAACAGGGTCTGGTGGGCTCTCCCCGGTCTGCTGCATTCGCTGCTGCTGCTGCTGCTAAGTCACCTCAGTCGTGTCTGACTCTGGTGGGCCCCATAGATGAGCGGCCCACCAGGTTCCCGTCCCTGGGATTCTCCAGGCAAGAACACTGGAGTGGGTTGCCATTTCCTTCTCCAGTGCATGAAAGTGAAAAGTGAAAGGGAAGTCGTTCAGTCATGTCCGACTCTTTGCGACCCCGTGGACTGTAGCCCACCAGGCTCCAGCATCCATGGGGTTTTCCAGGCAAGAGTACTGGAGCGGGTTGCCATTGCAGCACCCTCATTATCTCTCCTTCTTGCTCTTTGTAAACCTCTCTTCTGAAATACTCTGTGTCTGGAAATGCTTTTCCAAATCTAGCACAGACCACAACAAGGAGGTGACACGAAATGGGGCTGAGCTTGGTGACTCAGTACAGAATCTGTCTGCAGTGTGGGAGACCCAGGTCCAAACCTCGGATCGGGTAGATCACTGGAGAAGGTAATGGCAACCCACTCGAGTATTCTTGCCTGGAGAACCCCATGGACAGAGGAGCCTGGTGGGCTACAGTCCATGGGGTCACAAACAGTGGGACATGACTGAGTGACTAACACTTTCATTTTAAACTCCTGGCTTGTGCTCCATTGTTCCACAGGATTTCATGCCCAAAGAACAAATTCAGAAATAAAAGTTACTAAGAATTCCAAGACCCCAAGCCAGAGAGATTTAAACCGCAAGGACAATGCCTTGCTGAGCGTGGAGTCCTATGAGACTGTTCTGGTCACATGCCTGTTAACTGACCAAGGCTAACACTGTGGGAAAAAGACCCTGGCAAACCACTGAGCACTTCTTTTAGGGTAGAAATGCTTGAACTTAAGAGTATCTGCCTTGGTTTCTCCATCTGCGCAATGATCTTAATAATAGTGCTGTCCTCATAGCATCCTGGTAGGGATTACCTCAGTCACTATGGCCCCTTTATAAATGATAATAAGAGAAAAACAGATACTAACTTTGGACATGGATAGTGAAAAAAAAGCAGCAAAATAAGACAGCAATGTTTACAGTTAAATAATTACTTTGAATTTTCTGTTTATATTTTCATAATTGAAAGGGAAAGTTCTCAAGACCAAGATGTGAAGAGCCAGAAATAATGAAGCCTTTTATTAGCATATTTCTTTGGAACTGCAGTAATCTGGGAAGTATTGTAAATTAACAAGTCATGTGGCCACATATGAAAACTCTTGTCCGTTTTGTTTAGCTCTGTATCACACAACCCAACTTATAGAAATTCTAATGTTGTTCCTCCAGGTTTTCTTGAGTGACTTTATAAAATATTCTACCCTAACTGGCTTACTATAATGTTTATAAGGTGTCCTTGTGTTTGTTTCTTTTATGAGCTATAATATTTCTTTTCACACTGATCAATTAAAAAATATAATTTATGTTCCTAGCTTTGTTTTGGAACATCTCATAAAAGGATTTCAAGGATAATTTCTAAAAGAAAAAGGAGACAAGAGTCTATAAATGTCTCTGATACATTACTTTGATGGATCATATGAAGATTCATCACATAGGGATGGATTCAGAAGAGGCAGAACAAAGGGACTGTTTCTTCAGAAACCCTGGTATAAATAAGCAAATTGTTAGCTCAAAGGAGGGAAGCCGAGGGCACCACCAAGCTCTGTGTGTCTCAGTCTTTCTGGTAATTGGCTTGAAATCGATGCTGTGTAGTATCAGTTACTGCGACAACCGACAATAGGAAAAGAGGTTAGGAACTTAATGAGGAAGAGTAAAAAGGACCAGAAAAACTGGGAGTCTCTGCTGACTCTCAAAGACATGGGAGGAAAGGAGCCAGTTAGAGAAACTGGGATGAGAAAAGTATAAAGTGGAAGAGATTCTGAAAGATGATAGGTGGAGATGGAAGAAACAGAGCCTGAGGGCTGGAGTGGCTGACGACCAGGCAGGGCGGCTAAACCAGGATCTGATCATACTTTTACTTAAATTCCAGATCTCCAGATTAGCAGAATAGCTCATTACTCAAGGCTATAAAAAAATTGCCTAGAGAAAAAAAAAATCAATGGCTTTGCACATTTCTGCTTTGTGAAAATATTCACTTCTACATGTGATCATACAGGTTAGAAAAGGGGGAGTTGAAGAGAGCAAGAGGCTGGTCTCCTGATCCTCCAGTCACGAAATCAAGTTGCATCTCCCAGCGAACAGCAGGACACAGAATGGGCTATTTTATCAGGTTGCAAAACTCTCCAGGGGTCTTTTGCATTTAGTGCTTAAGGGACTGGTTTGAATCTCTACAAGTTCCTGTAAGTGCAAGTTATTTAACCCTTCTTCTTCTGTAAAAGAAGAGTGTGTATTAACAGAACCTGCCTGATCAGCCTGAGGGACATTTTGACCTTTATATTAGAAATGAAAGCTAAGGGGAAAATCTCAAGGTCATGACTTCTCCCCACTGCTGCCTCCAGGTGGTGGTTCCTGTCACCCTCTTTCAAAAGCCCCTTCTATGTGGCACCCTCTCTTCATTCCTTGATATCGGGGTGCATCACCTGGGACTTCTTCCTTGCACGCACTATGTGACTCCAGCAGTACTCCATCAACCTCCCTACCTCAAGGCCTTTACCTTCCGTACAGATGACCTAACACTCTGGCCCAGTGTTTCATCTAACTCAAGTTGTGGCCCATTAAAAGTGACAAAATAAATTTAGAGTGTCCCAACCAGCATTGCAAAACAGCATGGAATGAAACAGAGGAGAAAAGTGGCGGTGCAGCATACTAGGTAAGGGTGCCTTTTAATGATAAAAAGTGGCAGGTGTATCAATATATGTCTGCCCTGCTCAGGACGCCCAGTTCCTTGATCTCCTCTGCCCTGAGAACCTTCGTTCACCTGTTCTCACTTTAGTGACCACTCTTGCAACCATATCTTGGACCTGGTCTCTACTGAGAACAGATCTACCTCCAAAATTCATCATTTCCTTGTATGATCACTACCTTCCTATTCTGCCATTTCTCTCATCTTACTTTCACTGCCTGTTATTTTATTTTCCTTTTTAACTCCTATTTCTTGAATCTACATTTTCTGCTCCTTAATATTCCTATTAGAACTGACTTAGCTCAAGTCATCAGCCTCCTCCCTTATGGGCAATTGCCTGAATCTTCTAGTTGGTTTCTTGGCTGCCCTTCAGAATTCCTCTCTTCAAATCCCAAACTGACTATGGCAGTCCTAAACTTCGAAGTGTGATCTGGTTCTGGTTTCCCTTTTCCAAACTCACAAGACTTTTCTTAGCAGTACCCACTTTACTCAACCAGAGTGTTTTTTTCCCTTGAGCAGAGTGTCTGTGAACAAACTCATTTCCTCATCTTCCATATGCTTCTAAATACAGACGTGCCAGTGTCTTGTCCTGCCACGACTATATTCTGGGATCTACTCCATCCACAGCCCCCGGTGAGACCGCATCCCTGTGTGTACCTTCCACCCCTACCTTGGCCTCCTAGCCGTGGGAAGGCCTCTGATTCATGGGCAGAGCACAGGGACCAGCCAGTCTGCTGTGACCAGTGTGGCCAGATTCCTCTCTTAGGAAATTAAGAGACTTCTGAGGATGCTGTGGGAGCTATCTATGAAAGATCCTACAAGTAGAAGCAGAAGAAACCAGTCCATAGAAAGAGAGCCAAACAGGGACCACCCACCAGCCCCTGAGATACAGAGAAGTTGCTTCATCTCAGGGGCCAGGTCTCTGTCTCCAGGAGGCCCGGTGGCACAGGACCTGTCCACGAGGCCCCTTGAGATCCTGCTGCCCTTCCCTCCAGGCCCGCATTTGCCTGTGACCTTCAGTGGCTCTCTTTCCTCCATCCAAAAGAGCCCAGATCAGAACTCTCAGCCCACTGGACTCTGTTGCCCAATACGTGACTCTGCCTTTGCACACATTCTGTGTTTTCCCCAAATGTTCTTGCTTCCATGGGGCAACTGCCTACTTCTCCTTCAGGAAAACAGTCTGGTTCCAGGGTGCATTAACTTAACTACTGTATGACACTGTATCTACTAATTTTTTAATACAAATTCATTGATAAATGGGGCTTCCCAGGTGGCTCAGTGGTAAAGAATCTGCCTGCCAATGCAGGAGAGACAGGAGAGGTGGGTTTGATCCCTGGGTTGGGAAGATCCCCTGGAATAGGAAATGACAACCCACTCAGTCTGCCTGGGAAATCCCATAGACAGGGGAGCCTGGGGGGCTACATACTAGAGTGTTGCAAAGAGTTGGACATGACTGAACATCTGAGCAGTCACCATAATACCATCCATCATCTGTCTCTCAAGGCTGGGATGCTTACAATAAATAAGAAATCAATCAGTAATACATATCAAATAAATTTTCAGATTAAAAATAGAACATGCATAAACTGCCTTGTATTATTCTGCATGCTAAGTCGCTTTAGTTGTGTCTGACTCTGTGTGACCCTATGGACTGCAGCCTGCCAGGCTCCTCTGTCTGTGGGATTCTCCAGGCAAGAGTACTGCGGTGGGGTGCCGTGCCCTCCTCTGGGGGATCTTTCCGACCTAGGAATTGAACCTGTATCTCTTAGGTCTGACCTGCATTGGCAGGTGGTTTCTTTACCACTAGTGCCACCTGGGAAGCCCCACTTTGTACTATTACATATTCCTTATTAGTGGATATGAAACTGACACAGGTGCGTATTCTCTCCTGGTTGCTCTGGTGATGTCAATCATGGCTAAAAGTAAGTCAGTATACGACAGTGAACACGGTGGTAAACCTCAGCACCCAAACAACTGAAAAAAAGCAGCCATATTTCAGCTTCTATGTCTGAAAAACGTATGGCTGGAGTAGACAATGTCTCAGGTCCCTTCCAACGTGAAGATTTTGTTTCTCCATCTTTGGACAAACAGGAAAAACTTGATTTAAACTCACCTAGATTATACTTGAAATTCCACTGATATGAGTGCTTGAAGTCAAGAAGAAGGGGAGCCTGGGTGACTATTGGAGCATTCAGTGCCCCACAGTCCCTGTGCTTTTAGAAATCACTAGCACCATTTTCATATTTGAAGACTCTCTGTGCCAACTATGAGTGTACAAGAGGTCGTGGACGATTCTAACTTCATAGTGTCCTTGACTATTAAAAAGAAGGCACTGATTAGAAACAATCTCAGCCAGGATTTGTATCTGCTACATATAGAAGGGATTAGCCCATCTGTGCTAACCCTGGCTCAGGGAATCACCAACGCATTCTCTCTGTGTGGTTACTTTCCAACTTCTCCTCTGGGCTGCTGCCCTGTTCTAGTTAGACATGAGCGCTCAGGCAAGATCCACATTTTAAGATGTAAAAGAATAAGCTCGGCACAGTCACTGCTAGTGGAGATGGGTCACCCACCAGATCACATGCCCATCTGCTGGAACATTTTCACTGAACATTTCACTGAAGAAATAAGAGGTCTCTGACCTTTGGCCGCTTCAGGATAAGAATTGCTCAATCAGTCCTTGGGAAAGCCTCCTAGGAATGCAGGAGGACACAGTCCAGACACAGACATGCAGAGAAGGGAACCAGACACTGGTGACACCTTGTCTTACCCTTTCTGTTCAAGCTTCTCCCCAAAGGCTGAGAGGATGGAGGCTGCCTGGAGGCGCCTCCTGGTATATTTAGTTTTCCACCTGCCACCTTCCTCCCCTCACACCTGGGCTTGTGCTTTTGGATGCTGGCTGCTTTGCCCCGAGGCAGCCCATACAGTTATTCAGGAACGCAGGCAATCTCTCTTTCTGTCTCTGTGTGTGTGAGTGCTCAGCGGCTTCAGTTGTGTCTGACTCTTTGAGACCCTGTGAGCCTGACTAGCCCGCCAGGCTCCTCTGTCCATGGGGATTCTCCAGGCAAGAATACTGGAGTGGGTTGTCATGTCCTTCTCCAGGGGATTTTCCTGACCCAGGGATTCAAACCAGCCTCTTGTGTCTCCTGCACGGGCAGGCTGGCTCTTTACCACTAGCGCCACCTGGGGAGCCCTTCTATCTCTGTACCTGTCCCTTTATGTATCTTACGTATAGTAGGTGCTCAATAAATATTTGATGAACTGAGCCGTGAGTACACGTGTATACTGCGGCAGTAACCTCCCCAAACTCCCCACTCACTGGCATGCTGTGTGCCTTGCAAGGGGTCACATTTTGTGATCAGTGCCCTACGGCTGTCACAGCCTCTATATTTTAAAGTGTTAAGAAACTGAAGAGCAGAGAGCTGATTTTGCTCCAGCTCACAAGTTCCTTAGAGCCACAGAGGCTCCTCTTCCCGATCTGGCCGGAGAGGCTTTAATAAAGATTGTTTTCTTTTCCGACGGCGGCGCAGAACGGAGAAGCCCGGCTTGGGGACACTCCACGGGTGGCAGCGTGCGCCAAGAGCGCTTGCTTTGGGGAAGAACAAGATGGGACATCTTTTGGCCATCATTTTCCCCAGAGATGGTCGTCCCAAATACACCACTCCCGAAAAGTTTACGTTTTGAAATATCTACCCGCCTACGCTCAGCGCGCCCCCGGCCACAGTTGAGTCAAACGGCCCGCGAGCCCAGGTACCAACCCCTCGCCGCGCTGCCGACGCGGACCACGGTCTAATCCCGGCTGCTTCGCCCCTTTCTCCTCTGGGTCACCACCGCCCCCGACGTGCCCGCTGGCCTCTCTGGCCCCGGGGGACACTCACCTTGCCACTCGCGGAGCCGCTCGGGGGTGACTGCCCCCGCCGCGGTCTCGGCGGAGCCCGCCGGTACCTGCAGCAGCAGCAGGAGCAGCGGCAGCAGCGGCATCGCTAACCACTTGGCCCGCGGGTCTGCGGGTGCAGCGCCCGCGGGGGGCCAGCGCCGCAGCCCCAGCGCCCAGCCCTGCGGTGCGTGGGGCGGGGGAGGGCAGGACCTCAGCCTCCCCCGCGCTCCACCCCTCCCCGGGGGCCTCGCCGCCCCTGCGGCCCCGAGACCCACTTCGTCAGTCAGCCCTGTCGCCACGGTGGGGGGACTCTGGCTGGAAGACGGAAAGTCGCGGAAGTTCTCCCTTTGCGGCTTGGAGCGGCAGGAGGAAGAGGGGGTGGACAATCTGCCCGTCCCAGAAATTCCTGCCTTCAGGGTGGAGAGGGAGGGGGGAGGCTGCCCCGGGCTAGCTCCTCCTGCTTCCAGTCTTCTCTCTCTTTCCTGGGGGAGGCCGAATAGGAGTTGGGGGTGAGCGAGTTGAAAATCTCTGGGACAGGAAGTCTGACACCTGGGTTTGTACACCACCCGGGTTCTGGAAAACACTGCGGGTTTGGCGGCAGGCAGCTTAGAGGAAACCGAGCTGCTCCGAGGACCCAGGCGCACTGGGAACGCTCTGGACCCCCTCTCCCCTGGAATGTGGAGTCCAGAGGTCCCCGGGGGTGCGCCAGGGTCCCCGCCCTACTCACTCCAGAGAACCCTGAAGCTTCTTCCCTTGCTGAGTTCCTTTCCCCTTTACAAACTACCCACCACCCCCCCTTCCATCTCCTCAGATTCTCCCAGCAGAATAGCTGGCTTATCCCTGTGACAGCTGTTACCTTCTTGTCCCACTTTATCCCCCCCAAAAAAGGTCCAGAAAAGCAAAGTGATTTGCTCTAGGAGGTTACGCTTTAAGTTGGCAAAAGTTCCTCCCTAAACTAGGAAAACTGTGACTAGAATGTAGTCTTTCAGGTAACTAGCAGAACTGTGTGTGTGTGTGTGAGTTGCTCAGTTGTGTCCGACTCTTTGCAGCCCCATGGACTGTAGCCCGCCAGGCTCATCTGTCCGTGGAATTCTCCAGGCAAGAATACTGCAGCGGGTTGCCATTCCTTTCTCCAGGGGATCTTCCTCAGGCAGGGATTGAACCTCGGTCTCTCACACTGCAGGCAGATTGACAGATTCTTTACCATCTGCCTACTAGCAGGGCAGCCTACTAGAAATGTTTAATATTCATGAGAACAGGCTAGTATAGTATCTTTCCTAGTCATTAAAAACATTGTTTATGATGCTAGCCATTAAAACATAAAAGGAGGGAAGAGAGCAAAATGGAGCTTTAAAAAATAAAAGGAAGGTGGTGGAATCTTGGAGAAGCTTGCTTTCCTTAGCTGCCTATTGACCCAAACCAATTATTTTTTGGCAGGGTGTTGCGGGGGGGGGGTGGGGTGGGGTGGGTGGGTACTCTACTGCCACCCTACCCCATGTGGGATCCTTCTCCCTCCACCAGGGATTGAACCCATGCTCCCTGCATTGGCAGCCTGGAGTCTTAACTACTGAACTGCCAGGGAAGCTCCCTCAACCAATAATTTTGAATGATACTGTCAGCTATAGACTGAATTGTGTCCCCAGTACCCCAGACATTTGTTAAAGTCGTAACCGTTCCCCCCCGCCCCAAGTTGTATTTGGATATAGGGATTTTAGGAGTTAATTAAGTTTAAATGGAGTCTAAAGGCTGGGGTCCTAGATAAGGTCGACCTTATAAGGAGAGGAAGAGAGAGATCTTTCCACCCAGGCACCAAGGACAGGCCATGTGAGGACACACAGCCAGAAGGTAGCCATCTACGAAACAGGCAGAGAACTCAGCAAACCCCCAGATCTTCAGGAACTTGATTTTGGACTCTCCAGCCTCCAAAACTGAGAAATATGTTTCCATTGTTTGAGTCAGCCCAAGTGGATTCATACTGTCTTAGCCCAGATCCCCTGGAAGCAGAGCCTGGGATGAGATCCCTGGCAGGGGGTGGAATTGGAGATCAGAGTGAAATAGGGAAGCAGGGACAGCCCTGGGGCAGGCAGCAACAGGTGCATGGCATGGGCAGAGGTGAGGTGCTGTCACCTTGCCCCAGAGGGAAGCTGTGTAGGGCTGGCTGTTGCTGGAGTGAAAAACAAACAAACAAACAAACAAACAAACAAAACAGATGGGGCTGAGAAAATGTGAACATTTCCACTAACTGAGTCAATAAATATTCTTTTATGGAGAAGTCAGCATCCCTGCCTGAAACATGTAGAAAAGGGATGTTTTCAGCATACAGGAGTATATAGACCTCAGGCATGATGTATTTATCAGTCTCTTCTGTGGCCTCAGAACTACATTGCATGCTATGGGAAAACTCCAAAGTAGATGATTCAGCCCTGTCTGAGTGGGCTGGCATCTATTGCAATAGCTGAGTGTTATCCAAGTGGGACAATTAACCACAGAAGTGCACTCCTGATGTTAATCCTTGGTGAGGTGCAGTACAGTGGGAGTAAAAGTGGGAGAGGCCAGGAGGTGCTAGAGTGACTGTGCAGGGTTAGATGTGCTGTGATCGAGTGAAGAATATTTGGGAGGAAGAGGCTGTTTTAGGATGGGAAGAAGCTGTGCCAAAAAATACAGAAGTTGGCGTGAGAACTGCTTATATGGGAGAGAGTGAGTGGGCAGACCTGCTGGAGCAAAGGGCAGCTACTGGGGCAGCCTGACAAGCACGGTCAGTCACTGGGACACTCGGCTACCTCCCACTGGCTGTGGGATCTGGGTGATACATACACCTGCTGTGGCTTCAGTTTTATCCTCTATGTAATGAGGGGAAAAAACCTTCCCTGACCCACAGCAGATAATATTGCAAAGGAGCAGAGCTATGAATATGAGCAGGATAAAGAGGGAAACAAGCCATATTTCATCTTCAAAGCAATTAGTGTAACGAAGAATGGTAATGACAGCTTCCTGGCCTCCTGACACCAAATTTCCTATTCAATGATTAGAAGACTCCTAAAGAGCTAGTTTTCATCTCTTCCTGAAAGTATTGCATGTGTCTTTGAGGTGGGAAATGTGGCAAAGAGCTTTTAAGCCTTTGAGAAAATGATCCTTCCCCATCTCACGGTCTTGCCTGTGTTTCAGATTTGTGAGGCAGGGTAGTGTGATGGTTAGATTAAGAGCTTTGTCACCTATCAGCTGGTTACTTAGTCTCCTTAGCCCCAGTTTCCTCACCCCACCCCCCTTTTCTAAACTTATATATTTGGCTACACCAGGTCTTAGTTACGGTACTAGGGATCTAGTTCTCTGACCAGGGATGGAACCTAGGCCCCTGCATTGGAAGCGTGGAGTCTTAGCCACTAGACCAGGGAAGTCTCTGGAAGTTCCTTCTGTATAAAATGCGGTAGATGGTACTATTTGCTTCATAGTGCTGCTGTATAAAATGAAGTAGTGCTTGGCACAGAGTCTGGCATATTTTCAGTGTCCTTTTATGGGAACTTTGGAAATGGGAGGAGGGAGTGGGGCTGCAAAAAGAGGAGCAAAGGGAGCTCAGGAGGGAACCCCGAAGAGCTCTGTTGTGCTGAACTGATGTCTCCTCCTCACCCCTGCACCCCACACACCTGGAACGCCTGCGCCTGCATGCCTTGTACATCTTCCATCTCTCAGTTTATAACTTTGAATTAGAATTATTGCTTTATGTATATCTTTCACCTGAATGTAAATTTCTTGAAGAGCCCACTACCTTTTCCTTCTCTTAGAATCTCCAGGGTGGCGCTGTTCTGACACTTAGTAAATTCTCAGGATGTCCCTGCTGAATGAGTGAATGGAGGGAAAGAGGTAGAAAGGGATATAGTGCTTGGAGTCATTTGAAACTGGGAAAACAATTAGAAACCTGAACTATGTTGAGTGAAAATGGTGAAGAAAATTCATTATATGCTTGCAGTCTCTACCCACATCATCACATGGATTTCTTCCCTTTATATCTCTTTTATAAAAACATCAGTATTGCATTTAGCAACCTGTGATCCAGTATGACCTGATTTTAATAATCACCTATTTCCAAATAAAGTCTTATTCTGAGGTTCCATGTGGATGTGATTTAAGGGGGACACTTTCCAATCTAGTGTAACAACCATATGATCCAGACATTCCACTCTTAAGTATTTACCCAAGAATGCCCATATAAGGTTTGTTCACGAATGTTCATAACAGTTTTATTGTTATAGCTCCAAATTGGAAACAACTCAGATACCCATCAAGGAATGAATAGATAGATTTAGGTCTATCTATGCAATGGAATACTACTCAGCAATGAAAAGAAATGAATGACTGATGCATGGAACAGCATGGCTGCATCTTGAAACAATTATGCTGAGTGAAAGAAGCCAGACAAAAAAGAGTATATACTTTGTGATACAATTTCTATAAAATTCTAGAAAATGTAACTTAAGCTGTGGTACAAAAAAGTAAGTGAGTTGTTGCTTGGAAATGCGAATGGGAATGCAGGGCTGATGGGATAGGAGAGACTTAACTGAGCTAACAGGGAGTGGGAAAATGCACCAGACAGAAGGAATAGAGGCAAGGGTGGGCATCATATGCTTGAGAAGTTCTCTGAGCAGGGAGACTAGAAATTGAGGTGGGAGGTTTTGGGAACATGACGTCTGAATAGGAAAGGCTTAAGCTAGGTCCAAAATCATGTTTAAAAATCTTTGTGCTAAAGCCAAGGGGAAGCCATTAAGAAGTTTCACTGTGACCAGACTTCTGTGCTATGTTTTAAAAAGAACTTTCCTGCCATATTTTGCAGAACGGATTGGAGGTAAGCAATTCCTAAGGGTTACGAGGCTGCAGCAGGATCTTGAATAAAGAGATGGTTTTTATCTGGACTAGAAAGGTGTTGAGGAGAGGTGATGAGACTGGCTCTGATGTCCTCAGAGCTACTGGGGAAATGTGGCCAGACATCTGGGCAACACCAAGGGCTCAGATGTGATCAGGGACCATGATTTCATAGTAGATGGTCTTTTCTTAATGATATGTGTTAGCCCAGGTACATGCAGGGAGAAGGTGGACACTGGGCTTCATACAGATTGATGTCACCCAGTCCAAATGACAGCAAACTGAAGACAAGAAAGAAGCTGATGATTGATGGTGATGGAATCTCACAGGACTCAACTGCATTATCACAGGTTGGCAAGTGGAGGCAACCAGAGGAGGCCCTGGGGCCAGACTGCCAGTTCCAGACCCTGGGTTTGTCATTTGCTAGCTCTGTGACTGGAGTGGGTTGCTTTACCTCCACTGCCTTAGTTGTTTCATCTGCAAAACTGCAATAATAATAATAGTGCTGTTTCATTGGCCTGTTGTTAAGATTTAAAGAGTTTATACCTGAAAGGGGCTTAGAACAGTGACTGACACAGAGTAAACACTCTACCAAGGTAGTTTTATTACTAATTGTTATTACTTAAATAAAGAAAATATTTGGGGGGCAAACAAAGAATGAGAGGTGATTTGGTTTCTTGCTGGGTGGAGAGAAAAGCCGTACAATGGTCCTGGTTTCTTCTCAGGAGCTGCCATGCCTGGAGTGCTGGCTGTATCAACACCATGGTGGTGAAGAGGTAAGGCAGCCTGGGTGGGAGTCTGCTTTATGATCTATGCCAAGTCATAGCACCGCACCCAGCCTCAGCTTTCTTTCTGTAAAATGGAACACTACAAGTGTCCACGCCATGTTGGAAAGTGTGGAAAACACCCATAACTGGCCAGGAGTGAGCACTCAGGAAATGTGACCACAATCATTAGATAATACTCACATTGGTTATTCTGTGAAGTAGGTCTCATTACAGTCATTAGATGCTGATGAGGACACTGAGAGCTTAAATGACGTATTGTTAAAGCCCTGCCCTGAGCTACCCATTAGCTTCATGTAATAAGCTATCTCATTAAGAGGAAATCGTACCTTAGATAAAAGAGAATATTGGTTTATGTAAGACAGGAATTTTCTAACCTATTTAATATGTATTTTCAGCAGCTTTCCCCGAGCCATTTATTAAACACTCCTGAGTGTGTTCAGAATATTGCTTTCTGTTGTGCTCGAGCCGCAGTGTGGTATTTTAACTAATAACACCCACAGTGGCTGGAGTACTAAGGGGTGAAAACAACTGAAAGTTCATTGGGCTAAAGGCCAGTTTCAGTACTGAGGTAATGAACTAGTTTTTCACCTCTGCCTAGGCAGGGATTTGTATCAATTCAATTCAATTAATGGCTCTCCCAGTATGCAGTATTTAGCCAGAAATTTCCACTCACTTGGGAGTTTCAGCTAAGCCTCTGTCTTGACTGGTCTTCACGCTGCTGCTGCTGCTAAGCTGCTTCAGTCGTGTCTGACTCTGTGCGACCCCATAGATGGCAGCCCACCAGGCTTCTCTGTCCCTGGGATTCTCCAGGCAAGAACACTGGAGTGGGTTGCCATTTCCTTCTCCAATGCATGCATGCATGCTAAGTCGCTTCGTTCATATCTGACTCTGTGTGATCCTGTGGACAGCAGCCCACCAGGCTCCTCTGTCCATGGAATTCTCCAGGCAGTAATACTGGAGTGGGTTTCCATTTCCTTCTGACTGGTCTTCATAGGGTATCTTAAGTCTCCCCTGCCAGCGCGTGATCTCATTTCTGCACACTCATGTTCTCCTTCCGTTTTCCACATGTAGCTTTGCAGAGGATGTGCAGACGAAGTAGGCAAAGGGGCACACATCTGGAGAAGAAACAGGAACCCCTCTGGGGAGCATGACCACCAGCAACACGTGTTGTCTGAAACCTAGCTGGTCCAGCAGTGCTCAGCCCTCACCATGGTCAAAGTCCCCGGAACAGCTTTTAAAAACCACCAACACAGAGGCCCCAACTCCCAGTGATTCTGGTTTAGATGATCGGGAGTGGGACCCAGGTGTCAGTATGTTTTTTTTTTTAAGCTTCTAAAGTGATTGTAATGTGCAGCTGGGGCGGAGAATTTCTGGTTTCTCCCATGAACCTCTCTTGGGTTCTGAGTAGGTAGGGGCAGAAGGTAATGTCTGGCACTTGAAAAGGAAAGGAAACCTACAAGAAACCTCTTAGTTCAAGGAGAGAGGCTGGTTTTAGAAGTAAAATTTCCCACTGCTGTGTTAACACAGGGAGAGGGGAGCCAGGTGTGGGCAGCAGGTGGGGAAGCCTGGCATGGCTGGCATGGGCGAACGGCACCGCCTGGCTCTAGGGGCCCCATTTAAGAATTTGCACTGTGAGAGAGCCTTCTCCAGCCCTGCATCTCCTGTTGTTACCCTGCAGGCTATAACTTTCCAGAACTTAATGGGAACCCTGGGGAACAATCAATATTTATTTTAACATTTGTCATTTTCTAGTAATTTAGATATTCTATTCCATTTAGTATTGAGAAAAGTGCATAAGATAGTTTTTTTTTTTTTAATCACCAGTGCTGTTTTTAAAATAAAAACAATAACCAAATAGAGGGGTGGTTGCACCTTTTGATTTCACCTAAAGAAATTCTGGTAAATCAAAACAGGTTCTGTGGGCATGTTTGCATCTTGAAGGATTAGGTGAAAGGAGGAGGAGAAGAAAGAGAGCAGGGTAGAGTTGATGGGTTAAAAATCCTTCTTCCTTTATTTCTTAGCTGTGTTACTTTGGTCAAATTACATAATCTTGCTGAGTTTCCTCTCTGTTTGTAGAACAAAAACCTACCATGCAGGTTGTTATAAAATGAGAAATAATGTTGAGTCAAATGCCGTGCTCTAGCAGGGCCTCCTCCATGCTCTGGGACCCAAAGCCATTCTGTGGGAGGGAAAATGATCCTGATGGATCAGGGACAGACAGCCTGTGGTGTGTTCATACTTGTCTTCTCACATGTGCCCAGAGGGTTGGAGACTTGTCAAGTCTCATTTCTAAGACAATTCAAAATGTTAAAGCTCAGGGTGGAAGATAAAAAGAGGATTAGACATGAGCTAGTCATGGGGCTATGGAAAAAAACTTGCAGACAAAGAGCTTCATCTGCCCTTCTCAGGTTAAATGGGTTAAGTATTAAAGTTCAGTGTAGCTTTCTGAGAAGCAGGTGTGCAAAGATAAGTGAATAGAGCACTAATAAGTTGGCAATCCTGTTTTATTTTGCTTGGAATTCTAGAATCTTCCAAGGAAGGCTACTTAGTTTTTCCACACCTTAACAACTTTTCTAAGCTAAAACAGAAATCACAGCGTTATTGAAAGTATGGATTTTGTAAAAGGAGATGATATTGGTAGTTAGATGACCAGGACTTCATCAATTTAACTTAATTTTTCCTGTATTATGTTTATAAATCAACATGTAGTTTTGTTCCTGAATAATGGCTTCATTTTCATTTTATTACTAGAAAAAAGCAATTTGTTGGCCAGAAACCTCAGCCTTTAAGACTGATGGGTGAAATAACATTCTTAATACATTCCTAGTGAATCCAGTGGATTAGAAAATTATAGAAGACCTTTGCTGTATATTTAAAAATTTTTTACTTTCTTGGGCTCAGAGCATGCAGGATAGTGGTAGTTTCTCAGCTAGGGATCAAACCCACATCCCCTGCGGTGGAAGGACAGTGTCTTAGCCGCTGGACCACCAGGGAAGTCCCCCTGGTGTTGTAGCTTAATTGAGATGAAATTGACAAACAGTAAACTACCTACGTGTAAAATATACAGTTTAAAATTTTTTGACAAATCTATACACCCTTGAAACTGTTATCATAATCAAAAGAGTGAACATATCTATCCTCCTTACTAATTCCACTGTGTTCCTTGGAAAGCCCCTTCTTCCATTATTCCCTATCCCAGACCCCAGTCAACTACAGATCTGCTTTCTGTCACTATAGACTAGCTTGAGATTTCCAGAATTTCATATAAATGAAATTATATAGCATATGCTTTTTTGGGGGGGGTTCTGGTTTCTTTCATTCAGTATTGTTATTTGGAAATACAGCCATGTCATTGCATACATTATAATTTTAATTATTTTTATTTCTGAGTGATTTTTCCATTGTATGGATATACCACAATCTCTTTATCCATTTACCTACTGATAGATATTTGGGTTGTTTCTAGTACTGTGCTATTATAAATAAAGTTGCAAAGAACATTCATGCATAAATCCTTATGTGGACACATATCCTTTCATTTTTCTTAAGTGAATAACTATAAGAAGAATAACTGGATAAGAGAGTAGTTATGCATTTAATTTTTTCAAAAGCTACCAAATTGTTTTCCGAAGTGGTTGTACCATTTTACCCTCCCACCAGTAGTATGTAAATTTCAGTTCCTCCATATCCTAGCTGTTGTGGGTTGAGTTCTAGCCTCCCTAAAGATGTTAAAGTCCTGACCCTCAGTACTTGTGGCCTAATTTGGAAATGAAGGTATTACATGTGAGAAAGTTAAGATGAGGTCATCATGACATTTGGACACCAAGACAGGCATGCATACAGAGAAAACACCACGTGAAGATGAAGGCAGAGATTGCTGTGATCCATCTACAAGCTAAGAGACGCCAAAGAATGCCAGCAAATCCCCAGAAGCTAGGAAAAGGGCATGGTAGGGAAAGGGCATGGCAGGAAAAGGGCATGGAACAGGTCTTTCTTTCAGAGCCTTCAGAAGGAACCAACCTTCTGACACTTTTTTGGGTTTCTAGCCTTCAGAAACGTGAGAAAATAAATCTTGTTTCTTAAACCACCTTCTTTGTAGTACTTTTGTTATGGCAGCCCTTGGAATCTAATATTCTTAACAGTATTGAGTATGGTCAGTTTTTAAAATTTTAGCTATTCTAATAGAAGTACAGTGGTATTTCATTGTGGTTTAAATTTGCATTTCTCGTACAGCATGGTGCTGTATGTCATTAATAAGGTTATGTATTGCTATGTATTGAAATTTGCTGAGAGTAGATCTTGTGTCCTCACCAAAAAAATGGTAACTCAGGGAGATGATGGATATGATAGTCAACTAGATCATGGTAATCATTTCACATTGTATATGCATGTTGTATACTTTAAATGGATGCAGTTTTATTTTTCAATTCTACCTCATTTAAAAACAAATAAATTTGCATTTCTCTAATGACATGTTGAAAATATTTTCATATACTTATTTGATATCCATATATCTTCTTTGATAGAGTATCTGCTCAAATATTTTGCTCATTTTTTGTTTTCTTATTACTGGGATTTGAGAGTTTTTTACAATTTGTAGATAGAAGTTCTTTATCAATGTACACTGTAATTTGTAAATATTTTTCCCAGTCTGTAGCTTATTTTTTTATTCTCTTAATAGTGTCTTTTGAAGAGCAGAAATGTTAGATTTTGGTAAAGTTCACTTTATCAGTTCATTCTTTTATGGATCACACTTTTGAAATCTAGGTATCTTTGCCTAATCCAAGGTCACAATGATGTTCTGTACTTCTTCTAAATGCTTTATATTTTAAGACTTTAATTTTAGATCTTTGGTCCATTTTGAGTTAATATTTTTTTGTGTAGAGAAGTTTATTTGTTTACATGTGAATAAGCCGTATTTAATTTTGAATATTGTTGGATTCAGTTTGCTAACATTACGTTTAGAATTTTTTCCATCTGTGCTCGTGAGGGGTTCTTTAGTCTTTAGTTCTCTTTTCTTGTAATGTTTTGTCTGGCTTGGTACCAGATTAATGCTGGCCTCAAAGAATGTGTGTTGGTAAGTATTCACTTCAGTTTTCTGGAAGAGTTTGTGTAGAATTGGTAGGTATTTTTTCTTCTTTAAGCATTTGGTAGAATTCATCTGTAATGCTGTCTGGGCCTGGTGTTTTCTTTGTGAGAAGATTTTCAATTGCAATTTCAGTTTCTTTTGGAGATCTAGGAAAGGCAAGTTACCTACTTTTTTCCTTGAACAAACTTTGGTAGTTCTTGTCTTTCATTCTTCCATTTTATATAAACTTTCAAATTTATAAAGTTTGTTCATAATGCGCGAATTCTAAGTTGCTTCAGTCGTGTCTGACTCTTTGTAACCCTTTGGACTGTAGCCTACCAGGCTGCTCTGTCCATGGGATTCTCCAGGCAAGAATACTGGAGTGGATTGCCATGCCCTCCTCCAGGGGATCTTCCTGACCCAGGGATCCATCCCACATCTCTCAGATCTCTTAGGTGGGCTCTTTACCACTAGTACCACCTTGAATTCCTCATTTATAATAGTTCCTTATTTATGCACTTAATATCTGTGTAATCTAAAGTGATGTCACCAGTCTCTTTTCTGATATTGCTGCTGCTGCTGCTGCTGCTGCTGAGTTGCTTCAGTCGTGTCCGACTCTTAGCAACTCCATGGACTTCAGCCTACCAGGCTCCTCCGTCCATGGCATTTTCCAGCCAAAAGTACTGAGTGGGGTCCCATTGCCTTCTCCCTTCTGATATTGGTAACTTGTGTTTTCTCTTTTTCTTTTCCTCATCAATCTGGCTAAAAGTTTTCCCGTTTTATTTATCTTAAAGAAACTTTTGGTGTCATTGATTTGCTCTATCGCTTTCCTATTTTCTATTTCAGTTTCATCTTTATTATTTCTTTCCTTCTGCTTACTTGGATTTTATTTTTTTCTTCTTTTCAGTGTCTTGAAGTAGAAGGGTGAGGCTGAGATCTTTCTTGTTTTCTAATACACTTATTGCTACGTACTCCCTTTACTACTCTGGTGGCATCTTAAATATTCTGGTATATTGTACTTTCATTCAGTTCAAAATGTTTTCTAACTTTCATTCGAAGTTCTTTAACCCATGGGTTACTTAGTAGTGTTACTTACTTTCCAAATACTTGAGAATTGTCCAGATATCTTTTTGCTATTAATTTCTAATGAATTTCTTTGGTTGAAGAACACATTTTGTATGACATAAGTCCTTTTAAATTTATTGAGATTTGTTTTAAGGACTGGAGGAGTGTGGTTTACTATGCTAAATTTTTTTTTTGAAAGTCATAGTATCTTATTTATTTATATCATACCAGTTGTAAGCATCTGTGCTGAGTGGTTAGTCATCAGTCATGGCTGACTCTTCGGGACCCCTGTAGCCCCCCAGGCTCCTCTGTCCTTGCGATTTTCCAGGCAAGAATACTAGAGTTGGTTGCCATTTCCTATTCCAGGGGAATGCTTCCTAGGTGTCACTAGTGGTAAAGAACCCATCTGCCAGTGCAGGAGACATAAGAGACACAGGTTCAATCCCTGGGTTGGGAAGATCCCCTGGAGAAGGGCATGACAACCCACTCCAGTATTCTTGCCTGGAGAATCCCATGGATAGCGGAGCCTGGTGGGCTACAATCCACAGGTTTGCAGAGTCGGACACAACTGAAGCGACAGCACACACATACTCCAGGGGCTCTTCCTGGCCCAGGAATCAAGCCAGTGTCTCCTGTGCCTCACGCGTTGCGAGTGGATGCTTCACCTGCTGAGCCACTGGGGAAGTCCCTCACTTTTAAAGTAGTTTTCATTGGAGTGTGGTTGATTTATAATGCCATGTTCATTTCTACTCTACAGCAAAGTGAGTCAGTTACACTTGTACATATGTCTGCTTTTATAGGGGCTTTTCCCAATGCAGGTCATTGCAGAGCATTGCATAGAGTTTCCTGTGCCCTACTGTAGGTTCTTATTGGTTATCTATATAGTAGTGTGTATATGTCAATCCCAAGCTCCCAACCCCCTTTCTCTCTTGGTAACCGTGTTTGTTTTCTAATCTATGACTCTATTTCCATTTTGTAAATAAGTTCATTTGTCCGTTTTTTTTAGATTCCACATAAAAGTGATATAATATGATATTCGTCTTTCTCTGTCTGACTCCACTCAGTATGACAGTCTCTAAGTCCATATGTGTAGCTGCCCGTTATGCTAAGTATTTCATATGTGCTTAAAAAGATCACATTTTCTTCTGTTATGGGGTAGAGTGTTCTACAAATGCCAATTAGGTAAGTCGGGAGAACTGCAGGCCTGTAACTTCAGGCCACCCAAGATGGCCGTTCTCTTGCTCTTCACACATCCCCTGCCTTACCTACACCCTGACTGTCCTTTTCCATTCAGTCTTAAAGTCTAGTCAGAAACTGCCTGCATACTTGAGAGCTCTCTCTACTATGACGGTTTATCAAAGGGTCAGTGAGAGGCATGCTCCCCTGTTGGTCTGTCTGAGCCAACCTGGTGTCAATTTCCCTCTCCCTGGGGTGGCAAAGACTGCCGCCTCGTCTTGTCCACCTTCTGATGCACTTGTTGAGGGTGTTGCTCCAAGACCTTGCTTCAGACATGTCAGACTCCTCCCATCGGTTAAACCACTGATGTCTCTGTCATTAACCCAGGCTCTTTCTTTGGTCTGGAGGTAGGCAAATACAGAGATTGCAAACTCAACAATGACTCACCTTCTTGTTTCCTATCTCTCAGGGATAACTATCCTTTAATGCCCAGGGTCCATTGCCTTGAAAATCAAGTTTCATATATATATATATAATTTTTTTTTTTTTTGGCAGGAGGGAAGGTAAATCTGGTTTGCCCCTGTTAGTCCATCTTTTTTGAAAGTAAAAGAAAAAAAATTTAAGGGATATTTTTTCTCACATTTACATTTGACCTCCAAATTGGCTTTCAGTTCAGTTCAGTTGCTCAGTCATGTCCGACTCTGCAACCCCATGAATCGTAACACGGCAGGCCTCTCTGTCCATCACCAACTCTTGGAGTTCACTCAAACTCATGTGCATCGAGTCAGTGATGCCATCCAGCCATCTCATCCTCTGTCATCCCCTTTTCCTCCTGCCCCCAATCCCTCCCAGCATCAGAGTCTTTTCCAATGAGTGAACTCTTCACATGAGGTGGCCAAAGTACTGGAGTTTCAGCCTCAGCATCAGTCCTTCTAATGAACACCCAGGACTGATCTCCTTTATTATGGACTGGTTAGATCTCCTTGCAGTCCAAGGGACTCGCAAGAGTCTTCTCTAGCACCATAGTTCAAAGGCATCAATTCTTTGGTGCTCAGCTTTTTTCACAGTCCAACTCTCACATCCATACATGACCACTGGAAAAACCATAGCTTTGACTAGATGGACCTTTGTTGGCAGAATAATATCTCTGCTTTTGAATATGCTATCTAGGTTGGTCATAACTTTCCTTCCAAGGAGTAAGCGTCTTTTAATTTCATGGCTGCAGTCACCATCTGCAGTGATTTTGGAGCCCAAAAAAATAAAGTCTGACACTGTTTCCACTGTTTCCCCATCTATATCCCGTGAAGTGATGGGACCAGATGCCATGATCTTCGTTTTCTGAATGTTGAGCTTTAAGCCAACTTTTTCACTCTCCTCTTTCGCTTTCATCAAGAGGCTCTTTAGTCCCTCTTCACTTTCTAAATTGGCTTTAGAGGAGGAGAAAGAGGAGACAGGAAAAAAAGACTAGCAGAAGAAGTCTAGAAATCTGTATGTAACATTTTTTTTCACTGGCTCATAACTCTGTTTGGCTTTTTCCCAAGGAGTATTGGTTGTGTATGTGTGCTTGTGATTAGTATATAATGTATTTCACAGTTAGCTAAAATGAGTAGATTTCAAAACCAATGAATAAACTTAGAAAACACCAACCAATCAAATCTGAGCAGCCAAGTTAGATGTAAAATCTTAGAAGCGTATTACTGTGCCTGGGCTAAACTATCTGTTTTTAAGGGTACAAATGAACTTCTTTACAAAACAGAAGTGAGTCACAGATGTGGAGGACAGGGTTTTGGTTACCAGGGGATGAATTTGGAGACTGGGGTTGACATATACACACTACCATATATAGAACAGATAATTGATGAGAACTTGCTGTATAGCACAGGGAACCTCACTCAGTACTCTGTAATAGCCTTTATGGGAAAAGAATCTTTTAAAAAAGAGTGAATACATATGCATATGTATCACTGATTCACTTTGCTATATACCTGAGGCTAACACAACATTGTGAATCAACTACACTCCAATAACAAATTTAAAGAAAAATCAATGTCTGTGTTTTATTTAAGAAGAATACTTCAGACTGATAGTCTTATTTTATGAATGATTCTGACATTGGGATATCGGATTTTCATCCAGCTTCACAGTAATGCTATTTGAAGGACAAGGGGCTGCACTAGGCGTTCATCCTAAGAAGCCCGATGAGTGGCCCCGCACTCCTGCAGTCACCCCTCTTCAGGCCATGCATGCCTGCGCCCACCACTTCTGGTCCATCCATCCACCTTAGGCAGTACAGGAAAAACACTGACCAGGGCTACCCTTCACCCTTCTTTCCTAGTCTTCACGAAGACTGTTTGCCTTCCATCAGCATTGCTTAGACCATAGAAGAGAAAGTACTGTCACTGTCTTGAACCAGTTACTAATTTTATCTGTGAATGTCTACATTTTCCTGAGTCACTTACTCAAATATGGTCTCTTGGGTGATTTCTACAGGAGGTTAATCATCATTTGTGCAGACTTTTGCTAGTTTCACTTCCAGAGTAATTTAACTTCCACCTCTGGGGATGGCACAGTTGCCCTCTGCTGTGTTAAAGGATATCAGTTGTTAGATAAAGGGATGCTGTGCTTAAACCAGATCAGCCAGGTAGCTTGACTGTACTTTCTATACAGTTCCACTCCCTCCAGCATGATGAAACACTCTGCCTTCTGGTTTTTCTCTGGTCCTCTGCCTGTAATTGTACTCCCTGAGGGGGTTGTGTGACTCATCTAGGTGAGCCATAGAAAATTTGCATCTCTTTCCACCTCATCTTTCTTTCTATGTTTTGACTTGTGCTTTCTATTCAGGCAAATTCCTGTTTATTAGTAAGAGCAATTATTTTTCAAGAAAGGTTAAACCCAGATCTGAACTGGTCCTGGCTTGTTAGCTTGAGTTTCTTAAAAAAAAAAAATAATAAAATCTGAAAATCTGTCACTTGTGGTCATTGTTTATCATAAATAGTTGTGACCTTGTTATTTCTATTAGCATTCTTAATTTTGCCTGCAAGGCCTCATGACCTACATTATTCCTCTTCTCCCAACACCCTCCATCTTCCCCACTGCCTGCTTTTTTCTCAGAAAAGCCTGCAATTTGTTTTCTGGGCTGTCCCTCTTTGGGGACTGGCTAGGGAAAGGACTACCTCACTGTGAAATTATTTTCAGAACTAAGCAATGACCTCTAAGGGTATGCAATGTTAATCTGAGAAATGTTGCTTGAAAATGTTTTCCATTTTCTCCCTTCATAGCAGATATGTCAGTCCTTTGAGTCCCAAACCTTCCAAGTGTCAGCACCCAGTGGGTTATGAGTAAAGTCTTCTTAACATTCAGACCCGAATTTCATAGGTGCTATTCTTCACCATGGTGTCTGGAAGACTAACGGGACCTCTTCTGAGGCTCATATTCACTTCTAGTATCTGGGGATCCTCGGGGAAGGGGGGCACCTTGCATGCCCCATGGCAGCTTAGTGGGGCTCCTTCTGGCAATTGCCTGCAGGGTACCACACCCAGGCCTGGAACACTGCCCCAGCTCGACCCCCTGAGCTGGGTATGAGCCTCCAGACCCCTCCCCGGCACCCCCCCCAGGCTTTCATCACCCCCTGCACTCCCTCCTGCTGCCAGGCTCCTGGCTCTGCTCTCTGCCCCAGCCCTGACCGAGACTGTTTCACTGCATCCACTCACCTCTGCACCATAGCTGGATGCTCTGCCTTCCCAACCAACAGGGCCCATCTTTCTTTTGGCATTTGGAGGCTGCTCCTGTGATCTTCTCCTCTCAAAGGGGCCCCCCTCAATAGACCTCAGGGTTTAGCAGGTCAGACTTCAGCTTACACAGAATTCTTTCAAGAGCTGGCTTAAGAAGCTGCCCCGTCATGTGCCTAGAACCAGCATTCTCTGGTTACAATCTGATACTTGCTTTGCGTTATCTAGCTCGTGGTATCAGAGACTTTTCTATGTTATTCTTTTTCACGTGCTTCATGTGTTTTTCCTGGAAACTTGCTGTCTGTTTTGCCTCCTCCCTTCCTCAGTTCCCTAATTATACCTGGACTTCGGCCTTGGCTATTCTGTTCTTTTTGACAGAAAGTGATGATTGGAGGCACTCAGTGACTGAATCCAGCTATCATTTACTGCACATTTATTGAGTGTCTATGTCAACTACTTTAATGTATTGTTTCAGTTAATTCTCACAACAACTCCAGGAAATAGGTAAGAATACACGCAGTGGTGATAAACAGAAGCGGGGTGAGGACAGGAGTACCTGTCAGATCGTTGTCTCTTCCCTGTGGACTCGAAGTGTGTGAGGTTAAACACAAGTAAATGTTCACATCCCGTTACTGCCTACATCTAAGTATAGGATAGTAAATGGTAACACTGAGTGCCTAGAAAGTTGTTTTGCAACTGTGACATAAAAATTACTGTGTATCCTTTCCTGTGTCCACGTGGAACTGAAATCATTTTCAAGTTTTTGAATGAATCATGGAATTTTAGTAAGGCATAAGTTGGTTATCTCTTAAAATGAAAACTAGATTTGGATAAGCCAAACAATGAACATGACCAAGAAAGCTTCAGAAAGAAAAGCTTTGTGTATTTTTCTTGCCTCTATGACAGATTCATATCTTTTATTATGCCCAGTACTTTTAATTTTCTTTTATTTCTATTTTTCTTCTCCAAGTCTATCTTCTTAGTAGAAGAGTTTGCAAAATCTGACACACTTCTTGAAATCCATGAAGTAGATGTTTAATATACCAAAACTATGCAAGATATGTTTAATAGTCTGCTTAATTTAAAATTTCATTTCCCATTGCGGTGTTTATAAAACTAGTAATATTCTGTAGAGAACGTGGGAGAATCCCATGGAGCCTGGAGGGTGACAGTCCATAGGGTTGTAGAGTTAGACGCGACTGAAGTGACTTAGCATGCACACACAGAGAACATAGGAGAATATTGTAATTTATTACGAAAGGAGATAAATAAACAAAGACAAAAAGACATAGTTCTTATTTTTAAAAAGTATGAAATAATAATTATTAATCACACAGTAAAATTATGAAATAACTGTTAAGTTTATAAATAGTGTTAAAGTGTTTTTTTGTAAGACATTTCATAAAGGTGATTACAACTTGAATTCTAGCACTTTAAACGGTGTAACCTAAGAAGAACTCTTGAAAGAAATTTTAAGCAAATGGTAGTTATCATTTTTAATATTTAAAAGATTAATCACAACATGTATCACTACTTGCTTCTTTAAAACAAAACAAAATAAAAGCCAAGAGCTTCAGAATTACCCATACTGGAGAGTCGCAGGCATTATCATTTTCTGGCTACTTCTGCCACCTCCATCACCCCATCTCCACCTCTGCCTCTCCTTTGGAACTAATTAGCTAGCAAAGGGAGGCACTGGCCACTTTCCCCTCTAAGTCTCTGTCTCCTCCAGGAGGCAGGGCCCTTGGGGATGCTGGACAAGGGCTCTGAAGGTGCTGACTTCTTCCAGAACAGCCCCAAGGGCAGCAGGGCCCGTGAGAACAGTAGTGCGTGCGCTCAGCGAGGACTTAGAGAAAGACGGGGCCCTCCCGTCAGACAAGCAAGTCCGCCTACGCATGGAGCACCGCCATTCTCAGGGAACACACCTGCGGACTCGGAAGTCTTGGCTGCTGACAGAAGTTTCCTTGCCATGCTAAGACCCCTCCTCCAAGACCTAAACTTTCCCTCCAGAACTCCTGATGTGGATGCCACCTCCGTGTGCACAGTGGCAGACCTCTGAGGCATCTGACTTAAAAGGTGGCAGGCAGGGCTCTGGAAGGAGAACTGAGCTCTATGTGCTTCACATTGACACTCAGCCTTGCTAACTTCGCAGGTTAGAGCCCCATGCCCAAGAAAGCGCTTTACTTTGCAGCTAGGTTTATCATCACCCTGTAGGTAAGCCTACGTAGTTCAGTGAAAATCCATGATTACATCTGGGAAAGCAACTCTGAGACCTATCCTACCAGGCTTGGATTAGTAGCTGTGACTTACTGGGAGGACAGAGGAGTGGGCTGAGCCCAAGGTAAGCACTGTCAGTGACCTTCAGGATTGTATGGTGTTTTAAGACTGAAGCATTGGAGTGAGATGATCTCAGGTCCAAACCCTGCCCTGAGCATTTATAAATTTAGTAACCCCGGGCAATCCTCAGTTTTCTGAACAGCTGTTTCTCTCTTAGTAAAGTGGAGAAAACAATACAACCTCTCAGGAACTAGACACAGTAAGATGCATAATAAACTTTACATAATGCTGGTTATAGTAAATAATCAATGAATGATGACTTTCATTGTCGTTATGTCCTTACGGGATTTGTAAGACAGGAGAGCATGATTCCAAATCCAGCGTTCAAATTCTGGCTTCAAAGCTTGCTAAGTTCATGACCTGGGCAAGTTACTTACTATCTGCAAAAAAGGAGATACTAGTAATACCATTCCATAGGATGATTGTGGGCTCTGAATGTGTTAGCCTATGTAAAACTTTTGGAACAGTAGGTATTACCTATTTTTAATAACAATACAAATTATGTAATGCTAGTAAGTTACATCTATTAAAATAAGAAATAAACAATACCTCAATTAAAATAATAGATGTTTCTGGTAAGATGTGCCTGCGTGTGTGTGCTCAGCTGCTTCAGTTGTGTCTGATTCTTTGCGACCCTATGGATTGTAGCCCACCAGGCTCCTCTGTCCATGTGATTCTCCAGGCAAGAATACTGGAGTGGGTTGCCATGCTTTCCTCCAGGGGATTTTCCCACCCCAGGGATCGAACCCATGTCTTCTATGTCTCCTGCACTGTAAGTGGATTCTTTACTGCTGAACCACCAGGGAAGCCTTGTAAGCCAGGTAAGGTACATGTATTAAAGTAAAGAAGAAATATATATGTATGTATGCTGCTGCTAAGTCACTTCAGTGGTGTCTGACTCTGTGCGACCCCATAGACGGCAGTCCACCAGGCTCCCCTATCCCTGGGATTCTCTAGGCAAGAACACTGGAGTGGGTTGCCATTTCCTTCTCCAGTGCATGAAAGTGAAAAGTGAAAGGGAAGTCGTTCAGTCGTGTCCGAGTCTTTGTGACCCCATGGACTGCAGCCTACCAGGCTCCTCCGTCCATGGGATTTTCCAGGCACATGCATCAGTAGTAGGTCTAGTGAAGCCAGCTGAAACAGGGAAAAATACATAGTGACTTTTTCCCCAGTCAGTTATTGACAGACAATGGAGTTTCATGATGCACTGTCTTTTGTTGTTGAGTTGGAACTAGGTTGGCTACGACACAAGGATCATGAATGTAAACACATTTCAGGCTGAGAAAGCATATCCTTTTTGAGCAGTCAGTCTCCTCATTAAATGTGTACTTAGAAATCACAAGGAATAGATTGAAATTTCAAACTGACTTTGGTGGGATTTGTAAAGCCTTGAAGTTGTTCATGACACCAAAGAGTGTGTGTGAGTCACATTTGTGCCTCCCAGGGTCTGGCTTCAGGACAAGCTAAAGGGAGGAAAAATTTACGAGTTGCTTATGCTCCTCTCTCATTGGTTGTGCAGTCAAGTGGGGGAGAACTGAAGATCAGATATTTGACCTTCACTCAGCCTAGAGCGATTCACATTTGAATGCCTCCCAAGCACAAGAAAGGCAGCATTTAACAGCCCACAGTCCACAGCTCAGAAGAATTTATGTCTTGGTCCAGGTAGCAGGACTATCAACCACTGCCCACTATTCTGACTACTGAAGCCTCATACAAAACTTCACTCATTTAGTACCAGGGCATCCTAGCCCAGCTGACCTAGTAAAAGAGGTCCCGGCCACTTAAGTTTCCTTGATTTTTAGCTGTGTTGAATCTGCTGCTGTACAGTGAAATTTAATAAGACTGTCTATTTACCATGTTTCATTCAATTCCTATTTCTTATTCCTTCTGAATAAGGAGTTTAAATTTCCATAAAATGAGGATGATATGAAATCATTATGAATGAGCAATATTTAAATATACTTACCCTTTGGAGAGATCAACTTACTCCCTCGGTTAAAGACTAATATTGGCGAGATTGCTTCTCTAGTATCTTGTCCCTTCAAGAAGTTCTGCAAGAAATGGATATGGAGAGGCGAAGAAGAGAGCAACTCAGAAGACTCTTGGTTGCTTTGGGGGATTCGGAGTCTTCCATTTGGTGGGTTTCACAGGAGTATTTTGGGGCGATTGTTTCTGGTGTTGACAAGGGGAAACATGGGCCAGATTTACATACCATGCAAACTCTGCTGAGATTCTCAAGGAGCTGGGCCTTCTTGCTCCTGCCTTGGAGCCCTGCAGGCTGCCTTCATCAAGAGAGCAGCAGGCCCAAAAGGACGAATACTTTTAAAGGTTGTTGTTGGCAGAAACCGATACAACTGTATAAAGCAATTTCCCTCCAATTAAAAAAGAATATCTAACTGCTCCCACCCCCATGTACTTCATTCTCAGTATTGCCCAGACATAGTCACTTTCCACAAAGACTTTTTTGTCTCTCTTTCCCAAAATTTCCTGCCACTTCCTCAAACCTAGCCGGGAAAGCATCTCTCTCCCTTCCCCTTAACAGCTCAGTTCAGATCGACCAACTATTACATTCTTTTAATGTTTCTGTTTTCTCTCCCAGGTCCAGCTGCCACTCTGGACTTGGGCACAAGACTTGCTGTGGCCCTTGACCCCTGGTGAGTTAGTGGAAAACTGTGGCTCTACCCCCAAGAGGACTGTGTGGGTTGGTGCTGGGGCGACTCTCAGTTTAGACGTGGGGGTCCAGGTAGAGCCAAGTGGCTCTGGGGTGTACATAAACTGGATCAGTACCCTGATAGTGTATATTTACTTGTTTGGGATAAAGAAATACATATATTTGATATTTTTTCCTCTATGCTTCCTGATTTGGGAGCATAGAGACTGGTTATTTTGTTCATTGCTGAATCCATAATCATAAGAAATATGTCTGGCATACATTAGGTACTCAACAAAACTGATTGAATGAGTTCATTGAGCCCCTACCATGTATCAGAGATTGTTATAGGTGCTAGAAGAGACAGGCACTGCTACCATTTTACAGATGGGAAAAACTAAGCAGAAAAGTGACTTTCTCAGGACTATTCAAAATGGGAACAGTTTCCAGATTTCCAGACATCTGGCCTTTAGTCTACAAGAAGCGTTTTGTTTCTGAATATCAGCATGCTTAACTTGAGTTCCCTTGTCTTTTTGTAAAGAAGGGGTCTTTTTTCTGAGAGAAAGGACTTTTTCTAAGCTGACTTCCTTTGTGAGCATTTGGTCCTTCTCTGCTTAATTTTTCTGATTTGAGAAATGAGCATCACACCATGAAGTCTACAGATGGATGCTCAGGAAGACAGCACTACCTGACTGTTTGTTAGTTTGCTGGGTCTTCCATAACAAAGTACCACAGACTGGGGAGCCTAAAGAGAAGAAATTTTCTCACAATTCTGGAGGCTAGAAGTTCAAGAGCAAGCTGTTGGCAGGTTCTTCCAAGGCCCCTCTCCTGAGCGCCATGGTGGCTCAGACGGTAAAGCGTCTGCCTACAATGCGGGAGACCTGGGTTCAATCCCTGGGTCGGGAAGATCTCCTGGAGAAAGAAATGGTAACCCACTCCAGTATCCTTGCCTGGAGAATCCCGTGGATGGAGAAGCCTGGTGGGCTACAGTCCATGGGGTCGCAGAGTCGGACACGACTTCACCTTCACTTTCCCCAATCATATCAGCTTAGAGTGACCTCATTTTAACTCAGCTCTTTAAATTTCTTAGCTCCAAGTGCAGCCATATTCTGATTAAGACGTCAGATTGTGAATTTGGGGGCGAGAATCACAATTCAGCACACACACTTACTCTAAAGAACTTGATTTTACACAATGTGGGGTAATGTCCAGACCTGCTTAAAAACCTTGTGATGTCAGTATTATAAACTTGCAGCAGATTACAGCTGACACTCTGCTGTCTCCTGCCTTCAGTGGCTGCCTCTTTCTGCTCTTCTCCTTGGCTGAGACCAGCAAAGTGGTCAGAACAGGTCACCCAGGAATACAGAAATCCAAGAAGAGGGTTTTGTGCCAGGTAAAGAAAAGGAATTATCATTCATCTAAGGTTCATTGTTTAAATTATGATGTTTATTTATGTCAATGCAAAATACAATAAAGCAACTTACAAAAAAAACACCATTGTATCTTCATGTAACATAACTCTTCAGTGAACAGAAGTACTACTGTTAATGTTTTGACCTCTGCAAGGTCCAGCCTTGGGTCAAAACAAGATGCAGAGAAATAGCAGATTTTTTTCTACCTTCCCCAATATACACACAAAGGAAATTTATATATCCTAAAATCCATTCTAGTAGTAATACAAAAATATCACACGTAGAGATGAATACCACCGTTGTGTCATTGGAATCGCAACTTCCTTATTGCTTGAGATTTCCCACCAACCCTGGGCTTCAGTCAGGAATGCATGGGTACATCAGCCCTTCAGGTTTCCCAAGTGATTGTTTAGTAATTCTTTTAGTATAACTGTATACTCCCCAAGTGTCTAATTTACCTGAGTTATTTAGAAACCTGAAAAAAAATAAGTCTCTAAGTGAGCAAATTGTGTACCAAACTCTCTGACAGAATGGGAGAGACTTATCATAGATTATTCTGTGCCAGTTCAGTGGAGAAACATGAAGCCTCCATTACCTAATGAACTACTCACCTAGTAAAAGGCTTCACATTACAATTTTCTCAAAGGTAATAAACATTGCACAAAAGTACAAGACCTCATCTACATTCCAGTAGTTTAAGTGCTATTTGTCTAGCCACTACATTTTCAAACAAATGGCAATTATCACTTAACTAACAAAATCTTTCTATCATTTTACTGATAAGAGTCAGTCTCACACTGTGGAAAGAAGCAGCAGCTTGGAGCTAGAAGATCTCAGTTCCAGACCAGTTCCACCCACTCTCTGAGGCTTAGTTTCCTTCTGAGGATCAATGAGATGAAAGTGCTTTGTGAAGCAGTATTAACTATAAGGAATAATATTCTACGGAGTTCATCTTTTCAATTAACCTGTGGATCCCTAATTACCCACATGTATTTTGCAAGTAAAATCCAACTTTTTCAAGTAGCATATTCACCATATGCATCTGAAATATGCAAGCTGGGTTATGCAAATGGAAAAAGAATACAGATTTAGGTAAGCCTATTACTCACAGGAGACTTGTGTATTCTTGATATGTTTGGTTTAAACCATTAAAAATTTTATTCTGTTTAATGCATGGTCCTTTTGTGTTATTGGAGCTCAATTTGAATAAGCTATCTCACTATTTAAAATTTTTGACAAGAAATTAAAACTTTCATATGAAATTTACAGGGTTTACATGACTGTGAAACTGAGTTAAATGGGTTGAGAAATACAGAAGGAGGAAGTCTGAAAACTCAGGGTCAATAGGGAAACTGATTGTAGAAGTTTATTTTTCAGGCCATTAAACATAATCTAATGATAGGCCTGTTATTTTTGTTTTTTACTGGTGACTACCTAATCTATAAATTACTTTTTCTTCATCTGTAAAACAAAAAAATATTTGACTTTTAGGGACATTCAAATCTGTAGAAATTATTAATACTTCATTTTCATTCTTACATGAGGAGCATCTTTAGGAGAACTATATCCTATAGCTTAAGTAAAAGTCAGTATCTCATTTTTTCATTGGTTAAGAAAAAAATCTTCCTTTAGGAAAGGGCAGATTTACTAAAAGTTTAGAATTCGTTGGCAAATTTGACTATATAATGTGGCATATGGATTTGTGACTTTGCTGAGACAAAGACTTCAGGTAGCTGTATTTCTGTAATAAATGAGATTCTAATTTCAAACATTTTTCAAATGCAAATCAGGCCTTCACAAATCATTCTGATGATTTTTTGAGGCATTAATGCAACAGACTTAGTATTTTTGAAATGATCCCCAAAGTCACCCCATGCTAAGGATATCTCTCTTCTTATTTTGAAACTGTCAACATCATCTCTAACCTTCACACAGAAAATGACTGATCTCCCAATGACCTATTATTATCTTAAACCAACCTTAAAACAACAAAAAGAGAAAAATTAAATAGTGCAATAACATTTCATATCAGTGAAACAAAATTTGTCTGTGCATAAAGTAGTTCTATCCATCCATGGAAAGATCAACCTTTGGTTTTTCCTTGTGTTTATAGGTTACATTTTTAAAGGTACTGGTGGAGCCTCTGTACAGTGGATTTGTTCCCTAAAAAAGAAAAAAAAATGGTTCAAATGAAAGTATGTGTATATTTTGTTACTACACCGTTTTAATATATCTAAATAATTTCGGTGTACATTACAGATTAGAAAAAGAAAGTTAGGCTTTATCTTGGAAGATATTTGAATAATTTTGATTAATTTGATATGTCATACTTTTAGCATTTAAAAATATATACTTTACTTCATTGTTTTTTATTATGAAAAATAATTCTGTATCCTAAAAATCTTACCCTTTTTGGAAATGCACTAAATCCTGGATTTTTGGAAATGCACAAGGAACAAAAAATGGCTGCTTTGTTCGCTGCTGTTTTACCAGAGCTGAAAACAGTTCAACTAGCCCACAGCAGGCACTCAGAATTTGTCAAATGAAGAGAATGAACCAACAGGTGACCCAAAAGTAAAATGTGAAAGATAAAAATGGGAAAAGTGAACTGCTAGAAGCATACAAAGATGAATGACATACGCACTGAGTGAAGTCAGACAGAGAAAGAGAAATATTGTATGATCTCCCTAATATGCTGAATCTAGGAAGAAATGATACAAATGAACTTGTTTACCGAACAGAAACAGACCCACAGACTTAGAGAACCAATTTATGATTACTGGGGGGAGGGTTGGGGTAAGGGATAGTCCGGAGTTTGGGATGGGCAAGCATACACTGCTATATTTAAAACGGGTAACCAACAAGGACCTACTGTATAGCACAGGGAACTCCGCTCAAGGTTATGTAACAGCCTGAACGGGAAGGGGTTTGAGGGAGAATGGATATATGTATATGCATGGCTGAGTTCCTTTGCTGTGCACCTGAAACTATCCCAACATTGTTAATCGGCTGCAATCCGATACAAAACAAAAAGGTAAAAAGAAATAAAAGTATCCCCCTTTAAGAAATGGACATAGTATTCCACCTTTAAGAAATGCATTGAGATGATGAGAAGCATCAAACTAGGGCACAAATAATCTTGCTAAAGTGAAACCAAAATTCAGAAGGAGTTACAACTAGCTTCTTGGGACAGCAAACACCTGCTGCTGCTGCTGTTGTTGCTGCTGCTGCTGCTGCTGCTGCTAAGTCGCTTCAGTCGTGTCCGACTCTGCGACCCCATAGACGGCAGCCCACCAGGCTCCCCAATCTCTGGGATTCTCTAGGCAAGAATACTGGAGTGGGTTGCCATTTCCTTCTCCAACGCATGAAAGTGAAAAGTCAAAGTGAAGTCGCTCAGTCGTGTCTGACTCTTCGTGACCCCATGAACTGCAGCCTACCAGGCTCCTCCGTCCATGGGATTTTCCAGGCAACACCTGCTAGTACACAGTAAAAAGAATTTGGTGGCTTTCCCTTGCTAGAGAATAACAATGTGGGAAGGAGAGAGTCACAAGAGCTGGGCATGTGGGATGCCGGGCTCATGACAGAGTACTGGTCCCCAGGAGGATTGGGCAAAACAGCATTGCCCCCAGGGCAGTAGAAAGGTTGTGTGCAAAGCCTGGATAATTCAGTTGCTCTGTCTGGACTGTAGATGTGTGCCCAGGGGCCAACACTGGGACCAGACAGCCCAAAGCTCTCTAGGTGTTTGAATAAATGCTCAACTTGAGCCTCCAACTTCTCTCCTTCAGTTTCATTGTTCCATGCAGGCACGCAATGTCTGGATAAGGAACATTTCCTTCCCTCCCATTCCCCAAGGTTGGTCATGCAGACTTTAGCTTCAGAAAGCCTCAGTTCTAACCCTGCTCTACCATGTAACCTTACTTAAGCAGTTCTGAATCTTGGTATTCTCGTCCATAAGAGGGATTACCAAAGTGCCCACCTGGTCCATGAGGACCGTACTTCAGCAGGTACCTGGCACATAGTAAATGCTCAAAAAATTCTGCTTCTCATCAGTTCAATTCAGTTGCTCAGTCGTGTCTGACTCTTTGTGACCCCAGGGACTGCAGCACACCAGGCTTCCCTGTCCATCACCAACTCCCAGAACTTGCTCAAACTCATGTCCATCAAGTCAGTGATGCCATCCAACCATCCGTCGTCCCCTTCTCCTTCTGCCTTCAGTCTTTCCCAGCACCAGGGTCTTTTCCAAGGAGTCAGTTCTTCCCATCAGGTGGCCAAAGTATTGGAGCTTTAGCTTCAGCATCAGTTCTACTTACATATAACTTATTTGCATTTGGAATTTCCTTTTTTTAAGGTCCTGGATAGGGTGCTAAAAATATGCCCCATTTCTGGGCTTTGGGAATCAGCACAGCATTTCCAAATCCATTTTTGAGTATGTATGGAGTCTGGGTGCCACCTCTGACCCTCCAAATTATTATACTTTGGTCTCCTTATCCCCCGAATGGCAGAGATAGTAGCATTTTCTAGGCATAGATTTGAAAAAAAAAAAAAACAAACAACAATGCAATTGTATTTGCTTTCTCAGTACATTTCTCTCAGCTCTCAGAAGAACTGAATAAAATTGAAAACCATTCTCTGGCCTCTCCCTCTTGTTTCCCTTGGATGCACTGCAGTATCTTCATTGTGAAGAGGAATCACAGCTGCACCTGTTTCTGTGCTGCCCAGAGCCAGTGGCCTACCTCTGACTGAGCAACATGTTACCTTTGTCCATGTGCCTTTGCAGAGAGATGCTATCCCAGTAATGAGGGCAAATAA
This sequence comes from Capra hircus, assembly GCF_001704415.2. NCBI lineage: Eukaryota > Metazoa > Chordata > Mammalia > Artiodactyla > Bovidae > Capra > Capra hircus. The sequence goes on from NC_030809.1 coordinate 99,915,717, forward strand.
AGAAGAGGTTCCCTGGTGGTGGGTGACGAGTGAAGGCCAAGTCACTATATTGCTTCTACTCCTGAGGTCAGCTTGGATAATCATGAGAACTCTCCAGTCCTTATTTAGTCCTACTGCAATAAGAACTCGAGATTTGGAGGGTATATGGCAGATGGATGTGGTCTTAGATGCAAGCAGTCTTGTTCACAAACGAAATTCATGTGTGGAATTCTATTAAATTTAAGAGATTAATTTAATTGCAAACTAGTAAGTTTAAGTTGGGTACAGAAGAATAAGGGACTTGACTGAAGAGGAAAGATGGGAGAAAATGAGATGTGAAGGCTGGGAGTAATGGGTGGGGCACTGTCCTGGAGGAACTGAGGGACTTAGGAAACCAGACGCTGTGTAAGAGGAAACAAGCTGTGAGTAGGGCCAGGGCAGAGCTTGTAGGACTAGGAGCTCTTTTGTGGATCCCATCCCAGATCATGTCAGGCATCCCACATCTCACACTAAACACAGCTGATACGCACAACAAAGGAGGTGACTTGAGTTGCAATTGACTGGATACACAATGCTATTTGGCAGATATTTTGTTGAATGTTTCATTTGGATTGCGCAAATTTCTTTCTATGTTTTGAAGCAACTTTGTTTATTAAAGTTTACAATATTTGGCGGGGGCGGGTGGGGGGAGGTCTCTTGCAAAGGTAGTCATAGGGTCTGGGCATGCCAACAGGGGTGGTGGACGAAGCAGATCCCAACATAGTACAAGGGTAAGGTGGAAGCTTAAAGCTAGGGTAAAAGCAAGTACATTTGATGCGGGCCAGTAGAGTTTTTGCTGGCCGCAGCCGATGATCAGAACTCAGAAGGATGAGTTCAAATAAAATGTTGTTGGCAGGAGGAAGTGGGGTGATGCCCAGCACTGCCTCCTTTAGTGCCGTGCCAGTGGCAGCCTCTCTGCCTAGGATTTCCAGCTGAGACACGGGCTTGTGTCTGGCTCCATTTCCAATGGATCTGCCCTCCTGCACTGTTTAAACAAGGTCAGGTTTCCTCCAACCCTCTGGAGTCACTAGGCTGACTCCCCCAGGAGTTCTGGGCGGTGCTAATTTAGGCTGTGGATTTTACAAATATAATGGCACATTTTTTAAGCTTGAAAAAGTGGTAATAAGAAAGCTGTCTGTCATGACCCACAGCTGCCTTAATGACTGCCTAACTGCCAAATGTAGACCTGATTTGCTTAGCACAGTGCAAAATCAATCCGTGACTGTAACGAATGTCAGACCGAACGTTCTTCGCCTTTAGTTAATGACTTGTCATCCTAGGAAAAAATGTCTAATCAAAAATGGATTTAAATATCTTCCCTTTGTGTTTTCATAAAGACTATGGATGGGGGGCATTTCTAAAAGTGTAATAAGAGGTAACCTTTCTTTATAGTTGATGAATGAAATATTTTAGGAGGCAAGAACAAAGCTCTTTCTTATCCAGAGCTCTATCACCTTTAGAGTCTAATGGGGGCCTAGGGGTTGGAAGATCCCACTGTTGTCCCTTGAGATCCCCTGGGCTTGAAGACCAAATTCAGTTCTTCAAGAGGCAAAAGGTCTTAGATAAAAACAAAATCAAATCAAAAAACCCCAAAATGGATGCACGGAGCAGCATTCTTCTTCTTTTTTTTTTTTTCAAATAGGACATATTAGTGAAATTTGAATTGAATAATTTGAATTAAACCTCTTTTGCATCCAAGTGAATAATTATGACCTAGTCATTATCTAGTCAAGAACATCAAACATTTGTTATTCAAAGAAACTCATTTTAACAGGGAATAATACTTTTCATTTATGCTTTTATCTGTTTAATGCATATTTTAATTCCACTTTCGGTGAAGAGACAACAAAAATTCAGCATTTGAATTTCAGTCATGTTCTACATCCTAAGGGAAAACAATTCATGTTTTGGGGGAAATTAACTGTTAATTAAAATGTTATTTTAAAGATATTAATCATTTGTCAGGATTCATGCCTTTGTAGGAGAACATGAAGAAGTGCTGGTTAGCAGATACACATCATATAATTGCCCAAGTGCTTGTTTTCAGAACACCTGCCTATTATTTCTAGGACGGTCAAGGCTGTGCTTGGAAGAAAAGGCTGCAATTAGGATTTCAGCTCCATCATAAAGCAGCAATTTGGGAAATCTCTTATCCTTTCTGAGCCTCAATTTTCTTACGTTCAAAAATGGGAGTATCAAGACTGCTGCCTAGGGCTCGTGGTCTTTCAACTAACTACTGCTGTTGCATTTTGTACTAACTTAATCATGCTCTTGTTTGCTTCTTTTCCAAAAATTTTTCCCGTTTAGGTTATTACAGGATACTGAATCGAGTTCCCCGTGCTATATGCAATAGGTCCTCGTTGGTTACCTGTTTTTCAATAGTAGTGTGTATGAACCTATGGTGACCGCGGAAATGGGTTGGGTGGGTAAGGGATGGATTGGGGGTTTGAGATTGACATGAACACACTAGTCACATTGTTTAACCCAATTGCCTTCTGATCCCTTCCAGCCATTTTCTTGACAGTTGGTGAGAGTTAAAAACAACATTTATGGCCAGGGAGTCAGGTGAAGTTAATTGCTTCAGTAATTTGGCTTCATAGTACTGGGCTCTAAGTCACCAAACTAACTTGTCAGGTTACATTTTTACCTCATTAGAGATAGAAACATTATATCTTCATTGCAAATCCTCATTTTACATTACTAAGGATTTTGTTTAATTAGGAAAAGTCCACACATACACAAAAGCAGAGGAAAGTCGTATCGTGAACCTCTGTGGACCCATCACCCAGATTCAGGGGCTATCAGGATTTTGCCACAGTTACTTCAGCTATTCCTCTCTCTCTCTTTTGGCTGAATTATTGAAGGGCAAACCCAGTTTTCACTTCTTTTTTACTGTAAACCTTAATTATTTTCTATCAAAGCCTCATGCCATTTTCCTACCTAACTGAATTAACCATAATTTCTTGCTATCAGTCTAATACTCAGGTCTATACTTTTTTCCAGTTGTCAAAAAATATATATTAGAGTGCTCAAATCAAGATCAAAACAAGATCCATACATTGCATTTGGTTGTTGCGTCTAAAGGTATTTTTAATGGGAAGATAAAGCAGATAAAATTTTCATGGTCTATTGCCCTGCACCATATCTTATATTTATTTCAAAATAACTGCATAAGATATAACATCCCTTATTAGGATAAATGTACCTAAAACAGAAAATTCTATTTGCTTTAGGTACGGAAGATATCATTACAGAACTAGAGAAAAAAGCGTTAACATCAATTGTTTGGGGAGATGAACCCAAAGGAGTATTGCATTTGCCTGTATTTTCTCCAGTGATATCATGGTTTTAAGAATCAGCAGTGTAAGGTAATTGCTATCAGATAGCTGGACACACCATTAGAGAGAGAGAGATGAAATTAAAACCATGAAATTGTTTCTATGGGCCTCTAGAAATGTAATTATCTCTCCTGTGGAAAAGAAACACGGAAAATTGGAGTCCTGTTTTGTGTTTGCCCACTGTGAAGAGAAGACACATAAATTATATCTACTGAGTACATATATTTAAAAGTCGATACTTTGGAGTGTTCCCCCCCTCCCCAGGTAGCTGTTTAAAATGGATGCTATTCAGAAAAGCTAACAGGATGGTATTTTAAAAGTCTTCTTGCCTTACTTTTTTAACCTATTATGAGTAATGAGTATTTCCACGGAAATTGGCATGAACTGTCATACTACTCCTGAACATTATTCCATTAGCTCTAACAGCCGATTTATGGAAATGTTTAGATGTAGCATGTATGCTTGTCAAATGGGGCCTGCAGGAACCTTCTGGTGGTAAAGAATAAAATGTGTTGCCTTGATGTTCCTAAGTAGCTAACAGTATAAGCAGTTTCATGAGACTCTTTAGGGGAAATCTTCATTGCAATGAGAGACAAATGAATGCTGTGAGGACTGAGTTCCAGATAATGGACAGAGGTCCCTTTGTCCCCAAAGCAGAACAGAAACCAGCTGTTGGGGACATGGTGAGAGGAGCAGAGAAAGAAAGCGACAGTTTAACTCTTAGTGCAGAAGAAATCCAACACCCCTTCTTTCCCTCAGGACAAGCAGCAGCTAGCCCTTAGGTGTGCGCATACCGTTTGCCACTTGGCCTTTGACCTTTCTGCTTCAAATTTGGCAACTTCTTTCCTATCATGAAAAGACACCAGGAGCTTCCAAATGCACAGCAGGACGACTCCAATAAGAAGAATAGCCAGCGAAACCCCCAACATGATCATGGGAATATTTGGAGGTTTTGGACAGTCTGTGAAAACAAAGAAAATTACATTAAGGAGATTGTTCAATTAATGTTCTGATGCAGAGAAAACACCTCTCATTAAATTTTCAAACCATACTTTTTCTCCAGTAGAGGAAAGATAATAATCTCTTTTGTTTTGCTGAATTTTAAAGAACAAGTTACTTGTTGAAGGATACCCCTATTTCTTCAAAGAAAACAAAAGATAAAGTAAGAACTTGATTATTCAAAGCAAATGGATATACACTTGAACGACTGACTCAAAAAGAATTAAAATTCAAAAGAGTGACAATTAATACACATGGAGTATTTAAAGGATCAGTGAAAAGACTGTAGTTTACTAAAGATGACCTCTTCTGAGTATAAGACAAACTAGAAATGGAATGTGTACACACATATACACTTTTTCATGGATTTTCTTGAATTGTATAAGAGATTACACTCAAAATTAAATACAACCTACCCCCGAGAAGTACACTACTTGTTCTTCCTTTTAAAACATATAGACAGAAAGTAGTCATGACTTTCAGTTTTATTTTCACTCTAATGCAGTGCCCTGATGTCTTGGAAAATTCCTGAATTGGGTTCAGGAGAGGTGGGTTCCATTCCCATATGATGGACAGTACCTGCCTGAAATCCATTAAATCTCTCCATCTCTCTGAGCCCCAGTGCCCTCGTCTGTAAAACCAAGGTGTGGGGCTTCAGTGTTCCCTTACCTTCCTGATAAGATTAAGCCCAGGTGCTCATGCTTATTAAACCCACCTCTGACATTCCTAGACCTATCCCCTGAGATTCTGATTCAGTTGGTTTGGATGAAGCCACAGACTCTTTATTATTAAAATATCCCAAGTGATTCTTATCTCCAGGGAAGTTTGAGAAATTAGGTGTTCTGTATAGTCCTTTCTACTCAAACATTCTATGAAATGTTATTTTGACTCTATTGATGATACTGATACAATTTTGTAATTATACAGTACCTTCTCTCATTGACAGCAGAATGACTAATAATACTTGCAATAAGCCTGGGAGATGATACATTTCTTAATGAAGCATTATAATTAAGCTCTCCCTCTGCTACCATGGGAAAAAAATCCCCATAAAAATTATCATTAAATATCTGCCTCCCTCTGCAAGAAGTGAGGCAAATTCATGGCATCTCTGGAGGAAACGAATCATGCTTAGTTTATCCTAACTCTTATTGCTTTTAGATATTTAATAAGGAGAGTTATACACACAGGACGAGTCATGCTGCTTTCAAGGTAAGATCTATAGCTGATCTGAATTTGAGCGGGACTAATGACCCTCTAACAGCATGACGCCTGGCTTTACACAGTTTTGTTCTTTAGCCAAAAAGCCATGTAAGGTGATTAGGCAGAAAGAAGTAGAGGAGTTAATGAAATAGCTACTACAGTACGAAGATCTAAAGACAGTTTCTAGAATAGCAAATGAACCATGGCTGCTTCTAATAGGTTAGCAACACTCCTGCAAAGAAAGTGGCAAGCCTGTGTCCATGAGAATATATACTGGCTACATCTTTGACTATGAAATGTCTGGGGTGGAGCATAGAACGTTCTTGCTCGAAGCAAAATGAAGCTCGCTGAGACCCTGAAGCCAGACATGAATTAGGAGGGCTTTCTGGTAGGCAATAAATATAGGAGGAGCGGGCATGGCCTGGTGGAGATAATAATTTTAAGCATTTAGAGTCACTGGGAATTAAACATTTCTCAAGCGAGGATTTTGGCCCAGCCTCCAGAGCAGGTATTACACAGAAGAAATCTCCACTTTCCATACTCTCTTTGGTATCTCTTGAGATGCTCATACTGAAGACATGTTGTAGGTAGGAGGAAAGGCTTTCTCTATCACTGTGTGCCATCCAGGCTTGTCTGTTGAGTCCAGATCAGTGCGGCACCTAATTCTAAGGTGCTGAATTTCTAATACTACCAATCTGGTAGCCCAGTCACGTGTGGCTATAGCTCAATAGTCACTAGAAATGTGATTTTTCAGAATTAGACTTTGTGTTAAGTGTGAAATGCACAGTGATTTTGAAAATTTGATAAGAAAAAAAGTACAATATCTCATTAACAATTTTATATTGACTGTACACTGACATAAGATTTTGGATGTAATGGATTAAATAAAACATATTATTAAAATTAATTTATTGTATACTTTTTATGGGAGGCAGGAGGATGGCTCCAAGAGGGAGGGGATATAGATAAAATTATGGCTGGTTCGTGTTGTATGGCAGAAAGCAACACAACATTATAAAGCAATTATCCTCTAGTTAAAAATTACACAAAGGTTAACTAGAAATTTTAACAATACAATGTGGTTTGCATAACATTTCTATGGGAGAGGATTCAGATTTCTTTATGCTCGTTCAGCCAGTGGGAGGCACTATAGCACAGTAGTTAAGAGCACGGGCGCCCAGCCAGACTGGGATCCCAACCAGCACTAGGATTTAATTGCTGCAGGACCTAGCAAATTATTAACATCTCGATTTCCTTACCCATAAGATGGAAATGACAGCAACACCTGCTTTACATGGTTGTTGAGAATGTTAAATTAATACACGTAGAACATACAGGATAACACGTGACAGGGTGTTAATAAGGGCTCGGTGAGTGACAGCTGCCATTATTGTTAGTAGCAGTAATAGCAGTGTCTCAACGAAGGCCCTTCTCCCTTCCTGTCCTCATGACCTCAAGGCTTGGAATCTCCAAGGTGGAACCTGTGGGTGTCAGATCCACACTCATATCTGTGCCAGGAAGCCTCCCCAGCTGTCATTCACCGTGGTTCTCACGGATGCGGCTCTTGTCTGCTGAAAGTGTCTCTGGAAAATAGATGAGTGAAGATTCACACACACACTGATGGTGACTCTTCACTTGGCTATCTTTTTCTATCTGGTTGGAGAACCCTGGGACTCCTTAACTTTCACATCCTCCTCTCTCATTTTGCCTCTTTTCTCCGGGTGCCTCCATCCAGCTGCCCTGGGGCTCTCTGGTCTTAAAGCTGTGAGAAGGAACAACAGACTCCAGGGCCCCTGGAAGTTCTGCTCTATCTGGGAACATTTACCAGGAAAGGAGCATCCCTTCAAGCTGTCAGGGGACTCCTGTTAAACTTTAGGGAGGTCATTTCCCCCTCACTTTTTCCTGCTACAAAAGCAGAGAGGGAATACAAAGCCTTAATAAAGAGACATCAGGGCAGCTGAGGGCTTCTCTGAAGGATGGCATGTTGACGTGCCACCCCTATTGTGTGGACAAAAGAAGAAAAACCCAACAGTTCAGTAATGAGGAAGCATTTAGCAACCAAAGGCAAGTTTCACAAGAGAAAAAAAAAAAAAAAAAGAAAATCAACTAGATACAAAAGTCCTTGAATTAAAGACAGAACCTATTCTGGAAAGTTTCATTTTTGCTTGAAACTTGCTTTTCCAATGGAGTTAATAGTATAAGGAGCGGCTTTGATTTCAGGAGAACTAGTTCAAGCCATTACCATGGTCACAGAGGGCAGAGGTGTAGGTAAAGAATTTGCCTTTAGAAAACAGATAATGAGGAGGCAAGCGTTTGTACTGTGAAGTATTTCTTCTTGGTACAGCAGGAATCCCCTTAAATTTCCTTAACTAATGGCCTCTACAGTGCCCTTTATGTATGCATTTCACACGAGATCGGGTGTGTTCAGGGTGGTATGGCCGTAGACAATATGTATGCGTTTCAAAGAAGCTGATTTACGGGAGCTATTCAAGAGCAAGTCTCCAGGAGTGCTCTGCCCATCTGAGCGGCAAGGTCACCATCAGACAGCTGCATCTTGCATTGTGCTGACCTCTACCTCTCCCTGACCCTGAGCACTGCAATGTGGTGCTCTTCTAATCTTGTTTTCTTGGTGAGTTCACAGCGTTTTGAGCTTACTTCTTGATAATGGTATCATTGCTTTTCACACTCTCAAGCGATGGCAGTTTGGTGCTCTTGGGTTCACATTCAGGACTCAGTGCTTTGTCAGCCCATTGATAGACCAGCACACACAACACAACACCTCGGCCTTCTAGCCTGCCTTGCTGCTATTTTCTGGGCCAGAAGTTGGGCTCCAGGCTTTTGGGGGAAAGGAGAGGAGGCTGATGACAAGAGCCAGAGGTCTGATTTCATGCAGCTTTCGTTCTGCTGCAAAGGTCTAGGAGCACATGATTAACTGAAGACAGAAAAGGGGAGGCACCTGTGAGTGTCCAAGCAGGCAGGCAGGCCTGTGAGGGTCAGAGTCGCCCAGAAGAGGCCTAGAAGCCAGCTGTATCAGAGTTGCCTGCAGAAGTGTTAAAATGCAGAGTCCTGGGCCATATCTGGCCCGCTGACTCAGGACACGGGCAGTCTAACAAGCTCCCCAGGTGAAACTCACTAAAACTTAAGAAGGTCGCAACAAAAGTGCTTTTCTCACTATTTTCTTCTCCCCTGGCTATACGCTTCTCTCTCTCCTTCACTGAAAATGAAGCTGACTCCATGGATTGGTATGGAGGAAAACTCATAAGAAGCGATGGACTCTGACTTCCTGTAGAGATTACTTCCCTCCTTCTTTGTCACTCATGCCTTTTCTGACTCAGCTGTCATTTAATGACCCATTGGGTAAGTTATTAACCAGTACATGTTTTACATGCATTTTTTTCACTTAATCCTTGACTCAACCCTTAGACGAAAGTACTGTTGTTTTTCCCGTTTTACAGATGAGGAAATAGAGACGTGCAGAGCAAGTATCTTCCAAAACGTCACTGAAGTGGTGGAGCAGGATCTGAGCCCAAGGTCTGCCTGATTCAAAGCTTGCTCTCTTAGACTGTTGTATTCCTCTTCCCTGTTAGTCTTTCCTAAAACCATACCTTTCGCTGACATCTAATTGGTCCACCTTTCTATAATTCATCAGCCACCTTTTTGGATTGGAACACTCTTCTCTTGTATTTGGTCTTAATAAGAGACGTTGGAACATACCAAACCTTTCAATAGGTATCTTTCAGTCACTGAGAAATCAAAAATTTGGAAATGTCTTTCCTGGCAAGCTACCCAGAGTATCTTTCTGGTTGTTTTCTCCTTTCCCATGTAGAATCTCTTATCACTGACAAGGGAAGGCAAGCCACCCACCTTTCTCGTTGATACTGTGAATGACGGTTTTCCCTTCATTATCTGTAGTTAGTAGGAATGTAATAAGGCATTCATTTTCCCCTTGTAGAGAACAGGAAACAGAGCTATCCTTTGAGAAATCTGTAGATAAAGAAGTCATTCATTAGGTTAAATGAGTTTCCAAAAGATGTTTTTTTTTTTTAAAGCAAAGTAGTATTGAGTTTTATTATGCAAATAGGAATTTCCAACATTGCAGAATAGGAATAGGAAAGATGGGATTTTCCTCCACCCACTGAGGGTTTAATTTCTACTCCTGTTCCAGAAGAACAGTTCCAGGTGTGGTCAATCAGGACTGACCGTCAGATGCACCCATCAGTCTGAGAGGTGCACAGTTTCAATGGAGTGAAGTGCTTCAAGGCAGGTACTGTATTGGGAATAGAATGGCTCAGATTATGCCAGTGAGGAGGCCATATGGTTTCTTTGGCTCAGAGTACTGGGAAGAAGCCTAGATTACGTTTCAGAGAGAGACTACACAGTTCAAACATAGTGGTATTTCTAAAGGGGCCTTTTCCACATGTCCTAGTCAGATTGCTGGACATGCATGCTCACAACAGTAAATATAAGTCAATACGAGTTAACAGAGATTGAAGCGTTATATAGTATAGGGACCAACAGGATAAACGTAAATCTCAGAATGAAAGGAGACTAGGAAACTTGCCTGCCAGTGCAGGAGGCTTAAGAAATGTGGGTTTGATCCCTGGGTTGGGAAGATCCCCTGGAGAAGGAAATGGCAACCTACTCCAGTATTCTTCCCTGGAGAATCCCCTTGACAGAGGAGCCTAGCTAGCTACAGTCCATACAGTTGCAAAGAATCGGACACGACTGAAACAATTTAACACAAACACACACACAGGACGCCCACTGGCCTACCACTCATATAGCCCTTTTCTCAATTAAAAAAATTTTCAATATTCCTCAAATCTTTTTCAAATAAAAAAAAATTTGAGGTTATTCAAGAACCAGAGGATGAATGCCACGACAGAAATTGATAATACAGTAAAATGGTCAATAATGTCAATACTATGTATCAGACACTTTAGTGGTCTGGCACCTATGCCAAAATTATGTAAGGTTTTTCTAATTAAAAGAAAAAAACTTACTTAAAATTCTCCTCTAAGTTAGAGACTTTTTAATGATACTGTTACACTTTTTTTTTTTTTTTTGGTAAACCTGTAAATAGAATGACTGTTGGCTTTTATCTTCAAATTTTAAGACATGTGATCCAAGTGAAAGTCGCTCAGTTGTGTCTGACTCTGTGACCCCATAGACTATACAGTTCATGGAATTCTCGGGGCCAGAATACTGGAGTGGGGAGCCTTTCTCTTCTCCAGTGGATCTTCCCAACCCAGGTCTCCCACATTGCAAGCGGATTCTTTGCCAAGCGAGCCACAAGGGAAGCCCAAGAATACTGGAGTGGGTAGCCTGTCCCTTCTCCAGTGGATCTTCCTCATCCAGGAATCCAACTAGGGGTCTCCTGCATTGCAGGCGAATTCTTGACGAACCGAGCTATCAGGGGAGTCTATATGATCCAAAGCGAGTATCTTACAATACAATGGGTCAGAATCTACAGCTGGGATTGTCTGTCTCTGATAATCTTGGACGTAGTCTTTTTAGATCTGTAACTTTTCTCATTAGCTTCAACATAAAATTTTCTTCAATAAAACAGAATCTAGCTATGTTCCTCTGACTCTAATGAAGAAAAATTAAACAATAATCTGTTTTTGGTTTCACAATGCCATAGCCATAGAAAGACAGAAATTTTTTTTTTTTGCCTTTAATTTATAAAATTAAGCGCCTCATGCCAAAGTCTTATAAGAGGTGTGCCTGTATATCCGTAACAACTGAGACTGGTAAAACATTTGAAAGTGAAAGTTGCTCAGTTGTGTCCAACTCTCTGCAACCCCAGTGGACTATACAGTTCATGGAATTCTCCAGGCCAGAATACTGGAGTGGGTAGCCTACCCCTTCTCCAGTGGATCTTCCCCACCCAGAAATCAAACCAGGATCTCCTGCATTGCAGGCAGATTCTTTACCAACTGAGCTATCAGGGAAGTCTTTAGCATTATTAATAAGATTTCAGAGGATAAATTTAAGTGAACAAACTGTTTCTGAATCCATTTGTTGCTGCTGTTTAATCACTAAGTTGTGTCTATTTTACGACCCCATGGACTGTAGCCCCCCAGGCTCCTCTGTCCATGGGATTTTCCAGGCAAGAATACTGGAGTGGGTGGCTATATTCTTCTCTAGGGGATCTTCCCCACCTAGAGATCAAACCTGCATATCCTGCATTGGCAGGTGGATTCTTTACCACTGAGCCACCTGGGAAGCCCCTTCGAATCCATTAAAAGCATCTTATTTACATAGGAATATTAAGAAATCTAATTACAAATTATTCTCATCTGGTCATTCCCAACAGTTTACCATCATCTAAATCACCTGGGAGGTTTCCCAGGCAGCACTAGTGGTAAAGAACCCGCCTGCCAAGGCAGGAGACATAGGAGACACAGGTTCAATCCCTGGATCCAGAAGATCCTCTGGAGGAGGGCATGGCAACCCACTCCAGTATTTTTGCCTGGGGAATCAGACACGACTCAAGTGACTTAGCATGCCCACACGGAAATCACCTAGGAGTTTTGAAATGATGGATTCCAGGGACTCACGCTGGCTATTCTGATTTGAGAAGTCCGTGGACAGGAGCTTGCATATTCGTGAATTGTTAGTAGTATCTTTAAAGAGGTGATTCTGATGAAGAGGTTTGGGCACCTCCAGGCAACAGTTGATTAGTGAAATCTGTGTTGTTTCGTGCGTTTGACAGCAACAACACTACATATATAATTCATACTATGTCATTTTCAGATGACCTCCACCACGCATTCTCCTACCAAACCGTTCCAGTTAGCTAGGACTCATGGACTCTTATGGACTGCGCTTTTTCTTGCTGGAGTGTTTCTTTCCTTCCATTCCTGCTTTGCCATGACAGTGCACACCTGCCCTGCTCTTCTAAAACTTACTTAATGGAACATTTTATTCTCAGGTAGAAAATATGTGGACAGCTTATAATACTGCTTTCAGTAATATTAATCCTGCTTTTTTATTTCCTCTTAAATAGCTACACCGAAGCACAGGGAGGCTTAATTTACTTGGCCAGGATTTTTAAAGTTTTAATGGAACTGCTAACATGACCTTTGAGTCATGACTCCCTTCTTGCTTTAATTACTTCACCACTCCTTTTCATGACTGTTATGACTCTGGATTTCGCCTGTTTTGTAGTGTTTGGGTATTAAAATGGCATTATTGAATGTGCAGTGAAAAGGTCCAGCTTGGGCTGGAGATTTGCATAATTAGCTGCTAAGGTTTTCTTTTGTTGTTCATTAGAAATGGACCTTTCTGTTTTACCCACTTGTATGAGTGCTAGCAGCACTGTTTTAGAATAATAGAATGAAAATAAGATCTCAGGCAGTCCATGAAATCATACAGAGAAAAGGGAGAAATGTGAGAATGGAGGTGAAGAGGCCGGGGTCTGGGAAGGTCTGGGAAGGATGTGGAAAATACAAACTCTCTGCACCATTGACTCAAGATAACCATGTATTTGAGACCTCCCCTTTGGGGGATAGACAGTACTTCTCAGAGAAAACAGTTTCCCAGGAAAGGAAAAAAAAAGGGTTCTGGGGTCAAATAAGTTTGGGAATCCCTCCTTACTCTAATTTTTCCTTTTGCCTCACCTGAAGCTTCACAATGCACATTTAATTTAATGTACATGACAGCTCTCAGTCTTGCAAAGCAAACAAAAAGCTTAATTTCCCACTTGCAAAATTCATATGCCCATTGGTGCTTTTGTCCATGTGACATTTTCAGAACTAGGGTTTCATGGAACATACTTTGAGTAACAATGCTCTGAGTACATGAATGTTGGGGTAAATTCAAGACTTCTATTTCAGCAAAAAGGAATATGAAAGTTAAGCCACATGGCCTTAGAAATGCTCACACAAGTCATCATAGCACATTTGAGGAATAATTTAATTAGATTATGAAGTTTATGCTTACTTTACTCTTCATGTCCTTGTGAGGGGAAGGATGAGCTGATAAAAGACCCCATGGAAAAGCAAATATGCAGTGATAATTTCAAGATGATATGATCAATAACATGACTGGGTGAGTAATTTGAAACAGGACTTATTTTAAAAAGGACCATTAGAAGATACATACGCTTGTGGTACTCATGGTAAAAGAATCTGCCTGCCAATGCAGGAGACACAAGAGACATAGTTTCGATCCCTGGGTCAGGAAGATCCTTTGGAGTAGAAAATGGCAACCCACTCCAGTACTCTTGCCTGGAAAATCCCATGGACAGAGGAACCTGGCAGGCTACAGTCCATGGGGCTGCAGAGTTGGATAGGACTTAGCAACTTAATAACAACAAGAACAACAACCCATTAGAAGAGTGACTTTTAAATCCTCAGGCTGACAAAGATATTTTTTCTTTCAAGTGCATCACTATTACTGCTGTAAATGGTATTAGTCAACCAATCACTTTGATTTCTGAATTAGAAATAGTTATATTCCCCTATTTGGAAGATAATTTAGTCAATTACACCATAAGAATAATGAAACAATTTATAGGCTGCTTGAGAAGATAATCTTCCTCTCAAATCCAGGCATTTATGATCATCTATACTCAGAAAGGCATTTCCACGGTGGCTCAGATGATAAACAATCTGCCCATGATGCGGGAGACCCGGGTTTGGTCTCTGGGTCAGGAAGAGTCCCTGGAGAAGGAAATGGCACCCCACTCCAGTATTCTTGCCTGGAGAATCCCATGGACTTGGGAATATGGCAGGCTACCATCTATGGGGGCTCAAAGAGTCAGACATGGTTGAGCAACTAACACTAACTAACCATACTCAGAAAACTGCATATATACATTCCCTATTTGTGATTTACGTGTTTCCAAGGCTGATTTCTTTTTCCCCTCAGCACATTAGATATCCCATGCTGTTAGTTAATGTGGTTCCAGTCATTTGCAGGGCATTTTCTGCAATTTTTAGTCATTTCTTTGAAACACATGGTAAATACACCAACTGTTTGCTGTGAAATGAAGCCAGAAGGATATGCTGAGATTGTGGACTTGTCACTAATGTGGACAGGCCACAACGCCGTCTTACTTAGTGCTTTTACCACATCTCATCTTCAGTATGAGTGTAAGGTACATACCGTCTTGTCCAATTTATGGCTATTTGGCATATTTATCTTAAGGCACCAGAAATGCACAGGCAAGGGGTTTCATGAGCACTAAACCCACCCTTCCATATAGGGTCATTTAACTGTGCACAGTCAGAAACCTCAATTTTAAAACAATGTTGGTAATTTTCAAAACAATAGAAATATCATTAACATATCACTTTGGAAATGGATTAATTTCTGTATTCTAGTTTCCTTATTCAAGACGCATATGCTAGATTGTCATAAATTATCATCTTGGTTATTTCACTCCACCCAAAACACATCGGAGCTGCACCTCTAAGGCGTGTAGACATGAGCAGCGGTTCCTACCTCACGGCGGGTTTGTGATGATGGGAGAACAAATCCCCGCAGACAGTCCCTTTAGGAGGGGCAGTCATCAGTTTTCTTTTAAAGATCACAAATTATTTTTTAAATGCCTTCTCAGCTAAAATACAACCTATTTACATATCTGAGAGAACCTTTTGCCATTGTTAGAAGGAATCTGATTTTAAGTAAGTCACTTCAAAAATGGCAGACGGAAGCAAGAGCAGAGTTTGCTTAGCAGTTAAAGGTAACAAGGCTTCCCAGGTGGCACAGTGGTAAAGAATCTGCCTGCCAATGCAGGAGACGCAAGAGATGCAGGTTCAGTTCCTGGGCCGGGAAGTTCCCCTGGAGGAGGAAACGGCAACCCACTCCAGTATTCTCACCTAGGAAATCCCATGGCCAGAGGAGCCTGATGGGCTGCAGTCCATAGTGTCATAAAGAGTGGGACATGACTGAGGTACTAAGCAAGCACCTCCCAAAGGTAACAGGCCTTTGTTGGAGTTTGGGACTGAGGACACAGGGGATTAATGATGACCATGTGAGAGGGCAGGGTGGGAGGGAGGTCCGTGACACTGGGGGGATACATGCTTACACATGGCTGAATCATTTCATTGTACAGCAGAAACTAAATATTGTAGAGCAACTGTACTTCAATTAGAAAAAAAAAAAACGACGACGTAATGTCCATGTTTGGAAAGTTGGGAGTGAAAACACTGAGGGAAGGGGAGGAAAAATGGCCATTAACCAGAAACTGCCGGATGCCTGAGCGCTGCTGTCAAAAAACCCACTTGACACCTCACTTCTTCCTATCATGAAAAAAGGCAGGCAGACGACAGAGGATGATTTCAAGTTAGGGGGCTAATATTTTGCTCTTTCTTCAATTTTCCTCTTTTCTAATTCAAAAAAAATTTACAGCATTCTGGAATTCTCTCCAGCTGCATGAGTTTAGCAGAGATGAATCTGCCAACAGAGCTAAGTCAAACAGAAAAGCTGGGACTTTAAATTGCTTGTATCCCAAACCATCAAGTCTTTAGCCTTCTGGAATGGATTTACTCTTAAAAATGAATGCGAGTGAACTAACCCCCCGGCACAAATGAGGTTGAGCTACTGAAAAGCCCCTCCACAGAGTTTCTGCCTCTCTAAAACTGTGCAAAGGAAAGGAAAGCAATTTAAGACAAGTAGAACCTTCTTCTTCATTGATGGTCGCACCAGCTAGCTTGCATTTATCAACACATTCTTCTTGGGCCTGGCCGTCTGCAGACAGGTAGCATTCAATGCAGCTCCTGTGAACATTCGTCAATAGAGTTAATCAGTTTTGTGATGGTGTAAAAATGGATATGCAATTGGGATATTGCTTTCATGCTGTTACTGTAATTCTAGCTATAGAAATGTCTCAGAGAGGATGTTGTGTTTTGTCACTTTCAAAAAGATGGTTGTGTGATATCCAAGAGGAAACTGCTTTAGTTTGAATTCCACTCAGTAATCAATGCTCCCTACTCCAGTATTCTTGCCTGGAGAATCCCAGAGACGGCGGAGCCTGGTGGGCTGCCGTCTATGGGGTCGCACAGAGTCAGACACAACTGAAGCGACTTAGCAGCGGCAGCAGCAGCAAGCCAGCCTTGATAATAGCTGCTATCCTCATTATCGTTAATGATTGCTTCTGATTGGCTAGATTAAAAAAAAATTTTCCCCAACAAAAAAAATCCCAATTATTTTGGTTTTTAATTTAGCTATATTTTCATTATACATTTTCCTGGGAAGGGTTTATGCTGCTAAAATAAGATTAGAGACTAGATAAAGTGTGAATTTCTTAACAGAAATGGTCTGTATTTTAACAAGAATTCCAAAAATTCTCATATGTCATGAACAACTGTTTCAAAGATTCGCTTTTCTGTAACTCTTTTGAATGAGTTCAAACCTTGATAAGAGTATTTTCAAAAGCCGAGGATTACAGCCTGGATCCTCATTAATGCAGATTTTTAAATAAAGGATTGCTACTTATTTAAAAGTGTATTTCCAAGAACATAACCCAGGAATTAAGCTACCCTAGGAAGAAACACAAGCTGGAATCAAGATTGCTGGGAGAAATATCAATAACCTCAGATATACAGATGACACCACCCTTATGGCAGAAAGTGAAGAGGAACTAAAAAGCCTCTTGATGAAAGTGAAAGAGGAGAGTGAAAAAGTTGGCTTAAAGCTCACCATTCAGAAAACGAAGATCATGGCATCCGGTCCCATCACTTCATGGGAAATAGATGGGGAAACAGTGGAAACAGTGTCAGACTGCATTTTTTTCGGCTCCAAAATCACTGCAGATGGTGATTGCAGCCATGAAATTAAAAGACACTTACTTCTTGGAAGAAAAGTTATGACCAACCTAGATAGCATATTCAAAAGCAGAGACATTACTTTGCCGACTAAGGTCTGTCTAGTCAAGGCTATGGTTTTTCCTGTGGTCATGTATGGATGTGAGGGCTGGACTGTGAAGAAGGCTGAGCGCCAAAGAATTGATGCTTTTGAACTGTGGTGTTGGCGAAGACTCTTGTGAGTCCCTTGGACTGCAAGGAGATCCAACCAGTCCATTCTCAAGGAGATCAGCCCTGGGATTTCTTTGGAGGGAATGATGCTAAAGCTGAAACTCCAGTACTTTGGCCACCTCATGAGAAGAGTTGACTCATTGGAAAAGACTCTGATGCTGGGAGGGATTGGGTGCAGGAGAAGAAGGGGATGACCGAGGATGAGATGGCTGGATGGCATCACTGACTCGATGGACGTGAGTCTGAGTGAACTCCAGGAGTTGGTGATGGACAGGGAGGCGTGGTGTGCTGCGATTCATGGGGTCGCAAAGAGTCAGACACAACTGAGCGACTGAACTGAACTGACTGAGTGAGGGCTATACAGCAAAAGTAAAACTTAAATTCTGAATTAATCTTGTGCTGAAAATCACTTTACAAACAGACAGTGTTTGGGGTAATCCAAAGCTGCAAAAGTTTTCTTACTGTGGGCACTCATCATACCGCCTCTCTCTTACTCTGGCCCAGGAAAGGTACGCTCTTCGAAGCACTGGAAACACTCCCCATTCCCACTTATGCCTTATCACCTCTCAGCCGAAACCACACTTCCTTAGGCAAGCTTTCCTAGCCCTTATCAGTTCCCTTGCAGTGGAAGCCTCTGAATTCCTCTGCTGGAAGGTCTTAGGAGCAGCACTCTCTGCGGAGTGGGGATAGGAATCTTATCTGGAAGTTGCTTTTGCACGGCAAGCACACTGCACTTATCAAGGTTATATATTTACTTGGGGTGGTTTTGTAGGGGGCTGCTGAAGATTGTGGAAGCCTTAAAACCTCTATCTCTTTGTGTACCCCATTGACAGCTGCCCAAGCTAGCCTGGTAGCTTTATCTCCTGCCAGAGAATTCTATTGTTCCCTCTTTATCCCCTATTATAACTGTCAGCCCAGATATCATTATAATTACTTTTCAAACGTTCTGTCTTTGCCAGTAAATGCTTAGCACCTGTGACAGCAGGAACTATAGCTGTTTCACTATCACTATATGCTATGACTTAACATGATTTTGGCCTGTAAGTAGGTATTTAACACCTATTTAATAAACAAGTGCATGAAAGAATAAATGGAAGAATGGATTCACCTCAAAACTAACAAATACCAAGTGGATCACTCTACTTAGTTCCTCAAATTCAAACTACTTTGACCATTAATTTCATACCTCATAAACCAGATCTAAGATCGAAACATGTCTGATGAAACAAATCTCTGGTTACCAAAGGGGAAAGGGGAGAGGGTGGGGATAAATGAGGAAGTTGGAATTAACATGCACATAGTACTGTATATAAAATAAACAAGAATTTACTGTATAGCACTGGAACTATATTCAATATCTTATAATAACCTATAATGAAAAAGGCTCTGAGGCAGAACATCTAAAACTAACACAATATTGTAAATCAACCATAGTTAAATAAAGTTTATTTTTCAAAAGAGTCTAAACCAGGTTTACAGAGAAGATAAAATAGAAAAATAATGGAAGAAATACTTTCAAATAACATTTAATATTAAATTGTATTCAAGATTGCCGGAAGAAATATCAATAACCTCAGATATGCAGATGACACCACCCTTATGGCAGAAAGTGAAGAGGAACTAAAAAGCCTCTTGATGAAAGTGAAAGAGGAGAGTGAAAAAGTTGGCTTAAAGCTCACCATTCAGAAAATGAAGATCATGACATCCGGTCCCATCACTTCATGGGAAATAGATGGGGAAACAGTGGAAACAGTGTCAGACTTCATTTTTGGGGGCTCCAAAATCACTGCAGATGGTGATTGCAGCCATGAAATTAAAAGACACTTACTCCTTGGAAGAAAAGTTATGACCAACCTAGATAGCATATTCAAAAGCAGAGACATTACTTTGCCAACAAAGGTCCATCTAGTCAAGGCTATGGTTTTTCCTGTGGTCATGTATGGATGTGAGAGTTGGACTGTGAAGAAGGCTGAGTGCCGAGGAATTGATGCTTTTGAACTGTGGTGTTGGACAAGACTCTTGAGAGTCCCTTGGACTGCAAGGAGATCCAACCAGTCCATTCTGAAGGAGATCAGCCCTGGGATTTCTTTGGAGGGAATGATGCTAAAGCTGAAACTCCAGTGCTTTGGGCACCTCACGTGAAGAGTTGACTCATTGGAAAAGACTCTGATGCTGGGAGGGATTGGGGACAGGAGGAGAAGGAGACGACAGAGGATGAGATGGCTGGATGGCATCACTGACTCGATGGACGTGAGTCTGAGTGAACTCCAGGAGTTGGTGATGGACAGGGAGGCCTGGGGTGCTGCAATTGATGGGGTCGCAAAGAGTCAGACATGACTGAGCGACTGAACTGAACTGAACTCAACTGAAGCCTAACTTTGGGCTTCCCAGGTTGTGTGCTAGTGGTAAAGAATCCGCCTGCCAATGCAGGTTAGACGTAAGAGACACAAGTTCGACCCCTGGTTTGGGAAGATCCCCTGGAGGAGGGCATGGCAACCCACTCCAGTAATCTTGCCTGGAAAATCCCATGGACAGAGGAGTCTGGCAGGGTGAAGTCCTTAGGGCCTCACAAAGTCGGACACAACTGAAGCAACTTAGCGTGCACAGACACAAGCCTAACTTTGTGCCAGTGCTTCTCTTGGCATCTGTTCAGGCACAGTGACAGGGAATTTTTGACACCTGAATAGTGAGTAAACACTGAGTGAATATTGGTAATATTGATTTTCTTACTTTGTTCGCATTGGATATGCACATGTCCCCACTGTGGGTACCAAAGTTAATGAAAATATGAACTGCGGAAGCACATTTGCTGTATAATACATTAAACCTGCAAGGTCATAACACAGCCAGTTTGGAGATTTGCTTTTCTTGACCTCAATTTTTCATCAAGAAGTTAGCTGCCAAGCTAAGAAGAAGTTTTTTTTTAACTGGGAAAAAAAAAAAAAGATTGCTTTTTGTTGTTGTTCGATGATAAAAAGAAAGTAATTCACAATAGCTCTGTAGAATGGCAACCAAAGAAAGTCGCCAAAGAGCATGAGTGGTAAGAAAGAGGGGAGGAATTGAGAGCCAAGATCATCTTTCTGCTTCTTTGCCTTTTTGAGCTGTAGATGGGAATGAATCAGTAAGATCAGGCTATAAACTCGATAAGAAGCTCCTCTGTTTCCCTGTAAAAAGTACTGAAAGTGAGTGTCAGTCTCCCCCACCAGGGCACTCCTGATGTGTGGCTGGTATTGTAAGGGAGAGGCTATCTGATGTTATCAGTGTGGGACCTCAGCTTGGCTTCCTTGATAGGCTCTCATAGAAATGTGACTTTGTGGTCCCGGATAATCAGCATTGGGAGGTAATGGAGAGGCGATGTTCCAGGCTGATGATCACAGGGGCCCTTTGGGTTTGTGTGTTTTGATGGATGCTTGGAGACCAAAGCCAGCAAGACAGTCTGAGGTCTGAGTTTATAAAATGTCGTTATAACTTTGATCATCATGAAACCTAGGGACAAAGAGACATTTTTGTTAGATGGTAGATACATTACCGTTTAGAGTTACAGGGATCGCCGCAGGTGGGACAACGTTCACAGGTGGGTCCCGAGGCTCCAGGATTCGTGCAGATGCACTTGCCGCACACACAGTCCCCTCGGCCGCTGCAGAGGATCCCGTCTTCGGAGACACAGGGGTCCGTGCTGGTGGTGCAGTTACAGTACTCACCTGTCCAGCCGCTCCTGCACACGCACTCGCCACAGTCACAGTCGCCGTTATCTGCAAAACAAAGTTCTGGGTTTCTTAGGGCTAAAACCACTTCCAGATTTTGTGGACCATCTCTTTTCTTTGCCTTTAAACAGACTGAAGGGAAAAAAGAGGGAAAAAAGTGAGTGCTGTGCAGGGGTGGGAAGGAGTGTAGATAGGAGTGTGTTTTGCTAATGGTGTGTATTTATTGACTTGGTCTCTTAACTGAAGATCAACTAGGTTGCCTGATGTTATATCAAATAGAATTTATGGGCTGGCTTCCCAGGTGGCACAGTGGTAAAGAATCTGCCTGCCAGTGCAAGAGACTCAAGAGATGAGGATTCAATCCCTGAGTTGGGAAGATCCCCTGGAGAAGAAAACTGCAACCCACTCTAGTATTCTTGCCTGGAGAATCCCCATGGACAGAGGAGCCTGGCAGGCTCCATGGGGTTGCAAAGAGTTGCACACCCCTGAGTGACTAACTGTATTTATCGATACTGTAAGTTTACTAGATGAATCATCTGGCAGTACCTACATCAAAATCACCTTATAATACTGTAGATATTAGGCAAATTACTAACACTAGATATCAAAATTGAAAAGATAATGTGAAAAAGAAATTCATGTTTATTTACAGATATAGCTATTGATGCATTGATAAAAGCAGAGACATTACTTTGCCGACTAAGGTCCGTCTAGTCAAGGCTATGGGTTTTCCTGTGGTCATGTATGGATGTGAGAGCTGGACTGTGAAGAAGGCTGAGTGCTGAAGAATTGATGCTTTTGAACTGTGGTGTTGAAGAAGACTCTTGAGAGTCCCTTGGACTGCAAGGAGATCCAACCAGTCCATTCTGAAGGAGATCAGCCCTGGGATTTCTTTGGAAGGAATGATGCTAAAGCTGAAACTCCAGTACTTTGGCCACCTCATGTGAAGAGTTGACTCATTGGAAAAGACTCTGATGGTGGGAGGGATTGGGGGCAGGAGGAAAAGGGGACGACAGAGGATGAGATGGCTGGATGGCATCACTGACTCAATGGACGTGAGTCTGAATGAACTCCGGGAGTTGGTGATGGTGAGGCCTGGCATGCTGCAATTCATGGGGTCGTAAAGAGTTGGACACGACTGAGCGACTGAACTGAACTGAACTGAACTGAATGAAGAGACAATGATGTGATTACTTTATGGCAGCCCAGTGTAATTAGTATCATTGCTTCAGAGTAGCCTAGCCTATACACCAATGAATGTATTGTTAAAATATTTATGGCTATAGTATTATGGACATATTCATATTATAAACATGATTCCCTTTTCTTAAAAACCACTTACCTTTAATAGTAGGCTGATATGCAGTTTCTCCAATTATGAGAGAAGCATGCTAGGCAGTAATATAATGCTTTGAAAGCAAAGTTATCAAACAGTAAGAAAACTAACACATTATTAATTTTACATTAAATATCACTTACTTTATGCCTATGTAAGAATAGAGCAACAAATATATATACTTTATGCATTTACAACATACGTAAATTTTCTTTTTTGGTATCTCTGTCTGGCTACATACTTCATCTGTGAATATTTTCAAATTGTTGCAAGTCTCCAAAAGTATTTCCAATATATTTATTGAAAAAAATCTGCATATAAGTGGATCCATGCACTTCAAACCTGTGTTGTTCAAGGATCAACTGTGTGCATGTGTTTATATATTATTTTTCTCCCAGAAATAGAGATAAGAAGCTGTGAGTCCTGAGAAGTGTCTGTGGGCTTGGAGAGGAAAAAGGATGAAATTCAAGGCATGAGATGCCCAGGGAAGACGGGGAGGGAGAGAGAAGATGAAATTCTTCAGATGACCAGACTGGGCTGCTAGCTGGATGGGGCATCTTTTTACTGCCCTCGAATGGAAGTAACTCATGTTGTGCCTTATCCCCAATGCCTGGCATAGAAAGTTTCTAATTTTTAAGTGAATAGATTGCTCTGAAGGAGAGGGGGAAGAGCAGCTTAGGACAGGGAAGACGATGAGTTCATTTTTGGTTCTGTGGAGTTTGAAAGACCTGTGGGTGGTTGGATACGTATATACAGCCCTGAAGTTTGGGTTTTGTAATCCACTGGGGATAAGTGGCAGTTGAAGCTGATGGGGATGAGATTATCTGGGGCAAGCAGATAGAGTGAGTAAGTCCCTGGAGAGTATCAACATTTATAATGTAACCAGAGATCGTCATAGAAGAGCCAGAGGAGTAAGAGAGGTTCCTGAGGAGCTGGCCAGAGGAGTGCACGAACTACTACAAAATGGTAAATACAGTGTTGCAGAGAATGGGCCTGTGTGTTCTTGCATAGTATGTTTTGGTTGCCTGCCTTGCCCAAGATTCTAAGCTGGCATTTGATGATCCAAACAAGCAACTCTTACTTGCAAATTTTGTAACATACTTTTCTTCAGAAAAAGAAGTGTGCCCCAGGTATTGCCTCTCAAGTTTTGCTTCTTGGCAACATTCCAAAGACACATGGGTGTGGTGGTGGCTCATGGGTACACAGTGTGCGAGTGCATGGACATAGACGCTGGTGGCACAGGTTTGGATCCTGGCTCTGGTACTTCTGCCTGGGCAAAGTTGGGGAAATTACTCAACCCCTCTGTGCCTCAGTTTCCTCATTGGTAAGGAGGAATTATTAATAGCACTACTTCATAGGACTGTTATGAAGATTACCTAAGATAAGACATAACAGTGTTTAGAACAGTGCCTGGCCCATAAATAAGCAGGGTGGGCTGTGCTGTGCTGTGCTAAGTCGCTTCAGTGGTGTCTGACTCTTTGTGACATGAAAATATTTAAAATATTTTAAATATTGATATTTTAAAAATATTGATTCTAAGAAACTGGAAACTCCTACAGACAAATAGCATTATAGAAAAAACTTCCTACCATTGTGCTCTTAATTATCAGTCACATTCCAGAGGAGCCTGCTGGGCTACAGTCCATGGGATTACAAAGAGTCAGACATGACTGAAGCAACTTAGCACACACACACACACACACGAGAAGTGAGGCTGTAGTATAGTCAGGCTGCTGTTGGAAGCAACAGCATCAAGAGCACGTGTGTTCACAGGCCAGGATCAGTTTTACCCCCACACTAAGCACAATGCCAGGCACATAGTACATATTCCATGACTCTTTCTCGAATTGAAAGCTAAGAATAGTTAGGTGATTAAGGCCAAAACTATTCATTTACTTTTGTACTTTTTTGTACTTGATTGTGCTTTTACAAGAGAAAGTTACAGAGTGACATCATTTGAGATGTTACTAAACACAAGATTGCTTCTGAGAAACAGTCATGGTTGAGGATGGGGAAATACTCCAATAGATGAAGGAAAAAGGCATTGGTAAAGTTTTCTGAGTCCAATTGCAGAAATTATTGTATTTTCTATATAGAATTTCTTTAGTGATCACTGTATCTGATACAAAAAGAGGCAGTATTGTTAGACTGTCTGAACTACAAATGGACAGATCAAATTGACTCTTTGAATTTATATCTGTCTGCACGCATGACATAAAACAAAATGAAAGACCATCAAACCTTGGGACGAACTGTGTTGTTGAACACAATCCACGATTTCTACAGCCTTAGATCTCTTTGACTTCAGATTTAAAGGGTAAAATATAGGTGGGGTCAGTATTGCTGTTATGCTGTATTTGATTACATTTCAGATTTTTTTTTAAAGGCAATTTCAAACGTCTTGAGCACATATTTTATTAAAGATTTCTATTAGAACTGCAATCTAAGGTCCTGCTGAATAGATTCTTTCTGAGATGTGGTGATGGTCTCTGGCTTCAGGCTGTGTTCTGGCTGCATCTTGTGAAAAGAGGACCCATGTGGGTTTGGAAACACACCCATTAGATAAGGAAAAACACCTTTGAATGAAAGGGGCGAGAAATGTGTCTCAGTCTGGACAGACACTAAACTTTTCACTCTCCAAGGGGAAAGAAAGAAGGCAGCCTCAGAGGAATCTGTTGCAGCAGCAGAAGCCAAGAAATGAAACGGGGGTGCCCTTCTAAGGGTATCAGATGGTTTTCAAAGAGCTTGGGATTCTCTGAGGCTTCTTTTCTCAGGCCTTTTCTTCTGAAAATCAGTCTCTTTTATATGTTCCTGACACTGTGGTTGAAAAACATAACTTGCTTGGTTTTCTCTAAAGGTAATGGCTTTCTGTTTTGAAAAGCTATCTGTTCACACACTGTGGGAAAAAAAAAAAAAAGATGTGAGGGCTTAAATTTAGCAGTCAGTTACTGTTTAAATCATAACACAAATCTGTATCATTTCAAAGTATATGAACACATTTGTATTTCTTGTCTAACTAGACTGTACTTAACTATATATGTGTATCTCTCAATGGTTTTATCATAGTAATTTAATAGGTAATATATTCTTAAACTACAGTGATTTTGTATCTAGAAGGGATACTAGAATGTAAATTTTTCTGCTATTTATAGTTTTTCTCAATCTCTAAAATCAAGCAATTGTTCATTTTTACCCTTTCCATGGCCTTTTTCACATATGTCCTTATTCGTCTTGTTATGCATGCCTGCACGCCAAGCTGCTTCGGTTGTGTCCAACTCTTTGCAACCCTATGGACTGTAGCCCACCATGCTTCTCCGTCCATGGAGTTCTCCAGGCAAGAATACTGGAGTGGATTGCCATGCTTTCCTCCAGGGGCTCTTCCCAACCCAGGGGTTGAACCTGTGTCTCTTATGTCTCCTGCGTTGGCAGGCAGGCTTTTTACCACTAGCACCACCTGGGAAGTCCAAATGAGCTTCTTATACCCAGTGCCTAACCTAGTATATCACATAACATGTGTGTGGTGTGAACAAAGGTCCTGAAAGACCATTTAGTATTTTTGTGTCCCTTGTCCTTTGCCGTGTGTCCCTAAAGCAGCCTGGCTTCTTATCTTCCCAAAGTAATAGGCATTTAAGAGTTGGGTCACATACAAGGAGCCTGAACTAGAATAGTCTGGAAGATAATGGAATTGGATTACATGCAGTTTTGTGGCATCTGAGTAATAACCAAACAGAAGCAATCTTTTATCCCCAGGGAAATAATAAGAGAGATGTAAGTTCAGTTGGCAGAGATCTCACCCCTAGGAAATGTCAGAGCCAGAAGAAATATAAGTGAAGATCGGTTACCTTAGTCTAAAGGTGAACACGTTCAGTTGATCAGCAAACATTTATTGAGCACCTATTACGTCCAGGCGGCTGTGGCAGGGGCCAAGGATGCAAAGCTCCTCCTTGACACCTGCACAGTCTCCCAGGAAGGTGGATTTGGACATAGCCTACCTCCGCAGAGCAGCCCCTTGTGTCTCACGCAGGAGAAGTTGTCACACTGGCAGTAAGGCCCGTAAATGTTTCCATAGGGGGACAGGTGGCAGACACACTGCCCGCAGTAGCAGTCGCCTCTCCCGCTGCACGAGGGGAGCTCTGGGGCCTCTTTGCAGGACTCGGTGCTCAGCGTGTCCTCCCCGCACTCACAGTGGTGACCCATGTGGCCAGGGTTGCAGGCACACACCCCGCACTGGAAGGAGCCGTTGCCGTTGCTGCACTTGGAGCTGTTCACCTCCACTTCTTTCTGGCAGTCACAGCTGCATTCCGGGCTGACGAGGATTTCCAAAGCATCCCCCAGCCCCACAGGCTTTAGGATAACGTGCCTGCTCCTTCTCTCACAGTTTGGTAAACTCACAGTCACGTTGAATGAAGCCTGGAAAAGAAAATACTAATTATCTTCTTCTAATCACCAAAATAATGGCAACCCACTCCAGTGTTCTTGCCTGGAGAATCCCAGGGACGGCGGAGCCTGGCGGGCTGCTGTCTATGGGGTCGCACAGAGTCAGACACGACTGAAGCGACTTAGCAGCAGCAGCAGTCACCAAAATGATCTTCCCTCGTGGCTCAATGGCAAAGACTCTGCCTGCTAATGCAGGAGATGTGGGCTCAATCCCTGGGTCAGGAAGATCCTCTGGAGAAAGAAATGGCAATTCACTCCAGTATTCTTGCCAGGCAACCCCATGGACAGAGAAACCTGGTGGGCTACAGTCCACGGGGTCACCAAAGAGTCAGATATGACTCAGTGACTAAACGACAAGAGCAACAAGCCATCAAAATGCACTGGAGTATACAGAGCCCATGGGGATCAGCTTTCCTGGAAGCGTTTATTAGGAACTCTTTGAAAACTGCTTTTGAAATTCTTGAAAGGAAAAGCCCAGCTTTACTGCACTAAGATAGCTTCTGAGAGATCGTCTGAATGACTTTTCAGATGCCCTGTTGATTTCTGCTTACCGTGTCTCCCACCTTCATGTGAGAGCATTTCTTTTGGTGTGGAAAGGGGACCCCGCTGTTACAGATGGCTGTGAATGACAGGTTTAGTCCTTCCGTGTCTCCCAACACTTCCAGCTCCACCTCAGACCGCAGTTCCTTTAGACGAGACATAAAGAGTTGAACAAGATCACAACCAAAACACAGAGCCAGAAGAGAAGAATCTGTGATCATGTTCATTACACAGCAAATGAATAAAATTCAGTTTGGTCTAAAAGAAATTTACCAGATGACCAGTCAAGCAAGAAAGCGAGTAATACATACACACACACAAGCATATTATATCAAATCTAAGGTGCCGTCCATTACAAGATTCACCATTATTTTATGACAATTAAACTATGATAAAATACTTCGAGATTGTTCAGCACTACATATGAATTAAACCTGTCAGTTCATCATTGATTTAAAAATTATTTTATTCATCTTGAGAGTTTGGCAAATTTCTCTAGTCCTGAATTGCAAGGACTGGATTACAGTCCAGTCTTATGAATCATAGTCCAAGCATGGCATATAAAAGGCAAATCTTTTGCTTATATCTCAGTAGCAAAATATAACAATAGCTTCCTTTACCTGTCTCCTTAAGTATCATCATTTTTTAGGTCCCATAAAGCAGCTGGTTG
Organism: Capra hircus; assembly: GCF_001704415.2. Lineage (NCBI taxonomy): Eukaryota > Metazoa > Chordata > Mammalia > Artiodactyla > Bovidae > Capra > Capra hircus. Next base: position 99,943,949 of record NC_030809.1, read on the forward strand.
TTACTCTGAAAGGTATACAGATCATTCCTCCAACAATGAATACTTGCTTTGCTGATAGCAGTATTTGCTCCCGTTATTCTGTTTTGGTACATTTCCACATAGATAATAACTTTTCAATATCAAATCATAGTGAAAACTTGGAAGATATTTAAAAATTGTGATTGTCCTCAACACTTACAGTACCAACAGTGCACATAATGAGTTGAAGTGACAACACATTCAATTACTGCCAAGTTATACACGTGCAGGCAATGAACACGACATCGCGACTTTCATTCTACTGAAAGCATCGGTAAGATATGACCAATCAAAATGCATCCTAATGTTAGAGATGCTAAAATGTGAGAGAAAATGTGCCTTGAAATCAATGCGAATTTATAGAGTCCCTTTTGTACATTTAGTATAGAGCCAGGTCTGGGGGAATGCGTACAAGATAGGGTTTCTGCCATCAAGATGATCGTCTTGCTGAAAAAAAATAAGATGCAATCAAGTGAAGCAGTTAGCATACAGTGCCAGTCAGTGTACCATTAAATTAGGAAAAAAAAAAATGTGTAATACATAAGGGTTTGGGAGACTTCAGAAAAGAGGGTAGTCAGTGAAGGCTGGAGTATTAGAAGACTGGACCTTAATGGCTATGTTGGATTTAGATTGCTGGAGGGGATGACAATGGTATTTCAGGTGAGGAGGCCAGAAAAGAGAAAACTCTGTGCCAGGAGTGGTTCAGAATGGAGACAAGAGGGGCTCAGCCCAAGCCTGCACCCCAGCTGTCTGGGGAGATACCCGACCACAGAAAGCCCTATAGTTTGGAGAGATGAGTTAAGACCTGTGTGAAACATTTCCTGAAGCTTTAAAACAGGGGCCTGATTTACTGAAAATACCACTGCAGGGAGGCTGTCTGGAAGGTGTGTGCAGGACAGGCTAGAGGAGAGGATAGGAAAATTTGAGTCAAGGAAGCTGGCATGTGGCTGCATTCACCCCTGCCTGAGGCATGATGAGGAATGGGATTGTTGACTACAAAGGCAAAGGAGAAGACTAGATAAAAGTTAAAAGATTCCTCTTTCTTTCGTAAAAGAGAAGTCTGTATTTGGGGGACAAAAATAAATTATTTTTTAAAAACAGAATAAAAACAAATTGTAAAATATTATGAATTAAGTCATACCTCCTCTAAAAGGATTGGAGTTCCTATGCACATTCCATTGATAGAATTTTAAAGGCATATTCAGATTCAAACTTTCCTGAAGTATACTTTGTCAACTGCATGTTAAGAGGACCCCGCCTTCCTTGTAATTCTAAATTGCTTACTGTAAATTCTAAGTCCCTCCTCTTCCCTGCTTTGTTATTTGTTCCACATGATCGCTCCTTCCACTGACAGACACAGGCCGACTATTTAGAATATAGTCTTTGTCAGAGATTAAAGTGTCATTTCTCAGTCCTAAAGATTATTCACGTCATGTCTTAAGATTTCAAATTCTGCCAATTTAGCATTAAAATGAACCCTGCAAATCTGTTTTATCTTAGCTAGTTACATTTCCAATTTATTCACTCAGAAAATATTTATTGAGTGGCCACTATGTACTGGGCACTGTTCTCTAAAACCTCTAAAATAGCTGATCCCTTGACTGAGTTTATACTCCAGTGTGGGAGGACAGAAAGGAAACCACACAATACATAAGAGAATTATGTAGCGTCGGAAGGTAATAAATGCTACAGGAAAAAGTTAGGGTGGGATAATGAAGATTAAGATGGTGTGGGCAGGGGGTAGAGGCTGTGATCTTTTAAAAGTGGTCAGGGTGGGATTTGTTAAGAAGGTGATGTTTCAAGAAAGTGAGAGAAAATTAGCCATGCGTATTTATGTGAGAAAATGTGTTTCAGGAAGAGGGTGCAGCTAGTGTGAAGGCTCAAAGACAGGATGATGTCTGGAAGCAGAACAGCAAGGAGGGCAGAGTTACTGTCCTAGAGCAGAGAGCTAGAGTTAACAGAAGGTGAGTTCAGAGGTAATGGGTGGAGGGGACCAGACCTGGTAGGGTACTCATGGAATGTTTTAAAGACTTCAACTTTTACTCTACGTAAATGAGAAAGCAATTGGGGTTACCTATAGAAGGGTGATGGGAACCTGCCTGCCAGCGCAGGAGATGTAAGAGAGGCAAGTTTGATCCTTGAGTCAGGAAGATCCCCTGGAGAAGGGTGTGGCAACCCACTCCAGTGTTCTTGCCTGGAGAATTCCATAGACAGAGGAGCCTGGTGGGCTATGGTCCATGGGGCAACAAGGAGTCAGACACAACTGAAGCAACTTGGCAGGCATGCAGGCATGCACAGAGAAAAGTGATAGGAGTTAATATTTTTAATGAAAATTCTAGCTGTTTTGTTGAAAGCAAGATGCAGGAAAACAGAAGTAGAAACAGGACATAGCATTTAGGAAATTTTGCAATAATTCAGGTGAATGAGGAGGGTGGCTCCAACCAGGATGACAGTGATTGGACCAAATTCTAAATAAATCTGAGGGTAGAGTCTGCAAGATTTCCTGATGGATTAAATGTAAAGTGTAAGAGAAAGAGAGGAGTCAGGATAATTTCAAGCATTTTGTCTCTAGCAATGTGAAGAATGGAAATTACCATTAGTTGAGGAGGAGAAAACTGTTGGTGAAGTGTGTTCGGGAAAGTCCAGCTTATTCTGCTGAATAACCTAGACTAACATATCAACTGACTCCTAGATATCTCCATTTGTATGTTTAATAGAAACATATATCCTGGTTGCCAGGCAGCATGGAGGGCCTGCTTGAGGTCCATGATCATGAATTTAAAGTGAGACCAGGTAGCATGACTGTATGTTTTTCCCACTTCCATTCAGCTGTGCAGAGTGACTGGATTTGACCAGGACTACAGTTGGCCAGAAACCTCAAAGGAGCAATAAGGTTCAGGGAAGTTGAGAGTATATCTAAGGAGTGGCCAGAATAATTGAATTTAAACTGGAGGACCAGGTGAGAGAAGACATCAGGGGGATGAGGAACTATACAGAGAAGATATGGTCAATTAATTAGAGATCCTAGTGGGGCTGGAAAAAACATTAGGGGAATTAGCAAGAATAAGGTGAAAAGATTAGAAATGGTAAGTGGACAACTGATTGCACACAATTGATATTATGGAGGTGTTTATTGGCAAGGATAAGGTTTAAGGTATGACAGGAGAGTGAAGATATGAAGAAGTAGTTAAGTGGGAAGGGAACAAGGTCATTTCAGAATCAGAGTTCAAGAAACTGAGAGCCCATGATATGGGAAGGACCATATATATGGGCTGAAATCATCAAAAAATAGGATAGGAGTAGCACTGGAGATAGAGGCACAGCGATCTAAATGAGAAATGAGGGATATAACCTGAAAGTCTCTAGATTACAGCAGTTAGGGGTGGTGAGTAACATAATCTAGCCAAAATGAAGGAAATCTCAGCATTGATATAATACATCCTATTGCAGATTTCACCAGGAATATTTGAATATGAATTTGCCAAAGCAAGGACATAAATATATGTCTGTAGGTTTCATCTTTTCATTCACTCATTTTTTGAGCATGTACTATGAGTTAGACAAAACAAAACAAGTCACTTCTCTTCTAGAACTTAAATGCCAACCGGGGAGCTTACCCTTGGGAGCTTTAATATTTCAACAGTTTTATTATGTGATTAGAGAAGAAAAGAGAGTAATAAATGATGGCCAGATGAATACACATCTGGTATTTAAGGTTTTTTTTTTTTTAATGTTTGTGTAAAATACTGAGCTGAAGTTTGTAGTCACTGAGTATAAACACAAATTGTTTGCCCCTGCCCCACTACAAGTCAGAAGCATTTTATGTTTTCTCTCAGTATGGTCTCTTTCCTTCTCTCTCTTTTTCTAGGTTGGGAAGAAATCCAGTCCTTGGGTCCCCATGTTTTAAAATCCGTTTCAGTTCAGTTCGGTTCAGTCGCTCAGTCATGTCCTTTTTGGATACATTTAAAAATTACACAATAGAAAACAAGGTGAACTAGTGCCAAGATTTGCTGCATGCCTCGTAGCGACTCATCGAGTTTCAGCCATCACTCCAGAGCAGAATTGTTTGATTTAAGAATAATAGACCGTTCATAATTTTGAGACAATAAAATAAAACACAAGATTCACTTCAAATGTTTGATGTCTTGATTTCAACTACTCTGTAAGTTATGTGACTGGGGACATAGAGTGAGACATAAACTCTGACAGAGCAAGCAGGGGCCCGGACAGGGCTGGTCAGACGGGAGGGGAAATATTTTTGACAATTCACTGTTTTATAATTTGCTTACCTCCTGTGAAGATGCTAGTAGCCAGCATTTTTGAGAGTCCTGAATTAAAGAAAATTGAGCGTGTTCTAACACAGTGAAGGTCTGCCACGTGATTTTATTTGATTCTACACATTAAAACTTTATTGTTTGAGAGGGAGGAAGGTTTTTATAGTATTTTGTTGACAAGCTTTCCTGTCTGGAAGAATTTCAAGCATGAACTAACTTGGTGATTAATTTTTGATGTGAGCTAAGAAAACTGAAGTTTCTGAGGATATGAATTAAAAACACCCTCATCTCATAACTTTAATGAACCATCTGTGTTTTATTCTTTGAGAAAATGTCTTTGAGAAAAAATACCTTGCTTTCCCCTGTTAGAGTCTCAAAATTGGTGGGGTGATGTAAAAAAAAAAAACTAGGGTGTGGAGTTTCTTAAAATATGTCACTCTTCCTCCCCTTGAAGTTCTCCTAAGACATTTGTGAAAGGAATCTAGACACACCTATTTTAAAAAAACATTCCAGGTGATTCTAAATGTCAGGGAACACGGGTTCTGTATATGCTAAGTATTGTTATACAGTGCATGTGTATCACTTATTTGTAGTTTTAAAACATCAAAAATTAGCATTTTATTCATTTGTTATTATGCAACTGACATTTGGAGCAAATACGAGAGCTTTACTGCTTTATAAAATGTCATTTTTTTCATTCCTGTCCTAATGTAGAATTTCATCTTTTTGTCTGTATGTGTGTTTCTTTGTAACGAAAAGCAAAAGAGGGGCTAATAGTGACATTTAGGAACCAAAATAAAAAGAGTTGGCAACAGGCCACCCACTGTTGATTGGGTTATGAAATGGAGACAAAGAGAGAAAACAGAGCAACACTGTAGGTATGTATCTTATTTTAAGGGAAGAATTCTGTCCTCAGGCACTAATTTACAAAGACAAGGCAAAAAAAGAAAGAAAGTTAAAAATGTATGTATATGATATAACACTAATGGAAAATTTCCCTGACTCCTCAAAGCAGGGACTCTACAAAGCAGTGTTCCTGATGTGCCTTGCTGTGTTTTCCCCTGAGTTATGATGGAGTCTCATTAAGCCTGTGGAGTTAGTTCTCATAGCTGTTATTCATTGGCAATTTAAACAATTTTTTTTTTTTTTTTAGGCAGAGAAGAGGAAAGCTTAATTGTATGACTCATGAAGCCTTTTCAGTAGAATTAAAATTCTGCAGGTGACAATGCCGCTGTTGGTTATTACTATAAAAACAACCTTAACTTTATGATCAGGTTTATGAGTTTTCTACCTTCTGCCCCACCTTCTGGGAAAAATATCTGCAAATAAAGTGAACAAAATTTACATTTTGGCTGCATTAATGCAGAGAGATTTTCTACCAACTATCTCTACCAACAAAGGAGAGTGCATTTAACCGCCTAAAACGTAGTTTTTAAACATCAAATAAATGCAAAAAGACCCCAACAGTAAAATATCATACTTCATAAGCTGAGATGATCAGCTGGAGAATGTTTCCAGAGTCCTTCTGAAGTACCCCTACTGTAGCTCCAGGAATGAGTTTTGCATAATTCTGTAAACAAACAAACAAAATAAGTCAATCTTTGCTCACTGTAACTGAGAAGCATTAAGCATGAGGTTCAACCCATGGTTGAGATCACCTCTATTTAACTGGCAGGGAGAAACAGGTTCCTGATAATAAACAGTGTTTGTCCTGAAACTCTAGTTGTGCCTCGTGCTGCTTCCTGAATGGAAGTGAATGGAACTGAAAGGAAATGAATGGCCAGAGTTGCTGCCGGGGAAATCTAATGTCTGTGGCGGCCTTAGTCTAGGGCTGTAATTGACAACACAACAGGAGTTAAGTCTCAAATAGAAATAACATGTATATAATGTTTTTGATTTGGGGAACATCCTTTTTCTAAAAAGCTCTGAGCTCACTACTAGGAACTGTCTTCCTTTTTTTTTTTTTTTTTTTTTTCTGTAGCATCCCAGAAACTAAGGTTGGGCTCTGAGCTCACTACCAGGAACTGCCTTCCTTTTTTTTTTTCTGTAGCATTGCAGAAACTAAGGTTGGGGTCACTTGAGTCCCTCACTGCCATCAGACCACCCCTCAGGTCAATCAGCCCAGAGGTCTTCCTTGTCAGTCATTGTCAGTTGCTCGGTAGAGCAAAGGAGTGAATTTTTGAATGCTTGCTGTTAACTCCTCCTTTCCTAGCAGTAATGAGTACTCCTTTAGGGATGTCAGCACCGTACTGGAGTGGGTTGGAATCGCTCCTCACACGTCAGGATTGTGTGAATCAGCACTTAGCTCTAAACCATCTGCATTCTCCATGTCCATTCCTTCCCCTGAGATGTCGTTCCCACCAGAGGAGAATTCACTGTATTAGTTCAACCCTTCAGGTATCAAACATGGCTAAGAAGTGAAGCATTGCAAAGAAAGCAATTTTATAGACTGCTGAAAATTATCCCTTTCTTAAGTTTCTGCTTTAAAACTATTTTCAAACAAAAATTTTCTTAAAATATATAGGACAGACTTCTGTCTTCTTAAATCAAGACATTCAAGCATACCTTGACATTTTTCTTGACTAACTAGTCATACTTATAATATTAATTATAATTCTACAATCATCAAAGACTTCTAAAATTTAGAGATGGATCACACCCTTAACAAATGGACCCCACTCTCTGTGCTTTTGTTTCTTTCGTTTTTAAATAGTTTCTGTTTTCTTGTTAAGCTGTAAGGTATCACTTGCCTACCAAGTTATTCATTCATTTACTATTGCATTCAGCAATATCTATTAAGTAGGCTTAATATGCTGTGCTACATCAAGAAGAAACAATCACTCATTTTGTCAGCTGTTCTCTTCTAAAGTATTTGTGTGCTGTGAAATTAAATGACTGAATTTATTATAATTGTAGGGAAAAAAGAGAAATAAGCTTTGAGTGAAGAATTTAGGGCATTTCCTATGGTTCAAACATAGTAACACCCTACCTCATTTAAGTAGTTTTAAAAATGCACGAAACTAAATTAGAATTGGGGCTTCCCCAGTGGCTCAGCAGTAAAGAATCTGGTGCAATGCAGAAGACACAGAAGACATGGGTTTGATTCCTGGATTAAGAAGATCCCCTGGAGGAGGGCATGGCAACCCATGCCAGTATTCTTGCCTGGAAAAGCCCATGGATGGAGAAGCCTGGTGGGCTATGTAGTCCATAGGGTCGCAAAGAGTTGGACACAACTGAAGTAACTGAGCACAAATTACATTAATTTTTATTATTAATTATAATCATGATGCTAAATAAATCAATCAAGACAAAAGGAATCAAAGAGAGGAACAAATGAAGCCTAGCTGATGTTGGAACACCAAGGAGTGGTGGGAGGTCTCCCACTAGAGGTGGGCACCCAGGTTAAATCCAAACCTTCTACTCCGTGTATACGGGAAAATGGGCTTTGGTTTTAATTTGTGGGTTTTGTCATGTCCTACTAATTTCACCATTTGTGATTGTGTTTAAGTTTGTAGTGGATGGAAATCTGAACTCTTAAAAGAGTATCAGTTGTCCGTCTGTTTTGATCTGCATTTTATTATTGAGGCGGCTGTGGGTAATCATCCAGGTAAGTTGGGTCTCTCCATCACTGCTTGTTGAATGGGACCCCCTTTGGTTTCCCCAAGTCAGGTAGAACTTGTCAAATATGAGGAAGGCACCGGTTCATCGACTTACCTTTTCAAATAAACACATGTCAAAAGGGCCATGAAGCATGAGAACTGTGGTTAGCAGAAAATACCTAAATGGGAACTTGGATTTCACTCAAGTGGAGCTGGAATGTGTGTAAATTTGACTGGTCCCAGAAGAGAAGGTGGAGGTAATCTTTAGAGCTTGTCAAAGAAAGGTTTAGAGCCATTTGACAAAGAATTCCAAGGCCTTTAGCTCTGCACGAAGCTGTTATCCTTGAAAAATGTCCTGGCCTCCCCAAGGCCAATATATAATGAATATTTTCTAGAAGCACTAGTTCAAGTGGCCTCCAGATTTGGAGTTAATTCTTGGTTAACAAAGCCAAATCCATCCACTTCCTAAAGCATTATTATGATCCTGCCTGTGGATGACATTTGACTTTTGGCTGTTAGGACAAGTGGTTTAACGTTAATAGCATTTGCTGATTGCCACCAGAGCGAGGGTACAAAGGAGTTGGCAGCTAGTAGTACCCAGGGATAACACTGATCATTGTGGAGAGGAAGACTATTAATTAATTTCTGGATGCTGATTCCCTGTAAAAGCAATGCAAATAACTAACTAAGGATGTGGGCAATTTGGCTTTCTGATCTAACACTGTAAAAAAAATTACACTTTAAATCTTGTAGTATTATGATTACTGTAAATATCATGTGTCAAATGCCTCTCTTTTACTAAGACTCTAAAGTGCTATTATAAATTGTCCTGATTAAACATGTTTAATGTTAGAAAAAGGGTGACTGCATGCCTGGATGTGAAAAATTATAGCAGTGTGATTGGGAAAGAGAACTCTTGGATATTAGAAATGGTGAACTCTGAAAACACAAGGTTGTATGAGCTGATTAGATATGCAGACTTCTCTGCTTGGGCCTGATTTCCTGGGCTTGTGATCCCTGTTATCTGTGCATGGATTTTCCTAACTATGGATTTCCCCCCCTTCCTCACCACCATGCCACCCATGAGTTCCTGAGGTTGCTTTTCTCACTCGTGTTTGCAAGGTTGGCTTTTTCTGCTCACCTTCATTTTCTTGACTTCCTTCATCAAGCCCTACTTTTTTCTTTTTGGCTTACTTTGCCCCCATCTCAGAAAAAAATTTTTTTGTCCAACAGTCTCCATTTGCTCCCTGGAAATCGCCTGTCTGTCAAGGGTAGAGGATAAGACAAGGACAAAGGGTGATTTAGCTGGCAGGCATCAAAGCCTTCAGAGGACCGTGCCTGAGTTCACACCTGCACAGATCGGGATACTCTCAGAGAGCGTCTTTAAGTTCAGGGCCTCTGGGTGTCTGACTGCCAGAACTGGCCATCAGGTGCGGTCTTGTGGTTGCCCGAGGGCAGAGGAACCACAGATCCACACACCTGCCGCCCCAGGTCACCATGGATAGGCCATCGGGTTGTTATTCTCCTCGGAGACTTGGGCTGAGGACTTGGCTGCCCCTTGGCTGCTTTTGACGCTCTCTTACTGTCCTCTCCTTGGGAGAGGCGTCCCCCAAAGGGACTGCCGCTACCGCTTTGATGGCACTTCCTGTTGGGTTAACGCTCATCTTCAGGTTCAGAGCCTGGCTCTGTTCTTCGATATGGTTTATTATTAGCTCTATCCTTGCTGGACATCATGATGGGTTTTTGCCTTTGGTGGTGACTCTCCTGGACCCGTATATCCTTCTCTTGTGACATTTCTGCTGTTGTGTCCTGGGTTCCTCACCACCTCAGACTCATCTGCACCATTTTGTACAGACCAGACTATAATATTCCTTAGTGGAGGAAGGGGGCTTCCCCACTGGTGCTAGTGAACCCTCTACCAATGTAGGAGGCAGAAGAGATGCAGGTTCGATTCCTGGGTTGGGAAGATCCCCTGGAGGAAGTCATGGCAACCCACTCCAGTATTCTCGCCTGGAGAATCCCATGGACAGAGGAGCCTGGCAGTCTACAGTCCATGGGGTCGCAAAGAATCGGACACGGCTGAAGTAACTTAGCATGCACATAGCAGAGGATGAGAAGCCAGAAGTCAACTTGCCATCTCTCTGCTAGTAGCATTTAAAAAAAGAATTTGTAAAACCAAATATTTAGAGCAACCTGCTGCTTCTCTTCAGGCTTGCTTAACTCTTTCTGTGGAGCCTCATTAATACGGAGGGATTTTACACTCAGCCCTGTTTATTTTCAACATTATAGGATTAACCAATGCCACTGTTCTCATTCTTTAACTATACCTACTTAATGTTTTCCTGCTAAAATATATTTATTACAAGGTCGGCTTATAAGATTAAGAATCTATGAGCTTATATATACTGTTTACAAATATTTTCTCTAGTCTTTCACTGTATTTTTTTTGTCATTATCTTAAAATCTCTTTCTGTTTGTGCATTTTCTATTTGTGCAAAATCTCTGTTGTACATTTTCTCTCTCCTTCTCTCACAACTTTAGTAGCAGTATAATCTATACACAACATACGAGGAATAAGTATATAGTTCACTGAATAGTTAAAAAGTAAACAAGCAAGTGTAACTACCAAGATCAAGAAATAGAACACAATCAGCCCCTAGAATCCTCCCTTGTAGTAACTACCTCCCAGTCATTGTGAAAAAAAAAAAAAGAATGCAACAGTGTTAGTCGCTCTTTGTGACCCTATGGACTGTGGCCCACCAGGCTCCTCTCTCCATGGGATTTTCCAGGCAAGAATACTGGAGTGGGTTGCCAATCCTTTCTCTAAGGGATCTTCCTGATCCAGGGATCAAACCCACATCTCTTGCATTGCAGGCAGATTCTTTACCATCTGAGCCATCAGCTCATTACTCCTCCTCTAAAAGCCTACCCAGTGTTTTGACTTTTCTCACTATAGATAGAAGTCAGGGGAGATAACTTCATGCCCTACACCAAAGCATAAAGGAAAAGATAAATAAATTAAAGAATTTCTGCTCTGAAAAGTTGCCTTTACGGGAATGAGAAGAAACTGCTGAGTGGGAGAAAGTATCTATAACACATGAATCTGATTTGGCACCAGAATGTCCAAACAACTATACACCAGCAAGGAAAAGACTTCTTTTAGTTTAAACAAACAAACAACAACAACAAAATATATATATATATAATATATATGTGTGTGTGTGTGTAAGAGGCAAAAGAATATGTGAAAAGTGTTCAGTATCATTAATCATTAGATAAATATAAATGGGGGCTTCCCTGGTGGCTCAGTGGGTACAGCGTCTGCCTACAAATGGAAACCACAGTGAGATGCCAGGGTGCACGCACCACAATGGCTACAATTGAAAAAAGTGACAGTGCCCGCACGTGCTTCCCACAGGAGCCTAAACGGGTGCCATCACTTTGGAAACTGGCGGTAGTTACTACGGCTGAACTTGACCTAGCAGTTCTGCTCTTAGGTACATCCACACAGCAGAAACAAACCCATAGTATATGGGTGTTCTGAGATGAGAAAACCCGCAGAGAGGTGGACATTCTGTTGTCAAGACGATGCTTCTCAGTGGTCATCAACGCATGCATGCTAAGTCACTTCAGTCGCATCCAACTCTTTGTGACCCTATGAGCCATAGCCCGCCAGGCTCCTCTGTCCATGGGATTTCTCACACAAGAATACTGGAGCGGGTTGCCCTGCTCCCCTCCAAGTGATCTTCGCGACCCAGGGATCGAATTTGGCACCTTTCATGTCTCCTGCATTGGCAGGCAGGTTCTATACCACTGGCGCCACCTGGGAAGCAAGATGTCACCTAAACTGGAGAGAATGCCAGTAATTCTGAAGTAGTCTCAGACCTTTTGGGTGTTGGTCACAGGGAATAATTAGCTCCTACCAGGATTCCTTCTGCCTGGGGGTGGGCCTAAGGGAGGGGCACACTGGGCAAACTCCTCAGCATTCACAGAACAGCCTGCACTTGCTTGTTAACCTTACACATTTCACAGGAGTTGGTTTCAGGACAGAGTCCTCCTGAGCTGCAGTTACCAATTCAGGGGGCCTCGTGAAAGGATGGAGGGGTCCTAGCTAGCTTCCTGACATCTCCAAGCACCTCCTGCTTTTTGGCGCCTGCATCCTCAGAAACTCAAGACTCCTGGAGAATCTGTTGTTTTGAGGACTCTGGATGGGCCTCGGAAGTTGCAGGAGCGCTGAGGAGGGGATCCTATTGTTTGTCTCCTCAGTTCCATCCACATGGCTCACTGGTCTGGAGTGATGAGCATACAGTGCTGAGGGGGATAAAGGAAACAGAATTTGCCTGATCCACTGAACTACTATGATCTGAGATAGAATAAGTGGCCTTGACGTTCCTACCTGACAGTGTCATCTATTTAGATTTCCACAGAAGCTCTATTACTGTACTTAGATACCATTATTATCTGTAATAATATCCATTATTATACCAAGATAGTGAGGCCCAGAGAGTATAGTTAACTTGGCCAAGGTCAACCAGCCAGGAAGTAGTCAAGTTAGACCCACCTGTCATGCTCTGCCCTGGAGTTAGCTCTCTTGACCAGACCACTGACAGTATGTGCCTGGAAATGGTTCTCCTGGTCTAGAGACATCATTGGTGAGCCAGAGAGAAGTTAATGAATAAGTCTAAATTAGCTGGATGCATTCGCTTCCTGGGGCTGCTGTCACTAAGTAGCACTAACTTGGTGACTTACAACAAACAAAAATTGTTCCACAGTTCTAGAGGCCAGATGTCTGAGAGTAAGTGCCTCATGCTGCCCCTGTAACCAGTTGGGAAGAATCTTATCCTTGCCTCTTTCTAGCTCCTGGTGGTTGTTGATAGTTCATGGCTTTCCTTGACTTGTAGATTGTTACTCCAAATCTGCCTCCATCGTCTCTTGGTGCTTGCTCTTCTGCGTCTCTCTAAGATCACCAGTCTTACTGGATCCATCCTGCTCAGGTATAGCCTCATCTTAACTAATTACACCCACAAGGCCCTATTTCCAAACAAGGTCACATTGAGGTACTAGATATCAGGACTTTAACATATTTTGGGAGTTGGGGGTAGGGCCTAATTCAACCCATAACATTCTGCTAGGGCTCTTTTTATTTCTTTAACCTTTGAAGATTTTAAGCCTTCATTTTAGCTGGAGAAGTGGGTACCTTGCCTGGTCACAGAACTAATACATGGTAGAAACGGATCTTGACTTCAAAGCCATTGCTCGCTTGGCTCCCCTTGCTCACTGCGCAAATGCCAATAGCCATGAAGGGGCTGTCTCATTAGAAAGTTAAGACAATAATGGCTGGTACTTATATATATATATATATATATATATATATATATATATATATACATAGGGGCTTAGAGATTATAGAACACTTTCTTGCTCAAAGTAGAGGGAAAGGAAGAGAAAGGGTTGTGGCTGTAATCGCTTTCAAATTGAAGGCTACATCTTCAATTTGAAAGAAATGTAGGAAGTCATGAAACCATAGAGGCAAAAAACATGTTTTTTCCCTGTAGACTGTATTGTGCTATTTATCTGGTCAAAGGAAAACAGCTCTTTGTGGATGGAGGCTTGCTTTTTCAGGCAGTGTGCTTCTCCCAGAGCTAGGGGCCAGCTGGTTTGACTGAAATAAGGCCTTCTGAAGGCAATCAGAAGGATTTCTTCCCAAGAGGTCTTTCATTCTTGTGAGATTTTGTCTTTCTGTTATAAACACAGGGCTCCCAGTATTATGCAAAAGTTTACCCTAAGGCTCAACTGTGTTACTAGGACACCCAAGATTCCAAAAAGAATATGTAATTCGTTCTGGCACAAGGTAGCGTGAATGTCTATCTCTGAGTTGCGCGATACCTGTTTTGCCTTTAGGCTTTTAATTGTCAGCTTTCCACAATCTGGCGGCAGGGATGGGGGTGTGCTAATTAGATCAGGTGCTTGATCTTGAAGTCTGCACCAGCAATGACTAGGTAGTTGGCTTCGGAACTTTTGAGCACTCCCACTCTTTCTCCCGGTCTGCCCAGGAATGTAATTATCTTGTCAGCCGAGAAGCTGCAGTGCACAGCTGAACGAGTGCTAGGCAGCAGTCACAGAGCGATAAGGGGAGACGAATGGGCCCACCATGCGTGACTGTTCTGAGACAAACACACGCACAGAGAGCCACTGGAGAATGGAGGCGGGGAGAACAAAGGGGCGCACTGAGTATTTGTTCCTGAGGATACTTCAGACCTTCTCTTAATAAGATAGCCTGCTTTTTGGAGGGATTGCACATGCAAATCCCAAAGCTTTGGAAAGCTTCTTTTAAAGCTGGAAGACACGTTGGGCTCAGTAGCTAGCAGCCTATGTGCTTTGCAGACCAAAAAGCAGGTAATAGAACTTGAAGGATGGCTGGTAGGAACACAATGAAGGGACCAAAAAATAGAAAGCAGGTGTCTGGGTAGATGAGGACTGCTAAAAACCTAATGGCCCTCTCTCCTCAAAGAGGGGGGTTGGGGTAGACCAGTAGCATCGGAAGCTTCTGAGAGATGCAAAATCTCATTTCTTAAAAAACTTTTGGGCAAAACTCCATACTTTTTTCCATAGTGGCTGCACCAGTTTACATTCTCCCCAACAGTGCACAGGGGTTCCCTTTTCTCCATCTCCTCACCAATACTTATTTCTTGTCTTTTTAATGTTAGCTATTTCTAACAGGTGTGAGGTAATATCTTATTATGTTTAGATTTGCATTTTCCTGATAATTTGCATTTCCTGATGTTGAGTATCTTATCATGTGCCTGTTGGCCATATCTTCTTTGGAAATACATGTATTCAAGCCCCCTGTCCATTTTAAAATCAGATTTTAAAAAAACTATTGAATTGTATGAGTTTTTAAAATGTATTTCGGATATTAACCCTTTATCAGGAATATGGTTTGCAGATACTTTTCTTCAATTCTTTGGTTGCCTTTCATTTTGCTGATGGTTTCCATTGCTATGTAGATGCCTTTTAGTGGATGTAGTACCACTTTTGCTTTCGTTGCTTTCACTTTTCGTTGCTTTCACTTTTGCTTTCGTTGCCTTTGCTTTTGAAGTCAGGTCCAAATGATTACTGCCAAGACTAATCTCAAGAGTAGCTTACTGCCTATATTTTCTTCTAGGAGTTTTACAGTTTTAGGTCTTCACGTTCAAGTCTTTCATCCATCTTCAGTTAATTTTTGTGTATAGTAGAAGATAATGGTCTACTTTAATTCTTTCATATGTGGACATCCTGTTTTCCCAGAACCATTTATTGAAGAGACTGTCCTTTTCCCATTGCATACGCTTGCCTCCTTCATCATAGATTGATTGACCACACATGCATGGAGTTATTTCTACCATATGATCTAGCAGTTCCACTTATGGGTATTTATCCAAAGAAAATAAAAACACTAATTTGAAAAGACACATGCACCTCACGTTCACTGCAGCATTATTACAATAGTTAAGATATGGAAGCAGCCTAAGTGCCCATCAATGAATGAATGGATAAAGAAGATGTTGTATACATATACAATGGAATATTACTCAGCAATTAAAAAAAAAGAAGCTTGCCATTAGCTACATGAATGGACCTTGAGGGCATTATGCTAAGTTAAACAAGTCAGAAAAAGACAAATACCATATGATTTCATTTACAAATATGGAATCTAAAACAAACACACAAATCAAATCAAAACAAACAAAAAAGCCAGAATCATAGATTCAGAGACAGGCTGGTGGTTGCCAGAGGAAGAAGGAGGGGGTGTGGGTGAAATAGGTGAAGGAATCAAAAGTTAGAAACGTTCAGTTATGAAATAAATAAGTGATGGGATGTAAGAAATGGTGTGGTAACTATTGTTAATAATACTGTATTGCATACTTGGGGTTTCCCTGGTGGCTCAGATGGTAAAGAATCCTCCTGCACTGTAGGAGACCTGGGTTAGATCCCTGGGTTGGGAAGATTCCCCTGGAGAAGGGAACGGCTACCCACTTGAGTATTCTGGCCTGGAGAATTCCATGGACTGTATAGTTAATGGGGTTGCAAAGAGTCGGACATGACTGAACGACTTTCATTTCACATTGCATATTTGAAAGTTGCTAAGAGAATAAATGTTAAACGTTCCCGTCATGGGAGTGGAGTTTGGAGAATAGATGCGTGTATGTGTATGGCTGAGTCCATTTGCTGTTCACCTAAAACTATCACAACATTGTTAATTGGCTATAAGTTCAGTTCACTCACTCAGTCATGTCTGACTCTTTGCGACCCCATGGACTGCAGCACACCAGGCCTCCCTGTCCATCACCAACTCCTGGACTTTACTCAGACTCACATCCATTGAGTCAGTGATGCCATCCAGCCATCTCATCCTCTGTCGTCCCCTTCTCTTCCTGCCTTCAATCTATCCCAGCATCAGGGTCTTTTCAAATAAGTCAGTTCTTCACATCAGGTGGCCAAAGTATTGGAGCTCCAGCCTCAACATCAGTCCTTCCAATGAATATTCAGGACTGATGTCCTTTAGAATGGACTGGTTGGATCTCTTTGCAGTCCAAGGGACTCTCAAGAGTCTTCTCCAACACCACAGTTCCAAAGCATCAATTATTTGGCTCTCAGCTTTCTTTATAGTCCAACTCTCACATCCATACATGACTACTAGAAAAACCATAACTTTGACTAGACATACCTTTGTTGGCAAAGTAATGTCTCTGCTTTTGAATATGCTATCTAGGTTCGTCATAATTTTCCTTCCAAGGAGTAAGCGTCTTTGAAGTTCATGGCTGCAATCACCATCTGCAGTGATTTTGGAGCTCTGAAAAATAAAGTCAGCCACTGTTTCCACTGTTTCCCCATCTATTTGCTATGAAGTGATGGGACCGGATGCCATGACCTTAGTTTTCTGAATGTTGAGCTTTAAGCCAACTTTTTCACTTTCCTCTTTCACCTTCATCAAGAGGCTCTTCAGTTCTTTCTCACTTTCTGCCATAAGGGTGGTGTCATCTGCATGTTTGAGGTTATTCATATTTCTTCTGCAATCTTGATTCCAGCTTGTGCTTCCTCCAGCCCAGCGTTTCTCATGATGTACTCTGCATATAAGTTAAATAAGCAGGGTGACAATATACAGCCTTGACATACTCCTTTTTCCTATTTGGAACCAGTCAGTTATTCCATTTCAAGTTCTAACTGTTGCTTCCTGATCTGCATACAGATTTCTCAAGAGGCAGGTCAGGTAGTCTGGTATTCTATCTTTTTCAGAATTTTCCACAGTTTGTGATCCACACAGTCAAAGACTTTGGCATACTCAATAAAGCAGAAGTAGATGTTTTTCTGGAACTCTCTTGCTTTTTAGATGATCCAACAGATGTTGGCAATTTGTTCTCTGGTTCCTCTGCCTTTTCTAAATCCAGCTTAAACATCTGGAAGTTCACAGTTCACATGTTATTGAAGCCTAGCTCGGAGAATGTTGAGCATTACTTTGCTAGCACGTGAGATGAGTGCAATTGTTCAGTAGTTTGAGCATTCTTTGGCATTGCCTTTCTTTGCGATTAGAATGAAAACTGACCTTTTCTAGTCCTGTGGCCACTGCTGAGTTTGCCAAATTTGCTGGCATATTGACTGCAGCACTTTCACAGCATCATCTTTTAGAATTTGAAGTAACTCAACTGGAATTCCATTACCTCCACTAGCTTTGTAGTGATGCTTCCTAAGGCCCACTTGACTTCACATTCCAGGATGTCTGGCTCTAGGTGAGTGATCACATCATCATGATTATCTGGGTTGTGGAGATCTTTCTTGTACAGTTCTTCCGTGTATTCTTGCCACCTCTTCTTAATGTCTTCTGCTTATGTTAAGTCCATACCATTTCTGTCCTTTATTGAGCCTATCCTTGCATGAAATATTCCCTTGGTATCTCTAATTTTCTTGAAGATATCTCTAGCCTTTCACATTCTATTGTTTTCCTCTATTTCTTTGCACTGATCAGTGAGGAAGTCTTTCTTATCTCTACTTGCTATTCTTAAGAACTCTGCATTCAAATGGGTATATTTTTCCTTTTCTCCTTTGCTTTTTGCTTCTCTTCTTTTCACAGCTATTTGTAAGTCCTCCTCAGGCAGCCATTTTGCTCTTTTGCATTTCTTTTTCTTGGGGATGGTCTTGATCCCTGTCTCCTGTACAATATCACGAACCTTTGTTCATAGTTCATCATGCACTCTATCAGATCTAACCCCTTGAATCTATTTCTCATTTCCACTGTATAATCGTAAGGGATTTGATTTAGGTCATACCTGAATGGTCTAGTAGTTTTCCCTACTTTCTTCAATTTAAATCTGAATTTGGCAATAAGGAGTTCATGCTCTGAGCCACAGTCAGCTCCTGGTCTTGTTTTTGCTAACTGTATAGAGCTTCTCCATCTTTGGCTGCAAAGAATATAATCAATCTGATTTCAGTGTTGACCATCTGGGGATGTCCATATGTAGAGTCTTCTCTTGTGTTGTTGGAAGAGGGTGTTTGCTATGACCAGTGCGTTCTCTTGGCAAAACTCTATTAGCCTTTGCCCTGCTTCATTCTGTACTCCATGGCCAAATTTTCCTGTTACTCCAAGTGTTTCTTGACTTCCTACTTTTGCATCCCAGTCCCCTATAATGAAAAGGATATCTATGTTTGATGTTAGTTCTAGAAGGTCTCCTAGGTCTTCATAGAACCATTCAGCTTCAGCTTCTTCAGCATTACTCATTGGGGCATAGACTTGGAGTACTGTGATATTGAATGGTTTGCCTTGGAAATGAACAGAGATCTGTTCATTTTTGACAGAACTGGCTATACTCCAATACAAAACAGAAAGTTTAAAAAACGAAAAACTTTCCATCATAAGAAAAAAAAAAAACTAGTAACTATGTATGGTGACAGGTGTTAACGACACTTATTGTGGTGAACCCTGTGGGCAGTGTATACAAATACTGAATTATATCACACATCTGAAACTAATATAATGTTATATGTCAGTTACATGCCATTTTTTTAAAGGAAACAAAAGAATGCAAAATCTTAAGTCCCAGCCCAGACTTCCTAAATAAAATTCTATATTTTAACAGACTCTCTGGGTGACTAGAGATACCAAGAAAGACTTTTAAAAATACTGATGCTTGGGTCTCCTAAGATACTGATTTAATTGGATCACAGTGTGGCCCAGACCTTGGGTTTTGAGAAAGTTTTTAGGTGATTCTAATGAGAGCTAAAGTTTAAGAATGCCTGGTATAGAATGGCCTGTCCATATCATTCTTGTTGTCAGGAGAAGGTTTCTAGGAAGAGCTTTGGCAATTTGGAAAATAAAGGTGCCATGATTTTAAAACTGTACACACATAATCCATATGGGATTCTCAATCTAACATATACCTGTGACATCTATTTTCTGCTCAACAACAAAAGTGGTGTTTTCGAATGCCTCCTACCCATGGAATAACACTATGCTTACTTTCCTTGGCTTTCAAGACTGAGGAGTTTGGCTTTAGCCTACCTTTCCTACTCCATCCCCTTCCACCTCAGCTCACATTGGGTTGTGAGCTTGTATACACAATCCTTCAGGTTGCTGCTTTATTTGTAATCATTTCTTAAAAAGGATATTCCCTGAAGATCCTACAGAAGTAAGGTTCCACACTCTTCTCTTCCATTATTCCCCAATGCTGTACATAATTCTCCATTTTTCTTTTAGTAATTCTTCTAAAACTTTTAGTATGTAGCCCAGATATTGCATGGAACATACTAAAACATAAAAAAATTATTTGTTGTTTATTTGAAATTCAAATTTGATTGGACATCCTGTATTTTTATGTGTGAAATCTGGCAATCCTCGAGAAAAAGTATGCCAACCCCTGAATAAGTAAATAAAATGCGTCCAAACTGTTCAAGCTCAACAAAATTTTCTGTTTTAAAAATTTTTTCTGTTTACATTTTGAAGATTCAAGTCTGTAAGGGCAACAAAACACTGAACTATGTTGTAACAAATAGTGGCCACTTTGTAGCAAAGTTTGGGCTCTTTCAGATAATCAGCCATAATGTTAAAAATATATAATACTATCAAACTTTTCTTATGCCTGGGAGATATCAATTTAATTTGTCCCTTGTGCCTTAAAGTCCTCTATAATTGTGTAAAAGGCTGTGTCATGAGAGTATCAGTTCAGTTCAGTCAGTTTAGTCACTCAGTCGTGTCCAACTCTGCAAAACACAGGTGCAATTAAAATCTGCATGGTGATGCAAGCCAGGGTGAGCTTCCTTTCAGCATAACTATAGTTTGGGCCAGCCCCACAGACACAGGGGCTTCTCTGGTGGCTCAGCAGTCAAGAATCCACCTGCAATGCAGGAGATGCATAAGACATGGGTTTGATCCCTGGGTCAGGAAAATCCCCTGAAGGAGGGCATGGCAACTCACTCCAGTGTTCTTGCCTGGAAAATTCCATGGACAGAGGAGCCTGGTAGTCTACAGTCCATAGAGTCACAAAGAGCTGGACACATCTGAAGCAACTGAGCACATGAGCACAGACAGGGTGGCCACCTGCAGCTATAGAAAAGGCTACAGGAGATAGATAGGTAACTGAGTTCCTGCATGCTGTGGGCCTTCCTAGAAATGGAAGGGTAGTCACGCAGCCAAGGGTAGGCACTTGGCAGTCTGGAGATGAGCCTATGAAGAAACTGAGTTTGTTCACGGATGTCCTCATTGATAGGGCACTTTCAGGGATAAGAAAACAGGTACTAGAAATAATGTGCTGTTCCTATTAAAGATGTTGCATGAATGTTCAATGAAGTAACCAAGTATCATTTGAATTCAAAGTAGAAGAGGGGGGCAGAGGATGAGATGGTTAGATAGCCTCACAGACTCAATGGACATGAGTTTGAGCAAACTCTGGGAAATGGTGAAGGACAGGAAAGCCTGGCTGTAGTCCATGAGGTCACAAAGAGTCAGACATGACTTAGTAACTGAACAACAGCGATAATCATTTGAATATTTAAAAACATATTCTGTAGGTAAAAGTGTAGTAACTGTGGACCTTCTGGAGCTGCTAGGGGTGGGGAGCAAGTTCGTTTTTATTTGAAAACATACACCCTTTAAATCTGGCAGTCACTGATTCAAAATCTTGTAGAATTACCTTGATTTCATCTAATGTTTTTCTTATTAATAAAAGCAGTTGTTTGATACAACTAAGTGCAGTCTAATTTTTATAAGACTGTAAATATACAAATGCATTCTAAAAATTTGAACATAATGTATACAGTCTTATGCCAATTCTGTTAAAGCACGTAAATGTATGTAAAGACAAGAGAGGACTTATTCTAAAATGTCAAGAATGGTTAGCTGTGTCCGAGTAGTGAGTTTATGGGTGATCTTTAGTTTCTTCACTGTGCTTTTCTCTATGCCCTTCTTTTAAAAAAACAACATATTAATTTTATCATCAAAAAAACAGTAATTTAATGTGTGTCTTTTTCTTTTTTCTGTTTCTTTTCCCCCT
Source organism: Capra hircus (assembly GCF_001704415.2). Lineage (NCBI taxonomy): Eukaryota > Metazoa > Chordata > Mammalia > Artiodactyla > Bovidae > Capra > Capra hircus. The sequence goes on from NC_030809.1 coordinate 99,965,360, forward strand.
ACACTCCCACATTGTTAGGCTTTCCCTGGTGGCTTAGATAGTAAAGAATCTGCCTGCAATGCAGGAGACCCAGGTTCTATCCTTGGGTTAGGAAGATCCCCTGGGGAAGGCAATAGCAACCCAATCCAGGATTCTTGCCTGGAGAAGCCCATGGACAGAGGAGCCTGGTGGTCTATAATCCATGGGGTCACAAATACTCAGACACGACTGCGCAACTAACAATTCTACTTCCTATGTTGCTGGCAGGAGAGTAGCTGATAAACCACTTGGAAAACAACTTGTATACACCCAGGAGGGTTGAGGATGCCCCTCCCCTGTGACCCAGGGGCTTCACTTTCAGAGGTTCATCCTCAATAGAGAACATGCCCGCAAGGGTGTCTGTGGCTACAACAAGTGTAACGCTGTAAATTGCAGGACTAGAAATGATCTGAAGCCCTCAGTTGCAAATGAACATATTGCAGTAAATACACACAGTGGAATATATAAAACAGTAGAACAGAGTAAACTAGAGCTTCTAGTGTCTCCATGAATAAGCCTCAAAAAGTAACATTGAGCATCACAATGTAAATGTACTTAATGCCGTAGAACTACATACTCAGTCCATAAGAAGGTAAATTTTATGTTGTGTATGTTTTACCATAATTAAAAAACCAAAGCATAACACTGAATCAAAAGGCTAACTGTAGAAATAATATATAGATGAAATTTAACTTGTGAGCCCAAACTATGTAATTAGTTACGGGTAGACATATGTTTTTAATAGTACTCAAAATAAACATGGAAATGATAAACACTAAGTGTAGGATGCTGGAGACTCCTGTGGAAGGAAAGAGGGAGGTGGCGTCAGAGTTAGTAATTACGCAGCAGGCAACTGGGTCTGGAATGTTTTGTATGTGTGCGCTCAGGGGCCCAGTCTTGTCTGATTCTTTGTGACCCCATGGATCCCATGGACAGAGGATTTCCCAGGCAAGAATACTGCAGTGGGTTACTGTTTCCTCCTTCAGGGGATCTTCCTGACCCAGGGATTGAACCTGCATCTCCTGTGTCTCCTACATTGGCAGGCAGATTCTTTACCACTGTGTAACCTGGGAAGCCCCCTGGAATGTTTTATTTCTGTAAGATATCTGAAGCAAATATAGTGGCAAAATGTCAAGATTGAAGAAGGCTGGCCAGTAGGTATGTGGGTGTTCATTGCGTTACTCTGTTTCCATATACTTGAAGGGTATCGTCATAACAGACCTACAGCCTGTGTCAGACCATGTGTCTGCTTTTCCCCATCAGGCCAGGACCTTGATGGTGGTCACCTTAGAGACTAGGTGTTTTGGGTGGGGTGGCCAATGGCATAAACTCTCTAGCTGTGGGATCCATTCTTATTGCTCAGAGCTTAAATAACACACAAGGCAGAATCCAAATGCGTCTCTGTTTTCAAGCCCACACATCTGCAGATTGCTCTATTTGTCTAAGTTAACAGCAGCAGTAAGTAAAATCCAAAGTTCCCTGGCCTTGAAGATCTCTGCTGTTTGCAGGAAATGCTCTGCCGTCTCCTTGTGCTCTGTGCTCTTACAGTTCAGTGACTTTCAAAGTCGTTTACTGTGGGAAACGGCTGCTCCTCTCCTGGCCTGATAGCTAGGAATGGGTGTGTTCTTTCGCTGCAAAAACCGAGGTTCAATTGTGACTTACCTCAGTGGTTGAGGCTGACTCAGATTCTCTGGGTTCAAATCCTGGCTCTCACATGCAACTTGCTTTTGAATTATTTTGGGTACTATAGCAGTAAAAAGGGATTTCCTAGGTAGCTCAGCTGGTAAAGAATCCACCTGCAATTCAGGAGACCCTGATTTGATTCCTGGGTCAAGAAGTTCCCCTGAAGAAGGGATAGGCTACCCACTCTAGTATTCTTGGGTTTCCCTGGTGGCTCAGGCAGTAAAGAATCCGCCTGCAATTTGGGAGACCTGGGTTTGATCCCTGGGTTGGGAAGATACCCTGGAGGAGGGATGGCAACCCACTTCCATGTTCTTGCTTGGAGAATCCTATGGACAGAAGAGCCTGGTGGGCTAGAGTCCACAGGGTTGCAAAGAGTCAGATGTGACTGAGTGACAAGGCACAGCACACAGAACATAGCAGTAAAAAGGAGATTAAATAATAAAGTGAGTTAAAATACTTAACCACTGCTGCTGCTGCTAAGTTGCTTCAGTCGTGTCCAACTCTGTGCGACCCCATAGACGGCAGCCCACCAGGCTCCCCCATCCCTGGGATTCTCCCGGCAAGAACACTGGAGTGGGTTGCCATTTCCTTCTCCAATGCATGAAAGTGACCCACAGCAGCCACCTAATACGCCCTCAGCAAACCTTCTCATTTATTCTCATGGTCATAGTTACTGATCCTCTCTGGCCCTCAGTTCCAATGGTACCCTTAACATCAAAGGTCGTTTTATGTTTGCCAATCAATTTGCTGTCCCTCCTAACAAAAATGGTGACTAGGAAAGAGTTAAAAACATTGACTGATGTGAAACTCTGCCCCCTCAGAAAAACTCTCCCTTGGGGGTCTCTAAAATGTTGTGCTCTTTAGGTAAATCATTGGCTATGAGTTTGTTAATGCTCTATAGGGCTTTTTGAGGCAGGCATTGTGTCTTTTTCTTTCTAGTCACCAGCCCTGGCCTGGCTCCTGGATGTTTGATGAATGAATGAATGACTATGGTAAATAGCATGTTGGTTCTCTCAATGTTAGACATTCTGGGTATTGTGTACTTTTAATATATTTAGATCTTGTATTGATGAAATTCCATATTTCTATATGGATGGGCCTAAGAGGGCATCTCATTAAAACCTTGGTTTTCAATCTGTATCTGTGTGTGTGTGTGTGTGTGTGTGTGTGTGTGTGTGTGTTTTCTGAATTATAAGTCTTTGAGCTCTTCAGAAGAAAATTATGTAATCTAGGGGGTAACTACTGATGATTTTTCATGTTTCTATCTTATTAATTAATCTGTAAAATACTTCTATCCAATTTACCCTGATCCAAGGACATGAGTTTTTATTTCCAAATATTCCCTCTGTGAGAGGGTGTTAATTAATGAGGAAAGTGTGGGCAACTGGCTCTCCTTTGTCTTTATTTCCAGGTACCTTCAAACAAGGGCTAGTTGTGCTAGTGATGAAGAACCCAGCTGCTAATGCAGGAGACCAGGGTTAGGTTTTTGGGTCAGGAAGATCCCCTGGAGAAGGGCATGGTAACCCACTCCGGTATTCCTGCCTGGAGAATCCTGTGTACAGAGGAGTTGGGAAGGCTATAGTCCACTGGGTCGTAAAGAGTCAGACACAACTGAAGTGACCGAGCATGCATGCACCATTGAACAAAGAGAAATCAAGACCCTTTTCTATTACCCTTGAATTAAGAGCAAATTATCAACTCATAATTCAGAAAGTCATCTTTTTAATTCCTAGATGATTATATTTTTACTAAAAGCATGAACTTGGAATACCCCACTACAGGATGGGGTTGATAGATAACGAACAATGTTTTAGACCATTCCCTGAAATTAGCCATGTTACAATTAGCTGTCCTTTATCTGTGTGTAAATCATTGAAATTTGTAGTGATCCCCCCCACCTCCAGGTGCAGAGTCATTGACTGCCAAAGCTGGAGGTCATCTGGTCCAGTCTTTTTGTTTAGTTAAAACTGAGGCTAGTGATATAGGGATTTTCATTGGAGTAAATTTGTTTCGATCTTTTTCAGCAGAGGATATTATGAAACCAAACAATGATAGAACAGGCTAACAAATGGCAAAGGGTCAATTTTTGTTTGACCCTAATTTCCCTCCCTAATTTCTCTGCCTTCTTTCAACTCCCTTACTGTGGTGAAACACTCAAAAGATGAGGGAAAAGAAGAAAGAAAGAGTGAAATTTAAACTGAGTTTTTGGTTCCTGACAAACTGAAGCTTGTATATGTTTCAAAAGCCATAGTTCTGAAATATCAGGCTCATAGCATACTGCAGCACCTTTCATGCTTGTTTCTAGATTAGTGACTATCAAGTGGTTAATCACTCAGGGGGTTTCACAGACTAGTAAAGAAGCTGGGGGATGGGGGTGGGGCTTCCCAGGTGGTACTAGTGGTAAAGAATCCACCCGCCAATGCAAGAGATATAAGAGACTCGAGTTCAATTCCTGGGTCGGGAAGATCCCCTGGAGAAGAAAATGGCAACCCACTCCACTATTCTTGCCTGGAGAATCTCATGGACAGAGGAGCCTGGTGGGCTGCAGTCCGTGGAATCACAGAGTCAGACACGACTGATGTGACTTAGCACACACACAAGAAGGCTCTGGAGCTTATTCTACAAGGTGGTCCCAAGACTGACAGAGTGTTCCTTCCCCTCTCTGGTACCATCTGGATCCAAAGTGGAAGGATGGAGAAAGAATAGCCAGAGCCGCAGATGACCACAGTGATGGGTCAGGCACTCCCACCTGCTCTTGTACAGGGGTTCCCTTGACCTTGACAGACATTTGTCACACAAAACTCCACATCCCTATTTAGAAATTTTGACCCTATTTGAGATAATATGAAGTACTTGCATTGCAGTTTTTTTAAAAAAGAAATTCATTCAACAAATATTTACTGAGAATCTACTTTGTATTGAGAATTGGCCAAAACAGAAAGATGGGTAAGATCCATTCTGCTCTTTACAGAGCTGATTATAGAAGGCTTTTTTACCTGCAGAGGGAAGGGCCTTTTTGTGGTAAAACAACCTGTTTGGGTCCCTGTTCTCATGCTTTAGACACATCATGTATGCTTAGCCATTCAGTCGTGTCCAACTCTTTGCCACCCCATGGACAGAGATGGAAATACCAGACCACCTAACCTGCCTCTTGAGAAATCTGTATGCAGATCAGGAAGCAACAGTTAGAACTGGACATGAAACAACAGACTGGTTCCAAATAGGAAAAGGAGTACATCAAGGCTGGATATTGTCACCCTGCTTATTTAACTTCTATGCAGAGTACATCATGAGAAATGCTGAGCTGGAAGAAGCACAAGCTGGAATCAAGATTGCCGGGAGAAATATCAATCACCTCAGATATGCAGATGACACTACCCTTATGGCAGAAAGTGAAGAGGAGCTAAAGAGCCCCTTCATGAAAGTGAAAGAGGAGAGCAAAAAAGTTGGCTTAAAGCTCAACATTCAGAAAACGAAGATCATAGCATCCGGTCCCATCACTTCATGGGAAATAGATGGGGAAACAGTGGAAACAGTGTCAGACTTTATTTTTTGGGGCTCCAAAATCACTGCAGATGGTGACTGTAGCCATGAAATTAAAAGACACTTACTCCTTGGAAGAAAAGTTATGACTAACCTAGATAGTATATTCAAAAGCAGAGACATTACTTTGCCGACTAAGGTCCATCTAGTCAAGACTATGGTTTTTCCTGTGGTCATGTATGGATGTGAGAGTTGGACTATGAAGAAGGCTGAGTGCCAAAGAATTGATGCTTTTGAACTGTGGTGTTGGCGAAGACTCTTGCGAGTCCCTTGGACTGCAAGGAGATCCAACCAATCCATTCTGAAGGAGATCAACCCTGGGATTTCTTTGGAAGGAATGATGCTAAAGCTGAAGCTCCAGTACTTTGGCCACCTCATGCAAAGAGTTGACTCATTGGAAAAGACTCTGATGCTGGGAGGGATTGGGGGCAGGAGGAGAAGGGGACAACTGAGGATGAGATGGCTGGATGGCATCACGGACTTGATGGACGTGAGTCTGAGTGAACTCCGGGAGTTGGTGATGGACAGGGAGGCCTGGCGTGCTGTGATTCATGGGGTCGCAAAGAGTCAGACACGACTGAGCAACTGAACTGAACTGAAGTGAACTGAACATGGACTGTAGCCTGCCAGGCTCCTCTGTTCATGGGATTCTCCACACAAGAATACCAGAGTGGGTTGCCATTTCCTTCTCCAGGGAATTTTCCAGGGATTGAACCCACATCTCCTGCATTGCAGGTGGATTGCTTACTGCTGAGCCATTGGGAAGGCCCTTTAAACACATCACTCTGTCCTAATAACCACAAGGACGTCAATTACTGGCCTCAGATATTAGTGGGTGAACTGAAAGTGTCTTTTACCAATACATCTTATTTACTTTCTAACTGCTTTTTCAACATTACATCATAAATACCAGGTCATATAGTTATATATAATGAAAATTAGCACTATAAAACTCATCTTCTCCAGTCAGAGGTAGATGTTTTGAAAGATAATGGAACATTTTAAAGTCTTGCAAATAATTCTACGTGATTAATAACAGGATTTGACGATGTAGTCAAAAATGCTAATTTAATTGCTTTTCTCTCAATATCTCATTAGGAAGCAAAGACTAGTCAAATTAGGTAGTTGGAGTTTAGTAGCCTGATGCTAAATTGATGTAAATTAACAGTAAATATTTGAAAACAACAGAGGCGGTAAAAAAATTTTTTTTTAAAGCTTGAGTGATTGAATCCCAATTCAAAATGGTATTTAGCAGTAGAATGTAATATACTACCTACTGCTCAGTCTATTATCTATCATTATCTTTTGAACCCTGTAATTGGACAAACAGAAAACTATTCATAATAATAAGTTTGTTCAAAATCATCTGTTTGCTGGAGTCTGGGTGCACACTGCAGTCATACTGATCTGAAGACAGAACTGCTTACTATACTTTCCCACAGTTTGCTCATCACTATTTCCACAAAGCACAGTGATACTACACACCTGGGCAGTCCAAAGCATCTTACACAAATCATCGAAAAAACAGCCATTTTTGCCCCTGCATTCCATGAATAGGCAACACAAATCTTTATTTTCTGCAAGACGGGTGCCATTGAACCTGACCCAGCCCCTTCCTGGGGTGTATGTGCACACAACTATGCTGAACACAACAAGGGCAAACAGATTGCCTCCTGGAATTTTCATTAGACCCAACCACCTAGCTCTTTTATTTATCCTATCTCTGGTCTTATTTTTCCATGATTCTTTGGTAGTTACGTTGCCGCTATCACAGCTATCCAAACATTAGGTCACGCAGGGCTCCTGCACACACAGGGCTCCTTCTAAGAGATTTAAATGGAAAGGCAACCCAAGTCATTATTGGTCTATTCCGTATTCATTATCAATAAAACAAGAGATCAGCATTTTCATGCTGTGTGAAGCCTTCAGGGAAGTGCAGGGTTGCTGTCATTATCTCTAGATCAGGCTGCAGCCTACTACCTGAAGAGGAAATGATGAGTCCATCAAAATAAAAATAAAATAATGAAAGGGTTAGAGTCACAAAATGGGCTGCTGACTGTCCCCTGCATGGCTCCCTGAAAATGTCCCTCTGAATTTAGTGGAGCCTAGATGGTAAAAACCACAGATCACAATGGAACATAAATTCACCTCATAATGAGATTAGTAGGCAGGCGAATAAACATCCTGCTGTTACATTAGAGGCAGGCTCTAATCGGGTGTTTTCCTTGGAAATGATCATTTCCTTTGCAACTGGGGAATGGTGGATGCAACCTGTTTAAATCCGACAGATTCTGTTTTGCCACCGTTATTTTTCATCTTGCTGGGTCTTTTTAATGGCAATCTTGAGGAGGCATTTAAATGAGTTGTGAGTCTTAAAGACTATTACCAAAGTGAGTTATGGGGGTCTGTCCTCATGATTATCAGTTGTGTTTCCCAGACCCCCCTTTGAAGAACATGGTGCAATTCCCCCTCCTCTTTCTAAACAGAAGCTCAACTTTAGAAAAGGTGTGGTGACCCCCAGAGTCCTCTCACTCTAGCTTTAGGAATCAAAGGTAGAATAGACTCACTATTGTATTTGGAGTTAAAAAAAAAAAAAAATACTTTCACTGCAACTTTACTGCTTAAAACCGCTGAAAACAAGTATCGCATACTAAATAGCCTTAAGAAAGTACCCAGATCAGGTGAACCCACATAGTCTTTGAGTAGAACAAAGCCCTCGGGTATGTAGCTTGATTGCAAGGGACTTCCTTGGTTTTCAGCAGAAGGCAGTCTCACCTGGTGTACAAAGGTCTCTTCTCATTAAAAATGCAAGATGGGATCTCCTCGTGGAGCCTTTCTACAGAACCTGCTGGAAGCTGGCTGCATCGTCCTTAGCAGTGAGTGGCATTTAATCAAAGCCTCTGTGAAATAATCTCAGCATTTCCTGAGCTCTGTGAAGTTATCAAGCAAGTTAAGAGGTCCTTTCAAAGGAATGGGAGATCAGACTTTGAATTTAGGAGTATTTGAAGCTTCTGCATAGAAGGTACAAGCAATGTAACAGACACCTATTTTCTCTACTTTTTCTAGGACTCAGACTAAAGACGTTCCTGCTTCTCAGTGAAAATGTGCATTAGGAATAAATCATTTGCTGGTAGCCCAATTCATGGCATTTGGGCATATTGTTTTCCTAAGGCTGGAAAGAGACCACAAAAAACACTTGCATTTTGTAGTTTGTGTTTTACTGTGGATGCAGTGGTTTATGAACATTTTTCTCACCTAGTGAAACAATTCCTTTTCTGCCATTGGTGTTTCCATTTGAACTGCAAATCCAGATACTTTAAAGGAGAAATTATTTGGGGGCCCAGTTTAACAAGCTTTTTCTTTCAACTTTGCATGTCTCAATAGTTTAACTTATATCTCTCCATTTGCGTATTTTCTATACATTGAATTTGCAAAGGTCAGAGTTTAAGTAAATTCTCCTCCCATTCTCATAATTTTCTCTGCCTTCTGTTAACTGTTTCCTCATCAGATGAAAAGTTCAAGGAAAGATAGGTTGATTTTCCATTAGATAGGTAGTCCTATTTAACTATGCTAATTCGTACTGTCTTCCAACTTTTCATTTCTATAACTCTCCCTTCCCCTTCCCTTTGTATCTGTCCCCCACTCCTTGCTGTACCTCTGTGTTTATAATTTAAATTGCAAACAGTATCTGAATCCACTTTGCCAGTGTCCAGTATATCTGGTATGTGTTAATAATTATCTAATGGTCTCCCATGTATTAAACTCAGAGTTAAAGTTTCATGTCAAATAATCTCCCTGAAGGAATTTCCCCAATTATGTTTGCTTACCTCATACAAGTGAACTTGTTCTTGGGTTACAGCAAAGATCAGTAACACGTTATTTTGCACCAGTTTATCAATGAGTTGTCCAATTGTTGGATATTCCTAAAATTTAACACATAGATTTTAAGTATCTTAACAAAAGTATATGAAATAAAGGAATATTTCTTTCAGAAATATCTTACTGAGTTTGGCATTTCAGTTTTCACAGGCGTTATTGTGTCTATCATGCCAAGTAAACAAATACACAATTAGCATTACTTTCTTAATTGGCTTAGTGACTGTTTCTCAGATCTTGTAAGTCCATTTAATTCCTCAGAGTCAGTGCCTGTCAATGTGGAGTATTATGCTCTGTCACTTCCAAGGAGATCACTAACTTTATTTAAAGACTTAAAGTGTGTCATCTTTTCAAGGGTAGAGATGCATGTCTTCTTCTAAGTGCCACTTGCCGGCAGGCTGACATTGTTGGGGAGGTTAGAACTGAGGGAGGAGCTGTTAGACTATGATGAATGTGACCAAGGGGACTCTTGCAGCTCTGGCTGGAACTGGATGGGCCGGGATGCGGGTTGAGCAAGGGCGAGCCTGCTGAGGAAGGACACACTGCAGTTCCTAAATCCCTCTGACTTGAGGTGTTCCTATGCACTTCTCTGGTTTGCTCTTACTGCCTTTTTAATGTCATGAACTGGTTTTACGGGATGCTGCCATTATTTTTACAGGACAGTTGAAAGCACATTGCATTCAGTTTACTTCTGTTTCATTGAGGCATTCATTCATGAGTGATATGAGCATTTAAAAAAATAAAGTCACTCATTATCATATTGGCAGATGACCTTTACTTTCCAAGACTAGAAAATATGAAGCCCATTTGCCTGGCCTGACTCCAAATATGGATAATATACAAAAGGGAAACTCACATTAGAGAGTGGTCTGCAAGCAAGTCAACTAAGAATACCATGTCAGTTATGACTGCAGACAGCTCAGGAACACTGGCAAATAGGCCTTCTTGTACGTGAATGTGCTCACTGCATATGTTCTCAGCACTTCAGGAATATTTTTCTAACGTGTTCTTCATTCAAGTTGAGAGAAAAGTATAATTTTGCCTAAGATATTCAGGTCAATTACCTAACTGCAAATCTGGCTGTGTAATGCACACTTTCTATCCCATTTGGATTTTTTTTAATTACAGGATATCAGTAGAATCCAGATAGTATAAAGCTTGTGAGTCTGACATTCTCAGCCTCCTCTGAGTTTCAATTGTCCAAACATTAAGTATCCTTCACCCTTAAGCCTGAATTCCTCTGGTGCTGGTTTCTCCTTATCTCCATATGTTCTTCAACCATCCAACCGCTGTGCCTGTGTAGCCAGGATGGCACCATGTAGCCCTCCATAGGCAGGTGAATATGATTTTCTATTTGGTCCAGATATGCTGGTTTAACTCCCACAGATACATTGTAAGTTCCTCAAGACCTGGGATCATGTCCTGTTATTTTGAGGCCCCAGAAGGCTGGCCCAGCGTTGAGTGCATAGGAGGTGCTCAAAGGCCCTGGGGACTATGTTACAGGCAAGGAACTAGCCCAGGGCTCTGTGCACTGTAGCAGCTTACTCAGCAAGAATGACTTGAACAGGTATTAGAGGAGAAGGTCATATCAGGTAACAGACACTATTTGCTTCTGTGATCCTGTGTTTTCTGAGATGTCTATTATGGGGCATTTGAAGATTTGCAAGGAAAAAAATAACAAGAAAAGTATCTATTTACCAGTTTCTTCCCCTCACTGGCCAAAATACAAAAATATGGCTATCCTCACTTATGATATGGAAGGACAACCTACATGATTAAAACATATATAAATTTGATGAACGCTACTGATCAAAATTTGGGCTTCCCTAGTGACTCAGATGGTAAAGAAACTGCCTCAAATGTGGGAGACCCGGGTTCAGTCCCTGGGTTGGGAAGATCCCGTGGAGGGAGGGCATAGCAACCCACTCCAGGATTCTTGCTTGGAGAATCCCCATGGACAGAGGAGCCTGGTGGGCTACAGTCCATGCTGTCACAAAGAGTCGGACATGATTGAGAGACTAAGCACATTGATCAAAAGTTAGGTAGAAACATCCACATTGAAGTTTAGAGATTTAGGTCAAGAAAACGGTAGCAGGTAATTTATGAACCATTCAGTTCAGTTCAGTTCAGTCGCTCAGTCATGTCCAACTCTTTGCGACCCCATGAACAGCAGCACGCCAGGCCTCCCTGTTCATCACCAACTCCCGGAATTTACACAAACTCATGTCCATTGAGTCGGTGATACCATCCAACCATCTCATCCTGTGTCATCCCCTTCTCCTCCTGCCCTCAATCTTTCCCAGCATCAGGAGCTTTTCAAATGAGTCAGCTCTTCGTATCATGTGGCCAAAGTATTGGAGTTTCAGCTTCAACATCAGTCCTTCCAATGAACACTAAAGGACTGATCTCCTTTAGGATGGACTGGTTGGATCTCCTTGCAGTCCAAGGGACTTTCAAGAGTCTTCTCCAACACCACAGTTCCAAAGCATCAATTCTTCGGCTCTCAGCTCTCTTTATAGTCCAACTCTCACATCCATACATGACCACTGGAAAAACCATAGCCTTGACTAGATAGACCTTTGTTGACAAAGTAATGTCTGTGCTTTTGAATATACTATCTCGGTTGGTCATAACTTTCCTTCCAAGGAATAAGCGTCTTTTAATTTCATGGCTGCAGTCACCATCCGCAGTGATTTTGGAGCCCCCCCAAAATAAAGTCAGCCACTATTTCCACTGTTTCCCCCATTTATTTGCCATGAAGTGATGGGACCGGATGCCATGATCTTATTTTTCTGAATGCTGAGCTTTAAGCCAAATGAACCATCAGATTTTTAAAAACTAATTGCCAATACTATAGTAAGCATTTCTATACATTATCTCACTAAAAGTTTTTTAGAAAATGGTTTTTCCAATCTGATATTAAAATTCTGCATTCTCTTTCCTTTTTCTTTCTATGTCCTACATACACCTCTGTAGCATTGTCATTTTAAAAAGTCACTTAAATTCTCTGTACAATTTAATACCAAGTATTACATGAGGATAGTATAACTTTTTCCAGGTTTCTACTTCATAATTCAATTGTATTTTAGCATGTTCTAAGCACTGTGCTATCAGGAAACAGGGATAGTAAACCAATTCTGGCACTGAGGATGCATGCTAAAGGCAAACAGATACCAGCAAACACATTTCCATCTAGCGATGGCCAAGAAGCCCTCTGTGTACAAGACCTTGGGAGAGATGATTGCTTTGGGGCCCAGCAGAAGTCAAACAAGAGAAGTCACGATGGAGCTGGGTTTTAACAGATCACTAAGAGTTTCTCAGCAGCTTTGGGGGAAAGGGCATTTCAGACAGGGAATAACATGCAGCAGAATGACAGCCTCATTGTCTGTTCAAGGGAAGCAATTAGACACTCAAGGTTCTAGTGAGGATCAAATCAGATCATATACACCAAAAGAGCTCTGAAATTTTTACCTTGTATTGCAAAAGTCAAGTTTTTTTTTTTCTTTGAATGTCACCAGAATTTTTTAAGTGATAAAAATAAGCCACATTTAATAGGCACCAGTCAAGCAGCACCTGATTAGTGATTTCCCAAGGAGCCCCAGGGTCCATGAAAACATGGAATTACTGAGGGAACATGACTCTGGGACCATCACTCCTAGGGTTAGCCTGAGCCTTCCTTTCTAGGGCTGTGGTTCAAACAGAATGAACTGACTGTATTGCATTTTGCTGCCCTCTGGCTCTTTGAAAAATCGGGGAGGTTCTGGGATCATTCGTGTTATAGCAAATCTGGACTTATCACATATCCCCACTGCCCCCCTGCGCTCCTATGGGAACCTCTCAGGACGAGGAGAATTGAGAAAGGCCAATCTGTTAACCTCGAACCAGAAAAGGCACACTACTTCTACTAAGTGTGGGTCACTCCACTGTGTGTTACAGCAACTGTTGCTTCATTCGCCTACTTGCAGCCCTGAAAACAGTGTATGCAGAGCACAGGTTACACACCAAGATTGTTGACATGGAGTATTCATTCTTGCTGTCCAAGTGACAGAGCCCATCGTTAGGAATGACGATGCCGGCCAGTCTGCTGTCCATTCCAAAATGAGAGTCGGCATCACTCACAAAGACCAGGAGATGGAGGGAATCATTCCGCCAGCCAATTTTTTCCTACAATGATAAAAAGCATTTGGCTTGTATGGAAAAGAGGCAGGTATTTATTGAAAGTGAATCACTTATGCTTGGACACATTCAGATTATCAAAAAATATATTGCTAGTCAGTCTATTTTAGACTTTTTTTTAATCTATTGTGAGTTGGTAATATTAATGTATTAAAAATGAAATTATGCGACATTTGTTTTATCCTGGATTACATTTTCAGATGATTTAGGCTTCAGAAAAAAATAGTTTCACTACAATCAGTATCCAGTTGATCTTGATTTTTACATAGTTAATTATTTTTACTGTCCAGCTTTTAATTTACCAGAAAAATGAGAGAAGGGAGTGAGGGAGGCTGTAGATTATCCCAAATCCAAGCTGAAGCAAATCTAGTTAAGAGTGAAATACAGAATGGACTTGAAGTAAGCCTATTTTACTAAGATTTCACCCAACCTGTAGACATATTTCTATGAAAAAGAAATATTTCTCTTTTTGAGTAAAAAAGACATATTTCTCTTTTTACTGTTACCATCCAAAAATTATCAGCATAATACAAGGATAAGAATTGCTTATCAAAGTATGACTGCAGAGTACTGTAACTGCTAATTAAGTTGGTCTGTTGTCTGTTTCTTCATACAGCTCTGCCTTTAATTAAGATTTGTCCAATGACTAGTCAGCTTCTCTGGTGTCTCGGCAGTAAAGAATCAGCTGGCAATGCAGGAGGCGCAGGTTCAATCCCTGGGTCAGGAAGATCCCCTGGAGGAGAAAGCGGCAACCCACTCCAGTATTCTTGCCTGGAGAATCTCATGGACAGAGGATCCTGGTGGGCTACAGTCCACCGGGGTCACAAGAGTCAGACATGACTTAGTGACTAAACTACACACACCAACATTGCATCAGAAACTAGTAGGAAAAAGTTCATTGTAGTTATCCCCCTGTACCTTATCTTTTTCCTTCCTTCCCTAATTCCTTGTCCTCCTATGTTCCAGGACCCTCAGTCCTATCTGTTTCCTGATATTTTCCATGAAAGTCATCTGAAAACAGACGAGTTGTTCCCATGGATATGTGTCTGATTGTCAAGGAGGAGAGGTATTCAAGCATTATTGTAGAGACACTGTGGCTTTTGATGTTTATTTTGTTGGTTCAAAACAATAGCTAGCTCATCATATGTAGAAGTTTATTCTGAATCAGAGCTGCTGCTGCTAAGTCACTTCAGTCACGTCCGACTCTGTGCGACCCCATAGCCGGCAGGCTCCGCCGTCCCTGGGATTCTCCAGGCAAGAACACTGGAGTGGGTTGCTATTTCCTTCTCCAATGCATGAAAGTGAAAAGTGAAAGTGAAGTCAGTCATGTCCGACTCTTTGCGACCCCATAGACTACAGCCCACCAGGCTCCTCCGTCCATGGGGTTTTCCAGGCAAGAGTACTGAAGTTGGGTGCCATTGCCTTCTCCGTGAATCAGAGCATTTTTACTTTTTTCATTAATTGCTACATTGGTTAGTTCAAAAACTAACGAATACAACCTACATTTTTGTTATCTTTCTGGCTGCACCACACAGCATGCGGGATCTTAGTTCCACAACCAGGGATCGAACACACACCCGCTGCAGTGGGAACACAGCCTTAGCTACTAGAATGCCTGGGAAATTCCTGATCTTGATCTTTGAGAATTATTTATATATGACTTCTTTTAGCCAATTTTCCCCAACAGTATTATAATTTTATTAGATGATTTGAACATGAGGCATAAAAATTATCCTCATTTCAACAAGACGGAATAAATGGTGTGTTTTAAGAAAAGTATCTGTTGTAGAAATATGATGGCTAAAGGAAAGATAAAGTTAGCTAAGCTTTTCAAAGATTTGTTCACAAGAGATGAAATTTGGATTAACAGAATGAAACACTGCTCAACCTCAGCATACCTTACACACAGCAGCTTGCATAATTGCATCAAATCCACCTTCTGGAGTGTCAATATTAGCAGAAATTTTCTGATTCTTCACAATTTCGTTGAATCTTTCAGCATCATTTGTCAACGGCAAAATGTGCTTGAATCCAAACGTAGGCAAACAAAAGTATGGAATACTACTGCAAAAGGAAGATGTGAAATATTCTTGATGAAATATGATAGAACACACAATGAATGGGTTTAATAGCCTAACAGCATTTCCTTCCATGAAGATGCATTTCCTAAAGTGCCTGGCTCTATAACTTGGCTCTGCATCTCACTGTTAAGGTTGTTTTATCATCTCCTACCCACCCCTTCCAAATGGGTCACATTAGCTAACACAAAGAGCTTGCTGTGTGTCTTGCATTGGTTCACAGAAAACAGATCAGGTGATCAGATGCTCCTTGGATGTAGTCACTACCTTCTATTGTCTCTCCACCAAAGCCCACCATTAAGTTTACCTGATGACAACAATTCTTTTGTATTCTGATAGCTTAAATTGTCATCAAGGATGTCATCCTGTAGCAAGACTAAGAGAGAAATCTGCCTTCTTCTTCCGCTCAGTCCTGCCTGCCCAGGGCCTGAAAATCAGAGACTAAGTCTCTTGATTCTGGAGCCCAACTTTATTGTGATAGAACAGACCATGTGGGCCAGTCTGGGGGTAAAGCCACTACTAAAGACAGTTTACATTTGGGGAAAATGCCATGTTTGGATGAGATGTGCCCTAAAGACATCACAGTAGAACAGAAATTGCTGATCCTAAATTCAGTAACATTTTATTCTGAAAGCCAGCTCGTAGTTGTACATGAGATTTTGAGCAAATACTCAACCCTTCTGAGCTTTGGGTTTTCCTTTGTGAAGTGGAGCTAATAATATACAGCAGCTTCTCAAAGTGTGGTCCTTGGACTAGCAGCATGAGCATCACATGGGAACTTGCTATAAATGCAAAATCTGGGGTGTGACTACAGACCTGCTAAGTCAGAACTAGTAGGAGTGGGTTGAGAGACCTGTGTTGAACCAAGTATTCCTGATGCATTCCAAAGTTTGAGAAACACTGGTGGAGAAGCTCAGAGACAAAAAGAAGTAGCCACCAATGAGGTTGTGGTGTGCTGCCTGGGAAGAGCTGGTTGACTTACATGAGCAGCTTGGCAAGTTCAAGAGCCTGCCTTGTCAGCATACAAAACTGATGCAGCTTTCAGGATTCGGCTCTTTTTCACCAAATTCATCTGTTTGAGGTATAGAGTCAATTCTCGTTATTCACAGATTCCATATCTTTGAAAATTCATATTGCTAAAATGTATTTGCGACCCCCAAATCAATCCTTTGGGAACTTCTTCAATCATTCATGTACATGAATGAGTATACGAAAAAATTGAGTCACGTGACATGCATGTTTCCAGGGGAGGTCAAATACGACTCTGACTTCTTGCTTCATCACCCATACTGTAAAGAAATATTCTTTTCAGGGTCTATTTGGTGACATGTGTATTTGCTTTTTTGTGCTTTTGGATGATTTTGTTGTTTAGAGTTGCCCCCCAGTGTAGTGCTGAAAGGCTGTCTGGTATTCCTAAGTGCAGGAAGACTGCGATGTGTCTTATGGGGAAAATACATGTGTGAGCCTTGTTCTGACATGGGTTACAGTGCTCTTGGTTGTGATTTCAATGCTAACAAATCAGCAATATTTATTAAATAAGACATCTTTAAACAGGAACATGCAGAAAACAAAAGTTATTGCTCAGTGGTGAAAAAGTGACCAGAGATTCGCAGGAACCTAACCCTGTGTTTCCCCTAGGAGCAATACTCAGCATTCTCCAATGCAGGGTGTGAGGAGACTTTACAGAACAAGACTTCTGTAAATGTTGACAATCAACTAGATAGACAAGTCAAAATGATTACAGACTTATTTACACTGAGAAATGGAGCTCTGCCAGAACCAGAACGCTGGTGTCTGCACGGATAATCATCTACTTCCTGTCAGTAGACTTTCACAAAAAGCAAGCCATGAGCTGATGTATTCTCAGGCTTCAGTACAAGGGGAGTTTGAGTTCCGTAGCATCGAATGGTACAGTCTGAGATGTCCCATTTCCTTAATGAGGTATTTTTTAAATTTTCTAATGATTTTAAGAACTCTACCTCTCAAATATATGAAATTTTTTCTTGGTAGTTGTAAAATTCAGTTTACAATGTTCTTGGATACATATACCTTAAAACCTTTTATGTAGTCAAGTTTTTCCCACCTTCAAATAGGAAATGTATTTTAAAATGTGAAATGAAGAATTTTTAAAAAGTTAACCTACAAAATGATAATAATTTAGCATTTTTATTAACTGCCTCTGTAATATTTAAAGTAGCTATGCTGCTGCTGCTGCTGCTGCTAAGTCGCTTCAGTCGTGTCTGACTTTGTGCGACCCCACAGACGGCAGCCCACCAGGCTCCCTCCATCCCTGGGATTCTCCAGGCAAGAACACTGGAGTGGGTTGCCATTTCCTTCTCCAATGCATGAAAGTGGAAAGTGAAAGTGAAGTCACTCAGTCGTGTCTGACTCTTCACGACCCCATGGACTGTAGCCTACCAGGCTTCTCCGTCCATGGGATTTTCCAGGCAAGAGTACTGGAGTGGGGTGCCATTGCCTTCTCCAAAAGTAGCTATAGAGTAGAAGAAAATGTGTAGATTTAGAATAAAAAGACTGAATAGTTATCTACCCTTGGACCTCAGTGTCCTCATCTGTAAAATGAGGGTGCTAATAATAGCTACTTCTAAAGTTGCTGTGAAAATTACATTAAAAATATTTTATAAAAAGTATATAACTGTGTTTTGAGGTTTACATTGTCCCTGGAGTCCAACTAGTCTTGAAAGTGAAAGTGTTAGTTGCTCAGTTCTGTCCTACCCTTTGTGATCCTATGGACTATAGCCTTCCAGGTTCCTCTGTCTATGGAATTCTCCAGGTAAGAATACAATAGTGGGTAGCCATTCCCTTCTCCAGGGGATCTTCCCAACCCAGGGATCGAACTCTGGTCCCCTGCATTACAGACAGATTCTTTACTGTCTGAGCCACCAGGGAAGCTAGTCTTGAAAACTGTTTAATATTTTATAGGGGGCTGTTGGTTCATACTGTATCAAAATGGCATTAAAGCCTCTTCTGGAGTCAGACAACTAGAATTCCAATTGTCTGGTCAGAAATTTGTATCTTTGTTGGTTAGAATTATTTGCTATGTAGTTCTTACTAGAACTCTAATCTTTTGAAAAGGAGAATACATTTTTTATTAATTCAATAAACATATTCATTTGCTGGGAGATGAATGTAACTTAAGCAAAGTATAATGTCAGAGCTGGGTCACATCAAGAAATTTTGAGTGGAGACTGCCCATTTTGGTCAGAGTTCTTCCTATAAAGAATGCTTACATTTAGTTTTTATTTTCTTAGATAGCAATTGAAGGAATTACTTATTGCTGACTATAAAGATATATAACAAAAGGTTAACACCATCATTTTTAGTGGAATTAAAAATGATTTCCATTTTTTTCTTTATGTCTGCATTTTCACATGGTCTTATTACCTTTGAAATTTAAAATTATATACTCATTTTTGTGTGTGTACATATAGGAAGTCTAAACATTCATGGTTGAGTTTTCTGCTTTTCAAAACTACAATGAATTCCTCATGGTTCAAGTCTTCAAAAACAAAACACCAAATTAAATGTGAAATGATGTTTTACAAAAAAATCCCTCAAAATATTTGATGGAGAAAATTTCTTTGTCCTGTTAAATATTTTCAAGTGTATATTATAATTCATTACAAATATAGAAAATATGATTTTTATTGTTGTGTCTTAGACAATAGCATAAGGGAAACTTCTTTCAAAAATGTAAACCATTCAGGCTTCCTACATGGTGAAATTTTTAGTGACCTTCAATGGCAACCCACTCCAGTACTCTTGCCTGAAGAATCCTATGGAAGGAGGAGCCTGGTAGGCTACAGTCCATGGGGTTGCAAAGAGTCGGACACAACTGAGCGACTTTACTTACTTATTTTACTTCCATCTGATGAAGGTAGAGAAAGCAAGCTACTGCAAAAAGCACTAGAGATTAGATTAAAGGTTTTAAAAGTGTGGTGTGCAGACCCACAGAGGTCCCTGAGACCATTTAAGAGAGTTTTTCAGATCACACGTTCTTCATAATAATAAGAGATAATATTTGTCTTCTTCACTGTTGACATTTTCACTGATGATGCCAAGTAAGAGCAAGTAAAACTGCTGGTGTCTTAGCACAGGTCAAGGCAATGGCTCCAAACTGCCTGGCATTCCTTATATTTTTTACCATCAAACATACATCATAATAATAAAAAAAAAGTGCTACTTTCACTTGATTACCCTTTTTTTGTTTGTTTTCTTTTCTTTTTTTTAAATAGAAATTTATTAATTTTAATTGGAGGCTAATTACTTTACAATATTGTATTGGTTTTGCCATACATCAACATGAATCTGCCACGGGTGTACACGTGTTCCCCATCCTGAACCCCCCTCCCACCTCTTTCCCCATACCATCCCTCTGGGTCGTCCCAGTGCACTAGCTCTGAGCATCCTGTATCATGAATCTAACCTGGACTGGCGATTTGTTTCACATACGATAATATACATGTTTCAATGCCATTCTCCCAAATCATCTCCCCTTCTCCCTCTCCCACAGAGTCCATAAGATTGTTCTATACATCTGTGTCTCTTTTGCTGTCTCACATGCAGGGTTATTGTTACCATCTTTCTAAATTCCATATATATGTGTTAGTATACTGTATTGGTTTTTTCATTCCAACTTACTTCACCCTGTATAGTAGGCTCCAGTTTCATCCACCTCATTAGAACTGATTCAAATGTATTCTTTTTAATGGCTGAGTAATACTCCATTGTGTATATGTACCACAGCTTTCTTATCCATTCGTCTGCTGATGGACATCTAGGCTGCTTCCATGTCTTGGCTATTATAAACAGTGCTGCGATGAACAGTGGGGTACATGTGTCTCTTTCAATTCTGGTTTCCTCAGTGTGTATGCCCAGCAGTGGGATTGCTGGGTCATATGGCAGTTCTATTTCCAGTTTTTTAAGGAATCGCCATACTGTTCTCCATAGTGGCTGTACTAGTTTGCATTCCCACCAACAGTGTAAGAGGGTTCCCTTTTCTCCACACCCTCTCCAGCATTTATTGCTTGTAGACTTTTGGATCGCAGCCATTCTGACTGGTGTGAAATGGTACCTCATTGTGGTTTTGATGTGCATTTCTCTGATAATGAGTGATGTCAAACATCTTTTCATACTTGATTGCCTTTGATGAAGCTGTGTGTGTTAGTCACTCAGTTGTGTCCAACTCTTTGTGACCCCATGGACTGTAGATCACCAGGCTCCTCTGTCCATGGGATTTTCCAGGCAAGAATACTGGAGTGGGTTGCAGTAATTTTATTAAGCCTATGCCCTTGGATACGTGTTTTTTGAAAATTATTCCTGTGTGACCACATAGGAAACATGCATACAGTGTTACTGCTGTACACTGAAGTACATGTTTACAGTGGAAAAGCACTTTTACCTGAAAAAATGCTTGACAACCAAGCCATCATTTCAACTTAAGTTTTTGGCAGACATCTTGATTAAAATGAAGAAAGTAAGTCTGTTACTTTCAGGAAAACAACTATCAAGATTTGTTGCCAATGATGAAATTTGACATAACTAGAAAATTCGAATTTCACAGAACTTTCATCTGCCACCCATTAACAGCTTCTAAGTACTTCAAGACTTACCTGATGGGATTAATGATAATATTAACAAATATAATTTTTTGGATATTCTATCATGAAATTTTAAGATCTATGTAACTCACTGAAACTTCGTTTTCCAAATGACCAAAGCGTTATATTACAAAACCACATGCACACACACACCAATGAAAGAACCATTCAGGCTCTTTCCTGGTGGTCCAGTAGGTAAAGAATCTGCTTGCCAAAGCAGGGGACCCAGGTTCAAGCCCTGCTCCAGGAAGATCCCATATGCCACAGTGCAGCTAAGCCTGTGCGTCGCAGCTACTTGAGTCTGCACCCGAGATAGAGCCTGTGTTCTACAGCAAAGGCAGCGCAGCAAGAAGCCCACACACCTCAGCCAGAGAGCTACGCTGCTCTCTGCAACTAGAGAAAGCCTGCGTGCAGCAGCAAAGACCCAAGAGAGCCAAAATAATAATAACAAAAGCCATTCAAAGTTCAAAGCAGATCAATGGTTTTTAATGTAACAAAAATAGGAAGTTCACTGATATGTTTTTCAGATTCCACACTGAAACGTAATTTACCTCTTGTCCAGTTTGAATGTAATATCAAAGAAGAAAGTCTACAGTCATTGGAAAAATCTATGAACTGCTTTCCCCTTTTTCAACTATATACCTAATGATGTTTGACTTCCGTCATGGAATTCAACCAAAATACTACCAGAGATTAAATGAAGAAGCAGATGTGAAAATTCAGTTGGCTTCTTTTAAATTAGATATTTTAAGAGATTTGTAAAAATTAAAATAGTGCCACTTTTCTTGTTAACTGTTGTTCTATTTTGGAAAATGTAGTTATTTCTTCTAAAGGTGTGTTATTACAGCAACATGTAGTGTGTTTTTTATTGTAATTATCAAATAAATTGACTACTAATTATTTTAATATTTTCTTAGTTTTATGCTCTAAGACACTGAATATTGATATTTTGAGGATCTTAATTTTTAGGAGTGTAAGAATTTCTGAGATCTAAAAGTTTTAGGACTGTTAAATTAAAATAATTAGAGAAAATTAGCATTAATGAGAGGAAGGACATTAAAACTGGTTTGAATGTCTATTATGTTCCAGCCTACTCAGTTCTCATGATAGCCCAGGAAGTGAATATTATTATCCCCATTTATAAATAAAGAGACTGGCATTCCAAGGTTATGATTTAAGCCCAGGTCTGGAAAACTCCATGTTTTTCCCTTTCACTTCTCTTAGCCTTCTTACTAAAGAACATTTTATTTCTTAATTATAGGGTTTGGAGTGATCAAAGGATTGACTTTTGAGTTTGGTGTTTGAATTCTTGGTGTGTAAATGTATAGGGAGTAGAATCTGGACAGAGAAACTTGGAGAATTAAGGACATGATTTAAAAAGAAAAAATTTGATGTTGCAGCAAATTTTTTTCAGTATTTATAACTTTAGCTAGTGGTAAATTTTGCCAATAAGAATAAGAGAAACACCTCTGGAAAATAGGAAAACATTGACCTTTCAAGTGCTCAAATATGTGGTCCTCATTAAGGCTCCTAGTCACTGTAATTTGTGCAGGGCTCTGGCCTCACTTCCCGTAGTCATGTATGGATGTGGGAGTTGGATCATGAAGAAGGCCAAGTGCTGAAGAATTAATGCTTTTGAACTGTGGTGCTGGAGAAGACTCTTGAGAGTCCCTTGGACTGCAAGATCAAACCAGTCAATCCTAAAGGAAATCAACCCTGAATATTCATTGGAAGGACTGATGATGGAAGCTGAAACTCCAATACTTTGGCCACCTGATGCAAAGAACCAACTCATTGGAAAAGACCCTGATGCTGGGAAAGATTGAAGGCAGGAGGAGAAGGGGACAACAGAGGATGAGATGGTTGGATGGCATCACCAGCTGAAAGGACATGAGTTTGAGCAAGCTCCGGGAGATGGTGAAGGACAGGGAAGTCTGGGGTGCTTCAGTTCATGGGGTTGCAAAGAGCGTACATGACTGAGGGACTGAACAACAGCAACTAGGCCTCCCTTTACCCACTCTACTGGTGTTGATAGTAGCTACCACCCACTGAGAGCTTCATGGTCAAGCTCAGTATCAAACATTTCCTTTCATTATCTTACACACTCCTTACAACCCCCTCAGTGTGATCGGTATTGTCATTCCAAACTAAAGTCTGGAGAAGTGAGTGGTTCCCCTAAGGTGACATTATGAGTGAGTAGATGAGTGGGTACATGGTTACATGAGTATATTTAATGAATCAATGGTTTGGAACAGAATGTCCAGAATTACACATACAGATAATTGCTTTCTAAGAAAAGCATCAAGATATTTCAATGGGGAAAGGAGAAACTTGCTTAACAAATAGTGCTAAAACAATTGGATAGTTGCGTGTAAACAAAAGATAAACCTAGACTTTTCCTCATTCCAAAGAGAAACACTAATTTGAGATCATAGACCTAAATGCAAGTGCTTCGATCACAAAGCTTCTAGAAGAAAACATAGGAATCTTTGAGACATTAGGATAAACAAAGGTGTCTTAGGACCAAAAAAAATACACTAATCATACAATTAAAAATTGGGCTTCATCAAAATAAAAAGAAATCATGCAATTTAGCAATTCTAATTCTAGATATCTATCCAAGAGAAATAAAAATATACATCCACAAAGAGACTTATATGCAAGTGATCATAGCAATATTTCTTCATGATGGCCAGAAATTGGGAAACAACCCAAATGTCCATCAATGGACAGATACAGTATAATAAATCTGTACAAGGGACTATTACTTAGGACAAAAGGGAAGAAACTGCTGATAAACATGAAATCAGGGATAAATCTCAAAAACATGATGTTGAGCAAAGAAGCTAGATACAGAAGGTGTATAGCATATTTTCCATTCATGTGAAATCCAAGGGCAGGCAAAATCAATTTAACTCATAGAAATCAGAAAACAGTTGCCTCTGGGAAAGCAGACCTGACTATGAAGGAACATTAGGAAACTTTCTGAGGTGGCGGAGTTGGTCTATGTCATGTTTTAAGTGGTGGTCACAGCGGTATATTCAACTGTCAAAACTCATGAAATTGAACATTTCTGCTGTGTGTATTTCAGTACATGTCAATTATGCCTTAAGAAGTGGGGGATTGGGGACAAATATTATCTCTGATATCTACAGCTGAACACAATTCTTGAGTTGCAATCAGTGATGAATTCTTTTCACGGTCAAAACACTTTTGGCCATCAGATTCTCGTTTGGAACCACATTGAAATGTCTTAAAATGATACTGCAAAAACTGTTTTACAGAGACTAATTTGTTGGTGTAAACTAGTGTTAAAAGTCAATATATGTTTGGAAAGCCATTTCATCTATACTAGATTCAGAGTAGTAAAAGGCTTGGTTTTGGACCAACCCAGATCTTGGTATATCACTGATTAGTTATGCTTCCACAGGTAAATTACTAACTTCTCACAGCCTTTGTTACTTCCTGTCAGTATAGAGATGATGAAACCTGCTTTGACCTGAAGTTATTATGAAGACTGAATGAGGTCATGCACATAAAACCTTCAGCATAGGGTCTGGCACAGAGCAAATGGAAGTTCTTTTTCAAAAGAAGGATATCAAATACTTTTATTTTGACCATGTCATTGACATGTAGAGGTAAGCTATCAAAAAGCAACTTACCTTTGACCATCACCCAGATAATGCATGGTTTTAGTAACTGATTAGAGCATATTACAATGGATCCATTGCCTCATTTCCTACTGAATTTGATAGCAGTAAAGGCTACAAAGCCATTTTCCAAGCAATAAGAGAAAGTCACATTTCCCAAAGTACATTAGAAATCACTCCAAAAGCTGTTATTTTGGCAGCAGTCATTGTAGTGGAGACAGATACTCTTGAGAAAATGTGACTTGCTGTCAATAGCCTCAGAGAGTGGTGGTCATTGAGGATAGAAAGCCTCTGAGGGGCTGAGGATGGGCTCAGGCCAATGGAACCTACAGTAAAAGATTCTGTCCCTGTGTCTGCAGAGTACAAATACAAATTTGTCACAGCCTGACTTCCAAAGCGGAGAAGGCAATGGCAACCCACTCCAGTACTCTTGCCTGGAGAATCCCACAGATAGAGGAGCCTGGTAGGCTGCAGTCCATGGGGTCTCAAAGAGTCAGACATGACTGAGTGACTTCACTTTCACTTTTCACTTTCATGCATTGGAGAAGGAAATGGCAACCCACTCCAGTGTTGCCTGGAGAATCCCGGGGACGGCGGAGCCTGGTGGGCTGCCGTCTATGGGGTCGCACAGAGTCGGACATGACTGAAGTGACTTAGCAGCAGCAGCAGCCTTCCAAAGGGAGGCAAATACGGCAAATGCTGTTAAGACCCGAGCTAGAACTGGATACAGTAAATCCTGTACATACAAACCTTCAAGTTATGAACTTTTGAAGATGCAAACATGCCCCTGTATGCCCACTTTTTACTATACTACTGTACTTTTCAAGGTACTTTACTATAAGATTAAAAATGTTTATTTTGTGTGTTAGTTTTTTATGGGTTGTTTGTGTGAAAGGTTTTATATACCTATTACAGTACAGTACTAGATAGATGATTGTGTTAGTTGGGTACCTAGACTAACTTTGTTGGACTTACAAAGTGAACTTGCGAATGTACTCTCAAAACAGAACTTGTTTGTTTGTAGGGGACATATGTATTACAGTGGTGTCTGCTTGAGAATGGAAACATGTATATGTATGGTTGAGTCCCTTTGCTGTCCACCTGAAACTATCACAGCTTTGTTAACTGGCTTTACTCCAGTACAAAATAAATGAACTTTTAAGTAAACATAATAGTTTACTTAAAAAAAAAAAGGATGACGTCCCTTTAGTTCTGAACAATCTGGGCAACTGAGAGCTGCTGACATCCAATCAGATGGGAGGGAACTGCCAGGAACCAGCAAGCTCCTGCCAAGCTCAGCTCAGAGCAAGCCTATCTCTATAGGAAATCAGTGTTTGAAGATCCCGGAAAATCATTTACTTACCTGCAAGGGTTGGCGATTTCCTCTGGTGTTGTTTTCATAAAAGGGGAGATGGGTTTCTCCACAAAAGAGCCGAAGCCCAGTCTAAAGTTGCTGGTTAATTTAGACATCTCCTTGGAGAGCAGGGAGCCCAGCTCTTTGATGGTGTTGAGGTCATCGTCCATGGAGGCCGAGAGGTCCATGAGGTAATACAAGTCCACAGGGTAATCCTCGGTCTGGCGAACTTGAACTTGCAGGGTCTGTTCAAGGCCTGTAACACCCTCGCAAGAAAAGATGATCCATAAAAACCCATGGAGCCTTAGTTGTGACTAGACTGTCACTAGCTATTTCATTTCAATAAGAACTTACCAAAGATACTTGCAATTCATATACTACGTGGCAAAGTTTATAAAGGAATCAACCCATGAAAATCTTTCACCCAAGAATTTAGAGCAACTGAAGGAGGTGAAAGTTGGGATATTTTATATCTCCTGGGGAGAATTAGCATCCATTTAGATGGAAGATAAGCTTATTTTTTTTTGTATGTGGGTTTAGAAAAGAAGAAAATAAAGAGGCGATTAAAGCTACATTACAACCCTTGAAGAAATGTGAGGTTAGCCTTAACAACATTTGAGTAATTCAAACGGTTACTATTAGATGAGGCTTTTTTTGGTAACACATTTGGAGTACAAAGTGACCAATGTGAATAAAGAAAAGTGTTAGCCTAGCAATTCTCTATTTCCTTAAGAATGGGGAATCTGAGTAGTAATAAACAAGGACATGTAACATGGTACAAGATGTATTCATGGAATAGCTGTATTATTATATGTGACATTCCTGGAGGAGGGCATGGTGACCCACTCCAGTATTCTTGCCTGGAGAATCCCCATGAACAGAGGAGCCTGGCGGGCTGCAGTCCATGGGGCCACAAGGAGTTGGACATGACTGAGCGATTAAGCACAGCACAGCATATATATGACATTTGATTTACTTAGATGAGCCAGTGACTGTGTAAATCCTAACATACCTGGTCTCAGTTTAAGTGCCAAGCTTTGAGGTGAAATCTGAACAATGTTGGAGCTATTTTTCTGTCTGCCTATGCTGAGAGGCTTATTTGTAAGTATTTCAACTTGGGAGACAGGGTTTTCGATGAAAGTTAGTTGACATCCTTTAGCTAAAAGATTTGCTGGGGTATCACATCTTTCTCCAACTCCAGATAGGTGGGTAAAATTCTAAAAGAGAAAAAAACAATAAAGAGAGAAAGACAATAATAAAGAAGAAAAAGAAGACATTTTTTATAAGATTATTTTTTGCATATTTGCTAGTTATCTTCCCTTGATATATTACACCCCCACATGCCTGACATTGACTGTAGGTCTAAAGTTATAGCAAAATAACCAGAGAATTCGGCCAGTAAAATTCTGAGTAAAAGTGGAGTTTCTTTTTAATTGTATTCAAGTGAATTCACTTGACTTATTTTTTCCTTTTTTCCCTTTTCTTTCATTTTTCTTTTTAATTTTATTCAAGTGAATTCACTTGACTTATTTTTTCCTTTTTTCCCTTTTCTTTCATTTTTCTTTTTAATGCTCACTTTTTAAAAGCTTCTCCTGCGCTGTGAGCAGATCTTTGAAATAACTGGGTCACAGAGCTGACATCATCAAGTGAATTATCATTGAGGATAACCTGCAGGTATATGCGATCCTGGGACTGTCCAAATTCTCAGTGTGTCTATTGCTAAATCCAGTGACAAAGAGTCTTTTCCATGGCTTCCCAAAGGTCAAAGTTTGTGATATTGCCCTATCTATTCTCTGCCCTGGTTTAATTTATGGATGTATTACTCTTATATTACAGTATTACTTCACCAAACTTGACCTCTTGGGGATGTTATTCTAGTTTAAGATCTTTTAGAAATTTCTCCAACATTGGCATGTGGGGAAGGAAAATGAAAGAGAAATGGTGTAAGAGATTGCTTTCCTGCTTAGGACTCAGGAGTTTCTCAATTCCCTTCTGATCCACCTGAGTTTCCAGAGGAAGGGAGATGGGTGTTCCCAGGCAGAGATACAGTCATCCAACCCTGGAACACTCCAAACAGAAAGACTTAGTCAAGAGATAAACACCCATCTTACCCACCAGCCAAGGCTGCTCTTGAGCTGGTGAGGCTCTAGGCAAGGTTGAACTTCAGGCCTGTTGTCTCTCAGACTTGGAGAGAAACAAACCAAGTTCATACTGTTTTCCTTCATTCACTGAAATTCTAAACCACTCCTGCTGTTTCACCAACTAAGAAAGCTACATTTCTCCCGAAGTTGACTTTTGAGAATATAATTTGTTATCTTTCAGCCAGGCCTGTGTGCATTTGAGTCCCTACTGAGGGGTAACAAATTCTGTAATTTCCTATGATTTATCCAAAGCACAAGGTGGCTTAACAAGCCCTCAGAATCCTTCTTAACACTGTGTCTCTGATACAACCTATAATCACTATGTCTGCCACAAGATCAGAGGTGGTGTTAACCCTGGAACCATTTTTCTGTCTGCTCTAAGCAGAAGCCTAATTTACTTTTGGCTCCAACTGTCTCTATTGATAATAATAATTCTACTATTAGTTATATCAGTGAGTGATCTCTCAGAATAATCTGGCCTTTTGACTAGATTTGACTACAGAGTATTAGCCACAGAAAACCTATCAGGTGTAACTTAAGAGGCTCTCTTCAATGGGTGCAAAGAAAAAATTTTTTATATGAAAATTCTAGAGGTGGGCACTTTGTTAGACTGATCTGTTGTTTTATGTCTCTGACATGAAACTAACATTGTCTTCTTCAGGGAGTCAATGTCAAAAAATGTGGGCTTTCCCTCTCTGTATATTCCCAAACCTGCATTGATATATGAGCCCAAAGTCACTGCTCTTCTGCCTGACCCTCTCAGTAGAGGTCAGGGAGTGAATTGGGTTTGTGCTCTGCTCTGCGAGCCCTCCCTCCATGGACACAGGTAACTGAAATGTGGAGTTTTAATAGCCACAGCCTGGTTTTGAATTGGGCAACCAGGTTCTTTCCCCTTGAACATGCTACTCAGTTCTTGCTGAATTTGGCAAGAATCTGACAGGTTGATTTGTGTTGAGATTCTCTTTATGAGACTTAGTAAAGAACTGTTTTCAATCCAGAAAGAGCTAATACAGGTCTTTCTTACCAGGAATCATTTGCAGATTCCTCTGTAGTGTCGCTGGAAGCCGTGATTCAGGATGGCTTGTTACACATTCCCCAACCCCCCCTGCTACTTTCACATAGTGTTCAGCTTGATCAGATAGGGATGTCTGCTTCAGGTTTTGTCATCATTGTGGTACACAGTCACCCAGCGGATGTAATTTTTAAAAGAATTGGATAATGTTTGAACAGTAAAGTTTACCCCAAGCCTTCTCTTGGATCCTGTTAGTGATTCAGAAAGGATGCTGGTCCCCAGATGGAATAGAACTATGATACTGAAATTTAATGTATGTTTAACTTGAGAAAAAATCACCTCCATGAGCTCTGGTTGCCCAGAGCCTCAACATTTTACATGTGAGCAGGAAGAAATGGCCTTACAATAAGAGGAGGCATCAGGTCAAAGAAAGAATCTTGAGTTCATATATTTCAAAATAATTTGACATTCACTCCTTTCTCAAATTGCTTTTGAACGTAATCACACGAAGAACACTTGGCATCACTAATGTTTACGTTTTCCCTTCCTGATTTGTGTCACTCCTGTAACACCACGGAAAGCGGGACACTGTGAGAACAGTCACAGACGAATTACCGTAAATGTAAGTGCACTTTTTACAAACACGCTGCGGTCGTTTGTTTTACCTCCTGAGAACACCAGGCACACTGGGGTCCAATGAGTAAGCAGTCCTCACAGGTCTCCGCACCCCCCACAGCACAGCCACCTGTGTTCAAACCCAGCAAGGCACAAGGGATTCAGTACACTCTCAGCCACTCCACTCGTGAGACCTACAGCTCTTAAAGCACTTGAACAAGACAGTATCAAAGTTCATTTTTCAGGCTTCGGAGACCAGTCCTCAAAATGTTAGCAAGCCACAGTGAAGTTCGTATTTTACATCTATGACATTGAAAATATGCATGTCTTAGCAGCCAAAAATAAGCAGTCTCTCTCTTGTTTCTCTTTCTTAAAATGTGAAAGTATCTCAGCGTTCACAAATACAGGATCATCATACTTATCACCCTCATTCAGCCTCACCCCCCTTCAATTTTTCAAAATTATTCACAGCCACTAAAGAATGCTTCTCTTTCAAATGTACTATAGCTTTATTTTAAAAGATAGATCCCTTTGCTGTCTCAAGGTTATCACACTCTCAAGTGGAAGGCCTTGTTGTACAATAAGACAGCTAGAAAAGTTACCAAAATGGTTGTCACAAGGGTATTAAGAAATCCTCTTGCGCATAGTGCTGTTTAATTCTCTCATTAAGGTGCCCATGCAACCTTTGTATTTATTTACCTAAAGCCCGGAGCATTCACTGTGGGAACAGTCCTGCGTCTGCCTATAATTTGTTAAAGTGTTCGTTCAGTGGTAAAGAGCAATTGAACAGCTCAAGTAAAAAATGACTTCAGATCTAGTTTCTGAGCCACATGACAGGTTTGTCAAGCGTACCGCAAAAGCAATATATCGGAGAAAGTAAAAGTCTTACCTTGTACGTGATCATTCCTTCCTAGAAATAGAAAGAACAGGCAAAGCAGTTCAATCCCCATCCGTTTCAGTTCTCGCTGTGCAGACAGATTAAAAAATGAATTACCTTCAACATTACAGGACCAAAGCTGAACACTGTTAAAAGTCTTTCTTTCTTGAAGTGTAAAGTTGTAAATACTACTTACGCTGCTTTGAAAAGAAACTTGAGATGTAAATAAAAAAGTTTTCATTAAGACTGAAATGAAAACAGAAGCTACCTGGACAGGTAAAGAAGAAAAGCTGTGTTTAAGAGCAACTCCAACATGATTTACTTCCTTGTTCTCCTTATAAGGAAGGCAGGTGTACAATCACCAAGAAGGTGGGGAAATTCATTCAGCAGAAATTTTTGTGTAGGTTCTATTAGCCTCTCTGCATCCTAGAGGAAGTTGATACCTTTAGTAAAATAATGACTGATGAAATGTCAAAAGAATAATTGAAATATGATCTAAAGTTGTTTCTAAAATAGTTATAATTTAATGTAAACAGTAAAGATGATAAATAAAAGCATGGATATGTCAGTTATGTATCAGGAGGGTTTAAAAAATGAGCTAAAGGCAAATACCTGAGATTTTTATGTTCCATTGTTAAGTCCTCTCAGAGAATTGAGATGAACTCTGAAAAATAAAAATCACTATTTTACAATTTATAATAGAAGGCAGGCTAGGGAAAGCAAAATACTATGTTCCATTGTTTCTTAAATTGGATGAAAGATATTTCTCCCCATAAATATCAAATTTCTATTTAAATCTATTATTAGAAAACGATAACATATTAAAATTAAATTAGAACAAAATTAGTCTCAACCAACAATCGAAACAGAAAATAGTGGTGCCTAAGCTTTTGATCCCCTCCCTTCCAGATGGTGACCAAGTTCTCTTTCTTGTGTACCATCCCTGCTTCCAACTTACTACTTGGCACACAGAAGATGTTTATTTGTTGGACAAAAGAGAGATTTAAATATATATATAATCTATCACCAATTTCAAGAGTCTGATTATGAATGTTTCCACATGTATTCAAGATAGTGTTTGGGGTATATAGATATTGTAAACAAATATTCATTTTGTAACTCTCCAAACTGCTTAACCTTAGACCGGCTTCTTTGTGGCCGGAGTTATGTCCTGGGAGACTATCTTTTAAAAGTGTATTTCTAGGCAAGTGCGTGAAACCTGTGTGAAGAGAGGAAAACTAATTATAGACTGCTCAGGTTCTTCTCAGAAGGCTTTGTTCAATTTTGAATTCACAGGAATCTGGAGAGAACATGGCAAGAAGCCTGCAGAAAGAAGCCAGGTTCCTCTGTCCTCCATTATCTCTCAGAGTTTGCTCAAATTCATGTCCCTTGAGTGGGTGATGCTGTCTAACCATTCATCCTCTGCTGCCCCCTTCTTCTTTTGTGCATCAGGGTCTTTTCCAGTGAGTTGGCTCTTGGCATCAGGTACCAAAGTATTGGAGCTTCAGCTTTAGGATCAGTCCTTCCAATGAATATTCGGAGTTGATTTCCTTTAGGATTGACTGGTTTGATCCCTTTGCTGTCCCAGGGACTCTCAAGAGTCTTCTCCAGCACCACAATTTGAAAGCATCCAATCTTCGGCCCTCAGCCTGCTCTGTGGTCCAAATCTCACATTTGTACATGACTACTGGAAAAACTATAGCTTTGATGATATGGATCTTTGTTGGCAAAGTGATGTCTCTGCTTTTTAATACACCCTGTCTCTGGATAATACTTGTATCCCATCTTAGCCATCATTCATTGGTTTATTTATCCATTTATTCAACAAATATTCATTGAGCATCTACTTTGTGTTAAGCATTGTTCTAAAAGCAGAAGATATGTCAGTGAACAAAGCCAAGCTCTTGGCCTGTAAGGTGTATGTTCCAGGCTGGGAAGACAGACTCTTAAAATCAGGCCGTCCTAAGGGGCTATGAAAAATGATAATAAATCTGGGTAGGAGGAAAGAGGAGTAGGAAGGGTGTGTTATTTTACTATCCTCTGTGCAGACGTCCACCCTGCCCCTAAAGTCCTAATTGCACAGCTTTATTTACCATCTGTCCCCAGTCGCAGCCTCTCTGATCTTCAGTCCTCCCCCACCTCCAAGCCTCTGCACACGCCATTTGCGCTGCCTGGAGGCACGGGCCTCCTCCTCATTCCTCTCGTTTGGCTGATTCAGCTCACTGTCCACGTCTCCCACAGACATCAGTGCCCATAGAGAGACATTTTGAGTCTCACCAGGCCTCCCTTCCAGGATGGCCCTTTCCAATCTTCTTATAATTGCTGAAATCCTTGCATCTCTCCCCCAGTAGACTGTGAAGCTCTTTAAGGCATTGATCTATTCAACAAGTATTTATTGAATTCTTTACTATGTATCAGGCAGTGACTGTGTCTCAGTGATCTTTATATTCCCAGAAAGTAGCATAAAGCCAGATACTTTGTAAGTAGTCAATATTTATCAATAAATGGATAATTTTTAGCTTGTCATTATCTAGTATTTTACCTGTGACAAAGCTGGTACTCCACAAACAGTGAGTAAATAAACAAATAAATGGTTTTAGAAGGCACAGCATGCCGTTAGAAGTGGGGAAAGACGTTCCCTGCTCGGGCTGTGAAAGGGCTTAAAATGCAGGGTGGAGAAAAGGGGCAGAATTTAAGAGAAAATATAAAGAACAATGCTACAAGAAAAGCTCCATCCACTCTGGATGATTCATCATAGGGAGAATATTCTTGCTTCCTGAAAATCTGGTGCATGGAGGCCTCACCTGAAAAGTACCTAACCATGGCCGTGGGGATGCAAGGAGTTGTAGCTGCTCCCTGAACTTGCTTCCCTGGTGACTCAGCAGTAAAGAATCGGCCTGCCAATGCAGGAGACAGGGGTCTGACCCCTGGCTCGGAAAGATCCCCTGCAGAAGGAAATGGCAACCCACTCCAGTTTTCTTGCCTGGAGAATCCCAGGGACAGGGGAGCCTGGTGGGCTGCCATCTATGGGGTTGCACAGAGTCAGACACGACTGAAATGACTTAGCAGCAGCAGCTGTATATACATAGAACTTAAACTGGGAAATACAGGCTAAAAAAATCAGGGCTTCGATAATGGAAGCTGAAACTGGCAGAGAGAGGACATCAGGTTGCATCAGGAAAAGATGCTTCAGGAGTGTTGGGAGGAATCGGCAGCTCTGAGGAGACAGATGAGGGAGGCAGACGAGAACTCTAATAAGTCAACAAGAGGACAGGTTGCAAATGTCGCTAGTAAAAACAGCTGAGGAGGGTGCCTGAGTCACGTGAATGGAAAACAGCAGAGTTAGACCCCCACACTCACTTTGTCAAGGGGAAGGAACATGGCCCAGGCCATGATCCCAAATGCCCTTTCAGACTGGCTCTTTCTCAGGCACAGCCCTTCCTGAGTTTCCCCAGGATCTTATCTCTTTTAGCACAATGTGCATCCCTTCAGTAAATTCCCATTGCTTAGAGGTGATTGAGAGTGTCTCCATATTCCTTAAGATCCAGAGATCCTAAGTCACACCATCTAGATTTTCAGATATGCTGCTTGGCCCATAGGATAGAAGCCTACCAGCCCAAGTGCTCAGACTCCCAGCCTAGGACTCTGGGGGTCTGACCCTCTTCAAGAGACCTGAGCCCAGGTGTGGGTAGAGTCGCAGAGCATCACACAGCCCAAGGAAACAATGACCCCTGCACCCCACTCCTTCACTGCCTTTGCTTCTGAGACTGTCTTCAGTGGAATCCTGACCTCAGGAAGTCACGTGAGCTCATCTGACTCACTCTGTTTGGCTTGGATCTTGCCTGGACCCAGCCCCTCATTCACATCAGACAATAACAATCTGGGGCTGGCTAGGCCAGCCCTGGGGCACCTCAAAACACTCCTGGGGGAACAAACACTGAGTAAACCTGGCTGGGAGCCAAACTGAACTCTAGAGACCTAGTAATGACTGCCAGCGCTTGGGATGGGATGGCCTCTCTGTGTTATCAGCTTTATTTCAAGGACAAGAGACAGATCTCCCTCCAGTAGTCTTTCTATGAAACTGTTTCACAGTGAACAGCTGAACGGAGACAGTGGAAGTGGAGACTTTGCTCTTGGGTCTGGTGCTGGTGTAACTGTGCGTGTGACGCACAGCCTGGTGGGCTGTTGACAGAAGGTTGTGGCTGACCTGCAGGTGTGTGTAACCTGGGGAGCACAGAATCTGGAAGTGCTGATGCTCAGTCACTTAGTCATGTCCCACCCTTTGTGACCCCATGGCCTGTAACCTGCCAGGCTCCTCTGTCCTTGGGATTCTCCAGGCAAGCATACTAGAGTGGGTTGCCATGCTCTCCTCCAGGGGATCTTTCCGATCAGGGATTGAACTTGCATCTCCTGCACTGGTAGGTGGGTTCTCTACCACTGAGCCACCAGGGAAGCCTGAAATTGGAAGTGGACACCTTCATTTCAAATTTCAAGACCTTCAGAAAAATTATTTTAAAGGAGGATTTGTAGCAGTTTCCTGTCACCTTTGTGTGCAATGCCCAAAACATGCTAAGTGCTAGAGAAAATGTTGTGGCCTAGGTCTTACCTTCTAGTACAGAGTTTCCTTTTTCAATTTGGTAAAATGTACATAACATAAAATTTACCGTTATACCTGTCTTCAAGTGTGTCATTATTGGCATCAGGAGTATCTATACTGCCATGCAACCTTCACAACTACCCATCTCCAGAAAATGTTCACCATTCCAAACCAAAGCTCTGTACCCATTAAGCGATAATTCATATTTCCCCCTCCCTTTAGCCCCTAGAGGCTACCATTCCTCTATGAATTTGAGTGTTCTAGGTACCTTGTATAAGTGGAATCATACAATAAAGCCTTTTGTGTCTGGCTTATTTCACTTAGCAAAATGTTTTCCAGGTTCATCTACATTATAGTGTGTATCCGAATTCCATTTCTTTGTAAGTCTAAACAATATTCCATTGTGTGTGTAGACCACATTTTATGTATCCATTCATCTGTCCCTGGACATTTGGGGTGTTTCCACCTTTTGGCTATCTTGGATAATGCTGTTATGAATATTGGTGTAAACAAGTATCTGAATCTGGTCCTACTGTATTCCTTGGGAATAGCATTTATCTCTCAGGATTTTAGTTTCCAGACTGTGAGATAGTGACAATATCCACTTTTCAAGATTATGGTAAATATTTAATTATATTATTCTGGGATGAATCTCGATTTTGTGGGGCCTGAAGATTATATAATATAGGGGGCACTTTTTAAGAAAAGGAATGTAAATGAGAAATAAATTGGAAATGAATGTGTATTACTTTAAAAATGAGAAAGAGAGAGAAACACGACAACAAACTACTGAAGCCTTAAAGATTCCAAGCCCTTTCTTCTTGAAATTACTTTAGACAATCAACTGGAAATGTTTACCTAGAAAGCTTCCTGATGGTCATCTGGTTTCCCACTCCCCTGGAGTCACCTACAGCTCTCAGCCCTTCCACCTGGGTGAGCCAGGGGCTGGGCCTGAGGCTTCATCTATCTATGGTAAATCCCCATCTGACTTCTTTCAGGATTTGTGTTTATTGTAAACCGCTTTATTGGGCACTACCTATGTGTCACGTACTGTTCAATATTTTATTAGTATTGTCCTATTTCATTTTCACAGTTCCCCTTTGAAGTAGTAACTATTTTATCTCCATTTACCAGATGAGGAAACAGGCAGGAGTAGCTACATAACTTGCCCACTGTTTCAACTCACTCAGGCAGCAAGCCCTGGAGACAGATTTCTTCCCCCAGCCTGAAGTCTGCATCACCGTGCAAACTGCCTCCTAGTAGATATGAGATGTTCAGAGAATGCTAAAGCAGCTGTCAGCAAGAAATGTAATTCTCCAGGGGACCTTTCAAAAAGTCTCTTTCTCCGTCTCAGACCCCTTGTTCCAGCGCTAGCTCTCTTTCCAGGTGTCTCCTTTCTGGTTTGTTTGTTGTTCATCCTGTGGATCATTTGCCACCAAAAATGAGACAGAAAGGTGGTCCTGGATTATACAACCTTTTCTTTATTCCTCCTTAGACTTAAATCCCATACGATTACTTAAAAGAAAAGGAAACAAGACACATTGCCCTTCAAGGGAAGGTGACAGAGCCGAGCCTGACACCCTGTCCAGGAGAGGGCGGTCACTGGCATTTCCTGTGGGCTGGAGATGGCTCAGGATTAATTAACTCCTGGGGCTCTGTCACAGCTGCCTTGAACCTTACCCAGGAGCTCAGGAGTCAGTCCCCTACTAGTGACAGGAAGACAGTTCTCACTTGGCAAGTCTGATGCCAGTCTTGTATGTTAGACCTGCTTGAGAAAATCACTTTCCTTGGGTTAGGGAAATTATTTGAAGTCATAAAAGAACTGAGCTCCTTCTGTTTCCTACTTGTAGAATAAATCCAAAGATGGGATTTTCCATGAAATAACAGTGAATATAAATTTAATCTAATTTGACTCTCAGAATGACTCTTTTCTTTAAATTAATTTTTTTGATGTGGACCATTTTTTAAAAGTCTTTACATTTGAATTTGTTATAATTTTGTTTCTGATTTTGCTCTGAGACATGTGGGATCTTAGCTCGCTGACCAGGGATGGAACCCACACCCCCTGCATTGAAAGGCAAAGCCTTGACCACTGGACCACCATGAAATTCCCTCAGAACAACTCTCTCTTCATGCCCCTATTTCCCATCTGTGAAGCCGATGGTAAGGAGGGCAAGAAGTCCACATGAACAGACAGAAACTTTGACTGCAGAGTAATTCACTCATTCATGTCTTGCAAAACTGCTGAGCATTCTTTTTCCTTTTAAAAGATAACTCAAGCAGTCTAACCCAAGGTTAGGATTCCTTGGTTTTAAACAATTTTTTTCTTTTTCCCTGATGAGCTCCATCTCTTCTGAGGCTGCAATGGGCTGGGCATTATTAGTAAAAATAAACTCTGATTCATTCACTCGCTCATTCAAGGAAGTATCTACTGAGATCCTATGTGCTAGGTACTGTTTTAGAAACACTGTGTTGATTAAAACTAACAAAGTTTTTGCTTCGTGGAGCTTGTGTTCCTGTGGGAGAGAAAGGCAATAAACACCCAAACAAATAAAGATGTGAGATGGTGATAAATGCTGGAATGAAGAAAGAATGGTAAGAGGTCAGAGAGTGAGCAGGGTGGGGTGGCCAGGGAAGCCTCTGATAAGGTGACATTAGTACAACCCCCTCCCCTGCCGGCAGGAGTGTCTGGGGACAGGCAAGTCAGGATGACTGGTGACACTGGAGTGGAGCGTAGGGCAGGGGAGGGGAGCACAAGGAGGTACTGGGGGACAGGCCATAGAGGCGGGGGGGACAGTGGAGAGCTGTTGGGAGAGCCCCAGAGCCAAAGGCAGAACTCTGGCTTTGCATTCTGAGTGTGAGGGAGTTTTTACGGAGTTCTAGAGGATTAGGATGTAGCTTATGTTTTAAAAGGACCACTCTGAGCAGACTACAAAGGCAGCAAGGAGGAAGCAGGGAGACCTAACAGAGGTCATTTCTGCTTTGGAGGCCAAATGTGAAAGTTTGGATGAGGAAGATTCTGAGAAGTGGCTGAATTCTGGATGTCCTTCTAGAGGAAGACAGGGGTTACAAATGGATCGCTTGTAGCAAAGGAGCAAGATCAAGGGCTCCAGGATGACCCCAAGAGCAGTGGAGACACCTACGTGGCAACTCCACCATCACCACAAACAGGTTTCTCCGGAACGTGCTATCTAGCACGTACCCGCTGTGAGAGTCACAGTGAGCTCTAGGTGACTCTCGTAACCTGGGAAGTCAAAACTGTGCAAAAGGCGCTCTGTGGCTGAATAGGAAAGGCCAGGACTATGCAGGCGACGCTCTGCGGTGAGACCATCTACGTGCTTGTGCCGTCAGCATTCCTCCGGCCCAGTGAAAGTACGATGAGCTGGCATCTTCTGTTCTGGGATTCACCATGACTTGCTTTGAGGGAGCAAACAAAACCCTGCAATATCCCCATGGTTCTGCAGCCGTCTCTAGCAAATGCGGAGACTACTGGGATCAGCTTCAGTAAGGACTTCCCTGGCGGTTCAGACGGTAAAGGGTCTGCCCACAATGCGGGAGACCTGGATTCAGTCCCTGAGTCGGGAAGATCTTCTGGAGAAGGAAATGGCAACTCACTCCAGTACTCTTGCCTGGAAAATCCCATGGATGGAAGAGCCCAGTAGGCTACAATCCATTGGGTTGCAAAGAATTGGACACGATTGCGTGACTTCACTTTCATTTCACTTTCAGTAGCAAAAGAGTCTGCCCCAACAGATGTTTAAAAAGCATATTCTTTATTAGGCCACTATAGGAAGACAGGTGAGATGAACATATTTTACTTAAAAAAAAACTTTCAAAGTAAGATTTCAGACTACTTTTCATCTTAAAGGTGCAATTTAAACAGCTACAACATCAAAGAAGGTGGTTATTCTTTAAAAAGCTGGGGGAAATGGTGACCAATGATTAAGTTTGACGAATATACTTAAGGAGGTCCATGGAGGATTTATTTCAACTGCCACTTTAGGAACCTCCCTGATGGTTGCTGATGCCCACTCATTGAATCAGGTCAGTATGTTTATACATGCTGCCAGCACCTCTAGGATCATAGAAAAAGCAAGGGAATTCCAGAAAAATATCTACATCTGTTTCATTGACTACCCTAAGCCTTTGACTGTATGGATCACAACAAACTGAGGAAAATCCTTAATGAGATGGGAATACCAGACCACCTTACCTATCTCTTGAAACACCTGTATGCAGGTCAAGAAGCTACAGTTAGAACTGGACATGGAAAAAAAAAAAAAAAAGAACTGGACATGGAA
Organism: Capra hircus; assembly: GCF_001704415.2. Classification (NCBI taxonomy): domain Eukaryota; kingdom Metazoa; phylum Chordata; class Mammalia; order Artiodactyla; family Bovidae; genus Capra; species Capra hircus. The sequence goes on from NC_030809.1 coordinate 100,004,899, forward strand.
CAATGGACTGGTTCAAAATTAGGAAAGGAGTGTGTCAAGGCTGTTTGTTATTACCCTGCTTATTTAACTTCTATGCAGAGTACATCATGCAAAATGCTGGATGAAGCACAAGCTGGAATCCAGATTCCCAGGAAAAATATCAACAGCCTCAGGTACGCAGACGATACCACCCTAATGGCAGAAACTAAAGAGGAACTAAAGAGCCTCTTGATGAAGATGAAAGAGGAGAGTGAAAAAGTTGGCTTAAAGCTCAACATTAAAAAAAAAAAAAAGGCAAATGGCATCATTCAAATGGCATCCAGTCCTATCACTTCATGGCAAATAGATGGGGGAAAAGAGGAAACAGTAGCAGAGTTTATTTTCTTGGGCTCCAAAATCACTGAAGATGGTGACTGTAGCCATGAAATTAAAAGACGCTTGCACATTGAAAGGAAACCTATGACAAAGCTAAAGAATATAGTAAAAAGCAGAGACTTTACTTTGCTGACAAAGGTCCACATAGTCAAAGCTATGGTTTTTCCAGTAGTCATATATGGACGTGAGAGTTGGACCATAAAGAAAGCTGAGCACTGAAGAACTGATGCTTTTGAATTGTGGTGGAGAAGACTCTTGAGAGTCCATTGGACTGCAAGGAGATCAATCCAGTCAATCCTCAAGGAAATGAACCCTGAATATTTATTGGAATGACTGATGCTGAAGCTGAAGCTCCAATATTTTGACCACCTGATGCCAAGAGCCTACTCATTGGAAAAGACCCTGATGCTGGGAAAGACTGAGGGCAGCAGGAGAAGGGGGCAGGAGAGGATGAGATGGTTGGATGGCATTACTGACTTGATGGACATGAATTTGAGCAAACTGCAGGAGATAGCAAAAGGCAGGGAAGTCTGGCATGCTGCAGTCCATGGAGTCACAAAGAGTCAGACAGGCCTTGGTAATTGAACAACAACAACATTTACACAAAGTCAAATAGGGAAAAGGACTGAGTGTGATGCAAAGAACCTAATCATTAAAAAGGCTAAACAATAAATCATTCTAAAAATCTGTTCAAAATTAACTGGGTGATGTCTCAAGGATTAGAAGAGGAGAAAGAAGAAAAGCCTTTAAAAGCAAACTCTGCTGCTGCTGCTAAATCACTCCAGTCATGTCCGACTCTGTGCGACCCCATAGACGGAAGCCCACCAGGCTCCCCCGTCCCTGGGATTTTCCAGGCAAGAACACTGAGTGGGTTGCCATTTCCTTCTCCAATGCATGAAAGTGAAAAGTGAAAGTGAAGTCGCTCAGTCGTGTCTGACTCTTAGCGACCCCATGGACTGCAGCCCACCAGGCTCCTTTGCCCATGGGATTCTCTAGGCAAGAGTACTGGAGTGGGGTGCTATTGCCTTCTCTGAAGCAAACTCTGCTGGTATCTGATTGAAAGTATGTTGGGTTTTTAAACAGAAGTGGTGAAGCTATATATTATTGGGCCTGATTACTTTCAGACAAAAGTGGCTTCAGTGAGCTGTCAGGTGTGAGAGGTTTGTTTGATAGCCACCTGTTTGTCTTGCAACTTGTCTCAGCATCACTCTGGGTGATGCTGTGCTTCCAGAGGCCCCTTCCCAAATCCAGGTAGCTGATGGCAGAGTGACAGGAGGTCAAGCCATCCCTGGTACAGTGAGACACTCAAGCAGAGTTTCAACATTTATTAATAATTTTCTTCATATCAAGTTCAAAATTTTGAAGTTCCAGCCTAAACATATATAGTGAAAAATTTCTGATAGAAGAAAATTGCTGTTAGTTGCAAATATTTTGGGAGGTTTTAAGGGGCAAATATTCCTTACACATGTATGAAACTATGATGTCTTGAACATCCATAACTGTGCTGTGCTTAGTCACCCAGTCATGTCTGACTCTTTGTGACCCCTGTGACTGTAGCCCGCCAGATTCCTCTGTCCATGGAGATTCTCTAGGCAAGAATACTGGAGTGGGGTGCCAAGCCCTGCTCCAAGTGATCTTTCCAACCCAGGGATTGAACCCAGCTCTCCACTGCAGATGGATTCTTTACCGTCTGAGCCACCAGGGAAGCCTGGACATCAATACAGTCATGCCCAATAGCATGGAAAATGCACCTGTCAGCCCCGGTCTCAGTCCAGACCTTAGTGGATTATTGGCCAGTTGTTGCATCGTGTAATCTATTGGAATGGTTTGGAGACTAAACTTTAGGCAATCAAGGGTGAGGAAGACAGGACCGAAATGTTAACTGACAGAATGCTTTGTTTTCATGTATGTCTCTGGGGGTAGAACACTGAATAGAGTGTGGGCAATGTATGTGTGTGTGCTCATTCATGTCTGACTCGTTGAGACCCACAGACTGCAGCCCGCCAGGCTCCTCTGTCCATGGCATTTTCCAGGCAAGAGTCCTGGAGTGGGCTGCCATTTCCTCCTGCAGCGGGTCTTCCCAGTCCAGGGATCGAACCCACGTCTCTCGCATCTCCTGCACTAGCAGATGCATTCTTTACCAACAGTGCCACCTGGGAAGCCTTTAAGTATGGACTTTAGATAATAACCAGGTATCAATATTATTTCACAAACTGTATTCTGAAGAAAGCTGTTAATCTTTGCCCTGAAAATAAAATGTTCCTAGAGTTCAGTTAATATAGACTATTAAATCTCCCCTATTAGAAATTGCCAAAACACACTACACTATTGAACACCCTAAGAAGCCCCACAGTGAAGAAAATTGCTTACCTTTGTTTAACAATTAAACAAAAAGTGTTTGAGAAAAAGCCTTCCCCCCGCCCCCCACTCCATCTACTTATTAATATTCCCGTCTACTATAGTTTCAGAGGTGCTTGAAGAGAGCACAGATGTGATGAAAGTTTTATGGTATTTTACCCTCCTGCTGTCAAGGAGACCCAGAAGCAAATTTAAAAATGGTTGCCAGATTTCTGAAGAAAACTCTGATGTGAATTCATTCTTTTCTGCTGCACTTTGAATGTATTATTTAATTCAAAGACTTCTCAAGATGGACTTTCTTGACGATAATTCCCTTTGCTGAGGGAAGTCTAGAGGGTGGGTCCATTTAGATGATGGTTCAGATAAAGTACTTGGAACAATAATGACTCATTCCTACACTGAGACCTAGGCCCTGACCGTGGTTACTTAAAACGGCCAAATGTTACAGTGAAGCTAGGCTAGTTTTCCTTGTGAAATGGATTCCAAGCACTGCTGTATGTTGCTGTCTTCTGATGATTCTTGAAACCATATTCTTTAGACTGAGACGTGAACCCACAGTCTTTTAACTGAGATCACACACCTGGTTTCAGGACTTCATGATGCTCAGATTCTTGATCTCTAATTAAAGAAAGAATTAAATGAGAACGAAAGTGATACAAAAGAAGTGAATTTATTTAGAGGGAAACACACTCCACAGGCAGAGTGTGAGCCCTCTCAGAAGGTGAAAGAGTGGTCTCAGACTATGGCATGGTTAATTTTAATGGGCTGGGTAATTTCATGGACTAATGTGGGGGAGGATTATTCAAACTATGTGGGGGGGGGAGGGGTGGAGATTTCCAACCATTGGGCCCCTACTCACATTTTGCTCTTTGATGGTCAGTCTTAGAGTTGTCATGGAGCCTGTGGGAGTGTCATTTAGCTCACTGATGTGTTCCAATGAGCATATGCTGAGAGGTTCAAGGTCTAGTGGAAGTCAGCTTATCCACCAGCTCAGACCCACATGGTTCTAATCAGTTTATGTAGTGCCCTTGGGTTAGGCCATTCTTTCAAAGGTTGTCCCCTGCCCCCTTCCTCCTGTTTCACTCTCAGCTGGGCGCAGGACTCCCCCTGCTGCTTGAGTCTGCCCTGTGCCTGCTTCTTTTTGGTGCAACAGCTCATCTTCAAGCTCTCCGTCTTTCAATCAACCCAACTTGCTTGTAGAAGAGTACTTTCTTTAAGACAACAGCATTCTCTTTTTGGTAGGAACCATCCCTTTAGGTAAACCCATGGTTTTTCCAGTATTCATGTACAGATGTGAGAGTGGGACCAAAAGGAAGGCTGAGTGCCAAAGGATCGATGCTTTTGAATTGTGGTGTTGAAGGCTTTTGAGAATCCCTTGGACAGCAAGGAGATCAAACCAGTCAATCCTAAAGGAAATCAACCCTGAAACTCATTGGAAGGACTGATGCTGAAGCTGAAGCTCCAATATTTTGGCCACCTGAGGTGAAGAGGTGATTCATTGGAAAGGACCCTGATGCTGGGAAAGATTGAGGGCTGAAGGAGAAGGAGGGGAAGATGAGATGGTTGGATGCCATCACTGACTTAGTTGACATGAGTTTGAGCAATCTCTGGGAGACGGTGAAGGACAGGAAAGCCTGGAGTGCTGCAGTCCATGGGGTTGCAAGGAGTCGGACACAACTTAGCAACTGAACAACAAATCTCTTTAATTGTCAAAATGCAGCAGTTTGTTATAAATTTGTTTCTGTTTCTGCTTTCTCAAACCCTTAGGACAGGCTCAAGGAGGGGATGATCCCTTGCCTCTGGATCTCTGCTCCTGACAGCATCACCCTCCTGAAAATCCTGGCTTCTTACAATGGTTAGCTTTATGTCCTTCTTTAACAGTAAATGTGTTCTTCTTTCACTGAGCTGGGAACCCAAGTGAATATATAAGAAACACTTAATTTGTCTGCCTTGTGGGTTGTCAAAAATAGTAGCTGTTGTAACTCATTCTGCTTGATTTTCCAAAAGAAAGAAGGTGAAATACAGTGTAGGTGTTTTTAAAAAATTGAATCTAGTAGCAGAGTTTGGAAAACCTTACACTAAAAATAATAGCATCATCTTACTTAAAAAAATTATTTAGCTTATTTCATGGAAAATTTCAAATACTATTGATAATTCCTTGATCTTGATACTAGCTATAAAATAGTAATTGCTCTTACAATGTGCCAGGCACTGTTTCACATTTTTATCACACTGTGAGATGAAATACTAAAACTTCCCCTTTTTAAAAATATTTAATTTAATATTTTAGAATAGTTTTAGATTAGTATAGAGAGTTCCCATATGTCTCGCACTTAGCCTTGCCTAAGTTTCTCTATTAGTAACATCTTACATTAGTATAGCACATTTCTTACAGTTGATAAACCAATATTGATACATTATTATTATCCAAAGTCTAGACTTTATCCAAATTTCCTTAGTTTTTACTTAATGTCCTTTTTTGATTCAAAAATTCCATCCAGGCATAAACAACAGGGACCTACTGTATTTACTGTATGGCACCAGGAACTATACTCAATATCTTGTAACAATCTGTAATGGAAAAGATTCTGGAAAAAAAAAAAAAAAAGAATCCCATCCAGGAAACCATGATACAACTGTGGTCATGTCTCCTCAGGCTCCTCTTGAGTTCTCCCCATCACACAAAAGGAAAAAATGTGGCCCAGAGAGAGACCCACAGTCTCATATTTACTAAGCGGAAAAACGGGCCTCAAATCCAGGCAGTCTGATTCCAGGCATTGGTTAACCTTTGTCTGTTGTTACCCTAGTAGTAGTATTTCAACCTGAATTTCTTAAGTTATTTGTCAGTTCAGGCAGCAGAGAGATGAGCAAAGCTGACCCAAATGACCCCTGTCAGGGATTGGCCATAGTCAGGAGGACATTTTCTGTAACAGAACCACAGCTCCCCTGATTCTCAGTGCCTCGAGTGGATAGAACTCGGAGGAAGCCAGGTGGCTTAAAACAACTGAAATGGATGCTCTCACAGCTCAAAAGGCCGGCAGTCCAGAGTCAAGGTGTTGGCAGGGTTAGTTTACTCTAGAGGTTCTGGCGGAGGAGAACCTATTCTGTGCCCCTCTCCTCGCCGCTGGCGGCTGCTGGCAGCCCTTGGCATTCCTTGGCTATAGACTCTGCACTCCAATGCCTTGTCTCCACGTGGCCTCCTCTCTGTGTTCTGCTTCTCTGTCTGGGTCTTTTCTCCTTTGATGAAGACACTTGTCATTAGATTTAGATCCCACCCAAATAATCCAAGACAATCTCATCTCAAGATCCTTCACTTAATTATATCTGCCAAGACCTTTTCTGAATAAGATCACATTCATAGATTCTGGGTGCACATGTCTTTTGATGGGACCACCATTCAACCCACTACAGAAGTTGGTAATACACACCAGGTTGTTGTGAGGATGAAATTAGACAAAATTACACTAGGTATACCTTATGCTGGCTTAGGCATGTTTTTAAAAATGACTACCATTTTTATTATTACTCTTTTGTACAATATGAGGACCCCCAGTACAGAAGTGTTGACTTGGGTAATAAATTCATTCATCAATGTCTAGTTTATATGACTATTATTATCCTTATTAATTGCTTCATACCATGGGCTTCTTAATGGGATTCCCTGGTGGCTCAGTGGTAAAGAATCTACCTCTTCATGCAGAAGACTCAGGTTCAATCCCTGGGTGGGGAAGACACCCTGGAGAATGAAATGGCAACCCACTCCAGTATTCTTGGGTAGAGATTTCCATGGACAGAGGAGCCTGGTGGGCTACAGTCTGTGAGATCGCAAAAGGGTTGGAGATGACCGAATGACTTAACAGCAACAACATCAACAACAATGGTCTTCTTAGTTGGTAGCACATAGTCCTGCCAGGAACATCACTGGGTTGAATTCAGCCTTTCTTATTCCTTTTCTAGGTGTTAAGGGCTGAAGGGAATCCTCAGTCAACACTTTCAGCTATGACACTTGTCAGAAACGCAAAAGGACTTCACCCTATCAGTGATCTTCTCTTCAAGAGAGTTATGAGCCAGGCACCGGATGAGTGAACTTCCTGTCTGTTGCCCAGGCTGATAGACGTGCAACAGAAGAAGCAGCTGGGCAGCCTCAGCTGTTTCTCTGGTCTTTGGTTGCCCTCTGTGGTCACTGGATGCAGCAACCCCTCTTTCTTTATCTCTCTGGGGACAGAGTTACGAGTCAGTGCTGAGCTTTCAACCCCCGCCCTACTCCACCCCCATCTCATTGCATTGCCCCCTCCCCTGCCATCCCCACCGACACTGTCTCCTGCGGTCACTTCCTGGCAGCCACAGGATTCCATGAGCTGGCTTCACTGAATTCCTCCTGCATTTGTCAGACAGACATAGAGCCTCAGAATGTTACGGCAGCAGGAAGGGCCTTTAGAGAGCCAAGTCTAACCCACTGCATTGTCTCTCCAACGCTTTCTTCAGTCAATCAGTGCATTTGCACTGAGCATCTACCCTGAGTAAGGCATGATGCAAGGGGTTAGTTACAGAGCAGCTTCCCAGAGTGACAGCGGGTCACCTCTACATTCCTGAGTAGGTATCTAAACAATCTCCCATGAGCACTGACAGCTTATGTTTCATGTGCTTCGCCGCTCAGTCGTGTCCGACTCTTTGCGACCCCATGGACTGTAGCCTGCCAGGCTCCTCTGTCCATGGAATTCTCCAGGCAAGAATACTGGCGTGGGTAGCCATTCCCTTCTCCAGGGGATCTGCCCAACCCAGGGATTGAACCTGGTCTCCTACATGGCAGGCAGATTGTTTATCATCTGAACTACTTATGTGTTACTTAGAAATAATTCTTTAATGTATGCGTTCTTCACCTGAGCTCTATCAACAGCACCTGCAGGCAGGGAAGGCAGTCCATGTCCTTGGAAGGGGAAATAAATTGTATATTCATTTGCACTATCCCAGACTGAAATTAGACATTTCCCTTCATTATAAATGTAGACAACAAACCAGGACTAACAGTACCTGTAATTCTCACCAAGAGGAATTACACGTACACTTTATAGATTTTGCCGAGACCTCAAAATGTTGTCAACACTGACAATTGTGTCCAAATCATAGTAGTCATTAGACCCGCCACTGGGCCTTGATAAAGTGTTAGTAAAGAAGTCTGTGCATGCGTGCTCAGTAGCTCAGTCATGTCCAACTCTTCTGCGACCCCATGGACACCAGGCTCCTCTGTCTGTGGGATTTCCCAGGCAAGAATACTGGAGTGGGTTGCCCCTTCCCTCTCCAGGGGGTCTTCCCGACTCAGGGATCGAACCTGCATCTCCTGCATTGGCAGGCAGGTTCTGTACCTCTGAGCCACCAGGGAAGCCCTTACTTCACTTTACATTGTCTTTAAGTAATCTCTCATTTCCCAGTCCTTTTTCCTCCCTTCATATATTACACAACTATCTGAAACACTGCATTTATAAGTCAATTATCTTGCTTTCAAAGCCTTCCATAACTTTGCTCCAATCTATTTTTAGAACTTATTGTCCATGACTCTCCTATGAAAATGATGGTTTCTGCCAAATAGGTTTCCCCCTATTTCTGAGCAAGCCATTTCTACTAATTTCTGCTTAATCCCTTATCCTTTTGTAAATGCTTGCACTCATCCACCATATCTGCTTAGATCACATGTATCCTGTACACCCATAATTGCCAAGCTCAAGTGCAATTTCTTTCTTAGTACCTTGGCCACAATGCCTGCTTGACATGAATTTCCATAGTCTTGAAGATATTACTCATTTGAGATTTGTTAACCTCAACTATATTGAGATTGTGGTATTTATTTTTTAAGTAAATTGTTTCTTTTTCTTTTTTTTTGGAGTGAGAACTGGACAATATGATCATACTAAGAGGCAGGGAGACCCAAAAAGATCTGTGGGAATACTTTTATTTTTTAGTGTTTTCTTATTGTGTTAAAAGTCACATAGTATAAAGCATATTATTTTAACCATATTTTAACTGTACCGTTCAGTGGCAGTAAGTACATTTACCTTGTTCTGCAATGCTCACCATTATCGACCTCCCGAATTTTTCACCTCCCTAAACTGAAACTCTCTCTCCATTAAACGCGAAGTCCCTGTTCTCTCTCCCCACCACCCACCCCTCCACCCGCAGCTGCATACTCTCTGTCTCTATGAATCTGACTCTTCCAGGTTCTCTCTCTCTTTCTCTAAGTGGAGTCAAGCAGTGTTTGTCCGCACTTACTGTATACTGGAATATATTGCAGAAATGCATTACAGAGACGTAGAGAACAAATGCATTGACAACAGGCAGTGGATGGGACAAAACAGATAACTGATGAGAACCTACTAAATAGCACAGGGGAAAAAAAGAGAAAGAACTGCGTCTTGGTAGGACATATATTAAGTTAACCTTAAAAAATTCATCCCCTCGGGTTTAATAATTCAGGTGTGAGGTGACAGGATCCTTGACTAGGATGGTGTGGTAGATTTAAATATATATATGATTATTTATTTGACTGTGCTGGATCTTTGTTGTTTTGAGTACTTCTCTCTAGTTGCTGTGTGCTAGCTTCTCGTTGTCGTGGCTTCTCTTGTTGCAGAGCATGGGCTCTGGGGCCTGTGGGCTTTAGTAGTTGTATGACAAGGGCTCAGTAATTGGGGCGCCCGGGCTCTAAGGTACAGGTTCAACAGTTGTGACTCACAGGCTTAGTTGCTCTGCAAAATGTGGGATCTTTCTGCACCAGGGATCAAACCCATGTCTATTGCACTGGCAGGCAGATTCTTTACCACTGAGCCACCAGGGAAGCCCCAGATTTATTTAAATCAAAATATCCATTTTATGCATTCATGACCACTGATGTCAAGCTTAGCCATATGCTTTGCAGTGCAACTTATTTAATGAGTGCCATACATCTCTTTGCACTGAACTCAGGAGAAGCCATGTGGCTTTCTTTGACTAATAAAATATGAGTGGAAGTGATGAATGTTACTTCCAAGCAGAAGCTTTAAGAGCTCAGTATGAGGTCCCACTAGCCTTGCTTTTCCCTCTGCCATGAAACTAGGAACATTCCTCATAGGACCTGGTCCATCGGCCTAGATTGCTGCTGTTACCGCAGCTTATTTTAGCCTCAGCTGAGGCTGCAAGGAGATCCAACCAGTTCATTCTAAAGGAGATCAGCCCTGGGTGTTCTTTGGAAGGAATGATGCTAAAGCTGAAACTCCAGTACTTTGGCCACCTCATGTGAAGAGTTGACTCATTTGGAAAAGACTCTGATGCTGGGAGGGATTGAGGGCAGGAGGAGAAGGGGACGACAGAGGATGAGGTGGCTGGATGGCATCACCAACTCGATGGACGTGAGTCTGAGTGAACTCTGGGAGTCGGTGATGGACAGGGAGGCCTGGTGTGCTGCTATTCATGGGGGTCGCAAAGAGTCGGACACGACTGAGTAACTGAACTGAACTGAACTGAACTGAGGATGTAGGAAACAGAGAAGGCTCCATTAAAGAGAACGCAGGGAGAAGGGAGTTTTGAATTTAACGAGGGAGAAGAGAGCAGCCCCTCACGAGCTCTGGGTGTTAGGGTGTCAGCTCAGCCATGACAAGGAGCTTACTAAAACTGTCCTGCTCTGCCATTCTGAATTAGGGCACCCAGAGGGAGATTCCTCAGGCGTCAGGCCTAGCCTGACTCCCTTCCCACTCCTTACTTTTCTAATTTGACCCTGATATGGGGAGGGCAGTGCTAGATCCAACGGAAAGCAGCATTTCTGGGGCTCCTACACTGGATCACTGAGTGTGTCGTATGTCAACACAGGAATCTGGCCTTCCATCTGCAGGCAATGGGACTCTCATGAGTTAACAGCGGTGCGGTAGGAAGGACCACTGGACCCATGGCCATGATTGAGATGGACCTGAGGTGGGAGAGGGGCATTAATGAATCTGGGCAAGAGGCTTAGGAAATATGATCTAGTTCAGAGAACTGTGAGCGAAGAGGGATGGGCATTTTAGAGATCTGAAGATCTAAGTCTAATTTCCAGACTTCCTACTATTTGATATCACTTGTGTCCTTACACTTCACCTGAAATCAGTGAACCTTTTAAAAAGGAATCCAAAATTATCTCCACTCTCACAATCAGCCTCTCACAAGTGTCTGCCTTATCTTCTATCTAATTGCCAAGCCCACTTATCCATCATCATCACAATAATGATAATAGTAGTGATTTAGCATCTGCTATGCCTGGTCTTGTGCTAAACATCTTGTGTACAGTAGCCCTCCTTATCCACAGTGGATATGTTTCAAGACTGCCAGTGGATGCCTGCAACCACGGATAGTACTGAACCCTATATATACACTGTTTTTTCATAGACATACATACCTGTGATAAAGTTTAATTTATAATTAGACAGTAAGAATTAACAACAATAACTAATAATAAGTAGAACAATTATAACAACATATTATAGTAAAAGTTGTGTGAATACGGTCTCTCTCTCAAAATATCTTGTACAAATATAATGCCTTTTCTGACTTGACTAAGCACTGTGGCCATAACTTTTGCAGTTTAAAGTGAGACAATAAAACAAGCGCAGTTTTGTTTTTCTTCTTCTTCACAACTTCATGGATAGAAGATTCCTTTTTATCATAGATCTTAGCTACCTCGGGCAATGACTTTTTTAATCTCCTTATTAAGTTGGGAGCTTTCACCTTTTCACTTAAAGGAAGCATTTTACAGTTTCTCTTTGGTTTTTGTGAATTGCCAGCATCACTACTCCTGAGTTTTGGGGGCCATTAGTGAGTAAAATAAGCATTACTTGAACACAAGCACTGGGATCCCTCAAGAGCTGATCTGGTCTGATAATCAAGATGACTAGGAAAAGACTAGCAGCTGGGATGCCCTGGACAAAGGGGCGATTCACATCCCAGATGGGACAGAGTGGGACAGAGTGAGATTTGATCACACTCCTCAGAACAGTGCACAATTTAAAACTTAGGAATTGCTTAATTCTGAAATTTGCGTTTAATAGTTTGGACTGAGGTTGACAGCAGGTCAAAGCTGCGGAAAGCAAAACTGAGAATAAGGTGGGATGACTGTACAGATTTTAAATTTAATCCTAACTGTGAATGGGCCACTTGGTAGAATGTCTCTGAGTTCCAGACTTAGCCCTCTAGACCCTGCTCTGCAATGCTGAATTCGGGACTCTGCAAACCACAGTTCTGCTTTGCCAGCTGCTTCATGTTAGGTTCTGTCAACAGGGGCCGTGGAGGGAGGCGGCAAGGCAGAGGGAGGGAGAGGGACCTGCGGGTGCTTGTCTGATTCCTGTTCCAGAGTCTCCGAAGCCGCCCTGGCAGTGGAGTTCACTGGAGTCATGGCAGTCTGATCCAGTTTGCTGTTTTTCCAGCACTCACAGCGCCAGCCTCCTCATACTTACTCAGAGACCCCAGTGCCAGCCTGGCAACACCCCTCCTCAGATCTCCGAGTCTTGGCCCTGTGAGAATCCTCCTTAAATTTCTAAATTAATAATTCCAGATCCCTCCCCCTTTTTTCCCCAGTCCTAAGGGTGGTAGACGCTTCCTGCAGTTGCTACCTCAGTGACACCAGAGTATCGCTTTACCCTTTCAGATGTCTAGGTAGAAATTTTGTACACAGTCAGCAATTTCTTATAATGAGTTCTTTCTGTTGAAATAACTCGTGTAGTTTCTGTCTCCTATTGGGATCCCTCCTGGTACAGTGAGGTGAATAGTCTTCTTTCCATTTCATGAATAAGGTAACTGAGGCTTGGCCAAGAGCCATTAAGTAGCTTGCCCAATGTCAAGCTGATAGTAATTGAATTCATATAAGGATTCAGACCCCCCTTTTAGCTCCAGAGCCCAGGTCACAGCTTGTCCCATCTCTGCCTCATTTTGGGCCTCACTCTCTCACTCGCTTTTTGCGCACTTCTCTCCTTTGCATCCCTGTGTGCCCTCACTAGGCAGGCTGCTCTTTCCTTATTCCCTGGCCACTCTGGGTGCAGGGTGGCAGGCCCAGGAAGTGGGTGGTGCAGCCCAGTCTGGGACCAGAGAGATGGTCCGTCCAGCTGCTGCTGGTGCCCACACCTGCCACGTCAAGGGTTCAGGACCTGGCGTCCCAGGAAGCTTTCGGCCACCCTGCCTGAGAGTTCTCTCTGCTGCACGTGAAGAGAAGTGGAGCACCAGAGTGTACTGCCAGGACAGCCGGGAGCCCTGAGGGAAGAGGGGTGCTCACCTAGTGGGGGTGAGCAGGCAGTGGGATCTGCTAGGGGCTCCCCAGTGTTTGGCCTGTGTGTTTGAGAAGGAAGCTGAGACTTTAAATCTCAGTCCTCCATGAATTAAGCCAGCCCTGGGTGATGTGGTTTGGCTTAGTTCCATAGCTGGAATGCCCTTCTTCAAACCAAATGAGCAGAACAATGAGAATAGTCATTCCTCCCAGCTTCCAGCTTCCAGGCCTGGGGTCTGACATAGAGGCCTGTGCTGTGGGTGAGGCTGGGCCTAGCGGGATGGGGGAGGAGGAGAGCCCCAGTCCTATGGCCCCCTCCCAGAGCCTGGAGGAGAGGGAAGACACCAGTCTTAGCACCTGGCCAAACCCGGCCTACCCTGCACCTTGAGCCTTTACCTTCTACTCCATGTGTATGGCCAGGTTAACATCTGGAAGGTAGCTGGAGATGGTCTGGGGGCAGGCAGGACTCTCACACCCCTCACAATGTCCTTGCTCCCATTTCACAGATGGAGAGAGGGAGGCTGGGAGGATCAGTCATCTGCAGATGACCGAGAACTGTGGGAAGGGCCAGGTTGTTGCCTGTACTCTGATGTCGTTGGACACGAATAATCGCAGACTCCAAAGGTTGCCTACAGCGTTTCAGGCCCTGGATGAAGGTGCCTGCTTAATTCAGATAACCTGAATGGTGGGGCAGTGAGGAAGCACAGTTCACTTGTTGACATTGTAGATTTGTCTATTTAACATGATCATTTTCTAAGAGATAGACATAAAGTGTCTTGAGGAAGGGTTATCTTATTTTCTAACTCGAATAAAGCCACCAGTTGGGTATTATTTGTCTCCGCAGATCACCCCCGTCTTGACACACGTATATCGCTCTCGATTTCTGTTTGTGTCTATTGGTGGCTATAAACAGCAGACGCACAGACCTCTTTTCTTCCTTCTTGGGGAGGGAAATTGGAGAAGAAGCTGCTGGAGGTGGGAAAGGGTTCATTCCTTACCCTCATCCTGATTGGAGGACTCTGAACTCTGGTCATGGGGCAGATGGCCCAAGTAGATAAAGCCTGCTCAGGAAGCCTTAGGAGGTGAGGTGTGGTCAGTGAACGACCTCAGGTCCAGCGACAGCAGCTGGGAGAGACCCACTCCTCTTTTTCTGGTGCCCAGGACTCTCCTGGCCCCTGAGGTCTGCAGGCCTCAGGACTGGGTGGTGGCTCTACCCTTGACAGGAACCCTGCCCACCCCAGGATAGGTGGTGGCAGAAAGCTTGCCCATAGCTTGTGAGCAAGGAACAATGACAGGGGGAGAGAGGTGCTCTGTTTGTGGCCATAACTACACACCTCACAGATTTAGAAGTCTCTCCGCCTGGCCATAGCTGGGAGACCTTTGGGTGAGGCTGAGATGCTGTTTTTCATTCATCAAATGTTCAGGGAGTGTTGGGGAGGTTTCATTGGTTATTTTATCCAGCTTGGTCAGGGTAGTCCTCTCTGTGAAAGTGACATTGTATCTTAGTATTTGTTTGTTTATTTTAAAAACTGTGTTTTTTGGCTGCACACACAGCATGTGGGATCTTACTTCCCTGACCGGGGATCAAATCTGCACCCCCTGCGCTGTAAGCACAGAATCTTAACCACTGGATCGCCAGGGAAGTCCTGACATTGTCTGGACTTAAATGACTCTAGAGGAGGAGTGTACAGGGGGTAGGGGCCATTTCAGGGGGAAAGAACAAGTTCAAAGTTCTTGAGACTGCAGCATGTTGTTGCTCTGTGTGCCAGGGCCATAGGGTGGTCTGGGGCCATGGGTTTGGGGAGAGTGAAGGAGGTGGAGGCAGAGAGCTAGCAGGGGGCTGACCTTGAAGGTTCTAGAGTGCACTTGAATTTTCCTCTCAATGAGCTGGAAAGCATTAGAGGGTTTTGAGTAGAAGAGTGATGTGTGGTTTGATGTACGCAGATGAGGCTTTTAGATCAGCAGCCCTTTGAGGTTTGCTTACAGAGACCGCTGATGGAAGTATTTGGGGTCTGAATCCAAGCAGAGTGAGCCATGCTTTTCATCACCAATGGCTTCTGCCTCTCCACTGCTGAAAAGCTCGTTAGGCTGCAAGAACCTTCTCCTCCTAGCCTGATAGTAGATGTGACAGCACCTTCCATGCCTGCCAAGTCCTTTCTGACCTCCCAGGAATTTATCTCACTGCAATCATCCTTCCCACTTACTGGAACGCCCACCTGTCTGCCTTCTCTAGGGGCCGCAAATGCCTCTGGGCTAAGGATCTTATCTCAGTTTATTGCAAGACCCTTTAGGATGCCAGAGATCTAGTCCCATTAAAGCCTGCACATTTAAAACAAGTCCAAATGCTGAGGCTTGGGAGATTGCCTGCCTGGTAATACAAATCTATAAATCCCAGTTCCTGCTGCTTCCAGGCTGACTGTAAATACCCTGAAAATTCAGCTTCGGTGGAAATGTTTTGACCATTCTGCTTCTGGCTCAATGGGCTGTAATAAATAAATATGAAAAGTGGTGGGGGAAACACTGGATTACGTTTATTTAAATCTTAACATGGCTTGGCTTGGGGAAAGGGTGGCTAAGGACGGCAGGCTTGTTCCTGTCGTGACAGACTTGCTCTTCTCATTCCTAAACCCAGGCCCTCAGGGTCTGGACAGCCACCTCCAGACTCTGTAATGATTCACCTTCAGCTCTGAAGGCAATGGAGACAGATGAGTCACCGTTATTTCAAAAAGAACAGTTGATGGAAAGAACCTCTGTTTTCCTCTCTGACTAGGACAGTTATACATTCCCAACCCATGGGACGCACCAGCATATACAAGGGCTACCAAGCCTGCAAAGAAGCAGGATATCAGAGGCTGGGGGTAATCTAGGAAACCTGGATGTTTGGCTGAACTATGTCATATGAATTTGAAGTCAGGGTCTGGGGGCAGCCTGAATTCTCTAAAATAGGGGGCTACCCTATAGGACTGATATATTCCTAAAGCAAACTTGCCCTTCTGGTAACAGCAGCTGTAGTGAAGCAACAGCAATGGTTGTGTGTGTGCTCAGTTGCCCAGCCATGTCCGACTCTGTGCATACCCCAGACAGTAGCCCACCAGGCTCCTCTGCCCATTCTCCAGACGAGAATATTGGAACCGGTTGCCATTTTCTCCTCCAGGAGATCTTCCCGACCCAGGGATTGAACCCGTGTCTCTTGCCTCTCCTGCCTTGGCAGGCGGATTCTCGACCACTGTGCCACCTGGGAAGCCAGCAGTAATGGTTGCAGTGCACCACGTAGCCCCGAGATGCTGCAGTCCCAGGGCCTTCACCCGACAGTCCCAGGGAGATCCATTTGTGAAGTCAACTCTGACACAGGCAGAGAACTGATAGCTCCCAGAGCTGGTGGCCACGCTGCCTGGGTTCCCCGTGGGGCCGTGTGACCAGCTGGTCTACTGAGCACCCCCAGGGGGCCCAGCTAAGGAGGGTAAATGAGATGTAGCTGTGCGCTCCTTACTCTGCCGCAGCAGACATCTCCAACTCTATGACGTGGTCGCCTCGTTGGTCACAATGATCAGCCCTCCCCTCTACCCCATCCTGACCCAGGGCTTTCTTTTCTGACCATTCAAAGGTCCCTGGGCTACATAATCACAGTAACAGCCCATTGCTTTCAGGTTAGCTTTTCAAAAAAAGGATCCTTTTGCTTATTTATTTATTTATTTTTGGCTGTGCCGGGTCTTCACTGCTCCACGGGCTTTTCATTAGCTGTGGTCATCAGGGGCTTCTCTCTAGCTATGGAATGGACTTTTCGTTGTGGTGGCTCCTCTCGTTGCAGAGCCTGGGCCTAGAGCGCTGGGCGTTGGTAGCTGCGGCGCGCGGGCTCAGGTATTGCCGCGCAGGCTCTAGAGCAGAGGGTGCATGGGTGCTGCACGGGTTTAGTTGCTCCAGGAATTCTTCCCTGCACCAGGAATCAAATCCACGTCTCCGGCATTGGCAGGCGGATTCTTTACCACTGAGCCACCAGGGAAGCCTTAGCCTAGCTTTTAAGTCTCCATGCTGCCCACTGATGGTCTTAGTGGCATTGGCAAGGCTCACCACTGCGGCTGCAGACTGTGTTGACTTCTGGCCTCTGTTAACACACAAACACGCAGAGGCGCACACTCCCCACAGGCCATATCCACGATGCACGCTCAGAGGCTCCCCATCCGTGGTGTGAAACCAAAATGTGGGAATCTTTTCGAGTGGGGGCGTCTAGATCACCACCAAAGGTAGAGTTCTTGCCCTAACTTCTTGTTTTACTTACAGTTCAGCTGTTTAAGTAGCACTGTTCCCTTTTTCCTGGGGTGTTGATGGGAAAGGACCTAGTTCTGACTGTGTCATTAGGAACATGCCTCCTGCATTGGACACTCCAGGGCTTTACCTCTGGAGGTGAGCTTCCAATTCCATTCTTACTGGCATTTGCTTCTTTCGTGTGACAGGTGCTCAGATAACTAACAAGGACCTACTGTATAGCACAGGGAATTCTGCTCCACTTTCCATAATAAACCAAAAGGAAAAAGAATATGTATATATATATGTATATATATATTCTGAATCACTTTGCTGTGCACCTGAAACTGACACGGTGTTCACCTATACTTCAATATGAAATTGAAATTTCAATAAATAAATAAAAAGGCACAAGTTCCCACCTCTGCCCTCAAAGAAGAAAACTGAGTTTCTTTGTTAGTGAGGTAGAAGACAGTCACGTAATTTATAGTTAACCCCTTAATAGATAACTTCACAGACCCAACCCGAACGGAACTCTTGGACAATCTGGGGCACTTCCTGTGGGAGTCACAGTTTCCTGCAGGGCAGGAAACTCTTCCCATAGTTTGTAAACTTAGGCAGAATGTGGCCCTAGGGCAGAAGTGATTATGATTAGCTCCTGTTAATTAATTATGCTATTTAGGTGCCGAAGCAGAGCCACCCACGGAGGGCCGGGTGCCACAGCAGGACTGTTGTTCAGCCCATCCTTGCTTCTGGCTCCTCCTTGCCCTGGCTCCCCCTTGGCCCTGGTACTTAATTGCCTCCCAACTGAGTAGATCTGAACCTGTTTACTGAGCCTCCCTGGCGGGGATGTAACCAAATGTCCTCAGGCCTCATCAACCTGTGGGGGCCAATTAAGTCACATTTTCACTCCAATTTTGCTAGCTGAGTGCTCCGCCTTCAGAATGCCAGCCCTCCATGCCTCCCCTTTCTCAAAATCTCTGTTTGTTTGGAGAGAGTCCACAGGATGTATCAAGTATGCTTAAAAGCAGGTTACAGCTTGTGGATGGTCCCAGCTCGTTGGTCATTGGAAACTGCCACTCTGCTACTGCCCTGTGTGCCAACCCCTCTGCCAGGGGTCCAAGTCTCCCTTCGGCCTCACCTATCCTAGGGGCTGAGTTGCTGGGGCAGGGAGGGCTCCCTGAGCTTTGGGGCTGAGGCTGTGCAGACCTTATTGGTGTCTTGGGGAGGTGTTTAGTGGACTTGGGACTCTGGTGCTCTCCAGAGCGGAGCACCAGTGATGTTGCCCATGGAGATGCTCCTGGGGTGCTGCCCTCCCCAGCTGGTCTTCCAGCACCTCAAAGATGCAGCTTGGCCTCTGCCCTACCTGCAAAGCATCCCTGGGTCTGTGTCTCCTGTGAGTCCTCCTCAAGCAATGCTACACTCCTTGCAGAAGTAGGGAAAACAGCCTCACCTCGTCCCGTGTGGTTTTTCATATTTTGAGTCCCAGAGCTGCTTTGAGCATCCAAACTGCCTGGCTTTCCTGGTGATTCAGATGGAAAAGAATCCACCTGCAATGCAGGAGACCTGGGTTCCATCCCTGGCTCCAGAAGATCCCCTGGAACAGGGCATAACAAACCACTCCAGTATCCTTGCCTGGGAAATCCCATGGCCAGGGGAGCCTAGCAGGCATCCAAACCTCTCCTGCAAACAGCTCCCAAGCTTCTGGCTCTGGCCTCACCCTTCCCCAGGGATCAAACCCTGCTAAACCTCCTTCCTTCCCTCCTCTCACCTCGTGTACCCTCCCTCTTCCTTCCACTTCTCCCTCAGCACCCATCCCTCATTCATTAAAATCTTACCTGCTCCCTAAGCTAAGAAACAAGATAATATAGCTCAACCATGCAAATAAAAGCTTGGACACTGTGTGGGTCCTGGTCTACCTGCCTGATCTCCACGTAGGCTCAGCCAGCCCTGAGGGGCACAAGCCAAGCACCGGTGTCTAACATGCCTATTCCTTTTTCTGGCATTAGAAAGCAGCTTATAGCTCCTTGGCACCAAGGTCCTGTGATTCCTTTTCATTAATTTCCTCACAGTGTCCCACAAGGATCAAATGAGATAATGTGGAGAAGTGAAGTGAAAGTCACTCAGTCGTGTCCGACTCTTTGCGACCCCATGGACTATACAGTCCACGGAATTCTCCAGGCCAGAATACTGGAGTGGGTAGCCTATCCCTTCTCCAGAGGATCTTCCCGACCCAGGGATCGAACCAGGGTCTCCTGCACTGCAGGCAGATTCTTTACCAACTGAGCTATCAGGGAAGCCAGGCAGTGGAAAAAGTTATCCCTAAATTGCAACTGGCCACATCAGTGTAATTTAAGGTTACAACCTTGCCTGCTGGAGATGCTCAATAGATACCAGTACGGAGTGGCTCTGGGGCCATGACACTAGCTATTTATCTAGTCATTCATTTTTTAAAAAATGTATTTTAAGCACCTGCTCTGTGACAGGCTCTTTTCTAGACACTAGAGATCTAAAGGTAAGTAAGAGAAAATATCCTAATGGAGAAAGATAAATAAACAGTAAAAAAAAACAGTAAATAAATAATTAACAGTAAATAAATTTAAGAGAATAAATAAGAAAATATCAGATTGTGATAGGTGCTCTGCAGAGCATTGCTTTGGGATGATATGGTAGAGGGTGACTAAGCGCTTCTGTTACAGTGGACACCAGACCTCCCTGAGGAGGTGACAGCAAATTGAGATGAAAGTGAAGGATGAACCATCAGTGTGGAGATCAGTGGAAGGAGGACTCCAGGCAGAGCAACAGCAAAGGCAAGTGGTGGAGGCGAGCTCAGTGGGCTCTGGTGATGGAAAGAACCTAGGGAGTGGACAGTACTGCCAGAAGAGGCTGGTCCTGTGTGCACTAGGGGATCCAGATGGCAGACGGCTCTGCAAGGCAGGAGAGACATTCGTATTTTGCTTTAAGCAAAATGGGAACAATTACAGTTCGAAACAGGGGAGCCACATAATCTGATTATTCTAAAGGGATCACGTAGGCTGCTGAGGGAGCAGCAGGGGTCTGCTGTATTTTAGGGGAGCAAGAAGGGTCTGATGCGGAGGACAGACAGGATCAGACAGTGATCCAGTGACTGACCCAGAGTCAGAGAGCAGTCACCTTGGGATCTTTGGAGGCAGAGCTGACAGGACAGGCTGATGGTCTGGATGGAGAGAGGGAGGAAAACAGGAATACAAGAAGGATCCCTAGACTGATAAAGAAAGCCCCTCACCAGTATGGAGTGTGGAGAGATAGGACTAAGGTTGTTGTCAAAGGGTCTGGAGGGTGGCTGGTGCTATTAGAGGACCGAGGGGAACCAGCAAACCCCACCCTCTCTCTCCCACTTTCTCTGACATGCACAGGTTCTGAAGAAACATGAAGAGAACCTGCTAGAAGAAATCACTTGGTGTTTTGTTTTGTTTTTTTTGAAAGCAAACCAAAGACCCAATTCCACCGGCTGGAAAGTCAAACAACTTTAACACAGCCCAAGGCTGGTAGAGTGCATTCAAGTAGCCAGTGGTTTTGTTTACCTGTTGAAATATCCATGGTGGCAAGAGGGAGAGTTCAGGAGCTGGGCTGAGCTTAGGGACTGCTGATAACAGTCTTAGCATTGGAATTTAATTTGTGTTACTCAAAAGGTAAACCCGAGTGCCTGTTCTCATGAAGGCTGCCAACTCTGTCTATTCTCCAAGGACCTGAAAACCCAGACCCGAAAGGAACGTTCAGCTTTACTGTGTGTGTATTTGCTGACTTCACAACACAGCCTAATGAAAATGCGAAAAGCCCCATGAAAGGGTAAGTGAAATAAGGGCCCCCTGCACCGCAAGGAACTGACAGATCCCTGAATTTTATCACTGTCCTTATTTTTCAATTAGAGACAGGAAGTCTTCCTTACAGGTTCTTATTGACAAATAGGAACACTGATGTCACTAAAGCCTCTGATAAAATCCTTTTTCCCAGAACCGGAAGAATCCAGTTATCTAGCTAGTCAGGGGAACTTTGTTTCTTTCCCAAGTTCTGAGACTTTCTCCTGATTCTGTCTTAGTCACACACAGTTACTCATTACCTGGAAAGGCATTAAGAGTTTATCCACGGCCACTGTACATTCTGTGCTGCTTTGTAAAACCAGGGAAAATGCAGACGGTTGAGTCATAGTTTTCAATTAGTTTTTCCACTTCACCTGGAGCAAAGTTTTTCTGTGTCCATACCAGTTTTATTGCTTTCCATGTTACTCTGATCATACACTTCACTAGGTAATTCAGATTTCCTGGAGGATATTACTAACACATACTGTAAGTGGGGAGTAGCATTATCAAAGTACACTTAAATAGATGTAAAAAATGGAAATACGGCAAGGTTTAGTAACTCACATTCAAGAGATGGGCAGAGAGGGAAGGAGAATGAGACAATTAAGAACCTTGAAATCATGGCAGAGCTTTGTAACCACTGGAAGAACTCATTATTCTACGTGGTTTTCAAATCTAAAATTTATGTAATTCAACAGATCTTACATATCTTTTTATAAGCCCAGCACCATTATACAGAATAAGTATATTCAGAGGGTTAGTAAATAAAATATTTCAGGTGCTGCTGAAGCGTAAAACACCATAAATACGAGTGGCCTGTCTTCAAAGAATCTTTATTTCATTGGGTAAAAACACACGAACTAGTTCAATGACAAAGCACAGTGGAGCATGAGATAGGCTAAAATGAGAGGTGCAGACAATCTGTGCTTGGAAGCGAAAGACGCAGGAACGACGCAGCCAGAGACCATCAGATTGCTGACCTCAGCTGAGTGTACCTTGAGGGACAAACCTGATTTGGATGGGAGAGACCGAAGGACGAGGCACACCAGGCAGTGGGCGCGTGTATCCCGGGGGCCTGCACTGGGAGAGATTAGCGTGTGGGAGCAGGAGCGGGAGGACCCACCTTGTGAGGTGTGGTGGGGACACAATGGGAAAAAAAAAGGAAACCAACTCCAGTCGTGTCCTTTGCTGTGATGAAACCGGTATCGTTTTGGAGGTAATAATGCCTCAGTTTACACTGAGTCTGTGCAATTGTGGAGGAAGTGCATCCCAAGTGATCTTTCTTATCAATGTTTGCATGAGTCAGGCCGGAGCTGGAAATGTTGACGGTGAATCATTTCATTATAGAAGTAGTAAAATGGATATTGTTGAAGTTACTTGAGCAAAGAAGGGGCAGAATCATCAGAAGGAAATGAATTTACTTGCTGGGCCTGTGTATTCATTTCCTCCAGTGAAGAGGTTCCACCTCAAAGGGTTAGCTCTTCACTTAAACATAATCTCAATAATCAGGAGAGTCCTTCGGCTCAGAGAATTCAATGGACTTAAAAACCAGAATGACAACTCCAGAGATTGTCCAGTTCTAAATTACTGGGGATATTAATTTGCTATGTGTGTCATCTGAATATAAAGTCCCAGTTTCTTCACCTTTAAAACACTTACCAAAGTTCTCAGAAAGTGATAGGAAGATTCATTCTCTCTCTCACCACTCGCTCTTTAACTAGACTAAAGCCACGAGTATAAGCCAGCATATTTTCAAAGCCATGGTTGGTTCTGCCACTCACTACATGTGTGACTTTGCACAGGCACTTAATTTCTACAAGCTTTAGCTTCTTCCTTTTAAACTATGCCTAACAATTTCATTTGATAAAGGTATTATAAAGATTAAGATGTTGTGCAAAGTATTAGCACAGAGGCTAGCATTCAATAAAATATAGGTATTTTTCTTATTAAACCTATACACTTTAGTGAAGCATTTTGTGAATTTTTATATCATCTTTTAAGGTAAATACAATTATTACCAACTTTAGGGATGAGAAAACTGAAGCTAAAAAATACTAAGTCTGGGGACATGTAATGGTAGGAGATGTTAGGTAGATGTTAGGGTAGATGTTAGGTAGGAGTACCAGTTATAATACCACTTCAGTGATATTTGCCCTGGGGTCCGGACTGTAGCCTGCCAGGCTTCTCTGTCCATGTGATTCTCCATGCAAGAATACGGGAGTGGGTTGTCATTTCCTTCTTCAGGGGATCTTCCCAACCCAGGAATCAAACCCAGGTCTCCTGCATTGCAGGCAGATTCTTTACCAGCTGAGCTACAAGGGAAGCCCGCAACTGATATTTGTCCTGGGTCTAGCTTCCATTTTTTAGTGAAACAAACAGACCAAAGGAAAGCAAACTGTGTTAGTATTTTGTATACTGCATAGTGAGCCCTAAATAAATGAGGTTCCTTTTTGAATCGCATTTGGTAGCTAGCAAGAGCGCTGGGCAGCACTGGAAAGGGGGTTCCCTACTGCCGTGCTGTTCCCTCTGGTGGCCACTCCCGCATGTGGCTGTAGAGCACTTGGAATGTGGCTAGACTGAACGGAGAAGTAGTGCAAGAATAAAATATGCACTGGGCTGCACGGACGTAGTGTGAAAAATATGTAAAATATCTCATTAATAATTTTTAATTGAAGTATAGCTAATTTACTTGTTGCATTAGTTTCAAGTGTACAGAAAAGTGATTCAGCTATACGTATATATATATATATATATATATATATATATACACACACACACACATGTATTCTTTTCAGGATGCTTTCCCAATATAGGTTATTATAAGATATTGAGTATAGTTTCCTGTACTATACAGTAAGTTCTTCTCATTAATAATTTAAAAATTGATTACATGATGCAATGGAAATACTTTGGGTATATTCAGTAAAATGTTTCACCTATTTCTTCTTACTTCCTTCTAATGTGGCTACTAGAAACTTTTCAGTTCAGTTGAATATCTGGCTTGCATTTGTGGCTTACATGATACTTCTGTTGTACAGAGCTGCTCTACCTAATGCTCTGCCCTTTGCAAGATTTGCCTCCGACAAAAGACCTTGATGAGCTGAAACACTCTCCCAGATGTGTAAGTGAGCCTTCGAGCTTTTGCTCAAAGATGCCATACCCATACTGGTCTCTGGCTGGCTAGGGAATGGTCCAAATGGCTCATGTCCCAATGATGTGCTCTCATAAGTCATAGCGGTTATTCTGCAAGGACACGCACTGACTATTTACCCAGAGTGAACTGAAATCCCCAAACAACCCAGTGGAGAAAAATAATCACCATGCTGAATAATCCTGTTATGTATGAGCAAGTATACATTCTAAACACCTGAGTCAGGCCCCAGCAGGGAGAAAGACTCCTTAATCTGCAGTTGACACAGGAAGATTTCCACCTAGGCCATATTTTAAATGCTTATGCCCTCTTCCCAGTTCTGAAGTAGGAATGGCCCAACCCAATTAGTAGAAAAAAATCAGGTGTGAAATTTAGCATTCATTCAACACAGCGTTTGTTCTTCCTGGTCTCTCCTTTTGCAAATACATTTTATGGCATTAAGACTTAAACTGCTTGTTTGTGTTATTGATAATGGTTCCAAAACAAAGATCAGATCCTGAGTAATTTCAACCCTTCTTTCTTAAAACCTGGGACTTTCCTGCTGCTGCTGCTGCTAAGTGGCATCAGTCGTGTCCAGTGTTGTGCAACCCCATAGATGGTAGCCTACCAGGCTTCCCCGTCCCTGGGATTCTCCAGGCAAGAACACTGGGGTAGGTTACCATTTCCTTCTCCAGTGCATGAAAGTGAAGTTGCTTAGTCGTGTCTGACTCGTAGTGACCCCATGGACTGCAGCCTACCAGTGTCCTCCGTCCATGGGATTTTCCAGGCAAGAGTACTGGAGTGGGGTGCCATTGCCTTCTCCAGGGACTTTCCTGGGTGAGGTGAAAAGACCGAGACTTTCCAAATTTCCCAGCTTATCTTATCATTGCAGACATGGCCAGGGTTAACTTTTGATAATTTATAGGGCTATGACTTCTAGGGCTTTTAAGTCTTAAGAGAAATTTCATTTCTACTGGGCTATGTGTTCCTGTGAACAGTCTAATGAGATCAGAAGCACAGATTTACAGCCTACATTTTAAAGATGAGGAAACAGAGTCCTAGAAAACTGACTCAGTGACTCACCAAGATAATGACAGGACTAGCTGTCTCCTGGTTCCTGTGTAAGTTTCTTTCTGAGAGCAGAAGCAGTGAGGACCTAAGACATCTTTAGCTTTCCTGCCTGAGAAGAGCCATCACAATTCAGTATGTTATTATATTGCTTTGGACATTCTGCAGGTGAAATGTAGACCTTCACACTCATATTGATTCTATCCCCTGATCTAAGGCATAGAGATTATTTGTAATATTGATTAATTAATGCAAAAATTGGTATCAATTTTTAATTTTCTGAAGTGGATCATTTTTAAAGTTTCTTATTAAATTTGTTACAATACTGCTTCTGGCTTTTTTATGTTTTGGGTTTTTTTTTTGGTCACGATGCACCTAGGGTCTTATCTTACCAACCAGGGATCAAACCTGCATTCCCTACACTGGAAGGCAAAGTCTTAGCCACTGGACCACCAGGAAAGTCCCCTATAATATTAATTTAAAAAGCAAATCAAAGAAACAAGAAACAACAACCAAAGACTGCCAGTGTATTGAATTTGCTACAGTTCTTGAAGAACATGGGACGATTTTATTTTCTCTCTTTCTCTCTAGGAATCCAGATGAAAGTCCACATCTTTCCAAACAGGTGGTCTTGATAGGCTTTCTTCCTGTGGCCCTTTTTCTATTTCAGGGTGGGGGGGAAAGGAGGTGATTTTGCAAGGTCATATGTTCTATAAAGTGGGGGGAGAGGCATCAGCCGTTAGAGAAGACAGAGTAGATAAAGATGCACATAACCAGCACAAGGGACGGGGCAAGAAAAGACCGAGGAAAAGTCAAGAGAAGGGACGAAAAGGGTGGAAAGGGGCACTGGCTCAGGATGCGACATTAAATGTGAGGTCACCAAATTAAAATCCTGAGTTCAGCTTCCCTTGAGGAAGCCAAAGGTTTTTTTTTTTTTTTCAACATCTTCGAATGCTTTTCTTAACTGTGGCCACCTAATGTACATAACAACACACTTTCTAACTCCATTTATAGTTTTTTCTGTTATCCAACAATATTCTTTTCTATAGTTTTTCATCTTGAATTTATGGTTTATCAAATGCATTATTCCTTTTAAAAAAATTATTTATTTTTGGCTGCACAGGCCCAGTTACCCAGCAGCCTGCGGGATCCTAGTTCCCCAACCAGGGATTGAACACGAGTCTCCTGCATTGGCAGGCAGATTTTTAACCATTAGACCACCAGGGAAGTCCAGCATTATTCTTTAATGTGCTTTGTAGCCCAGCCGAGCCTGAGAAACTCTTCCTATGTTCCCCAGGGAACAGAAGACAGTGTATTCCAAGTTCCATCAGCTGAATTTAAAATGAGTCTTAAGAACACAACCTGTTTGTCAGTTGGAAGTTGTAAGTACAGTGATTCTGTGGGAGTGAATTGTGGACTTAGGTTACGCATTTTAGAATTGCTTTAAGAAACTGCATTTTTTTACCAAATTCACTCATCACTGCACCCCAGTGCCTAGCATGGTACTGGCCACTGGGAATTTCTGGGGAAGTATTTATCAAAAGAAGTCTCACATCCTTATGTGG
The DNA here is from genome assembly GCF_001704415.2 of Capra hircus. Classification (NCBI taxonomy): domain Eukaryota; kingdom Metazoa; phylum Chordata; class Mammalia; order Artiodactyla; family Bovidae; genus Capra; species Capra hircus. The sequence goes on from NC_030809.1 coordinate 100,031,707, forward strand.
ACTAATGTACCCCTTGTTTAGCATGGGTTTCATGTTTTTAGCAAATCAGGGAATAAATAATCATTTTCAGATCACCACATGACTTACAATAAATGTGCTTTGCTGCTTTAAATAAATATATATTTACACACATATACACGACTCGATAGACGTGAGTTTGAGTGAACTCCAAGAGTTGGTGATGGACAGGGAGGCCTGGTGTGCTGCAATTCATGGGGTTGCAAAGTCAGACATGACTGAGTGACTGAACTGAACTGAACTGAACTGAACTGAACATGTACACATATTTATATGAACAAATCCTTTGTACTAAATTACCCTAGACCTGTGATAGTTACTCATACAAGGAAAATATCCTTTGTCCACTCCATAAGTCTCTATGAAGCCTCTATTATGCCAAACACCACTGCTGGCCTTGGGGACATGAAATAGGCAGAGGTCCCTGCTCTCATAAAGCTTCTATCCTAAATGAGAGGAAACAGACAATAACTGATATTGAGAAATTGAAATATAGAGTTCATTAGATAGTAACAAGTGCAAAGAAATAAGAAAACAAAGAAGGAAGGGAGCTAGGAACTGTCAAGGAGGCAGCGTGGACATGAAAACCCTCATTGAGAGGAGATGTTCGAGTGAAACCCGGGGGCAGTGAAGGCTCACCATGCAGATATCTGATGTGGAGCATCCAAGGCAGAAAGAACAGTAGATGCATTTGTCTTATGTGGGGAGAGGGAAGAAGAGTTCATTCCAAACATCTGACAGTATCCTGCCATCAGGTAGAAATTACTCAGAAGTTTTTCTCATCTCTATGCAGACCACTTATCCAGAAAAAACACATCCCTGCTTAATCCTAAAGATGGTCATCTGGGGACTTCCCTGGTGGTCCAGTGGTTAAGAATCTGCCTTCCAATGCAGAAGATGCAAGTTCGATCCCTGTCTGAGGAACTGTTAATGAGACCCCACATGCGTGGAGCGAGTAAGCCTGTCGAGCTAGGGCCCTATACCACAGCGATGAGCCTGAGGGCCGCCACCACGGTCTGCCACAGCCAACTAAGTAAACAGCATTAGAGGAAGGTGGCCACCCCTTCGGCATGTGCGAAAGAGAGCTCTCCCTTGGCATATCTCTGAAACATGCTTCTCTCTTTCTGGCGCACAGCATACACAGCTCCTTAGCCTAGAGGGTAAGTGGAACAGACCAGATCTGCTTCTTCAGTTCTGCCCCATTTCTACTCTGCTTACCCCAGCCTAAGCTCCCAGCCTCTCTCCTCTGGCTTTCCCTGGCCCAGCCGCCTCACTGATATTGAGTCCTGAGGGTCCCTCAGTGTCCCTGAGGACGGCAAGGGGAGCGACACCCCGAGACAAAGCAGACTGTAGCTCAGAACAAGTAGAATATAAAAGTAAGGGGGAACAAGAAGGCTATGTTAGCTACCATTTCATTCTTTCTCCTAATGCTGAAGTATATACTATACCCCATACACACTGTCTTTGACAGGAATGCCCCACGTGCCTGGGAGGGCGGCACACTCACTAATGGGGCCAGCAGCAGGAAGACAGGGCTCTATGGGAAAAGCAGAGGATGAAGACCTTCAGGGGCTTGGTGGGGGAACATGCTCCAGGCAGGGGCTGGAGAAAGGCCTCCAAGAGGATGTTCTTTAAGCTGAGTCTTTAAAAATGCTTATTATGTTAGATGGAAATGATTAGAGGGGTGTTTGGGGTATAAGAGGTCCCTTGAGCAAAAAGGAAACAATATTGGTTAGAGCTGGGGACAGATGAACCGCAAACTTGGTTATGGTGTATGGGGACAAGGCAGGGACAGCCACAAGTCCAGACAAGACTGTGGAGAGCCAAGAAGGCCATGCCTACGTGTGCCATTCTTTCATTCAACAAACATTTACTGAGCACTGATTATGCACCAGGCATCATACTAAGTGCTTAGGGATAGGGCAGGGACAGAACAAAGCTCCTGTTCTCATAAAGCTTATAATCCTGGCGTAGAGAAAAGCAGTAAACAAATAAATGCATATCACACTATCAGGTAGCAATAGGTGCTATAAAGCAAAGTAAAGCAGGGCTGGGAAATAGAGACTGAATGGGGTGCTATTTTAGATGGGGTGGCCAGGGGTGACTAAAAAGAGATAACACTTGAACAGAAAGCTGACTCAGTTCCTGAATAAAATGAGGGGGTCAGCCAAGCAAACGAGCAGAGAAATTATGTTCCCAGCAGAGGGGACAGTCAGCCTGGAGGTCTGGGGTGGTATGTACGTGGAGGCAGGGAAGGGCTGGGGCTGTGGACTCCCATGTCCACTTCAGCCAGAGTGTCCCTTGCCTTCAGACTGTAGTATGACATCTCTGGGTCAGATTGCTTCTTGATCCGGCTCATGAAGTCTCGGAAAACCACTGGTACCTGACACATACGATGTCAGCATCGTATTGCTCAGTTACCGTTTTGCTCCGAGACCTTCAATACCCTGATCACCAGCAAAATAAGCCTCCAGATCCCATTACACCTCGAATAAAATGCAGGGTTCTTGCAGCGACCCATCTGGCCTCAGAGATGTCCTTCCCTCCTGTCCCCTCCCACAGCCCACTCCAGAACCCTCCACGTACATACCACCCCAGACCTCCAGGCTGACTGTCCCCTCTGCTGGGAACATAATTTCTCTGCTCGTTTGCTTGGCTGACCCCCTCATTTTATTCAGGAACTGAGTCAGCTTTCTGTTCAAGTGTTATCTCTTTTTAGTCACCCCTGGCCACCCCATCTAAAATAGCACCCCATTCAGTCTCTATTTCCCAGCCCTGCTTTACTTTGCTTTATAGCACCTATTGCTACCTGATAGTGTGATATGCATTTATTTGTTTACTGCTTTTCTCTACGCCAGGATTATAAGCTTTATGAGAACAGGAGCTTTGTTCTGTCCCTGCCCTATCCCTAAGCACTTAGTATGATGCCTGGTGCATAATCAGTGCTCAGTAAATGTTTGTTGAATGAAAGAATGGCACACGTAGGCATGGCCTTCTTGGCTCTCCACAGTCTTGTCTGGACTTGTGGCTGTCCCTGCCCTGTCCCCATACACCCTAACCAAGTTTGCGGTTCATCTGTCCCCAGCTCTAACCAATACTGTTTCCTTTTTGCTCAAAGGACCTCTTATACCAAAACACCCCTCTAATCATTTCCATCTAATGTAATAAGCATTTTTAAAGACTCAGCTTAAAGAACATCCTCTTGGAGGCCTTTCTCCAGCCCCTGCCAGGAGCATGTCTCCTGCCAAGCCCCTGAAGGTCTTCATCCTCTGCTTTTCCCATAGAGCCCTGTCTTTCTGCTGCTGGCCCCATTAGTGAGTGTGCTGCCCTCCCAGGCACATGGGGCATTCCTGTCAAAGACAGTGTGTGTGGGGTATAGTATATACTTCAGCATTAGGAGAAAGAATGAAATGGTAGCTAACATAGCCTTCTTGTTCCCCCTTACTTTTATATTCTACTTGTTCTGAGCTACAGCCTGCTTTGTCTCAGGGGTGTCGCTAACTCCCAGCAATGTAACTTTCATCCTTCCCAGGCTAGTCCTGCTGAGTTCCTGCCAGCCTGGCTGTTCCTGACTCTTCAACTTTGCTATTCCTGCCAGCACTGTTCATATGCTCCTCTCTGCAATTCTGATAGCCAGAGAGGCTTAGTGACTTATTTTTTACCTGATTCTAGGCCAGCACTTCCCAGACCTGGGAGGGACTATAGGGGGAAAAGGCTTCTGCCTGCAGTGTGTTCAGCATGTTGAATGTCCTGTGAAATCCTGCAGTAAAAATACCTGTTGAGCATCATTAAGCCAAGGAATCACATATTTCTTTGCTGAACCTTTCTTTCCCCACAAAGCACCTATTAATACCCTGGAAAATTAAATCCTGCAGTGCAGAATTTTACGATGTTACCCTGGATGCGAGCAAGAATATTTGTGAAATAAATTAAGGAATGAACTGCGATGACGTGGCAACTCGCCCACAGGCAGAAATGGAATAATCAACAGTAGCACAGTAACAGGGCTTCCCAGGGGGCGCTAGGGAAGAACACGCCGGCCAGTGCCGGAGATGTAAGAGACCCGGGTTCGACCCGTGTGTCGAGAAGATCTCCTGGAGGAGGAAATGGCAACCCACTCCTGGGTGGGTTGCCTGGGAAATCCCATGGACGGAGGAGCCTGGTGGGCTACAGTCCATGGGGTCGCAAAGAGTCAGACACAACTGAAGCGAGTTAGCATAGGCATAGCATAATAGCATAGCATAATAACCATCAAAATATGTGTGTATACTCCTTCCACACCTGGCACTGCTCTAGGATTCACTTAATCCTCAGCAAAAGTCCTGTGAGAAAAGCTTTCTCATCAACAGCCCCATCTCACAGGTAGGGGAACACAGAGGTGGAGAGATCTGTTGAACCCATACAGCCATGAAACGGCAGACGAGGGCTTCAAGCCCAGGGTCCTGTTCCCAGGGTCCCTGCTTTTAGCCCTCACTCTGGTGATGCATGTCACACAGGCCTCTCTGTCGCTCACCTTTACACGAAACATTTGTAAGCGTGAAATCAGTGCTCATTTTGTACTCACTGTGCACCAAGCACTTCATGCGCTTCATCTCATTAAAAGTTCTCAAGAAACGTTATGAAGCAGGAATTGATCGACATCTCAAATCATCTCCAATCGCCCAGTTAGGGAGCCATTCACTTCCCTGTCGCCTTCCCGTTTGTGAGGATGATCAAAAATGATACCAGAACCCGTGAGCGCTGTCCCAGTCACTTGTGAAGGCTTCCATATGGCTTACTCCTTTGCAGCGATTCCTTCAGAAGCCTGCGGGACAAGGCCCCTCCTGGGAATGAGTTGTAAGCACAGAAAACAGCCTTGTGTATTTGGAGAGAGAAGGCGGCAGCATTTTGCCAAGGGCACGCACATGCATCCAGGTAGCTTTCCTTTTCCTCACAAGCCTGTCAGGCCAGGAATAGAAGACAGAAAGTGTCCGTCGGACAATATGAGAAAGAACTGTGGTAGCCAGAGCCTCAGCAGGAAAGAGGAAAGGGTTTGGTGCCTGACCAGCCTGCAGGACCCCAGAAAGGGACCCCTTAACCTGGAGTCAAGTCTTCCTCAAGCTGTGCTAGGCCTCCTCCTCCAGCCCAAACCACCAAAGTGGGCATTGTACCAGAGTGTGGGATCAGAAGCAGGTGAGCACCCTGTTTCTCTCTCAACATGATAATTAACGGTGGCAGAGTCCAGGCTGGTCAAGCCAAGGCTGAGAGGAGGGTATCTCTGGGCCTGTGTGTCCTCAGCACTGAGGCTGCTGGAGGCAAGAGGAGTCTGAGTGGCCTGTCTACAGCCAGAGCCGGGTCAGGAGCATGACTCACCCACCACTTGCATCCCTGAGATGAACCCAGGAGAGAGAGTGGAGTGGGGACACCCAGTCTCCCCCTCATCCTTCTAGGCTTCACCCTGGACTGATGCGGTGCCATCAAAATTAGCAGCATCTTTTTCAGCTAAGGAAGTGTTAAATTTCTTGAGAGTCTTAGATGAATAACTATGCTGGGAAGATAGAAGAAGCACTTGCAAACAAGAGTCAGATGATTGTGGGAACCTAGAAAATTCTCCCACAAGTTGCCAGGCAGGTAGCTCTGCCAGCTTCAGGGAAAGCCAGGAGGATTAAGTTTTCTTTAGGGGGAGATCTGGGTTCACAGAGGCCTCTCTGTTAAATTGGGCAAGACCACAAGGCAGCAGCTCCCTGAGATAAAGGAAACCGCAACAGCTTGAGGCTGGCACTCCCAAGAGGAAGCCCAGATAGTCCCAGGGCCACGAGAAAGGTTGTGTCTTGCAGAACTCCAAGGACGACCTTTCAGTCCCCTTCATCGTGCTGTGCTTAGTCGCTCAGTTGTGTCTGACCCTTTGTGACCCCATGGACTGTAGCTCACCAGCTTCCTCTGTCCATGGGGATTCTCCAGGCAAGAATAGTGGAGTGGGTTGCCACACTTTCCTCTAGGGGATCTTTCCAACCCAGGGATCGAATGCAGGTCTACGGCATTGCAGGCAATTTCTTTACCACCTGAGCCACCAGGGGAGCCCATAGCTTCATCGTGGAGATGTATATTGATGAAGACCATTTTATGGCAGACAGCAGTCAAGTGTCTTGAGAAAGGTGACATTTTTTTTTCTCATCTGTAAACAATGCCATGTGGGCTTACCAGTACTGCCTGAACCCTAAACTGCTCACAGGGGCAGGGACACGTAATCCGAGGTTCCCGCTCACTTCTTGCTACCACCTGCTAGGAAGAGGAAGGAAAATGTGCCATATTCTCTCTGCAGAGAAAACTCTGGGGCTGGCAGGGTGTATACCTGGCCAGGGCAGGACCTGGCTTCACAAAATGTTATCATACCTCTGATGACCTTCTCTTTGGACCCTCTGGCTGGTGCTCACACTGCCTTCTCCTACATCTTCCCACTGAGACTTACAAAGATCAGCATTGTCTCGTCAAGTTCATTGAAATGGTGCCACTCTTGGAGAAACTGCAAAGAGCCAAGGCTCTTCTTACTCTTCGCCATGCCCCCCCCACCTAGCTGCTTCTCTGGGCCAAAGGTGTGATGACAGAGCCTGAAGCCAGCCCTTCTGGAAGCTTCTGGGCTGATGAGAAATCCTCAGGGCTCCTGGAGAGGAAGTGAGGTCATGGTGAGGTCATCCTACCACACCAGGAAAGGAAATTGTTGGCAATTGGTGTCTGCAAGAAGGAAAGTTTTTCCAGCCTCAAGATTGCATGTGACAAGAAAATCCACCCTGAACATCTCTCCATCTCCCAAGCTTGGTGTCTTTTCTTTTTTTCCTTTTTGGCCCTAGATGTCTGGGAAAATGCATTTTGTTCCTTCTTGGCTCTGTGCCAGCCCAGGCTGGCCCTGCCCCAGGCCATGGCGGCGGCAGGTGATTCACTGTCTGAGTATAGTTCCTGCAAATTCTAGACTGGCTGTGTTTCTTTAGGAAACCTCCAATATGACCCTGGACTTGCCTTAAAGGAGGCCATTCTTTGAGATTTAGGGCTAGGACTGAGCACAACACCTGGTGTGTGGCAGGCACTCAAAAACTACCTGTTGAGTGACCCAAATTAAAAAGCAGACAAATAAATAAGTAGATAGAAGAATCAGTAGATAGATAAATGGTGTATTTTACATAAATTTTTGCACATTATGTATATCAGTCAGAGTTCTCTGGAGAAACAACAGAAGATTTTATTTATTTATATAAAGGTACTCATTTTAAGGAAGTGACTCACACAGTTGTTGTTCAGTTGCTCTGCTGCTGCTGCTGCTGCTGCTGCTAAGTCGCTTCAGTTGTGTCCGACTCTGTGCGAACCCATAGACAGCAGCCCACCAGGCTCCCCTGTCCCTGGGATTCTCCTGGCAAGAACACTGGAGTGGGTTGCCATTTCCTTCTCCAATGCATGAAAGTGAAAAGTCAAAGTGAAGTCGCTCAGTTGTGTCCAACCCTCAGCTACCCCATGGCCTGCAGCCTTCCAGGATCATCCACCCATGGGATTTTCCAGGCAAGAATACTGGAGTGGGTTGCCATTGCCTTCTCCAGTTCAGTTGCTCAGTTGTGTCCAACTCTTTGTGACCTCATAGACTGCAGCATAGCAGGCTTCCCTGTCATTTACTAGCTACTGGAGTTTGCTCAAACTCATGTTCATTGAGTTGGTGATGTCGTTCAGCTATCTCATCCTTTCTTGCCCTCTTCTCCTCCTGTCCTCAGTCCTTTCCGGCATCAGGGTCTTTTCCAATGAGTCAGTTCTTCCCATCAAGTGGTCAGTGTATTGGAGCTTCAGCTTCAGCATCATCCTTCCAATGAATAGTCAGGGCTGATTTCCTTTAAGATTGGTTTGATCTCCTTACAGTCCAAGGGACTCTCAAGAGTCTTCAGCACCACACTGTTGTGGAGGCTGGCAAATCCAAATGCATAGGGCAGGCTGGCAGCCTGGAAACTCAGGCAGAGCTGTATGCTTGAGTCAGTCTTTCTTCTCCAGAAAATCTCAGTTTTACTCTTAAGACTGGCTGGTCAGGCCTATCCACACTATTGGAAGTAATTTCTTTTATTTAAAATCAACTGGTTGTTTTCCAAATACGTGAGGTTTTTTAAGTATCTTTGATATTAATTTCTCATTTTGAAATGAATTTCTCATTTAAATGCTTTCTTCTCTGCAATAACTCTGTGTCTTTCCTCAGTCTTCTAACTTCATTGAGGCTTTCAATGGCTAAGTCAAAGATTTCTCTTAGTAAATGTCACACTGCACTTGAAAATATGTGGGTTATTTTTAAATATCTTTTGATATTGATTTCTAACATAATTACACAGTGGTAAGAGAACAGACTCTGTATGATTTCAATTTCTTTAGGTCATGATAATTTTGTATTTTGTTTTATGTCCCTGGGTATTTTCCAGTAGTCAAGGCTATTGTTTTTCCAGTGGTCATGTATGGATGTGAGAGTTGGACTGTGAAGAAAGCTGAGCGCCGAAGAATTGATGCTTTTGAACTGTGGTATTGGAGAAGACTCTTGACAGTCCCTTGGACTGCAAGGAGATCCAATCAGTCTATCCTAAAGGAGATCAGTCCTGGGTGTTCATTGGAAGGACTGATGCTAAAGCTGAAACTCCAGTACTTTGGCCGCCTCATGCAAAGAGTTGACTCATTGGAAAAGACCCTGATGCTGGGAGGGATTGGGGGCAGGAGGAGAAGGGGACGACAGAGGATGAGATGGCTGGAGCCATCACTGACTTGATGGACATGGGTTTGAGTGAACTCTGGGAGTTGGTGATGGACAGGGAGGCCTGGTGTGCTGTGATTCATGGGGTCACAAAGAGTCAGACACGACTGAGCGACTGAACTGAACTGAGCTGATGTTCCAGTGTCTCCTAGTTTATAGTTTATGGGAACTTGAATAGAATTTGTATCCTGCTGTTGTGTGAAAATTGTGTTTATCTTAATTATGTTGAATTGGTTCACAGTGCTTTTCAGGTCTACTATATCCTTCTACTTCTCTGTATATTCATTCCATTAATTTTTGAGAGCTTGATATTGAAACACCAACTAAAAATCTTAACTTATTTACTTAAAAATAATTATAATATATAGCAGAACTATATGTAACTTTTTCTGTATTTTCCAAGTCTCCTGTAAATGTGTTATCATGTGTGTGTTAGTAGCTCAGTCATGTCCAACTCTTTGCAATCCCATAGACTGTAGCCCACCAGGCATACCTTCATAATTTAAAAAATAAAAAAGAAAGAGAATAAAAAAGTCAACTGGTTGTAAAGGATAATCCCACCTACCAAATATCTTCATAGAAATACTCTGATTAGTGTCTAATTAAACCACTGGGTACTGTAGTGTAGCAAGTTGATCTACAAAACTGACCATCCTGTGTCAAGTTATGTACATTGAAACAAACAACCACGGCCACCACCAAAAAACCTGCCAACAAACAAACAAATACTGTATAATAAAAGCCCAGTAAAACAGGGTTGGCCTGAAACCTGTATCCCATGTCCAGCTAGGAGGTGGCAGCACCAAGACGCTTAAAACACATTCATTGCCCTAAGGAGGTAACTCTCTAGTTGGGGAGCCAGTCGAGTAGCCAAATAATTACAATGGAGTGTAATAAATGCTGTAATCAAGATGTGGACAAAACTTGCTACTGCTCTTTAAAGTTGGCTAACCTCTAAGTGTTCAGAATAACCTTGGTAACCCGAGAGAGGGTCTGATGTCAGCCAGGCTAATATTATAACCTTAACTGTTCTGCAGAGAGAGTTTCAAATACCTTAAATAAATGGACTGTGAAACAGCCAAAGGATCTTAATGCCAGTAAATGTCAAACCACCCAAGGCAAACTGGGTATTTGGGGCAAGGCCTGCCAGGCAGGCACTCTCGTCTCGCCACTCATGGCACTTCCTGAATGCCAATCAGACACTCAAGGCTCTGTTCAGTTTGAGATCTGAAGTCCTCTGGATAAACCTCCCCCAAGAAATTGATGCCTGAAAGGGCAGATTAGAGATGAGGCTCTGCCTTCTGCCTTACTGAGGGAACAGGAGGCCCTGGGCTAACTTTAGCTGCATTTCTATTTCTGGAACAGCGGTACTGCGTCCTGTTTCCCCTCCCCCAGGGCATGGCAACCCACTCCAGTATTCTTACTTGGAGAATCCCATGGACAGAGGAGTAGGGCTAGAGTCCATAGGATTGCAAAGAGTCAGACATGACTGAAGCGACTTAGCATTCATGCACACGCTTCTACATAGCTTGAATTTCATATGAAGGATGTATATTACTTTTGTAAATAAAAAATTAAGCACAATTCAAGTTGTTTTTTAAAAAGAGAATCGATTACTCAACTCTGTAACAACAATGGTAACAACAGCAACAACCCAAGTACACCAACTGACCTTGATGCAAATTGCTGTCAACCCACCCCTCCAACATGTACTTTGTAGGGACAGGTTGTAGGTAACTTCGATCTTATGTTTCTGGATGTGGATTTAAAAGTACTACCTCTCCAGGGTAATCCATTTAGAACAGTGTCAGCCTCCTGTGGTCCCTGTGTCAGGAAGTCACATGACCCCATCTAAACCTGAGGGGTGGAGGATGGTAGTGGCCAACGGAGGGTTTATTTACCCATCCAGACTGAGGTTAGGACTGACACGCAGTTTAATTATCATGCAGAGCTGCAGCTGGAGGCGGCTGGAGTGAGTTGGCATCTGCTTTTGCAGAGCACAATTTCTGCAAATAATTAACCACCAGAACTCTTGATTCTCTCTAATTAATGAAGAGGAAGCCTAGAATCTTCAAAGTCCACGAATGTCATGCTGCCATTGTGTCAGAATTGATCTCCTTTGTTCTAAACCGAAGAGCATGCCTCTCTTGCCTCTCCTAATTCTTTATAAATTGAATTTTTCTATTACTAGTTGTGACAGCTAAGTAACATGACTTCAGAAATTCACCCGCAGTTCATGCCGGTATTAGAAGCCTGAATAATAATAATTTTTTAAAAAGAGCTATAATGGAACAAGCTTTCTGTCTCTGACCCAGAATTAATCATCGTGAAGAGACACCTCCTGAAAAGAAGGTCGTTAATTAGCTCTAATGGATCTCGCTAGGTGGAGTTGGAATTATTGAGAAGTTGGCAAACAGAGGGGGAAGAGAAGATTCCTCCCTTTCTTTGTCCATCTCCATGTGATGCTGGGATGGAAGAGGCCGAGACTATGCTTCCTGGGGGTGTGGACTCATGATGGAGGATGTGGGAAAGTTCTGTTCAGTGGGGGATGCTGTTGTGTGTCAGTATGGAAATCCATCAACTTGGAACATCTTTGAGGAAAACAAGTAAAAGTGTACGAGGCCCTCTCCCTGTGGCCTTAACTGAGCATTTAACAGACACCGCACAGCAGCCAGAGTGGGCTCCTATCAAAACCCAAGGCAGGCGGTGTTATACTCCTGCTCCAAAGGCAGCAGCGCGTCTATCTCTCTAAAGGAAAGCAAAGCTTGTGTATGAGCCTACAGAGTTCCACCCGGGGTGGCTCCGATGGTAAAGAGTCCATCCGCCAATGCAGGAGACCCAGGTTCAATCTCTGGGTCGGGAAGCTCCCTTGGAGAAGGAAATACTTCTCCAAGGCAACCCACTCCAGTATTCTTGCCTGGGAAATCCCATGAACAGAGGAGCTCAGCAGGCTAGTCCATGAGATCGCAAAGAGCTGGACACGAGTGACTAACACACATAGAGTTCCACCTATCTGTCCACTGTTTCCTCTGTGACCTCATTTCCTCTCTTCTATTTCACACCCGCTCCATTCCAGACATAGCAGCTTCTTTAATGCTCCACCAACATTCTAGCTCCTACCTCAGGATCTTTGCGCTGGCTGCTCTGTGTATAGCCTTGCTTTCCAGATAATCCACTTGGCTACATTCTTCTTTTCCTTTAGGTCTCTGTTTAAAGTTTATCCTCTTATTAATGTCAACATTGACTGCCCCATGTAGAATAGGACCCCAACAATCCCCATTCCTCTTATCCTACTCTATTTTTTCCTCACCTCCTAACATGCTATATCATTTCCTTATTTATTGTGTTGTTACATGTTTGCCTCCTTTCCAGCATTTATTATTTGTAGACTTTTTGCTGACGGTCATTCTGATCAATGTGAGGTAATACCTCACTGTAGTTTTGATTTGCATTTCTCTAATCATTAGCAATGTTGAGAATCTTTTCACCTGCCTATTGGCCACCTGTATGTCTACAAATAATAAATGCTAAAGAGGGTGAAGAGAAAAAAGAACCTTCTAACACTGTTGGTGGGAATGTAAGTTGGTGTGGCCAATATGGGAAACAATATTGCAGTTCCTTAAGAAAGTGAAAATAGAGCTACCATTTCATCCAGCAATCCCACTCCTGGGCATATATACAGAAAAAATAAAAATTCTAATTTGAAAAGACACATGCACTCCAATATTCATACCAGAACTATTTACAATAGCCAAGACATGGAAACAACCTAAATGTCCATCAGAAGATGAATGGATAAAGAAGACATGGTATAAATATACAGTGGAATATTTATTGTTATTTAGTCATTTAGTCATGTCCAACTCTTTGGGACCCCATGACTGCCAGGCTCCACTGTCCATGAGATTTCCCAGGCAAGAATAGTGGAGTGGGTTGCCGTTTCCTTCTCCAGAGGATCTTCCCGACACAGGGATTGAACCCAAGTCTCCTGCACTAGCAGGCAGATTCTTTACTACTGAGCCACCTGGGAAGCCCCCACAATGAAATATTACTCATCCATAAAAAAGAATAAAATGATGCCATTTCCAGCAATGTGGATGGACCTAGAGATTATCACGCTAAATGAAGTTAGACAGAGAAAGACATCTATCCTATGATATCAGTTATATGTGGAATCTAAGAAATTAATACAAATGAACTAATTTACAAAACAGAAATAGACTCACAGACTTAGAAAACAAACTTATGATTATCAAAAGGGAAAGGTAGGGGGTGAAGGATTAATTTGGGGTAAGCTCCAATACTTTGGCCACATGATACAAAGAGCTGACTCATTGGAAAAGACCCTGCTGCTGGGAAAGGAGGAGAAGGGGATGACAGAGGATGAAATGGTTAGATGGCATCACTGACTCAACGGACACGCGTTTGAGCAAGTTCTAGAAGATGAAGAAGGACAGGGCAGCCTGGCGTGCTGCAGTCCGTGGGGTTGTAAAGAGTTGGGCACAACCGAGCGACTACACAACAACAATGGGATTGATAGATGGCATTATTGTGTATAAAGTAGATAAAGAATAAGAATCTATAGCACAAGGAGCTATATCTAATACATTCAGTATCTTATAATATCTTATATATTTTGTAATAACAAAAGAATCTGAAAAAGAATATATGTATATATACATACACATACATGGGCTTCCCAGTGGCTCAGTGGTGGAGAATCCTCGTGCCAAAGCAGAAGACACAAGTTTGATCCCTGGGTTGGGACGATCCCCTGGAGAAGGAAATGGCAACCCACTCCAGTATTCTTGCCTGGGAAATTCCATGGACAGAGGAGCCTGGCAGGCCACAGTCCATGGGGTGCAAAGACTCAGACATGACTTAGCTACTAAACAACAACAATATACATATGTATATGTGTGTGTGTGTGTGTGTGTGTGTGTATACATAAATATATATATGTACATATCACTTTGCTATAATACGTGAAACTAATACAGTATTGTAAACAACTATAATTCAAAAAAAAAAAAAAAGCCTCGTCTACCTCTCACTAGAATATAAGCTCCACAAGAACAGGGATTCTTGTCTATTTGTTCTCTGGTGTATTCCTAGCACCTGGAAGTGTGTGGAGTTCAGTAAATATTTGCGGAGTGAATGAACTCATCATCCCACTTTGGAGCATTTGCTGGTATGTGTGGAGGCTGCATGTGCTCATTCAAAGTGATTGCTCAAGCAGCTTACAAAGACCAGGGTATGAGAAGCTCCTTTTTCCTTCTTCAGTGTCTGGATGAAGTGCTATTGTTTGCTTCCTTTGGCTGCCAAATGTTAATAATTAGAACAGTGGGCTCAGAGTTAAGTATTACTTGAGGTGTTCTTACTTTCTCAGTGGTTTCTATAGGAAGCTAGAGAGGGTCTGGCCAAGAATGATGCTTTTCTGGGAGGGGTCTGTGTTTTGTCTCCAGGGATCTCAGTTTTCCTTTTATCTCCACAGAGAGTGGGGGCTCTTTAGAGACTGAGTGCAGCAGGGGAGAGATGTGTTTTGTGTGATTCAGTAGTGACCTGACTGAGGGGGAGCGCTCGTAGGCACACAAGGAAGAGGCAACTCTCCTGAGGATACAGGGCCCCGGCCAGGACAGGAGGTTTAGGCAGAGAGCTGCAATGGAGCCCAAATCTATGGATTGTAGCTCTTTGTATGGATTGTTTCCGAGTCCCCTCCTCACTCCTGCTCCCCAACCATGGGGCCATCATAGATATTCCTGCACTAAATTCTTTCCAGTAAGGAATGCCTGCTGAGTCCTGTGTGTGTCTGTGACTTGCCAGGGGGTAGGTAAACCTGGCAGGAGTTGTAGTCTGCATGGATGAGGGTCCCCGGAATTAGGTAAATCTGATTTCTTATGCTCTACTTAATTTGTGTCTCATATCAATCCTTCCTTAGCTCAGAGGGACTGACTTCAGAAGGAAACATGTCTGCATTCAGTTAACAAACCAGCTGCTGCCAGGCTGAGTTCTGGGTCATGAAACATAGACTCCAGTCTTGATTCTGCAGCTGCTAGTGGAGTGATTTGAGCCATTCATCTCCCTGCACTACGGTGGCTAACTCCACTTTCTTAATACTTAAAAAAACAAACAAACAAAAATCTAGGCTTGCTGGTGGCTCAGTGGCAGAGAATCTACCTGCCAACGCAGGAGACGTGGGTTCAATTCTCAGTCCGGGAAGATCCCACATGTGGAGCAACTAAGCCCGTGCACCACAACCACTGCGCCTGTGCTCTGGAACCTGGCTCTGCGACCACTGAAGCTCCAGCATCCTAGAGCCCAGGCGCCGCGGCAAGGGAAGCCACTGCCAAGCAAAGCCCGTGCTCGGCAACCAGAGAGTGGCCCCCACTCGCCGCAGCCACAGGAAAGCCCATGCAGCAGTGAAGACCCAGCACAGCCTCAAACAATAAGTAAAATTATTTTAAAAGACGCTCTCTCATTTATTCCTTGAATAACTCTGTCTCTTAATTTTAGATATAAAGAAGGAAAGGCCCAGAGAGGCCCAGGTACTTGCCTGAAATCACACTGTTACGCATGAGTAAGACCAAAAACCTTAAAAATCAAATTACCATACAATTCAGCAATCCCACTTCTGGCCATTTATCCAAAGGAAAAGAAAACTGCACGTAAAAAAGATATTTGCATGCCCGTGTTCACATGAGCATTATCCACAATAGCTAGTATTGTGGAAACATCCCAAGTGTCTATCAATAGATAAACAGACAAAGAAGATGTGTTCCATGTAAACACTATAATATTATTCAGCCATGAGAAAGGGAGAACCCCTGCCACTGGCCACACCATGGGTGGACCTTGAGGGTATTATGCTAAGTGAAATAAGCTAGACAGAAAGACAAGTTCTGCAAGGTATCTCTTATCTACGGAATCGTAAGAAACAAAACAAAACAAAAACAACTCATAGAAACAGAGAGTAGAAATGTGTCTGCCAGGGGACTTTGGGTGGAAGAGGAGGAAAACAGCTAGAGTCTGGAGAGAGAGGGCCAGGACCTGAATTCTCCCTACAAATTCAGTTTCTGTTCATAATGCCCATCAGATCACAAAAACACCCACCCTGTTGTCCTCTTGGAGCTATGAATAAAACTTGTTCTTATGACTAAAAAGGGACCATAGCAATGCAAAATGGATTATTATTAAAGTGGCCTCCCGAATTTAGAGGATGGCTCAGAGGTCAGAACTGAGAACCTGAACTAAGTCACATGGGGGTAAAAGCATGAATTGCTATATTTTATTAGATATTCTAAATTCAGATTCCAAGACCGACATTTAGAGCATCCCTTCAAAGCCAAGTTTGGCATAGTGCTCTGATTCTAAATAGCAAAACTGACCTTCCCTCTTAGACTCATGTTCTAAATTATTCTGAAGATTCCTCTCCCTACACTGCTCACAACAACCAACCTGAAGCAGCCTCCAGGACACTCTGGCTGATTTACAACTGCAATCTTGCTAAAAGGAATGGGAAAAAGCCAAGATGAGTTTCTGTTAGACAGAATTACTGGTATGAAATACTAACATCGCTACAACGTGGCATAGAACTGACTGGCTGACTGCATGGCTGCCCTCCCTTTCTTATTTCACTGAAATAGGTCATTTGTTATAAAAGGGAAGGAGCCTTGTTCCTCATTCCCCTCACTCCCAAAGGATGACGGGAGAAGACTGCTGTGTGTGCCTGCATGTGGCTCCCCAACACCAACACTGGGCCAGCAAGCCTATTCTTATTAAGTGCCCACGTCAGTGGCTTGTCTTTGACGAGCCTGCTATGTGCAGAGTCCTGCTGTTTCCTGCCTTTAGTGAAGGAATAAAGACTGGGGAGGCTACAGGCAGTAAGCTCCAGCTGTCCCCTGCTTAAAATACAACGATGAGATAGGAATTGGCCATTGGGGTTTGACAAAAAATTCTCTAAATGAGAAAGGGGGGACCTTTCCTTCACATTTATGTTTTGTGCAGAAACTTGACCCATCCTGTCAATTAGTCAATCAAATATTTGCTGGCAGCACTCGCCAGTCCCCATCTTTTACAAAAGGCGGGAGGCAACAAGAAGTAAAACCCTACAAGCTAAAGACTTAGCTTGGAAGAGTGGAAAATTCAAATGAGACCAGATCCAGGCGGGCAACATGAAAGAATGAATGAACAAAGCTGCATAGTAATAGCATCTTAAGATACTTAAAAATATACAAATATTTTCCTTGTGTATTTAATACACAAAAATATTCTCTCCTCCACAAAGTCAGAGCCTTGTTGGTCTGTCTTCAATTTTCACATTTTTGATTGAGACAGGGGTATCTTTCTCAGCCCTTCTATAAGACAATGGTGGTGGTTTAGTGCCTAAGTCATGTTTGACTCTTGTGACCCCATGCACCGTAGCCCTTCAGGCTCCTCTGACCATGGGATTTCCCAGGCAAGAGTACTGGAGTGGGCTGCCATTTCCTTTCCCAGGCCATCTTCCCGAGAGGGATTGAACTCTGTCACCTGCATTGCAGGCATATTCTCTCCCACTGAGTCACCAGGAAAGCCCTAGGATGATGATAGGGTAAATACCAATTTGCATGCTACAAGGCAGTGTCAGGGCCATGTTCAGCTGGAGCTTGTGGGTTATCACAAGGGAGCAGCTGCTTACTAAGGGCTTTGTTGCCTTACTGCTGAGTGAAAATGGGAGCCCAGGATATATCTTCAAATTCTTCTAAAGTGTTGTTCTTCCCTATACCTGTCATGGAGTATGTTGCCATTTCTCTCCCGCGGATTTCTTCAGACCTGTCTTGTCCTTCCATTTCCCTCGAGCAGAGGGGAGTCTCCCCAGTGAAGACCAAGCATTTTCCCTGTCTGCTTACAAGGATAGTCTGAGTTCTCTGCACTAGAGAAACGGTGAGATAATATTCATAAATATTTGTTGTTTTAAGCCCCTCACTTTGGTATGATTTGCTGTGTGGCAAGAGATAATCAATACATCTTGATTCTGTGATTGGATATCATTCTTAACCAGCTTCACTTTGTTTACACAAGGAGTAAGCATGTGCTTTCTATGTATAGCAAAACCTCCAATTGATACAAAATATAGGTATGACAGAGGCTTTGGTGGTACTTCTAGAAGCCTCCTTACGATCAGCATTGGTTTTGTACACAGCATCCTTAGACATGGTCCTTTAACCAATTCATAACCTATTTCACTGTAAGAGAAAGGCTTGGCAAGAAGACTTGAATGACGCCCTGATGAATTACAAGGACTCACACAAGCCCAGAGGGATGGCAGGTGGGACCGTACTCAATGCAGACAGACAGAATCCTGTATAAAGGTTGATTCAAGGGACAATGGAGAGATGGTTGAACTGCAGGCTTTGTGGAGGGAGTGATTATGTTTGTCTTGTTCACTGTCTCCACCCCTGGTCTGGCAAATAATATCTGGGAACACAAAAATCAATAATGTAACTTTCCTATATTAAAAGCCTCATAGTCTAACTGGAGAGTCCCAAGTGTGAAGTGTGGGGGTGTGTGTGTGTGTATAGTGATACAAGAAGAAAGAGTAAACAACCGCCTGCAGAGAATCAAGGGACTAACTACATATGTTTGTGTGTGTGAGCTGTGTAAGGAGTTTTGGAAGAGTGTCAGGGAAAGCTCCATCCAAAAGGTGATGGTCAAACTGAATCCTAATGGGAGAAAACTAGAAATTCACTAGGTAGATAAGATCACTAGGCAGCTCTAGAGACATGAAAGAGTATGGTGGGCTTAGGGGAGAGTAAGTAATTAATTTGGTCAAAGCATAGATTACATTTATGTGATGAAAGCAGAGATGGAAAGACAGCATAAAGGAAATGATAAGGGATGAACTGGAAAAGTAGGCAAGACTCTCTGGATCTTGAAGGATGCTGGTGTAGTGAGGTCAAAATTTATCTCATAGGTGATGGAGAAACATGGAAAGATTTAAAACAGAAGAGTTATACATTCTGATTTATAATTCTACCATAAGCTACCATATAGCTCATGGCAGAATATTGGTGACTGGAGGCAGGAAGATTGACTGGGAGGCTACTACAGAAGTCGAAGCAAACGTGGGTAAACTGCAACGACAGGAAGCATGGAAGGGGAGAGGATCAACAACAGATCTTTGGGAATCTGAACAGGCCTGCAAGGGATGGGAGGCGGTGGATGGCTATAGAAATGAAAGAGGCTAAGTTAGTCTGAAGTTTCTCACTCAGGCACTTAGTTGAAATAATTTTATATGTAGTAGAGCTATTTATATATAAGTTTCCCCAATGGTTCAGTGGTAAAGAATCTGCCTGCAGTGCAAGAGACATGGGAGACATTTGATACCTGGGTCAGGAAGATTCCCCTGGAGGAG
Source organism: Capra hircus (assembly GCF_001704415.2). NCBI lineage: Eukaryota > Metazoa > Chordata > Mammalia > Artiodactyla > Bovidae > Capra > Capra hircus. The sequence continues at coordinate 100,050,858 of NC_030809.1, forward strand.
GAAATGGCAACCCGCTCCAGTATCCTTGCCTGGTAAATAAATTCCGTGGACAGGGCAGTCTGGTAGGCTACAGTCCATGGGGTCACAAAGAGAAGCAACTGAGTGACTGGGCACAGCACAGCAGCAGAGCTGTATGCGTGATGAGCTTTGTGCTGTTTAAGCAAAAGATCAGTGTTAATATTAAGTTTAGATGTATCTATCAAGCTGCTATACAGGTCTCAAAAGAGGGTGTGAAGAAGAGATCAGATAATGGTTGAGAATAGTTAAGTATGAAGCTGGACGCTGGTGGCATGAAGGAGAGTCCAGGGTCTTCTCGTGGGAAGGCCAACTGAAAATAGCTCTCTGGGCTGTTCTGGCTGTACTGGCAGGCCACATGCTCTGGCGAGCTGCGGGTGCCATCCCTGTGAAGAGGGTGCAGCCCCAGATGACCTTGGCCTATAGTTAGCTCACACAATCAGCTGTGGCTGGCTTCCAAAGTAGCAGCGGCAGCAGCTGACAGGTTTGGAAATATATTTTCTTCTCTGTCAAGAAAAAGTGCTCATAAGGAATACGTTTCCCAAATGGCTGCTCTTTCTCGTTTGACCTAAGGGGTTCTATGGCGGAAAATACGCCCATGGTTTCTGTAAAGCCATTTTAAAAATTAATCACTTTTCTCTTGAGTCAAAAATACCTTGAACCTCTTGAGTAACTTAGGAGAATTCAGTGTAAATTCTACCCCTGGAAAATAGGTCAAAGAAATGCTTGCTGGCATGCTTTAGCTCTTACTGAACACCTCCCTGCTCTGCATAGCACAATAAATATAAATTAGAATACAAGAAGTCTAAGGGAAGGAATCTAAGCGTAACAGAGTAGAAGTCAATGTCCTCTTTTGGGATCTGAAGTTGGATTACAAGAATCTAGCTTTGAGATTCTCAGCTGAAAAACTTTGGCAGTCACTTAAAGTTCATGTCAAAACATCTGGTGGTAAGTTTGCTTTAGTGTATGGTAACTGGGGATAATATTTCAAGACTGCAATAATGTTTTTTGTTTGTAAATTGAGCTTTAGTTTCTGTATTTCATCCCGGAAACACTAGAGGGTGTACATCAGATAGAGGAAAACAGCTGCCTTGGGAATGAACAGGACTGAAGAGGAGAGATGGCTTGGGAAGCAAGATATTTCTACATTTCACTGAGGCACAGAATTTTACTTCGGTAGACACTAATCTTTATACTATCAAAAAGCGACTTGATATTTGAAACCCAGACTCGAAAACTCTAATGATGATCTGCTGAGCCTGTTCAGAATCCAAAACTGTAAGGAACCACCATTACTCTCTGACCAGAATGTATATTCTGTTCATTTTGGACATCTTGAAAGCCAATATGATACAGCTCTATCTGTGAGTCTTTAATATTAGAGGACACGCTATTTGGATTTTCACAGATACTGGATTTTTTTTACAGCACTGATACTCATATCCCCAAGTGCTTGAAGTGAATAGTAACGATACAAAAGTGAATAGTAATGACACCAGGCATTTTCAGGCACTTGTGGGAATACAATGTGCTCTTTGAAGATATGCTAGATTGGAGGCTTTCCCCCCTTCATTTTATCCATAGTTTTCATGAATTAGCTCTACATGTAAACACCATTTTACAATGCTGAAACACTGAAGTTAACTGGCTGCCAAGATGTGGTGCACGTGTCAATAAGAACTGCTATTTTCTTGCTTAAATTTCCAGTTCCATAGTTCCTTTGTACCTCTTGCAGATGCCAAAAGAGCTAGTGAGGCTAGAGTCAAATCACCTATTTTAAAAACAATGTTAACAACTAATTACTCTAATCAGAAACAAATATCTTAAGCTTCTGAAGAGACAAATCAACTGAATGTTATAATATTTTAATGAATGATGAACTGATAATTCCATGAAATATCATCCTTAAACCATCGCAGACTCCTGAAGCACAACTGTTAAAAAGCGTGTGTGAATTCCAATATAAGAAAGATCACAATAAAGCATGCTAAGTTAAGAAGGACCTTCCCTTTAACAAACCATGGGGTCAGCCTTACCTGGACATTAATATCAAGAGAATAGAAATAACCTTATGAACTTTCTAAGGCAGCGTCTGCTCAAAACGATCAAGTACATTGACAAGGACAGTTCAGCTCCGGGATTTGGGATTGGCTTTTGTTAGTCATGCATTATCCTACTTACCTCTGAGGACAGACCTTTAAATTTCAGAAAGTGTTGAGATGCATTACTGTACCCGTTATCAAAAGTCTCTGGCAGAAATATCATTTATCCTTGTGGTAATGAACAGGTTTATAACATTCTGGTGTCACCATTCCTGAAAAAGCACATTGATTTGAATGCTTCTTCCACAAACATAGTGAATAGCTCACGAAGGCACATGGGTGTAGAATACTATGGAGAGATATTGCTGGTGAATGACAGAACGTCTGGTTGATTTACAGGAAACCCCAAGTGCGCGTATGAATAGGTTAGGTTTAGATTGACGAGCAAATGTGTAACCAGACTTCTGGCTGACAAATGGTAGAGCTATGCCAGCACATTAGCCACTCTGGAGAGAGACCAAAAGTAAGGCAGGAGGATCAAGTTCATTCCATAAAGGATATTCAAACCTCATAGATGGCAGGGTGGCTGGGATACTAAGCACATATAGATTTTAATGCCCCAAAATAGAACTGGGGAAGTTTGGAGTTGAACTGGCACCCAAGCTGAAGACCAAACTCCTATCAAATTTCCCTGTATTGACTCACAGACATAGAGGCCAGACGTGTGGTTGCTAAGAGGGTAGGCAGATGGAGGAGGAGAGGACTGGAAGTTTGGGGTTAGCAGATGCAATCTATTATATATGGAACAGAGAAACAATAAGGTTCTACTATATAGCACAGGGAACTGTATTCAATATCCTGTAATAAACCATAATGGAAAATGAAAAAGAATATATAAATCACTTTTCTGTACACCAGAAGATAACACAGCATTGTAAATCCACTATGCTTCAATACAAAATAAACTAAAATTTTTTTCTATATTGCGTATATTTATATTTACACTGCTTCAGAAAGATTGTGGTATTTTTCGAGATGAGTCGTATTTTATTGGCAGGCTTAGTTTAAAGTCGCTAGCCTCTAGAAATGGCTGGTTTGGGTAAACTAGAAAATAAAAACTGATGAATTAGTATCACAAATAGTGCCAAGCACCAAATGGTTTAGATTGGATTTGATTTATTCTGGTTGGGCACAAAAGAGTTCAAACATAGCCATACAGCTCTTGTGAAGAAGGATGAAGCATCTGGACCACATTCTTCCTCCCTAGCTGAGCTGACTATTCAGGGCTTTGGGTATGCCTTCAAGAACAGCAGTAGGATGGTAGGGGCAGATCCTGTTCATTGAGTCCCTGTGGCCTGTCCAGCACTTTTGAGGTCATTATATCATTTAATTCTTCCCACCCCACTGTGGGGCTGGGTTTATGATCTGGCTTTATAGATGACCCTGACGTTCAGAGAGGCGACTTGCCCAGGGTCACACACTAGCCAGTAACAGTTCAGATTTAGACTCTGGTCTGACTCCAAAGCACTTACCATCATGCTATACTACTTCCTGAACGTCTGAAGAACAGTTGTGGTGGTCCGGCAGATCACAAGCCCTGTCATATTTGTGTGGAAGCCAGATGAAATGGACACGAACTTGGGAAAACTCCCAGAAGTGGTGAGGGAAAGGGAAGCCTGGTGTGCTGTAGTCCATGTGGTTGCGAAGAGTTGGACATGACTTGGCAACCGAAGAACAACAGAGCTACAGAGAGCCAGGGGACTTGGGGCCGAATTCTGACTGCATTATTTCCTGGCTGTGTGACCTCAAAAAAGATCCTAACCTCTCTGAACTGTCTCCTGTGTATATCTTGTGGGTGGTACTGTTCATTTCTAACTCTCTGTGATCCCATGAGCCTTCAAGGGGCTTTTCCTTCCCTATAATTGAGGTCAATGTTCATTCTTTTGCTCTTTAGGTGAGCTCAGGTGTGAGGAAACATTTTTCTATTTGAAATTCAAGGAGTGAGTTAATTTCTGCCCTAGAGATGTTATTCCTTCTCTGCAAAAGTCATTTCCTCTGTGGGTTGCCCCAACACAGGCTAGCATCCATTTCCCGAGTGGACAACTCCACTGTATGCTGAGCGTGGTGCTCTGTTTCCAAGTGAGGCATAGAAAGGCCTGTAGGACTGCTGCTGCTGCTGCTAAGTCGCTTCAGTCGTGTCCGACTCTGTGTGACCCCATAGACGGCAGCCAGGCTCCCCCGTCCCTGGGATTCTCCAGGCAAGACATGCTAGAAACCCAAAATGATATTTTGTAATGTTATTACAAAGGAAAACCACTAAAGATGTCTCTCATCTGAAGGCAATAAATATTTCTTCCTGTGGGTCAGAGAACCAAATATTCATGGAATTGCCTCTTTTGGATGCTTTTCTTCTATTTCTATAAATTAACGAGGTTTTATTTATTGTATCCCCTGCTTATGCTTAACTCACAATGGTAATGCTGATGAACTTTCACTGAAATCTTTTTTCTACAATGAAAACGTCCCTGCACACTCCTTGTTGGGCTTGCCACCCATTTTCCTGTTGATAGAAACATACGCACTAGCTCCCCTGCCATGAGCAGTCACCACTCGCTGCTCACTGCTTGGCATTCTTCAGGATCAAGTGACATAAGCCCGGCTGTATGTGGGGAGCAGTGCTGGAAAATTCCTTTGATGTTGTGCCTTGTGACACTCAATGACTAAATCTAAGCTTTTGCTATTTGACCAAATGCCAAATGTGGTAGATCCTGAATATCTATGATCTTACAGATGGCTGGGTGAAAAAATAAGAATAGACCATCAGAAAAAAGTATTTCAAACTATTTTGCAGTGCTAATTAAGGTGAACTTTGATTAATTGGAGAGTTGGTTGAAACAAGTATTCTAGGTAATTAGGAGCTAAGGCATAAGTCTTAAGAAATTCACTTACTATATACAGTGTCATATATGTATAAGGTATTAGGAATGCAAAAAGGGGCAAAAGTTCATATAGTGGTTTTATTCAAAGCATCTTCTGGTTTTATTTTACCCATCATTGTTGGAAATCTTGTCCTATTTCTTTCCAGTCCTTTTTAATGCTTATTTTTCTTGGTACAAATGATTCTGCATATAATCACACAAAATGTTTATTTTGAATCCATTTCTATTCATTTAACACTATAAGAATTTAAGCATCTTCTAAGCATCTAAATTTCATTATTTACTTAAAATTTAGGTTGTTTCCACTTGCTTTCCATGACAAAAATATACTATGAAAAAATACCCTTACACATGAAGATTCTCCCCCCCTTTTTTTTATATTTTCAATGACAAATTCATATGTGGAATAATTGGATCAAAGAAAATAGTGTTATCTACTCAGTGTTATCAGTATGCATTGCACCTACTTTCCAAAGGAGCTATACCAATCTATGCTTGCATATACCAATCAATGCTTGCATTGTTTGACTTTAAGTCTCTCCTTACTATCTCCATAATTATTGGGTTTCTATTTGTTCACATCTTTTGCCTTTATAACAGGAAAAATACTTTTGAATAAAAAATAAATGTAACACCCATTATGTACTGAATTCACATAACAACCTTGCAAAGTCAACAGCCTGCAGATGAACAGATACCAGGAAAGATTAAATGGCTTGCCAAGTGGGTACAATATTATCAGAGCTGGAACTTGATCTTGCCTCTTTTGAGTATAGACCTACTGTGTGCTTCATTCTACTACAACTGTCCCTTAAATAACCAGGTAGGTCTGGGCTAATGCGACCTCCAAGAGAAGCTTGGAGAGGCTCCGTGGTTGGTGTGTATAATGATGGAATTGATTCCAAATGGCTTTGTTCCCTTAAAAACAAAACATTATCTGAAACAGAGTGAGGTTTTGATTAATTTCCGCGTGCTGTTTCACCCTCCCACATGCACATTAAAGAGATTAAACAAGAAGAAGAATGTTTTCAATAGTGCCCAAGTGTTGGAATATTTTACCTAAACTCAGATATACACGAGTAACCCAGTCGAAGTTGTTCATGTGTATATGAGACAGAATGTGGCCCTTTGACTTCAGTCTATTAAACACAAGGACATTCATAGTTAAAATTCCACTCTTAGCTCTCCAGGCAAGATATGTATGGCCCTGGCCACAAAACATGAAGGGCAAGGCTGCCATAAGGCCCAGGAATCTGTTTGCGTCATAGAGCAGGGCAGGCAAATCTCAGTAAATCAAGGTCTCACCTTCATTCTTCAAAAAGCCCGCTGGATGAAAGTGTGTGCTTCATCCTTTAACGTGAGAAATCTGGTTTTGCTGGAGCATGATGCGTGGAGAAAATGACAAATGCTTCCTGGTAGGAGGGAGTTTGGATACCCCAGGTACCCACTGGGAAAGTCACCTGGGAAAAATAATTTGGGATCATGTGGCCTTTTTATTCTTTGCAGGAGTGAAAAGAAGGAAAACTTAGTTGGGAGGCCATGGTCATGGAACATGGCGGCGTCTGCCAGCCTTGCTTGGCTCCACCGAGTGTGGCTCTGGGCAGAGTACTTGCCTTTTGATTCAGCCAGAGGTTCCTGGGTTTAGAAGGTCCCCTGTGAGTGGAGCAGGAGGCTGAACAGTGAAGTTTAGCAAAACTCAGGAATGAGCTCACCTTACTTAGATTACAAAATCCCATTAATTCCTACTCAGACCACAACTGAATGTACTTTAAAAACAAAGCTCAGGAACTTCCCCAGTGGTCTAGTGGTTGGACTTCACTTTCCAATGCAGGGGACGTGGGTTTGACCCTTGGTCAGGGAACTAAGATCCCACATACTAGAGGGCAACAAGAGAAGCCCCTGGGCCACAATGAAGACCCAGCGCAGTATAAAAAAAAATTTTTTTTAATCAACTAAAAATAAAAATATACATTTAAAAAATGACAGCAAATTCCCAGTATCTAAGTCACAAAGCTAACAATTCTGAATGTGGGTAGCAGAGAGAATATCTTGTCACCATCACAGACTCCTTTGGATAATTGCAAAGAAGGATGGCTTCTTCAAGCATTCAGATAATCTCTCCTCTAGGGGCTTCTCTAGGGAGATGAAGCTGGTTGGTGCATCCTTCAGTGCTGAGAAAGCGATTTAGAATCACAGCTGGTAAAGAATCTGCCTGCAATGCAGGAGACTTCAATTCCTGGGTCAGGAAGATCCCTGGAGAAGGCAACGGCTGCCCACTCCAGTATTCTGGCCTGGAGAATTCCACCCAGTATTCCGGCCTGGAGAATTCCACCCAGTATTCTGGCCTGGAGAATCCCATGGACAGAGGAGCCTGCAGACTAGTCCTTAAGGTCTCAAAGAGTCCCATACGACTGAGCGACTTGCACTCAGTGTCTTTAAGGAGAAAAGCTGGGAACAGCAGGATGCCTTTGTAGGAATGCAGAGAAATGAACAGCTCTCTGGGTCCCAGGTTCCGTGACCAGATTTTAATTTTAATCAGTGAGGAATCCTGAAAAAAAACAATAACAGAAAACAGCTGGGAAGCCAGCATTGATTTCAAAGTCATGACAGTGACATTCACACCATCAACGTATTTTCATAGCCCCTGTCTGAAAGACCAGGTAATAAATATGCATATCGTCCAGAGCTCTGCCTGGAGCCGGGTTCTTGTTTTGTTCGTGGCATTTAAGAGAAGGCGTGCTGAGCTGAGTGCCAGGGGCATTTTCCTGTAGTCTACTCTAAACGGCTATTTTCTCTGACGTGACTAGGATGTTTTCTGTCACCTCCAAATATTAAACAGTATGATAGCATTGTTTCTGAGGTTTGTGGCCTCTGTGACAGTCAAGCGTGCAGGAAGATGCAGGCGGGGGTTGGAGGGGAGGATTGACTGCTTCCGCCCCGGGCCAGGCCAGAAGGCGGAGCCGGAGAGGAGCCACTCTCCTCCTGTCTCCTGTTTTATTTGGAAGGCTTTCCTCTGTGTTTTTACTACTGGGTGGTCCTTGGGCCTCCCACCACATTCCAAATATTTCCAGCCTCTCTGAGAGGTGGCAGCTCTTCCTCAGGAGCCGACCCCCTGGCTCGGGCGGGAGGCTGGGTGGCATTGGCGGGCCCTCGGGCACAGCATTCCTTTTTTGTGCTCTCCCCCTTGTCTGGCTTTGAAGTCAGCTGGAACAAGAGAGAATTGTGAGCCTGAAGTTCTACGATTTCGGGTACAGTGGGTTTTTCTTCTGCAGCCCTTTATGCTGGAATGCTCAGTGGTCTCCAACTTTTTGGATGACTCACCTGAATCAGTACAAGACATTAAGCAGATTCTCCCAATACTGTTATTTATTTATGGCTAGGCATGTACCATTGAACTAATACCCTGTTTCTTAAAAACGTACAGAGAATGCTTCTTAAGTTCATTGTTTTCTTGATGGCACAAAAATCCTTTTTCCCCTTCCTTTGCTATTAACGGGCTTCTCAGGTGGCACTAGTGGGAAAGAACACATCTGCCAACACTGGAGAGGTAACAGAGGTGGGTTCAATCCCTGGGTCGGGAAGATCTCCTGGAGGAGGGCATGGCAACCCACTCCAGTATTCTTGCTTGGAGAATCCCATGGACAGAGGAACCTGGCAGGCTACAGTCCCCGGGCTCACAAGAGTCCGACATGACTGAAGCAGCTTAGTACATATGCATGCTGTTAACGTTGTATGCTGATTCTATATTTCTATTCCTCACTTGAAAAGCTTATGTTACCACTTGGTGATTTGATTCACATCATCTAAGCACAGTTTATTCTGATACTTGGTTAGTGACTATTGTGTCTAAAAGCAGTGCATCACTGTGCAAGGAGTGAATTGTCTGTAATTACTCCATCCTGACAGGTTTGGGGGCACATCTACAAACTAGGCGAAGATTCTGTTAGAGGTTTAGCAAAAATTTTCCATCTTTTTTTTTTTTTTTTTTTTTGGCTTCAACCAATTGCTCTCATAATCTAGTGAAAAAGTACTCTATCCTGACAGGTTTGGGGGCACATCTACAAACTAGGCAAAGATTCTGTTGGAAGTTTATAAAAAATTTTCCATCTTTTTTTTTTTTTTTTTGGCTTCAACCAATTGCTCTCATAATCTAGTGAAAAAGTACTCTCCATTGCCCAAACCCAGAGAAAGTGAAAAGGCAAGGAAGCCTTGTCGAAGCACTATTTTTGTAGATAGATCTATCAATAGATAGAGATATGTTCAAAGGTCTCTAAAATTATAATTTAAAATGTTTTTAAATGATTTTTTAACTCCCACTTCCAAGTTTTGAAAATGGGTATTTATCAGAATTTTTAACAGAGAAAACATGGTTTTCAGAAATGATTTATACAATGATGGAATATTGTATATATAAATATAAATATTCATTTCCAGTGTGTTCTCTCCAAAGCATGAATTTCTTTTTCTGAGCAGCCACTTTCTTATTCCTTGGTAGGAAGGTATCAGTGTTTCCTGGGCTCCACAGATTTGGGGTCTTCATTTACACAGACCTCACCACTAGGCTGCATATTCCAACACCTTCTTGTCACCAAAGGAAGTTTCAGAAAATGTCTTTCACACAGTAAGATGGCAGGATGAACTGTCCTGGTCTGTGTCTGTTGGGTGACATTGCGTTTTAGGAGCAAACCATGCAAACTGCTGGGAACAAGTGGCTCGGTCTGAGCTCCTAGTAGTAACTGCTGGTGCACGTGAATGGAGTAATTGAAGTGAGTTTAATAAAGATAATCTCTTATGTTTATTATATTATGTCCCAATATAATAAAAGCAAAAGGAAACCAGCCAGCAACAGCAGGGAGCCCTTTCTCTGTTCCCCTAAGCCTGGAGTCCGGGGAGGGAGCAGTGACGCAAGCCAGGGAGAGAGCTTCGGCTCTCACACAGGGAGCGGTGGCCTGCACTGTGATTTCGGTTGACGGACTGTATTAGTTTGCCCAGAATGCCCTAACAAAGGAACACAGTGGAGCAGTTTAAACAAGGGAAGTTAATTTTCTGACCATTCTAGAGCCTAGAAGTCTGAGATCAAGATGCTGGCAGGCCTGGCTTTTCTGAGGCATCTCTCCTTGGTTTATAGATGGCTCTCTTCTCCCCGTGTCTTCACATGGTCTTCCCTTTGTGCACATATCTGTGTGTCCAAATCTCGTCTTCTTATAAGGACATCAGTCATATTTGACTAGGGCCCACCCTATGACATCCCAAGTCGCTTCAGTCATGTCTGACTCTTTGCGACCCCATGCACTGTAGCCCACCAGGCTCCTCTGTCATGGGATTCTCCAGGTAAGAATGCTGGAGCGGCTTGTCATTTCCTCCTGCAGGGGATCTTCCTGACCCAGGAATCAAACCCATTTCTCTTGTATTGGCAGGCGGGTTATTTACCACCCTCTTTTTAATTTAATTGTCTCTTGAGGAGTGATTTAGTCACTTGAGTTGTGGTCAGCTCTTTGTGACCCCATGAACTATATAGCCTGTCAGGCTCCTCTGCCCCTAGGATTTTCTAGGCAAGAATACTAGAGTGGGTTGCCATTTCTTTCTCCAGGGGATCTTCCCCATTTAGGCAACAAACCTGGGTCTCCTACATTGCAGGTGGATTCTTTACCAACTGGGCCACCAGGAAAGCCCCAGTTACTTCTCTAAAGGCCATATTTGTAAATACTTGCTGAGGTCCTGGGGCTCAAGCCTTCAAGTTTGGATTTAGGTGGGTACATAATTCAACCCCTGCACCAGGATATGGCAACACACTTCAGTATTCTTGCCTGGAGAATCCAATGGACAGAGGAGCCTGGCGGGCTACAGTATGAACTGTATGGAATAGGACATGACTGAAGCAACTTAGCATGCACACATGCACAATTCTACCCATGATGCTGACACTGTCAATCTGTGGGCCGCCAGGAAGAAGCATGCGCAACAAAACTTGACCAGTCTTCCCTCCAGCCCACTGGATGCAGGTGGCTCACACTGGCCAACCCCAGATAGAAGCTGGAAGCAAGGGAGACTGTGTGATGGTCACCCTGAAGGTCAGTCTCATAAAATACAGAGAGTTACAAAGAGTAATCTGGAGGAGCAAACAGTGCTGAACTTAGAACACAGATTTCATTGATCTATAGAGTTATAAATAATTTAACAAAGAAGCAAAGAAGCTAGACAAATCAGTGTATTTGACTTTGTGGATTGCAAAAGAGATGTTGGTTTCAGAGAACGGCTATTAGGTTTGGCTTTGTGGAAACAGTTTGAAAATCTTGCATAGCACTAGTCCTCATGAGAATTAGAAAAAGACATCCCTGTGGGCAGACACATTGGAGGAAAAAAAGACTTCAACTGGATCGAGTGGTTGTTTTGGTGAGCTTGTCATTTACCCTCCTTAGTCAAACACTCCCTGCATGGCTCTGTGCAGCCACCCTTACCACGGACTCCGATTCAGAGCCTGTGTGCCCTGGGCCCCTCATTCCAGCTCTTCATCATGAAGAACTGGACGGATGAATTTTGATGTCACCTCTTGCTACACCCTGCAAAGTAGCATCCTTCTAGTTCACATGGGAAGAATCATTAAGCTATAGAAAAAATTCAAATCTATCCACTGGCTGTTTTATTAAATCAAGTCCCCTTTGCTGGCAGTTTCTGGCTGACTTGAACTTATTTGGTGGATGTTCCATCTAATGGGAGCCTTTAGTGTCATTTAGATAATTGTTCCTTGTTAGCACACTGGTCACCCCATTTTAAGGGTTTGGGATTACTAATAAACATGAAATTTGCATATAATCATTGGATTTTATTACCCATAAGGCAGAATATAGTGTACAATGAAAAAGCTGTGCTCTGCACAACTCCAGGGGGTGCCATCCACATAGTCATTGCAGATTTATATGGTTATTTTGACAATTTTCTGGCAGATGATGGTACAGAGTTCTAAGAACTGGGTACCTCCTGCGTCTCCAGTTGTTACAGAGTTGCTGGTTGGGCAAGAGGCAGATTAGGTAGCTGGGTGTAGGGACTCCACTGGGCACTGGAGAGGGGTGGGGAAAGGGAAGGACCCAGTGAAGACTAAGATATGGTCCACACTTCTCCATACAGTGAAGAGGAGGAGGAAACCTGGGTGCCGCCCTCAGCCCCAGCTGTAGAATAATGCCCACCTCCACCTCCACTGCTCCCCCTCACCCCCACTGCCCACCCGCCTCCCTCTCAAATGCTGTCTGTGATTGAGGAGTGAAAGGTCTGGAAAAAGAGCACGCCACACCCCACACTGGTGGTGGCACATGAGACTTCTGCAGCTTTTCTTTGTGCTGGAAGGGCTGAGACTTGGAGGGAACTGTGAGAGCCACTGGCCAGCCAGGACAGGAGGAGAACTGCTGAGGCTGAGGAGAGGGAGCCAGTGGGAACTGGGGTGGAGGGTGACGAGGGCTGGCCCAGCCGCAGCCTGGTGTGTTTCACAGTTCCCATGGACGTCTGTGGATGCCACAGAAACATCTGAGGCTCTGGGATACCCTACGGAGGAATGACATCCTTGCTTAGTTAAGCCTTGTTCCTTCTTTTCGAGAGAAAGAAGGGGAGCTATTTTTTAGTGTTCACAGCTGAGAAGCAAACACAGCTCTACATGGGGGGCTATAGTGGTTCTGTCTTGACCCTCACCTTCCAAGTCCTGTGAGGGCTAGACCCCTCGGCAGTGGGTCCCCATCCTCCCTGACCTTTGCCAGTACTCACCTCTCAACCCCTGGACTCTAACTCGAAGTTCTTGTTTTTTGCCTTGTTTTATTTTAAATCTCAAGTAGAAGTATTCTTTGCATGAAAGACAGTTATTTCATCTAATCTCAGGGTCAGTGATGACCACTTTGAAAACATTTTGGCATTATCCTATAAGGCTGAAGCTAGGCATAACCCATGATTCAGCAACTCTACTCCTGGGCATATATGCGTTTAGTAGCTCAGTGGTGTCCACCTCTTTGTGACTGTTTGGACAGTAGCCCGCTAGGCTCTTCAGTCCATGGGATTTTTCAGGCAACAATACTAGATTGGGTTGCCATTTCCTCCTTCAGGGGATCGTCCTGACCCAGGGATCAAACCTGCATCTCCTGGGTCTTCTGCATTGCAGGCAGATTCTTTACCCACTGAGCCATCAGGGAAGCTGGGCATATACCTTGCAGAGAACAGGCACAGATGCACTGAGCATTTTCATCATAGCATGTTCAGAATAGCCAAGTGCTCCCATGTCTATCAAAAATAAAATACTCTGGTATATTTATACAATGAACTACTATGTAATGATAAAAATAAGCAAATTACAGCTAAGCAAAAATGCATGATTAAGTCTTCAAGATATAACATTGAGCAAACATGTCAGATACAATAAAATATTGAATGTACAATTCCATTTATACACAATTCAAATAAAGACAAAACTAAACATTTTAGGGAAGCTTATTTAGGTGATATAATCATAAAGAAAACTGAGGACATGAACAATATAGTCTGTGTAGTGTTACCTGGCCTTCCCAGGTGGTTCAGTGGTAAAGAACCCCCTTGCCAATGCAGAAGATGTGGGTTCGATCCCTGGGTTGGGAAGATCCCCTGGAGAAGGAAATGGCAAACCACCCCAGGATTCTTGCCTAGGAAATCCCATGGACAGAGGAGCCTGATGGGCTACAGTCCATGGGGTCCCAGAGTTGGACACAGCTTAGCAACTAACCAACAAGTGTTACCCGATGAGCTGAAGGAGGGTTTGATGACTGTCAGGAGGCACCATGGTGGGGGCGGCTAAGGGAAGGGGCTGAGTTCTGTTTCTCAGGCCGAGTGGTGGTTGAGGGTACTCATTTTGCTATGAGAGTTTGAGCTGTACATCTATGGCTTTGCACTTCTCTTTGCTTATTTCACAGTTGTAAAATAGTCCTAAAGAAGGCAGTTATTTATTGCCTAATTATTCTCAGGGAGTTTAGGTACTGAGTTGAATAAAAGCAAAATAGAAGTTATCCTTATTCCTTGGAAGAAAAGTTATGACCACCTAGATAGCATATTCAAAAGCAGAGACATTACTTTGCCAACTAAGGTCCGTCTAGTCAAGGCTATGGTTTTTCCAGTAGTCATGTACAGATGTGAGAGTTGGACTGTGAAGAAGGCTGAGTGCCGAAGAATTGATGCTTTTGAACTGTGGTGCTGAAGAAGACTCTTGCGAGTCCCTTGGACTGCAAGGAGATCCAACCAGTCCATTCTGAAGGAGATCAATCCTGGGATTTCTTTGGAAGGAATGATGCTGAGGCTGAAACTCCAGTACTTTGGCCATCTCATGCAAAGAGTTGACTCATTGGAAAAGACCCTGATGCTGGGAGGGATTGGGGGCAGGAGAAGAAGGGGATGACAGAAGATGAGATGGCTGGATGGCATCACTGACTCGATGGACATGAGTTTGAGTGAACTCCGGGAGCTGGTAATGGACAGGGAGGCCTGGCGTGCCTGCGATTCATGGGGTTGCAAAGAGTCAGACACGATTGAGCGACTGAACTGAACTGAACTGAGAAGTTATCCAGGTTGGGGAGGCCATCCTAGGAGTGAGAGGAGAAGGGGTAAAGGTGCAGAGTACAGAAAGCTTCTGAGATTTTAAAGTTCAAGTTGGGAGTATGGCTGGAGGTGAGACCCCAGGGATGGTGGAAATGAGGTCGTGAGGGAGCCAGGCATTTCGACTTGGTGGTCTGTGGAAGAATCTCAAGCAGAAGAATGAAATTTCAAGAAGAGGAGGCCTGTCAACAGTGCTAAGTGCAGGCAGGATCATTCAGATCAGGATTGAAAGTCCTCTGACTCCTATCCCGCTGGGATGAGAACAGTGCAGTGGAGAGCTGGGGCAGACCCCAGGCCACAGTAGGATGAGGTGGGAGCCGAGACTGGAAGTAGAGACCATCATCCTGGCCAATGCTGCTGGAAGGGCCAATTGGAGAAAAAGAAATGAGATGGTTTAGACTGGCGAATTCACTCTTTCTCCATGACCATAAAAGGTGGTAGTTCTTTTCGTTCTCAAAAACTCAAAAGTATTTGTTTCAGAGACTTCAGAATTAACTCATGGGTAATGAGATGATTCACCTTTAAGAAATTATTCTGGTGGTTTGTGACGTTGGACTGGATTCACTATTGAAGCGCTGGAAAAATGCCTGGGAAAATCAGGGGGTTGCTGCACTGGAGTTTCTACAGGATGGTGGATTTGGGGCCTCAGAGATGCCAACTCAGTGTGGGCATCTTAGAAGTCTCTCTCTCCCACAATGTACTGCACACCGAATTTGGTGGCTGAGAGCTTGTGAGAAACCAGCTGTTCACCAACCAAGTCCTCAGGGACAGCTTAGAGGTCAGTAATGTCAATCACTGGAATTCATCTTATCTTCCTTTTTTCTCCTCTGGTCAAACTGTCTAATATTAGTTTTCCTACCTAGGACCCTTTCTTTTTTTTTCTTTTAAACTGATTTTCTGGTTGGTAGGTAGATTATTATGATTTTTAAAAATTATTTATTTTAATTGGAGGATAATTGCTCTATAATATTGTGTTGGTTTCTGTCACACATTCCCTGAGTCACGATTTTCTTCTTCCTCTCTTTCTCTTCTTTCTGCCATCCTCTCGTGTCTCTCTGTATGTCTCTTTGTGGCTTTTCCACTGGTGTGCTGCAGTCCACGGGGTGGCAAAGAGTCAGACACAACTTGGGGACTAAACAACTACAACAAAAACAATTTTCCTGTTCTTCAACTTTCTGTTTCAAGCCTTTTACCATGTTCCATCTGACAGTGGGAGGAAAGCAGATGTCCCTGGGGCAAATTTAGGGCATCACAGAGGCCCCCTTCCCCTGGAGAGCACTCACCCTCTATGGCAGAATGACAATGCCTGTCCCCCCGACGTTGGTTCTTTCTCCCTCTGGGCAGAGTAGAAGAACCAACTTCCTTCCCACCACCGACTCCCAGGCAGAGGGAGGTGTGACAGCCTGAGCAGGAGGGCAAGGCTGAGGCACCTGTCTGGCCGAGAGGGTGTCAGAGACGGGAGGTTGGTCACACACTGGGGATCTGATCAGATGAGTACGTGTATCAAGGAGTTGGAAGCCAGGTTCCTTGATGTCAGAAAAGAGCCTTACAAATAAGGGAAAATGAATGCTGTCATGTTGGATTAGACTTGGAGGTCTGGATGTGCAGATGTATGTTTTTCCATATGTAGAGATTATGGAGTAAATGCAGATGTAAATGTGTGTTGCACACCTACACACACACACACTGTACACATACTCTTTAACCCTATTCACTGATGCAGCTGGAGAACACTGACATATCAGTAGCAAATAGAATATCTAGTACCCAAATCTTACCTTTCAAACACCATTCTCTGCTAAAAGGAACTGAGAGTCTTTGGAAAAATGGCTGAATCCAGGACTGGAACAGGGAGAGTTCAAGGTGAACTTGGAACATCTGGTGGAGCCAGCAAGCAAGAAAATGCTTAAAGAATCATGGGGACCCATCTTTTAAAAAAAATAAGCTGGCTTGCAGGAGTTAGAGTTCCCACTTGCCAAGTTAGGGACAATTTGAGCATCAAAATGAGGGATGATTGTAATGGATTAGAACTCACTGAACAAAAAGAAAACCCTGAGTCCATACTTAGAGAAATAAATCAATGAATAAATTCAAGTTTGAGGAAGTTTAGCATATTGACATGTTTCAAAATATCTCCCCACAAACTAATTATTAATTGCAAAGTGGGAAGTAGTAACTATACAGGGGAGACACCTGGGAGACACCACTTTAACTAAGCGATCAAAGGGAACATCATCAATAAAGAGACAAATTGAAATCATGCACCTCCCAGAGGGACGCAGTGAGGAGAGCACAGCTCCATTTTGGTGATATTTCTGCCGAAGGGGAAGAACCACACAGAACCGCCCAGCAAACCAATCTGAGGACACTCTGCAAAATAACCCGCCTGGGATCTTCAATTGGTCAACTAAAGACCGAGGAGATATTTCAGACGAAAGGAAACTAAAGGAACACAGATGACTAAAGTCACTGCATGATTTCAAATTGGATCTCTTTACTACAAAGGCATTACTGGAATACTTAGTGATGTATCAGCAAGACTTTCCTTATTTTGCTGGTTGTACTGTGATCATGCAGGAGAATATCCTTGTGTGTAGAGGGTCATGGAGCATTGGGTTGATAATTTGCTTTTTAAAAAAAATGTTTATTTATTTATAAATAGACATTTCTCCAAAGAAGACATATGGATGGCTAACAAACACATGAAAAGATGCTCAACATCTCTCATTATCAGAGAAATGCAAATCAAGACCACAATGAGGTACCATTTCACACCAGTCAGAATGGCTGCAATTTAAAAGTCTACAAACAATAAATGCTGGAGAGGGTGTGGAGAAAAGGGAACCCTCTTACACTGTTGGTGGGAATGCAAACTAGTACAGCTACTATGGAGAACAGTGTGGAGATTCCTTAAAAAATTGGAAATAGAACTGCCTTATGACCCAGCAATCCCACTGTTGGGCATAAACACTGAGGAAACCAGAATTGAAAGAGACACATGTACCCCAGTGTTCGTTGCAGCACTGTTTATAATAGCCAGGACATGGAAGCAACCTAGATGTTCATCAGCAGATGAATGGATAAGAAAGCTGTGGTACATATACACAATGGAGCATTACTCAGCCATTAAAAAGAATACATTTGAATCAGTTCTAAAGAGGTGGATGAAACTGGAGCTGATTATACAGAGTGAAGTAAGCCACAAAGAAAAACACCAATACAGTATACTAACACATATATGTGGAATTTAGAAAGATGGTAATGATAACCCTGTTTATGTGTTTTTTTGTTAATTAATTTAAAAAAGAAAGAATAAAAAATAATGTTTATTTTTGGCTGTACTGGGTCTTTGCTGCTCTGTGTGAGCTTTCTCTAGTTGCAACAAACAGGGGTTCCACTCTAGTCATGGTGTGCTGGCTTCTCTTGGTGCAGAGCATGGCCTCTAGGGCACATGGGCTCCATAGTGGTGGTGCATAGGCATAGTTGCTCTGCAGCATGTGATCTTCCCGGGTCGGATCAAACCTGTGTCTCCTGCATCGGCAGGGGGATTCTCTACCACTGAGCCACCAGAGAAGCCCCGATAATCTGCTTTTGAATAAGTCAGGATAAAAGCTTTTTGGCACTGTACTTGCAATTTTATGTTTCAAAAAAGTTTTTTTTTGAAATTAAGAAACAAATTCAATGGCACCACCACTTCGGGGAAAAAGAGACAGATGTGATAAGGTAAACACAAGATTCCCACTGAGAAAACATGAGAAATTTTGTGTTCATGGGGGGCCATACAAGGCTGTACTTTGATGTCCTCCGAGTTCCCTATGCTTCCTCCTCAGCTCTCAAGGGTTCTTTGATGAAAAACTAGAGAAGCAGTATTGAGTCTTTGGAAAGTTTCAGTATTAGGTAATGGAACATGCCATGATCCTGCTTCCCAGCTCTCAGGCTTTGCCACCGTGGAGCAGCGAGTGCCTGCCCAGACCAGCCCATTCAGCCACTCCCCCCTGGGTGGGTGGGGTGGGGGGGTTCTGCTTCCGGCAGAAGGAAGAGACAAGGAAGAAATGGGCATAGGGCCTCAGGCATCACGGGGAGTGCTCAGTAAGAGGCAGGATGACTTGGGGCCAGCACCTTTTTTTCCACCGAGGGGCTGAAAGTGGAAGAGAAAGGAGCACTTGGAATACTTGTGCTGTTGCAAAGCAGAGATTTGTCTTTCAGGAGCAGAGCAATTGGCTTGGTGAGAGCGGTGAAATATACTGCATAAGAACATCTGAGAAGAGACCTAGTTGAGAACATTCATTATGTGTCTATAGCCTTCCAGAGTCACTTTCATGGACTGGTGCTTTGGGATGCTGGCCTTGGCATTCATTGAGGGGCCCTACCTGAAACCACCTTGGGAAAGTGCGATTGTATTGGCACAGAAAGGCGGTGGAAAACTCCGCCCAGTGCTTCCTTCAGGCGTTCCTTCTAAATCTAGTAAATGCCTTTTCCCAGAGGATCTGGTAGTCTTGTACTCTTCGACTAGATGTGTGTACCTTTCTTCCTTTTCACTCTGGCTGCCAGGAAACTCAAAACCATTGACTTTCAACTATAGGGATGACGGAGGCCTTTTGGCTTGCAGAGCTACATCCTATGCTCTCCTTGTCTCTTTTCACAGTTAATGTCCCAAGCTCTGATTTTTACATTTGTTTTGTTGTGTTTCTGGTAAGTTGTTTCAAACCTTTGTAAAAATAAAAGTTTGTAAAACAAACAGAGACAGACAGAAGAATCACTGGGAGAGTGAAAGTTGAGGGAAACAAAATTTTCTCTATAAAACTGAGTTAAACATTAGGAAGAAAATCACGCATATAGCAAGAACAGAAGTTCCTTTGGTTATTTATTAGGCAAGGAGGCCAGGAATAATACACGTAACTATTCTGCATATGTCAAAGCAACGTGTAACAAAGTGGATACGATGAGACTGCTGGCTAGATATCTGTGAAAAGTCAAAAGTATGAGTTCTCAAGACAACAATGGACATGGGAGGGATGGCTAGAAAACTACACAGGTGATTACAAATCCGCAGTCTTGTGTGTGCAGAATACTTGACCAAGGCGGGTAAGAGAAGATGACACTATTAGGAAACATATTACACTTCATTGTTAACCACAAAACAAAACATGATGATACTTTCTTGTTACACATCCCAAGACTTTCAGAGCAGGAGTGATGGAAAGTCCACGCTTAGGACATCTGCTCCCAGTCTCACTCTGCAAGGCCAGAGCTACAACAGACTTCACTTGTCTGCCTGACAATTTCATGTCAGAAGGCAGAGGAACTAGGCTGGAAATGGCTGCTTTGGAGTAAATTCTTATCAGTGAAAAAGGAACTAACTGGTTGGTAATGTGAAAATGACAAGAATCTCAGGAGAGCAAGTTTATGTGCTCATAGAACGCCCAAAGCTCTTTATTTAGATCACACTTTGGTTACTCCTCCTTGAAACAGTGTCACTTACATACCATCTCTCTACAAGAATGTCCCTTGGGGACCGGGACAACATCATGCCATCTTTGTGTCTTCTGATGTCTGGGGCAGTCCTTTTTAATGCAAGAAATTAATCGAATGCACTAAATTGCAATATAATGAACATAGCTATTTGCATAATTTCAGGATAACCTGACAAGATTCTTTTGAAACGTTTCCCCCGATTATAGAATGTTTTTATTGTAGACAACTAGAAGAATTTGGAAAAGTATGAGAAAATACAAACTTTCCCTAGTTTTTTCATCCATATGTCAGCACTTGGAAATACCTCCTTCTCATCTTTTGTAAATACTGCTTCATAATTAAGATCATACTGTATCTACAGTTCTGTGCCTGAATTCTATTTACCTTATATTCTTTTTTAAAAAAACCTTTAAAAAAAGTATCATTTTTGACCGTGTTGGCTCTCCATTGCTTTTTTGCTGGCGTCCTTTTTGCACAGCGAGCAGGGACTGCTCTCAGTTGGAGGGCGTGGGCTTCCCACTTTTTGCACAGCGAGCAGGGACTGCTCTCGGAGGGTGCGGGCTTCCCATTACAGTGGCCTCTCTTGTTGCAGAGCATCGGCTCTAGGGTGTGTGGGCTTCAGTAAGTAGCACACAGGCTCAGTAGCTGTAATTCATGGGCTCAGTTGCTCCACAGGCATGTGGAATCTTCCTGGACCAGGGATTGAACCTGTGTCCCCTGCATCGGCAGGTGGGTTTTTATTCACTGCACCACCAGGGATGTTCTTTAGATTCTGTATCTCATGCCTTGAAAACGTTTTCATTTAAAAATGACTATGGCATGTCTTTATTTGAATCAATTGTCGTGACATACACAAAACAAAACCCAAGCTTTAATTGGCTGCAAGCTTTAAGAACTGAGATGTCAAGAAGGAAATGATTTCATCTGCCACAGAGGGACAGAGTTTTCCTGGGGTTCTGGATTTTATCCCGAGTCACTGTGGTCCATCTGGAGAGTGAGCTGCCGGTGTGGAGTGTGGAGCCAGAGCTAATGAGGGACAGTTAAAGCTGCAAGGAGTGTTTAACCCAGAGATCTGTGAAGCCAGAGCTGTCCACATTTGAGGGATGACTGACTTGCCTCATTTTTTAAGATTTTTAAAGCAAATGCCATACATTAAAATAGACTTTTTTGGGTGTACAGCACTATGAATTTTAGCACATATATAGATTTGGGTAACCACCACCATCAGGATAAAAACAGGTTCTTCCTCCCCCAAACTATCCCTTCATGGCCACGGCCTCCTGTCCCCATTAACTCTGGCAATCACTGACATGTCCTCTGGCACTATGCTTTTTTCAGAAATGGGAATGACGGACTTAACTCTGTGGCATTTCAGCTGGCAGAACTAAGGCTGACTGATAGGTAGAAATTAACAAAGATGCAAACTTGACTTTTTAAGCAAGTTTGAGAGCTGGCCCAAAAAGATACAGGAAGCCAAGAAAGGTGGGAAGTGCCCCGTACCTGTACGTATTCAAGCAGAAGTGATTTCAGGAATCCTAGAGGGTAGGAGATACCTGTAGTCTCCTTTATATGTATCTTGTGCAAATGAGCAGTGGAATAACCTAGATCAAATCTCAAAACACAATAATAATAAAATGGAGCAATAGCATTAGAGCTTGTATTTAATCCAAAGCCACCTGTTTTCAATTCTGAGCAGCCCGGAGACCTGCCAGCACTTTCTTGCACTTGGAGTCATAAGGTCTGGCAAGGTTTTTGGCTCCCTCCCTGACTCCAGCTTCCTTGAATCTTAAGTCATGTAAGTTACTTGCCAGTCTCAGCAACAATGCTCTCAGAAGGGAGCTGCCAGCATTGGGCAACACTTCTTACCATTAACCCCCAGTTGAAGTAGCCTGTAATCCCCAGCGGTGTGCACACCTCAATTTCCACCAGCGGCGCCCCCTCCGAGGCTGGGGTCTCCTGCCTTCGGATCTCACATACACAGGTGAAGAGTGACAAAGTCCTCCCTCTAGTGGCTTACGTGGGAACACTCCCGGGCCCTGTTAAGATCCAGAGCATCCCGATGGGAGACAATCTGGAGCCATTCCACAGGACTGAAATTCCATTGCCTGGCCAAGATCACCCACAGGAAGGATGGGCGCACAGCACCACCCCCTAGCTGTGCGCTGGACCCCCTGGGCATTGGCCTGCAGCCTGCCCGGGCGGCCCAGGGGGGACGCCAGTGTCCGCCTACTCCCTTGCTTATCTCATCACATTGCTATTCAAGGGGAAGAAACTGCTCGGCTTTTCTTTAACTCTGGCTCTGAGATTTCCTGCTTCACCTACTTGTCATCTTCTGAAGCTTTTCGTGAATTGTGGGAGGAGGGTGGTGGTGACTAGTCTGTGATCTTTATCCAAGGCCCCTGGATCTTCTCCTTTTTGGCTATTTCGGTGGAATGAGGCTATTGCGGTCTCATTTGAACATTTTTCAGTCCCTGCTCAGGCTGGGAGGCATGGCCTTTCCGTGTGACTTTTTAAGCAGCATTTATGAAATTTGAGAGGAGGTGGAATGCAGGCTCCAGTGGATATACCCTGCTCCACTGCCCTTGAAAGGCATGGGAGGAAACAGGGCTCCCATCCACCACTGCTCTCTCATTTTGGCCCATAAAGAGGGAAGGAGGCACACCAGGGAGCTGCTGCCAGTTTCCTCCCTGCCTTCCAAGGCAAGAATTCCACCCCACTACTTGGACCCTGGCCCCTGATGATGGCCCGAGGAACCTGGGGTTAATCCCCAGGGGTGCCACAGGTCCTCTTTCTGTGTGTAAGCGATAGCTCCTTTTTTATTCATCAGCAATCTGGCTTGCTCGGCCCTGTTGCTCAGATAGAAAAGCTGCTCTGAAAAAGCATTTATCAGTTTCTGTATGAATGACAGCCCCTGGGTGTCCCAGGACTCCAATGACATGAGCCATCTTAAAATAATAAAAATGAGGTTAACAAAACCTAAGGAGGCCAGTAGTATTTTTTTCCTGTCTCTGGCCGGTGGTCCTATGAAGAAGCATGGGGACACCAAGAACATGAGATCACACTGTTTACATTCTTGGTAGCTTGCCTTCATCTCAACGAGGCCACACTTTGCTCCGGCCCCGACATCTTCCCCTCTGATGCACTGGTTATCATCAGAGAACCTGGCTTCCTTTACTCAAGGAGCCAGAGAGTACTGGGGCTTTCTCGGCTCTGGCAAGTGAAGTGCTCTAAACCTCTTGTATTTAATTCACATATCACATTGCATTGGAGGCAGACAGAAATGGGAGGCTACGGATATTTTTCTTGCCCATTCCTTTCATCAGGACAGAGTCACTGGGCAGCAGAAAAAGAAACCTTTATAACTACACTAAAATATTTCATTTACCTTGGGTAAAAGTCAAGTTCTTATACTAAGAGTCTCTCATAAAGCATGTCAGCGTGGGAAAGAGAGTCGTGTCTTTCCTCCATGAATGTTGCACCAGAGCCTCCTACTGGGCACAGCCAAGTGAGGTCACTAAAGGAGGCCCAAGTCATCAAGGCAGGGGTAAGACCATCTTGAAATCCTTACCTGTGAACCTGCTTATTAAACAGTGACAGTTTTTATTCTGCCCCCCTTGCTGGGCAATGACAGCACCAGTCAAAAGGTAGCAGGAAGGAAGGAGGAAAGGGATATGGTTCTTTGACCTTTAAGGACGGACCAAAGGTGGAATTTGCCAAGGGGAAACGTGGTGAGCTAATGGTTGTCCTTGTGTCCATGAACTGAAATAGCCAAAAATGAGACGGTGGGATGGTTTTTCCAATTCTTTTAAAGGAAATGTATTTTGAATACGTACTGAATCTAAAATAATTTTCAACTCAATTTCCAACCAATTCACTGAACTGAAGGAAGAGATCAGAAATGAAATGAAATTCTGATATACATTTAATCTAACCTAAAAAGAAACTGACAGGAAAAATAAAATTTCAGATGTTTTTTATTCAAAGGTTTTCAAAAGAAATAAAACAGAAAAAAGCTAACAATCTGATCAAATGTACAGTTCAAAAATGTCTTTTGGCGTTTAACAACAAGTCCTAGGAAAGAAAACTACAGAGTTATCTTGAACCGGACAAATAAGTTACCACTGGCAAGTTTGTGGCACTAGTAAAACAAAAATAAAAAATTAACTCTCTTGATCATATAGATATCTCTATGAAAATCTTTTTTTTTCAATCTGTACAAAAGGTCTTTCTTCATAAATTAATTTTTTTATAATTTAATGGCTGTCTACTATGTGATGTTTAACTGATTTTTTTTTTCTTTTTTTATGTACAGAGGTTATGTTTCCCAAATCTTACCCAGACGAGTATGGCACTTAGTTCAGACATTTCTAGCAGCAGGTTTTCCCTCCTCTCTAACTGAGCTATCAAATTTCTGTCTTAACTAATGCAAAAATATCAAGTAGTGAGAGACCCAGGTTTATAACGTACTAGGTACAAAGAGGGTGCTGCGTTCGGTCTGGACTTTCACAAAGCAGTAATATTCCAGGGAGCATAGAACCAATAATACCACAACTTTAAAAAAAGGAAACAAAAACAAAAACAAAAACACATTTCTCTTATGACTATGTAATTTTCACTAGAATCTACACTTCTCAGAGCAGCAAGGACTTTTGAAACTATGAAATGTCACTGACATCTATAATCAAATACAAGCATAAATTTTAAGAACTAAAAAATACTCGAAAGAAATAACTGCTTAGGCCTAGCTCCTGAGCTAGGAAGGATTTGGTCTGTGGAAACAGGGAGGGCCAGCAACCTGTCCCAGCACAAAAGAAAATAGACTCTGAGGTAGATAACTGATCACACACAGTTGACCAGACAAGTACACAGTTTTGGAAGACAACTTAATTTACCATTGCTTTTCAAACATACGCAATTGTCTTAATAAAAGAGCTTTAATAACAGTGAATTATCTTCTAGGTACTAAAGTAGAAATAACTGTGTATTTATGAATCAGGAATTTCATAGTTTCAAAATTGGTTTTTCTTTACACTGAACACTTGTAGTGATGATGTAAAGTGTGGCACTGCTTGGATCCAAATCTTCCTTCACGCTTTTTTGTTTGTGTGTGTCCATACATCAATTAAAATTAGAAAACCTAAATGCAAAGGTACAAAAAAGGCACATTCTCCTAACCGCAAACTGGTCCGGCAAAAATAAAGAGCACAGAAGATGTGATGCTGAGACTAGTTGGAGCTACTGGTTACTGGCTCTTCGGTCTTTGGTGAAGTTACCTTTAAAAGTGCCAAGTAATTTTTATTTCTCAAATTTACGTAATAGAGAGAGCTAGTAGCCAATCATTTTGCTTCTATTCATATCTCAGCTTTATGTTTGAAGATAAATCCTTACTTTCAGCTTTTGCCATTTAGTTGCAATAGCAACATTTTTTCCCCTCGGTTTGCCAGATCTCAGGCGTCATTCTCATTCTAAAGCACTATCATTAGCATAAAGGAAGGACAAAACATTCGGTGACTCCCCTCCCCCGCCCCCCACCCCCTGCCCCAACGCTACCTACACTAAATCTAGAACATCAAGTTAGGTTTTTTTTTTTTTCCTGAAAAAAGGCAAAAAAGACTTTACATTGCATCATACAGCAGATATCCTAAATCAGTCAAACTATCAGAGGAAACTGTTGGCGCACAGCCTTACAAACAATTCACCCTATTAAAAGTTCCCCAGTCAGAAAATGTGTTTCACACAAAACAGTTTTCCCTTCTTGCATTTCACTACCTTACACATTATGTGAAAAATCATTAAAAACACCTACTACATATTTAAAAAAGCCAAAATTTCAGCAACTTTTATTGACTACCTTTTAAAAGCCCTATGCTGCTGTTTTACAAGGCATAATAGACCAGCCCATTTGGTCAAAGCATTCTACATCATTAGTTTGAACTAACTTTTACTGAAACAGCTACAGCATCAAAAGAGTTAAGGCAAATTGGAATTCATAGAAAAGGATAAGACACTTCACACGACGTGGGAAGGAAAACGGAAAGCTAAGAAAAGAGACACTGGCGGTAACACTCTCACTGCAAGCACAGAACACCAGGGGTGAAGTCGGACTATTTAAACGTCAGAAAGCCCATTTCATACAGCGGAAAAAAACACAAACGAAATACAAAATGAACAAAACCACAAGAATCCGGTCATGCACTTGAGTAAGTCTTCATGGTCTTTGTGCATACCCAGAGAATTGAAGTTTTCTTTTCTTTTTTTTTTTTTCCCTTTTTTCTTTTTTTTTCTTTTTTTTTGCATCATAACATTTGATAAAAATCTTTTGTTTTTTTTTTTTTTGCTTATTTTTTTGTTTTTTTGTTTTTTACTAAAATAAACCTGTTCAGGGGAACAGCTACTAGATGAATTTAAGGGTTTTATGCACCTTATAGAACTTATAGCAAAAATAGTTTTAGTTGATTTCATTATAAATAACGTTTTCAAGAACCTGTGCAAAACTGTCAATAATTTCCTAAAGCACAATTGATCAGAAAAATCCATGATTGTTCAGCCTTCACAACCTTCTTCATATAAGAACACCCTTCTGTACATCTGGAAGAGAAAAATATAAAAAACAAATGCTCTTGTAACAGTTGGTGTAACAGACCATTGAGCTTTGTCATCTCTTTCTTGCTTTAAAGACATGTATGTTTGAGAAAGGATCTGCTCTGGTGGTAGGTCAGTAAATGCAAATTCTGGAACTGAGGGTCACTGTCTATGTCCCGAGTCCACCTTTCAAATCTGAGACCAGGGCAATCTAGAAACCCAAGTGCTCTATGTTCCACACAGTTGTTCAATGTAATCTGCATGGCAGAGGGACAAGTTTTGAGATATGTGGTTCAAGTGAGAGTAGGGAAGCAATCTATCAATCTAAGGATGCTCACATCTGATTCTGTCAAGATACTGCTAGTCTTGTAACGCTAGACTAAGCAAAATCTTCCACTGTTTCTCCTTCAGTCTGTGAGCATTAAAATAATAGGATATATACATATATAGGTATATACTCTCTCACACACACATATCTATCTATCTATCTATATATATATAAATGTAGGACAAATTTGGTACCTGGTATTCTCTGAGTATGTTACTGATTTTGGAGGCAGATAGGGAAGGAGAGACAGCAAACACACATTTGACTTCAATATAAGGCACTGTGTTCTTTTTGGACAGAATACTTAATTTACAAGACCACAAAACCACTGATTTTAAGATTTCAGTAACAGTGGATTCCCCTGCCATGACTGAAGCAGCGTGACCAGACCTGAGTTGTTCTAAGTACCATTCTGATAAAATCATCACAGCCTTTCCTTGACTTGAGCCCTACAGTGATGGAGATTGTTCCCTCATACCTCACAGTTACTTATTGGGTTGAAAGGTATATGGAGAATGGTCATTAGACGTCTCCACAGTCACCTGCTGCTGACCACTCGCCTCCTACAACAAAGCAGAACAGATGAGACATGTGAGCAATGAAATCCAAACTCTACTAACCAGATTGGACTGAGTCCCACATCGTAGAGACAAGCACTGCTTACAAGTGATTTTCTTAATGTCATATAGAGCCTTCAAGGTTAATTACTTCCCTAAGGAGTTTAAGTGTCTGATAGACCCAAAGAACCTCTTCCAACTTGTATGAGTTATCTCTTCACATCAAACTACAATTTATTAAACAAATCTCTTATCCTCTGGGGCTAGAAGTGACTTGGACCTCAGTAATTTCAGATTTTACAATCTGAAATATACTACGCATATGCTGTGTATCACCGATGATAGTGGGGTCTCAGATTGTACCTTATGATCAAACACATTAACAGGTCTGTGCTGACAAGTATGAAGATACAGTGTAAATGGGGCAAAGATCTTGTCTTGGGTCAGTTCAGCTGGGCTTCTGCCACAGGTCAGGTTTTTCCTGAAGTAGTTACAAAGAAAATTCTTAAGATTTGTTTGTTTCAGCACTGCAGATATGGATTGTGGGTTCCAGTAACTGTGGTTGCCAATAACTGCACAAATTTAAATCATTTAGAGGCAAACAAAGCAAAACAAAAAACCCTACCTCCTTTGTAATTCAGCCACAATCCCAGGGCTGTTTTTGGAATTGGAACCTATGGGATGTGACTAGCTGATGGCATCGACTGGGTAGATAAATTTCCTTAGAATTTCAAGGATACTTTGCAGGAAAACACTATGCTTTCTGCCCAACTTGAATTCAAATGTCAGGTTTCTTCCATATTAATATCATACCAGTATCTTCCATAACAAGAACTAAGAGTTATTTAGCTCTATTAAGTCTTCTACAAAAACAGGTATGGTTTGTTTTTTATCCCTGTTAAATTCTGAAATATTTTTTCCAAGTATTTAATTATAACAGATTTTTATAATGATTATTATTGATATAATCTCTGGTACCAGGACTGCAAACTCCAGCTTTATCTTAATTTGCCTGGAAGTATCATTTTAGAGGAGAGAGGATAGAGACTTGAGGGGGTAATGAAATGTGCTACAAGCTTATAAAATATTAAAATATTTCAGGGAGCCCTGTGGGTGTGGCTTGGATATTGCTATGCTAATCTGTATGCAGAGAATTATATTTCATAGCTGAAAACAACTCTAAGCCTACACTTCCTCTAAACTCAGTTCTTTATGTACGTTTCACTTTTGATTTGATTCTTCCTTGAGTTCTGATTTACCCACTTTTGAAACTACTCACTGCCATAATGGCCACTGGATGGTGTGTACCAACCTCCACAGGAACTGCCGCCGTCTGCACATGTGTGTACTGTGGCAAGTAGGCCCCTTGCATAGCTGATGTGGCAGGCATGTACTGGAAAGAAGAATATGGTCAGGGTGGCCAATGACAAGCCATGGGTGAAGATCATTACAGTTTCTCATCCTCAATAATTCAATATCACTAATGTGCTATTTTAATCTAGAAGATCTCTCCCTCAAAAAACCTCATTCATTTACAGCAGCTGCCTGAATTAGAACTGTTCCCGTAAGTGGAGACCGAAGAAGTAAATGCCTTAGATCTTCAGCAGGTCACTGAAAAATGGGGAAAAATGGAAAATGGACCCTTGCTTTCCTGATGCTGAAAATTACCCTTCTCCAAAGGCAGGAGAGATTTCTCATTCGATGTATGTGGCCCTGGTTTGGCCTTGATGAGCTGCTGCTGTTTGCTGTGAACGTAAGCAAAGAATATACTACCCTTTGTTCTAATAAGTCACCACAGGTATGGTCTCAATTAAAAGCCTTTGGTCATCTTACCATCTAAATGCTACACATATCAAACCTGGAAATTAATCTGATATCAGCTCAACTCCATACCCAACGGCAACCCTGGACTTGGGGAAAGTCAATACTACGATTGTGATTCAGTGCCCCTAAAACCCATACAAGTGGAAGTAAGTGGGGAAAAATCCCCTGCCTTTATTACCATGTATCACCTTCATCTTTGGCTTCATGGGACCAGGTCTGCCAGTGTGAATGAATGATACCAGTTACTAGGGCTACCAGTGATTTTGTTTGGATGCTATATTCTGATACAGGAGAGACAGATAGCCAGAGGACAGACTTTTAGTTCATCAGTTAATCAAGAAATCTCTGAGTATTTACTATGTGGAAGGCAATGTGGGAGGTGAGAGGGGATCAGATATAACCTCTGACATTATAGAGCCTATAACTGATAAGGAAAACCAGGCTACACGAATTTAGCCTCCTCTGTAAGCTGAGACACATGATATTAATTTGCCACCTACTGTTCCGGTGCTGCCAAGTGACAGATGACTCATTTGCTGGGCCAGAGGGCTGATCATAGACGCAGGCTGTAGTGACATGGTATGCTCCATGGAGGGAGTTAACACGGCACCCTGGGGAGTCAGACAGAGCAAGTGAGACACACTGAGGGCGGAGGGGAATTCTGGAACCACCTTTTCCATAGGAAATGGCTTAGCCTGCTGCAGAACATGAAGCAAAAATAACCTCCCTTCAAACTTGTAAACTGTCATATGCGATTTCTTAAAAATCGTCTGGATTGTGCTAAGACTTGTAAAATCTTTGTTTAGCTGCATGTGAGATCTAGCTCTCTGGCCAGGGATCAAATCCAGGTCCCCTGCATTGGGAACATGGAGCCTCAGCCACTGGACCACCAGGTAAGTCTCCCTGAGACTTTTCTAAAGAGCACTCACTTCATAGAAATACCTTTCTATTAAATACCGCTCCCTTTCTCTTCACTTAACTGTAAAGCAAGCTAGTCCATGGGAGGACTATGTGCTGTGACAGGAAAACAAACTACTTTGGGCTGGTCAGGGTTACAAAATACTCAATTCATTTTTAAAGTAAATGACAGCTGATGTTTTATGCAGTCACAACACAATATACTATACTGCATATTATAAATACAGCGTCTTATTTAAAAATGTTAAAAAAAAATAGTCATTTGATTCAAGGTCAGGCTGTTAGGGTCAAGATCACAGTCTTCATTCACTCAGTGTTTCTCAGAACTTGCAACTGTAATTTGGTGCCAGGGGAGGGAAGCAGATTCAGATATAATTAATAATCTAATTTCAGAATCTTTGACTTCACTGGAAAAAATTCTGGTCTTCAAAAACAAAATTAAACATAGCTGTAAAGCAATTACCTTCCAATTAAAAATAAATAAATAAAATTAAATTAAATATAGCTAAAAACACAGAGGAGGGGTGAAAAAAATCACTCATATAACCCAGCCAGTCTCTAATACATGGCTGTTAGCATTGTCTGGGTAGCACTGCATGGATTCTGGCTTCCACATATTTTTACAGAGTTGCAACCAGGTTCATATGAAATACGAAACTACTTCATATCATGGGTTTTGCTTTTTAACTTAACATTCCATTATCAGTATTTACCTAACTTACTGCCTTGCTCTCATTATCATCTTTAATGATTACTTAATGGCACCCTGATTGTATATGAAATTCAATTAGATCTATTTCTGGAGTTTTGCATCTTCTCTAATTTATCCCATTGTAACATTCTTACAGATTATCGCATTCCTCTCACTTCTGCAATCACCCAATTACCTGAGGATGCAATTACTCTGATACATCACACAATTATTAATGTTAGGTTTTTGGTATCACTGGGACTGACTCATCATCTCTTAAAAACAGTTATTTATTGATAGTTAGATACACAATTGAGGATAAAAGCTGATATGCAGGAACTTTAGTGCTAGTCTCAGGCAGTCTAAATCTGGGTGCGGAGCAGGAATGACTTCTCAGGTGGGTCCTTCTGCACACACTACTGCTGTCTCAGCACACACTACAGCTGTCTCAGTGGTGTTCAACTAAGAGATGTGCTGCCTGTCTCTAATAGGTAAGCTCTCCTCCCTCCAGGAGAAGAGTGCCAAAGGATGCAGATTCATGTCAGAGATAGTAGTTGCGTGAAAGTCATTCGGTCGTGTCCGACTCTTTGTGACCCCAAGGACTACACAGTCCATGGAATTCTCCAGGCCAGAAAACTGGAGTGGGTAGCCTTTCCCTTCTCCAGGAGATCTTCCCAACCCAGGGATCGAACCCAGGTCTCCCACATTGCAGGTGGATTCTTTACCAGCTGAGCCACATGGGAAGCCCAAGAATACTGGAGTGGGTAGCCTATCCCTTCTCCAGCGGATCCTCCCAACCAAGGAATCAAACCCGAATCTCCTGCATTGTAGGCCGATTCTTTACCAGCTGAGCTACCAGGGAAGCCCATGTCAGAGATCACTTGATATTAATATATTTCATAAGAATTTTTTCCCTTAAAAAATTTTTAATGTGCATCATTCAAAAGTGAGTGGTAACATGAAATGACTCAGAAGACTATAAAATTCAGGAGTTGCCTGCTGCTCTTCCTCATTCATCTGTAGGAACTATTGTCCTAGAAAGCCCCCAGATGAAAAGTGAGCTGATCTCTAGCATTCCCGAATAGGACAGCACAGAGTACCTGGGATGTAGACTGCCATGGGCGTTTGTGTGGCTTAGTGGGTGGATGTGCGTAGATGCATGTGTGGGTGTGTAGAAACATATGTGTGCATGTTTATACAGACAATATAACACATATAGATACACCATCAGAGAGCCCCTCTCCTGTGTTATCAACTACACATGCTTTCTCTCCTTCAAAGTCATCTCAGCAACTTCCTGTTCAGAACGTGTCCCTGTTCTGCTGTTTCACATGCCTGGTCTAACACTGCGTAGTGTCCTCTTTCGGAAGTTGTCCTAAAGAAATTCCTGTCTCATTTTAAGGCCAAGAACAATGTGCTTTTCCCTATGCAACTGATCTGTTTTATAAGCACTATGAGCTATACTGCTCATTAAGATTCCCATTTTGCACTGGCTATTAGAAAGCTTAGGCTCACTTTGTGGTGAGCATCCAGATTATTACATTACGCATTCTTAGTCTTTTTTGTGATTTTTGTTTTTTCTCTTTATTTTTCAACATTCTAAACTCATGTTCTAATTCAACAAACTGGATTTGATGTATTTTTGAAAAATACATTCAATATACTACCTAACAAGGTGAAGTGAACTCATTCAATTTAAAAAATGTAATATATATGTATGTACAGTACATGCTTGTGTGACTAAAGAAATCACATTTGTTATTTACCCTCAGTAGGTGTTACTTTTAGTATTTAAAATTTCCATGGAGAGCTTAACACTGATGAAAAAACCCTAGGTCAATTTTGAACACTTTATATTTGCATTAAACAGAATGTAGACAAAGAGCTATTTCATCACAAGTATGGTTAAAAATTTAGCAATTTAAAAACTTTAAAATTTAAAAATTCAGTGGAATGATCTCCTATATTTAAATTCTCATGGATTGCAAATCTAACTTAATGTCAACTACCAATCTGTTTTAAGACAAGGTGAGTCAAAGTTTTATAATGAACTTATACATTCTCAATATTTCATATTTAACATTTCCCAAATACTACACCACCTTTGCACAAATGATTTAAACCCAGAGAATGGTTTTTAACTTATACATAGCTTACTTGAAAACTACAAAGCCATTAAGAGGAAAAACTTACAGGGTGCTGTAGGATATATGGTTGAGGTTGCATCCAGGAAGGACTTTGCACCTGGAAAAGGAATGATTTTGGAAGAAACAATGATTTCCATAGGAGCGCTACTTATTTCTCTAGAGATCTTTTAATCATGTTAAAATCTACAGGAGGAAAATAAAGAAACAATACTATCAATTGATTAAAAGGATTTAACTTAAGGCAGTTAAGAGTTCTTGACAAACTGGTCACTCTGAATAGGATGAAATGATTATTCAAAACCAAGTTCCATCTGCCCACTGAAAAAGTATTTGAGTATCAAGCACCAAAGAGGTAAAGGCAATAAGACATGGGCCCCACCCTCAAGAAATTTACTATCTAACCAAGGGAGATAAACAAGTAAACAACTCAAAGAAACAGTGAAAAGTGTTACAATCAACGTAGGAACATAGGTGCTTTAGGAATACAGAGGAATGAGCATTCATTCCAGCACTTCTTACTAGAAACTAACCCTTAAAGTATGTGCTTACTTTAAGAGCAATCAAATTCAACTCCCTTTTGATACCCAGGACATTGTATTTCAAAAATCTTGTCTGGTAGTCAATAATTTCTAGTTAGTCTGAAATATAAAAATCTGAAATTCATATTTAGAAAATTAAACTTTAGTAACTAGATCCTGACATCTACAGGTAAAAGGATATCTATACAGTAGACCCTCTGGACTAAGAAATGACTGAGAGTCAGATTCTGTGGCATGGAAGAAAGCAGGGTTGTTTCTGCCACTCTAGAGAAGAGACTATCAGTCCATTTCTTGATACCCAAAGCTTTCCTGAGGTTAGATTTCAGAATAAGCTTGTCTCTTAATTCTTGAGAACAAAACCCTCCTGCATCTCATCCCCTACTGTTAACTTAAGAGGTTCTACAGAGAGGACACGGGGAAGAGTCATGGGGAAGAATGGATTGTGATTTACCTTGATAGCAGAGCCCCGATACTTGCTTTCTCTGGTTTCCTTTGCCACCTAAGGCAGACCAAAGTTAAGTGCTTCTGCCTCGTTAGCATTTCAGTTATCTGGACTGTAGCCTTTCCCCATCGGGATATTGGTGGTTTCTTGCAGATGCCAATTTCTCAAATCCAATTGTATTAATATAAGCATATAGTGGTTTAGTGGAGAAAGGCCCGCTCCAACATGAGCGCCAGGCCTTCACTGAAAACATCACGGGGAGGCGAGCAGCTCCCTGCAGACCCCAATTTGGGCCAGATGCACTCATCCGTGGTATATTTCTGTGGTCCTGATAATCTAATAGCTCATATCATCATGGGGTTAGGGAGCCATGACATCTAATCCAATTTTCTTTTGGAAGCAACAAATCTGCTGCTGTCAATTTCTTTTCCTCAATTTTCCCTAACTATAAAATGGGAATAATAATCTATGTTCTTTATTGGTTCTTTATTCTCTTTTGAATCATGAATCCTTTTGAAAACCTGATGAAGGAAATAGACCTTTCCCTCTGCACCTGACTGCATACATTACCAGTGATACTTTGCATTTAAGAGAATCACAGATCACTTAAAGCCCATTTTCTGACCCCATTGAGCCCCTGAACTTATGGGGTTGAGGATCTAACAAGCAATGCCACTGAGGGCCAGGCAATTGGAATAAAATTCCACATGTATCTTAGGGAAACAGATTGCCCAGGAAAAGAAATCAGGCCTTTGCAATGAAATGCTGTTTCCAGTTAGGTCTATCAAATCTATTAACAACACTGGTCTCCTAATTTTCTTCTACTCCATGAAATAATTCTGTGGCCAAAATGGTCACTGCCATTATAGCAAAGACAGAAAAAGAGGTTGTGAGGAGATACATTCATAGCTGTAAATATCTACAGTGCATACACTGAAATTAATATGCACAATCTTTCATTTGTCTGAGAATATGCTTACTTGTCCCTATTAGAGGTTGAAAAGTTCAAATAGTTAAGAAAGAAAACTATCCTTTAAAATCAGACACAGGAATTGTTAATTAGGGAAAATGCACTGCAGCAGATCTCAGTGAATCTCAGACAGGCAAGGAAAATAAACAAATCTTGAGTACAAAATCATTAGAGAGGGATTAAATGAGTGAGTGCTACACCGAGCAGATGAGCAGATCGAAGTAGCAGCGTTAGAAACTTAACAACCCAAGGAGATAAAAGACAATGAGTGATGGCTCAGAGAAAGGAAGTGAAAAGAACCTAGAAGCTGAGGGAGGCGTAAATGCTACTTTACAACTTCAGTTCTAGTGTATTTAAACACTTCTCTTTGTTATTCAGAGCTACTTCAATGCTTTTAGACAGAACCACCTTTGCTATATTGCTTCTGTTGACCAATCCATTATTTTAAACAAGCAGAATGGATATACTCTTACCAGCCAGTTAATCCTGGATGTAAAGTGTAAAGGACAATAATGATAATCATAGCTAACATTTACTGAGTGCTAATCATAGGCCAGATATTGGGTTGAGCTCTTTAGACAGAAAATCTCCTTTAGTTATTATCATAAGTCTATGAGATAGAAACTATTATTATCCCCATTTTAAAGATGAGGAAACTGAGGCTTATAGATGTGAAATCACACAGTTATTAGATATTATCCCCTACCACCAGAATCCAGGGTTACAATATCTAATTCAATTGTTTTAAAGACAAGAATTCACAAAAGTTTAGTCACACAGGATCTCAACAGTTAACAAAAGTGTATTCCTATGTCTGTAATTGACTCCGTTGGTGTTCCTGTCTGGGTCAAGGCGGTGACCTTGTGAGAGGCACTCCGATATGGGAGGAGAAATGCACGTACACCCAGGATTCACGGAGAATAGGAGCTACCTCTCCAATAAAACCACATCAGTATAACCACAAGGTGCTGAAGGAGATCTTGGTTCTAAGTTGGGAGTGTAAGGTAAAGCCTCTTCAAAAAATAACCTAAATGGGAAGCCGCCTCCCCTTTTTTGGCTTCAAGTCTCAACGCATTGCTCATTTCATGTTACCTGATAGAGACACATCTTCATTTATTAGCATATTTACTTTCTCTTTTGTTAGTTTCTGCTGACAAATTAACAAAGGAATAGTGCAGATCTATTCTGTATTTTACCTAACGGCAATTCTCTCCCAGTTTCAATGTCTGGGACACATGGTGTCCAGCGGCAGGGCCTGTTGTAAAGGAAGCATCTGAGTTTGTCCCAATTCTAAAATGCTACAATTTCAAAAACTGACAACCATTTCCCTTTGTTGTACATTCTCCTAAACACAAAAATAAATCACTCTGTCAAATAAAAAGCAGCTATTTCTAAATTGGGTATCTAAGCTGCCTAGCATTTGACTTAAAATTTCATTATAAATATTCAAAATTTTAAGATACATAAAATCATAGCAATAATTCATGGTTGGCAAGTTGTCATACTCTTGATGAATCCTAAAGGTACAAACCTGGTAGGCAGATACAGGAGACGCAATATAGGGTGTAATAGAAGTTTGAGTAATCATTCGGTTTGTAGCAATACTGTATGGTGAAGGATAAAATCTAGAACAAACACAAAAGCCTTTATTAAGTAATCCTTTAAGCACAATCATTCATGGAATAAACGTCTGATATTTTCCACCTTCACATTTTCCCTCTAGCTATTATGTATTTATCTTAATGACATACCCATTCTGTATAGCAGCTGTGGTTGGGTCATAAGTAAGTGTCATTCCAGCCTATGGGAAAGAAAAAGAAACATTCATCTGCAAAGGTACAAATTAAAAATTCCATTTCTCAGACTCAGGGCAACCAAAAGTGGGGATAGTTTAGTATTTGATAAAATTGAGAGTTCATGTTAGACACATGTAATTAAGAATTAAGCTCTAGATTGGAACTGTACAACATAGCAGCCCTTAGTCAAAGACAGCTATTTAAACGAAAAGCTGAGTCCCTCTACCATACCAGCTACATTTCAAAGGCGTTACGAGTGACTAGTGGCAATCACTGGACAGTACAGACTGTAGAACATTCTACTGAATGGCAGTTCCTTAGACATTCTTGAACCAATATGTTACTTAAAAAAAAAATAAAAGAACAATTTATTTATGGTTAGTATGGGGGAATGGAGGGCCCACATTTTTATTAAGAAATTGAGCTCTTTTTCTTTTTCTAAAGAACATTATTGAAAAGAATTAGGTAAAAAAAAACCTGAATGACAAATATACTACTTATTTTAATAATATTTAAAATAATTTCTAAATAATTAAAAC
This sequence comes from Capra hircus, assembly GCF_001704415.2. NCBI lineage: Eukaryota > Metazoa > Chordata > Mammalia > Artiodactyla > Bovidae > Capra > Capra hircus. The sequence continues at coordinate 100,088,259 of NC_030809.1, forward strand.
TGTAATTCTAAGAAACCATAACATTAGAGACCACTTGTGTGGTGGGCTGCTGTCCATGGGGTCACACAGAGTCGAACATGACTGAAGCGACTGAGCACGCATGCATGCGTTGGAGAAGGAAATGGCAACCCACTCCAGTGTTCTTGCCTGGAGGATCCCAGGGATGGAGGAGCCTGGTGGGCTGCCCAGAGTCGGACACGACTGAAGCGACTTAGCTGTAGCTGTGCATTTCTTACAGCAATTTAAAATGCGCTTTTTTAAAAATAAATGTTGCTAACTGGTAAACCCGGCTGTTTCCACCACCTATTGTCTGTCGGGAGAATCATCACTTCCTTAGCTCTGTGTTCACGGTGAGAAGTCCTCACATGACACTATCTGGATAATGAAGTTTTAACCCTAGCCCCTATTTTAGAAACGCAATAACTGTGTCAAGATGCTGCACGGGTAACTACTCTCATATCTTGTGTGATGACACAGCCCCACAGAAGTTTCAGGAAAGGACTTACAAGTCTCACCTCTCCTTCTCTGTGCCAGGGCCGTCCATTTGGGATGTATTTGTTTGGGTTCTGCCTCTTCTTCTGTCCGCCATCCGCAAATTTACACAATAACGGTTCTGTAGGAGCTGAATAAACAGGGGAAAATAACAGGAAACCAGAATTGTATGTGCCTACAAGTGACGAAATGTAACTGAATTCTTTTAATAGGAGCAATGTTGGTGCTCGAAGGGAACTGAGAGAATACTTCAAGGCAAAAGTTTATTCAGACCCTTAGAAGTGGACCCACTGGTGAGAAACAGTACACAAAATGTTAGCTATTTACTTCAAACTGGAGTGCAATAAACATTTAAAGAGCTATTCCGAAGAGGCAAAGGCAGTCTTTGATCCACTCGTGTATTTCTTTAGGTGTGAGCCCTCTGCAGCTCCATCCCTGTAAATCTTCAAATGTAACTAGCATTGTCACTCTCCCTTCCTCCACTTAAAAATGCTCCTGTAATTTTCCATTATAATTCCTCAGAGAGGTCTTCACTTCCTCCAGGAGAAAACAAGTTCCCTTGTATACTGCTCACACTGTACTTTTTTTTTAAATAGGTGCTTACTATTTATTCATACAATTTAAAAAAATTTCTTCAATTTTTAAAAAATTGGAGGGTAACTGCTTTACAATGCTGTGTTACTTTCTGTGTTACAACATGAATCAGCCACAGGTATACATACAACCCTTCCCTCTTAAGCCTTCCTCCCACCCTCCCCTTCCTACCTTTTAGGTCATCACAGAGCACTGAGCTGAGCTCCCTGGGCCATACAGCAGCTTCCCACTAGCTGTCAGTTTCACAGATGGCACTGCAGATACGTCAATGCTACTCTCTCAATTCACACGCCACCCCCCCGCCCTGCCCCCACCACACTGCATTTTTATTTGGAGCATCTATAATACTTTGTGAATGTGGCGATCTGTCTGGTGTCCATCTCCCCTCCAGAGTGTAAGCTCCGTGGGGGCAGTGACTTCTGTTCATCCCTGTTACCTCCAGTGCCAAAGTGTCTGGCATACTGCAGGCACTTATTCCCTCTTGGGTCGGCATACTGCAGGCACTTATTCCCTCTTGGGTGAACCAATGAATGAATACAAACAGGTCTTATTTTATTTTGGGGCTATAGCAGGGAAACAGCTATACCTGCCCACGGTCTTTAAAGGTTTTTTTTGGCCTCTAATCATCCCACTTGGAGTTGCTTTACAATATATCTGCCTCATAAAATGATCCCAAAAAACTGTCAAAGAAAAGCAAGAGGTGCCTAAGATGCACAGACTTTTCTCACCAGGGTTACGTCTTCATTAGCCAAAAAAAGAAAAAAAAAAAAAAAAAAGGCAACAACACAGTAGGCCACCCATAACTTCTGCTTTTAAAAATGCTTTTTTCTATAATGGAAACAGCGGTGTATTCCTAAAAGTTGCACATGTTTCAGTATGTTTCTGGTTAACACAATAAAGATACGCACACCTTCGTGTCTGGCTCTTGCATCCAGTCCTTTGTCTACCGTGGAATGGTGATTACTACTTTCAAGTTCTGTTTCAAAGTTAAATAACCATGAAGAGAAAAATATTACTTGTGGAAAATTTACTCCTTTCTCCTTTGCCTCTTATTATCCTAATTCATCTCTTATTTTATATCACTATTACCCACCCACTAATGACAGGGTGTGGAAGCAACAGTGTCTCTCAATGCTGCTCTGCCAAAAAAACAAAACATAACCAAAACCCCACTGCCACTCCCCCTTGCAGGCTGTCCACTGGCACCCCTTTCCCCTCTCCCTGGCTGAGTTGCTCCAGAGGGACGGGCTGGCACGTGAGCTCAGGTCTGAACGGCAGCTGTACTGCTATGGGTGCCTGGAGGTGAGAGCAAGACCGTCCTGTGTCTGGTGAGACACGCGTGCCCGCCACTCACAAAGGGGCCCTGAGTTTCCCTTCTGACTCCATTACCTCCCCCAGCTGCTGATTTCCTGAGTGAGGAACTTCCATTCTTCCATTTAAGGCAAGCCGGGTGTGATGGAAGATGGACAGGGGCCAAATCCTACATTCCTAAACCACATTCTCTGTCTCTTCAAACAAACAAAAAAAAGCTACTGACTTTTGGAAATTTCCACCTCCACCAACAATCACTGAAGGTAAAGTAAATGGATGCAGTGAAACCAGGGAGCTTTCTAAATCACTGACAATGCTTTTAATCCTGCAACTGGCCCTTCAGAATCAGATGGAAATGGGACTGAGAAAAGACGACATTCAAGCAGAAGTGAAGAGAGTGCCTGTCGAGGCCGGCGATGCCTCGTCCTTGACTCCTGAGGACAAACTGAGAACTGAGAGAGAAACAAGAGCTCGCTCTCCACTGATCTAGAAAGGTCCTTATAGTAACAAATGTTTCCTCCACTGACATCTGAGGGTTTTAGGATTCTGTCTCCCCATAACCTTGCGGAGCAAGAGAGAGTAAACTCTATGGTGCCGGCACTTTGTGGGGCTTCACTTTGGGGAAGTGCTTTTATCTAGAGGCATTATAAAGATCAGCTCTGAGACTGAAAGTAAAATTAAAAATGAAAAAGAAGTTCCCTTCAAAGGGAACAACGCAAATGCACCATTTTTCCTCCATTAGCAGAGAAAGAAGGTGACCAGGTCAGAATCATTCTGGAAGTTCCCCAGGGCTGCCCAGGCAGGCAGGTGCGAATGGAGGCAGCTGGGGAGCCGTCGTCCGGGAGCACCAAGCCTGCGCCTTTGCTGAGAGGCCAAACTGGCCTTCCCTATCTGTGGGAAGGTGCTCCCAACACATTTTCATTCATCTCTACTAAGCTCTGTCAACGAAAAAGCAATTCCAGGCAACAATCAAGCCTGCTAAAGACATGTAATGAGGAGGTAAACATCAAGTGAGCAATGACATGTTTGCAAATATATCATTTAAAATGAAACAAATGGAACAGAATGTAGCTGAATCTTTCAAAGTGAATTACATTTGCTACATGATTCTGCACTGTCATTAAGATATTTTCCTTCCTCTAAAACCAAAAAGGTAAGTCGTTAAAACAGTGTGTCTATTGGCAGGTGTCCCATATCTTAGGAAAACAAATTTCTTATTTCAAAGAACTACACCCCAGTTGGAGAAGGTAATCAATGGCAAACCACTCCAGTACTCTTGCCTGGAGACTCCCATGGATGGAGAAGCCTGGTAGGCTACAGTCCATGGGGTCGCTGAAGGTAGGACACGACTGAGTGACTTCACTTTCACTTTTCACTTTCATGCATTGGAGAAGGAAATGGCAACCCACTCCAGTGTCCTTGCCTGGAGAATCCCAGGGACAGAGGAGCCTGGTGGGCTGCCGTCTATGGGGTCGCACAGAGTCGGACATGACTGAAGCGACTTAGCATCAGCAGCAGCATAACCCAGTAGAAATGACACAGTTTTCAGACAGTTGTTGGGTTGTTGCTTCAGGGAAAGAGGAATGCCCTAATATTCTGTGTGAGGCAACATACAATTCTAACCACTTCTTTCCTCTATTATTATGTTCTCTGGTCTGTTTGCAGTTGAAATTTTCACCAAGTGCCTGATCTCTGGCATCGATAGTCCCTCCTAAGGGGCTGTGAGCCACGGGGGGATGTCCATGATGGCTTCCTGCACATCTCCACCAAGTTGTGTCCTTACCCAGCTTCTGAAGTTCAGACTCTGCAGTGATTTATTTAGGCTCAACTGTCTTTCCTGGACACCTACACTCAACATCATTTCTAGAACGCCTGCTTTGACTAAGCACTGAAGCACGTGATCAGACCTCCCAGACATCCTCCTCACTTATCTAATCCAGCTGCTCAGAGGACTCCAAGCTGTCTTCTATTTCTAACAAAGTGGAGTTTTCCCTTACCATGTTCTAACAGCTGGAGAAACGACTACCCCCCAGCTCCCATTTTTTTTCTAGCTATGCAGCACTTTATCCCAAATAACAGTCTCTAAGACATAAACTGCCTTTGATAGAAGCTTTTCTATCAGTTTTGGAAAAGTAGCCCACTCAACAACTATTGGGGCTTCCCTGGGGGCTCAGATGGTAAAGAATCTGCTTGAAATGTGGGAGACCTGGGTTTGATTCAGGTTTCTCCAAGGTTGGGAAGATCCTCTGGAGAAGGGAATGGCAACCCATTCCATTATTCTTGCCTGGAGAATTCCATGGACAGAGGAGCCCACCAGGCATTGTACAGAACTGGACAAGACTGAGTGACTTTCACTTCACTTCACTTCACTTTCACTTCATAGCAACTGTAATCAGCTTTCTTAATGATCACTGTCAGCTACTTTCAAAGTTCCTCAACTAACACCATGCAAGAAACTATCCAAGACTCTTAAAAATTTCTATCTAAGGATCCAATAAATACTATCCTTTTTTTGTGTTTCCTGTTTCAGTCCCTTCTTTGTTTACAACCAAACCTTGTGGTCCTCTCTACCATGGGGCACAACCCTGGCTTCTCTCCAGATGCATACCCTCCTGTACGGGCTCTGTTAGGGTCTGTCTCTGCTTTCCTGACCCTTACAGAGTGGTTCCGTATCCCATTCAGCTTTCCTTGTCAGTAAAATAATGGTTAAACAACAGGTTAAAGAGAAACCAAAAACACAATATTTTCCCATCACTCCAACATAAATATTTTAATATTCTATATTTACTACTTTTCTAAGTCTATATTTATTTTTCATTTTTGCAATGATAGGGGCTTTTCTTTTATCATTTACATTGTAGCTCTTTATCTTGCTACAGAATCTTTTTTTTCTAATGGTTACATAATGTTCTATTTTTTTTTAATTTTATTTTATTTTTTAAATTTTAAAATCTTTAATTCTTACATGCGTTCCCAAACATGAACCCCCCTCCCACCTCCCTCCCCACAACATCTCTCTGGGTCATCCCCATGCACCAGCCCCAAGCAAGCTGCACCCTACGTCAGACATGGACTGGCGATTCAATTCTTACATGACAGTATACATGTTAGAATTCCCATTCTCCCAAATCATCCCACCCTCTCCCTCTCCCTCTGAGTCCAAAAGTCCGTTATACACATCTGTGTCTTTTTTCCTGTCTTGCATACAAGGTCGTCATTGCCATCTTCCTAAATTCCATATATATGTGTTAGTATACTGTATTGGTGTTTTTCTTTCTGGCTTACTTCACTCTGTATAATTGGCTCCAGTTTCATCCATCTCATCAGAACTGATTCAAATGAATTCTTTTTAACGGCTGAGTAATACTCCATTGTGTATATGTACCACAGCTTTCTTATCCATTCATCTGCTGATGGACATCTAGGTTGTTTCCATGTCCTGGCTACTATAAACAGTGCTGCGATGAACATTGGGGTACATGTGTCTCTTTCAATTCTGGTTTCCTCAGTGTGTATGCCCAGCAGTGGGATTGCTGGGTCATAAGGTAGTTCTATTTGCAATTTTTTAAGGAATCTCCACACTGTTCTCCATAGTGGCTGTACTAGTTTGCATTCCCACCAACAGTGTAGGAGGGTTCCCTTTTCTCCACACCCTCTCCAGCATTTATTGCTTGCAGATTTTTGGATCGCAGCCATTCTGACTGGTGTGAAGTGGTACCTCACTGTGGTTTTGATTTGCATTTCTCTGATAATGAGTGATGTTGAGCATCTTTTCATGTGTTTGTTAGCCATCCGTATGTCTTCTTTGGAGAAATGTCTATTTAGTTCTTTGGCCCATTTTTTGATTGGGTCGTTTATTTTTCTGGAATTGAGCTGCAGAAGTTGCTTGTATATTTTTGAGATTAGTTGTTTGTCAGTTGCTTCATTTGCTATTATTTTCTCCCATTCAGAAGGCTGTCTTTTCACCTTGCTTAGAGTTTCCTTTGTTGTACAGAAGCTTTTAATTTTAATTAGATCCCATTTGTTTATTTTTGCTTTTATTTCCAGAATTCTGGGAGGTGGATCATAGAGGATCCTGCTGTGATTTATGTCTGAGAGTGTTTTGCCTATGTTCTCCTCTAGGAGTTTTATAGTTCATAATGTTCTATTTGAAAAGGGATCATTGTTCTTATAACTGACACTGTGTGAACATCTGTGAATGTTATATATTTTATCTCTTTGGTCCCAGGGCCAATGTGATGCTAGTGGTCAGATTCTGCGCTGGTTGGAACAATGGATCTAGATTAGTCTTTCTGGGTTTGAATTTTGGCTTTTCCATTTACTAGCTAGTGATTCCAGGCAGGTCTCTGGTTTCATAATATGTGAAATGGAGACCATTAAGAGTGCTTACTTCAAAACATTGTTATAATTAATATATATAAATATATATAAAACACACAGAACAATTCAATAAATATTAGTTACTATTATCATCATCACTATGACCACAGGAGGAGCTCAAATTTTGAGCTGTGGCTCCTCCTTTGAACTGTTAAATTCTTGGGAGAGGAACTTCTGGTTCAGAAGTTATAAATGTTTTTAGGGACTGGCCTGTTTTCCTTGGGATTTGATTCTGTGAGATTTAAAGAGCTGGCTACGGTTGCTACGTTGGCTTGATGTAGACTAAAGAAATGTTTAAGTTGTAGTTAGGGATGAAGTTACTGGCAAGCGCCTTTTAGAAAACTGTTTCATAGTAACACCTACATTTTTAACTCAAGATCCTTATGCTTTAATAAAATCTTACTTCACTATTTATGAGCTTCCCAGGTGGCCCTAGTGGTAAAGAACCCGCCTGGCAATGCAGAAGATGTAAGAGACATGCGTTTGATCCCTGGGTCGCGAAGATCCCCTGCAGGAGGGCATGGCAACCCACTCCAGTATTCTTGCCTGGAGAATTAGATGGACAGAGGAGTCTGGCAGGCTACAGTCCACAGGGTTGCAGAGTCGGGAAAGGACTGAAGTGACCTAACACGCACACACCACCATTTACTACTCCTCTCTAGCAGGACCTGACAGTAGAAAGGTGTAAAACTGACTGGAGTGGGCCTGTGGGCTGGGTGTGATCCGCAGTGGTAACACTGCCTGAAGGCAGTCTCCTCCTAAACCTGGCACAACACTCAAAGTGTCTTCAGATGAAACATGGGCACGTGTCTGGTTGAGGTCCCTTGTCACTTTTTAAAACCCAGACTTCCCTTCTGGTAGAGAATAAGTTTTAGTTTCGGATCTGCAAGACAGTCGTCACTCCAGTGGTCTCCCAGGATGGTTCCTGTGCTTCTGCTTTCTCGGTGATGATTTACTCATGATTTACCTTTGGAGGGAACATCTCAACAGAACGTGCATTCAGACTCTGCTCTATTATACGCATTGGGTGAGGGATATGGGAGCCATCACAATCCCAGAGGTCTGACCACATTGTCCTAAAGGTACCAGGACCATCGCACATGTCTTCAAGTATTTCTTTTGCCCTAGAGTTGCCCAAATTTTCTGCTTTTAACAGAGTAAATGAAGCTTAAGCCAAACGTGCAGGAAACGAAATGGGCAATAAAAGCCCTTGAAAGATGTCCAGCCTTTTTACTAGATTTGTAATTTTTCCTCTAAACATCACCTTTTCTGCCTTCTGGCACTGAACAAGGCCCAAATAATTTTATCTATATACAGAACATTCCAGAACATGGGTAAAAGCAGTTTTCAAGCCCTGCCGGGCATATACCCAAACTGAAAAGTCAAAGTAACACAGAAAGCAGATGTAAAACAAGCTGGGGTCTTTGGATGGGGCCGGCCAGCAGTCACATATGCACTTCACTGGAGCTCCTTCGCCTGCACAGGAGAAGCCTCAGGCAATGCAGCAGAATGAAGCCAGCGTGAGGCTGGGAATCTAACAAGCAACTGCATATCCAGTGACTAGGCACTTTTTTTCCTAAAAAAAAAAAAAAAAAAAAAAAAAAAAAAAACAACAAAACTCTCTGCCCCGACCACACTAGGACGTCTTCACATTCCATTAATGTCACGGAGAAGTCCAGAAGGAGGGACGTGATCATACTGCCTTCTGCAGCACTGGATATGCGTGTGGCCTTTGTCCATGGGGTGTGTGTTGTGGGTGCAGGGCAAGCAGCCCTAGGAGAGTTCCAGCTAACATGCCATATGCATTTGCACTCTCTTCCAGGAAGGTACTGGAAGAACATTTTTCAGACAAATCTCTGAATCATGACCATGAGTGACAGTGTCTTTGCCTTGGGTACATTTCCTAATTTGGACCTCAGTTCTACCCATCTCTCGTTTCTAACATTCACTGTGTGGGAAAGCACCACTATACTATTTCTCCATAACGGAATTTTTATCAACCCAGTAGGACATACTGCTTTTAAATTTCTATGGAATTCACCTAGACTGTCTCACAAAGAAGTCACTGTCTCACAAAGAAGTTCTTTTATCCTCATGGTCCTTTCAAGCAAATGTGACTAAGTGCAAACCAGCTAGCACTCAAAACCAAGGTAAATCCAAACAAAAGAAAATGCTTCAGTATTTTCAGAGAAAAGTGAGAGCCTGAGTGCGGAGAACGATAGAAGGAAAGGCATTCTGAGAAATTTCTTTTTCAACATAAATTGTAATGTATGCTTGAAGAATCTGCCATAAGATAAAGCCTTTGTGAAAATATGGTAATATCAGACACAAAAGCACAAGATTGTTTAAAAAGCAGCTTCAGAAAGAAGACTGTATAAAATGTTGTGATGTGGTTGAGTGATTTTTATGGAACTCTAAACATGCATTACCAGGCCCCACATAGGGCACCGAGCTACAACACCCTGGCATGAAGACAGTGCTGGCAGACGGATGGGTGGTATTGGAGAAATGACATAGCTGAGCTCCTCTTGCTTTGCCATCTAGAGACTTTCTCTCTAGTGTCAGGCAATGAGTTAACTGCTCAGTTTGCTAATTTTCAAAAAGTGTCTTTGGGGGACTGTGTCTAATGTGTGTTTCTTTTCTATACTTGGTTCCAATGTCACATGCAAATCACCAGTCATGCAAGAATCAGAGTACTCTGACAGAAACCAACCTGGATAATTCTGCTTATGCCAGCTAAACAACTTGCATCATTAAATAAACCATCCTCTGACTGTATTTATGAAATGTTATGTCTGCCTAGCAATAAGCCTACACTATTTAAACATGAAAGTGGAGGCCCATTCAATTCACCCTTGTCTGACAATATTCTTTCTTTTTCACCTGGTTCTACTGAAAGTAATCATATGCACTCCATGAAGAAACCCATGTGCAGAGCAGTCAGTCAGGTAATTGGAGGGGAGAGAGAGGCATTAATAAACAGACTGTAAGTCAAAGATAATTCTCGTATTTACATGGACAGAAAACAATCCAGAGATGTTAAAAATGGTTTCAGTTCTGGTGTGGGTTCTCCAGTCCACTGGAGACTTGTTTTGGGGAAAGGTTGTTTATTGAACAGTGGGCTTCCCAACCTGCACTGTACATTTCAAACTCCTGCCAAAACAGCAGCTCAACAACTTATAGGCAAAATCTATCCCAAAAGGCCATCAAAGTAGCCAGCCACGAATCTTGTGATAAGCACTCCATCTGAAAAACGCTCTTGAAAACCCTTGGGTAAACCTCTGCTGGTCCAGGGCGATGCATAGGCTTTGGTGCCTCCCGCAAAATTAAAATACAAAACACAGCCCTCGCCACTAAAGAACTTGCAGTCTAGTCGGGAACCAATACTGAAACACAGGAGAGACCATCACCCATCAGAAAGCGGCATAAAGTTAAGTCCTGGTTCGAAGAAAGAGAATGGCTTGACCACACAGCTATCCTCCCTAGGGGATGCTCCTCTTGGAGAAGGAACTGATCTGGTTCTTACACACCCACTCTGACCCTCAGCACTCCTTGGAAGAAACTATTCATCATTAGCTGCAAAGGTGCAGAGAATCCTACAATCATTTATGTGTGGTTTGGAAATCAGGTCTTTTTTGTTTTTTTTTCCCTAGAATGGGTGTGACCAACAATCTTCAAATCTACTTCAAAGAAAACAGTTAAATGACACAACCATGAAGTCCTTTGGAGAAAAAAGGAAACTGGCCAACCTCAATTCGTGACATGCTGAGATCTATTTTACGCAGGGAACTGGCAGATCTTATCTTAGGCTGATACAACATCAAATAAAAGGGTGCTGTGGTGTTTTTCCTTCTTGAAATTCCCCTGTTGCATTCAAGAACAAGCTGACAAAGTAAGGAGGTCATAGGTGTGTGGATGAGCAGCCCTTCGAAGAGACTCATGTAATTCTCTGGGGTCCTGACTATGCAGAGGACGGCAAGGGGAGGGAGTAGGGCACGGGAGCAGCTGTGTGCAGGGGCCTTGCAAGGCCTGCAGGGCAAGGTTGACAGAAGGCTCCCACGTATGAAATCTTTCCCTTGTCTTTACTTAGTTGGAAGGTAAAAACAATCCCTTCTTGTTTTCTTTAATTTCAACTCAAAAGAAAACTGCCTAAGAAAAACAAAAAAGGAAGCTTTTTCACAAGGTTGAGTTCCTTGAAAGAATGTACTACCAGGTCTTGTATTTTATGCTTCAAACTCATGTCAGTAGGCAGTTCAAGCTCCCATACAGCCATGCAAACTGTATCCTATCAGGTTTTGGTGTTAAACGATGCAATTAGTTCATGGGATCACACATACTTATAAGTTCTCTATGAAGTGGGACTCACCCGGATACCGAAACTAAAGTGGATCCCTAACCATAATCATCAGCCATCCAGTTAAAGATGGAGCCTTAGAGCTACAGGAGAATAAATACTAAACACTCGTTACACATGCGCACATAGAAACATCTTCCAGTTTGTGGTCAGCCACTTGCACGCCAGCTTGTAAACAGTGTTGTCCTGGTAAGTTTATGCAAAATAACAAAGTTATTGGTGCTTAGTAAGGTTCAAGTACTGAGCTAGGCATGAAAACCGCAAGATGAGAAAACAGGCTCTGCCTTCAAGGAGCTCAGTTTAGTGCACTGACATGTGTAAACCTGTTAAATTAAATGCTGCCCTCCAGGTGGGTATCCTCAGGGAGCAATGCAGATGGTGACCCAATGGGAGCAGAGAAGGCTGCTGAAGTGGGGAGGCAGGCCTTGACCAGAGTCTTGAGGGGTGAGGAGGGAACAGCCAAGTTAAAGGGGATGGAAGCGAAGCCATCTGCTTAGGACTGCAGTGTGGGAGCAGTTTAGGGAGAGGGCTGTGCAAACTGGTAAACACTGTGAAGAACTACAGTTTAGGTAAGGGTGAGAGGCTGAGTGAGGCCCAGGGATGCTGAGGGTCTGGTCAGGCTGGAGCTCACTGTCTCTCAGAGCAGGTTTAGTGGGAGTCAGAGGAGGTGTGATGTTGGAATGCAATCTCCTGAGGTGTACTGTTCTCAGTCAAGACAACACAGGTCAGAGCAATGGCAGGAGGAGGCTGCAGAGGAGCAGATGGAGGGCCATCGCAGCTGAGTCCAGGCACTATAAGCAGGGAGGGCTCACACATGCTGAAATCATCCAGAACAAAGGCAGGAGCTGGGGTAGAAAGTACCATCGTCCTCGATGGATATCACTGAATGACAGGATACTTACTGAATGATAAGGTGTGCCAGAGGATGCCTTTAGCATCCAGGGAGGAGAGGTTTCCAATCCTCTGCAAGGCACACAGCTTCTTTACCAGTACGTCTGCTTCCATTCATATATATATTTTCATTTTACACATACATATTCATTTTATTTTTTGAATTAAAAGAAATTCATGAAGGTATAGTGATTTACTGTGTTGTGTTAGTTTCTGCTGTGCAGCAAAGTGTATCAGTTATACACATACACATATCCCCTCTTTTAGATTCTTTTCCCATACAGATCATTACAGAGAACTGAGTAGAGTTCCCTGGGCTAAACTGTAGCTTCTTATTTGTTGCTGTTTTCCAGGTGTGTCCTACTCTTTGACCACCCCATGAACTGTAGCCCACCAGGCTCCTCTGTCCTTGAGGTTTCCCAGGCATGAATACGGATGGGGCTGCCATTTCTTTCTCCAGGGGATCTTCCTGACCCAGGGATCAGAACCGTGTCTCCCGCAGGTCTCCTGCATTGCAGGCAGATTCTTTACTGCGGAGCCACCGGGGGAGTCCAGCTCCTATTTGCCATCTATCTTATATATGGTACAGTAGTGTGTATCTGTCAGTCTCCCAATTTATCCCTCCCCCTTCTCCTCACTTTCCTCCCTGGTAACCATGAGTTTGTTTTCTACATCTGTGACTCTATGCTTCCATTCACATTTAAACAGCAGGGAGAAATGAATTTTGAAGTCTTTTTGGAGATCCAAAGAAATAAATTTTAAAGAACTAAATGAGGAGTGTTTTGTTCTTGATATAAGAGTCACCACATCCTAAAATTAGAAATAACAGAAAAGACTACTAATATAATTTTAGACAAACAACATACCAGAAACTCCGGGTGGTGTCTTAATGAATTTTCCATTAAAATGACCAATAACAGCTTCACACTTTTCTGTTGATTCCATCCTATTTATACATAAAAATAAGACATAAATAATCAAAGATATCTTAATTTTCATTTTGTTCAGTGCACATGAATACAATCTTATAGGGTTATTTGATACAAATGAAACCTAACAAAAAGTGAGTGATAAGAAAAAGTGGATTTATTCTGTCTTTAAGTGTTGTTTGTGTGCTTTCATGATAAAATGAAAACTTGATAACAGATACCTTCAGAATCATAAAAGAAATAAACTGTACCTTTAATCAAGCATACAAAATATTTAATTTTTTTCTACCTGTTGAAATTATTATCAATACATAATAGCTTTATTAGTTATGATGCTGAAATCAATAACAAAAATACCAGTTTAAACTACTAGTGTATTTAGTGCCGCTAGGATACTGCTCATTTCAGAGATGGTCCTTCCTTTAAAACGACAGACTCAAAAGTCATGAAATGAATTGGGGTTGAACAGAGGATGTGTCTTACAAGTTTTTCACCTTAGCTTTAAGTTTAAAATTAGTGAAGTCAATTATGTTCCTTCTCGGTCTTCTTGGCTTAGAGGAAGAATTAAAGGATGGAGCCTGACAACTTATTCTACATCTGCAGAAACATTTCAGGGGAATTAAATAATTTTGATTTATTTTTCTTTAATGGAGGAAACACTGAAAAATCTGCTCAAAATGCACTGCACTCCTGGACTACCCAGAATAGTTGCACTTTGATTTTAATGGGTGGTAATAGTGGTAATTAAAAAGCATTAGAATTTAACTGGGTTCCATCTTTGGATACAGCAACGAAAAGTCCTTGATCTGCTTTCAGAAGAACACCCACAGAGGGATGATTTTCAGATGGCACTGGGCCTTTCATTGTTTCACCTGATCTTTTAACCCATGAAGTGCACAATGGGTTCTGGCCTTGGTTACTTTCCACTTGTAGAATATTCTAGTTTTATTATAAAATCATCTGGTCTAACAGAAAGAGCAATGGGTTGAAAGCCAGAAGAACTAAGTACTAGACCTTGCTTCATTGCTTGGCAACTCCGTGACAATGTCCTTTCTTTAACTCAATTCTTTTTATATGTGAAAGTGTGAACAATGCTTGCTTTGTTGATCTCACAGGCCTGTGGTAGATGCGACTGTCATCAAACGGGATAACACAGGAAGGTAAAAAGTCAGCGATTCCCCCCCCCCAAAATCAAAGTCAATACTTTAAAACATGTAGACATAATTGGTTACTGCACAGAATTAATAGGTTGCTAAGCGCTGTAAAATCAGTTTTTGTATGTGGGCTTTCAGATTTGAATTATGTCAAAATCAAAGGAAGCAAACTAATCACTGCACGGAAGTACCCTTTCTGGGGAGGAAAGAATAAAAGTAAGATGAAAGAATGAGGATGCTTTAGATATGTGCAACATTTTACTTCTTAAAAAATAATTTGAAGCAAAAACTGTAAAGTGTTATAATGTGTATAACAACTGGTGGTCAGGTGTTTGCTGCACTCTTCTCAATGTGTAAAATATTTCATTAAAAAATCAAATTTACTGATTTTATTGATGATGAACCAAAGTTCTACCTAATGAGACAAAAATACCAATTTATTTATGAAATTTAGGAGCCTGAGATTATTTTTTTAAGCAGTTTATAGGCAACCTGATTGAACTGGTCAAAATATTAAGGAAACACACTTGCAAAACTATTGCTCATGTGATATTTCCTTACCCTGAGTCTCCAAATATTTAGGGTCCTCAGGCTCAAGAATCCCAGTGAGTTTTCAAAGAGCTGGGGGAAGATGCACATTATTTTTTGTGCATAATTTAAGTTCATGGTACAACTGGCTTCTACAACCCTGGCTTAAATTCTCTCTTCTTGCTCAATTTTTATTCTCCAGGAAATGCAGCAGAACTATTGTTGACATGAAGGTAGGGCCGTAAGCTCACCTAGCAAAGCCAACACCACGACTTGTCCCACTGGAATCGCGTAGTATCCTTGTAGAAATCACTTGTCCAAATGGTTTCAGCATATTTTCAAGTTCCTGCTCATCCATGGACAGTGGCAAATTAGAAATATACAAGTTGGTAGGATCTTGTTCCTGTTGCTAAAACGGAACAGAGAATTACCTGTTAATTTCTAATAGAAGGTGAGATATTTACAGGAACACACTTTTACTTAGCCACTCTCTGAGTTCAGGGCCCTTTAAAGTACTAGCAAGTGAGAGCACTTGCTACAGAACACCCGAGTCACCCTCGACACTCAGCAACAGTGTCTGAAGCTTGGACAATCTGGTGAGGTCAGTCACGATCCCACCAAACCATTCTTGGCAGGTTTGGAAGTGGAAGTGCTGGCAGGCGCTGCTAAGTTGGAGAGGATGCCCTCACGGAAGTACAAGTCTCAGCTGTTTGCAGTGTTCTGCAAAATAACTAACCTTGCCTCCACTACTATTTTTAGGAGCCCATTTCGGGCACACTATTGCACAGATGGTGGTTACTGCTAATAATTCGATCCAGAGACACATGATGGATTCTGGACCAAGTCATCCAAATTCAGTGGTGGTTTGCCCAAATTCCCTTCTTTTGCTCTATGGTGGAGTCCTTATTAACTTGATCTATGATCACCAAAGGAAAGTAGAGGGCTCTTAAGCTAACAAAATCAAAAAAAAACCTACAAAGCCATACAAAATGAAAGACTAGAGGCAGAGCAAATTTTAGAATCTGGATAAAGCTAAACTCAAGTGTAGAAGGGGGTAGGGCATTCTGGGAAATCTTTGCTATTCAAAGAGTGATCCAGGAGCCAGCTGTGGTGGAATTACCTGCAAGCTTACTAGAAATGTAGGATCCCAGGTCCCATCCTAGACTAATGTTATCAGAAACTGCATTTTAACAAGATCTTCAGGAAGTACAAATGCATATGAAAGTCTAAGAAACAACAATTAGACCATTTCCCACTCACCCTTCCAAGTAACATCAGCTGAAATCAAAGATAAGAACTGAGTTTTCTGAGAATCAGTAACTGCTATGTATAATTTTGCCTTTTTATACAGTTCATGGGGTTCTCACAGCAAGTATCTTGACTTACGAAGAGTTTGGTGTTAAATCATGAGGAAATAAGCTTACATGACAACTAGAATATTTTCTGAGCAAATAAAAATTCACCATGGCAATTATGAGATTAGGATGGTCTTTAAAATAGGCTTTCCTTTGATATTATTAACCAACTGTATCTTTACATATTGAATTATGAAAGCTTATGATTTTAACAAGCACTATTGTGCTGTGCTTCAGATGTGTCTGACTTTGTGACCTATGGACTGTAGCCCACCAGGTTCCTCTGTCCATGGGATTCTCCAGGCAACATTAAAGTGGGTTGCTCTGCCCTCCTCCAGGGGATCTTCCCAACCCAGGAATTGAACCCATACCTCTGGCATGCTCCTGCACTGCTGGCAGGTTCTTTACCCACTGAGCCACCTGGGAAGCCCAACAAGTACTATTAGCAAAGTCATTAATTGATGTTTTAGTCTTAGGCATCAGAAAAGTGCACTCATCATATTTTAGATTTTCAAAATGTACAGTACTTTAAAAATATATGTGCAGTATACAAATGTTTGGATTTGTACAGTCGCTACTATCAAATGTTATTCTGGCATTAATTAAACATGAAATAAAACTTCTCCTTTTAGATAATCTGCAAGTAAAAGTGAATACTGATCTTTCACGCTATATCTAAGTTGTAAGACTTAAAACAGTAATCTGGTATCCCAGAGAAGGGTAAAACACCCTGGTAGTTCCAATAATTAAAGTTACGACAGACTGACAAACTACGGGCAAAAAGTACTCTCTATGACTTCCGGGTTCTGACAGAGGCAGCCTGTAACTCCCAGTCCCAAAGGAATGGAGCAGAAGCTCCCAGCTTCTCAGAGGTGTGCCAGGTGCAGCTGGGTCCAGTAAAAAAAATTTTAAATTTTCAAATGTTCAATAGTAAGCCAAAAACTTAATCTTAGACAGACTAAACAAAAACGGCTACTACCTTTGCTTCTGGCTGAAATTAAAGTCATTGTGGTACCACTGATTACCTTACGCAGAGCAAAAGCTCCCACTGACAATTACATAAAGCGTATCTTTAATATATAAAGATTGCAAAGTGATTTAATAAATGCATAACAGTAAATAAAAGGCTTTAAAATAAGGGAGAAAACAATATGTTCTTAGGTATCAAAATTTTCAATTCTTTTGAGGTAGGCTAAGAGGTAAAATCTCCATTCCTTATTTCCCCTTCACTCACTACCTCCTCAATTTTGCCCATTTAATTGTACAGCTTCTCAATTAGCTACTGCATGTCAGCTCTAATCTCCTACGTCCCTGAAGCTTTCACGGAGTGTACAAGACTGTATTTGTTCCTGTGGAAGTCTGGCCCTTAGCTGGCAAACACAGATGGGATCCTTTCTTTCTGAAGGTGCGTACTGAGGGGCCCTGTAACCTAACACAGTCCAATAACATTTACAGTGTATCCTGTGCATGCCAGACCCTCTTACACAATAATTATGACCCCAGTCCCGTCTTCCAACAATTTACAGTTAGAGTTGGGGAGATAGAAACACACGAAATGAATGCTGTAATGGAGACATGAACAAATTAAAACGGGAGGACAAACGGGAGCTTGTCCTTAGTAGGGAACACTTTTCAGGGGGCATGGCATTGAGTTGAGACCTGAGAGACACACATAAGGCACGAGGCTGAAAACCAGACTGTAAAAAGCTATCCAAGAAGTTTGACTTTTTTGTCAGTCATCCCTGCTTAAACTTTTCCATTGAAGGAGTGCAGCAGCAAAGAGAATGATTATGTCTCCTGCAAGTGTGTGGGCAATGGAGAAAAGAGCCTTGCTAAGGCTGCACAATTTCCTTGAAGCCTTGTGCTTTATCTGGGAAAAAAAAAAGTATGTGAATGTTGCAATCTACTCCCTAATTATCTGAATTTGTTTCAGTATAGAGCAATATTTCTGACCTAATACTTTGGAGTCATAATGACACTCCAGGGAGATAAGCCATACTTATCCTGTAATTTCAGGTACTCTGGTGGCTGAGGGGGGAGGACTAGGAAGGGGGAACCACTGCTAGCAAGCCACGCCCTAAAAAGTGGGGAGCTTCCTGAGGCACAGACGCAAGGGAGTGATGTGATCAAACCTATCTTATTAGAAAGGTTTCTGAATCATGCTTAGTCAGATTCAGAGAAGCTGGGAACTCCCTAATTAAGGAGCATTAAAACACTCCCGGGACAAAGATATGGCATCAGAAATGTTATGTAAGAAACATGTATCATAAATATCATGAGCTTTCCTTTTGGGTTACAATTATTAAAATCTAAATGATGAAATTTAAGAGTATTTAAGAATGTTCATAGAATTTGTCATTGGTGAAGTATTTTCAAAAGAACTAACAATGTAAGGTAACTAAGTGCTTTCTAAATCTGTGTTTTACTTGCTATTATTAAAATATCAATTATTATTAAATATAAATATTCAATAAACATTATTAAATATAATTATTAAATTATTAAAATATTATTCTTTAAAATGCTGATTCAGTTTGAAAGTTTACCAATGAGGAAAAAAAATAATTAAAAGTGATAAATCAGAATCCAGAAATTGAGCTCCCAACCCACTCTATGATAGGTAGATAAGGTAGATAGGTAGGTATTTCCTATGATTTTAATGCATTTGTTTTCAATAGCAAAAGGTCAGTCAATTAGCTCTTTTCATTGGAATGACCTCCAGGGCTAATGTTATTTATCTTTCCTTTCAAATGGTCAACTTCTTCTGCATACAGTGTAAAAAAATAAAAAAAAACAAAAATGAGAAGCAACTCCAACCTGGCAGCAATGGCCACAAAAATATCTAATCACCAAAAAAGGGTCCCTGTGTTCTAATCATGATACATTTACAGTAAACAGAACATACAGTACTTGTAGCAAGGGGAGTGGTTCTTGAATAAGGGCAATATTGCGCCTTTAAATCAGGGACAACCATAACTCTGTTTTACGACATGCAATGCTATGTCTGAAAAAACAATTACTCTGTAAATTATGGGTGGTCAGACATAAAAATGCGGCCAATAGGCCTCTTTATATCCCAAGGCGTGGAAAAGGTTCAATGGCTTCTCTAACAAGTAGAAAACTAGATCCCACATTGGCCATGAGAGGGATAAATGGCTACTAATGTTCACTTGAGTAGAAAAGTAGGGCTCAGAGGTCCCACATGGTGTAAAGCACTCAGTCATCATCTGAAAGAAATTAACAAAAACCTCCCTGTGCGTGTGGAATGGTTCCTAAAATGCAAGAAAGGGACTTGGCAGGAAGACCAGACATCTGTTTTCTCTTGTACTGAATAGGTTCACCAACCAGCAGATAGCTGCTTACGGGCATGTGAATGCAAACTGCTTGAAGCATGGTAGACCTCTGTGTGGAAGGGCGATTAAATTTCTGCTCCTTTGACTGCCTATTTACTGAAAAAAATTGCAAGCATACCAGTAGGCAAATAACATGGAATGATGTGCTGACCCCCAGCAGGCTGGAAGAGGTATTGCTGAAAGGCCCACAGAAATCACTCTATTAACCAATGTTGATTTGAGTTTCATATCTTTTCAGCTCGTTGTCTGGGGTTTCTTTCTTCTTTTCATAGATTCTGAGTCTTTTATTTTGAAAAATGCACACATTTGAAACAAATGCCCAGTGTAACATAAATGGGAATGACCTTGAGCCTTTTGGAAAACCTTTTGGTAAATTTCATCAGGGTACTCAATGGACAGAGCTCAATAAATATAATTTTTAAATGGTCCATTCTTATCGCTCCATATCTGCCCAAGCTGGGAAGTTTTTCTCGTGCTTAACTGGCTTCTTTGATCATCAACAAAATAAACATTTAATATCTACCATATGCCAAGTACTAAGCAAGGCACTGAAATTAAAATACGAGTAAGAAAATCACTGTTGTCCAAGGCTCTCCATTTGTAGTTTTATAATTCAGTTTTGAATATTTGTGGAGTCCTTTTTTAACTCAGGTAGCCAAAATGTCAAACAATATTATATCCCCCCTCACCTACTAGAATGTCCCTGAATTTTTTTGATTATGCAAAAGGGCAAGCCTTTAATATGTGGCAATGTGAATTTTCAAAAACTTTATAGTATCCAGATTAATTAAAGGAAGTGGACAGTGACAGGTCTCTTATCACCCAAACATAGGAGCCAGGCTTAAACTTTTACAAATTGTCTCCACCAAAAGGTACAAGTCAGATAATCCTGTATCCAGACAGCATAAAGGGGCCAAGTTAACTCCCCATACTCATATCCATGGTTCTACGGCATAGAACAATGGACCCTCTTCCATTTAAAATACCTTTTGTAACTTTAATGATATAATAAAAAAGAAATCAGGTCCATGAAACTCAGTCATTCTATAGAGACCTGAAGAAATTCATGATGTGCAGGATGTTGGCACACTGCCAGTGTCTCTGAACCCCTACACTGTTCATTCCCCTCAGATGATGGAGGAAGGGATCATTTTTCCTAGCCAATTTACAGTCCCAAGCTGCCTAAGGAGGTCTTTGAACAGTGCTCATTATCAGTCCACGGGAAAGCTGGCATTCAAAGCGCACTGTTGACATGGGACATACAGTGCCAATCTATACCCACTCTGGCTCTGACTAAATGCATTGTTAAGACTTCTTCAAACAGCATATAGTTAATATACTACGCTACTCAATATCACTGGTACTGAAAAGATGCCTAGGTTCGTGCTCATGAGGCCTCTCTAAATAAGGCCTCTGCATTAGCCCTAGTAGATTGTTAAAATAGGCCTCTTTCTAACTTTGTTTCAGCAGAAGTCACCAAAAAAAAAAAAACCCCCAAAAAACAAAAAACGGGTGTCAGGCACACCCACATGCTAGAGTGAGAAACCAGACCTCCTAAACAGAGTCTGCATAGGAACTGGCTGAAGCCTGGTTTCGGATGCTCAGCTGACCACCCACCTTCTGTCTGCCCGGGAGAGCCTGAGGAGGCTGGGAATGAACACGCAGGTGGAGAGAACCACTGATGTGTTCCACGTTCCAACTAACTGGGCTTCTTCCTGCACCCTCCCTCCCCTGCCCACCACCAGCCAAGCAAGAAGGGCTTCCAGAGACCCCTCATGAGGCCTGGTCTGTGTCCTCTGGAGCTTGGTGGATACAATGGATCAATGTCTGGCTTAAGCCTGAGGAATCTACAAGGCAAAAGGCTGACTAAAGGGGCCTATAAGTGTGATTGGGAGGTAACTAGTTTCCCACAGACAGCTGGCAGCCAGATCAATGTGGGCCACACAAGACGGAGTTGGCGCAGGGTTGTGTTAGATCCACCCAGGAAGGCTGTCCTGAAGGACAAGAAGGTCCAAGAAGAAAAGGACTGAAGGTCGACCCTTGGATCCTCAGGAGCTGAGGACACGTCTTCTCTAGGGTGAAGGAACCACAGGGGAGAGAGCAGAGCATTCTACCAGGGAAAGCATCAGTTTTCTGCCCAGAGAAATCACCACCACATCACATAATTGTCAGGTCAAGAAGCTTTCCCATCCCTTACCACTGTTCCAACCTGGGATGGGTAAGAAACCACAGCTAGCTATGGAAGAGTGAGAAAAACACACATTTGGAAAATAGGAAAGAACGAACCATGTTCCCATCCCAGGACAAGCTTACTAGTTAGAGCAGACCAGAGCCGGGGGGATGGCAGAAGTTTTAGTATTATATGGCACACAAAATTTTGTCAAATAAACAGGACTGGACATCTCAGTTACGGGCATCACACACTTAGCATTGGAAATGTGTTGTTGAAAAATCAGACATTCAGCATCAAAACGTTAACCATGTGTTACACATCTGTGTGTGTGCTTGTAGACACATAATAATAGAAGGTTGTATTGGGATGTATTAATAATATTTCACATTATTTCAAGAAAAAAGCATAATGCATTATCATTAATCACAACCTCCAATGTCCTAAAATGTCACTAAATACATGTCTTATAAATCTGTGTATGTGTATGTGTGTGTTTGGAAACATGTAAAAGACTGTCTTATTGGGATGTAAACTTATAAAATATCACCTCTTGATCACCAAATTATCAGTGTGTGGTTTTTAGCAGACAACTGTTTTGTAAGCTGTGATTTCTCTTAGCACCAGCAACATCCAAGACGCACATCCCTTTTGCTGACTCTCAGAACTGAGTTTTCAAAACCTTTACACAATTCTGAGATTTTATTAACCATATTTGGAATATAACTTGAGACTTCCCCCTTAAACATCTTATTTAAGATATTGTATTGAGGTTGGTGTAAATACATAAAGGAATGGCTGAAAAAAGACAATTATATTCCCCAAAGTTTGGACATGAAAAAAATCAAGGGGCACTCTAAAGAAAAAAATTAACCAAAAAGGCCTGAAATGAAAGAAGCAACTGAAGGGACCTTTCAAAATAATAAAGAGTTGCCAGAAAAGTCATGGGATCTGCCCTAGATTTTATCCATGAGAGAAAGAAACAGGAGCTTCACAGAGTAGAGGAAATGGACAGAACAGAGGGAAAAATACAGTTCTTTTCTGATCATGCCTTCAAAGTCCCGCTTAGAAAACATATGGTTACCCACGGTTTACAGATACATATTAAACATTCTGTAAACCATACACAAGTATTGCATGTTACAGTTAAACATACTAAAGCCTCATGATCACCGTCTTTCAACAATACCACAAGAAGGTGCTCTGTATTATGGGCAAATAATTTAAAAATCAGGGTGCCCTTACTCTAGAGAAGATTGGTTCTTAGTATTGACAGTTTATTTTGGCTTCTTACTCTGGACTTTATCTTACCCCAAAGGTCTAAAAATATGAAAAGTCAAGGATAACTTTAGAAAGGTGATGAAAGTGTTAGTCACTCGGCTGTGTCCGACTCTTTGTGACCGCATGGACTGCAGCCCACCAGGCTCCTCTGTCCATGGGATTTCCCAGCCAAGAATACTGGAGTGAGTAGCCATTCCCTTCTCCAGGGGATCTTCCTGACCCAGGGATTGAACCTGGGTCTCCCACACTGCCGGCAGATTCTTTACCATCTGAGCCACCAGGAAAACCCCTTTCATCAACTCCTGAAATCTTGATTCATGTTGATTCTTTTAGTTAAGGGAAATCGCTATTCTGGTAGCTGCATATTTGTCCTTCAACAGCTTTAAGGACTTAGCAGGTAACTTTTTTCACCCAGGGTTCTTTAACTTTCATAAATCTCCTTCCCTTATGGAAATGTGAGTGCTCCTCAGGGAGAGATCACAAACTACTCTTCAGAAGAAGCAGAGGACAGTACAAAATTACTCGGTACTTCAAGAAACTGGATATTATAAAAGTATTGATCTTTTGAAAAGAGTAAGTGCACTAGGTATGAAAAAACCCAGGTTTACATTCAGGCACTAAAACCTGGAGCACAAACAACACTTCTATGATAAGAGTTCATTGAAACTGTAGAATTATTAATTTCATTAATAATCAATGTCTAAAAATGTCTCTTTTATACAGAGGAAATATTATCTGTAGCTGACACTGCATTACAACTACTAGTATATTTGTACAAGCCTACATATGTGACAAAGTATATTATTCTTTCAGAACATGACATTCTGAAATACTTCTAAAATGTATTAATTCCTTAAACACTGAAAACTTAAAATTATTTTTAAAAATAAAGTACAAAAAAAAAATAATAAAGTACAGAGCTTTAGTCCACAAGTACCCAATTACCTGAGAAAATCTGATGCTACTTCTCCATTTACTTATGGGGTTACATAATCTGCTAAGTAAAATTTTATACAGTTGTAAAATTCTTTTTCACACATAAAATTATGAGGAATTATCTTTGGCAAAATAGCTGCTACTGAGGATGTGAAGGCAAGGGGCAAATGTCCCCAGGTACCTGTGACTCACTGGGATGGACGGAGGACTTGGATGGTGACAGGAAAAGCCATGTGCCCAGATTCAGAACCCAAGCCAGAGACTGGAGGAGTAAGTACTAGCTCTCAACTCACCTTTGCCATTTGAGCTTGAACCCCACTTGCCTTTAGGGCAGACACAGCCTTCTGAGCTGCTGCAGGACTGTCAAAGTCAACAAAACCATAACCTGAAACGCAAAACACAATTAGTGTTTAAGCTGTTATTTTATGATTATGTAAAGAGGGAAAGGATGACTCCTTTTGGTCTCTGAGGCAGGCAACAGAAATCAAAGCCCTGACGTTCTGACAGTCCCAAGCTTTATCGCCGTACTTCAACGTCCTCCCCAAGCTGTCTGTCCCGCCTATCTGGGCTAGGTAAGTTTCCCTTCAAAGTTTAAAAAAAAAGGACAAAAAGAGAAACCAGTTTATTTCCTTTTTCAGATCTTTTTCTCAAGTATCTGTACTTGCTGGGGTGAGGCAGGGGATTGGGAAGGAAGACATCCAAGTTATCAATCAAGATTGAAATAAAAAACGGGGCGGGGGGGGAATCAACTTCAGGAAAAGAGTAGCATTTTTAATAATTTGGTAAGAAAGATGGAGCTATCCTACAGAGCTTACAAATATTTGTTTATTCTGTAAACTGCATTTTTGAAATAAATTTAGTATAACAATTGGATACTCCAAATATAAAATAATCTACATATTAGAACTTTTTAAAAAATATTACTTATTTATCTAAAATACAGCTCACAATCTCTTCAAAATAAATAAAGGGCAGTGGGGATATGGCTCCAGAAACCCTAAGTAGCTGTTTTGGTGTTCCTGGCCTAAAGTCTAAAAACAAAACATAATAAAGCAAACAAATAAACAACATCCTAAGAGAGGCCCTGGTTCAAAGCTTATTTATCCATAGCTTTTCAAACATTTTTAAACAAGCTGGTCAGCTATTTTCCCTGGCTATAACAAATCAAAAGCAGGAAATTAGAGGAAAGAGGGGTCAGGTTGAGGATAGGGCTGCTACAAAATCATATGGATGGCACCTAGTGAAAACTAACAGCAACCAAAAAAAGAGGAAAACAATATAAAGAGCAGGCATTTACAGAGCACCTGAGCAACCGTTCCACGAACCTACCAATCCCATAAGCATCACTGTATGAAATCAGGCCATCACTTTGCCACTGTGATAAGGCTTAAATTATTAAGAAAAGGTGCAACTGTATTTAAAAGCACATCAGTGAAATGATCAGGGTTCCAGGCAAAAATATCAACAGCGATCTACTTGGGACTCAAACCGATTATAAAATTAATGTTAAATGAGTAAGAATATTTTGAAAAAGGAAAGTCTTGTCTGGAAGTTACACAGAAGAGGGGCCAGGCCTATCATTTATTTATAGATATTATAAAGCTACAGAAATTCAGACAGGAAGGAACTAGGGTCAAAACATGCACATCAACATGACAAAACAGAAACTTCAGAAGTAGTTCAAAGAGTGTGCAGTATTAGCAACAAAAATATTGCCCTGGTAAAAAATTAGTGAACTAGACTAAGATTTACAGAAATAGGTTATTTTAGAGAGAGGAGTGTCAAAGCTAAAACAAATAGCAGCTTCTTTCTATTACTTGGAATTGCAATGGAATAAGGCTTAATTTGATTTTGACAGTGAGTAGAGAAATACCCAGGTTGGAAAGCAAAAGAGGAGGCTGACCCAGGTAAAAACAGAATGCTCCTCAGCAGCCAGGTTAGAAATTAGGTTAAATATACTTCATTTTTTTTTTTTTGAAATCTGTTATTAACGCTAATATGCAACCCACTATGAAGATGTATGCAGGCACACATGTATCTCTCACGCTCATACATATTTTATTACCAAGCAGAGCTTAAGCAGGTCATAAACGAACACCCAACTACACGGAAATGATGTAACTTCTGATGGATGTTTAACAGTCCTTCTTTAATTTTACTGTTGTCAATAAATTACAGTAAGATGAAGATCCCAAGTTTGACGTTAATGTAGCTGAGGTTTCTACTCAAGTGCTGTTAGTATTATTTTATCTGTTATTTCCTTATTAGGAAAAATCCATAATGGCTGCATCTTAGCTAACTGTTTACATTCTTTTCTGGCCTTGCCCAGTGCCACTACATAGCTGTTTCATAAATATTTGCTTAAAACAAATACAACATGCTTATGCATGCAACTATGCACTCTTCCACGTTCCCTGTTATAATACTTTCAAGTAAATATAAGAGTATATAAACGGGTCTCACGGATTCTCTGGGGGTTCATTATTTAAACATGTATACAGATATTTTTGAAGGTGGGAGTCACTAAATAACACAGCATCCTCTCACTGGAACCCCAGGAGGATCCTTCCAGGTCTCGGGACCAGGCATAGTTACGGCATTTCTGCTCCTTGGGTTTTCTTCCACACTGAGATTACTGAATCACGGGAGTAGGTACGTTATTTTTGGTTTGGCAACCAGGAAATACAGGGCCATTTCTGTAGTCACAGGAAGCTTCCTGCTCTTACCCCTATTTTTCCTTTGGTCTGATTTGTCCTCACCCATTTTGTGTGCATTGTGCTTTCTGGTCTTATATACAACTCAACACTGAGCACAATCAATCCTTTGCAAGTTTTTCTTGGTCCTGAACTGCCACGTACACTAGAGCTGAAAGCATTTAAACACCTTTTGTCTGCTAAGAACTGGCAAAAGCTGAAATGCGTGGGAGCAACTGAATAATGGATTTTCAAATTTAATAACTACAGCAACATGTTATTCAGAGCAATGTTTCCTTCCGCTTAATTGTGTCTTCTGGAGAAAGGCCCCCAAATATGTTTTGTGACCAAAAAATGTACTATGATCTCTAAGGTCTCTAATTTTCAGGTATGAAATTCTTTGACTGGTTCAATCTCTAAAAATTAGTATACAATACAAGCAGTTTTCATTTATACTAATAATTTCTGAAGCATCACCTATATTCATCCATCCGTCCACCACCCCCCACCTTCCCAAGTTATCTATAACATGGTTACTAACATGTTACCAGTTTTTATAGTGAGCTATGCTTTTTTTTTTTTTCCCACTTGTCCCCAAATTACTTTTTTTCAGGAGCTCTTTCATTGCCCCTTCCAGAATTTTACAAATCCATTCCTGCTTACTCTCTCTCCTCACTCACGTATCCACACCCCACATATCTATCATTTTTCCTTTCTGAGAGGCCTGTGTGACACACAAAAACCTTATAAGGTTTCTATCACTGCCCCCACATACAAGCCAATCTCTCCTACGACTCAATTTAGGAGAAATTCTCCAGGAGACATGTATTGAAAACTAGTTCTGATTTATACTTATTTAGAAGCCCCACAAATCTCCCCACTAATCTTTGGACTCTTGTCAAATATCATGCGTTTATATTATTATAAGATGTTAGGTTTAGCATTTTTTTTTTTTTTTAACTAATAGCATTTCTAGATCACGCTAAGCATTTGGGAATTTTGGTTTCTTGGCAATAGGGTCTTGTTGGATAAGAGTGTAAAACAGCAGTGTCCAGTGCAGAGTTGTAATAGAGAATTCACTCAGGGAGGCTGCTGGGTACTATCTCTCACTTAACTAGGGCAGCTCTGCTTTTTAACACACTGACCTATGTGAAGACTTCTTTTTTGAGGGAGAGGGAATTGGGTGGGGTCAGGAGGAAGAAATGTAGGTAAGGTTGTAAAACTATTGTCTACTGTGATCTCTCTCTTGGTCTGAAACAAATGCTGAGATCAGCTTCCTGGTTTATTCCTGCATGAGTCCATCTCTTAGCGATAAAACCAAAAAGTTTTTTCCTGTGTCCCTGCTCATCCAAATCATTTTAAAATATGTTAAACAAGACTAACCTGGTAACTGGGTAAACATTTCAGTCTACAATTAGACTCTCTCCAGTTTAATTCACTTAAAATATTAACTCTACATAAAGCAAAGCTCTATTCAGTGTCCTACGGCAAAACTGCCTGAATGTGCCATGCTGATTAAACATGGGCTCAGATATTTGCCACAATAGCTCCTTTAAATTCAGGAGCTTTGAAGACGAGACAGGAGTACAATGAATCACTTCAAGTCTAGATTAAAGGAAACGGCTGGCTTCTAAGGCGAGGCCCTACCGTACCATAGGCTTCACTGACGTTCTCTGCCTTGTTCAGATTGTGCTAAGTCGCAACCGTCACCCCTACTTGGAAAACTGGGGTCTAATTAATGAGGAGATTTGCCTTCTCTGCCTATTCCTGTCAACCTTATTTCAATTCATGGGGTCAGTTGTTAGACTCAAAGTCAGCTGACTCCATTCTTCCCTTTTCCTAGAAATCACATGCCTATTGTTAAGATGCTGGATCATTAAAAGTCAGAGCCACAGAGCATCAGTGCTGCCTACTGTAGACGCCTCCTCTTCCAGCTCATGGAGCTGGATGAGCTCATCCTAATTACACGGAAAACTGAAGGTCAGTGCATCAAATTAATGCAGCAGCATATTTCAAAGGGGCGTATGACCTCCCTTCCCTATTACAATTTGGTCAGTGAAAACGGTTCTCCCCTCCCTGCTGCCAATATTGTCAACAGGCATTCAGCAGAGAACAATTGGGAGTATTGAAACATGTAATTAAGTACTGCTTAAAACTACTCTATTCTAATTAATAGAGCCAATTTGCACAATATGTAATCTTTTCAGTTCTTTAGTACAGTCCAATGGTCTTCGGTAAGCAGCTCTAATCTCCTCAGGCTCAGGAAAGAAAAGCTATTTTCTAACTCTACTCCCTCTTAAAAAGCAGGGGATAAATGCCAGCCAGTATTTTGCATGTTAACTCTACTGGCGTCAAATCTGGGATTCTGGCAAGCGGCTAGCTGCTGTTGGGTTTCCAGCCAAAACTCAACCAGGGACCAACGTAAGCAATATGCTGACACTGTGCAAGACAGAAACTGGTTGACATGTAAGATTTGGGTTTTAATAAACGGAGGTAGTTTTGAAATCAAAGATCAGGTTTAAAATTCCACTTTTTTCCCCTAAAGTTCTGATTTAGTAAATCATCAGACAAGGAAACATACCTTTGCATTTGTTTGTTGTCTTATCCAAAATTGCCTTTGTGGAAACAATCTTCCCATATCTAAAAATAGAAGGAAAAAAAAAGAAGTTATAATTGAGGAATCTTTATTAATATCTAAGTCCAGAGAACACATACACACACTTATCAAACCTCTGCAAACTTTAACGTATAAAATGTTCTTTACTAGGGGACAGAAAATAAGAATTCGAAACTCAAGCTAAACTAAAAAGGAGGAATGGCTGGACCTCTCATTTGGCTCTTTGGATTATAGTTTGATACTTAGCTTTGAGAAATCAGGCACTTACCTGGTGATCTTGGGACCAAAGAAATGGAATGCGAGCTTTAGGAAAAATAGTTTCTCTACAAAAAGCAGTTTCTTCTAGTAACACTGTGTGTGTGTGTGTGTGTGTGTGTGTGTGTGTGTGTGTGTGTGCGAGCTTTAGGAAAAATAGTTTCTCTACAAAAAGCAGTTTCTTCTAGTAACACTGTGTGTGTGTGTGTGTGTGTGTGTGTGTGTGTGTGTGTGTGTG
Source organism: Capra hircus (assembly GCF_001704415.2). Taxonomy (NCBI): domain Eukaryota; kingdom Metazoa; phylum Chordata; class Mammalia; order Artiodactyla; family Bovidae; genus Capra; species Capra hircus. The sequence continues at coordinate 100,117,790 of NC_030809.1, forward strand.
TGTTCAGTAATGCCTGACTCTTTGTGACCCCATGGACTGCAGCCCACCAGGCTCCTCTATTCATGAGATTTTCCAGGCAAGAATACTGGAGTGGGTTGCCATTTCCTTCTCCAGGGGATCTCCCCATCCCAGGAATCAAACTCGGGTCTCCTACATTGCAGGCAGATTCTTTACCGACTGAGCTACAAGGGAAGCCCCATAGTAACGCCATGTCTGTGGTCAAATACAAAGCCAAAGGCAAGGCTACAGAATTGTTAAGGGAAAGGACTATGATGCATATAGCCTTTATGAACTAACTGAGGCAAGAAAGCTCCCTGAATCACTCTATTCATTTTCTTTTGCAGGTGATTCTGTGTGGCTCTAGATCATCACAGAAGGGTGTGTTGGAATATGTATCGTTAACACGCTTGATGGGATATTTAAGTATTTTAAATGTAATATTTAAAACAGGTCTTTTTATCTAAGATTTTGATGATTGTTTATAAATATATTTTTAAGACCTCTTTTAATGCCATAATAATAGTTACACAGTGTACTCACTTATGTATGTGTGGGCATGTGTGTGCAAGAAACAGGCAATAAAAAACAAAAATCAATGAACCAGGAATCAACCATTAATTTATGAGAGTTTGTATGAAAAATGTGTTCAAACTCCTTCATGTACAACAGAAGTTGGGGAAAGAGGGAAAACAATTCAGAATGTTAAAACTGAGTGCACTTCTACGGAAAACAAAGGGGGGACTTCCCTGATGCTAAGACTCTGAGCTAAGACTCTGAGCTCCCAAAGCAGGAGGCCCTGGTTCAAACCCTGGCCAGGGAACTAGATCCTGCATGTTTCAACTAAGACCTGGTATAGAAAAATAAATAATTTTTTTTAAAAAAAGAAAGAAAAAAAGGGGCAAGAGAGTTTAAATATATGTATTACCCTGTATCCTTTCACAGTGACCAGACTATAATGCAAAGCACTGCTATCTATGTTTATCTTCAAAAAATAGAGAAGACCTTTGAAAAATAATTCTTAAAAATTACTGGGTCTATGGGAAATGCATCTAACATACTTCAGGTATCTGAGACTATTTCCACATTTATACATGGCAAATTCCCAAATTTTAATTTTCTATATATTCATTTTAGACATTTTCACATTTTCTCTAATATTATTTTCTTGTGATTGCTGCTGAGGATTAAAAAGACTTAAATTTTTAGGAAATGGAAGTATCTGTGCAGTACTTTAAAACATTTTCAATGTTGCAGGTTTCTATTTTATGCATTTGAACAAGCTGAAAGATCTAGAAGAAACAAATAGTTTGGGCCACCACTCTCCCTCAGTTAATTTCACTCTGTGTAATCATGTAATCAGATGATTACTAACTGAGCATAAAAGTAAAGATAACTTAAGGTTTAAAGGACAATTACATCCAACAGGCATAAGGCTGCATAAACACCTTCAATTCCCTGTAAAGATTTTGAGTATTTGCAACAACCTTAACAGAAGGTCACTAAGCTTACAACGTTTTTTAAAAAAAATCTGCAAACCAGAAAAAAGTAAGTGATTTAAAGACCACCTTTTAGCAACCATTTATCTACCTAAGTTATTGACATGCTTGATATTTATCAGAACTTTCTCCTTTGTACAAGTTTTAGCTGAAAAGGCTTTTAGAGTACATCCCTACCTCAGCCCTTTCCAAAAGCAGGGAAGAAAACTGATGTGACTTCAATGTAGGATAAAGGTATTGGGAATTACAGAGATTAAGGGACTTTGCTTGAGGTCACAGAGTTCAGGGTCTTTTGTAAACCAAATAGAAGGAAATTTACAGAAGGTCAGGGGCTGGCCTTCTATCTTTCGGGTTCTGCTCTCCACATTAATAATGAGGAAGAAGACGTGGAGAGAGGAAGGAGCGGGAAGCAGGGAAAGAGAAGAGGCTCCTGGTAGCACTGAACCCAGAGACTCCATCCGTGCCATTCTTTCGTCTGGTTTGGGTTCTTTTTGATCTTTGCTACATCTGACATTTCTCCTCACTTTCACACCTTGGCTTCTAGGACCCTCATTCTGGGGATCCCATCTCACCTTTCTGTGCTCTCTTTCAGGTTTTGTGGTTTTTTTTTTCCTTCCTCATTCAGCTCCCTCCTCTCTCTCCTTAACCAAGTTCTTTCATCACATTTAATAATCAGTCCTCTACCCTTCTCTTCCCTAGGAAATATACCCAATGCCATGGATTTGTTAAATGAATCTTCTCTGATGAAGCCAATTTCTCCTTCCTGGGTTTTTATTTTAATCTGACCAAAGTTTTAGCTTTTGTCTTCCTCTCTTTACTTAAACATCTTAGTATCTTACTGAAATATAAAATACTTAAATATCTAGCTAAATGTTACCTCGTGTCCTCTATTTTCTAAGTCGTATTTCCCAAGAACCCTAGACAAATCTTTCCTTTTCTCCTCTTCATGTATCTTTTCATTCTATAGCACCACCAGATTCCCAATCTTCCTGAAGTTTGTGGTCCCTGAAGTGAAGTGAAGTCGCTCAGTTGTGTCCGACTCTTTGCGACCCCATGGACTGTAGCTTACAAGGCTTCTCTGTCCATGCAATTTTCCAGGCAAGAGTACTGGAGTGGGTTGCCATTTCCTCCTCCAGGGGATCTTCCCGACCCAGGGATCAAACCCAGGTCTCTCGCATTGCAGGCAGACACTTTACCGTCTGAGCCACCAGGGAAACTGGTGACGTCCCTGAGACATCATCAACTCGGCCACTCCTGAATCCAGCTAGTCATTAACTCTTTTAACATGTGTCTAATATTAATTTGCCTTAAACATTACTTTAAACATGGTTCTCTCTGAGACTTCCCTGGTGGTCCAGTGGTTAAGACTCTTGTGTTCCCAATGCAGGGGGCATGGGTTCAATCCCTGGTGGGGAACTAAGATCCCACATGATGCAGAGCATAGCAAATAAAAAAAACGGGGCGGGGGGGGGGAGGTGGGAGTTGAACATGGTTCTCCCGTCTCTCCATTGCCCCCTCCTATCAATCTTTGAATTTAAAGAACCTGTTGTAACACTAGATTTTTCCATGAAACCATCCCTAATCTCCTCAACCATTCAGTGGGTGATTTTATAAGAAACCAGAAAGGGAATTACATTTACTTAGTTTCTACTAAAGTTCTAGGCATTTTCTGTGTATGATCTTATTTAACTTCACAACAATCTTAAGAGGTAGCTGCTATTATCCTCACTTTTGCAAATGGGAAAACAAAAGCTCACAGAAATTCTGGGTCTAAGATCTTGCCTAACACATCAAAACTGAAAAATAGTTAAAGTTCTTACAGCAGTTTCTCTATGAAACGAGAAATGCGCCAAGGCTTCAGTTGCGACCGCCTCTCTACGCAGGTGTGAGCCTCGCCAGCCCCTCGCCCAGGAGACTGTTGCAGTCGGCCAGCCCCTGCTCCTTGGTAACCATGTGTGACTGAAAGGCTGAGATCAAGAATGCCGATATGTCAGAGAAGACGCAACAGGACTCGGTGGAGTGTGCTACTCAGGCATTGGAGAAATATATAGAGAAGGACACTGCAACCCGTATCAAGGAGTTCAACAAGAAGCACAACCCCACCTGGCACTGCATCGTGGGGAGGAACTTCGGTAGTTATGTGACACGGGAAACCAAACACTTCATCTACTTCTACTTGGGCCAAGTGGCCATCCTGTTCTAATCTGGTTAAAAGCATGGGACTGTGCCACACACCCAGCGATCCATCCAAAAAGAAGGACTGCAGCCTAAATTCCAAATACCAGGGACTGAAGCCTTCAGCCTTGCCTAAGGGAACACCTCCACCTTTGAACCTTTATTGTGTTTTGTACAGGGCATTCTCGGTACTAGTTTGTGGTTATAAAGCAATTAGCAAAACAGCTTACGTTTGTATTTATTTTCTATTCCACATCTCTCTGCCCTATGTTTTTTCTCTTCCAAATCCATTCCTTTAAAGAAATAAATCTGTTAAAGAAGTGTGCACTAATTACCATTTGTTCAAATATTCTATTGAAGATGGCTTATTACTTGATCTTGGGTAGGTTGGTGGTGGTGATTCCTTGAAGTTTCTGTGGGATGTAACAGACTAGCCTATTCAACACTCTTGAGTTTCATTCTTGCCCATCCTGTTCCTGTTGTGCATGGAAGAATACCTCTCAGAAGTGCATGTTGAGAAATGCATGGCAGAGAAACTACTGGATTAACTCTTACTCCTAACCTGACAAATACATTACTTAAGTGCTCCTTTGGGATAACTGCTATAGTTGTTCTGGGCTTTAGGCCTCAAGAGATGATAAATGTGCAGTAGAACTTCTTTAAGCTTTCTATGGCTGTAAAATGGAAATAAACTGGTGAGAGAGTTGGGCTAACGAGAAATTTGTTGGGCTCTAGATATTTCCCCTCCCCTGCCTTGGTCAAAGTATTTAAAGATTAAAGGTGGTCTCAAAGGGAAAAAGCTTTTGAGCAGCGGTCCTCCATGTGATCTAATAAAGTCTGCAGGAATTAAAAAAAAAAAAAAAAGAAATGATTTTGAGAAACAATTTCCTTTATAAACTCAGAGTATGAAAGGTGAAGGGGAAAAAATAGAAGATCTCTTCTATTAAGGCATCAGAATAGATTTATTTTTCAAGCCAAAGCAAGTTTTTTGTTTGTTTTAGACACAAGAAATAAACAGGTGGTTCACAGTTAAAGGAGGGGTGGGGGTATGTATAGGAGAAGAGATATGTCTAACATTGATCAGTTTTACTTTCTATTGTGGTTTTCACTGTGATTTGTGGGTTAACACTGAAAGCCCATGACTTCCCAGAAAGTCAAGACAGTTTTCACTCAGTCCGTGGTACTACTACATACCAGCCTCTCTCCAATCCAGTGTTCAGGAGGCTGCTTCTACGGAGTTACCACAGGTGGTGGTGGGGGCAGGGGTCTGAAGGGTTTTCCTTTCCTACAACATCTTTTCTGTGAGCTGTTCACTCAATTATACTGCTCAGAGCACAAGGGGCTCTCACAAAAATACAGATCCCTGGCCTGGAAACAATACTTTTAAACTGCTCAGGCCCAGGGGAAGTTAGTTTCTCAGGGGCTGATGCAGTCATATTGTGGGGATGGAGTACAGAACAAACTCCTCTGATGACATGAGAAAGATCTAGAATATGGGGAAAAGCCACGTGGTAAATGGCACTTCAATGAGCAGGAAAGCGGGCAGCAGGGTTCAGAGTAGTCACTATCCCTCTCTGCTGGTCTTATCTGTAGTTATGATTTAATAATGTGAGGCAAATGATGGAGTGGCTGGGGGAGAAGTAATTACACATGATTAACATTTAGCCTAATTCTATCGTTGATCAGCAGTGCCTGCAAGAGTAACAGATATCTGGGGGGAAAATTCATAAAGCAACCAGATTTTCACCTCCCCTGCTCCTATTTACAACTTAATTTGTAAAACAAAACAGGACAAAAATTCTAGTAACAGGGACATATGATTTATTGGAGAAAACAGGCCTCCTAACTGGGTAGAATTTACACTTTAAAAATACCAAGGAGACGCATGCCCAAGAGAGCAAGCTGCAGAATTTTATAGGGGAAAATATGAAAACAAAGATTCTTTGGGTTTTATCAGCTTCAAAGTAAGAAGACTTAGACTCACAGTTGTAGCTACCCAGAATATAATATTCTGTGCTAAGAGTAGACGATCCACCCCAGAGGAAACTCTGACAGTAAAAGGATAGAGAGCAATTAAGGGACATGACTATGGAGTACTGAAAATTTCAAAGGGAGAGGATAAACAAGTAAAAACTCAAATTTAAACCTATTGGCTGAAAAAACCTTTTGCTTAGAATCTACCTAAATTTCTTCCCTTTGCACCACAGCTTTCGCCATATCTGCCCATTTCCATCTCTTCTTTCATTGGCTGTAATATAAAATCTAAGTATATTTAGATCGCACTTACTAAAATAAAGCTTGATTTTTCTCCTCTGTCCCCCATCACTTAGTCGCTTGTAAATTTTACCTTTTTCATAATTTACCATAATTATGATTATGGTATACAAAAGAAATGCATATTTGCTGTAATTTGAAGACAGAGAAAAGTAGATTAAAATACTAAAGTCACCTATTGTCCCAGAAACAAATGTTAAACGGATTGTTGAGTATCTTTATAGACTCATCCAGTGTGCATGTACATGCATGTGCACATTGCATGTGAGTGTACACGCGTGCACACACACACACACACACGTACACTGTCTCTCTCCCCTTCTAGAGAATTTGGAGCTTTTGAACATTGCTGGTTACAAGCCAAGCCTCTGGAGAATGGAGTTTATTCCACCTACTACCAACAGATGGCGGTAAGGGTTGATGAGTTATTTTAATATTGGTCATCCCAGTTAGAGATTCATTTAAGGCCCTGTGGGGTCATTAGCAGTGCTTGTGTTAATTTATTTTATAAACATTATCAAACCAAAAAAAAAAAAAAGGCAGTATGTGAAAAAAAAAGCTACAAAAAAGTGTACACATAATGTAAACAAAAACTGATTATTTTAAGTGTGAAAAAAGGTGGGATATTCCTCATGCATATAGGATGATGTTTGTTTGACTTAATAAGTGAACTGCCTCTGAAGGACAAAGAAACTTCCTACCCTGTGAGAGAGACTGTGCCCATGCAAATGACAATAACCAGCAAGAGGGAGCGAGAGGGGGCTGAAATGAGGAAAAACCCAAACCTCTGACCATGTGCTATCGAATTAGCATCCACCCTGGAAAGCCTATGACCTAGTGAGTCAATTCAGGGGAATAACAGAAGTAACAGCTTACCTTGATACAGCTCTTATCTTATGCCAGATACTGTTTTCAGTGATTTAGGTCAAATATTTGTAATCTTCCCAGCAATCTTTTGAGTAGGTGAAGTTTTATTACACTTTGTAGATGTGAAACTGAGGAGTAGAGAGAGTATGGGACCCACTGAAGGTTACACTGGAAAAGGTCAGTTTTCATTCCAATCCCAAAGAAAGGCAATGCCAAAGAATGCTCAAACCACCACACAATTGCACTCATCTCACACGCTAGTAAAGTAATGCTCAAATTCTCCAAGCCAGGCTTCAGCAATACGTGAACTGTGAACTTTCAGAGATTCAAGCTGGTTTTAGAAAAGGCAGAGGAACCAGAGATCAAATTGCCAACATCCGCTGGATCATCGAAAAAGCAAGAGTTCGAGAAACACATCTATTTCTGCTTTACTGACTATGCCAAAGCCTTTGACTGTGTGGATCACAATAAACTGTGGAAAATTCTAAAAGATGGGAATACCAGACCACCTGATCTGCCTCTTGAGAAATCTGTACGCAGGTCAGAAAGCAACACTTAGAACTGGACATGGAACAGACTGGTTCCAAATAGGAAAAGGAGTATGTCAAGACTGTATATTGTCACCCTGCTTATTTAACTTATATGCAGAGTACATCATGATAAATGCTGGGCTGGAAGACGCAAAGGCTGGAATTAAGATTGCTGGGAGAAATATCAATAACCTCAGATATGCAGATGACACTACCCTTACGGCAGAAAGTGAAGAGGAACTAAAAAGCCTCTTGATGAAAGTGAAGAAGGAGAGTGAAAAAGTTGGCTTAAAGCGCAACATTCAGATAATGAAGATCATGGCATCCAGTCCCATCACTTTATGGCAAATAGATAGGGGAAACAGTGGAAACAGTGTCAGACTTCATTTTTCTGGGCTCCAAAATCACTGCAGATGGTGGTTGCAGCCATGAAATTAAAAGACGCTTACTCCTTGGAACAAAAGTTATGACCAACCTAGATAGCATATTCAAAAGCAGAGATATTACTTTGCCAACAAAGGTCCGTCTAGTCAAGGCTATGGTTTTTCCAGTGGTCATGTATGGATGTGAGAGTTGGACTGTGAAGAAAGCTGAATGCCAAAGAATTGATGCTTTTGAACTATGGTGTTGGAGAAGACTCTTGAGAGTCCCTTGGACTGCAAGGAGATCCAACCAGTCCATCCTAAAGGAGATCAGTCCTGGGTGTTCACTGGAAGGACTGATGTTGAAGCTGAAACTCCAATACTTTGGCCACCTCATGGGAAGAGTTGACTCACTGGAAGAGACCTGATGCTGGGAAGGATTGAGGGCAGGAGGAGAAGGGGACGACAGGGGATGAGATGGTTGGATGGCATCACCGACTCGATGCACGTGAATTTGGGTGAAGCCTGGGAGTTGGTGATGGACAGGGAAGCCTAGTGTGCTGTGATTCACGGGGTCGCAAAGAGTTGGGCACGACTGAGCGCCTGAACCGAACTGAAGGTTACACAGCTGTGCTGTCCTTACTCGCTCAGTCATATCCAACTCTTTGCGATCTCATGGACTGTAGCCAGCCAGGCTCCTCTGTCCATGGGGATTCTCCAGGCAAGAATACTGAAGGGGGTTACCACGCCTTCCTCCAGGGGATCTTCCCAACACAGGGATCGAACCCAGGTCTCCTGCATTGCGGGGGGGATTCTTTACCAGCTCAGCTACCAGGGAAGCTGGTAAGTAACAAAGAAGAGAGGCAGAAGATTGCTTTGGTCAACCATGTGGATAACTACAGATACTTTACTTGCCAACTGCCGAATATTCCAGAGGTTCAAAGCAGTTCCCAGTGTTGAGTCTGCATAGCTCCAGGCAGGTGGCAGAGGGATGAGGGTGGCCTCTATAACTGCTAAGTCTCTGAGACAGATACTGATAACATTCAGAAAGTTGTTACCTGACCTTCTGGGTAGGCAACATTGTTCTATTTGAAATAAGAGGCCCAAGACAACAAATGTATCAGTCAGGAGGAGGTACGGCTGGCTTTAAAGCTTCAACAGAGTAACTACATGTATCTGTTTGGTGGGAATGGATTTATGAATGAGAGTCAAAACTTCCTTATGACTATGGACTTGTGGGAAAAAAGGGAAAAAAATTCACACACATATACGCACACACAGGTGATACTGTATATACAGTTCCCTAATTTGCCTTTTTTTTTTTTTTTTTTGCTTCTTTATCTTTTCAATGACTTCCCAGGAAACGGGATTTCCTACAATTTGCTTTAGGTCTTCTAAAAATGGTTGAATAGGAGAAGGAAAAGAAAGTATAAATTATATGCATTCTGCTAACAGCAAAGTTTGTTGGACAATGAGGCCTAAAATAGAAAAAAGCAGAAGGAGCTGTTTATCCATGTTATCCTGAATCCCCACTATTTTGAATAGCTCAACTTGTTCTCTTTTCTTTATTTACTTAGTATAAGAAGTGGTAAGCATTTGAAGATAAGGTATATGTGAAATTTTAAAATTAGGCAATCAGTATCAGATAGGTATTTTAAAACTTTCAGCTTTTAGGCCTTGAAGATTTTCGCTGTCTGTATAAGACATCTAAGATACAACAACGAAAGGTATAGAAAGATATTCCGTTTGTAATTCCCGTCACTTTGGCTTGATTCCTTAATGTTCGGTCACTGCGCCTTTCACTTGTGCTGTACAGCTGGTGTGCTTCGTGAGTACATGATTCTGTGATGGGACAGAAGAGGAAGGCGCATCTGATGCAGCTGGAATGGCAGCCGGGGCTTGAAGGTGGACAATATTTGGCAGGCAAAGTTGCTGCAGTCCTAAAGGTCAAAGGCAAACCTGGTCCTGAAGCTAAATGGAACACGTGAAAGACAAGTACAGTCCAGGAGGAGGTCGGACTAAGAAATCAAGCCACACATATTTACAGCATGTCTCCAGCAGGCCCTTCACCATCCAAGGCCTATGAAAAATATGTAAGATGCCATTCCTGCCATCAAGGGGAACAGTTTTGGGGAGAGGGAATATAGGGATTTTTAATATTAAAAAAGTAGCTAAGAATGTTGTGATCTTGTATGATGAAAGCTAAATAAAGGAGCATAAACAGTATGAAGGTCAAGTTCAGCAAAAAAGACTTTGGGGAAAAGAAATTCAGGTAGGCCATGGAAGACAATAAACAGAGGACTCTGTCTAATGCAAGCTGTGTGAGGAGTAAGGCAAGCCAAGTCTGAAAAGGCCCGACAGGGCCTTGGGTTCTAGGAAAAGGAGTCAGGGAACAGAATGTGGCTGGAGGTTTTGCAACTGTGGAATGATATGATGAAAGCAGGATTTGGGTTAAGATTAATAAAAACCTTAAGCTAGAATTAGCAGAGAGAAATGTTACATTTTTGTTTCAGTATTACTCTTTTGGGGGGGGGCGCTCTTTGTACTCAGGCAATAACATTCAAGTTCAAGAAGTTATCATGGAGGGCTCAGGAGAGCTAGGAGATGAATGGGAAGGTTCTAAAGGACAGGAAAGCTTTAAGACAGAGGACTTGCTTTAACTAGCCTTAAATGCTTTAACTTAATATCTGAGAAAAATAGCCTGTGGTATCTGTGTTATAGAAAGCCAGTGGTTTGCCTCTGTGAACAAAGAGGAGAGGGAGAAAAGGAATCACCATGGGCTTCTTTTCTGAACTATCCTGGAAAGGACAGTAAATTCCGCCTCCAGTTCCGGACCTGGAGCCTGTAGATTAATGTAGCAGAAGCAAACGCCATCCTCGAGTGGTCCAGCCCTCAGCTAGATGGGCTGCTTTACAACATATGAGCTGATGGGGAATAAACTACAGAAGTTTGGGGACAAAGCAGCACATTTTTCAAGAGAAAATATATCGACATATCTAGTTTTTCATAACACTGAAATTTTAAGATGAACATATCCTTTCAGAATACTAAGAAAACTGGTAATTTATACCCAGATTTGGGATGAATATAACTTAGGACTAAATGTAGAACCACTCCTGTTACTCTGCCTTCTCAACACTGATGCTGGCACAGCTAAACTATTATAAATGCTACACAAAAGCAACAATTGATGCTGTTTATTGCATGTATGGCTCAAACTAAATAATTCATATAGAATGAATATTAAAAACCACCTCATTAGAAATGGCTAAGATGTACTTTTTGCCATATTCTGTGAAAAACTTATACCTCTCTTCTAAATAATAAGCACACTATAAAGCATTTGATTTATTACACAGATTTGCTATTAGAGCTTAGTATCCAGTCTATTATGATCTGTAGTCAAGGCAAAGTAGCTTTACACTATTTTATGTTTTTTTAAGAGCATACAGCACACAAAGGGTCACTGACCCTATCTTATGACAATATTTTAGCCAGAAGTCACCGTACTGAAGCACTTATGCATGCAGTCACAGATGGTCAGGCCCACATTAGTGTGCCCAAGTACTAATATGTCAGAGGAAAATAGTACTTGCTGAAAATGGAACCCAGAATTTTGCAAGTAAAATGTAGACAGTCTATCATAAAAATGAGTCTCAAAAAGTCTCAACACACTGATTAATGCCTAACATTTAAAACAAAGGCAATTTAATTACATAAAATCGTGTTTTATTTCTGAGTTGAATTTATAATCTGACAATGATAGAGCATTTAAGAAATTTTCTTCCTCTTCCACCAAAATCTGTGATGTATTTTCTTTGCTCTGACAATCTCATCTTCATGTTGATACAGTACTTCACCAGATGAGAAGGAAGACAATGTTACATTGGGAAGCAGATGGAGCTGCCGAGAGAGAGACCTGTCTTCAAGTGCACCTCCGGCCAATAGCCAGCTCTGTGACTTGGGTGTGTATGTCTGGCCTCAGCATCCCCATTTCTACCAACGAGGATGTGGAAACATCTCCTTCACGGCACTGTTACTAGGGGGTCAGCACAGTGCTGGCCCATAACAGATGCTTGGTAACAAATAAATGTTAACCTTTTCTTCCACCCCTCCTGGAATTATTTGGATTAAGGGCACTTTAATTCTTATCACTGGAGATCACTAAACTTCCCTCCTCACCTTCACAATGATGTGGTCCCTAAGACAGAGAATGTTGAGAAATGTAGACTCAACCATTTTTCATGGTTACTTTTCAGTCCAGATCTTTGCATAATGAAACCCTCTCAATATATATTGCTTGAATGAATAAAACATAAACATGCAATATACATTTTTTCCCTTAAAGGGTTTGGTATGGGGAATTGAGGGAGACTGGCAGCCAGAGCAGGGAAATACTCCATTCTGCCTTGAACATGGCCTTGTATCTTATCCCAATTTAGCTTATAAAAACAAATGAGGGAAGCAAGGTAATTTAGGAGCTTAATATGGAATTAAAAATTGCTACTAAAAGGAAATCTACAAAGGGTTGGTGGCAGGGGAACACAAAAAACTGAGAAGAGTTTTGGTTCCTAGATTGTTTTGGAAAATGAAAACTAGAAAGCTTTTACACACAACACACACAGAGTACCAGAAGTCTGTAAAACAGAATGCATTAAACGTCAACACTCAAACCATAAATGACTGTTTCATTCAAAACAAGAAGAGTGTGACAGAGAGCAAAAGTAAACATGCTCTCTAAAGTAAAACAGAGAGTTATCTGAAACTATTAAAACAGAGTGTGCAAATTACCTAGAAATTTCTCTTGCTTCTGACACAAACTAAAAAAGGACAGGGTCAAATTGGTCATTTCCTAGACTGAACCCTAATGTTGGCTTTGATCCAGCACACGGCACCAGCGTATTGATTTCAAAGTGCCGTGAGGCCATGTTTTTTTAAAGTAATAAATCCTGACTGCCTCACAACCTTGAAAAGCCTGTTTGAAGAACAGACTGAGAAGGAAAATGGTATCTATTTTACTCACTTCAGTTCTAAGAAATCTGGGGATATACTATAAATGCTATGATTAGTTAAAAAAAAAAAAAGATACACTTGAGTTGGATAGGCAAGGGAATAGCCTGCCAGCACAGTTGATGTTTCTAAACTTAGATATTTTGTTCAAGGGTCACTCGTGACAGTGGTCACGTGTCTTAAGAGCATATCTGATGGATAAACAGGGCTCACACGTGGGTTTCCCACTGGTTTGTTTCTGAAAAAGACTGTCCTTGGACACTGCAGATAAATATAAACAATCATTCCAAAGACAGAATAGTATGGCTCTAAAACTTAAGAACATCAGAGAGGATGATATGCAGAAGAATGGATGACATCACCTTTATGGCAGAAAGTGAAGAAGAACTAAAGAGCCTCTTGATGAAAGTGAAAGAGGAGAGTGAAAAGGTTGGCTTAAAGCTCAATAGTCAGAAAACTAAGATCATGGCATCTGGTCCCATCACTTCATGGGAAATAGATGGGGAAACAGTGGAAACAGTGGCTGACTTTATTTTTTTGGGCTCCAAAATCACTGCAGTTGGGGATTGCAGCCATGAAATTAAAAGACACTTACTCCTTGGAAGGAAAGTTACGACCAATCTAGACAGCATATTAAAAAGCAGAGACATTACTTTGCCAACAAAGGCCTGTCTAGTCAAGGCTATGATTTTTCCAGTGGTTATGTATGGATGTGAGAGTTGGACTTTAAAGAAAGCTGAGTGCCAAAGAATTGATGCTTTTGAACTGTGGTGTTGGAGAAGACTCTTAAGAGTCCCTTGGACTGCAAGGAGATCCAACCAGTCCATCCTAAGGGAGATCAGTCCTAGGTGTTCACTGGAAGGACTCATGCTGAAGCTGAAACTCCAATACTTTGGCCACCTGATGTGAAGGGCTGACTCATTTGGAAAGACCCTGATGCTGGGAAGGATCGAGGGCAGGAGGAGAAGGGGACGACAGAGGATGAGATGGTTGGATGGCATCACCGACTCAATGGACATGAGTTTGGGTAAACTCTGGGAGTTGGTGATGGACAGGGCGGCCTGGCGTGCTGCAGTCCATGGGGTAGCAAAGAGCCAGAAGCGACTGAGTGAGTGACTGAACTGAACTGAACTGAAAAGAATGGAACCAAAGAGAGCCAGCCAAATGCTGTAAGTTACTTTAGCATCAGTTTCACAAAATTACTATGTTTCAAATGAAGGTAATATGCCTCACTTTCAAGAGAGCTTAAATTTACTGCATTTTCCAGAAATAAGGGGGCTGTGAACAAGTGGTGGTGGTTTAGTTGCTAAATTGTATCCAACTCTTGGGACCCCATGGACTGCAGCTCCAGGCTCCTCTGTCCATGGGATTTCCCAGGCTGGGGCTAAAAGTGCTTCTTGTTTACAGGACACCATCAGCAAGGATTTTCCAATCTTGGTTGTTTTGAGAAAACCTGCATAATAGGAGAGGCGGTAATGGAGAGGAAAAATATCATTCTGATTCTTTAAAACAACAGAAAACTAGATTCTAGAAGCAAAAGGCAGGTAAGGCTAATGCTGATCTGAAGTGAAACTCCAGAATGGACTGGTGAACTAGAAGGTTAGCAAGACTGATAAGAACAGGCATCAGTAAAGTCCTTCGGAGCAACTCAGGAATATTCAAGTTTGCTCTTTCTACTCTGGGGGTGGGTGAGGAAGGTCAGGGTTGCTAGGAAATGCTACAATGTATATTTTGATTTGAGCTAAATAAAAATCATTATTTGCTCAGGGATTAGAGGAGTATATCTGGGAAGAGGAAGTGTGGTTTGGGTGAGTGGGCAACTAGCTAAACAAGTGACTGAGCTAGTCTGATGGTCAGGGTGACAGTCAGCACGGAGGAACCATCTAGTGATGAGCCACAAGGCTCTGTTCTTGGCCAGCATGTATACATTTAAAATTGCTATAAACCAGGTCACTGATAGTGCATTTATTAAATATATAAACATCCCAAACCTGGGGGTGGTGGTGAAAGTAAGATGTCAGAATTATTTCAACAGGCTAGAATGAATTTTTAGCCAAAGCCAACACTGTAATATTTAATAGGGAAAAGTAAGTCTTAATATAAGTTCCAAGGTGGGGGGTGGTGGGGCGGTGGAGGTCAACTGTATAAATTTAGGGAAAGCCTTGGCTTACTCATATGAAAATACCTGGATTTTTTGATTAGGAACAAATTCAAGTTCTCTGAATGAGACAGATTAAGGTTGTACTGAGGAAAATATATGATCCTGACCATAGAAAGAAATTTATGCTTTTGGGCCTCTTTGCTCAACATTCCCCGACACCCACCACTATGGGTTGAATTGTGTCCAACTCCATCTACACTCCCCTCCCGAAAAAAGTACATCCAAGTGCTAAGCTCCAGTACTTGTGCACGTGATTTGGAAGTAGTCTTTGTAGATATAATCAAACTAAGATAAGGTCATTAGGGTAGGCCTGCATCCAATGTGACAGGTGTCCTTGTAAGAGGGCAATCTGGACTCAGATGGAGACACAGGGAGAATGCCATGTGATGACGAGACAGAGCTCGGGGGTGAGGGGGCGGATACAGCTGGAAGCCAGGACACTCAGGACTGCCAGCAAGTCACCATGGGCTGAAGAGGTGGGGAAGGATTCCCCCAAAACTTTCAAAGAGAACATGGTTCTGTTGACACCTAATTTTGGATTTCTATCCCTCAGAGCTGTGAAATAATGATTTTAAGTTAGCCAGTTTACGGTCCCTGTAACAACAGCCTTAGAAATCTCAAACAGCTCCAGATTACCTGTGGATCCTATATAAGCCCTGCTCCATCTTAACTTCCTGATATTTAAGATGTCACTTCACCTGGGAAATTCAGCACCTTTCTGCAGTCTTGGTGTAAAGCTTGTCTCCAGCAGCAGCAAGCCTTCTCTGGCCTCCCCTGACCAGGCTAAGCACTGCCTCTGCCACTGCCTGAGCTAGTGTGTCCCACCACCTCCCCGGGCAGCCCTGCATCACCTCCACATCTGCATCCCACTAGATGTGTGCCTTTAGATCGCTTCCTCTCTGTATGCCAGGCCCCAGCATAGTGCCTGACAGTGATCAACAGTCATAACTCAGGAGAAAGGAGTAAAGGAACAAAGGAATAATGACAGCCTGCTTTCAGAGTGCTTTCTCCAGGAAACATGGTTGTCCTAAACATCTCCTTTTACTTAGTCTGAGCTCTTCTGGGGGAGAGTGGGCACGGTAGGCAAAGGTCTAGAAATCATATCCTACAAGGAGGAAATGGATGACAGCCTTGCAGATGCTCACCTGGAAAAGAAAAAAAAAACTATAAAGAAGTCCTGTCTAAAAACTATCTTAAGAGAGCTTGCCACCACGAGCAGCGTTCAAGTAGGGCTGGGTCAGAGATGCAGATTTCACAAGAACCAGCCCAGGGAGGGATGGTCGCCAAGTGGTAAACAGAAAAATAAGTGCAAGGAATTTTTCAAAGAGTTAAATTTAATCTAAATTTATGGGCTTCTCACACTTCTGGCATTAAACAAGTGTGATTCTTTGGGACCCCATGGACTGCAGCTCGCCAGGATCCTCTGTCCATGGAATTTTCCAGGCAAGAATTCTGGAGTGGGTTGCCATTCCCTTTTCCAGGAGATCTTCCTGACCCAGGGATCAAACCTGTGTCTCTTTCATCTCTTGCATTGGCAGGCAGGTTCTTTACCAGCTGAGCCACCAGGGAACTCCTATTAAACAAGTAGCAGTATTAAAATAAATAACTAAATGAAATACTTTGGGTAATTTTATGAAATAGTGACAAAAGATGGTGGTTGTTTTAGCTTGTGTCTTCCTGACAAAATAAAAATTTAACAAATATCACTAACTATTTATAACCAGTGTCTCCAGCATTGCAGGCAGATTTTTTTTATCATCTGAGCCACCAGTAGAAGCTTGTTTAGTGTATTGGTTCTTAAATCCCCAAATCTGGAGAGCCACTAAAATATGGTGGGGTGGTAAGTGGGAAGTTGGCATTCCTGCTTTGAAAAGGAGACTGGCCTGGGTGATCAATCAGATTAATGTTGGTAAGGATAATGGTTACATGCACAGAATCATTCCGGTCAAGCATAAAGGCAAAAAATATCTTTCAAAAAACAATACCACACACAGTTGAATTTATTTTAATTTCAAATTATAAACTGGGACAAAAACAGCTCAATAAAATCCTGTAAAACTGCACATGAATAGACCACGCTCTCCCCCTGAAAAATACACATAAGGCTCTGATTAGCTCTGTTCTCTCTGGTTTTCTCTCTTGGATTTGGCTGAGGTGGGCGTGGTATGACCATTGCTTACAGCAAAAGTGTAAGTCTCCTTACACTTTTGGAGACTCTCCTGCTGAGGAGAACACAGCCTTCAGCTCCCCTGATTTCCTGCTTCATTTGGAGCTTACTTCAATCAGCCTTGGCTTCCCTTGTAGCTTAGGGGGTAAAGAATCTGCCTGCAGTGCAGGAGACTCGGGTTCAATCCCTGGGTTGGGAAGATCCCCTGGAGAAGGAAATGGCAACCCACTCCAGTATCCTTGCCTAGAAAATCTCATGGACAGAGGAGCCTGGCAGGATGCAGTCCATGAGGTCGCACAGAGTCAGGCACAACTGAGCGACTAACACTTACTTCAATCAGTCTCGTATGCTTAAATGGTCAAGGAAAAATGGGTCCTGAAAAACGCAGCATTCTACAGATCATTACAAAGGTCTCATACAACCTGCAAGGGAGCCTCAAAAGGAAGCTGAAATCCCAGTGATAAAAGAGAATCACCGAAGACATGGTGTTAAAGGAAGTCACCAGAAAGTTTATCACATAACACAGTTTTACATATAGAAGCACATACATTATGTGTACACACACATCCACATGCACGTACACAAGAGTTCTTTCTAGGTGAGTGTGAAGCTTTTTCTATTTTAAAGAGTAAGCGTAACATCTCTGGCATTAATGTGAGATGCAAATATAAGGCCACCCAGATAGAGGTGAACTCACTCTTCCCAGACCTCACCCCAGGCACCCCTGGGCAGTGATGGGGTGGGAAGGCCAGGTGGGCTTTCTTTGAGCTTGAGCTGAGTGAAACTAGGGAATATGTGAGACTACGGGGGAGGTTAGGGATATGACACGATCATCTTGCCTGTGCTTATTTGCCAAATACACATTGCATATTATCTATATCATGATCCTAATGATACAAACTCCCACTCACTTATAAGGAACATGGTGGCTGTTTTAAAACACAGATAAAGACAAAACCCTAAGTAAATATTTAGGGTTTCCCACTACTTAACTGTTCAAAGCTCAGCTTATCAAAATATTTGTTTTTCTTTCACCTGGGTTGGCCCCCACCAGGCCAGCACCAGTTCCAAACTGTATCCAGAGGAAGGTGATAATTGCCCCCTTAACACCTAGGCCTTTATGAGCCCATCTTTGCATGAAATGTTCCCTTGGTATCTGATTTTCTTGAAGAGATCTTTAGTCTTTCCCATTCTGTTGTGTTCCTCTATTTCTTTGCATTGATTGCTGAAGAAGGCTTTCTTATCTCTTCTTGCTATTCTTTGGAACTCTGCATTCAGATGCTTATATCTTTCCTTTTCTCCTTTGCTTTTCATTTCTCTTCTTTTCACAGCTATTTGTAAGGCCTCCCCAGACAGCCATTTTGCTTTTTTGCATTTCTTTTCCATGGGGATGGTCTTGATCCCTGTCTTCTGTACAACGTCACAAACCTCATTCCATAATTCTTCAGGCACTCTATCTATGAGATCTAGGCCCTTAAATCTATTTCTCACTTCCACTGTATAATCATAAGGGATTTGATTTAGGTCATACCTGAATGGTCTAGTGGTTTTCCCTACTTTCTTCAATTTGAGTCTGAATTTGGCAATAAGGAGTTCATGATCTGAGCCAGTCAGCTGCTGGTCTTGTTTTTGTTGACTGTATAGAGCTTCTCCATCTTTGGCTGCAAAGAATATAATCAATCTGATTTCGGTGTTGACCATCTGGTGATGTCCATGTGTAGCGTCTTCTCCTGTGTTGTTGGAAGAGGATGTTTGCTATGACCAGTGCATTCTCTTGGCAAAATTCTATTAACCTTTGCCCTGCTTCATTTTGTATTCCAAGGCCAAATTTGCCTGTTACTCCAGGTGTTTCTTGACTTCCTACTTTTGCATTCCAGTCCCCTATAATGAAAAGGACATCTTTTTTGGGTGTTAGTTCTAAAAGGTCTTGTAGGTCTTCATTTATAACCGTTCAACTTCAGCTTCTTCAGCGTTACTGGCTGGGGCATAGACTTGGATTACTGTGATATTGAATGGTTTGCCTTGGGAATGAACAGAGATCATTCTGTCGTTTTTTAGATTGCATCCAAGTACTGCATTTCGGATAGATGGGGAAACAGTGGAAATAGTGTCAGACTTTATTTTTGGGGGCTCCAAAATCACTGCAGATGGTGACTGCAGCCATGAAATTAAAAGATGCTTACTACTTGGAACGAAAGTTATTACCAACCTAGATAGCATATTCAAAAGCAGAGACATTACTTTGCCAACAAAGGTCCGTCTAGTCAAGGCTATGGTATTTCCTGTGGTCATGTATGGATGCAAGAGTTGGACTGTGAAGAAAGCTGAGTGCCGAAGAATTGATGCTTTTGAACTGTGGTGTTGGAGAAGACTCTTGAGAGTCCCTTGGACTGCAAGGAGATCCAACCAGTCCATTCTGAAGGAGATCAGTCCTGGGTGTTCTTTGGAAGGAATGATGCTAAAGCTGAAACTCCAGTACTTTGGCCACCTCATGCGAAGAGTTGACTCATTGGAAAAGACTCTGATGCTGGGAGGGATTGGGGGCAGGAGGAGAAGGGGACGACCGAGGATGAGATGGCTGGATGGCATCACCGACTTGATGGACGTGAGTTTGAGTGAACTCTGGGAGATGGTGATGGACAGGGAGGCCTGGCGTGCTGCGATTCATGGGGTTGCAAAGAGTTGGACACAACTGAACTGAACTGAACTAATACCCAGGCCTACCCTAGGCTCACTAATTGCTCCAAGCTCCTACTTGGGGATCAGAAAGAAAGCAGGGGACGGCTTGAAGTGGCAGCTGTCTTTCTAGAATTGACTCCAGACACTTCCCAAACCACACATCTCATCTACAAAGGTGACTGGATGCAGAGCATGTGAAGTCAGGGATGGCTGGTGGACAGGAACACGCACTTTTAGGTCCAGTAAACAAAATAGTTTCCTTCTAGTGCCTGGATATAAAGCACGAAAGATAATCAGAAGAATCAGAGAGACGCTGCAATGGAAATTCAGGAGACAATGACAAGCCAGGGTCTTTAAAACTGACAAATGAAACCATGCAATTCAAGCGTGAATCCTGAATGGTGAACCTCAAAGAACAGAGAGAGACAGAAAGTGTGGTCAGCTGTACAGCACAGGGACAGCTCAGTGCTCTGTGATGACCTGGAAGGGTGGGGTGGAGGCTCAAGAGGGACGGGATGTACGTATACTTATAGCTGATTCACACTGTTATACAGCAGAAACCAACGCAACATTGTAAGGCAATTATCCTACAGTTAAAAAGTTACCATATAAAAAAAGTGTGGTCATTTTCAGCGGATGAAAACTCGAGGGGTATAGTACCTTTTCTGGCACCATGTGTAATGAGATGCCCACATTTGTAAATTCATTTTGGCAATGATGATCATTTTGTAGGCTTACTTCTAAAAATATTTTTATCCTGTCCAGTGAGGAATCCTCCATTACTACTCACAAGCATTTATGTACAGTACCTAAAGATTTCCATTTTTCTGACACATTCCACAAGGAGATTTTGCAGAAAAGATGTACAAAGGCACTTCAGGTCCTCCAAAACATAGTTTTGAGTAGACAATGAGATAATGAATGGGGAGTTTCTATTTTGTTTAAAATTTTTTAATTGGAAGGTAACTGCTTTCTAATATTGCATTAGTTTCTGCTATACAACAACATGAGTCAGCCATAGGAATTTGTATTTCTGACGAGTGGGGAGGCAGTTAGAAAAGAACCAGGAGAGAAGCTATGACAAGTGCCTGATTTCCAGGATTTCCTTGATTTTAAACTTTTTAAAGAATTGTCACATTTGACATTTTCTAAGGGCTTTCTCCCAAGCCTCATGACAACCCAGCAAAGGAGATCAGTCCTGCACTGCAGAGGAAGGAAACAGACTGGGGGGACAGTGACTCATCTTTCCAGGGCACGCCTATACACAAGAATCAGAAAAGGAAACCAGGCTCTTTGGTAGATACTTGGTTAAAATGAATCTGAGTCAGGCTCCTGCAGCTCACTGAGTAGCCACTTCCAGTGAAAAAAGTGTGTTAAGGAAACTTGTTGGCTAAAATGGGAAGAGATCATTGCTAAAGAAAGCCAAGACTGGACCTGAGCCATGGAGAGTGTGTTGGGTCAGGGAAATAACAGCATAATCTTCCTTTAGGGAAATAAAACAAAAACATGTAAATCCAAAATTCATCTTTTTTAGTCACCTTTCCAGGCTAAGTTTAAGGCACAAGTTGAAAATTTAGGCAAATAAAAGCACAGACTGGAGATAGATGGTTTGGGAGGTACAGTCTTTCAACCAAATGACATAGCTGTAATGTATATCGAAAACAAAAAGATATTATCTCAGAAAAAAAGGCCAAATCCCTTCAGCTAATCAGGTAACAAAAAGCAAAGTAATGAAGACTAAATTCTATCTTAATTCCCCATGCAGGGGAAAGAGGAAGAAATGTCTCAAACTTAAAGAATATGACTTATACACCTAAGCTCAGCAAAGAAAAATAGATGCTTTCTGGAGAAATGGCATGTGACCTATCCATCACCCACAAAGGGGAGGTGAGAATGTGTAGGATGTTATTTGGGGGGAGGGGGCATGAAATATTTTTTCATTTGATATTTTATTATCAAACTAATCAACCAAGTGAAAAAAACAAAACAAAGGCACATAAGGATGTGCAGTCCTGTCAGGCTTTACACAGAATACAAAGTAACGGGGAGAAAGAAGGCAGCCCAGATGTCTAGAAGCATCCCATTCATCAAGCGGTTGAGGCTCTCTTACTGTTACAGCCACGTAGCAAACCTGAGACATGACAATTATAGGACAGCAACCTCCTAGGGAGCCGTTCCAACTGTTGTGTGTGAAAAATGGTAATGTGCCGGAGAACACAGTGACAATCAATTTCTAGATGTAAACCAGTTCTATATGGTTGGCAAATGAAAAGAAGGAAAGCAAAAGTTGTGTGAGTTCAGGGCTCCTTTTCATCTGTTCTTCTCAAGTACATAAGGCACAGGATGCATTTTCATAAACTCCTGGCTAATTGGACTTGCAATCCTGATGCAACCGTATCCCAGGCAGCCAGGCCAATTAGAAACTTCCCAGGCAAGAAGGACACTTTCCCCAGGATCTTCATTATGAAACTTGGACAGCTACATGGGATGCTAACTGCTCTTGGCATCCTTTCATTTCCAGGGCACGTCAGTGGGCTGACTCATCCTATCAGGTGGTCCATGCCAGGTTAAATTATTTATTTCTTAGGGTCTTCATGCTGGCATAAAGCCTGAAAAATATAATTTGTGATGGTCACCCAGTCTGATATATTTCTGCAGGGACTACAAATTAATTCAAACCTTTATCCAAAGCGGGTTAGGATATGCTGTCCTTTCTCATTCTTTTTGTTACTTTACACTGAGCAGCTCACATCAGAGTGTAAAATTCAGTTGTTTTCCCTTTTCTAATAGAGATAACACACACTCTCCATTACAACAACAAAAATCCCCAGGATGGAGAGAAAATTGGCAAAAGAGGCATCTACTCTGCTAAGAGCAAACAGGTCATGTTGGGAGGGCAATGTGAAGTGAAGGCTGCAAACCATTTTTCCTGAGGAAACTATTAAGATCATGTACAAAATTCTGTGACAAAGAGTCTGCAGAATGACTGTAAATAATCTAAATACTAAATAAACTGCAGAATAGCCATGGGATGAAAAACATGATATTTTATGTCCTTGTTATAGAGACAGCTCCTGCCTGTGGGACAGAGGCAACAAAATCTGGTATTTTGTGGAATATAGACAGTGAAGAAACCACAGACACCTACCCCCACCTTTTCTCCTGAAATACCTAGACCAGTACTGATCAATATGTGGAATGCAGACCGCAAATGTGACCCATATATTTCATTTTAAATTTGTAGTAACCACATTAAAAGGCAAAAAGAAACATGAAATAAATTTTAATATTTTGATTCCATATGTCCAAAATATAATCTGTCCAGCACATAATCAATATATTTTTTCTCCTAAGCCGTATCTGAAATCCCACATGCATTTTATACCCTAGCACATTTCAGTGTGGATTGGGCATGTTTCAAGCACTCAAGGGCCACATATGGTGGCTTCGTGTTGTTTGTGCAGACCTAGATGCTCACGGGCTGCCGTGTGTTCTACAGTTTACGATTTTCCTTGCCATGAGAAATAGTATCCTGGCATCATTTAAATCACGGCGACAGCAGTTGGCAGGTACTAGTTTAGACTGCTTGTGGAAACTGCTTTAGAGTCAGCACAAAAGAGAGCAATCACCCAACTTTTGCACTTCTGACATTATTTTTCTAACCCTGGCTATACAGGAGATAATAAGTATTTGCCTTTTGGGGTTAACCTTTGAGAATATCTGAACAGCAAGGTATACTTGTATACTTGAAAGGTCCTGACAGAACTGTCTTTTTGACTTACACGGTAAGATTTTGCGGTTTCTCTCACCGTATGAATTAAGACCTATGGCACATATACAGCAGAACGTTCTACAATTATTCCTTCATCACCCCCAATTCTTGGGGGCTTTAATCATGCACTCTGAGTGGAATGGATAACATATGACAAGACCACGTGTCAGAATGCTACATTTGTTTGATGAGCCTCTTTTTAAGAAAAAAATCTGCG
Organism: Capra hircus; assembly: GCF_001704415.2. Lineage (NCBI taxonomy): Eukaryota > Metazoa > Chordata > Mammalia > Artiodactyla > Bovidae > Capra > Capra hircus. Next base: position 100,141,500 of record NC_030809.1, read on the forward strand.
GGGGCAACCACATACTTACTGACTGTTTGAAAACAAGGAACTGCCTAATCTGAAGTCAGTCGGCTTGTCTCAGGCTCGCATTTAGCCATTTGCTACTATAAGGTTAGGGGAGCCACCAGGGCGACCGCCAGCCTTTAAGACAACTTTCTTGCAAAATGAAAAAAGATTCCTCCGTGGTAGGAAGAAATCCCTGAGGCACAGGACGTGTGTCTGACTTTGAGAGGGATTTCAGTCCCATACCCATGCTAACCAGGCATTTCTTAAGCAGGTGACAATGTCCCCAATTTTATGGGGGTCCTGGGAACAATTTCCCAGTTGGCACACAATAGCAGACATGGGTAGCAAGCCCTGGAGACATAGCAGTGAGCTCAATCTATAGGTTATATATTCCCTTCAGGAGCATCAGTACCCAAAACGCCATCCTTCTTAAATGCTGAAGAACGGTGACAGGCCTCCTTACAGACAGGTGAGGCAGTAAATACAGAGAAATCCAGGTATTCAAAAATTGAAACTGTTATTATACATATAAAACTTGGAAATTAAAGTTTTCAAGGTTAAAGCAGTTCTTAATATCAAGAAATACATGGTAAATTTAATAAAAATATGTTCCATAAATCTTTATAATACATAATAAACAATCCTGAGAGAATGTTATGGCCATATGGCACAGATAATAGGGTAAGTACAAAAGAATGTAAAATAACCACTCCATGCTTAGAAAACGGAAGGCAAGGGAAAGAACCAAAGAAACCATATTTGCTCCATACCCTACTTGTGCCAAGCCCTGGGGGAGGAACTTTCAGATGTTATCTTACTTAATTCTTTGACTCTATGCCTGAGACACCAAGGCCAGAGTGAAGACCAATTTGCGGATGATCATCCAGCTATTACATAGGAAACCAGGACTGAACTAGGCCTGCCTGCGCCCTTGGCGCACGGGGAGGACCTGCTACAGAAAATGCAGAGAGGCCAGCTGTACAGACTTGGGAGGAAAACTCTGTGTTGCATTATCCAAGTGGGTAGTTGTCTTTCTTCTTTTTCCTTTACCGGTTACCCATCTCACTGTAGTCTACTGAAATAAGTTTATTTTCACTATGAATAACATTATAATCTGAGCATAAATTCTAAATTGATAACCAAGTTATCTTAGTACTACTCAACATGAAATTCCAGGAAGGCAAATTATTTTGAGCCTCTGAAGTTTACAGTAACAATGATTTTGTTACCCATTGTTTTTAATGTGTTTCTGATGTAGTTGGAAACAAACAGATGTCAAAGCTATGCTGATGCTCTAAAATTATTTGTGGTGATTTAGAAGTTCTGGGAACAGTATCTGTAAATTAATTTCCCCCACAGTGCCAAGAAATGAAACACAAGGGTGTTTTATTACATACTGTGGACTGTCCTAAAATAAAGTTCTTAGTAAAGTGTCCAAAATAGCAAAATAAATATATGCATGTGGTCAGTGTGTGCAAATATCGTTATACATAGGTGTGTGTCTGTGCGTGACGCAATTTAAAAAATGTGTTTGTGTGTTTCTGTGTGTGTGAAATGGCCTTTGTGACTAAAGTAAACTGTAATAAGGAATACTTTGAAAAAGTTAGATTAGTTCTTGCTGTGTGTGTGCTAAGTCACTTCGGTTGGGTCTGACTCTTTGTGACCCTATCGACCTTCACCTACCTGGCTTCTCTGTCCACGGGTTTTCCCAGGCAAGAACACTGGAGTGGGTTGCCGTGCCCTCCTCCAGGGATCTTCCCAACCCAGGCATCAAACCCGAGTCTCTTACATCAAGCTGCACTGGCAGGTGGGTTGGGTTCTTTACCACGAGCGCCATCTGGGAAGCCCAGGTTAGTTCTTAGTTCATAGGTATTTTCTTACAACACAGGAACATATTTAAAGGTATTTGTCTTATCCTTGGATTGGTGATGTTTGGACCATTTGCGCTCATATACTGTTCACAACACCACTCAGGGTGCCTACCTCACCTGCTGTCCTTCAAAGAGTCATGTCTCAGTCAATCATCTCCCTTGTTCTCTCTCTCATGCAAATCTGTGCTCTACTGTGCAGACCTCAATGAACCAATTTAGGTTAACTACATGGACATATTTTAAGTATCAACCGGAACACTGTGGAGAGGGGTTCTTTAGCAGTGAAATTACATCTGATTCTTAATTTCTTCTCTAGACTTTTGTACACTTTTTCTTCATGAGCTGTATAACTTTTTAAGAAAATACTAAATATGCTACTTCCTTTGCTGTGATTTACTAATGGATCAACACTATTTAAAGAATATTAGACAAAATAGTAAAATAGCCATTTGAGGCAACCATCAGAAAAGATGTCTAATTCTGCTGAATCCCACTGACAGCTTTAAAAAGGGATATCTTCGGGGTATGTTGCTATAGTGGATATGAGATTCTGCCAGACACTGCAAGGAAGAATTTCTCATAATAATACTCCCCTGAGGCCCAACACTGACTTCTGGCTCCTTAAGGAGTAATCTAGTCAGAGCAGAAATATACCAGCTGACCTCAGGGTACATAAGGGAAAAGGAAGAAAGAAAGATCTCTAAGGAAACGACGGCAGAAATTACAGGAGGCCTGAGAGTGTGAGGAATCAACAACTCTTGGAAAAGATCTGAAGCAGGTGCACATTCAATAATGAAGAAGTGGAGAGAACCAGAATTTTCTGATACAAGTTACAAAAACAGGCAAACTGTTACCACCAGGCAGAAAACAAAACAATAAACCTAACTCAGAGCTAATGAAAATAGTTGTACATGTTCATCCCTTGAAGATGAAATATCCACTTGATATCCAACTACCCAATTATCATCAGAGAAGATATTCTGAATGGTGAGTTTTAATTCAATGATTAGGAAAATTTTCATAGTCTACTCTCATTTTTATCATTTCTTTCCTGTGAAATGTTCACCCCTCTGTTTTTGCTTATAAAATCGGCAGGTGCTCTTATAAAATTAGGAACAGTATTAACTGTCTTAAAAGACTTTAAAAAATAAATGTATGTGAGTGGCTGGATGTATGACTAAAAATTTTTAACAAAATTGAGATAGTGTTGAATATATAAGCATTAATTTTTTTCATTTACTATATTGAGAATTTTGAGCATTTCATAAAATATTCTTTAAAAACAAGATCTATTAATATGATTATAACATGTTTTAATGGATACACTATAAATTATTTCAACATTCAGAAAATGAAGATCATGGCATCTGGTCCCATCCCTTCATGGGAAATAGATGGGGAAACAGTGGAAACAGTGTCAGACTTTATTTTTTTGGGCTCCAAAATCACTGCAGATGGTGACTGCAGCCATGAAATTAAAAGACGCTTACTACTTGGGAAAAAAGTTATAACCAACCTAGATAACATATTTAAAAGCAGAGACATTATTTTGCCAACAAAGGTCTGTCTAGTCAAGGCTATGGTTTTTCCAGTGGTCATGTATGGATGCGAGAGTCGGACTGTGAAGAAAGCTGAGCGCCGAAGAATTGATGCTTTTGAACTGTGGTTTTGGAGAAGACTCTTGAGAGTCCCTTGGACTGCAAGGAGATCCAACCAGTCCATTCTGAAGGAGATCAGCCCTGGGATTTCTTTGGAAGGAACGATGCTAAAGCTGAAACTCCAGTACTTTGGCCACCTCATGCGAAGAGTTGACTCATTGGAAAAGTCTCTGATGCTGGGAGGGATTGGGGGTAGGAGGAGAAGAGGACGACAAAGGATGAGATGGCTGGATGGCATCATTGACTCGATGGACGTGAGTCTGAGTGAACTCCGGGAGCTGGTGATGGACAGGGAGGCCTGGCGTGCTGCGATTCATGGGGTCACAAAGAGTCGGCACGACTGAGCGACTGAACTGAACTGATAAATTATTTCAGAATATTCAGGTTGTTTCTAAACTTTTATTACTACAAATGGCACCATCATAAATATCCTTTCACTAATACCGTCTTCAGTGCCATAAATTACCTTCCCTCTGCTCAGCAATGAATTCTGAGTCCCAGCACTCTGATGCCAAAGCTGGTAACCTTGTACCACTGTCAGGACTAGAAAGCCTCTCCCTTGACACCACAGAGGGAGAGGAGAATCCCATATTTACTATGAAGTAGGGAGGGTTAAGGGTGGAAAGAGAAACCAGAAAAAAAACAACCACCTACAAACCATAAATCTATTTACACTACCATGAGAAGAGATATATTAGATAGTGAAAAGTATTAGATAGTGAAAAGTGTGAAAGTGTTAGCTGCTCAGTCATGTCTGACTCTTTCCAACTCTATGGACTGCATCCTGCCAGGCTCCTCTGTTCATGGAATTCTCCAGGCAAGAATACTGGAGAGGGTAGCCATTCTATTCTCCAAGGGATCTTCCCAACCCAGGGATCCAACTTGGGTTTCCCACATTGCAGGCAGGTTCTTTACCACCTGAGCCAAAGATAGTATCCAGGAACATTTTTCCTGTTCTCAGGGATACCTAGAAGAAGGTATCTCTAAGTGGAGAGGGGATAGGATTGAGTTACACTATCATCTGTTTTCTGTTTTAAATTAAACCAGTGAGGTATACTAAAATGTCCAAATAATTTTACCTCCCATTTCAATTTCCCTTCCATTACAAATCTCATGGCATTTCAGAGGACAGATGAATCTGAGAAAGATCTAAAGTTGAACTTTTACCTTCAATATATTTACATGTTTTCAAACAACTAAATTAAAATATTTAACAAAATCTATGAATAATATTGAGAAAATACAAAAAAAAAAAAAAAACACAAAAAAACCCACCTTCCTCTCCAAAAGAAAAGCTCAGTAAACCTGGTGAGATTGCTCTTAAATCATTTGTTTTATTTAGCAATAATCAATAAGTTCCACTCTACAGTCTTAATGTTTGATCTTGAACCTGGTAAAACTGTCTCTGAAATCAAGTGCCAGAAACAAACTGTTCAAAGGCCTAATTAAGATACCCTGAGTTCTTGGGACTTCCCTGGCAATCCAGCAGTTAGGATGCCATGTTTCCCCTGCAGGGGGCATGGGTTTGATCCCTGGTCGGGCTGGGGAACTAAGACTCCACATGCCACATGCCAAAAAAAAAGACCCCCTGAGTTCTGAGCAGCTATTTCACTATTGTCATTTATAGAAATTTGTCTTAAATATCTGACCATTTCTCCTTGAAGAAAATGACTTCTATTAATGTTTGGCATAGTATCATGAAATGCTGGGAGTCAAAATCTTCTTCTGAAAGTGGTTAAATGGTACAAACTTCCAGTTATGAGATAAATAAGTCCTGGGGATGTAATATGCAGAGAGCATGGTGATTATAGTTAACAACATCGAAAGTTACTAAGAGAATAGATCATCAAAGTTCTCAGTCGCAGGAAAAAAAAACTACGTGTGGTGATGAATGTTTTTATCGTGATAATCATTCTGCAATATATATACACATATATATCAAATTCTTATGTTGTATACTTCAATGTAATAAATAAGACATTTGTATTTCAATTTTCAAAAGTCATCTGAGAACTATGTTCCTATACATGTTTTCAACATATAAATAGACATCCCTTATAGTTACTGAAAGATACAAAATGTGTAAGGTAAAAAAATCCAACCAAAGAGATTATTTTTTAAACTCATCACATTCATAGTCAATAGTGCCAGCTGCCTATTTACTTCAACGCTCACACAATGCTTCCTCTTAAGATTGTGAAATCAGTATTAGAGCAGAAATAGAGCATATTCTTAGGTGTCAGACACTTCTTCCACCTGGAAGCATCTGCACCATTTGTTCACACTGGAGTCCTTAGTGGGCACATACCAAGTTATCACTGCAGAGGGAAACTTTAAGGAAAAATTTTATGTTCTTATGACTCTATTACAATCCAAACTGGAGATCTTCAGTTGATATATGAAAATATGATTATCTCCTAAGAACTCAAGTAAGGGATCTTGGCACCATCCTGGCACCAAACACATCTCATGGAAACTTACTGACCGAACCAAACTAAGATCCCTGGCAACTTTGTCATTACACACCACATCAAGAAGTCTGTTATTGTCTAGATTAAAAATGCTCACTTCAATCAAATGCTATATTCAAGGAGCGACAAACCCCAGCTCTTATTTATGCTGCCTGCTGCTACTGTTCTTGAGTCATGTCCCACTCTTTTGCAATCACATGGACTATAGCCCCCCAGGCTCCTCTGTATATGGGATTTCCCAGCAAGAATACTGGAGTGGGATTTTTAGAGGCAAGAATTTCTTACTCCCGGGGATCTCCCTGATCCAAGGCTTAAACCCACGTCTCCTGCATTGGCAAGCGGATTCTCTACCTCTAACCCTTTTTCTACTAGGGTTAGGAATTTCTCTTTTTGCAGAATTTTAGGCAAGACAGATCCTTATTTCCAGTGAATAGTCTTAAAAGTACAATCAAGGGTTTTCATTAAAAAACTTGTTAACTTCAAAAAATGGCTGTTTAGCACTTCAGAAATTGTATCTTTGAAAAAACAGCTTGCACCTTTGAAAAAATGGCTTGTACCTTCAAAAAAATGACTGTTCAGCATTTAAAAAATTATCCTTGAATGTCATATATTTAAAATAAAAAAAGTAAAATCCACCTTAAAATAACAAACTGACTTTACTTAGCATTAGGCCACATTTTACTGGCTTATTATAGCCAAGTCCTAGCAGTGGTTCCATCCTAGGTCTGCATATGGAAATAGAACAAGTTCAGTGGGGCCTCCGGCTTCGTTAGGAAGCCTATCGGATTACTGGTTCTAATTAAGGGTTGTGTTACTGGCTACCACACAGCTATTAATGTGCATTATTGTCATTATAGGAAGTTCTGACCTCTGCTGTGCGTCACCTGGACTAAAATTTAATTATCAACCAGAGAATATACGAGTAAGAATGATATAAAATGGCTCCTTGTGAGGCATCTGTGGTGGTTAAATACAATCTTACAATTTTTGATTTGATATTAGGAAAATGATTACAACTAAACCTCTTTATAAAATCTGAAAATAATTCACCCAGAGTGTGAGACCACAGTATAACTATACTGATTTTCCTGTGTGTTATTAATGTAGCAAATTCTTTTTATATTTTTCAGTGTACAAGAACATGAGCTACAAGAACTGACTGAAATTAGGCTGACATTTAAAACAATGTTAGAGGACTTGCATGTTCTAAAACTATGTATCTATTTCCTATCCTATCCTTCACTGGCCAAAAGCTCTGAACCTGAACAACTTTAGAATTAAGGAAACAGTTGTTACCTTTTGCGAGCACATTTTCTTTTTTTGATAACCTTATACTTTTAAAAAGTCTATGAAATCAGTGAAATCGGTCTATTTCTGATATTTTAATTACTAATGATCTCGTATAGTTCTCACAACAGCCAGTAAAGTAGGTAAAATAGGGAACTTATAAGCAGCAATAGTGGGTGGGGCAGCAAGTATTACTAAAACGGCAACTAGTTTGTTTCTTTAGAAATTTTAACTTCAGATCAACACCTTCCTGAGATACATTCAAGGCAGCCTCAGTCAAAGACAGAACAGAGGGAGATAGGTTTTCATATTCCTTTCCATATCTATGATGTTTTGCCTGACTTGATGAGAACATCATGACTCGTAACAATAAATGGAAACATTGATGGGTCTTACAAGGAAGATGCAACATAAGCTATTTAAAAGGAAGAGGTCAGGTTTTAATTTTTCCACCTGCAAGTAGTATATGGGAATGGCAAAATATTTTACAACTATGACATTTCACAACTATTTACTGAGCGTCTACTATCAGATGTTAAACTACAAAGGACAGAAAAGAAAACCCAGTATAATCATAATACATGTGGGTACGTGTTAGGTGCAGTGGGCTACACGTGTCTCTGCTTGTTCAGCTTAGTATCATCTTTGCTTCCTGTCATTCAGCACAAAGCAGATGCTCAAATAAAAGTTTATTAAACTGAACCTAGTGTGCAAAGATTCCTTGGACTGGGTTACTGATGCATCATTAATTCTTACCTTACAGTATGATGACAACGTTAATATGAATAGAAACTTCCTCTTGGGACTGTACATGGGTTAGATATTCTATATAACAGCTCAAGTCTATCTCTAAATCTCCTAAAAAATAAGCTTAGAATGTTAGTATTTCTACTCCTATTTAAAAAAAAGAAAGGACACTAAGTTTCAAATTCATCCAAGATTACACAGTAATTTCAGAACTGAACTTTCCCTTCCCATTGTAAAACCTGCAATGCTGAGCTGAGTAACCTGTAGGACATTCAGGTCTTACAGGCTAGTAAACAGAAACGTAACACAGCAAGTTGCTCAGAAAAGAGGGCTACACTGGAAATAATCAGTTTACAGAGAGAGCAGATAAAAATATGAAAGAGAGGAGAGTTAGTAGTCAGCATGTGAAGAAGGCAGGAAGAGCGGCCCATATGGAAAAGCTGGTCCTGTCTTAGAAGACACAGTGAAGATTTCTTAAGGGAGACCTGAAATTGCTCATTCCTGTGGGAAGTTAGGAAACTTGGGGTAAGGGTTAGAAATTCACATTCCATATGACATCATTTCCACTTTAAGGGTGAAGAAACTGAAACTCAAATATTTAATGCATTCCTAAGGGTTGACTTATAACCAACCCTTGTTAGAAAAGGGTAAGACCAGGGCCTGAAATCAGGTCTTTGGTCTTTTATTAATACATACTCTTTGAGAATACAGCCCACACATATTATATGCTTAAAATCCCCTTAGAAAATTAGAGAAGCTCCCCCCTGAGTGGGCAGAACATACATAAACCAGCTTGCCAGTGCTTATTCTGATTAGTTAAGAGTCTGCTCTAATCGACTCTCACTCACACCTTCACAGATGAAGGTGGTGGGTAGCAGGAACAATCTTCCTTCATAGTGCCATTAAAACTTTAAGGATGGACACCACTGTCACAGTCTAGGCTATGTCACACATGGTGCCATAATTAGCATCCTAAGCAGACAGTGACTGTTCAGAGTGAAGGACTGTGTTATTAACTTTACCTTGGACCTCCCAGAACCTAGCATGGTAAGCACTCTCAGCAGATACTGGCTGAATTACTTGATAAATACAGTTCCCCAAATCTGGGAAGCCTTCTTCCCAGGAGAAAGTCTTCCTGGGAAGAAGTCTTTTCAATAATGAAGTCTTTTCAATAGTGAAATATCTCCTAGGCTTGCCTCTTTCAGTGAGGGTCTATACGCTTCTTATCAGAGGTGAGCTACAGCATTGTTCACCATCAGAATGTAGCCTTGAACTCAGATGTGCCAGCACAGACGTGATGCCAAAAGTATTTCACTCTTAATATGACACAGGCACTGACCAATCAGAAAGGGCAGCTGCCAGTGGGCCCTCCTGGTGCTGAGTGCAGCCCTGATCATTCCTGCAGCATAGTGACCCACTTAGGTTTTCCTAAGATGAAAATTTGGTCAAAATTTTATAAAATGAAAATCAGATCACGTCTTTAAAATCTAGACAAATCACAGAAAACATCCAAATTTTATTTATATCTATTTCCAAATTTCACCTAAGTTGCCCTGTTGTAAAAAGCTGCCATGTTGTAAAACTGGCTTGAGCTTCCATTCTCTGCCTCTTCCTCCTAAAGATATATTAACCAATACAGGAATGGGGTTAGGGTGAAAGCAGCTGGCAGGTAACAGACAGTACACATTAACTGTCTTCACGATAAGTGCTGTGACTGAACATTCCTTTGTTTTAAGCCATTCTTAAAAGTGAAGATTTTAAAGGCAATACAATGAGAAGGAAGGACCAAGGAACAGAAGTTAATGGTTTTGTGTCCAATAACAAACTCCTCTATAAACACTACAGAGTTCTGAACAAAATTTCTTAAAGTTACCTTCAAAAAACACCAGAGAATTCTAATTTTTCATTTAGGTCCCTCAGTTCAAACCAAATGTAATTATTACGGAGAAGTTCTTTTTAAAAAAAAAAAAAAAAAACTTTGCAAAAGAACTGGTTAAAAAGGAAATTCATTGCTTCTTTTTCTAGAAAGAAAGAAAGTGAAGTTGCTCAGTCGTGTTCGACTCTTACCAGGTTCCTCCGTCCATGGGATTTTCCAGGCAAGAATACTGGAGTGGGTTGCCATTTCCTTCTCCAGGAGATCTTCCCAACCCAGGGATTGAATCCGGATCTCCTGCACTGTAGGTAGACACTTTACTGTCTGAGCCACTCTGATGCTGCTGCTGCTGCTAAGTTGCTTCAGTCGTGTCGGACTCTGTGCGACCTCAAAGACAGCAGCCCACCAGGCTCCGCCATCCCTGGGATTCTCCAGGTGAGAACACTGGAGTGGGTTGCCATTTCCTTCTCCAATGCATGAAAGGGAAAAGTGAAAGTGAAGTCGCTCAGTCGTGTCCGACTCTTCACGACCCCGTGGACTGTGGCCCACCAGGCTCCTCTGTTCACGGGATTTTCCAGGCGGGAGTACTGGAGTGGGGTGCCATTGTCTTCTCCAGAGCCACTCTGTTGGGGTCTCTTTTTCTAGAAGTACTATGAAAAAGAGATCTTTTCTTATCATCAGGGGGAAAAAAAAGGCAAAACTACTGTTAGAAAATGCTTGAGCTTTAACTTAAACATAAGACGTATCAGAGAAAAAAAAATGAATGACTTTGAATGAGGAATAAAACTGCCTTTAATATTAACGCAGAGGTAGAACCATAGTTGTCTTTTCCTAAGTCCCAGCAGTTAATTGTTCAGAAAACTCAAGCAATATTCTACTACCTCGGTGGCTGTAATAATTCACATGGTTTGAAAATTCAATGAAAAACCCAGCATAATGCTCAGAGTATTTCAAACCATCAAACCACCAAAGTGAACATAACCCTGCAAAATGTAACATTCTTGAACAATTTTCACATAATAGTTATAACACCATGCAGTGCTTATTTATTTAAACATCATTAAAAAAATTTTTTTCCCTTGGCCGCACCATGCAGCATGTGGGATCTTAGTTCCCCAACCAGGGATCAAATCCGTGCCCTTCACATTGGAAATGTGGAGTCTCAACCATTAGACTGTCAGGGAAATCCTATAAACACCATTTTTTAAAAACTTTTTACTCTGTACTGGGGTACAGAGTAAAAAAAAATGTACTGGGGTATAGCCAATTAACAATGTTGTGATAGTTTCAGGTGAACAGTGAAGGGATTCAGCCACAAACACACACACACACACACACATATCCATTCTCTCCAAACTAACCTCCCAGCCAGGCTGCGACGTAACATTGATCAGAGTTCCACATATGACACAGTAGGTCCAGTTTTACACCCAGCAGTGTGTACATGTCAATCCCAAACTCTTAATCCCTCCTCCCTAACCTTCTCCTCTGGTAACCATAAATTCATTCTCTAAATCTGTGAGTCTGCTTCTGTTTTGTAAATAAGTTCATTTGTATCATTTCTTTTTAGATTCCACATATAAGGGATGTCATATGTTACTTTCCCTTTTCGGTCTGTCTTACTTTACTCAGTCTGACAATTTCTAGGTCCATCGATGTTGCTGAAAATGACATTATTTTGTTCTTTTTAAAGGCTGAGTATTATTCCATTTCATATATATAAACACCACTTTTAAACCTTATTTTAATCCTCACTGTTAGCATCCATGTGATATCCAGTGACAGAAGAGGACAGTCACAGTAATGGAATTCACTGATGCAAGAGACCAAGTTAGACTGAGGAACTGGAAAATTATTTGGAATAGAACAGTGGTGAACTCAAGACAGCAGGAGGACTGATCCTTTCCTCACTGGAGGTCATCAAGTAACAGAATGAATAACCAGGCTCGACACTAATGGGTGAAACCACCTCAGAGCTTGTCCACTGATTTTGTGCATAGAACGCACAGTTTTGACAGTAGCATTTTTATTGATCTTCAAGCACTGTCACCTACATTATCATATAAATCATAGCATTTCTGAAGAATTTTGCTGTGTTTCATGGCAATGTCTCAAATTAGCCCAACAGCACACCAGCAGAGGTCCTGATAACCCTGATCTTCTGTGTGAACAGATTGTTTTATACTTTATAAAGTGCTTTCACATTCATTATCTTAATTTAGAGTTCATCACTGGGAAAGGAAGCTAAAATAAATGCTAACAAATTAGATACTGCCAGTCGCATGGAGAATGGTCAGGGGCAGTATTCCTGATCATTGTAGAAGAGAACAATGGCCCACACAGTCATTATCGCTAATTTTATTACCTTTAACAAGTTTTTCTAATTGTGATCCAATTAAAGAATACCATCTACTGCACTGAAAACAGGATATGAAAGGAAACCATTATATAAACCTACTCAAAATCAACTTGAGGCATAAAAATACGGTATATATGCATTTGACACTCCAAATATTTCCCATAAGACATTTCAAAAGGTGACTCACCTCAAAATATCCTCTTCACCAGAGGAATGAAAAGATTTCTAGTTGATGCTTTTCATTATTTTCCTCACAAGAGTAGAAGTGACATTTATTCATCTATTTATGCATTCAAACATGTAAGATGCTTGTGTGCATGTGTGTATAAATACATATATAAACATATACATCTATACATGTATATTGTCTGTCCAGTTCCTGAAAGGACTTCAGGAAGCTGATGAAAAGACATACCCTACCAGATAAAATAAAGGCAAAAATCAATGGTAAGGAACATGAGACGAAGGGAAAATGAGGCAGGAGCGAAATGGCTTACTGAGAGAGGTCAATTGTTTCAAGTGCCCAACTTCTCATCGGTGGGTAAGTCTGAAGAGCTTGTCTAATGACTATCAACCAGTGCTGATCAAACACAGTGAATGACCTGGATATCAAGCGCCTGGTTGACAAGAAATCTATCATAAGCATCTCTTCAGCACAAGCATACTTCAGGAATAATTGGTCCTAATGATAACTCTGCAATGCAAGTGTGAAGTGTAACCTGCATCATGATAAGAAAATGTCTTTCTTTCCTTGCATCCTGCTGCTTTGAAAATTGACAATTCATATAGAATATATTATATTTATAATCATAAAATTAATATAACCTATTTCCTGACTACACTGGAAGACAGCCCAGTTATTGACGACTTGGAGATACAAGCCCCTGCCTTATTAATATGTTTTGTGCAGGGATATTAAAGGCCCTCAAAAACAGAAACAAGCAAGGTTCAAGGTCCCTAGAAAGGCAAAGAGTAACCCTTTATCTCTCCCTTTCTTAGACCACAGAGCCGGAAGGCATCTATCAAGGGTTTCAAATAGCTTTCCTCTCACATGCCATCCCTGAAGCGTCAGTAGGCTTGTGTTGTGCAGGGAAGGATTCTGAGGCCCAGCCAGGCTCAGCAGGAAAGAGTGTTCCCATCTTTGTATTAGAGATGCTGCTGGGGAAGAGAAATGAGGTGGGGCGCTGCTGCTTACTTGCTCTATTCCTCATCTCAGTTCAGTCTGCTCGTGTTTCCAAGGAGGAGCTGGAGTCTTAAAGTGCTGGGCTACTTATTTACCATTTCTCTTTAGATTTATTTTAGCTTGCCTTACTATTTGACATGTCTCAGAAATACACAAAGAAACAATAAAGAGACGTGACAAAACAGGATGAAAGATAAGATATATACCTTATGAGGACGATAAAGTTTGTCCTTGGGGCCAATTCTGAAGCCTTCATTTCACCATGGCCTTTCCCAGCGCTGGAGAATACAGATTCACTCATCATCTAGTTGCTGAGTATGAATGTGTATGTGAGTGTGAGTGTGTGTGTGTGTGTGTGTGTGTGACAAATATGCACCTCAGGAGCAGGTCCTAAGCTTGGGTGTCAAGAAAACAAGGCCTCAAGAAGCACTGCCCATTTACTTTGCCACTGTACTTTGAATTACTGGCAATAATACATTTCAAAAGGAGATTTTTAATGAATACAGATACAGGAAAAGTTAGTTCTGTCAGGGCTATCTGGAAGAAATAAACATTTTTCTTTAATAACAAAAAACAGTGGTCAAATTAAAAGAGAAGAGAAGAAAACAAAGCTTCTGCAGTTAAGAGAGCTGGACTCATACCTCAGCCTTCCTCTGTGCCATATAAAGAAGCATTTTAGTCATTCATTCAAAAATGTTAACTGGTATTTGCTTGCAATAATTAAAAATAAGCAAATTACATAGTATGGTAGAAGGTGGTATTAAAACAATTGGAAAGACCAAGGAAAGGGGGACTGAGATATACAACGCCAAGGTGACACAGAGGCAGATTATAATTTTTAGAAAGGTGGCCGTGGCAGGCTTGTTGAGGTGACATCTGAGTAGTCTTGAAGGAGGTGAGGAAGTGAGTCAGGATGACCTGGGGAGGAGCAAGGCAGTTACATGAGGAGGAAAAACCATCGCAGGGCTGGAAGGCAGAAGCAGCCTTGGCAGGTTTTAGAGAAACACCGAGGAGTCCACCACGGCTGGAGTAAAGCGCCAGAGGAGAATAAGGGAAGACAAGGTCAGGAAAACAATGTGTGTGTGGAGGGGCAGGTAACATAGGGTCTTGCAGCCATCCTAAGACTTGTAAATGATGAGCCAAGAGAGAAAGTCGCCAGGGGTCAGCCAGCCAGGACGGCTGAGTTCCCTGACTCTGGAGACAGGGCTGACCTACACATTCTGTGCAGTTGTGGGGAGTGGCAGGGCACAGATTTGAGGAACATGCCCAGAGATGTTACCATCATGGCTCACATCGGTCCATGACGTGAGACACATCCTGGCAGCTGTGTCCGTGTGGCAGCAGCGCTCCTAAGGCCATATTCTGAGAAGGTTCAGAGAGCAAGAGCAAGACAAGTGGAGAGCGGAGGACTGTCCCATCTGCTGTATTCTGAGATCACTTATGAAGCATCACCTCATCACTTCTCTTCAACGGTGTATTAAGATTCTTCTTCCTGGATATTTCTGAATGGTGGACCCACAGAGGAAACCGTGGTCTGGCAAGTGCTGGAGGTCAGAAAACCACTATTTATGAATATAGACAGTCCTCGTACTTGACAATGGTTCCTCTTACAGCTGGCTGGTGCTGTGTGCATTCAGCAGAAACTGTACTGTGAAAGATGATTCTTCATCTCTTTCGGGGCTAGTGATGAGTGGGTGGATCCTGTCTCGTGATAGGGTACAGCAGCTGAAGTCCCAGGTCAGCCATACAATCACAAGGATAAACATCCAATACGCTTACAACCATTGATTCCCACTTCCAGTGCAATATTGCGACCCCACCGACTGTAGCCCACCAGGCTTCTCTTGTTCTGGGATTTCCCAGGCAAGAATACTGGAATGGGATGTCATTTCCTACTCCATTACATGAGATATTCAATACTTTATTATAAAACAGGCTTTGTGTTAAATGATTTTGCACACCTGTAAGCTAACATTAAGCGTTCTGAGCACATTTAAGGTAAACTGGGCTCAGCTATGATGCTAGGGAGGTTAGGTGTGTCAAATGCATTTTTGACTTAGGTTATTTTCAGCTTTGTTGTTGTTCAATTGCTCAGTCGTTTCCGACTCTGCGACCTCATGGACTGCAGCATTCCAGGCTTCCCCGTATTTCACCATTTCCTGGAGCTTGCTCAATCTGATGTCCATTGAGTTGGTGATGCCATCCAACCATCTTGTCCTCTGGTGTCCCCTTCTCTTCCTGCCTCCAATCTTTCCCAGCATCAGGGTCTTTTCCAATGAGTCAGCTCTTTGCATCTTGTGACCAAAGTACTGGAGTTTCAGCATCGGTCCTTTCAATGAACATTCAGGACTGACTTCCTTTAGGATTGACTGATTCAATCTGCCTGTAGTCCAAGGGACTCTCAAGAGTCTTCTTCAACACCGCAGTTGAAATGCATGAATTCCTCGGCATTCAGCCTTCTTTATGGCCCAACTCACACCTGTACATGAATACTGCAAAAACCATACCTTTGACTATACGGACCTTTGTTAGCAAAGTGATGTCTCTGCTTTTTAATATGCTGTTTAGGTTTGTCATAGTTTTTCTTCCAAGGAGCACGTGTCTTTTAATTTCATGGCTGCAGTGACCATCTGCAGTGGTTTTGAAACCCATTATCAGGATATAACCCCACCCTGCAAGTTGAGGAAGATCTATTTTAAGACTGAGATATAAATGAACCAAAAAGAAAACCAATCCTGAAAAACTCAGAACCGATATATCATTATTGTCTACACACGCCCAGTTAGGGCTGGTGCTATCAGAACAGACATCCAAAGAGAGGAGAAAGCAGAAGAGAGGGAGACAGAAAACTGACTGTTTTATGATGACCTACTTCTGAAAGAAGAATGTTCCTTCAAGCTCAAGAGTAGGAATTTATCACAGAATTTATCAGGAACTTGTAGTAGGTAGAGAATGAAGCAGCTGTGTAGCCCACAGGAGGTTTAGAAGTCAGAAATCAGTATTTTAAACTGTGACTTATGAAGCCACCAAAACACAGGTGAAATAAACTTCCACAGCTAAAACACATACCTAAGCAAGTTGCTGGATGTTTTCTGTCTTCAAACACTAAAAAGAGGGACAATTAATTCAAGGTCAAAGGGAATTCCAAGTGAGAATGGGTATAAGAAACGTAGTTTAAAAAAGCCTTCCTTTTCCTTGAAGATGTCAATCAGGTGAAGAGTTGTTGGGAATCAGGATTTTGAGTATTTGATGATTGTAATGTTTACTGACATCCAGGGAACAGTTGTGCACCCACTTATGCCTTTATAGGGCCAGAAAGAAGTTTTCCTTTCCAATGGAAATGCCATTGAATATTCAAACATACCGAGCTTCCCAGGTGGCTCAGTGGTAAAGATCCTCCTGCCATTGCAGGAAGCATGAGTTTAATCCCTGGAGGAGGAAATGGCAACCCACTCCAGTATTTTTGCCTGAAAAATCCCATGGACAGAGGAGCCTGGCAGGCTGCAGTCCATGGGGTTGCAAAGAGCTGGACACAACTGAGCGACTGAGCATGCATGCACGTACTCAAAAATACCAGCATTCCCCAGAGAGCCACTCAAATTGATAAGAACGATGTGGTACAAACTGACAAAAGAAGATGACCCAGTAAAGTTCTGTCTACTGTGAGGTTAAAAGGGGTAGTCAAATAGAGAGCATGAGAAACATTTATTTATATTTCTTTCCATAAAAGCTTGAGACTGCTGGCAGAAATGTAACTAACACCACAAGATAGAAATAGATACGTAGTTAAAGGTGCAGGGAAAATAAACCCAGGAGTAGAGTTATTACACAGACATGCAAACCAGAAAATGAAGTCCCACAGAGCTGCCAAAAGCGAACGCAAATTTGGCCTAGAACTTCCTAGCAATCAAAATAAGAAGGAAATATAACAATTATGAAACTAGTGTTCATTAGAGTAAAAGCAAGTCTAGGGTTCAGGAGAAGTTCTTTTTGTTCCAGCTCTGAAGCCAGAAGGAGCTTATTCCTGTGGGTCTTCCTGAGGCCACAAGTTAGGTGCAAAGCCAGATCGGGTGACCTCATGCCTGGTGGAATTGTGCCTTGTGGTGCCACAAGTACCCTTCTACAAGGGCAAAGGGTTCTGTGGTTACTACAGCATACTCTCTGCTGACTTTGTAGCATCCAGGGATAAAGTCCACACTCCCTGGAACGGTGGTTATCAAGTTGGGTTCTAATGAGGTACTTTCAGAGTTCTACCAATTTTCTTTTGGAGTTCAATTTCCTAGTCTTCAAATACAAACAAAACAACCACCTTCCCCACCCCACCCCCCAAGAGAAAGCACGCCAAAAAACCCAAACAGGAAATGCAAGCAAATACACAGCACAACACATTTTAACAATGATAACCATCCTCATATTAAGCCTCTTTAAGGGCAGATGCTGGGTCAACATGCGTCCTGCCATCTCTTCTCGTACATTTGAACTTCTTAAAAAATGAGTCACTGATTAGGAAAGTTATAATTCTGTGTTGGTATTCTGGAAATTCAAGCCTGTGCATGTCCATTCATATAAAATTATACAAACAACCTACACATATATCACCTTCAAACAAATGACAGGCCAGGAGCAGGTACAACTAGTTGGTGTACGCCCTCATCATGACCTAACAGCCAGCTGCACATTAATAACCTGCCTACCACGCTCACTGAATCACAAGGTAATATCACTAAGACTGGCCCTAACTGTTGTATGAAGTGCCCCTGTTCTGACTTTGATACGGACAGCTGTATTAGGATTCAATGACAAAACAAAAAACTTTTTGGTTCTTTCTAGCTTTTGGATCAGATTAATTCAATTCAAGATGATACTAAGAAGATAAAATGAGGGCTTAGAAGATAGGTATCTCTGCAACTACTTATGGATGTAAGTATTTTCCCTAATACTCTACTACTGAATTGGAAAACAGAAATAATCTAGACGTTAAGTCGTTAATATTGTTCTGCAACCGTCAGAAGTCTCCATCTCAAATTTTTGAGTTCATCAAAACTGCCTCATGGCACTCCCCAATGCTACATTTCATAAATGCTACAAATGCATTTATAAAATATGCACTAAAAAAAACTAGTGTGAAATATTTGTATAGGTAGTTCTGTTTCAAATTTCATTTGACTGAAGAACTTTTCTACTAAAAAATTTCAAAATGACCTCTGGCTAGGGTAGTCCTATGACAGACAGGGAGATACTGATCCCATCACCCCTTCCTGCTCCCCCTCCCCCCCAACCCAACCCAAGACTGGGTGGGGCGCCTCACTAAGCACTGAGCAGTCTTTAAATCTAATGACCTACCAGTCTAATCTAATCTGATACCAATATAATCTAACACAAACACCATCCTCTTCTATGAGTGGTATGACAAGGTTGGGAAGCTCTCTGAAGAACAAAGGAATTACAAATCGTGCTGGCAATTTTTCATAAATCTGATTTCTCCCAACAGCTTTTGACAAGAGCTGCAGTGGAAAGAACAAAGTTAAGTTCTTTGGCAACAAATTGAAGAGCAGATATTGCATACTCATGATAAGGGCAGAGATGAGGATAGAGTTTCATTCACTCATGAAAAGTAAAGAGAGAAATCAAGATAGGTCGGTGACTGGGGAAGACAATGGGATGTATTCCCAGGCCCGCCACTTCCTTATTTTGATTCCAGAATGGTTACCTAACCTTCTCTGAACCTCAGCATTGTCGATTGTAACAGGAAGGGACCAAATCAGTAGCTTTCAACAGGGACTGAACATCAGAACCTCCTGAGAGCTTTACAAAATATATCATGTTAGCAATGATATTCATATGTGCCAGGAAATGTGAGCATTCTATGTGTATTAACCCATTTAGTTCCCCACAAGAACTGTTACAGGTATTATTACCCTGATTTTACAGGGGAGGAAACTGGCACCAAGAGGTTGAGAAATCTGCCCAGTTAAGTGGCAGAGATGGGTGGAAGGACCCCAAGCCAGTGCTCTTTAGTACAATTCCATGTTACACTGCCTCTCTCCATGTGTATCTCTGAATCTTCTGACTCAGACTCTACTGAAGGGCCTGTACATGCAAATTTTAATTCTGATGAGTTTCTTTGTTCACAGTCACTTGAACTAGAAGAGATGTAATGTTCTGTGATTCAGCTTGGAGATGAAAAAGGTGACATAAACTTTTTAATTAAATAAATACTCAAGGCCTCAGAAATCTCAGTCAAAATTAAATGGGTTTGGCTTTCAACAGCTACACTGTATAGTATCAAACAATAACAACAAAGACAATGAATAAAGAAATAGTAGGGAAAATTTAGGGAACAAAATGTTATCTAGCCAGTTAACTAGACGGATTGCACCAGGTTACTTAAGCTGATTGAGTAATGGAGCAAAACTCAAGCCTATATACATGGGCAGTAACAATAATATTTTCATAATTTTTGGCTTAGATTTGGGGGTGAAGATGAAACATTTTGGAAAAACCCTTGGAAAGGATCAGTGCTTCTATCCAAATGGGCCAGGGATCTCTTTGTTTCTAGGATCACAAATAATCACCTCTTTGTTCCATGTTTAAATAAACAATCCTTATGCTACCAAAAAAGAGGCATCTTTGGAAAAGATGGAACTCTGCATGTAAATGCTGATCCTTTAAATAATGTTGGTTTTTTTTCATACAGGTTCCCTCACTGACAGCTGAGTAATAGAATCAGAAAGATGGTATGGCATAAAGAGAAAATGAGAAAGTCGAGTGATCCTGGTCCAAAAAGCCAGTTGAGCCTAGGAGGTAGGTTTAAGCCAGGTCACTGAGGGTACAGATGGCATCCCCTGGCACAGCCCTGAACTTGGTCAGGTTTGTTTGTGTTATGAATGTACTTCCTCTCTAATTCTAGATACCCCATTTAGGGAAACTTGTCCTCCTCTCCTCCCACTCAATCCCATGGCTCCCTTACAAAATCTCTTCTCAAAAGTCTCCAGTCTGAAGCCAAATGATCCTATCAAGGGAGTTGCATAGCTCGTTATTAAACAAAACGCAACTTAAAAAAAAATTTAAGTTCCTAAGACTGAACTATAAAAATTTACAAAAATAATGACGTTAGAGGAATATATATATCAACGGTGGCTATACAGATGGAAAGTTTCTATTACACAGTATTCCAGCTGACAAACAGGTATAATTACTAGTCACTCTTCTGCACTAAAGTTTCTTCAGTCTGGAATTGACGTATTATTTCTTTCCACTTAATAGCCACACCAAAAGCACACAAACTCATAAAGCAAACAGGTACTCAATTTGAAATTTCCTGAATGTAGATGAGAATTTGCAGGCAAGAATAAAAGTAAGTTCTTCCCCCTGATCCTTATATCTGTTAATGGCACCAAACTCCCAGTTTCCTAGACTCAAAATCTCACCTTCATCTAGAATCATCTTCCTCCTTGGACTTACCCTCTTTTACATGCTGTCAAGGGACAATCCTGAAGGTATCGCCTACCTTCTCAGTGAGGTACAGGCCTTCTTTTGGGATTGAAGGCCCCCATGACACAGTCCTAATGAAGCCCAGACAAGGCAGAAGCCAGGCTTCAAACCTGGGCTTAAGCTGCTCACCCAGACTGAAGACTTAATCAAATGCCAAGCTTTTTTTGATGCCTCCGTGCTAAGTCACTTCAATCATGTCTGACTCTTTGCAACCCCATGGACTGTAGCTTGACAGGCTCCTCTGTCCATGGGATTTTCCAGGCAAGAATACTGGAGTGGGCTGCCATGCCCTCCTCCATGGGATCTTTCCCATCCAGGTATCAAACAAACCCACATCTCTTATGTCTCCTGCGTTGACAGGCAGGTTCTTTACCACTAGCACCATCCAAGGACATGTAATCACGCCCTACCTTGTAAGCTCTGAGTACTTTCTATCTCTCACCTGATACACCACATTCTGGTCTATGTCTATGAGTGAAGTTTATTTTCTATGTAAGACAAGAACCTCCCTGAGGGTGGGAAATGGGTCTTATGCAGTGCAGGATCCAGCAAAATCAAAAAGCACGATGCTTAGTAAATGTGGAATTCACCACCCAATTCTACTTGTTTCATTTCTCCCCAGAAGAGGTTTGGTCTGTATTTTAATCCAGTTGATACTTGTAGCAAAGTTATAATGCTATGTCACACCATTTTCTAAAGCACTGTTGTTGAGATTTTCTAGATGGGGGTCTGTAAAAGAATGCTCTCTTCCTATGCACTATGCCCCTCAGGCATCAAGCGAATGACGAGCTGCATGCCTTATCTGTGCTGTGTAACCTTGGGCAGCTGCACAGTAGACAGCTAACTGGGAGCGGAGTTCTGTATAACTGGCTGCACTGAAAGGGATTACTGTGTTAGATGTCAGGAAAGACGAGTTCCTCCTCTATCCTCTCGCCTTTGCCTTGAGCTTTTGATTCTACTAACCAGTCAACTGGACTTAAGGGAAGCTGATTTTTCTAACAAAATCTTGTTAAATCTATCCTGACTGAATTTCTCTCTTTCTGGATCCTTAGGAAATGAGTCTTTCTATAGTCTGTGGTAAACAGAGGGCTGTGGGCACTGATGAGGGGAGGGTGAAGACGATGAACTGGCATTCAGAGGATATCTGGGGAAGTAGAAAGCACAGTGGTTCTGAGTATGGGCTCTGGAGTCAGACTGTCCAGGCACACATCCCGGCTCCACCATCATCAGCTGAATTATCCTGTGCAGTAAGAGAAGGAAATCTCTCTCACCTCCATTTTTAAAATAGGGATGACACTCAGACAGAGAAAGACAAATATCAGATGATCACTTATAAGTGGAATCTAAAAAAAAAAAATGATATAAAAGAATGTATTTACTAAACAGAAACAGACTCACAGACATAGAAAACAAGCTTATGGTTACCAAAGGGGAAAGTGAGGGGGAGGGATAAATTGGGAATTTAGAATTAATAAGTACATCCTAACATACATAAAATGGATAAGCAAGGTCTTACTGCATTGAACAGGGAACTATATTCAGTATCTTGTAATAACCTATAATGGAAAAGAATCTGAAAAAATACTATACATATTTAAATTTAAAATAATTTAAATATTCAAGTTTTATCAATTAAAAATTAATTTTAATCCATTAAAATTAATTTGTTAAAAATTAGTTGAAAAAATAGGGATAACAGTACTGCCCATAATGTTGTTCTTAGGATTAAATAATAAAACACCTGGCGTACTTACTGGAACAAAGGACATATCTGAAAAGGTTAGCTGTTGCCATTATTGAGGTGTTTACATATTATACCCAAATTGTTCACATATATTTATTATAAAATGCCGATGGGAAAAGATGAGGGAGAGGTTGTAAATTTCTTATATCCATGGTAACCCAATAAGGAAATTCTAAATCAAACTAAGCATAACTGCTAAATAGAGACTTAATGCTTTTATTCTTGATGACACTACGTTCACCTTTATTTAATAATTAAACACTACCGAGCTGCTGCCACAGAAGATGCCACAGAAATGCAAGGTTCATACAGAGGAACAGGAAATGGACAGACATACAGTAAACTCTATCTGCTCTTACAGAGAAGGAGAGGGTGCTTCGGTAAAAATTCATGTGGCACAGCCTTTATCTTCAGGGCTGGTTTGCCAATTAACTTCTGCTCAGGCTAACACTGAAACTGATCTGCTATCAGCATGTGCAGTATCTGGGTAATACAGGAGAGAAGGCTCTTAATTATGCCCAGGAACAATACAAAGAAATCCTTAAGAAAAAGGCCAAAGACAATAAGGAGGGTTGGCTAGAGCTCTACATATCCATGTCAACCAGCAGATATCACACAGAGGATAAATTAGAAAACAGACATAACTGAGATTTTTCTGCCAAAGTATCAAATGCAGGTATACATCAGGTATGGGGCAATACCTAATGCTTGAGGTTTCAACTGCTTGTGATGACACTGAATGTCGCTGACCTGTAGTAATTTTCAGTTTTGCTGTGGTATGTATTTGAATCATGGGCACTCCTAGACAGAGGGAAGTGAATCATGTTGCCAGTGAAGAAGTATAGCCCGTGACCCAGAGTCCATATTTCAAGAGGGCTTTGCTCTAATTGTGGAGCAGCAATTCTCAAGGAGGGATTCAATATTATGTTCATTTCTGAAAACTGCCCATTCCCTTTAAAAAAGCCAACTGACATTTCTAATGATAAAAGGGAAGAAAAAGGAGAGCTGTAGGAAAGAGATGGTTCTCTAATGGAAAGCAGGTATTTGTGGGGGATTTTTTTTTTTTTTTTGATGCTGAAATTATGTCTGTGAAATTCTGGGATTTCCAAAAGTCTTCAGATTATATCTTAGCGTATCAAAGATCTATTGTACATAAAGTATTTCCTAAAGTGCCAGAATTCTTTCATACCATGAAGCAATTAACATGAACATGAAAAAAATTCTATATGCTTATCCAAGAGATGAACAGGAGATTTAGTTAAATACACACTGTTCCTCCTAAACTCTGAAATCGGCTATGACTTCCATTTTTAGAAGAAAAGATCACAAGATGATATGTATCCTGCTCAGTGTCTAAAGCATCGTGTTTTTCTCTTTGACTACACATACCCTTCTAGTCACGGCTATGGTTTTTCCTGTGGTCATGTATGCATGTGAGAGTTGGACTGTGAAGAAGGCTGAGAGCCAAAGAATTGACGCTTTTGAACTGTGGTGTTGGAGAAGATTCTTGAGAGTCCCTTGGACTGCAAGGAGATCCAATCAGTCCATTCTGAAGGAGATCAGTCCTGGGTGTTCTTTGGAAGGACTTATGCTAAAGCTGAAACTCCAGTACTTTGGCCACCTCATGAGAAGAGCTGACTCACTGGAAAAGACTCTGATGCTGGGAGGAATCAGGGGCAGGAGGAGAAGGAGACGACAGAGGATGAGATGGCTGGATGGCATCACGGACTCGATGGACGTGAGTCTGAGTGAACTCCGGGAGTTGGTGATGGACAGGGAGGCCTGGTGTGTTGCAGTTCACGGGGTCGCAAAGAGTCGGACACGACTAAGCGACTGAACTGAACTAAACCCTTACTAGAATATGGTCCATGAAGAAAGAGTTAAATTACAATTAGTGACTCAATATTTTTATGCAATAGATTGGCATGCTTTTTTAAAAGCACGACATAAAGTCTGAAAAACACATCTTATATCACATTTTTCAGAAAATGTTCAATTTTCTTGGTTTAAGTCCTCATTGAGTTATTATGTGTCATCTTCTTATGCTAGGAATAATAAAAGAAACCAAGTCCCAGAAAGTATTGCTGTTAGTATTTTGTTTTGAGAATCTTCTAGATCGATGAAGAAAGAATCATTGAGAGGATAAAAGTCACCTGCGTAAAGAACAAAAACAACTGGAACTTAAAAGAAACCCTGTTATTTATTATATAAATAAAACCTGTATATGGGCAAGGAGCTACACAATAGCAACAGAAAGAAAAATGGCATGTATTTTCTATGATTAACTGTGGCAAACTTATCTTGACTTTTGGGGAGAATTTTTTTTAAGTATGCCAGTCAATAACACTTTTTTTTAAGGCACACACTTAATGACAGAACTACTTTTTTTTTTTAATTACTCTATGTTCCTGTTAACTTTTCTTTTTCTGGCTGTCTTTCAAAGGAAAAGACATAAAAAATTGCTAGACATAGTTTCAGTATATTTGTAAAATACAATTAAAAAAAAGAACTAAAAATTCAAATGGCTTTGGAATACAATACAACTTCAGTATTGAAATAAATTTCAATTATCCGAGATGCAGTCAATGCCCAAGAAAAAAAATGATCTATGGGTCTTTACTGTTGAGGCATGTGAATTAAATACACTGTCACCACCACCAATACCACCGCCACTGCCACTAAGTAGCTGACACCACTTCAACTTGCCTGGAAACATCACTTGAAGGGTAAATTATGCTTCAAAGAGAGAGAGCAGTGTCTCACTTAACCCTGCTTCCAAAGCTCTGGGTTTGTAAGATTCACAAGCCTGACTTGAGAATGATACTGAATGTAGGCAATACAATCTTTTGGCCCATATCTTTGATGTCTGTGCAGTTACCTGAATACTCCAGCATAAATGCATGTGAGGTGTATGTGTTTCTTCTCTAAAGTAACTGCACTAATAGCTCAGGGTATGTTCAGGCTTCTTGGACTGAGTCATTTCGGGATGCCTGCATGGCCTTGGATCATCGGGCTTTAAATTTTCTCATCGATTTGAAAGTGAGTGAGAATCAGATCACTTTTCGGTGATTTTTCCTACTTCATCAGAGGATGTTTGTTTTGTTTCAATTTAAGGTCTTCCCATTTCACAGAGTAAATTCCAATGGACTTCATATATACCTGGGATTTCCTAATAGTGGGTCTGGTAGATCTACTGTTACTTTCAGAGTTTAACTTCATATTAGGGTTAAAACTGGATCATTTAAGCATAAAAAAACTAAACTTATCTCACTAGAAAACCTTCACTTCCAAACTTACCCTAAAAATAGCCTAATGATTTTGAAATAAAAGGGATGATCATTTTATTCTTGGATAGAGAAAAAAGAAAGTTTAGCTGATAGACTGTTTAAGAAATTTTGGTTACAGAGATAGATGGAAATGTATAAAGAGTTATTCCTTATAATTTCAAGTTCTCCATTTACCTAATAGTTTTTCAGTCAGAACTTAAAATATTCTTTTAACATCAGTGTTCAACAACAACAACAAAAAACTAGTGGTTTCAGGAGAGTATTTAGTTTCGTGGGGGCTGTTTGTAGGTTGCATGAATGAATAAAAGTATGGCCACATCTGGGGAACACAGGGAAGGCTGGAGTTTAGGGTGTGAGAGAGAATCAGTGAGTGTGTATGCGCTTCATGTCTTCTCTCTCAGTTAAGTGCAACTCACATTTTCATTTTATTCAGAGATAAAACCTTACAGTCATTTTAAATCCTGCTTCAGACCCTGGGTTTCTGTCTCTAGGGTGCCCCTCCCCTCCATCTTTCATTACAGCCCCAAATGAGGGTCATGTTAACTTGACTTATGAGAGCCCCCTTCTCCAAGCCAACCTGTTGACTTTTGGCATAATTACCATTTTGAGAAAGAGAGAAAAAGGAAACACAGAATTGTGTTTCTCTTTCACTCCAAGAGCCAGCTTCTCCTCTGTGACTAAAGAATAAACTCCAAAAGTTTTAGCTTATTATTCAGTGCTAACAATATGCTACCAGCCTGCTTCTCTTTGCTCTACACCCACTCTCCCGACTCCGGACACCAGAAGCCCTGGCTAACAAACAACTGCTAAATGACAGTTATGCGCCAGGAAGTGCTCTTTGTGCTTTCTTAAACACCCAAGCATGCTCACATCTCCTGGGTCCTCTCAGAGGCCTGGAGGACACTATTATTTCCATCCTGCATGAAATCTTCCTTCTTTCTGGTTTAGCATCATCTCCTCCCTGGAAACAACCCCAATTCCCTGGCATTGAGGTTAATGAAACCGTCTTCTGACTCCTCCCACAACACTGCACAGATTATAACATTTACTTTATTCTGTCTCAAATTAGGGCTGGCTGTTTATGTCTGCCTCTGTTGATCTGTCCTGCTTTTTCTGCTTTGCCTTTTTAAGAGTTGCATTGTATTCAAAAGAATAAGGAAAACTTGCAGAGAACAGAAAACAAAGGGCTAGGAAATGAAAATATACTGGGTATTACAACCAGGGAATCATACTTTAAAAATATTTCCTTTTAATTAGTACTAGGCTATAACAAGCTAAATTTAATTTTATATTTATATAAAAATCATGCTTTATTTCATTGTGAAATGAATTAGATATCTATTGAATGAAAGGGGGGAAAAAAAAACAACTGTTTGACCAAGGACTGGTTTGGGAATGAGAGCAAGGTTACAGAAGGTAGGAAGAGTAGAAACATCTCATTTTGTTTCAATATCAATGCACTGTTTTTCCTTTGGCTTAATTGGTAAAGAATCTGCCTGCAGTGCAGGAGACCTGGGTTCGATCCCTGGGTAGGGAAAATTCCCTGGAGAAGGAAATGGCAACCCGCTCCAGTGGCCTGGGAAATCCCATAGACAAAGAAGCCTGGTGGGCTATAGCCCATGGGGTCACAAGAGTCAGACACCACTCAGCAACTAAACCACTACCACCATGAAGCTGTTGATACACCGAGTTATGTAGACCCTTCCATGTGATGTCAATACCACAATAATGTCTAGCCTCAGCCAGCAGAGACCCACATATCCGCCCCTACTGCAAACCAGGAAGAAACTATGTACCAAACCTTGCACCAAATATTGTTTTTAAATTTTCAGAAAAAAATAGTTTGGACACAATAAAGGACTTTACATCATTATGACAAGGACTAAATCATGGATGAGTGGCAACGAGAATGAACCTAGTGTTTACTTTCCCCCTCCTCCAGCTCCCCCAAAAAGCTCCAGGGACAGAAGGCTGGTGGTTTTTGTCAATGCAGCCTATGGGCATTTTGTCCAGTGCCCTGGCTTTCTCAGCCTTCAGGATCAGAATCTGGTATTTCCTTCTTACTTTAAGATGTAGAACTATATGTAATTAAAATGTAATTCAGCAGTTGGGACTATGAGGAGCAAGGGCTCAGTCATGGGGAGACAAATATTTGTTCAATTACAAATGAGTTTCGATGGTCCTAGAATGTGGACCAGTTCCTTTGCTTATATTACTCGATTTAGTTCTAATCACCACCTCCTGATATAAGCATCATTTGACCCATTATACAGGCTACTGACAGAATGAGGTACTTGCTTAGCACTGTGGTAGGTAACTCTGGGGTACCAAAAATTTGCCACCTTGACTACCATGATTTTATACTGTGGGTAAGAAAGTCATGAAGACGAGATGCTGTCAGCTAGGGCTGCCGAGCTGCCTGCATCAAATGCTCTTAGAAGGTGGACCTACTCTTACTCCGAGTCACCTGACCACCATCGCCAGTGTCAATCCCTGCTGGTCCTTGAGGCCAGTCTCCTTCAAGTGACCTAAACTGGTGGCCCCCCAGCATGAGCCCCCTTCCTCTTAGCCATGCAGACCTTCTCTTCACGTTGTCCTGAGTCCCTCTGTAACTTGGAAAGAGGCTGCTTTTCCACCGTCATCTTTGTGTTGACATCTGCTTTTTCACCGTCATTTTTTCTAACATTATAGCATCTGTATATTCTACTCCAAACACAGCATTTTAAAAATACTTCTGGTTTCTCTTGCCAGTTTTCACAACCCTCACGTCATTCTTGCCTTTAGGTTTCATGCATTGTTTGTACATTATTGAGTCCCTATTACAAATGCTCCTAGGCATCTTTTTCCATTCACCTGTTAGATAACCCTCTAAAACATACAAGTCCTCTAGAGAGTCAAATTATTTGTTTCTACTGTTGCCCCTCCTATAATTCAGCTCATCAGGTCAATTTGTAAATTACAGTGCTGAATTTTTATTTCTAATATATTTTTTCTTTTTTCGAGCTATGAGTTTACACCTATCTTTTCTGAGAAGCTCCTGAAACTTTTCTAAAAACTCTCTAATTACATCCACTGGGTTTTTTAAGCTCGAGGATGAGTCACTTTCCCATAAGAGTTCTTGTCACTTCCATGTCGCCAACTAGCTATTCTTTATTGGAAACAATCAACTCCAGAACAGGAATGCCCTTTTTTGCTCTCTTTACATTCTGAGACACAAAATTGTCAACAAGACAAATCTGGTACTTATTAGATGCTCTGTGTTAAATGGAATGAAGCTCTCAACAGATATTGACATGAGTTCTCTATTACTGTGTGTTTTGCCTCTGTATAATACATAAAGAAAACTATCACTGGAGCTAACTATCAAACTTGGGGTTTTGCAAATGATAGGAGAAAGTAAGTGGCAAACTGTTATTGTTGCTATCGATAACAGCAAAGAGACTGATGTTTACACATGCTGAGAAAATCCACATTCGTCAAAGAGGATGAATTATCTAGGACAGATGATCAAATGCTCTTCTGCTGCATTGGGACATGATTTAACTCAGCTTAAAAAAAAAAAACAAAAAACCTTCCAGTTTAATTTTTTGAATATAGAATTTACTGTACATAAAAAAATGGTATTCTATTATGGTTGTTCAATTCTATCTTCTTTGTGTTAAAACTCACCTTACGTGCTTCCAAACTAGCTGAAGGAAAAATTTGTCTTCAGAAATCTTTCCCCCTTCTCTTAGACCTCACACATGTGAGGCTTATCTTCATTCTACTGTTCCCTACGAAGTTGCATTTTTAGCTCCTTAGACGTTATGGTGCTCTATCTACCTGTAATTATGCTGCAAAACCATAGGAAGATGCTGGTAAAGGCCAGCAGCAGACAAGATAGCAAAAGGCCTATCTGTGGTCTTGAACAGCTGCAAAAGGGCAGGGCGCGCCTGGCAGAGTTCCTCTGACTCTGGTCAGCAGGACAAACCCCAGGAGCCAGACTTGCTTTCAAAGTCATCCTGAGCACAGGGACATTATTTCACTGCCCTGGAAGCAAAGGCTGCAGTCCAAGTCCAAAGGGGCTGATGAGAAGGGCTACATGGGAAAGGCCCAGGGAGGGTGCTGAGGGCGATGGTCGTCAAAAGGCTCTCTGGATCCTGACAAGTCATCTCTCACCGTCCCACACTCCTCTCTAGAAACAAAACAGAGCAAAACCACCACCACTCCTGATGGAAAGCCAGATGTTACTTTTAGTTCCGGTTTGGAAACGCTGCCCAAGTAAGCTTTAAGATTCTTTTTTTTCTTAAAGCAAGAAGTAATAAATTTATATTTTACCCAGGATAATGGAAATAAGATGCTATTAATCAGATGTTTAGAAATGGAAATACTTTTCAGGGAACAGGAAACATTCTTTAGTGGATATCCTTTTCCATAGTTACATAAAATTCCATTTGTGAAGGACCATGATTGTCTTTGGGTAAATAAAAGATGCTGCTGCATATGCAGGATTTTATAGCTTAAAGTGATTAGCGGTTTTTAGTCTTTGCTTCTGGCTCTTTGGTTTAAATTAGTGCTTTCTTAGTGAGTTAATGCAATTGCAGCCAAGTAGCATATTTCTATGCTATTCCTTGACAACATTAGCATAGAATGTACATTTCCTTTGGAACAAAGTAATACACATGTATACATCTCTTCCCAGGACACAACAAAGGCGGCAGCAAGAAGAGGAATAAGAACTTGAGGAATGAGTGTCCAGAGCCGAGGGTGAGCAACATGAACCACAAAACTACAGGCGTGAGTGAAGACAGATCACCGCTGCCCCACTGGAATTAAGTTTATACACATTTAGAGTTAGGTTAGATGGTAACTGCCTTTCTGACAAACAGTAACAACTGAAGCTTCTCTTAAGGATGAGACCTATTGGCCCCCAGATGTGCTTCCACAAAAACAAAAGCACTCCTCAAAAGGAACCAGCCGTGTTTCTAAATAATTCACATTCTCCTTCTCATGTGCCAACAAAGGCAAATTCTACTGAGAAAATGTTCCAATTTATTTTGTTATATAGGTACCCTGTTGATGTTAATGCTGACTGAGAAAGTGTCCAAGGACTCAAAACTTAGAAACTCTGTCAACTATGGCCATAATGAGGATTCACAGATTTGTACTAAACCTCTCTTAAAACACAATTTATACCACTC
Source organism: Capra hircus (assembly GCF_001704415.2). Lineage (NCBI taxonomy): Eukaryota > Metazoa > Chordata > Mammalia > Artiodactyla > Bovidae > Capra > Capra hircus. The sequence continues at coordinate 100,172,651 of NC_030809.1, forward strand.
TGTAATATGATCAAGGAGGTATTTAGGAGCTAAAAACAAGAACCTCTACTTACGGCTGACACAGCTTCACCAGGTCCTGGTCTGTGGTGTTGGGAGGCAGTCCCCGAATATAGAGGTTCGTTTTGCTCAGCTGATCCCATCCTGAGTTGCTACTGCTACTACTGTTGTTATTACTGCTGGTGGTGCTGGGGCTGGGAGGGGCCATAGGATGGGCTGGGACCAGAGACTGCTGGAAAACAAAGACCACAGCGTTAGAATGCTCCATGGAACTTGTGTTCAGCACCATTCAGAGGTTGCAAGATCTGCAAATCAAGATATATATATATACAGATTATCTTCAGCTACTTTACTACATAATTTTAATTTACATCTTAAAAAAGATCTGTTCATTTTGCAAAAGATTTCTCTCCTTCAACATGAAATTAATAATAGGACAACTCATTCTCTACATGCCCTTGAAATAAGACTAAAATTTTGTAAGATTTTCTTCACATACTTTAAGGAATACATTCAAGACTCAAAGTGAACTTGCATAAAGTTATGCAATAAAATTTTAATACACAGTCATTCAGAAGTCACTGGACTTTTGAAAAGGTTTTCAAACGCTGAAAAACACTTGATTGAAAGTTGCTGACAATTTTATTGAGATGATTCTTAGCGATCAAAAAAGAAAAAAGGATTACTCTTCAAGTATCAGAAAGTTAAAGAGTTCAGTCAAGATGCTCAAATAACGAAGATTACACCTCGTGCTAAGACAGGCCCACGGCTTCTTTGAGACATCTGGATAAGATTCACAGGTCAGCTGCCTTTCGCTCTGGCTAACCTTGTGAAATTTAACCCCTGTGAGAACGGTGCAGAAGCTGGACACATTCCCAGGCCTGGCAGCAACCAACGTAACTTCTGTAAAGCCTGCAAGCCAGGGCTCAGTGTGGTTTTAGCCACCTAGGAAGCCTGTCTGAAAATGTACTCACACCAGATAATTGTTAACCAATTGAAAGAAACCACAGTTCTCTGTCCCCGTGCCACACACATGACCTCTGAAGAAGTGAAATGGTTCAGTGTGAGATGCGAGTGAGCACACCCTGAAGTGTTCTCACGGCAAACGTTCTGCAGTTTCACACCAGGACAGGAATTTTTTCACTTCCCATCTTCTAAATAATAAATAAGACTAACCAACATGGTCCTAATAAAGGACATCACTGACACTGAACAACAGTTTGAAGATGTAAAATTAGTCACTAGACATGGATCCAAAATGTCAAACCTTAGGACTTTTACTACCACAAACAAGAAAATAAAGCATATCTAAGACACAATTCAATTCCTCTTTATATCAAAAGGCAGACCTCTGGCAATACATACAACCCTGCTCACCTTGTTGGCCATCTCAGCGCCCCAGGATAGACTGTCCCACTTGGCACTGCCTTGGCCATCCAAACGCCACAATATCCTGGGGGCATGGGGCTCCTCGTGGATCTAGACAGGAAACGTATACTATACAGACTTTTCTTCTCACTCCCCAGGGTCCTTGCTAAAATCACAGCCCAGACACCACTTTATCTCAAAGGATTGTTTTTCAAAAAGGAGTGTTGCCAGAAGAGTTAACAATAGTCAATGTATTAATGAAGGCTGAACTTGAACCAGGAATATCAGCAATGCTTAACCCCAATGAAACCTGCCTGAGCTCATATCCTATCAAATCTGTTTGATTTATGCCCTTAATAAGCACGTGAACTCAAACCCTTTCCTGTCATCCCTCGTGTTTCTCTAAGAGGTAAGAATTGTTTTCCAGGTATAAACTAAGCCTTGTCTCTTGCACTGTCTCTGCTGGCACTGCAGACCCCCATCCGGCCCACAGAGAGGTCTGTGTTCCTGCTCCAAGGTCATTCAATATAACTGCTGGCTGACACCTGCAATCAGCCAGGTGCCCCTCCTTTCTTTCTTCAGTGAAGAGCAGGGGGACTGGGACGTAACCCACACATCTGCCTCTCTGTCCCTAGCTTTCGATTTACACTGACAGCTGTAGATGATTAGGCAAGAATCAAATTTTTCTTAAATCACTTCTGATTAACGTCCAAGAACCTGGTCCTTGCCACAAACACACTGTTTTTCCTGGTAAGACTTGGTGTGTTCAGTGTGGCAGTCGGGGAAGGCAATGTGCTCACCTGGGTAAGCCTTGCAGGGGTCTGACAGAAGCTGTGGATTTCGGGTCAACGCCCACCTCTCAGGGGGATGCCATGCAAAGCCAGTGAACCGTTAGGTGTTTGAAAGACTGCATTCCGAGCTGGCCTTGGCTCTTGCCTCTGCTTTTCTCTGGGGTGGAAAGTGGAGTGCCAGGCATGGACTTTCTATCGTTAAAAGAAACACCTGGGGGCATGATTTATCAGGAGATTTTTTTGGACAAGAAGTAGGCTTTTATTCACGTATTTGGCAGAAGTAGAACTGTGATTTACATAGCTGATCTAATATATCTTTGACAGGCCTCCCTATTTATGACAGTAATATTTTCCTACTCTGGGAAGTAGGTGGGGAGCAAATACCCTCTGTCCCTCCCCACTAACTCTTCAACTTACTCTCTGGGGGAAAGAAATCTCCTAGCATTCCTATCCCAGGTGGGAGAAGGGGGTTCCTGAATGCATCTCAAGGAGGATGACTGGTCTCTGGTGAATCCTGGTGACCAAGTTTAAATTCAAATGTATCCTAATAGCAACTGTCACAAATGGCTGATGACTAAAGAGAAGAAGCATTAAATTAGTCCAGGTTGTCAATTTTCTAAAACTTTAGACCAAAGACTGAGTTTTTAGAACTCATCGAAATTAAAAAGTTAAAGACTGGACACATGTTCAAAGAAGAAAATTCAAACACAATAAAGGAGTTTATTCCAAAATATTCAGAATTGGTTAATGATAACTGTAAGAGCAGGGTAATAATTACTACCAAATATTGCATGTTTCATATGTGACAGACACTGTGCCGTGTGCTGTGCATGTATTATCTTACTTAATCCAAACGAGACAGATGCATTCTTGTTTTCGCATTTTGAAGATCAGGAAACTGAGTCTCGGGAGACATTAAGTAATGTGTCATAGGTCACACTTTTAGTAGGTGGCAGGACTGGAATTTGAACTCAGGTCTGCTGGACAAAAAAAGTCAAAGCCCTTAATCTGTGTCCTAAGTGGCATCTGAAACACTGTCCATATCCTAAATGTGCTGTTTGTATTACTTCATTTTTCTGTGCTCATCCTTCCTACAAGTTAAATGACTAAATTCCAGTTTCTCTGAAATATGATACTTAATACCATCGGTGGCTGCACTTTAAAAAAAATGTCAAAAGTGCCTTTAAGTTAATTTAATGATCACAGAAGTCAGCTTGTGTTTTGGTTTTTTTTTTTTAAGGAAATCTTTTAAAAGGTCAGTTTTAAAGATTCTACCTTTATAGATCTTTTCACTAAAAGAATTCTGCGAACAACTTTGGAAAATTACAGCATGTTACAGATGAACAACAGAGTCATCATTTTAGGAAGCCTCCACTCAACGAAAGAATGAAACCCTCACTCCCAGACTGAAATACAAACCCTGACAAGTCTTTACCTTAGTTAGGACCCTGCTGATCAATTCAAAGCAGTTAACATTTTACAGTCACATGCCTCAACAGCATGAACAGCAAACTTACGGGGAGGAAAAAAGCTTGTAAGTGGATGATACTTTACCAAACTCCATTTCCATTACTGGCTGTCCTTTTACATTTTGCCTCTCAAGATCCCTAAGCTGCCCCCAAATTTGAAAAGACACCCCCCTCCCCCGCCACCAACCTTTCACCCACTGGATGAAGCGTGTAGACAATTTTCACAAATTCAACCTATTTATTTAAGGAACTGGATGGTTGAATGACCACCACTAAGTGACAGCACATCCTACAAGAGCTGAGAAGTCTATCCCAGTCTTCTCTGGCCTAATCTCACTGCTTCAGTTCAGGCCAACAATATACCTAGCAAACTGTCATCCAAGGGGAAAAACAAGCTAATTCAGTTTTCACAATAACATTCATTAATAACTGGGCTAAATTCTCATGCAGAGGTGATGGTGAATAATTGGGTGGCTGTTAGCAGAGCTTCTCTGCATTCCCTGTAGGAGTGGGTGTGGCATCAGCAGGAAGAGTGCTTCTCAGCACTCAGGGAGGACTTCCTGTGTGGACCACAATCAGGGAGGACTTCCTGTGTGGACAGCTCTGATGCCTCCATCAAAGCAGGAAGGCCCACTCACCTCCTAAACTAAAAGACTCCTGGCACACAACAACTATACATACGGTAAATCTATTTCACTCCCATCACATCAGCCCTATTCCAACGCACACTAAGAAGCCTCTTCTGTATAAATGCGTCTAAAAGTATTTTTTCAAGGGATTAGCTGTGTGCGAACTAAAAATATATCGGTAATCATGTACATTGTTGCAGATTTCTATTCAGCAAAGACAATTAAAGACTGGTCACTATAAATTCTATTGTCTTATTTCCTTCCTATTTCTAATAGGCTCAAGAATAGTGCTCTGACCAATTTTACAGTTGAAGTGGTTCTTCCCCCACCCCTACCTCCCCATTTAGTAACTTCCCTAAGAATATATTTTGAAGGGAAAGGAAATCTAGTACCTCCCTTTTAATTACCCTCAAGTCTTCTTTAAGGTTGTCATCCTTATAGTTTAAGATTATAGTCCATAATCCCTGTCTCCACCCTGCCACCCCTACACACACACACACACACACACACACAGGGACAGATAGACACCCACTATCAAACAGCAGGGAGGTCTACCACTTCAACTATTTCTTTATCCAATAATCACCACAGTCACTCCTGAGAGCAGACTGGAGTCACAGACATTATCATTTCTCCAGGAAACAGTATAATATCAAGCCTGGCATGAATGGAGTACTATACAAAGGCACTGTCTACCAGACTAGTTCTGTATAATGGTTCTTCTCTCTAAACTTTCAATATGTAAAGGGAATTTAATAATTGAATGGGCCAATTTTCACCACTGTCAGGGCATTTTTGTTGGTTTGTTTTCTTTTAGACATCTGAGTGGCTCCAAAAGGGCTAGGAATAATGGCTGAGAAAGAAAGTTTCTGGCACAGGCAGCTGGGAAAGTACACAGCTGAGAAGTGGGAGGTGAGTTAGTGAGAGATGAGAAGCTGGTCAGGAAGCAGATGTTCTTCCGGGTGGGCCTGGAGGCGAAAGGACGGCACCAGCAGTAACTAAGAACAATGGTGCCCCTTCACACATGCAAGGTCTTACTCAACATCCACCACGTGGGAAGGAGGACAAATGGGCAGATATCAGTTGATCCCACTGGATGCCAAGATATCAAAGCTAAAGATCACAAAGCTAATTAGCTAATGAACTGGCTCTCATACTGTCACTGTCCCTTGTTTGGAAATAAACTTTGCAGCCTCAAACTATGAAACTGAGCAATAGATCATTCAGTATTTTTTGCTGGATTGTGTTTGTTGAAGCAAAGAGGTTCACGTTGTTACGTGAACTAAAAGTAAAAATTTCTAAGACTTTATAATTAATATTCTCTAAGATACCTATCAAATCTGATCCTTAAGTGTAAAGCTGCAATCTCTACCTATAAATCTCTTAAGTCCTAAATATCTTTACCTAGGCATCGTTTTCTTAAGCTTTGGGTAAAAAAAAATAAATTTAAGATGTGCACTGAAATTTTAAAATGTACTATTCTGATGATTGCTGTGGACAATGGAGGGAGTAAATGTATGTATGGCAGCCAGGGCAGGTGGGAAATCTTTCAATCTCCCTCTCAGTTTCGTTGTAAACCTAAAACTGCTTTTAAAAAACAGTCTTTAAAAAGCACAAACATCAACATTAAGATATCAAACTGAAGGTATTAAACATAAGTTATTCACCAGAAAACTGTGAGGGGCCTACAGCAATGGGCTCAAAACTTCCTTACCAGAAAGCACATTCATTAGGAAGGAAAAGCTTTTAACAGTGGGCTCCTTTATCTGCCCTTAGCTGCATCACGTTTAATGGTGTGGCATGGTATGGTTTCTAAAAATAGTTATAGTTCAACCAAGGCAAGATCAGGGATGAAAGGGCCTGGGGCAGAAAGGCTGAAGAAGGCTTCACCAAGGGGGCAGACGGCTAAGTGAGCTGCATATTAATGGCAAGTCATTAAAACCGGAGGAAGGGCAGTTGCTGAAAGTGACGGGTGTGCGGGGAGAGAAGTGCCAACAAAGATGCAGATAGGATGGAGCATTTTTAACGAAAGCCGGGGAAAAGCCCAACCTTGGTTGGCTCAAGGGTACACGCCAGAACAGGGTGATGACACTGCTGCGGACAAGAAGGGACAGCGGGATGACACTAGAAAGGCAGCAAGATTACCTAGAAATCAATACAGAATATGGATGGCAAGCCACACGTGACTGTTCAGGCTCACAGGGAGAAAAGAAAATTCAAATGATAAATGAAGAGCATAGCTTGTGGAAAACATAAAACAAAGGAAATTCTTCCCCCTCCTCTCTATAAAAAGGTATACAGGCACGAAAAATGACTGAATGGAAAAATATCTGGATTCCAATCTTGTCTTGGCCAGTAACGGGAATGTCATCTCTGGACCTCACAGTTCCTCACCTGGGAAATGAGCAGATTGGACTGGGTGATTTCTAAGCTCCCCTCTACTTCCAGATTCTAAGGCTGGCTAATGCTTCTTGCTGTCTCCAGCTAAGGTATATCATGACCAAACTCGGCCAGGTTCCTGGTACTCTTACTGACCTGTGCCACTAGCTGAGAAATGGAGTCAGAGGTTGAATCAGTAGACCTGAGAAGCTACAGGCACAGCTTAAAGACAGACAGGAGTTGCAATGTGGTCCCAACTCCCTACATCACTCAGGCCAAGCACAGAGTCCTATTAGTCACAGACGTTTATGAGGAAATACTATAAACATGGAAGCTATACTAAAATCAAAACTGAAGTTTAAAGAAACAAATTTTACAAGTTTTTAAAATATCATATTCAGAGCCAGGGTGGTCTTATGGTGAGAATATTATAGCTGAAGTTGCCTTAATAATGTTGACCTACTGAGACTTTATGTTGGTTAACAGCCTCATATCTCTTTGTTTCAATAGGTAATCAGTAAAAAGCTGCATTTCATATTCTATTTAATCTCACATATAACAAGGACCATGTAATACCTTCAAAATCACCCTAAAAGAACATTCCTAACAACCAGCTATGTTCCACACGGTAAACAAAAAATCCTGCCAAACTGCAGGTACAAAACGGATTAGTCTTCTGGATTCTGAAAGCAGGTGCATGGAGTATTTTTATTCTCATTCTGGGTCTCAAGTGAAGAATTTTCAAATCCACACCCATTATGTTCCTCGACACAGAGCCCTGTGAAGGGACAAGAACAGACTCTTCCTTTTTACTCAAAATAAACTGGAAAAAAAAGGAAACTTCCTAAGGGAAGTGTGGGGTTACCTTTATCATGACAGCTCAGAACACCTCTGCAAAGCCTGAATTTCCTGCTTCACCCCAATGAAGTGAGCATGCCGGCACGGACAACTTCCTTCCATCTGTTTTTAAAAGTCTATGTACAGTACAGTTTGTATCTTCTAGCATTTCTTGTAAGTAAAGAATTATCGCTGAGATTGCAAAGTCCTCAGGGTGGAAACTACCTATTTAAAAATATACTTTCTTCACACTATACAATACTTACTGAAAGTACTGTAAAGTGATTAACTAAACATAAAGTTTAAAAAGTGATTATGAGCCAGCTTACCCAAAAAAAAAACCCCCAAATGAATTTATTCAAGGTATTCTTTTTTTTTCTCAAGATGCAAAGGGACATATGAATAAGCTGGGAGCATTATGGGTTTCACAAATTAGGCCCTGGAGAAAAAAGCATTCTCTCTACTTTCAGGAAACCGAACAAGTATCTGAAATCTTCCCATAATAATCATTACAAAAAAAAAAATGAAATCTTATCTGACAGTGTTGTGATTTGTATACACTCAAAGTAAAACATCAACAGGAAAAAAAATTGAGTTAATACAACTCAAAAAAATTAAGTCACACATTTCTTTCTCATGGCACAATTCAGCAGTTTACATCTGACGCAATACAGATAATTAGTGTTAAGGACAGCTCTTTATTATGTATCTCTGTGTACATATCTTGACCTATCTGTGAGGAGAGGGAGGAAACAGATGACTGTCTCTGAGATACACTGTCTTGAGACAAAGCACAGGGGCTTCCCCCTACCCGCCTTTTGCCTGAGATCCACCTAAAAATTAATTAACTTTTGGCCTGAGAGTGAAACCCTGTATACACGTACAGGCGCAGATATTTAAAACTGAAACAAAAATTTTGTGAAATAGTTATTGTCCTTTACCACAGACGATGTGCCATTAATACTATCTTTTCTTGTCTATTTCCTTGAATAAGAAATGCTGGCAGCAACCTACTAAATTGATTTCAGATCCCACTAATATTGCCACTTGTGGGTTACAAAACAGTGCTCTGCAGCATTTCTCAAACTCTGTTGTGCACAGGAATCATCTGCATTGTTAAAATGCAGATTTTGACTCAGCCATTTGGGTAGAGCCAAGATTCTGCAGTTCTAGCAAGCTTCTCTCTGGGTGTTGCCCATGCACAAGGCAGGACTCAAGGCAATGTGTCCTCCTGGTGAGAAAGGAGGCATTTTGGAAAAGCCCCTTGCCAGCTTTAAGAAGGAGCAAGGCTTACCTATCCACAAAATAAGATGAAAACCTCTGTTCTTCTGCTTTCCAGAGCTGAGAGAGGCATCAGAGATCATGCAGTCCAGTAATTCTCAACAGGAAGTATAGCGGAAACTTAAAAGATGGGTCAGGAGTGGAGACAGGGGCAGTATTTTTATTTTTATGCAGGAAGACCTGACTGTTAATGTGTTGATAAACGTTGATTTAATTCATTGTTACTTTTCAGGAAACCCCTCTGAGGTCCAGAGAGGTCAAAGCATATGTACGTCCAGTGTTATACAGCTAATTCAAGGCAGAACTAAGTCTCTCTTCCCACCACTGCTGTCAAAAGGCACCAGCCTTATTTGCCATAAGTACTGCAGCAATTATGACAGCACATGCCAAGTTTTGTCAATGAGTCTTGTAAAGGAAAATTGATATGCTAGCCCTATTAAGGCATCATAGAAAAAGTGTATATTTTGTACTGCCTCTGATACATCTCATATTTTAAATGGCTTACCTAGCTGTCCGTGTTTCTACTTACCATCCCCCCTCAAAAAAATCTCACACTATCTATTAAACTTATCATTCAAAAATCCCTAAAAAATTCTATGAATGCTACCATTGTTATTTTCATGTCTATATTAAAAATTTGTGACTAACACAATCAGTATCTGTACCATCTACAAGGAAATAAATCAAATAGATGAACTATAGCAGTTTGCTGCCTTGCTGTCAGAGAAGTACATTAAGGGTCAACTGGCAATTTAATAAGCTTAGATTAAAACCCTCTAAAAAATCACTAGAATTGTCTGCCCACTGTCTAGTCCCCCTGTGTATGTCACTCACTTAAAGCAAACAACTTCAACCTTCAGTTCTCTTACAAAGAAAACAGAGATTTGTGAGATTCTCCTTTCATGTGTTCCAGTGTTTGGTTTTATCCCAAAGCTTCACAATGCTTATACTCATATAATTCTCTAAGATGAGTAGGTTTTCCTTTAGAAGCCCAAAAAGTTAGGATAAACCTGCTCCCAGCAGCTCACCAGTATACTTCAAAGAACTGTATCTCTTTCAACCTGGTAGGCATTTCTCTGCTTTTTTGCAGGGACAATTTTCTTCCACATTGTATTTCTCTTGTATATCTGAATATCTATTGGGCTTCCCTGGTGGCTCACGCAGTTAAAGAATCTGCCTGCAATGCAGGAGACCCAGGTTCAATGGCTAGGTGGAAGAGATCTCCTGGAGAAGGAAGTGGCAACCCACTCCAATATTCTTGCCTGGAAAAACCCATGGACAGAGAAGCTTGGCAGGCTACAGTCGACAGGGTCACAAAGAGTTAGACGACTTAGCCACTAAACCACCACTGCTTCCAGCAGCCTGGAGACTCTCCTCTGTCTTGTGGAGCCAGCCCGTGCACCACTGCTGTCTCATCACTTCAGGACTGATGGCATCAGCCCTGGGGTACTTGGGGGCCTTTGTAGGAAACTGACCCAAATTCTGGCAAGGTTCACACCTCTCTTCATCATTTCTGAAGTGGATAATCTAATCCACATCTTAATTCTGCAGTTAAGTGGAATGTGGGAAATGGTTTCAGTATTTATGTAAACCAGACATGACTCCTCTTTCAAAAGAAAAATTATTTCATAATACTCTTTGTTTAAAGTAGGGAGTTGTTGCTCAAGAAGAAAAAAGTTAACCTATTAATCTTCCTGAAGACCTTTTTATTTTTTGTTGCTCAAGTTAATCACAAAGCATCCATTCATCTGAAACTGACTGAAAACTGAAAACTTCAGAAGGAGGTTCTTTTCCAAGAAACCTTGGACAGTAGGAATCATGTTCTAATTCTCGGTAGAAACGAGACCTGGAACCTCTGTGAGTTTGAGGGGCCCGGTGTGGGGGTCACCTCTCCCCCAGCAGCACAGGTCTTACTCATTCCTTTGCGTCTTCCCATCCCCCTTTCTTCTCGTCTAGTTTCACTATACTAGCATATACCCTTTACCTTTGCAGCATAAAACCAAACACGCAATCTTTCATTCTCAATCATAATCCCAGATTAATCTAACTTATTAGTGACAAGAACCCAAAGTGGGCTATATAAATCTCTGCCCTTTAAATGCACAAGAAAATGACACCATTTCTTCCTACTCATCAACAAAGAAGTATTATTTTAAAAAAATTTATGAAGACAATTGTACCTAAATGGAAATTGGCTTCAGGAGACTCCACACTCCAGAAACCAGGAAGGAGGGACCAGCTCTCTGCATCCACCCCATCTAATTCAAAGCAGCCAATGAGCACTGCCAGCACAGGACAGGGAAGGTGAACCCCTGCCCTGACAGAGCAGACAGGAATGGTTCAGGTGCGACCTGCAGCCACCTAGGATCTCCTAGGCTCTCCGAACTGTGTGAACACAAAGCAGCTAGCTGCAGAGGAACCTCAGAGAACCTGTGCGTTACCAGCTCATTTCGTTGAAACAGAAAAAAAAAAAAAAAAAAAAATGCAGGAGGGGAACACCAACAGCTTTAAAACTTCTATTTCTCCCTATAGACAACATCACAAATCCTTAAATTCAAGTCTTTGGATACTTCCTTTACATTCTGGAATAGATTTAATCCCCAAGCAGTACTCTCTGCCCAATTTAAAAATCAGGGCACAGAACAAAGGAAGAATGGTAGATTTTTTTTTCTTTTTTTTAAAGGTCAGAACCAGGCATTATAACTTCTAGTATGAGGGAAAAAAAATAGGAATGAGTGGGCAAGCTGCCTTCTTTACACTCCCGCCAGGGAAACCAGAGGGGGCTGTTCTAACCTCATGGCACGGAGGGTGCCAGTCAGCCACTGCTCTGCTCATCTCTGCAACCCAGTAGCTGCTCCCAGTTATGTAAGAATTGTTCAAGTTAAAACATCACCCTAGTTTTAGGAGAACTTCCATTACCAAGCAAATTAGGAGGAGATACAGATCTAAAAGATCATTTAATCCTGCCTGGATACATTTTTCAAAAGGTAATATATAAATTATAAATACTGAAGCCAGAACCTATCCATTAAAATCTTAGACAGGTTATCTCACTCTGCTGTCCCCAGAAATACACATGGAAACTCTGCCTGCATTGGAGCCTCTAACTTCATCTTCATTCTTCTTACAAAATTCAAGTATGTCTTGCAATATTAGCTGATGTGCAAAGGCTCATTAGACAGAATGCCAAGAAGAATATTTTTCTCTTAATTGAGGGGAGGAGGCTTACACATTTGTTTACCTGTTTTAGTTGGGGCTATAATATTTTATCGTTTTACTGTCAAATTTATCTAGACAATCTTTTAAAACAGCAAAACAAGCAGAAACTAAAGGGAAAACACCATTTCAAACCATGACAACTTATTGCAAACATTTTTTTCTAGAAAACTGAGTGTTATTTACTGTACTGATTCCTAACACTGTTGAACGTTTATTGTGTTTTTTGGTACCAAGCTAGAGGCTTTGTATGTATTTTTTCATTAAATCACAATTAAGGAGGTATGATTTTCACCATGTTACAGCTGAGAAAACAGAAGTTAGGAGATTTTTCCCAGCATCATGGAGGAGGTAGCAGTCTGGATGTGAAATATGGTCTGCCTGACAACCTCCTTAGGAGCTCGGCAGAGAGAAAATGCGGGTAAGGGAGGGTGTATCCTTGAGTTTCACTGAGTTGGGAGCCTTAAGAAAATGACCTCTGCTGGCATAGTTTGCCTATGTCATATTAAAAATCTTCCTAACGTCCATCAATAAAAGATTAACTGAAGGTTTCTGGCTCAAGAAAGTGGTTACAAGAATGGTGAAACTTAGTGATATGTCCTCCCTTACCGCAATCCCAAAAGTACAGTGTGACTCTGAAAGAATATCACTACAAAACACTCAGGCCACATGCTTTCTTTTAGGTCTTCTCAATACACAGTATTTTAATTTTAACAAACGTTTAACACTTTCTATTTTTAAATATTAAAAATATTTAAAGATATTTCTACCTTTGAATTAAAGAATAAATCTCCTCCCTTGGCCTGTAAGCCCCTTGAGGACATGTAACCACATCCTGCCTGATTATCCCACCCTGCACAGCACAGCGCCTGGACCAAGCGCTTTTTGCGGGTGGAAAGGGAGGAAACACAGACTGACACACGTTAGAAACCATGGAACCGTAGCAGGACTTTAAGTGTGGCGCGCTGAACACCTCTGGGGTGTAAAGAGGTGAGAGGAGCTGGCCAGGGCTAGATGATGGGTAGAGCTTAACTGTCTGAGAAAGGAGTTTGACATCTGGGACAAAATGCATCCATCATAGCCTTTTCGTAGCTGAAACAAGATCTCTGTTTTCACTGAAATCCAGACTTGAAGCATCTCTGGGACAATTTCCCAACTCTGACAGGTGGACTTTTAAAATTCCTAGTTTCGACTTCAAAAACACCAGGGACGCTAGACAAATTATGATTGATAGTAAGAATTATAATTTAGCGAAAAAGATGAGTCCTAATAATCCTAATCTTATTTCCTTTGGATACAGGAGATATGTGGGTATCTGTCTTTTCAAAACAGATTAATCAGAATTACTATAAACCTTCAAGAAGATGTAATCACTCTGGGATCCTCCTGCCTTCGGTAATGGCCACATCTGGTCAGGCAGTTGTTATTCATTCTTGCCAGGATTTGCTTTATTAGACGCTCAATTGAAAAATGACACCTTCACTCCAATCCTTTTAATTGATTTTTAACATGAGAGAAGTGTAAGACAGAGAGTTACTTAGAGGACTAACTTCTTAATGGAATCATCTGAGTAGTTTGATAAAATTCTCTCAGATGAATTCCAAACCGTTCCCGCCATACCTTCAACTGCAGTGTGCCTTTCAAAAAATTAGACAAAGAAAAAGCTACTCCTTGAAATGAACCTCAATTCTTTAAAAAAAGTTAATTAAATAATAAGTATCACCATCTTAAAACAATTTAAATGTCATTAGTTTCTATCAGGAAATTTAAAACTTACATTTGTGTAGTAACTGAAACATTACATATGGACATTAAGCCATACCAAAGCTAAAGGTAAACTATAAATGAAGAGAAAGTGGGAAATGGCTGTATTAGTTTCCCAGGGCTTCTATAACAAATCACCACAAACCTAGTAGCTTACATGGTGTTCCTGGTGGCTCAGTGGTGAAAGAACCTGTCTGCCAAGAAGACCCCGGAGGAGACACAGGAGACGTGGGTTCGATGTCTGGGTAGGGAAGAGCCCTTGGAGAAAGGGAATGGCAACCCACTCCAGTATCTTGCCTGGAAAATGCCATGGACAGAGGGGCCTGGTGGGCTACAGTCCATGGGGTCACAAAAGAGTCGGACACGACTGAGCAACTAACAACAGCAACAACAAATGGCTTATAACAATAGACGTTTATCCTCTTACTGCTCAGGAGGCCAGAAGTCAGAAACCAAGGGTTAGCAGGGCAGTGCTCCCTCTGGAGGCTCGAAGGCAGACTCCCTCCCTGTCTCTTCTAGTTTTTTGGAGGCTCCTACCATTCCTTTTCTCAAGTTAGCATAATTCCAACCTGACTTCACCTTTACACAGCCACCTCTCTGGGTCTCTCTGGGTCCTCTCCTCTTCTTATAAGGACACTGGTCATTGGATTTCAGGCCCACTCTAATTCTATTAATACTTTTTAATCTCAAGATCCTTGACTAATTTTATCTGCAAAGATTGTATTTCCAAATTAAGTCACATTTTGGATTTCTGGTTAGACACGCGTTTTGGGAGCCACTATTCAACCCACTGAAGTGACCTTCTCTAAAGGCTGATCTTGACTCTCCTAATCAGACTTCTCTTAAATGTACTTATATAATCAAAACATGTATAGAAAGTTATGTCAGTACCACTATATTGATGGTAAAGAATCTGCCTGTCAATCTAGCAGACATGGGTTTGATCCCTGGGTGGTGAAGATCCCCTGGAGAAGGAAATGGCAACTGAATCTCATCTCTTCATCTATAAATAAGGATGATACTGGGAATTCGCTGGCAGTGGTTAGGGCTTGGCACTTTCACTGCTGAGGGCCTGGGTTCAATCCCTGGTTGGGGAACTAAGATCCTGTAAACCGTACCATGCAGCCAAGAAAAAATTAAGGATTCTACTGTGATACTGTCTATTCTGGCTCACAGAGTAGTTATGAAGACTCACACTAATCACTGCTGGGCCTCCAGTAAAACGCCAAGCTTGGAAGACGCACTTAATGACTTCCAGCTACATTTGACTTCATCTTTCTCAGTGTCTCTCTCTCAACTTGGTACCCAGAGGGTTCTGCCCAGTACAGACACCACCAGTCCTAAGCTTGAAACTGACTTGTATAGGTAAGCAGCTCCTCAATCCCCTCCCCTCCTACTCTGAGGCTCCTTTGCAAAGCTACAGTAAAGAGAATGGAGAAAACTGAAAATGTAAACTACCCTGTGCGTTCAAAAGTGGAAGAAGCTGCCAAAGGAAAGGGGAACTGCTGGAGCTGATTACCCAGGAAAGGCTCCCTGGGAAGGCTGGCCTAACCAAACCTTTCCTACTCCCTGAGCTTCTCCATTTGGGTTAGTTTTATCACTTGAAATTCCAACTAGAGATGCGTTTGGGTTGGGGCCTCTCTTAAAATCCCCAAACTTCCTGAATCTGATGTGGTAAAATAGTCATCATCTAAAACAGTTGAGATGAGCATCAGCAAGGGAACTTAAAGACTTACATTTGTTCCATTAGAGGTGCCTAATTTTTGTTATGTTCAACCTTCAGAGAGACAGGCGGGAGAGTGCAAAAGGCCATCCAATTTACATTTTTCACTATGATTATTAGAAGTAAGAAAGGTATTTTCTTCCTCTACTGAAGGTATCATATGACAAGCCTCTGCTCACCAGAGATTCAGAATTGAAGCTGGCACCACCACCAGTTTTCAAATTCCATTAGAAGATTTTGGGCTTTGGGGCTAACATGGGAATCTAGCTATTGCTAATAACATTTTGACTGGCAAACCTAGGAACCAACTTATCGACTACAATGTTTCTGTGGGGGGGGGGGAAGCGTTCTAATTTTTAAAATTTCAAGTTACAGATGAACTTCTGGATGAGAACTTTCAATATCCATGCAACAGGATGATTTCACTTCTCAATTTAAATACTCAAATTTTATTAATTGTAGGTAAAACAACCCTAGTGCTCTAAGCAGTTAAATTAGTTGGCTAATACTCATATATGGTCAAACCACCATACAGGTCTTTTCACATACCGAGTTGTATTCAATTTCCCTCATTATTTATTTTTTTTCCACTGAACTGCACGATTTTATGATTACTTATTCCCATCTACGCTCTTTCTGTTAACAGGTACCTATCTTCCAGTGGGCTGGTACTTTTTGCTAATTGATATTCTCAGTAGTGCACCACTCTTCCCAGCTGGATGTCATCAGAAGAATTGAGAAGCATATTTTCTACATGGTGTACAAGTTGCTGTTTTCAACAAATTCATCTCAGGATATTTTCTGTCTGGTTTATCAAATCCTAAGACTAACCCCACCTCTTGTCTTCCCTGGCTGCTTTTTCTCTCTTGGCAAGAGATAGAGCTATGGGTGACTGTCAATATAGAAGTGAAAAATATCAAAATACTGCCAGCAGCTGCAGTAAATGGGGCTGAGGAGGTGGTCATGATAGGGGAACCACTGAGGCAAGCGAGATGACAGTAACCATTCCTTTTATCTTAATGGTTCTTTTCGCCCTGTTCCCTAAGGAGTAGACTGAATAAGAATTGGGTAAATCTCTAAATTTTATTAGGAAGAGGTTTTAATAACCAACTGTTGTTTACTAAAATTAACAGGAACTGCCAAGTTTTGCGGACTGTGGCTTAGCAAGAAGAAAAGATGCACTTGGGTGATACTGTCTGATGGGCTGACTGGTCCTGTACTTGCTTCTGATCGGACAGCTGTCCAGCTGGTGGGGGGAGGCTTAGCAATGGTGTGAGTCCTGGGACCTTTCCTGTCCCTGCTGCCCATGGCAGTCTTGTCCACTCAGTATGCAGAGCAGAGATGTTGAGGAAAAGAGTCAACAAAACAAGAGAAATGGAAGCTCACTCTTCTCACACACACGTACAGCTATGTGGGCTCTGAGATGCTCAGCAATCGCCTCTCCCCATCAAGTACACCTCTGAGATGCTCAGCAATCGCCTCTTCCCGAACAAGTACACACAGCTAGCAGTATACATACCTCCTCCACCCCCTCAATACACATACACACCCTAGGCAGCTACTTAAAAAAACATGTGTGGCAAAAACTCGACTAGGGGATAAAAAAAGAAAAAGCTTTCTGTATTCTAGATTTTGAAGATTTTCATCCGGTCCCTGAGGTTTATGCCTGGCCCTGCATCTTGGCTGGCTCAGCACTTCTACAGACTGACCTCTGAAACTATTTCCAGTTTCCTACAGAAACACAGAATGGCTCATATGCACCAGTCCAGCTGGTCCAGTGGTCTGGACAACCAAGGTTCCAAGGGACAAATGCAGTTAGCTTTTCTGATGTTGGCCTTGAAAGCTACACCTCAATTTTTCTTTGGACTTGATTTTGACTTAGTTGCTCATATATATGTCATTCTCTTACTTGGCAGCCATCTACTGCCTGCATCACCCCTGGACTTAAAAGATCACTGCTTTATAAGCAAGCTCATTCTTCTAAGTCACCTCAGTTCAGTGCAGTTCAGTTCGGTCGCTCAGTCGTGTCTGACTCTTTGCGACCCCATGAACTGCAGCACGCCAGGCCTCCCTGTCCATCACCAACTCCAGGAGTTCACTCAGACTCACGTCCATCAAGTCGCTGATGCCATCCAGCCATCTCATCCTCTGTCGTCCCCTTCTCTTCCTGTCCCCAATCCCTCCCAGCATCAGTCTTTTCCAATGAGTCAACTCTTCGCATGAGGTGGCCAAAGTACTGGAGTTTCAGCTTTAGCATCATTCCTTCCAAAGAACACCCAGGGCTGATCTCCTTCAGAATGGACTGGTTGGATCTCCTTGCAGTCCAAGGGACTCTCAAGAGTCTTCTCCAACACCACAGTTCAAAAGCATCCATTCTTCGGCGCTCAACTTTCTTCACAGTCCAACTCTCACATCCATACATGACCACTGGAAAAACCATAGCCTTGACTAGACGGACCTTTGTTGGCAAAGTAATGTCTCTGCTTTTGAATATGCTATCTAGGTTGGTCATAACTTTTCTTCCAAGGAGTAAGCATCTTTTACTTTCATGGCTGCAATCACCATCTGCAGTGATTTTGGAGCCCAAAAAATAAAGTCTGACACTGTTTCCACTATTTCTCATGAAGTGATGGGACCAACAGACCTTAAAATGTCCCTGCAGCATTTGAGAAAGCGAGGTAGTGGGACCCAGTGATTTATCTTTTTAATAAGCACCCCAGGAAACTGATGCATGTGGTCCAGGGACCACGCTTGAGGAAATGCCTACATAATGCATAAAACCAAGAGAGCACACTTTTGAAATTCAAAGACCCTGGTGTTCCTCCTACTCTGGAAGGTCAACCCTCTGGTCTCTACAGTTGATCTGAGCCTTCAGGGCACTGAGGCCTCCGCCCACTTAAGCCCCAGCACCCTGGCTGTGATTACCCTACTCACAAAGTAGCTGCCATCTCTCCCCACCAGGTCTCTTTAAACTCTTCCAAATGACACTTGATCCTTTGACTTGCCGGCAGGAAAAGGCGTCTCCCCATTCTAAAACTGCACACTCTCTGGTCACACCCTCTAGATCCTCTTTTGCATCAGCTGATTCAAGCAATTTCTGGTTCCCTATCTGACACTTGTTACTAACCCTCCCTCAGATGTGAGAGGTTTTTGTGGCTCCCCCTGGACAGACAGGGAGGGAATTCAATGTTCAGTTCTACATATATTTCACTGGGTACAAAGAAACATCAACTCGCCTGCTGGGAGCCATGCTCTGGAACAAGGTGCTCGACAGGGCACCTCCTACGCAGTTTCAAGACATCTTTCTCTTCCCATTCAGAGTCAGGGAGTCAAGTCCACATCTGTTCATCTTACAAACTGTCTCAATCCTTACCTAAGTTTGTGTGACTACATGTGGTAAAACAAACTTCAGAAAGTGACGGCTTATCAGCGACTTCATATTGGGCAGAAATGTACCTTCCCTGACATAGAGAAGTGCCAGTCACTGATAAATTCTTGCCTAATAATGACTGATAAGCATCTCTACTTCACACACTGAGGTAGTTCTGAAAAACTCTTCATGAGAATTCATGTTTTGAATGCATTAAGGAAATAACATGTTTAAAGAAAACCTGACAATGAAATCAGCAAATATTGTGGCCCAAATAATGCATGTAAAATGCTATGCTCCATAAACACTATGCTGCAAAGAAATACAGTTTTCACGTACACAGAGATCTTAAACAATCTAGTAGGTAATGAGAAACACGCCCAAACAAAAAGTTAGAAAACTCAGAAATTAAGCAACAATTATATATATAATGAGCAATCCTTTGATAAAGAGAAATGGTTAATTTAGCCTTTTTTAAAATGGGTGCCATTAAGATACATCCTTAGTATCTGTCAAAAAAAAAAAAAAGGAGTGAAGTAGTCCTGGAAGGAAGAAAGAAAAAGGTAAAAGAAAGAATAACAAAAGCAAGGAATCTTTAATAGAATGGATGAACACCTTTAAATCTTTGTATAAGACTCAAGAAGTTCTGATACGACGCCACATGCTTACAGAACTACAGCTCTATAACAGCTTTGAAAACAAACTTACAAATGGCAAGAATCTCCTTGTTCTGAAGGACTTGCCTAATAACTATAGGAGCTCACTCCCATTCCAAGTCCCTAGGGGTAACCTAATACCTTAATGGGTAATGGTGCAATTCATCCCTTTCTGAATATAAATGGCATTACTGCTTCTCCACGCCACACACACACATCTCAGCTGAGATGTGGTTGATGGAAAACCATCATATCAGAATTCTGCTCTCATGTAACAGCAGGAACTGCAGGAAAAAAGAGATCACAGAGATCCTCATCCTGGAGGAGGGAGAACTTGAACTTCCGAAAGACAGGAGAGTGAGCTTGAAGAGCAGAGGACAGAGTTCCATGGCCATTTGTGACAGCCTAACAAAAGTGCGGAGGAGAGGAAGGAAAAACACGCTTCAGAAAGCACGGGAAGTGTCAATAACTTTGACTGGAATAGCAGGTATGAACTTGAGCAAAGCAGACTGGGGACACAGCAGTTAGTTCCTCAAGGTCCTGGAAGACTGGGGTTGGAAATGGACGCATCCCTCGCCATGTGCATGTTTACACTATTTCTGTAAAGAAGTATCTTTTATCTTACAGGTTAAACACAACAGAACAAAAAATCATCTATATATGATGCACAAGAGGGCCACCAGGATAACTAACATTTGTGTTATGAAAGCCAAGGTGACCACGACTGAGTCACAAAGCAATTCATCTTTATTTTGGGTCCACCAGGGAACCCAACAGATGAATGCAATTCCAGGTGAATGCAAGCCTGGTATCAGGTTGTTGTGGGTTGAATTTTGTCCTCCCACCAAAAAAAAAAAGAAACCCTTATACATTGCAGTTCTAACCGCCAGTATCTTAGAACGTGACCTTACTTGAGACAGAGCCTTTACAAAGGTAACTGAGTTAAGATGAGGTCATTAGGGTGGACTCTAATATGGCTAGTATCCTTATTAAAAGGCAAAATCTAGACAAAAAGATAAACATCCACACAGGGAGACTGTTATGTGAGGAAGGGAGGTAGGAGGGAGGCCTGAACAGATTCTTCTCTAACATGTAAGAGGAAATGTGGCCCTGCCAACACCTTGATCTTGGCTTTCTATCTTCCAGACTGTAAGAAAAGAAACTTCTACTGTTTAATAGCTCAGGCTGTGGAACTCTGTTATGGCAGCTATAGGAAATTAAGGCAAAAGATATTTTTAAGGGAAAGAAATTAATATTTTACTCCTAGGATGTTATTTCTATTTTATCACAGCTTTCTGTCTCACCATTTCAGAATTATGACTAAGATTTAGGGATTCAAAATATCAAAAAAAAAAAAAGACCAAGATAGTATTGATTATACAGATACATGAAAGAAGCCTCCCCAATGGAACCAAACGAAATATCTAGTCAAGATTGAGTCTTTAATCTAACACCTTCTGATCAAAGCTAAGAATCAAACCTATACTCACTTGGTTTTATTCTCTGTCTACTCTATTTTGATGGTGCTGATAAGTATCATTACTTCTAGTTTGAGTGCCATTTTCTTTCAATTCTTTCTGTGTACCTTTTGGTAAAAGAGTCAATGAATAAAGGATTCTATAAATCAGGGGTCTGCAAACTACTATCCAGAGGCCTAATATCATTTGCTACTTGCTTTTGTAAATAAAGTTTTATTGGAACACAGCCCATTTGAACGCATTCTCTATGGCTGCCTGGCAGCCACAGGCAGTGCTAAGTAATTGTAACAGAGCCCTTACAGCCTGCAAAGCCTAAAATATTTACTGTTAGGCCCTTCACAGAAAACTATATGTTGACGCTGGCCATAGATACTCTATAAAATGTATGAGCCACTTTTATGTCAACTTTTATTTATTATTTCCTTGACTGTCAACAATCCTAGCTCTACAAATACTATATTTTCCAAACTTCACACATTCAGTTAGTGAATAATGAAAAGAAGAGCCTTTTAGAAACTGAATTAGTACATTTTTGCCTGAATTTCTCTTTGTGCTCTCTACCTTTCCCACTCCTCGTTTAGAGAACTAAAACAAATTTGGCAATGAATTAATGTCAAGAATATGAAAGATATACTTCTGTATCTTTTCTACTCTACTTTACACCCTAATAAACTGTGCGTGTGTGTCTTAGTCGCTCAGTCATGTGTGACTTGTTGTGACCCCATGGACTGTAGCCCTCCAGGCTCCTCTGTCCATGGAACTCTCCAGGCAGGAACACTGGAGTAAGTAGTCATTCCTTTCTCCAGGGGATCTTCCCAAACTCAGGGATTGAACCCAGGTATCCTGCATTGCAGGTGGATTCTTTACCATCTGAGCCACCAGGGAAGCCCAGTAAGCAGCTTATTACAGTCAGTTAAAGGGTACAGTAACTCTAACATGACAACCAACACAATGACAAAATGGGCCAACTGAGAATCTTCTTTCTATCCCAGAATCAAGTCAAATGCATCTAAATGTCAAATAGTCTAAATTCAGGTCAATTAGAGTAAGATATGCCAGCAAATTTGTAAAACTCAGCAGTGGCCACAGGACTGGAAAAGGTCATTTTTCATTCCAATCCCAAAGAAAGGCAACGCCAAAGAATGCTCTAACTTCTGCACAATTGCACTCATCTCACACACTAGTAAAGTAATGCTCAAAATTCTCCAAGCCAGGCTTCAGCAATATGTGAACCGTGAACTTCCAGATGTTCAAGCTGGATTTAGAAAAGGCAGAGGAACCAGAGATCAAATTGCCAACATCCGCTGGATCATCAAAAAGCAAGAGAGTTCCAGAAAAACATTTATTTCTGCTTTATTGACTATGCCAAAGCCTTTGACTGTGTGGATCACAATAAACTGTGGAAAATTCTGAAAGAGATGGGAATACCAGACCACCTGACCTGCCTCTTGAGAAACCTGTATGCAGGTCAGGAAGCAACAGTTAGAACTGGACATGGAACAACTGACTGGTTCCAAATAGGAAAAGGAGTATGTCAAGGCTGTATATTGTCACCCTGCTTATTTAACTTATATGCAGAGTACATCATGAGAAACGCTGGGCTGGAAGAAACACAAGCTGGAATCAAGATTGCCAGGAGAAATATCAATAACCTGAGATATGCAGATGATACCACCCTTATGGCAGAAAGTGAAGCGGAACTAAACAGCCTCTTGATAAAAGTGAAGGAGGAGAGTGAAAAAGTTGGTTTAAAACTCAACATTCAGAAAACGAAGATCATGGCATCTGGTCCCATCACTTCATGGCAAATAAGATGGGGAAACAGTGGAAACAGTGTCAGACTTTATTTTGGGGGGCTCCAAAATCACTGCAGATGGTGATTGCAGCCATGAAATGAAAGGACACTTACTCCTTGGAAGGAAAGTTATGACCAACCTAGATAGCATATTGAAAAGCAGAGACATTACTTTACCAACAAAGGTCCGTCTAGTCAAGGCTATGGCTTTTCCAGTGGTCACGTATGGACGTGAGAGTTGGACTGTAAAGAAAGCTGAGTGCCGAAGAATTGATGCTTTTGAACTGTGGTGCTGGAGAAGACTCTTGAGAGTACCTTGGACTGCAAGGAGATCCAACCAGTCCATCCTACAGGAGACCAGTCCTGGGTGTTCATTGGAAGGACTGATGCTGAGGCTGAAACTCCAATACTTTGGCCACCTTATGCGAAGAGTTGACTCATTGGAAAAGACCCTGATGCTGGGAGGGATTGGGGGCAGGAGGAGAAGGGGAAGACAGAGGATGAGATGGCTGGATGGCATCACCGACTCGATGCACGCGAGTTTGGGTGAACTCCGGGAGATGGTGACGGACAAGGAGGCCTGGCGTGCTGCGTTTCATGGGGTCGCAAAAAGTCAGACACAACTGAGCCACTGAATTGAACTGAACTGAACTGAGAGCAAGATAGCTACAGGTTACACATGTTCTTACACCATGGACTTAAATAGCTACACCTCTTATGTTACTGATTCATTTCTACCTTATCTAGTTATTTATACCTGCCCCCTAACTCCCATTTCACTATAATGTTGAGAAGTAAAACCATTAATTTCTTATTCCCTTCAGAACTCACACTGCGCTTGGGCCATAAAATACTGATCGAATCAATGATAATCCAAGATGAATTTGTTTGCAAAGGTTCAAACTGCACTGGTAGTCAGGATATACGAGTTCTACTCCTGCTTTGTTACAGATAAGCTGAGTGATGTTGAAATATCCTCACCTCTAAGGTCCTTTACTAATATTCTGTGCTCCTTTTGTGATACATATGATATTACAGACATTATTTCATATCACTTCATCCAGAACACTAGTATCACATTACAGGATTCATTCAGAATAAATTTTCATGTTGCAGACACCAGAAAAAATTAGTGTGGGTCTCTGACAGGGACCCACCCATTTTTCTTTAAACTAAGCAACTACAAACCGTAAGATACATTAAAAAGAAACACTTCAAGTGAACTATTAGCCTAAAATATCATAATGGTAACAAAGGGCAATAACTGGTCATTTAGATTTTTAAAGAGCATATTTTACTGTGTCCTAGATGGGCCTTTAGCACACAGCAGCACTGTAAAGTCTAAACTGTGGTTTCTTGTATACAGGAACTTAACCTAGAAACCACAGAGCAAATTTTGCATGCTGTAATAAGTCAGGCAGGAAGGGGCTAAAAATATGTAAATTTGTCTACCCACAGCCAATTAGGTGAAAAAGACAAAACAAAATTAGAGGGCAAAAGAATGTTCATTAATAACTAGAACCTGCGGGTTTTCTAGATCACTGATATTTAAAACTAGATTGATTTCCCAAGCCAGTAATCTAGATTTCGTAAATGCTGCAAGAAATAATAAAATAGGTGGGTAAACTAAACTTAAAAGAGGAGCAATTAAAAACAAAACAGATAACAGCTGGCAGATACTAATTTACTTTGCCTGAAAGTAACACATAGCATACCATCCCTAAAGACTTGTTCACAGAATAAAAAAACGTCATATGAAAACAATTCTGAAAACACTAGTGCAAGGGTGTGCCACCCTTGGAAAAGCCAAGATTCTGAAGGTAGTTTAGTGGAACACTCAGGTCAAAAGATCTAGGCTTTAGAGCTGTGAGATTCTGAACAAACCATTCAGTGTCTCTGGATTCTAATTTCCTTAGTAAATTACATGGGTTGGACTAGACCATCTTTAAAGTCCCTTCCAACTCTAATATGCCAAAGGTTCCTTTAAAAAAGTGTTTCCCAAATTGTTCCACAGGATGTCTAGTAAATATTCTACGTACCATGATCAAATAGTTTTGGAAACAATGAGAAACAAAATTTGGACAAAAGTCTACACTGTAGGACTTCTCAGACTTTTTAATGCTGATTTCCACTATCACTCTCTAAAACAGTAACACTATATACCATGTAGTGTTTCCCAAGTTTCTTTGAACACTAAATATTTTAATTCCAGAATGCTCTTAACATTTAAAAGAACTCCAGAATCTTAGAGGACACAATTTTGGAAAAGCGGCTTTGAATGATAAGACTTCATAAACTTAGAATCACATGCTGAAGGAAACAAAATACTCATGTAATAGCTGAAGGACACCTGTTTCAGAAGCCATAACAATATCTCTGTACTGTTTCCCTGTTATAAAGTCCGTCATTAATCCCTTGATCTTTTACTCTAGGAAGTAAACAATAACGTAAGAATCATTCCCATTTATCAATGACAACTGAGTTATCCTTCTAGATCTTTCTCCTCAAAAGTATTTTCTACTAATGAACAGAATGATCACAATCTCTCACTACTATTATCACTTTGTGATCCATCCACTGAGATCCTCTTGCGTAAAGTAACTTGTTAGGTGATATCCCATGGAAGAAGGGAAGACAGAGCACCTGGTCAGATAATGGGGTCAAGTGCTGTCACGCCTATGACTTCACTGAATCATCTCAATAACATTAAGTAACTATTTTACCTCGTTTTGCCACTGAGGAAATCAAGACGCAGGAAGTTTAAGTAATGAGTTCACAGTAATAGAATAAATGATGAAGTTGGGATCCACACCCATGTCCACCTTTTTTTCTTTAAAAGCAACTTAAGATGTTTTGCAATAGTTTGATGGTATGTTTTAAAACTTAATTTCAGCTTGTGGTTCAGTTGAAAACATGTATTATTTTGGTTTGTGGTTCATGATTGAAGTCTGTTTCATATATGCTTTGATTTACACAAATATCTGAACAGTGGTTTTAGGGAGGTAAAAACTATACAAGAGCCACATCTTAATGATTATAACCATCTGAGCATTTCTGGCATGCCAGGCAGACACACTGGTATCACCTTATTTATTTCTCCCAATAACTCTACACGATTAAGATCTTGGGACTACGACTTCTTCAAGATCGTGATCAAGGAGCTTCTGATCACTCCCGTTCCCTGACTCCCAGGGCCTTTCCTTTTTATCTTACCAGGATCCCCAGGACATTCCCTGTTCTCAAAGTGCAGTGTCTCTCTCGATCTCACCTGTCTCCTTTAACCTTCACAAAAATACTCTCAATTTCCACACCTAATCCCTTTTGTCGTTGTTATTCAGCCGCTCAGTCGTGGCTGACCCTTTGTGACTCCACGGACTCTAGCACGCCAGGCTTCCCTGTCCCCTACCATCTCCCAGAGCTTGCTCAATTTATGTCCACTGAGTCGGCGATGCCGTCCAACCATCTCGTTCTCTGTCACCCCCTCTCCTTCGGCCTTCGATCTTTCCCAGCACCAGGGTCTTTTCTAACAAGTAGGCTCTTAGGTGGCATCAGGTGGACAAAGAACTGGAGCTCCAGCATCAGTCCTTCCAGTGAATATCCAGGGTTGATTTCCTTTAGGATTGACTGGTCGATCTCCTTGCAGTCCCATTACCCAGATGCTTTCCCTCATTTCTTGCTGGAGAAGGGTCAAAATACCCTGCCAACTCAGACCCTTGCATTCCCAGGGGCCCTCACTATAGCTCAGTCATCCTTTTACCCATCTCTATTTGAACACTCACCAAATTCTCAAGAGCAATTATTCTAAATCTTCTGTTGCACTCCTTAGGCCTACAATCTCTCTCTCTTTTTTTTTTCAGTCATAACAGATGACCAAGCCTCTTTACTGAGGTGCAAGCTTTTGAAAGGTTGTGCTTCACTGGCCTCCTTACTCCTCCTAACATCTCTAGCATCACCAATCTCCTCTTTCCTGTATCACTGTCAGGCAGTTCTCTCAGATCCCTTTCCTATAAGACTAACCTTAAAAAATAACAAAGAAAATAAGACCTAATTCCAACTATTCCATGTTTTCTATTACCTTGCTCTACTTACAACCAGTCAGATACTAAGATAATCTTGCCTCCATATTGTCTGAAGGGACTCTTTCCTTTGGACATCCGATTTTTCTGAAGACACACCCTCTTCACTTATGCATTCCTTAAACTCTGGCATGCACTTCTTCCATGCTCACCCCTGCTCCCCTTGCCTGTCTACCACACACAAACTACTCTATTGAGGCTTCCATCTTGAGTGCTTTCAAAGACCTTCCAGTGGACATTCCCAATGCCCTCTACTACGTCTCTGTCTTCTCGGCAACACTTAAGAGAGCTGACCAGCTATTCTGGAGACTCCGCTCTTCTTGGGCTTCTGTGATAATCTCTCGATTCTCCCAACATTTTGCCGTTTCTTTCCCCCGCTTTGCCTAACGCTCATCCTTCTTCCCACAGGTTCTCCCACAGAATCTAGGTCTGCCCAGATTCTTCTGGACACCTTCTCTTCCTGAACTGCTTTAACCTGTTCCAATGTGCCTTCTATTAAGTTTCAGGAGGTCCTGAGCTTCCTGCCCAGAACTCTAGTTCTGTATTTCTTGTTGGAAATTTCTGCCTACAGTTGGCAGGTGGGAAGGGTGGTAATGTGTGATTTGTGTGGCCAAATTAAAATGGGCAAACCAAGCTTACGGTCTTTCCTCAGAAACTAATTTATTGTGGCAGGGTGAATTCTCTAACCCCTTTGCCACCCAACCTGCCATCTTCCATACTTCTGTAGAGGTGGGAATATTTAGTATAACCAAACGCACTTGTTTATTCTACAGATGTTATAGATGACATGTACTATCAAGAAACAATCTGCTGGATAAGTACTCTACTCCAAAGAATGTGAGGATCCAGGCCAAACATGAAATGAGCACACCCATGTGACAAAGCCTCTATACTAACTTTAAGACAATCTCAGGGAAGCAGTAAAAATATTTACAACCATCTCTTGGATCCAAAATGAGTTCTTGAAGTGGTTTGCACAAGGTGCCACTAGCCTTTTAGCCTGGATGATTCTTCCTTAAGAGACTGACACGGACACAGAAGGACCCGCTTGCATCTCTGGTGTCTGGACTTTGAATCATGTCACTAGAATTTAGCACCTAACGCCCCTCCTCAATTTATTTTTGTGCCTTAAAAAAATGTAGACAATCCTTGAAAGAGAATGGCTGGATTCCATCTTATCACTGAGCCCAGAGCAAGTAATGGAGCAGAAACTTCATTTCCCCATTCATTTAAGACAAGAGACCTAAGATTCTTTTTTCACTAATACCATCTCCAACCAGTCACCAGCTAAATCCTGTCAGTTCTCTCTGTGCAATAAATTGAATCCACTCCATCTATTATCTTCACACAGCCGTTACTCCATTTTACAGCTCTGTCTCAACTGTCGCCAATACTTTTGAGCTAAGGGCTCTCCTCTCATCTGGGCTTCCCAGGTGGCAACGTGGTAAAGAATGTGCCTGCCAAATGCAGGAGACAAGAGATAGCTTCGATGCCTGGGTCGGGAAGATCCCCTGGAGGAGGAAAGGCAACTCACTCCAGCATTCTTGCCTGGAAAATCCCACGGACAGAGGAGCCTGGCGGGCTACATAGGACACAACTGAGCACAGCCCAGCAGCTCCTCTCACACCTTAGCAAGCTTGACTATCCCTGCTCCACCCCTCAACCTCTACTCTGCAGTCCAGCTCACCTAGATTACTCACTCTTCCCCTAAAAGAGCTCAGGTATTCAACCAAACAACAAAACGAGGCAATACTGCTTTCCTTCTATTTCTCCCTGAGACCCAACACCTCTTCTTCCATCCGCCAGTGCTCTCTCCTTTCTCTCTGAAGTCCTGTAGCCTCTATGGAGTTCACCTCAAATATCCTGATAAACTGAAAATCCCCCTGGATTACAAAGTAACAGCTTTAATGATTCTTACAGAAACCCTCACTGCCCCATTATATATTAGAGCTATCTGTGAGGAAGCTGTAATATATACTTCTCCCACCCTACTGCCCTTTCAAAAAGCTATACTGAAAAGAAAGTGTGTGATGAAGATAACCATAAGTATTCATGATAAAATAAATCCAAAGGATTATGACATGAGCAGTAGAGCAGTCTTGGTTCATGTTTAGTACAGAAATTAAATGTGAGGGAATTTGTCCACAAAACAGCTGTACTGAAATGCAGTTATAAGTCAAATGACAACAAGAGAAAACAGAGGTAATTCCTCAATATTTTGAATAGCTCCTTTCCTGAAAAGTGATCTAGCAAATGAAATTCCATACATATAACTATATTTTCTCCTTGCTGACTCATATAAAGTGGTGTCCTAAAAATGTTTTTTAAAAAGCACAGAAGTATTGTTGAGCAGGTATAAAACAGGAAAATACTGAGTTCATAAATATAAAAACCATGTGTCAGAAATAGGTGATTTCCAAAAACGTGATACAGGAATTCGCAGTAAAAATAAGAATACACAGAGACCTGTAAAGAATAGGAAAGGACCACATCTCAAAGGTCAGACATAGAAACAAGTAGTACCTACACGCTAGGCTGAAATTCTCATTGACTTGAAAACTGAACTTTCACTGCAATTTTTAAACCTTAAAAATAGTATAATTTTCTAGATTTTTCTTTTCACTTTATCTTTTTCTTGGTAACCAGAGGACTGTATGTTCATGTGGAGACCAAGGGGGACTGGAAGGTTGAAAAACAAATGTAGAGAGAATCATGAAAAGTAAATCATTCATGACTCCATCTACCAACAGAGGAAAACACTTGTTAATATTTTTGGCAAATTTCCTTTCAGCCTCTTTTTTTTAAATGCATTTTTGAAGCTGTATTATATGCACAATTAACAAGTATAAATACGATTTCCCCAGTTTACATTACATTGCTTTGTATATTCATATACTTAAATAAAGTGGAGCCAAGATATATTTCTATTTATTAGAGCACTACTATATTTACAAGTTTTGTTGTAGCTGCTATTTAATAAGTGTTAAAAAACAACAGTTACATTGATTCATTATTTTAATATAGAATTTAGTTTGCTCCATTTAATGTTTCCACCCTGTCCTAACTTCAGGAAAAGCTTATTACTTCCTTCCTCATGTTATGTCTATCTTATTTTAAAATTTACCAAGCTTTTAGAATGTATTAAGCAAAGCATTCTCTACAGACTCGAGTTTAAAAACAAACACCCACTGAACACCTACAGATGTCCGAGGAGAAAAAAATGTTTATTTTTCTGAGAAAGGCAAAGATGGCACCTTTGAAAACCAAATATACAAACAAGACAAAGGAAAGGATTCAGGAAATCATCATGCATATACTAATAAGCAAATCTGTCTGCTTTTGAGCAAATTAAAAGGCAGTATTTTTCATTAACAACAGTCACTAATGCTTTTTTCCCCCTTCTCCAATCATACATTTGCATAAAGAACGGAGAATTGAAAGGCTTTCTTTCCCCAAAGACACAGCAAATTCTGCTAACAAGAGCATAACACAGGACCACTGTCTTAAAATATGGTGGGATGTTCTTTTCTACATCTTTTTTGGATTTTTTTTTTTAATGTGGTTGAGAGTCTTGTTTTCAAGCTCCAGATCCTTACCCTTTGGGAGGTTGCCCCCACTTTCTAAACAAAATCCATTCTTACAGGCTGTGTCAAGGTCCCCCAGGATCACACAGTGCCTCCCAGGACCACCCACTGTTGCTTGCTTGGTAGGGACATTAATAATAATAACACCTGAGAAGGATTAACAACAACAACCCTGTGGAGTGTGCACTATTACTTTTATTTAACAGAAACTGAGGCTTTGTGAGGTTGACTGAAAAAGCATGCAAGTGACAGAGCCAGAACTTAAGCTGGGGGTCTTTCAACGAGGTTGAGTGATGGTTAATGAAGTTAAGATGTGAAATCTGCATTACCAGGGCTCAAGGAATATCCTAAGAGGCAAGATTTTAGGAGGAAAACATGGAAATAATTTTGTTTACGATTATCATTTCTTTTATAACTTGTTTTAAAAAGTGAGTTTCGTTCCCCAGAAATAGATAGGATTATTGGATTTGGCAAATAAAAACCACAGTACTGTGCAATATTCAAGACGTACTTACACTGAAATATTATTCACTGTTTATCTGAAATTCCAGTTTAACTTGATGTCCTGTATGTTATCTGACAACCCTAGAGCAAAGGCCTTTATGACAACAAACAAAAAACACTAATAAATTACAGAGCTAGAATTCCCAAAGCCGAAATCTGGGGTGCTCTGTGTGCCACATGTCTTTGGGAGGCCAAGGAAAGGGAAGTGTCGTGAGGGCTACAGCTGTTCTTGACTGAGCTTCCGTCCTTTTCCTGGTAGCAGACAGAGCTTTTGACTCCAGAGACCAAGCTTTCACCAGCCAGGCCGTTTAAATTCACTACCTCAAAATTCATGACCTTTTCCTACTTTACATGGCCGTTGTGAAGATTAAATATAGCTGAAGTTGGGAAGGGGATATCATATATATCTTTAAATATTTATTGGCAGAGTGCTTTGGAAATACATTCTCAGAAACTTGGACGAGACAGTCTCCCCGCCACTCCTCCAAGAAAGGGCTTGAAAAGTATTACCAATATATGGTGAGCCCAGTTAACAGAAGACTCTAAAAGGAAGGAAAGAGCAAAAACAAGAAACATGTTTAAAACCTGACGTGAACTATGGAAAATGTAGTGAGATGCCAAAAGGGATACCTAGAGGAAAAACTGGATATCACTAATGATGAATTCCATACTTTCCAAATGGCTATGGATTCTTATTTCAAACATTACCTTGATACATAAGGACTACTGAATCACAAACACATCGGAATAGCCTAGTAGAGAACCAGGAATTGGTATCTTCCAGATACCAATTTAACAATCTGCTAACTTTTAAAAAAAAACCTCCAGTATCAGTGGCTTGAGGAGGTTTACTTTCTTTAAAACAGACAAACAAAAAACACAATAAATTGGAACTGGCTCAGTCAGTGTTCATTTAAACATTTCTCTGAACAACTTTAATCTTCAAACTTTAACAAAAATCCAATCTACTACACATAAATTGCTGTGAACAGAAACTGCTTGAAGAGGATTAATCACCAGCTTTGTATGTCATCCTCTAACAAGGCCAACCACTGAATCACTGTTGAATTCTTCACGTGCAGCTACACCCAGTTAATCTTCAAGAAAGCAGCAAACTATGTAAATCTATTTAAACTGAGGAGATAAGTACTTCACTCATCAAAAGTTAGCAACTCTTATCAAGTACAGCTATTGGTTGGCAAGATCATTTGGAAAGAAAAGAAATACATACACACAAATTCTTATATTCACTCCTCTACCCCAAAAGACCCAACTGCAAACCACCGGGCAAAAAAAGAGGACTTGCTCAAAACCCTAAACAAGGACATGCCTCAATTTGTAAAAAACCAAGCATATGACATAACTGAGTCAACCTCAAGAAAGCAGTTCCATAATGGAAGTAAGGAAACACGAAGGGGGAAGTACCTAATACAACAGTTGAAAATAAAATGGAAATACTTATTTTCTCTAATTAAGGCCTTTTCAGCACAAAGCACTTTTTCTACGGAAACATACTAAAATATTTTCACAATTACAGAAGCGGTTTTCATTTTGGTTGTGGGGTGTTCTCATATAATCAGACTAGGTTTGCTTAATATCCTATATCTGAAAGTCACAGTTAACAATAATTGGACACACAGGCTTTTCCACTGAGACTAGAGCCAGCAGTCTTTGCCTAGATACTGCCTCCTGGGTTATCACTCCACTCAAAGCATCTTACTCTGACCCGAGCCGAGCAGGTGTATTTCTAACAAGCTCGTAGGCCTGTGACACAGGAAAATCCTGTTTATTCTGGATGATGCCAGAGATCGGTGCTCCTTGATGCCCTCCACACTCAACACGGAGTAGGAGGAGGATGAGCATCACCCACTTCTGCTTTAACTGAAACTGGCTGACTCCGATATTTGTAAAGTTGTAAGAATAAATCGTACAATCATTCCATAAGCAATCCATTGACATTGCTGCCAATCCTCAATATCCTGAACTCACTATCCAAGTCATCCACGCATCATTCTTCACCTTCAACTCCCTTACCATCCCTCCACCCTGTACCCCAGCCCCCAGTCCAGAAAGGTGGGAGGAATCCCTAAACCAGACTTTCTGAGACTCGAAGGGTGATGGGCAGTGATGTGGAGAAGCTCTCTGCCAGTGTTCATTGAAATGTGCACGTAATAAGCAGGCTGCCGAGGTGTGGTAGTTTAAAGAGCTTGGCTGCCAGGGTCCAAATCCTGGCTCCGCACTTTGGGTCATACAGACTGAGCACGGAACTTAAACTATGTCTCGGTTTCCTCAACTGTAAAACATAAAGATATTATTACCTGCCCTGTAAGACTGTCAAGATGACTAAATGAGTTAATCCACCTAAAGCACTGAGAACAGCAATCCACAGGCTGCAAGATGCTCAATGATGGTTTGCCACTAATATATATGTATAATACAAATATGACTCTGGCTTATTTTTTCCAAAGGTGATTTTCAAGTATTCCTCACATTCAGTGTTTTCCTCAGGCAAATTATCTTAAATCAGCTCTAACAGCTTATTATATATTAAAATCAAACTGCACTATACACCTAAAACGTACCTATTCTTTCATCTAAATGAACAGAGTATTGTGAACTGAAAGGTGCAAGCTTGATATCACAAAATCTTCTAAGAAGCATTAATTAAACTTCCCATTTAGACTATGCCAGGATGAGATCACAAAGTCACTCATGGTAACCAGGTCCCCGCGCTGGAAGTGTGTTTTCCCAGTGAATGGCTAAATACTAACAAAAGAAACCTTTGACTCAAAATACCACTGGTACCCAGGGTCTTGTGTCTGTATAATGCCTACACATTCATTTCTTTCTTCGCCTATAGAAAAAAAGAGTCTGTTTGTTTTTCTGATTCAGTCAGCCCTTTTAGTCTCTGAATCTAAGGAGAGCCCAGTGAAAAGAAGAGCATCTTATCAGCGTGCTCCAGACCAGCAGGCTGTCCCCCTCCACACACAAAACCTCCAGCCCCTCACAGCAAAAGGCCTCGCCCTCAGAGCTTTTTCCCCATTTCAGAGCTAACACCCCGCCGGGTTTTGACAACAAATAAATGAATACACAAGGCCCTTACATAATTAGCCATCTTTTCAGGTAGAGGGAGGTGGGTGTGGGAGGAAGGTTCAGGAGAATATTCATTGTAAACTGGCTTGGTTTATGAAGTTGATGTAAGTGTACTGGATCCCAGGTATTTCTTTTAAATGAGGCCACAGGAAGAGAGTTCAGAGATGCCGGCTTCTGAATCTTGACAATTTTAGTATATACTTCAACCAAGTCACAAATGTAGATTTTTTTTTTTTTTTAATTAAAAGGAGGGACTTTTCTTAAGCCAGGTAAGTTTCATTTACTTGGGCAGGAAGGGAACACGGACTAGGTGTGTTTACTGTCTTTTTAAGGGGAAGCTAACAAGTGAAAGACACAAGGGCCAGAAAACAATACTTTTGGACACTGTCACTGTGTTCAGAAAATTAGGACCACTTTCAGACATACTTATGCTAAGACATGCCTTCCCTCCCCCAGAATGAGTCTGAGAACAAAAAGGACTAAACATAATCAATAACCCTGTGAACGCCTTTAGGAAAGCCACCAGGCATCGCTGTCATCTGTCATGATCTTAACAGAGCCATGGTCTGCATGGAAGGATACAGTTTGATTGAATCATTATGGGGGTAATAACTTAATTGATTTGTCTCAGTGGCTAAGGATGTAGACAAGAGATATATTATGGAAGAAAAATATCTGCAATCGTGTTTTTGTTTTCTCAACAAGCATCTTGCCACTGACCTCTAAATCAGTTTAACCTTTTCTAAACAGACCTGCACATTTTTTACATAATTTAAGGCTACGTTTTGTTTTTGCTGCTGCTGAAAGGCTCTGTGAGATTTATCACAACATGGCTTCAGTAACCTTCTTTTAAAAACAAAGATGAAAAACAAAACAAAAGGCTATGAATATAAGCTTCCAGCTCCACTCATTTTCCCGGCAGGGGATTTTGATCTAACCACTAAAGTGCCTTTGGAGTTCAATCTGTTAAAAAATGTATGAAACGGTATTAAAATAGGAAAAGGCATGTGTATGACTCAGGCTTATCCAAGTATCTCTGCAACTAGATGTCACAGGATTCCCCTTTGCTGTTGGAAACTGAAAACCTTGAGAAAGTGACAGCAGAAGTTCCTGTTTCTTTTTCTTTCTTTCTTTCTTTTTTTTTTTTTAAATATATAAATGGGAGGGGGGAGTGCGCGCGCGCGCACACACACACACACACACACACACACACACATATTGGTCTTCCGGGTTTAGTACGAATCGGGTAGGTTCTTTGAGGTTCCAAGTGAAGATTGTTGTAGCCCAGTGTTACGACTTATTATCTTACTCTTACACACACAAAGGTTTCCAGAAAAAAACCCAAACTTGTTGCAGAGCTAGGCGAAGCCCCCAGCCCGGAGCGCTCCTGCTCTCGCCGCGCCGCCGCCCCTTCCCCTTCCTCCGCGTCCTGCCCGGCCCGGCCGGCGGGAGCGAGGGCATCTCCCCAGCTAAGGTCAACGGCCCGAGCCGTCCCCGCGGGCCGCCTCCTGCGAAACAAGGTCACCGCCCAGCCCGGTCCCTCCGAGGAGGACAGCGGAGTCTGGCCGGGCGCTGCCGCCTTTTGTAGATCGGGGTGGCCGGCCTCCGCGCGGCATCCCCGCCGCCGCCTCACCTGCTTGCGATAGGGCGTCCTGCAGCTGCTGCTGCCCCCGGGGTTGCCGCTGCTGCTGGGGAAGATCATCGCGGCGGGCGCGGGCGGCGGGCGCGGGGCAGCCTCGCCGCGAGGGGGGAGGGCGCAAGGAGGGGGCCGGCCGGGGCCGCGGCCGCTCCGGGAACTCCCTCTCGCCGCGCGGCGGCGGCCGGCGGGGGCTGCAGCTCCGGGCTGACTTCTCCTCCACCCTCGACCTCCCGAGTAGCCTAAAAGTGCGGCGCGGCGGCGGCGGGCAGGACTCGGGCAGCTCGGGCGGCCGCCGCCCTGCGTGCCATGGACGGGAGTTCGCGCGCAGAGCTGGCGGCGCCGCGGACTCTCCCGGCGGCAGCGGAGGAGCAGCGCCGCCGCGTCCCCACCTACCGCGGCCTCAACCACCGCCCCGAGAGCGCGCCCGCCGGGGGCGGGGAGGCGGCCGCGCACCGCCTCGCGCCGCGCCCAGGCCCACCCGCGCCTCCCCGCCCTCCCGCCCGGCGCCGCGCCTGCCGCCCCGCCGGCCCGCCGGCCGGCCCCCAGGCGCTCCCTCCCGGGCTCGGGGCCGGGGCGGGGGCCACGCGGCCGGGGAAGCCGCCGGCGCCCCCGCTCCGGTGCAATGGTTGGGTCTGGCTCCCCGCATGCCGCACATTCCTTGGAGTAGCCACCCCCCCTCCTCTTTTTTTTTTCCTCCTAGATTCTTGGCCTCAGCACCCGCTGCAGCTTTGCACCCCGGCTCGAAGCCCCTTTTCAGGGCACCGGGTCGGGGATCACGCTAACACCTGAGTAGGAAGCCAGCTGGTCCCAGTTCTATCTTTTCTTTCATCCTTCCAAATTACCCTCCCCACCCCCCCTACCGTCCACCCTCCCAGAAAAGGTGCGGGCGATCACACCTACTTCAGTGAACACACCAGCCTTCCATCAAACCTCTGCAAATCCCCGTTCCCCCAATTCTCACGCGAAAATTTTAGAAGAGAAAATAAGTCTCCACTCCCCACCCCCTCACCGCAAACACGCACAGTAAAGTTCGTGCTTCATTCCTATGCCAAAGTTTGGCAAGCTTACCTTCGAGATGCCAAAATCAAATAGCGAAAATCATTTCAAGCCATCGGTTTAGCAAGCCTTCTCGAAAACTGGAGTACGATCCTTCTATATTTAATTATTAGATACGACACAAATGTGTTCCACTGAAGGGACACAGAAACTGCAAAACAGGGACAAAGGGAGGAGGTAGTTTCCTTTGTTTTTCAACTGAAATTATTTAAGGCGATTCAAGATGCCCCCACTTTTTTTTTTTTTTTTTTTCTGATCAGCTTTGCATTCGTTAGCATATCAAGCCCAGATAGCACCTGAGCAATGCAGATGGCCTCTAGAACAAGTTCCACAGGCAGTGTGTGGATGGGCCACTGGGACAGTTGGCCTGTTCAGCAGAGACTATCAGGGATAATATTACCACACTAAGCGGTCAATATTACAGCGTTCTTCCTTGGCCTCTGGCCTCTAACGCCTCCCTGGAAAGGGCCATCTGCCATGATAATGAAAACTCCTAACTCGGCTATGAAGTGAAGGCACTCAACTTCTGGCTGCCCTAAGAAAAACAAAGTGGGCCCTATGGAAATCGAATCTTCTAGCAAAGCTGTGACCATTCAAGGGTGTTACCAGCAGCAAGGAGCTGAAAAATATCCAACCTAGATACCCTTCCCACTGCTGACTTCCGGAACCACCTCGGTATACAGAGGGGCTCCGAACAGTCTCTGACAAAAGTGATGAGAACTAGCAAGTGTCACCTACTTAAAAACTATATACACAAACTATACATATAATTTCTAATTCTTCTTGTTAAAAAAAGAAAAAGCAGCAGTAGTAAGCTTACTCTAAGCACAGCACTAGGTGAACAGTTTGGCAAGTAAGAACTTGCTAGGTAACATTCAGAGAAACGTATCTGTTGTTTTAATTGATTGAATAAAAACAATGCAACTAACATTCAGTTCTGTGTTAATATATATACTATTTAGGACTACTCCATGCCATTTTGGCTGCTCCTTTGCTGTCTCCAGGCACTAGGTCCTTTACCACAAGTCATCAAACACCGGTATAAAATAGAAGGCTTTAGGTAGAACTGTTCAAGTCATAGATGCCTTTTGCTGAGAACTTAATGCCCAAGACCCCAGCAGTTCAAACCTGTCATCTATGGAAAAAATTCCATGTACAACCTCAGTTGTCATGACTGGTCTCTTAGGAAACCACAGTCTAAACCACAAAAGAACAGCATAGATTAATTTTTCTATGGTTCTGCTCTAAGGTCATGATGCTTTGGATATTGTGCTCTTCTAGAACAGGAAGACTTGATTTGATACCCTGCAGTTGTTTTACAGGGTTAAGACAAGATTTTAAATGAGAATACAATTTAAATTGGACTACAAGAGCCATTCTAATAACTAGGTAACTAAAATATACTAAGAACATTAAAAATATCTCAAGGACTATTTTTAAGAATAAAAATGATACCTAAATAGCAACAAAACAAAATGTTCTATATGGTGGATGGCATAAAAGGAAACAAGGAAAGGTGTATATTTATACAATGTCTACAAGCCAGGATTCAAAAGTTCCAGACTCAGGAAGGTACTACACACTTAACTAAGCACTGCAAAGAAAAGAGAAGATAGATTTTCCACCCTCAATGACTATAAATGTAAAATAAACAAAGTCACTAAAACCCAAATAATTTCAACCTAAAAGAAATAACAAATATTAAACCATATATATATATAATATATACATATATAATCAATTATAAATATTCACAAGTGATTATTTATAAATGGCTATAAGAAGAGACATTAGTGAGATTCATCTAGGAAAGTATATTTGACCTTTGAAAAAACTATATTTTAGGACAAAGCAAGGAAGCACTCCAGAGAAACTCTAAGTTATCGTGGTCAGAATTAGAGCTTTGGAATCTGCCCAGTAGATGCTCATCTTCCTGAAAGGGAAACTGAGACTTTGTTGAGTGGGCAGACAATATCCTCCACAGCCCAGCTCAGCTGGTGGGTAAAGCTGTGGGAATCTGACCCAGGAGCAATCAATCCACAGATAGGCCAGTGACCTATGACATGGCTGGGACTGAAAAAATGAGCAGAGCCAATCAGATCCTCACCCCTGGGGAATCTGATTCAGAAAACTGAACCAGTTAGGGAAGGGGCAGAAACTGCAACAGTGCCAGGGGTAGAACTGAGGCCACAAAAAGCCAAAACCATACGCAAGCCAAGGTTATGAGGAAGCAGAAACTATGAGTAACAGGAAGCTGACTGGCAGCAAACGGAGAGGCAAGCAGATGCCAGGAGCGGGTGAGCACTTGGCGGGGACATGATGGAGTCCCTGAAGCTGCTCTGGCTCTTCAGACTGACAACAGCCCCTCTGTGTGTATGGGTAACCAGCCCCACCCCTCGTTCTTCAGATAGCTTAAGTGAATCTGGACTTTGCAATCCAAGGGACAAAATTAAACAGCCAAACCGATCTGGCTCCACATTTCAGCTTTCCACTGACTAGCCACATGGCTTTGGGCAAGCCAGTTAACCTCTCTGAGTCTCAGACTCCTCGCTGACTGTCCTAAGTATATCTATGGTACTCCAACCAAAGTGCCCCACTCAATAAATGGCAGCTATTATTATTGTTTTCCCAGGTTTTATAGTGGTGGCTTGTAGACTTCAGCAGGTATACTGTGTAAATAACTGCTATTAGTAAGGCTGGCTGATCATCAAAGAGAAGGAGCAAGGGAGCAGGTTGAATGGACAAGTAAAAAAGACCAAATTTAGCTAAGGAGAGCCTGTGTCTTTGAGAACTGTTTGCTGAATGGCTGAATGAAGATGCTTTCCAAGGCTTAATCCTAAGAGGTTAAAAAAAATGTCTGACAGAAGGTCTGTTTCAAGAGCCTAGGTGAACTCAAGGTTTTCTCCCACGTTTGTTTTTGTCCTGTTTCCTTTAAAGAGGTTGTATGTTGGACCAGGGCCATTTCTGTATGAATGGGAAGACTGTGCGTGCTATCAGAGATCACACCGTGAGGCAAAAGGAGGCTATGAATGAGGCTAATAAGGACAGTGCCATCAGGACATGCAGGAGCCTGCAGCCTCGTAGAGGAGATGAGATTTCGCGACTCCCAAGTGTTTGTAAAGCCACAGTTTGAGAATCTGAATTGAGAAGATATCTGTCCCATAGAAATATTTTGAAAATGAGACTTTCATTTATAAATTTCACATCTCATTTCACTTTCACAACAACCCTATGAAGTTGGAAGGGTTATTAGGCTTCATTAACTTATGCAAGGAAAACAAGTGAAGACTCACTGACTTATCCATAGAGTTAGGAAGTAGCAAGCAAATGTTCAAACCCAGACTGAGTGAGGGTTAAAAGATCCTGTCCTGTGCTCCTTCAACACTATAAAGCTGGGACTCAAAAAAGCCTTATAAATAATGCTCCAATTCCCAGGTGAGTACTTGTAACCCCTACAGCACTGAGTTGCTGGACACGAATAATGCAAGGCATTAAGTGATAAGTGCCAGCCAAGTGGTACAATTACGCACTGTGCAAGTCCACTGCAGGGTGAGATCAATACAGGATATAACAAGGGCGTGGGGAGCTCAGCTGTATAAATGTTTTGTTTGACATTCAGAAAGAAGCATTCTGCAGATGAGAAAAACAAAAATGTGTGTGTGTGTGTGTGTGTGTGTGTGTGTGTGTTTGTGTGTGTGTCTGTATAAGAGAGAGAGAGGGGTGGTATGAGAGAGAATGTAGATGTGGGGTGACTGCAATTGAAATCGTCACTTACCAATAAACTCCTTAAGCCAGAAGGAAAATCAAAAAAAGGTAGGGGAGGCTCCCATTCCAACACGTGTTGCTGAGCCTCAAATAGGAAAGAAAGAAGACCTTGAATAAAATTACTCAAAGAAAGTGTGGTGGGAGAGCTATACTTTGAAAGAAGCCAGGAAAACAGCAGTGGGGGGCGGGGGGCGGGGCGCACATTGAGGGGTGTAGAGAAGATGTCCAATGAGATAAGAATAGAATACCTCTGCCAACAAGAGAGCAGACCTGTGGTAGGTTCTAATCCTCGACTGGTGCTAAGGCATTTCAAGCACCCTTTTTTATCTGAGTCACATTAAAAACAGAAAATAAGAGGGGGGAAAAGTTATCCAACATTATCTTACATTACAATATTTAAGGAATAAAATATAACCACATAGTAGGTGTTAGTGTAACTTAAAAAAATGTGTTTACATTTGAGAGTCTCTATGTCTAAAATATAACAAAAGCCTCTAGCTCCCAGCAAAGCAGGAAAAAAAGAAAAAAAAAATGAGGTCAGCAGATTCTTCAAATTTCTGTTCTTTCTTGATACAAAATAGAGTTGATAAAATATCCTATTTCTAAAGGAGCAGCAATATTTTCTATTATTTGCTATTTTGCTTTTTAAAAATTCTACAATCTTATTCTAGACCTAAAGTCTCCCAGGACACATATAAAATCACATGTGTATAAAAATGAAACTGCTATAATAAAACAAAACTATAGTTCTATAGCTATAATCCTGGAAGACATATAGAACAACATAAACATGGCCAAATTCTGATGAGTCTTATCAGAAGCAATATTCTAATGATTCTTAAATTTATCCTGGTGAACAAAACAGAAGAAATGGGCTTTGCCCTACTGCAGCTTCTCTGTATGGACTAATAAATGTCATTTATTGAGTAACTACTATATTCTAGGCATTTTTCTCAGCAAGTTCCTCTCTCCTGCCCTCACTCTCTCTCTTTCTCTCTCTCTCTCTCACACACACACACACACACCATGAGAGAATAATAATTAGCCCATTTTACTAAAGGGGAAACTGAGGCTCACTGTTAGCCTTCCCTGATGGTTCAGGCTTAAATAACCTTTCCAAGGCCACAGATCCAATATGATAGAGCTGAGGTTTGAACTTAGGTCTTTCTGAATCCAAATTGCCTACCCCCAATGATAGTCCTGATGACTATTATTACTATGATCTACAGTTCAAATCCAAACCCTGTGGGGAAAAACCTAAGAGCCCAAGCCTGGGTGTGCATCTAAGCTTCACCGATTACCAACTACATGACTTGGGCAAATCACTCTTTAAAAGATAAGGAATTACACTGAATTTCCATTCAGTTTATTACAAAGACAAAGTTTCCAATATTAGATTACATACTTAATAGTACAAATACACATTCTGACCCAACCTAGCTCCTGTATCTTATTCAATTAATGTTTGCTAAGATGTAACTCCTCTTGCAACCACTAGTCTTATTCTCAGGGATAGTTGGTAGAATGGAGTTGGGAGAGAAGCAGAAAAGAACCTGGGATGGTGATTACATAAATGGTATTCCCAAAATCCTGAACTGAAACTGAGAATCGAATTTCCCTCACAATCTAGTGGGAGACCATATTCGAGATTAGCTTCATTATGGGACTCATAAATGCTTATTAGACAACTAACATCCTAATCATCATTTGGGATATTTATTTCTGTGGCACAACATCCTCTAAATTTCAAACAAATAATTTATACTTAAAAAAATTTTATGTATAGCCTATCATAAATTAGTTACTTCCTTGCTCTTGCAGATTAGTTAATAAAATCAAAGCTCACTCAAATTCCTGGCATAAGTTCTCTGTAAGTTAAATTTCTTTCCTATGGTTTTCTATAAAAATAGGAAAAGAGTCTGTAGTAATCAGACTATGTGTAAAGGATAAGAGCTGAAGTGAGGCAGGGAGGGGGTGATGTGCTATGGAAACAGCTAATTACATTCACCTCTTCCTACATGACTTGGGAAGAGACAGAAAGTACTTAGGAAGTCAACAGAATTTGTGAAAAACTAGAGCCAAAAAAAAAAAAATCTCTAAATCATGAAAAACAAAACTCAGATCTGGAGTAACCATCACCTTTCCATAGGTAAAAATCAACTGTTTGAATGAAAATTTGGAGAGTACAGACTGAACAACTACCTTGGACAAACAAAACCCTCATATAAGCCAAGAATGACAAAAGGCATAAGACATTCCTAAATGCTGGGAGACAAACAATGTCTATGCAAAACCTGGGATCCACAGCACAGATTAGGGTTTAAAGCATTCAAAATACAGAAGAAAAAAAACAATAAAACAGTTTCCTTTCTCTTTAGTTGCTAAGAAGACCATTAAGTTAATTTTACCTGAAGAGGAGGACAACAGAATAATAAGTGAGAATGCTAAAAAAGCTTCTATTCTCCACTAAATTATAAATGTTAAGGTTCACATAAGAAAATATGAAATTAGAAGTAAATTTCTATTCAGAGGGGGTAGATGAAGACAAACTTTCAAGTAATAGCATATTTAGTTAAGAGTACTGCAATGGGCTACATAAGGAGCTTATAAAAATTCCCTACCCTGAGTGTCTTTAAGAAATGACTAGTTCTGGTTCTCTAATACACTTAACATATGGGACAAACAGATGACAGACCTGTGGCAAACTGATACTCCCCAAGCGAAGAAAAGGCAAGGGAGGAAACTCTGATATCGTCATGACAATATGACTGATCATGACGTCAGCAGTTCCTAATTCCAAACTATAAAGAACACTCCCAGAATGCTGACAGCACCCTAAAAAGATCCTCCCAGAACCACCCTTCCTTCACCTCCCAATCTAATATGTAATCTACTGGCAGATTTGCTGAAGTTTCAACTAAAGGATTATTAAACGTTAAAATCCTGTGAAAAATTCTTCTAAATTGGAGGAAGCACTAGGAGGAAGACGTAGATAATTTCTGAGGACATTTTTCAGACCTGTATGTTATACTGGGTTTCCCCAGTGGTTTAGCAGTAAATGACCTACTTGCAATGCAGGAGCCTGAGAAGACGAGTTAAGATCCCTGGAGGAGGGCATGGCAACTCACTCCAACATTCTTGCCTGGAGAATCTCATGGACAGAGGAGCCTGGTGGGCTACAGTCCATAGAGTTGCAAGAAGTCAGACATGACTGAAGTGACTTGGCAGGCAGGCAGGCATATATTATATTATTTTGTTATATTTTATTATATTATTAAAATGTTATAATTTACAAAATGCTTTATTGTACATCTCATTAGAGTCTCAGGGAAGGTGGCAGGGCAGGCATGATCCACTTTTTTTGAACAGCAGAGTGAGCCTCAGGTAGGGTTAAACAATTTGACTTAGGTCATGAAGCAGGACCTCAAGGTTGGAAAGAATAATTAAATGCTAGTTCCCATGCCTGACGTATAATAATCACTCAAGAAATAAATCAATATAGAATAATGCAACTGTCTCTCCTTCAGTTCAGTTCAGTCGCTCA
This sequence comes from Capra hircus, assembly GCF_001704415.2. Taxonomy (NCBI): domain Eukaryota; kingdom Metazoa; phylum Chordata; class Mammalia; order Artiodactyla; family Bovidae; genus Capra; species Capra hircus. Next base: position 100,216,665 of record NC_030809.1, read on the forward strand.
GTCGTGTCTGACTCTTTGCGACCCCATGAATTGCAGCACACCAGGCCTCCCTGTCCATCACCAACTCCCAGAGTTCACTCAGACTCACGTCCATCAAGTCGCTGATGCCATCCAGCCATCTCATCCTCTGTCGTCCCCTTCTCCTCCTGCCCCCAATCCCTCCCAGCATCAGAGTCTTTTCCAATGAGTCAACTCTTCACATGAGGTGGCCAAAGTACTGGAGTTTCAGCTTCAGCATCATTCCTTCCAAAGAACACCCAGGGCTAATCTCCTTCAGAATGGACTGGTTGGATCTTCTTGCAGTCCAAGGGACTCTCAAGAGTCTTCTCCAACACCACAGTTCAAAAGCATCAATTCTTTGGCACTCAGCTTTCTTCACAGTCCAACTCTCACATCCATACATGACCACAGGAAAAACCATAGTCTTGACTAGACGGACCTTTGTTGGCAAAGTAATGTCTCTGCTTTTCAATATGCTATCTAGGTTGGTCATAACTTTCCTTCCAAGGAGTTAAGTGTCTTTTAATTTCATGGCTGCAGTCACCATCTGCAGTGATTTTGGAGCCCAGAAAAATAAAGTCTGACACTATTTCCACTGTTTCCCCATCTGTTTCCCATGGAGTGATGGGACCGGATTCCATGGTCTTAGTTTTCTGAATGTTGAGCTTTAAGCCAACTTTTCCACTCTCCTCTTTCACTTTCATCAAGAGGCTTTTTAGTTCCTCTTCACTTTCTGCCATAAGGGTGGTGTCATCTGTATATCTGAGGTTATTGATATTTCTCCTGGCAATCTTCATTCCAGCTTGTGCTTCTTTCCTTGGACACCATGAAAATGAAAGTGAAAGTTGCTCAGTCGTGTCCAATTCTTTGGGACTCCATGGACTATACAGTTTATGGAAGTCTCCAGGCCAGAATATTGGAGTGGGTAGCCTTTCCCTTCTCCAGGAGACCTTCCCAACCCAGAGATCGAACCCAAGTCTCCCACATTGCAGACAGATTCTTTACCTGCTGAGCCACCAGGGAAGCCCAGAAATACTGGAGTGAGTAGCCTATCCCTTCTCCAGCAGATCTTCCTGATCCAGGAATCAAACTGGGGTCTCCTGCATTGCAGAAGGATTCTTTACCAACTGAGCTATCAGGCAAGCCCTTGGACACCATGACTGATAATAAATTAAATCTATCCATATTTAGCCATTTCTTTTAGAAGGTTCTTTGTTAAACAGCCTCCAAATCTGAATCTATTCATTATATTCCTACCCCAGGACTTGAATCTGTGTCTTCTATAGATTGTATACAGCTTTTTTCTGTATTCTACAGTGTCTGACCCATAAAAGTGAGGGTGGAGTCATCTTACTTTGAATCTTAACAATCTTGTAAGATTGCTTAAATAGTCTGTAAATCTCTAATGAGTTCCTTAACCCACTGTTCTACACATAGTCCGTTCTGCTGGAGGTGTGAATGAATGAGGAACGATAGCTTTCTTACATAGTCACACACAGGGAGAGACACACAGAAACACACACACAAATGACAAATGATGAATTTCATCCTCTTTTGAAAATGATCATGAGGTGAAACTAGAAAGAGATGAATGTGAGAAATGGAGGGATCAAAGTTTAAAGAGTACATTTCACAGGTTATATTAAGCATGATAAATTTGCATCCTAATCTTTCAATCACTTGGGATTCTAAGAGAATGTTGCATTTTGCATTTGTATGTTACTTATTAAGGAAATGGGATACCACGATCAAATGGTTTCTCTCTTAACCTCAACTACTACTGTCAGAATAAATCTTGCTTTACTTTTGAAGGGAAAGTGAAATGTCCGACAAATCTCTGAGATCAGTTTCCTATAAATATTTGGATATAAACTGTATGTCATGCAATCTAAGATGCCACTGATTATAATATGCTTAACGACTACTGAGATATTAACATTTGAAAAAAATGGACAACAGCAATTAACAGAACATCATGAATTAGAAGATGCATCCTGATTTCAGCTATGCTGAAATGTGAAAAAAGTGAGCACTAGAATCTGTTCAGAATGGCACACAGGTGTGTGAAGACAGTGCATGGATACCGTGCACACACATGTTCATCTTACAGCTTAACTCCAGAAATACATTTTTTCAAACACTCATTTTTAACCTTCACAAGAACCCAGAGCTACTAGGTGACTGCAAGCAAATGACTCACACAGTCAGTTTTTCCAAGACCTGACTGTGTCTTACTAGTGAGCACAGCCTCCGCGAGTCAGAATGAGAAACTTAACCCTAATCTCACAAAGGAAGAAACAGCTGTCAGCTTCCCTCTCAGCCACCCCACCTCCTATCACCTCAACTTCTACCCCTAGTGCTTTAGAGACGCAGCACATTTATATAAGAAAAGTGAAAGGAGATGAGCTTAATCTGTAGACATTTATCAGACTTCTCCACTCCACGTCTTGTTATCAGTGCTCTAAAGCTGTCAATTACAAACAAAACTTAAGAACATTCATCCCAGATGTTACTTCTTTACCAAGTTTAAGGCACACAAATGCATGCAAGTGGACACACACACTCAAAAGGTTGTTCAGGGCTGTTCTGGCACTTAGCATCAATTCCAATCTAAGAGTCTACCTTTTAGCAAAGCCTGGAGTAGTAATTCTCAGTCGTCCAGCACTTCCATTTGGAAAAGTAATTTTTATGTGAATCAGGTAAATCGGATAGAAAGACATATCTAAAATGGTTATCACAACTCTTAAAATTGATATGAAATTACAAAGTGAATCAAAAGCAATAACTTAGCAGGTGAGATGACTCAGTTATAGAAAAATATATAAATGGTTCACACTTAGAGCAATGACTTAGTAGCTGTTGGTATCCTAGGGCTCAGTTTGTTCAGGAATCAACCAAGTCCCATTTCCTCCTCCTTCCTCATGCACCTTTCCTTTTAGTCATTTCATTGCTGATGTGAAGATAAAACCAATAGGAAAAAGTGAAACAACTGGTCAACTTATTAATTCACTTGAGGTTGGCCAAAATGTTGGTTGGAGGTTATCTATGAATTTCATTTATCTGTAACTTCTCCCTTGTTATAAGAGAAAATTATAATTGATTTCACACTGAATATTACGTTATAGAAATTATTAACACATCCACCCACCAATATATTCTAAGCCCCTAACTCAGGACCTGGCACACACTAGGCATTCAAATATTGGTTTAATGAATAAATAAGCAATATGTTTAAAGTGCATGAGAGTCCTTTTGAAACAGATATTATTATGTCCTAAAGTACAACCAGCTTATGATTTTAAGATATGCTAATTCAATGACAGATTATAAATTTGAATTTACTAGCTAAACTTCTTCAGTATTAAAGAATATCATTCCAGCTTCTGTAATGCATGATTTCTTGAGTGATTTGAAAATATATTCTATTTCGGGGCTCTTTTAAGAAGTTTTAGACTTCATTTAAGCTATTTACCAGGGACATCATTTAAGTAAATCAGGGTACAAAATATTGCAAATCATGGTAGAGACTTTTTCCCATTTCTATACCTTGTCTCCTTCCTTTTTAAAAAAATATATAATTTAAGTTTTGATAATTACCAAATTTTTAAAAAGCAGATATACAAACTCTTATAATTGAAAATCATGTAGAATGTTTCATTCTATCACATGACACTTGAATTATATCACTAAATAAGAATAGGCAAACTGTTCATAATTGTTGAAGATATTGCCTCTACTGCTGCTGCTAAGTCGCTTCAGTTGTGTCCGACTCTGTGTGACCCCATAGAAGGCAGCCCACCAGGCTCCTCCATCCCTGGGATACTCCAGGCAAGAACACTGGAGTGGGTTGCCATTTCCTTCTCCAACGCATGAAAGTGAAAAGTGAAAGAGAAGTCACTCAGTCGTGTCCGACTCTTAGCAACCCCATGGACTGCAGCCTACCAGGCTCCTCCGTCCATGGGATTTTCCAGGCAAGAGTACTGGAGTGGGGTGCCATTGCCTTCTCCAAGATATTCCCTCTACTTGAGTGTATATTTGAAATTTTTCATAATTAAAGTATTTTGAGATGATACAGTGTACTAAACGCCTCGTGAGGTTGATTTTCAGAGGACTGCAGAAACCAAGGCAAATTGATTCTTGGTGCTCCAACATCCAGGAAGTTTTCTTTTAAATAACTAGTCTGTCTCTCCACTTTGCTCTTTTCTCCTAAAAAGAGAAAAACATTTAAAAAGTTGATATATGAGACTACAGTCTGAATAGTACAAGAGTGACAGCAAACCCGCTGGAAAATGCTATCTAATTCCAAGTGATGAAACATATCTGGATTCAGTCAGTTTCTACGGTCGACAGGGAAAATGCCCATCTTCTAAATCAGCAGTCCCTCTATGGTCCTTACCGATTCTCTTTTCATTTTCATCCTTACTGATTCTCTTTTTCGATATCTTATATCCATTAGTTTCCTCAATCTAGAACTGCTGGAATCTCTTCTGTTTCTCCCTCTAACCAGTCCTTATTTGTTCCAAATTGATGTCTACATTGCTTCTAAAATACTTTGTTATGACCTCTTTGGCCATATCCCTGTACTTCCTAACACACCCACATCAAGTGCAATTTCTGACCATCCCCGGTAAAGCACTCTTTCTAACTCCTTTCCTCCTTTACCTCTCTTCCGGCTACTATTTGTGTTTTGGCTGCAGATGAACTCACTCTTTTCTGGCTCTGAGTTTTGCCAGGAAACAGCCTCTGTTTTTCCATCAGCCAAACCACATTCATCCCTCCCTCTGTTTGCTCTGTTGAAATCACAGCTCATGGTCCACCCCCTCTGAGTTTTTCCTACTTTCATCTATTTTCCAAGACCTCTCGCTATATTTTCTAAGGACTGTATTAAATAAATGCCTAAGTTAGGTCAACCTGATGTCTTTACATTGTAAACTCCTCTACTGATGAAACCATGACCAAGATTTACCATGTACTCTCCACTATTTACTATGTTAAAAGGCTTCCTGTGAGCACTCAGCAAGTACTTATTGGCCTGGCTTCACCATAAATCAGTTGTTCTTAGTCTCTTTTCCAGTCCAGCACACCTGAGGAATACTGTATATTCTCATCAGTCACTGTGGCTTACTTCTATATGATTCTGTGTCAAAAAGGATGAGGATATACACTCCCATCCTTATCTGAAAAACACTGTTACAAATAATGAACCAGAGAGTAAGTTATAGGAACCCAGAAAAAACAAGCATTTAACTTCAGCTCTACTTATACAGAGAGAGATAAAAGAGAGGGGCTTCCCTGGTGACTCAACGGTAAAGAATTCTGCAGTGCACGAGTTGCAGGAGACACGAGTTTGATCCTTGGTTTGGGAAGATTCTCTGGAGAAGGGCATGGCAACTCACTCCAGTATTCTTGCTTGAAAAATCCCATGGACCGAGGAGCCTGGAAGGCTAGTCTATAGGGTTGCAAAGAGTCAGACACAACTGAAGCAACTTAGCATGCATGCAGACATAAGACATATGTCTATAACTAGTATGTTACAGAATACAATGTTTTGTTCTTTTTTGTAAAAAAAAAAAAGTGCATAAAAATTATAGCCTCTTGACATAAGAGGCTTTGGTACTGATGAAATGTTTTCTCAGGTAAGGATTTATTTTATTATTACCCAAGATGGTACCGAAATGTATTTCAGAATGACTAAAGCAGCTGAGAATTACTTTCTCCTCATGACACAATTTTCCTTGAAATTCCAGTGGTTAATTCTGTCTTCCCCACACCAAGAGGCATCTGCTTTTTCCATGTTCCTCTTCAATGCAAAACAGCACAGCCCTTGAAACGCACTCTGTCTCATATCACCTCCAGATCATCACTGCTGTTTATAGTGTGGAGTAATGAGCAAGGCATGGGCTTTCAATAAAAACTGCCAGGTTCAAAAGAAAATTCTAACACTTGATAACTTAGGAATCTTCACCTAAATCTGTTTAACTGTAAAAAGGGGAAAAACAACAACACCTCTGTTATGGGGTTTGGGGAAGAAAGAAGCAAATAAGACAGTTCAGTTTGTTAAATTACAAGTCATTTTCATGTATTCACCTTCAATATAATTTTGCACATAGCTAAGATTTTCCTAGGTAATATCATGTCATCTAAAATCCCAACTTTACAGGTTGGTGCTTGAACTCCACTTCAAGAAAACTTGCATATTTGCTTGACTTCAATGACTAACACTGTTGCATGCCATCAAGTCCTGAAATGCCGATTTTTCTATCTTTTCTGTGCTCTTATTAATAAAGATAATAGTTTGAGATAACATTTTTCAGTGCATAATATGTGCCAGAAATTGTTGTTAAGTACTTTACAGGCATTGCTTCATTAATCTGACACCATCATTATTCTTCCCATTCCAGATGTAAAAATGTAAGCTTCCCCTTCATTCTCTTTATCCTTTCATTCTTCTGCTCCATCAGGTCATACTGCCACCACCATTACCAACAGCACCCCCACCACACACACACATTTCACTTACTAACTAATCTAAAGCCCCAAATCAGGGACACCACGTTTGTTCTGTCCAGTGTTCGGCATCCACAGCTGTTTCATCCTGTCTTACACACAAGCAGTTCTGACCTTCAGATTTTTCTGTTCCTCCTCCTGCATTGCTGACAGTTGCAAGTCATAACCATGCTCATTGGCTTCATGAAAAATTCACTTAAGCATAATGCTCACTTTACTCATTTCCAAGTGACTTCCTATCCCATCCCCCCCAAAATTCCAAACCTTTCATTTTTCTCCCTCAAACTGGAAATCTCACTCTTCATTGCCAAATGATAACATAGAGATCAACGGACATTATTTATGTGATGATCAAATATATATTTTTTCTTGGCATTCTTCACTACCAAGTAGTAGAGATGGTCCCTGTTCTTCTCGAGACATAAATTTCCATCTAAACCCTTGATTTCAAATGAATTTCCCTATTACTTCCTCTCCCATCCCCCACACCTATCTCCCCAATGCAACGTCTATACCTTCCTTTCTCTTTCTTTCTTTTCCTATGAAAGTAATACATGAATATATTTTCCTTTTAGAAATAACAGAAGATGCAATGGCTTTTTCTTCCTGTAAACTAACTTATTTAAATCTCTAGTCCGAAAGAAGGAAAATTGCTTCTTTGCTTCTTAAGCTATTTTATTCTTTCTCTTATGCATTGGCAAAGTTCTTAAAAGATCACTCATCAGTGGATGTTTATACCTTCTCTTTCCCTTCTAGCTACAGACCACTGTGATCTAGATTCTGCCCCTACCACTTACCCACAGCTGCCTCTTGGCCTGCATTTAACATGATTTAGTTCTGTAACTCACCTTCATGGAATTCTTCATAAATGTCTATTCTTTCAGTTGTCCTCCTTTGCATTCATTTTCTTCTCTGCTCTAGATTCTACTCTATATATGAGTTCACCCATGACTAGCACTTCAGGAATCACCCTAAATAAAGGAGTCCACATTTAGAGAGCCAATCCTGGCTTTTCTCTAGGGGTCCCGTCCCATGGTCCTAACTGCCTTGAGCCGCTGCTTCCCTGCTCAGCATTCCCTGGGTTATCTGTCTCTCTCTCTCATTACCACTGAAATCTATTTGCTCCCTATCATGGCCATTTGTAGTATACTTTGCTTATATCCAACTGTGTATTTCACTGGAATCTGTAGGCTTGTTAAGATCTAGGGCTTTAGCTCAATGCCTTGCACACAGTTGCAACTCTACAAACAAAAGTTATTTTAAATTTATTGGTATATGAGTCCAAGGGGAAAAAATCTACCATTTTCATAAAATTAAAGAGGAAATTTTCCTCATGCTCATGTAGTACTTTTATTATCTATTTTCTTTTTGTTTTCACACAGAAAGTCCTCAGATTTGGAAAAGGACTTTTTCTCTAATGAGGGAAAACACTCTCAAATGCCTTTGGGAATGCTGATCATTTCCAAAGTACAGCAAAAATGAAAGCCCCATTAACTGGCAACTTTTGATAGTCATGCTCTAACAGGGAAATTTGAGCAACTGAATTTTTTTTTAATGTATTTTATTGAATATTGAACTGCTCTTCAGGTTCTTCAACTCAAGTTTTGGATGAAAACTTTTAAATGAAAAACATAATTGCCCATTTGGATCTAATCATGCCTACCATCTCCTCATAAACTATTATAAAAGTTGCAGAATCTGGGAAAGATTTTTACAAAATAAACTTTAGAACCTCCCTTTCACCTTTATTAAAAAAAAAAAATACAGGACAAGGAATAAAGAATTGAGAACTCTGACCTGGTGTTAATTTTTATATCCCAAGCAACCAAAAGCTAAAAGATTAGCAGCTACTAGAAGGTAGAGGACTTACAAAATAAGCATAAAAGGGGATGGTTGCCTTAAGACAATGAGGAATTGATTATCTCTCGTTGTTGTCGTTGTTTAGTCACTAAGTCATGTCTGACTCTTTGCAGGTCAACCCCACAGACTGTAGCCCTCCAGGCTCCTCTGTCCATGACATTCTCCAGGCAAAAATCCTGGAGTGGGTTGCCATTTCCTACTCCAGGGGATCTTCCTAACACAACTATCAAACCCACGTCTCCTGTGCCTCCTGCATTGCAGGCAGATTATATCTTACTAGCTCCTTAAAAATTTGATTGAAAGAGAAGATAAAGTAATACCCTACCAATATTCCTCATCTATTCATTCGACCAATATTTAGAGGGAGTTTACTGTAGTCAAACCTTTGGGAGCTGTGCACAGAGAGGGAAGCCGTGGGGCAGTGGAGGGGCCATGACTAAGCTGAAGCTGGGAGGAAACAGAAACAATGAGACAGAGGAGTCATCGCTTCTAATAGTGACTCACAGGGCAAGGATTTCCAACAACATCGAGACTCAGAGGGATGGAGGAATGAGCTTCCAGGAGACAGCAAGAAGCAAAGAGGCCAGACACAGAAAGCAGCTAAACAATGAGCAACTGGGGGACAGAAATGAAGGGCACTCAAGAAGGAAAACTTAAAACTCCTGCTCTTCTATTGGTGCCTTGAACTGAGACCAGTCTTCCAGTTGGTTTAACAAGGCCCACAGCCACTATGAAGTGAAGTGAAGTGCAGTTGCTCAGTCGTGTCCGACTCTTTGCAACCCCATGAACTGTAGCCTACCAGTCTCCTCAGTCCATGGAATTTTCCAGGAAAGAATACTGGAGTGGGTTGCCATTTCCTTCTCCAGGGGATCTTCCCAACCCAGGGATCGAACCCTGGTCTTCCGCATTGTAGGCAGACGCTTTACCATCTGAGCCACCAGGGAAGCCCAACAGCCACTACGGTTCCTGCCAATCCCAAGGCCTGGTAAGGCAGTCTTCCTGGGTTCCCTTGAGGTCTGGTCTCATAAGAGAGACTCATGATTCCCATTCATATGTTCTTAGAACAACCCCAGCCCCATTAATTAGCACAATCAGTAGAGGGGTCTCTATTACTTGCGATCAAAAGCATCTTGCTAAACAATACTAACACAGTTACATAAGAAACTGCTTCTTGAAAGTTAGAACTTAGCAACAGCAAGTCATTTCAAGAGGGAAATAATTTGATGTCGGGCAGTACCACCTGCTTATTAAGTTACTAAATTACCTCCATTTCTTTCAAATCTTTATTATTAACAAAATTGCCCTAATTGCACCTACATGATCAGCTGGTATCTTATCATCCCAATTAAAGTGTTGCTACTTTCTGTATATGAGAAAACCAAGGTTCTTACACACAATCTGAGCTGTCTCAAATTCTTTAAAAGGAATGGCAAGATATAGGTTTATCTTCCCACAAAAACAACAAAACCAAAAACACACATACAATTTAGACTATTCTCCACGAAATTCCAAATATGTAATTAATGCTTATGTATTTCAATGTCTCTAAAAGGACCATTTAATATACCATTTAATATATGAGATGATGTTATTTGTTTCAAATTCTTCTAAAAAGTTTTCATATGCTGAATTGTCTAAATAAGTTTTAGAGATTCTATTTTGGGTTTAAGCGTATATCTTCTAAATCAAAGGAAGCACTTTTTTTTTTTTGCTATTAGAAGCCAATAGATTTTTGATAAGATGGTCTTAAGGGTTGTGTTATATTTTAGGAATGAGCACTTCCGGTCTAGATTTGCCCTGCTGCCTCATTCCTGGTGACTTTTAAACCATGTGGGGTCACAGCGGCCTCTCTTTAATTAGTATCTCACTGGAGGGAGTGGAGCATGTCAAAAAGAAAAGAATGCATGAAGACATTATAAACAAACGTCTTCAAGACAACTTGGGAGATTTCGTCAAGGAGTGAAGAAAGCCTAGCTCCCTCCTTTGTTACCAAAGTAAGCAGGAAATGGTTTTGATTTCTACAGATTGAGAAGGCTGGAATTTTTATATATGTTTGTTAATTCTGGCTTAATGTGCCAGACTTTCTCTTTGTTTCAGTTTGATGGTTTGATTGAAAACCATGCAATCACTATTCAGACATCAGAAGAGTGATATATAAACAAAATAAGTGATTCAGTAAAAACTTTTCCATCTAAAGCATGATTCCATTAACAATGTCCAAATTATACTGATACACATTTGTTTCTTTAAAATAAATAAGTACAATATTTAGGACAGTAGAAGTTAGTAATATCTATCTAAAAGATATTTTTAAAATAGATATTAAATGGCTAAAACTGTACTTCTCATATCTCTATGTGTAATCAACTAACCTTATGAGGCCAGGAACAAAAACTCTATTTAAATTAGGTTCATTATAGTAAATGAGTGAATGAATTAAAAAAATCAAAAACAAACTTGCCTGAAACTAAGAATGACAATTTAAAAAATCTAAAAAGCTTAAATATATATAAACATATACAAACATATATGTCTATATCTATCTATCAAAAGATACAGATTCCATACAAATATAATTTCAGAAGGGAATTATATTTTCAAAATACCAAAGAGTAAAATTCTTGCAAATGAAAATGGTTTTGTATATAAGCAATGCTTTTAGATGATTAAATCCTCAGTTCAAAGCACTGGCACTGATTAACGGTTTCTGTTGGGTACTATTTACAAGAAATCACCTCAGCAGGGTGCCCATGTCCAGTTTCATAATCACATAGTACACCCGCCCCACAGGATTACGTTCCGGGCAAGTTTGAATGTTAAGTTGAATTTCATTCTCTTCAGGAAGTGACTTTTACTCAAGATTGAATACAGCTGTTAGTACAGACCACTGTTCCAAAAACACTTCTATGAGAACTGGAAGAAAACACCATTTTAAGAATCGCAAATTCACTTTCATTATTCCAGATCCGTGCAATTACACAGGAGGGGCTTCTTTGGTCCCTGATAGTTGAATTACATTTTTATATATATTCAAAAGAAAACATACTGGATGGTTATAAGATGGCTATAAGACTTTCCAAGTACTTTTGTAGCCTATATATTTTTCATAAACAAAGGATCAGTTTGTAACAGATTTAGTGCTGGTTTTTTTGTTTCAAAAATCAATGTTATCCTAACACTTGATTTTTTTCTTAAATTCCACTGTCTCATACAACTTGGTTTTCTCTTTATATTCACAGAAATGAAGTCTGGCAAATCAAGTGGGGCCTCAACAGAGGAAATGCTGCCAGCTAAAAACACCGGATGTAATCGAGACCACAAGAGACGCATACTTGGTTATACACGTCGAACTGAAAAGAGGTATTGGAAAGAAAAACTCAATTTTCATTGGATGGTTTAATTAATTTCGTGAAATCTTAACTAGTTCATAGTTTATTCCCAAACAAAAAATATCCTGACATTATTTGGATAATCCTAGGTTCTACTTTCTGGAAATTTTAAAAAGAAAAAAGGGAAAAAAAAAAATCTCTGAATTTTCATCTACCAACCCTGGTCATCCTGCTATCTCTGTGGGAAGGAGAAGAGAGGGATGAGGACCTCAGCCTACCAGAAAAGACAATGCAGGATAAGTAACCTGGATCAGCTTCAGTAAATAGTTGAAAAAACAGCATTTGTAAGAATGTTTTTTTCTGATAGCATTACAGAAAATGTCCTTTCTTAAAGAATTAGAATAGATCTGCCTGTAAATGAACAGACAACAGGACTAAGTTAACTCTATTTGGTGGTGGGGTGGAGACAGGAAAGCTTCCTTTACAAATTCTATTGTCCCTGTTTTTCTATTCCCACCCTTTGACGTGGTGCTTCCTTTTGCACAATGATGGTGATGGCTATGATGAATATTGTTCTCCACTGGCTAAGAAAATCTGAACTCGAACTTTTTTGAGAGGAAAGCAGAAGGTTTGGGTACCTCTATTTTTATTTTTTATTTTTGATTTGGCAATTAGTGTTTCCCAAGTTTCACATTTCAGTAACAACCTATTGCTCTCTTTCTAAATATTTTTGCAGTCAAATACATTTATCTGCTCCAAAAATAATTCTTCAGACAAAAACTAAAAATTCAGTTTATTTTTCAGTGAAGGAGCAATCTATTTTAATTGTCTAAATATAATCATTTTCACTTAAGACCTTGATTGATGGGTCTTAAGTTTTTATACTTAAAAGTTAAAAAATGATATCTCTTTTTAATTTTTTTTCATATAATATGATCATTGTTTCTTAGGAAGGTGACCATTTCTCGTAAGAGATGAAAGAACCTACCATAACTCACACAGGAGAAAGCACCCCTCTCAGTGAGAACCAGTGATTTTTGAAACTACGTTCTGTTACATATGTCAGCCATCTTAGTATTTCAAGCAAGCTCTTTGAAAAAAACCACAAAAGAAAACCTACTGCCACTAGAGGGAGCTCCACATTCCCTTTGTATCAATAAACGTGTAGAGCGCTTTTAACTTCTGAAACAACAAAAAGTGTGATCACTGTACATTTTGTCGTTGCTAATAAAACCAAATCAGGAATTAGGCTTTCAGGGGACAACATTTTCCCCTTCAACTAGCATAACTACTAATAATATATCTGATGGTTATTATGCATAGATACAAATTAAAAATGACAAACCTTTTTAATTTCTAGAAGTAGTATAGGTTAAGAGTTTCTTTCTGATATTCATTGAGAGTGGAACCTTTCATCTATCAAGCTTTACCTAATAACTGTCCGTACAATGTTTCAAAGATGGCTGCCACAATCCCTCCCAGGCTGCATACACTTTCCCAATGCATGTTTGCTCTCCTCAGTCAAGACTTGCAACCTATTTTTCCACCTGCTGTATGTGGGATGGTCTTGTGATGGATCAGAAGAATATAAACATATTGCTGAGTAACTTGCTGGTCTAGGTCTTAAAAAAGTGAAAGTGAAGTCGCTCAGTCATGTCCAACTCTTTGCGACCCCGTGGACTGTAGCCCTCCAGGCTCCTCCGTCCATGGGATTCTCCAGGCAAGAATACTGGAGTGGGTTGCCATTTCCTTCTCCAGGGGATCTTCCCGACCCAGTGGATCGAACCCAGGTCTCCTGCATTGCAGGCAGACGCTTTAACCTCTGAGCCACCAGGGAAGCCCAGGTCTTAAAAAGCCTTCAGTCAAATGTCACATAAAGAAGCCTGGGCTCCTCTGTGTCCAGGTAGAGAGCCCACATGGAGAGAGAGGTCCTACCGAATGGGAAGCAGGTGGAGGGGAAGAGAGGCCCTCCAGCCAAGAGCCACACACCTGTGAGGCACGCAAGTGCACTCATTTTAAGACATTCTATCCATAGCTCTGCTCCCAGCTGCATGCAGCTACATGAGTGACCCAAAGTCACATTGGCGCCATCCAGCAGATCCCAGCTAACTCAGGGTATTGTGCAAAATAATAAATCATTGGTTTAAGTTTGAGATGGTTTATTCCTCAGTAATAAGTGAAGTGAAGTCGCTCAGTCGTGTCCGACTCTTTGCGACCCCATGGACTATAGCCTATCAGGCTCTTCTGTTCATGGGATTTTCCAGGCAATAGTACTGGAGTGGATTGCCATTTCCTTCTCCAGCAGATCTTCCCAACCCAGGGATCAAACCCAGGTCTCCAACCCAGGTCTCCCGCATTGTAGACAGACGCTTTCACTGTCTGAACCACCAGGGAAGTCCATAGATAAAACCCTTTCACATCCACAAGCTCCTATAGCCCTACAACCCAGTAGGAAACTGGGTCAGAGGTAAAATACCTTATCCAAGAGTTGAGAATGCTTAAAAGCAAATGCAAAGTTAACATTTAAAAGAGATATGTTTCTCCTAAGAAAATACTGCATCTCTATTTGTTTCTATTTTGTACCTAGTATAGTTGTTGCTTTTGTTCAGTTGCTCAGTCGTGTCCAATTCAACAACTATAGTAAGGATCATCAAATAATCAAGCAATTGACTAAAAATTACTCTTTCTTGTGCTTTTTTTTAAAAAAATTAGAACTGGTTAAACAATTTTTTTTCATTTCTACTAGTCTTAAGGATTCAAAATGTAATAAACAACTTTTTCAACCTATGATGATTTATGCACACTTCTAGTTTTGTTTTGATATTTAAGAACTGTTGGTCATCTAAAGTTTCTATGCACAAAGCACTGGCATCTTCAAGCAATTTAAAATTTGAGAATATCCATTAAAAATTCTTACCTTCTGGGAATCACTTTGTTACATATAGAGTTATTGAATAAGCATGTTGTGCACCTGGAACTAAGATAATACTGTAGGTCAATTATACTTTCAGAAAAAAAAAAAAAATTCTTGCCTTCCTTATTTTCAATGCATTCACAAATTTTGCAACCTCCTATCTGTCTGAGCCCCAGTTCACCAAAGTAATGATTGGACGCCTAGTCCCAGGCCCTTTACATTTTGATGCCCCTCCCCCTACTATCCTTCCTCCAAGCTTTCCATGAGACTGCTTATAATTGAAATGGACACATGACTCCAGCTAGAGAAAAATCACTGGGGTTCTTCCCTTTAAGGCTAAGTTTTCCTGAGGGGTGGCAGGGTGAATGGTCTCAGAACTCAAGAATGGTCTAATTCACTGAGACAATAGAACCAGAAAAAATTGGGAGGAAGATGACTAGGTTATCAGAACAAACCAAGTGGTCCACATCAATTACTAAAAATTCAAAAGCCTTAGATCCAGACTGGTAGTTTTTCCTCTTCTGAGGAGGCACCTTATTATCAATATACTTTGGAAAAGTATATTCCAATTACCTAAGTTATACTACTTCTTTTCCCCAGAGACTAAAAAGTACAAATGAGCACAATGAGTGCAACTGTAAATTCCAGAAGCTGGAGGCTGTTAGGGTTTAATTAAATAAATATGTGGATTAAGCATCTTCTGCTGTATACCTTGTGGTGGTGATTTCTTGATTTTAGGGTAAAGAACCAAACCTTCCACACATGACCCACAAATCCTTGCAAGAGCTGATGCCTGTCTGCCCCCCCAGCACCACTCTCTTCCCACTCACTGTGTTTCAAGTACACTGGTCTTTCAGCTCTTCATATCTTCAAGGTAACCTATCCAGCAACATGCTTTACACACTGTTCCCTCTGCATGGAATGCTCTTCCTCTACCTACACCTGGTTAACTCCTACTTACCCTCCAAGCTTCAGCTGACACCACAGACAGCACTTGTACCAGAAAATCATCCCTCCCATGCCCCAGAAGAGGCAAGGTCCTCCTCCTATATCATCTCACATGGAGCACTCAGCATATCTCCTTTTCTAGACTCATCAGGCTGCAGTTTAAATTACTGTTTAATGTCTATCCTCTGATGAAAGCTCCTTGAAAGAAAGGGTCATACCTGTTTTGTTCTTTGTTTTGGCACTAGTGTCTCGTACAATATAGAGTAACTACTCAATACTTTATATTGAATATGAATCTGTTACATTTAAGGAACTTAATATATATCTATATATAAACATGTTATTTTATGTTGTATATTATCATATCATATCATACTGTATTATAGGTGCTTCTGAAGAACAATCTAACCATTTCAATAAAAGATAGGCGCAAATGACCAAGGGACAAAGCAGAACCGGACCAGTAGTAATATGATGGAGATCTAAATAACACCCAGAGGGGAATCGGGAGAAGGAGACTGACCCAAATGGTAACTACAGGTAGCTTTGTGGAAAATATTCTGAAAGGGCGTGCAAGAAAGGGCAAGGCTGAAACAAATACATTTCTCTGGCCCACAAGAAACAGTCAAGTTCACAAGTGTTCATCAAACCAACACTCTTCTTTCTTCACCCTTCCTTTTCACCTGGTGTCTCAAATTCTTTCCCAATTCTAGGAAATAAAAGAAATGGTGGTTTCATAGGACATTGGCAATGATTGTCACTCAAAGAAATGTCATTTGAATGATAAACTATTAGACTTATGTGTAGAGACTGACTTAACCCCTTGTAGCAACAACTTGGCATCTGTGAAGGAATTCAGACTAGGACCTGAAAACCAAGCCTGCCCAAGAAAAGACTTCAGCTAAATCCAGACATAAAGACTGTGAAATGCTTGGGAGTAGGGAGAAAATGCGCAGACCATGCTGGTGGCCTGGTGGCAATAAGCCTAAGAAGGGACCAGAGCTTTCAGGAAAGCGGGGCTGCGGCAACAGTGCGGGGAAATGTTTGTGACACGTGGCTGTGTCATGACAGAGCGACTGGGAAACAAGCATCTCTTTAATGATTTGGAATTCTGGACAGATATGCTAAGTAGCCTGCCTGACTGCCTAAAACAAAGCCGATTCACACCTGGTATATCACCCTCCTTACCCAATCCTCAAGCAGTGTGTATCATGTAAGTCCAACGAGAGGAGCTATGAACTATCTTCTCTTCTGAGTTCATGCTCCTAGTTAACTGGCTGAATCTCCTGGGAAGGAACCTATTCTCACTGGCTTGGATATAAAGTTAAGAAAGTAAAACAAGTCTGGTTACAGAATTCAAGTTTTCGGCAGCAAACATTATTTTTAGCTTCACAATTAAAAAAATGACTGAAATTTGGTCCATGTAGCAAACATTAAGTGACATGAAGATATAATTTTGTTGCCTGGCTTTGCATAAATAACATCAAAGTTAAGGTTGAAAAATGGGCTTCCATTACTGGAAATTCATTTGGTAAATATACTGCTTACACAGAATTTTCTGGTTCTGATCCAAAGAAATGTGAGTTAGTTTTGAAGACTTCTTTTTTTACACCATGTCTCCACAGTGCTATCTTACAGCTTTTTAAACAACTATTCATCAAAAGTGAATTTTAATTCCCAAGTATATTTTAATATCAATCTCTCAACACAAAGCACCATAATTTAAAAGCAATCTAGAATATCCAGGAACATGCCTGTACAGCAGAGCTGCACCACTTAAGTACGGAATTGTGCAATCTGAGTTTACTTTGGGTTATGTGATAAGGACTCAACTCCTAATCATTTTAATCACATATTTTTTATGACCTCTTTGTTTAAAGTCAATATTTTAATTGGCATATATCAAGATCCAAACACATCTTGGATCAGAAATTTGTTTAAACTGAGAAAAAGCCTAGAGCATGGTGGCCTAATTTTCACTTACTAAAGGAGTTTGTAATAAACGAAATTTTTAGAGATAATGAAACAATACTCAATAGGAAAAGTGTAATCACTAGCTCAAGAGATGTGTTTAACGAAGAAGACATGAGTTTAGTCCATTTAAAAACTAAACACAGCCACCTCTACACCACTATTTTGGGTGATACATATAAACTAAATTCAGATATTTCCAAAATCTTATTCTAGTCAATAGTTACAGCCCATCCAGTTACCAACTATTTCATTAGCACTACTAAAACACAGAAACACTGGACATGAGTTTGATCTCTTTTTTCCCATTGTGTACCCGAAACAAACAAGCATAAAAAAGGAAGCCTTTGAGGGAGAGATAGAGAGCAGGGGAAAAAAAAAAAAAAAAAACAGCAGTAAATGGGTTAGAAAATAGACTATAACAGTACCATCCATGAGAGTCTTCTGTAATGATGAAAATGTTCCACATGTTTACTGTCCAAAATGGCACCTGGTGAGCACTTGAAATATAGCTGAGGGTTGACTGAGGAAGTGAATTTTATTTTAATTAACTTAAATTTAAATTCAAACAATCACAGGCAGTTAGTGGCTACCATATTTGATAGCATAGGCCTATAATTTAGTGGATCCCTGAAAACTGAAGAAATAAACTATTATACATGCTGGGAGACACTTGGGGAAGAAACAAACTTGGAGACACTGCAGATTTGGCTCCAGACCACCACAATAAAATGAATATTCATTTTATTCATTTATTTATTCATTTATATAATGAATATATATAAAGGCTATATTTATACTATACAGTAATCTATGAAATGTGTGATATCATTATGTCTAAAAAAACCAATGTACATACCTTATTTTAAAAACACTTATTGCTAAAAAAAACGCTAACCATTATCTAAACCTTCAGTGAGTCATAATCTTTTTGCTGGTGGAGGGTCTTCCTCAGTGTTATTGGCTGCAGAATGATCAGGGTAGTGGATGCTGAAGGCTGGGGTGGCTATGGCAATTTTCTAGATGAAGACAACGATGAAGCCTGCCACACCGACTGGCTTTTCCTTTCACAAATGATTTTTCTCCAGTATGCAGTGCTGTTTGATAGCACTCTGCCCACAGCAGAATTTCTTCCAAAATGGAGTGAACCCTTCTAAACTTTGCTGTTGCTTTATCAGCTATTAATATTCTAAATTCTTTGTTGTCATTTCAACAATCTTTATAGCATCTTCATCTAGAGTAGATTTCATCTCCAGAAACCACTTTCTTTTGCTCATCCGTAAGAAACAACTGCTCGGCAATTAAAATGTTATTGTGAAATTGCGGCAGAGCAGACACATCTTCAGGCTCCACTTCTTCTTCTGGTTTTCTGGCTATTTCTACCACATCTGCAGTTACTTCCTCCACTGAGGTCTTGAACTTCTCCAAGTCATCCATGAGAGTTGGAATCAACTTCTTCCAACATCCTGTTAAATGTTGATATTTTGACCTTTTCCAATGAATCACATGATGAATCCTTTCCAGAAGATTTTCATTTGACTTTGCTCAGATCCACCAGAGCAATCAGTACGGCAACTACAGTTTTCCAAAATGTATTTCTTAAGTAGTAAGACTCGAAAGTCAAAATTACTCCTTAATGCATGGGCTGCAAAATGAATGTTGCGCTGGCAGGCATGAAAATGACATTAACTTCATTTTACATCTCCATCAGAGCTCTTGGGTGACAGAGACACTGCCAACAGGTAGTACTCTTTTGAAGGAGTCTTTTTTCTGAGCAGTAGATCTCAACAGTTGGAGAAGGAAATGGCAACCCACTGCAGTGTCCTTGCCTGGAGAATCCCATGGAGGGAGGAGCCTGGTGGGCTCCCGTCTATGGGATCGCACAGAGTCGTACACGACTGAAGCGACTCAGTAGTAGCAGCAGCAGCAGCAGCAGCAGATCTCAACAGTGGGCTTAAAATATTCAGTAGATCATGTTGTAAAGAGATGTGCTGTCATTCAGGCTTTGTTATTCCATTTATAGAGCATATGAACAGCAAATTTAACATAATTTTTATGCTAGGATTTTCAAAATGGTAAATGAGCACTGGCGTCAATTTAAAATCACTAGCTGCATTAGCTCCTAACAAGAGAGTCAGTCCATCTTTTGAAGCTTTGAAGCCAGGCATTGACTTCTCCTCTCTAGCTATGAAGTCCTAGATGGCATCTTCTTCCAATAAAAGGCTGTTTTGTGTACACTAAAAAATCTGTTTAGTGTAGCCATCTTCATTAATTATCTTAGCCAGATCTTCTGGGTAGCTTGCTACCACATTAGCACTTTCTGCTTCACCTTGCAATCTGATGTTATCAAGATGGCTTCAACTTCTTTCCTTCAACCTCATGAACCAACCTCTGCTAGCTTTGAACTGTTCTCCAGCAGCTTTTTCACCTCTCTCAGCCTTCACAGAGTTGAACACAGTTAGCCTTGCTCTGCATTAGTCTTTGGCTTAAGGGAATATTGTTGCTGGTCTGATCTTCTATCCAGACCACTAAAATTTTCACTATTATCAGCAGTAACGATGCTTGCTTTCTTATCATCTATGTGTTCACTGGAGTGTGCTTTTAATTTCCTTCAAGAACTTTTCATTTACACTCACAACCTGGCTACCTGTTTGGCCAAAGGAGGCAACTTTCACCCTCTCTTGACTTATGACATGCCTTCTTCACTAAGCTTAATCATTTCCAGTTTCTGACTTAATATAAAAGATGTGTGACACTTTCCTTCTTAATTGGCTTAATTTCAAAATTGTTTTATCTAACAGGGAGGCCTGAGAAGCAGGAGGGAACCAGGGAAGAGCATGTTGGTGGAGCAGTCAGATCATACACGATTAAGTTCGTCATCTTATATGGGCAAAACAATTACAACAGTAACATCAAAGATCTCACATCACAGATCACCATAACAAACATAATAATAACAAAAAGTTTGAAATACTGCAGGAATTACCAAAGTGTGACAAAGAGACATGAAATAAGCAAAACGCTGGACAATGGCTTGCTCAGTGCCAGTTACCTTCAACTGGTAAAAAGCACAGTATCTGCCTAGTGCAATAAAGCCAAATGCAACAAAACAAAGTATGTCTGTATACAGTTAGTTAAGTGGCTCAACTACTCTGTGGTCAGCAGGTATCTAGAATTATTTTTATCTGATAATTATCTGATGATGTTTTAAAATCCTTGTTAAATTGACCATGAAAAAGATCTTCAACCATAGATAAGGACTGTCAAGGAAGGACAGAAATGACAGAATGTCAGGGCAGAAAGGATAAGCCCAATCCTGATTCCTGTAGTTAAGCATTCTGCCATGTTATCCAGTTTTTACAAGAAATTAAACATTTAAAGGCACTGGTATTTTGGCTAAGGCAGTTCAGCCTGACCCAAACTGTCTACACAGCTAGGAGAGACAAGCAGAATGACAACAACAAAAAGTCTTACTAACTCTCTCTGGAAATCACTGAGATTATCTGAAACTATTTCTATGCTTTAACTAGACACTCTACTGAAAATCCTCTCTCATGAGACTTGAGCCCCTTTGGGGGAATACACACACAGACACACAGATGTATTTTCTAAATTCAGTTCTTTCTCATTTTTTATATCCCAACATTTTTCTTATCACCAGTTACCATATCTTCTGTGTGGTCCTGAAAACATTTATTTATTTAAATCTCACACTCTCTGAGGAAGGAACAGTAGGAATTATTCTCCTCAATTTATACATTGTGAAAAAGCCTTATATATCTGAAGAAAACTCTAATTCAAAAAGATACATTCAGTCCAATGTTCACTGCAGCACTATTTACAACAGGTAAGACATGGAAGCAATATAAATGTTCACTGACAGATAAATGGATAAAGTAGATGTGGTACATACATACAATGGAACATTATTTAGCCCATAAAAAGTGAAATAATGCCATTGGCAGCAACATGCATAGACCTAGAGATTAGCATACTAAGTGAAGTAAATTGGACAGAGAAAGCCAAATACATGTGATATCACTTATATGTAGATCTTAAAAAAAGATATAAATGAACTTATTTATAAAACAGAAAGACTCCTAGACATAGAAAACAAACTGATGGGTACCAAAGAGTATAGCAGGGATGGGGCTAGGCAGAGATAAATTAGGAGTTTGGGATTAACAACTACATACTGCTGTATATAAAACAGATAAAGTATATAGCACAGGGAACTGTATTCAATATATTATAATAGATGGAAAAGAATCTGAAAAAGAATATACACCTGAAACTAACGCAATATTCTATACTAACTATACCTCAATTTTTTTAATGATTTTTTTTTTTTTTAAAGAAAAAGAACTGGGATAAAAAGACAAAAAGAGAAAGCCTTAAAGTTAAGTGACTTGCCAAAGGCAACGAGAACATCAATCTTTTTATTCCTATTCCAAGGCTCTTTCTTCAGAATACTTAGTATACACTAATCACGCAATATATTTTATTATCTAATAATTAGAATGCAACAGGAATAGGTTTTTATATTCACCAAGCCACAGACTAGTTTTCATATTTGGGAGGATTTTTACATTAGAACTGCAGCCTTAGTTTTTCTTTTTTACAAAAAGCATTTATTTTTAAGATCACCTCTGGCTGTAAGAAAATGGACATATACTTCTCCCTCCAAGAAGTAAGAGGAAAAACAAGAAGTATTGTCCATTGAAGTACAATAATGGGAAATCTAAATCTAGAATTATTTTCAGATCCAGACTAAACTGAACTTCTTTGTCCAAATTTCCTAAGAACCAAGAATGCATTCATTACAGCATTCTGAGGTTTAGTTATAGTATGAAAATATATGTTCCATCACATAGTCAAGTTATGACTTAATTAAGCATTAATAAATTGAGAAGGAAACGAAGCGGGGAAGGAGTTCTGATCAACATTATTGGATTTATAAAGTCATCTCTATGAAACAATCCATCAAGAAAGGTTTCATAACCTTCATTGCAGCAGTCCACCTTAGTGGAACAAATAAAATTGTCAATTTTTCTAAAACTGTCCCTTCTATTTAATTTACATCAGTAAATAACGTTGGCCAATGAGCTCCAAACAGCCACCATCAATTCCTCGCCTTCCTGTACTCAAGTGTCCCTCCTCCCATCAAGAGGTGCAATCTCTCTCAATTCACCTGGAATGTGGGCTGACATGTAACTTGCTTTGACCAACAAAATGTGGTGGAAGTGATGCTGTTTTTGGCAGTTTCCACCTTTCCTTCTGGAAGACAGCCACCATATAAGATAAGCACAACTATCTTGAGAATACTGTCCCATGAGAAAGGGCAAGCTACTCAGGTGGAGAAGAAAGAATAAGAACAAAGCAAGAAGCACCAGCCCTGAGAAAGTGGAGCCTTCACAACTTTCCAGTCCACTGAAGCCACCAGCTGAAATACAGCCCAACGCCCCACCTCAGCTGATAGCACCTGGAGTTACCAACCCTGTCTACCTTCCCATATCACAGAATCAGGAGGAAAAATACATCACTGTTGTCTTAAGCAATGCAGTTTTGGGTTGATTTATGATGTTATCTCTTCCATATTTTACTACCAAATTTGCTTCCTTACTTCTTATTCTGAACAGAGGAAATAACTTGGAAGTATAGTTGACCATTTTCACCCAAGCTCAAATATGACTGAATGAGAGTATCTCTGAAGGTATTCCTACCATGGAAAAGGCTCACCCAAACAGAAAGCTCATCCCTGAGGTTTCCTGATACACTGGTCTCGTGATTATTACCACCACTGAACAAAAAGAAAGTAAACGAAAGGAGCTAACAGAGTAATGGGATCCTGGAAAACCACAGCATACATTTTTACCCTGATCTGAGAGAATGAGTTTAGCAAAAGAATCCTCAGCTGAAGCCTTTCAACTGAAAAGGATAATGAAGAAAAGTAGCCAGATTAACTGAAATTAAGCAGCCGGGTTGTCTGTCTTTGAAGTACATCCTAGAATCTCACCCCTCCTCCCACTCTATTTCTTGTCTTTCTTTTTTTACCATGAATATTTAACTCGACGATGAGATAAGAACTTTAAATCATTACAAAACATAAGTAGATAAGTGCTAAGTTTGCACATTAATCGATTGTAGAAGACTGCTTCGTTTCCCTGGAATGAAATGATGCTGGGAAAATATTTTTAATAGGGAAAATAAATATGAATGACATGAAAAACAAACCTGGGTAGCTAGATAAGTCTAAAATGTTAAAAGGGCACTTTCTAAGGTAAAACCTGCTTTAGCTTTCTCAATCCACTTTAGACTGAACCCTGAGTGATATTAAAGGTGAAAAGAAATTACATAAAACTACAAGGGCATACTGGCAACTACTGTCCTAAAGGCCATCAGTTGGACCTTCATGGTTACCCTTGGTGACATTGATTTAGCTCCACCACTGCCACCTTAGTTTTCTGTCTAGTTTGTGGCTCCTATCTGAGCCCTCCTAAAGGTCCTCTGAGGGAGGGAGAGGTGCAAAACGTGAACTGTTCTCATTTCTCTTGCAATTGCTCCCACTATGGCACAATTAGCAAGCATAGTATACAATCCATAATTCAAAGTGTACCCAATGCCTCAGCCAATCTGAAAAGTTGCCAGTTCTGTCAGAAAGGCCAACACTCCAATTCAGTACTCAATACACAGAATCTTCATCTCCTGTATGCAACAGGAGCTACAGATGTTGAAACATGACCAATTTTATGGCCAACAAATGAATCTTGAAATGTCTATAACCATAAGAACACAGGCAGTCTATGAATGTGATGCTTCCTTCTGAGTCAGCCTCCCAAGTGCTTGATGGATGTTGGCTTGTGACACTTTTTAATCTTTAAAGCATGCAACCTAAGAAGTATTCAAACTGTGAGAAGTACAGGTATGAAGGAACAGTTTGTATCACATGCAATATGTATTTCTGTCATTCAGGAAAAATCAGAGGCACTGATTATTAAGGGACTGAAGTCATACTTACCAGTTTTTCTAAAACAAATTTCCAATTATAGCCATATTCTATACTTCTCCATATAAGGGGTTAATGATAAATTTCTCTAAACCAGTTTTCAAGAGCCTGACTCCAAAAATGCAGGAGAATCACCCTGTTCATACCACTTTTCCTCCTGTGATCAGCTGAGATTTTTGACAGGACCTGGACAAGAAATAAGAAATGCCTTAGGGCCCTGCTGTTCCTACCACTGCAGGAACAGAAGTGACTTTGATGCTGATGTCCTTTCTGACTCCCCAGCAAGTCCTTTTTGCTTTTCAGCAGCATTCAAAGCATTCAGAAGTCAGGAATACTCTTTGAAGGGACTCCATAGGGGAATCAAGTTATATAAAACCTATTGTTTATGCAGATAAAAGGCAATCTTTGGAGGATCAATGCTTTCCAGTAACTGAGAACTTAAAGGAATTCTCCTTCTCCATCATGAAAATTGACCAAATGGATCCAGCTTCCTCCCTGAGATGGGACTCAATAGGCCTGGCCTCGAAAACCATGTCTAGGTACAATTCTGACACCTAAACTAATCCGGCATCCCTGACTTCAGGGTGCTTCCACCTTAGCTCCATCTTCAACATAGACTGATTGACTGGTCTTTCGGTCAGTTGATTCCCAAGCCAAAGACCATCAGAAGTACCCTTGGAAGTATCTCCACTTACCACCTTATCCTCTAGGGGAAGCATGAGAGTCGCCACCTTTACTGCTGGCAAAACCCCCTACACCCCACCCCTACCCACCTCATCAAATGTGTTCGCTCTAAAATGGCCTTTTTAGTGATGTCCCTAGCATCCGCTGGTACTGAAGCTGTGCTTTCCATTACCTCAGTAGGTTGCTGACTCCAAGACCTCCTCTCTAACATTCTTTTGAGGGGTTCAGATAGCACAGACATATTTGTACACATGGGAGGCAGCCAATTTCTTCTTCTTCCAAGAAATCTCACATATAATATTTTCTCACATTCTCTAGGATCCCATCTTGGGTTATTCATCAGTATGCAAATGTTTCGACAGAGGAAGACAGATTCTTATTGTTTTTTTTTTTTTTTTAAACAAGATTGAGATATAATACACAGATCTTAAATGTTTAGTCCATGAATTCTGACAACTGTATACAGTTGTGTAACCACCATTCAAAACACAACTTAGGTCATTTCCATCTCTCAGGAGTTCCACCATGCCCCTCTCTTTTAACCTCCCTCTCCATCCACTTTCTGAAGTCTATCAACATAAGTTAGATTTACCTTGGATTTCATGTAAATGAAATCATAGAAACAAGGCTTTTTTTTTTTTTTTTGCATCAGGCTTCTTTCATTCAAACTGCCTGAGATTCATCAGTGTGGTTGCTTAAATTGGTAGTTTGTTCTTTTTTACTGATGAGTAGTATTTTATTGATGAGTAGACCCCATTATAAAAGAATTTGTTTAATCATTTTCCACGGACATTTGGACTGTTTCTAGCGTCTGGCTTTATGAATATGACAGCTATAAAGATTCTTATGCAATTCTTTCTGTAGGAATATATTTTTATTTCTCATTGGTAAACACCTAGGAGTGGAACTGCTACATCATATGATGTCTGTTTAGCATTTTCAGAAGCTGTTCAGCAGTTCTCCAATGTGGTTAGACCATTTTACACTCCCGCTATTGACTGAGAATTGCAGGTGCTCCACGTCCTCCCCAGCATTTGTCATTGGTAGCCTCTCATATTTCAGCTATTCTAGTGGATGTGAAATGGCATCTCACTGTGGCTATAATTTGCATTTCCCTGATGTCTAATAATGTTGATCATCTTTTCTGAGCATGTTGGCCATCCATATACCTTAATTTGT
Organism: Capra hircus; assembly: GCF_001704415.2. Taxonomy (NCBI): domain Eukaryota; kingdom Metazoa; phylum Chordata; class Mammalia; order Artiodactyla; family Bovidae; genus Capra; species Capra hircus. The sequence continues at coordinate 100,243,063 of NC_030809.1, forward strand.
GCAGTAAATTAAGTTCAGTCTTTGAGTTGGCATTTTCTTATGGATTTGTAAAAATTCTCTATGTATTTTGGATTTAAGTCCTTTGTCAGATACATGTGTTGTGATTATTTTACCTGTCTATTCATTTTCTTCAAGGTATATTTTGGCAAACAAAAATGCTTAATTTTGATAATGTCCAATTAGTCAGTTTTTAAAGCTGACTATGTGCTTTTTGCGCGGTATCCAAGAAATCTTTGTCTACTTTGAGGTCATAGAGATATCCTCCCATGTCTTCCAGAAGATTTAAGGTCCTGAGTTTACATATGGGTCTGCAATCCATTCAAATTAATTCTATAGAACAGAGATGGGTGTGAAAGTTCACTTTTTTTCCCAAAGGGTCTGTTTCTTGATAATATATTTGCCCACAGTTTGTGAAATAATTGCATCCCAATACAAATGAAAAATAATTTATAAATGCCTTAATTTGCATGTGAATGGTACATGCCCACACCATGCCGATTTTATTTTCTACTGCATTCAATATTCTAGTAGGACTGGCCATCTTAACACTGAAAAGTATTACAAGGACAGATTACTCAAACTGCACATCCTATAGCAGCTACAAATTGCACTACATAAATATTTCACTTTTAGTTTTTGAAGCAAGAGCTCAGATATAAAAAGACTCTGAGGTTTCCTAATTTTAGTGAAAGTCTTATAATTTGACTCATAAGTACAACTGTTTAGAATGAAACATTTATAAGGATAAAGTGACTTGTTCATGTCCTTATAACAGGAGAGGGAGAGGAGCCATAGGTCCAACGCCTGCAACGCAGACTCAGAAGGCAGGAGAAGTGAATGGCTAGGGAGGAAGGGCCCAAAGAGAATTCATGGGCACAGTCTGTCTTGCTTCTTCTCCTTCTCTTGTTTAAGCCTGCCTGCCAAATAGGAATGACTGATGCTGACAGAAAACACAGCTCCAGAAAGAGCCAGGAAGGACTGTAGACTGTCTGATGGCATGTGTTGCTAATCTTGAAAAATAATTTATTATTTGAGCATCAGTTAAGTGCACTTTCTCTACTCTTTTAATTCAATTCAAATTCCAGCCAGTGTTCAGTCTAACACAAGAAATGGAATATCAGCCACCGAATCAAGCAACCGTATCTTACCTATAGAGCTACTGGTAAGCTGTCATTTGTCTTCCACTTAGCTTTCCAAGACAATAACTAAATGAGGATGCTTTTACCCCAAACTCCCTTTGGGTAGTCCAAAGATTATTGAATTTCTTGTTATGGATAAAGTATCTTGATTTCCACAGCAATAAAGTATGCAACCATACGCTCTGCTTTTTAACTGCACAAGTAGGAGAGTGAATGTGTGTGTGTGTGCACGCTCACGCGCATGCAAGTATGTGTAAAAGGGTTAAGAGGAAAAATAGGAAAAGGAGAGAATTCCTCTTTCAGTCACCAGGAAAGTTACTCTGCCCTTGCTATTTGTGTACAATGTCATCCTGAAAACTTTAGGTTATAGACAGAGAAGGTCCAGAGTCTGTCTGGAGAGCATTCTCTAGCCCTGGGAGACAGGATAAGATAGGAAGAACGAGGGTGACTAGATCAACACTGATGAGAATTTCTTTATAAGTACTTTATAAAATAAGATATACTTTATCTTCTTACAATTAAGTACCTACCAAATTTCAGAAGGAAAATTTTTTAGGCATGCTCTGAATTTCCAGTGCTAGTAATCATTTGATATATAAACACAAATACTTGGAGAATACATATATAAAATCATAAAAGTCTTATTAGCTAAGATATAAATACATAGTTATTCAACAATAATAACTAACATTTATTGAATATTTCATATATGCCATACACTAAGTACTTTGCATGTTTTAACTCATTTATTCAACATGATAAAGCCTTGAAAACATTACTGTTTATTATCAGTTTATACAAAACTGAGAAACAGACAAGAGTAAGTAAGTTGTTCCAGGTCACATTTAAACACAAGCAGTCTGACTCCAGAGTTCACTGCCAATGTGGTATGGAGTGAATTTTGTCCTCCTAAATTCTTATACTGAAGTCCTAACTTCCAGTGTAGCTGTATTTGGAGATAGAGCTTTTAGGAAGAAATTAAGATTAAATGAGGTTATAAAAGTAGAATCTTAATCCGATAGAACTGGTGGCTTTATCCTCCATGTCTTGTGAGCACCAAGGATTGCCCATGAGAGCACACAGCAAGGAGGCAGACGTCTGCAAATCAAGAAAAGAACTCTAACTATTCACAATAACCAAGACATGGAAACCACCTAAATGTCCACTGGCAGATAAACAGATAAAGAAGACGTGGTACATATATAAGATGGAATATTACTCTACCACAAAAAAGAATGAAATAACACCATTTGCAGTAACATGAATGGACCTAGAGATTAACATACTAAACAAGCCAAAAAGACAAAGATCATACGATATCACTTATATGTGTATTCTAAAAATATGACACAAATGAACTTATCTACAAAACAGAAATAAACTTACAGACATAGAGAACAGATCTGTGGTTGCCATGGGGGAAGGAGGCTGGGGAGGAAGGAACTGGGAGTTTGTGATTAACAGGTGCAAACTATCATATAGAAAGTTGATAAACAGCAAAGTCCTACTGTATAATACAGAGAACTATATTCAGCAGTGGAAAAGAATATGAAAAAATATACATATAAAACTCAATCACTTTGCTGCACACTAGAGACTAACGCAACATTGTAAATCATCTATCCTTCAATAAAATAAATTTCAAAAAGAAAAGAGGTCTTGCCAGAACACAGCCATGTTAGCACCCTGACCTCTGACTTGCAGCCTCCAAGCACTGTGAGAAAATAAACTTCTGGCTTTTAAGCTACCCAGTCTACAGTATTTTGTTATGGCAGTCCACACAGACTAAAACACTGTGGAAATCATCTTCCCAGAAACTTCCAAGTAAGGGGACAATTGAAAAAAAGATCTAAGTTTGGCTTCACCTATAATTTCTTCTCACACCAATTAATTTGCCCTTCTTTCATAGGGTACTAAAAGCATCTGAGAAGCTACAATCTTACTGGATTTTATCACAATAAATATTCATAGATTTTAAAATACATGCATCAACACAGGCAGGTTAAGACATGTTTAATATATTGATCTTTACAAAAGAAACATAAAGGCTTCTGATCAATATAAATGTAAAAGTTTTGGGTCAGATTTTTAGCATAACTAGATTTTTAGGCAATGACTCTGGGAACCAAATGGAATAAGAATGAAGACCTTAAATGGCTGCTGTTACAATATTCCTTGATTTATCAAAAATAAACAAAGACCATTATTAGTAATGCCAAATCTCTAGCATTCCGATCTAGTGAAAGGAATTATCAGTGTCTAAAAGATATTTGTCAACCCTAACATCTATAAACATTTAAGTGGTACTGAGCAGATTCCAGAATCTGATCTGCTCTTAACTGTGGAAATCAATGCAGTTATTAAAGAGCTGTTTGAATAATTCATGTTGTAAGAGAAGGCCTTCAGAGTAGCTATAAAGTGTTTGCATCTTAATGGTATTTTAAATAAAGTTGTGTCTTGCTGCAATGCACATGTGGTAAGCAAGATCCATCAATCCCCATCCATCAGTTCAGAGGCAGCAATGAGAGAAAGCCTGACAGGTTCAGAGGAACAGCTGAGCTATCTGGGTTTGATAAATAAAGGAGTTAAGGGAAACTTTCTCCCCCAATATCTCAGAGGAAGATAGTATCTGCCTTTTCCTTCATCCCACTGCCTTGTTGTTGGGGGCTGACATTCTAACGGAGATACCATTCAGTGATATCTAGGCAAGGTCATTTAGCCATGTGAAGCAGACAAAATGCCTATTCATCAGCCCCAACAAAAAGTATGTATTAACTGCCAAATGGTTAGCTCTGGGTAAAGACATTTGTGCACATAGAGTTCTCTCTCTCTCTTTGGAAGTTTTTTTAAAACCTTATATCATACATTTCCTCAACCTTAAAATGAGGGCAAATGTAAGTAGTTAGCTTTCATAAAATTTTAAATTTCAGATCAATATCACAGAATATGAAACTACGCAAAGACTTCAAAATGTATCTCATCCCAGTCTTATCCAACAGTTGAATAACCTGGACGGCAAACCTCCAAGCTGTGAAACCAGTTTATTCCAATCCTTTCTGTTCATAAGACTTACTGCCATCTTTTCCAGGACTGAATGACTGATTTTCAGGCAGTTATAGCAAAAAGTTCTTCCTTATACTGATCCCAAATCTGTCTCCACACCCATCCACTACCTGTCTTAAGTAGACTTTGGGGCTACTCAGTCAACCCTCTTCCACCTGCTGAAGGCAATGATTATGGCCTCTCCAAGTTCTCTCTCCTTCAGGCTAAACATCCCCAGTTCTGTCACTTGGACATCTATCGATATCCAGGCCCCCATTAGCATCAGTGGAGGGGTCTATAATCACAGACTTTTAGAGACCGTGCTCCTTGGAAGGAAAGGTATGACAAACCTAGACAGTATTAAAAAGCAAAGATATCACTTTGCTAACAAAAGTTCATTTAGTCAAAGCTATGGTTTTTTCCAGTAATGATATATGGATGTGAGAGCTGGACCATAAAGAAGGCTGAAGGCCAAAGAATTGATGCTTTTCAATCAGTTCTTGGAGAGTCCCTTGGACTGCAAAGAGATCAAACCAGTCAATCCTAAAGGAAATCAACCCTGAATATTCATCGGAAGGACTGATGCTGAAGCTGAAGCTCCAATACTCTGGCCACCTGATGCAAAGAGTTGACTCATTTGAAAAGGCCCTGATGTTGGGAAACACTGAAGGCCAAAGGCAAAGAGGGCAGCAGAGGATGAGATGGTTAGATAGCATCACCGACTCAATGCACATGAGTTTGAGCAAACTCTGGGAGATAGCAGAGGACAGGGAAGCCTGGTGTGCTGCAGTTCAAGGGATCACAAAGAGTCAAGAAATGACTTAGCGATTGAACAACATGTGGGAAAACCCACTAAGCATGACCATGACTAAAAATTATCTCTATTGTGAGAAGCTGTTTCTATTATTAAACTATTTTCCAAAGCTAGGTTAGCTCTTTTTTACTGCCCGAACACCCCACCCCATACTCTATCCCTGAGGTTGCTTTCCCTCAGGTCTCAGGAGTTCTCCTCCCTTAGCTTGGCCCAGAAAGTTTTCCAAGATCAGTCCTTGACTTTCCTCTCCAGTCCCATCCATAAACACTGCCCTCCACTTCCACTACACCCCTGACCACACCAACCTACTTACTATTTCCTGAAAGTTCCAAGCTTTCTTCCTTCCCCTGCCATGCTCCTCCTGAGACCCTCTTCCTCCCCTTTCTCACTAACACTTACTAGGGGGAGGTATCCTGACTGTGGACAGAGAGTACATTAATCAGTATAGATTAACTACTATAAAAAATAACCTTCAAACTTTAGGGATTTAACACAATGAAAATCTATTTTTCATTTACATTACAGTTCAGTATTTTTTGGGAGGGGCACTGTTTACCTCCAGATTCCTTCTGTCTGCCATCATCTACACTTGGTCTCCAAGGTCATCTCAGAAAGAGAAGGAAGAGTGTAAGGATTTTATACCCAGGCCAAGATGTGTATATATCACTTCTGCTTACCACGATTCAGTCATAGGGCTCCATCCCTACTGCAAAAGAAGCTGAGAGGTATAGCTGCTGGAGGAAAATGCAACAGTGTTGTTGAATCCACATCTCTGACTCTAGATGACTCTACTGTTATATCCATGGAAGTCTATGGTTACTGATCCCATCACACTGGGTTTGTGTTGACTTTGCATATTGACTTGTTCATCTCCCCAGCTGTGTCACAGGCTCCTTGAGGACAGCAATGTGCTTTCCATTTTTATAGTGCTAACACATAGCACAGGACATTCCTGCCACAACCACTTATGCTTGTGAGTGAACGGATTAATGAAGGAGCTTTGGCCCACTCTTCCCATTACTGCTTAGCTTGCTAAATGGTACTTGAAGACTCCAAAAATCCATATATACTGGAGCCTGGCTCTTTTGAGCGCTCTGGGGTCAAGAGATGCTACAGTGGCTTTGACAATGGTTGGGATGATGCCCTTGATAACCATGGAGAAGATTAAACCATCTCCTTCCACCCAGACTATGAGTTCTGCAAAAGCAAGAGCTAGGTCTTACTTATCTCTGAATTCTTAACATTCAGCACTCTTAGAAACTGTCTGCTAAATGAATGAATGTAAAATATTTTTTAAAAAGGGTAATCAGAACACAGGCTCTATTAAGTTTAGTTTCATGCCAAAAGTAACAAAATTTTATATCACAATCAGTCGTGAAATGTCAACAAAGTTAGTTTTACTATAGCTTACTATCTTTATCTCCTGTTACAATATTGCCGATTCTTACATATTTTAATTCCAGCTTTAATATATCATAGGGCTAAGAATTTTTTTTAGAAAGTTGTGTTAACTTTTAAATAAAGTAAAAAGGTGGAAATTGCTAAACCGCTTGAATCTGACAGCCCCAACTCCAGCTTCTCACAGAGCTGGTTTCTTCTGTAGATACAGAAAGAATGCCTTCTTCCTCTGGATTAATTCAGTACAAACTGAGATATCATCATTAGGAAACTGAAAAAGCAGGAAAGGCTGTCTTCCTTTTCCAGTCTATAAATAAACAGGAAGACAAAGATAAAGACTGAAGCAGTTCCCAAGACAATATTTTGAAATTCAAGTTGACCTGCCTTAAATGCCTTACTGTGACCAATTTTTGTTAAGGCGGGGGGCGGGGGGGGGGGGTAAAAAAACAAAACAAAAAGAACTCAACTAAATATGTAAAACTAGGGGAAAAATTCATAATGTATGCTGCTTTTCTTGACACTGAATGAACTGCTAAAGAAGTAGTTGGGATCTTTAAATTTATTTATGTCAAAACTAATTTAATCGTTTGCCCTGTGGATGTTGGCTTCTGTGATCAAAATACCTGAGAGATTAACTTCCTGAGAGTATTCAACTTCTAGTGTCTTCATAGTTCTTATCGCTTGATAAACAGAATAAAGAGCAGGAGGTTCAAAATTCATCCCAAAACTATTTTCTTTAAAATGTACAGTGTGACCAACATTTGAATTAAAATGTAAAAAATCAATAATTTATCTTCTTTGTACTAAATAAACCTCAGTTTCTTTAGTGGTGAGTTTCACATCTATTTAAATTCAACCCATCAAACAAAATAGGAAAATGAAACTTTTACTGCAGCATTATCTTGAAAAATCATCTTTCCATAATTTCCACCTAATTTATTATTTTTTAATTATAAAGTATGAAAAGTGCAGTGAGGTTCACATGCATAAACCTGAATAAAAGCAAATTTGAATATTAATGCATATAAATGGAATCTGGAAAAATGGTACTGATGAACCTATTTGCAGGGAACAAATGGAGACACAGATGAGAGAACAGACTCGTAGACACCGTGGGGGAAGGTGGGGGTGGGATGAGAAAGAACATTTTCCTTTGACTCTGCTTTCCCTTCCATAAGCATATTATGATCTTTGCTTTCTTTTTTTATAACTTTCTGCATTTTCCAAATTCTATTAAGCATGAGATACTTTCATAATTTTTTTAAAAGAAAGATTTAAAACAGAGATCCCATCATTATTTTCCCTCCCCTTATAACCTAGCTTCTGCAAACCTGGCTATTACTCATCGTCCTCTTCTGTTCCTCTCCACCCACTCAGCTTTGCATTGTCATCACTCTTCTGCAACAACTCTCTGGAAAAGGTCTTCAGAAAGACGCATTCTGTTTCTAAAATACAGATCTGCTCTCTCACTCACCTGCTTCAAACATTTTATAGCCCCTTATGGCCTATAGAATAATATCCAAACCTCTTAGCAAAATCACCCCAATGATCCAGGACCGATGCCCAATCTATCCTTCCAGCCTCATTTCCTGCCACTCTCCTCCGATACTCACCCTTCTCCACACAGAAGCTCTCACAGCCTTAGCCCATTTGAGTTTTCCCATCAAGAAGAGCTTTTCAACATTCTCCACCTATAAACATTCTACTACTTCTTCCAAACTCAGTGAGCTTCAATGTCACCTCCTTTATGAAAGTCTTTTCCACCCTCTCCACAATTACCCCAAACACAAACCCTTGGGAACCCTCCCATATTGCCCACCAAAGAGCTAGATAAATGTTTACCTCTCTGCTTATATTATGAATTTCGTTAACATAGAAGCTACATCTAATTTACCTTTGTGTGTAGAAGCACCCAGCCTGTAACTCAATAAACATTTGCATCATTGCTACTCAAATTAAAATAATTTTATAACGGTTTCTTTAAGAGAATCTCATGAGAGGTAGAATGTCAGATAGAAAAGCAAAGATGACCCATGCAAACCATTTCAATGATTTATCCTTCTCTTGCAGTCCTACATATTTATCAATTCAGCTCACAGTTATCCAGGGCTCACTATCTACCAGACACTGGGGTAGGTACCATGTACCGTGAAGGAGACAGAATTCTTGTCCTCATGAGGTTTACAATCTAATTGTGAGATAGATGGTAAAGAATCACACAAAAAAATAACAATTACACTGTGGTATGTGCCATAAGGGGAAAGAGCAGGAAGCCATGGAGGATGGCAACTTTGAGGCTCTAATTTAAATCAGGGAACCAGGGAAGCCTGCTCTCAGAAAGCAACTGTTACAATGAGAACTGAAGGCAGAGAAAGAATCAACCATGTAAAGAATGGAAGAGAGAGAATTCCAAAAGGGGAAGTGTCCTGGAAGGTTCTGAGGCAGGAGGGAGTGTGGAGCATTTGCAAAAGTGAAGGATTGTTAGGAAGCTGGTGAAACAGGAACTCAATGGGCCAGCTCCTCTAGGCTGTGCTGGTGTTCCACCAAACAGAGTGGACCGTCCTCTAAGGGGATCCAAAAGCCACTGAGGATTTTAGGCAGTGTTGGGAGGAGAGTGGTGGTGATGGATCAGATTTACATTTTAAAAATATCACTCAGAAGTGAGGAATTAAAATTCCTTTAGGGAGAATTACTCGTGAGAGGGAAAAGTTCTCGTTTATTTAATTTTCTAGCACATTTAGGATAATAGTTATTTGAATACCTGTCAGTCAAATATTATATTCATCAGTCAAATATTTGTCTCTTATCATCCTCAGCAGTTAAACCCCAGCCACCCCCTGTAGCTCTTGTTTCTCTGAAAATACACTTCAGGTATACAAAGTCACAGCACAGATTGTGGATCCTGGAATGTCACTCTGTACGTGCCAACAAATGTTTAATCAGAGTTATCTTTCCAAAGTATTCAAAGCCTCATGTCAAGATAAAGACTAGTATCTGATGTTGACTGAAACTCAAACTTTTCATTTTAACTTCAATTAAAGACTCGGCCTTTTCCACTTAAGCTTCTGCTTTACGTATGGCATATATGTGTGCATGCTCAGTTGTATTAGACTTTTTGCAACCCTTTGGACTGTAGCCCACCAGGCTCCTCTGTGCATGGAATTTTGGGAAGCAAAATACTGGAGTGGGTTGCCACTTCCTCCTCCAGGGGAATCTTCCCGGATCTTCAGGGATCTCCTGCACTGCAGGCTGATTCTTTAACTTCAGAGCCACTGGGAAAGCCCAAGAATGGCATATAAGAAGCAGTAAAGGCTGTTACTTTTGTTTGTTTAGAAATATCATAAGCCTTCTCTCTGTTGTAAACAAATTCACTCAAGTTACAGTTATGGCGCAAAAAGTAGATAAAGCATAGTATCATTTCTAGAATGTTCTTATGACATTCTGTTAAACCAAAAGAACTATTACGACCAGAAAGAGGGAGACAAAGGAAGAAGAGAAATACCGTTGCAGGATGAACAGAGGCTAACCGGAACACACTTTAGTATATGGATTTTGGCTGACAAACTGCAGTGTCATATAGGTATTACTTAAGCTTGGAAAGGAAAACTATGAACATGCTTGGAGAGGACACCAAAGAAATATCCAACATCCAGCCAAGACAAGAGAAGAAAGAAAGCAGAAGGAAAATTATAACCAGCACACACAGTGTAATGTAAGCTCTTTTCCCAAGCTTTTAACGGCATTGATTTATCTAGTATCAATACAATGTTTGGAAAAATCAATGAAAGAAAAGGAAATCCAGACCAAGCAAGGGAGTACAAAGGACAGAATTCTAGCTAATGTAAAAGAAGTGAGTCTTAGTAGTTTCCAGAAATAGAATCTTGAGATAGTAAACCACTGATTGTAACATTTGTAGTAAGAACACCAGTCATAAAAGCTAACCTCTATTTAGCACAGACTTTGTGTTAGGTACTGTGCTCAGTGCTTTCCAAGGGTTATCTGATTTTAAACCTCTTACCAGCTCTAAGCGGGCAGTAATTTTACTTTCATTTGAAAGATGAGGAAATTGTTGCTAAATTCAGTATCACAAAGCTAAAATGTGAATGAAAGGTCATCTCCATCTGACTGGAGCTTTTTGTAAATGCATTCCCTGTAAATTTTGTTGTTCTTTTCAATCTAGACAATTCAGACTTTAAGTAAGATACACTATAGAGTTTAATATTGACTCTTTTAATGAAAAATTTTCTAAGTCATATTTTAGATTTTGTGAATTTTCTTAAACACAATATCCTGCACATAATTTAAAATTCTCTTAATAATTCACAATATATTGAGCATAATTTGAACATTAGCTATCATGTTCTGTCTTAATAGCAAACCTCAGGAGATACTAAAAAACGTAGGACTCTTTGTTTCTATACCAAATGGGAGCTGAAGTTGCTTTGAGTTGTTTCTGCTTTTTCTATTCTGATTGTCGGGCCCCTCCCTGCCAAGTTGTCAACTCTAACTTTTAGCTGGTGTCAAGATACCAAGCTCTAGCAGGAATCTGTCTCCTGTACTCCCTCTCTACCAACTTGGCTGCTTCTTCCTTCTCCAACCTCCTTTTGAGTCTCCACTTGGCCTCCATGGGTTATTTCCTCAACAACAATGGAGATCCTGGGCCAAACCAAGACAACTTCACTTCCTTTCCAGCTCCCCTCAGCTGTCCAGTTCCAAAGGAATTTTGTGTAACTCAACAGAGGCTAAGAGTAGACCCATTTTACAGAGAGGTCAACTGAGGCTAAGAAATATTGTATGTTTATAATAGAATTATTAGCCTTTCACAGCAAATAAGTAACAGAGCTTGGATATGAACATGGTCTTATTTCTAAGCTTCACTGTCACAAACAGCAAGGAAAAAACACAACCTTTCCTGCAGTACTAATGGCCACCAGAAATAGCCACAATTGGTTTTATGCCTTTAAGGTATGCTAAATATTGAGTAATATCAAAAATACACACTGAAATCGTAAGACATGGTTCAGAGCACAAACCAGAGGTTACTAAATAGGCAACACACAACCGTTGATCAGCTAGCTGGGCAGTGCTGCCTATGCATTAATCGGTGCTGGCCTGAGTATCACGCTCTCACACATCGTGTGACTTCCTCAGTGATTTCCTGGCACTTCTGGGCACAACCCACCACTTTTGAGCAACTCACTGCATTAAGAGTAAAACAACTATGAGGGCTTCCCAAGTGGTTCTGAGGCAAAGAATCTGCCTGCCAATACAGGAGATGCAAAAGATGCGAGTTTGATATCTGAGTCAGAAGGTCCCTGGAGGAGGAAAACAGCAACCCACTCCAGTATTCGTGCCTGGAAAATCCCGTGGAAAGAGGAGCCTGGCAAGCTACAGTTCTTGGGGTCACAAAGAGTCAGACATAACTGAGCCACTGAACACATACAAATACACACACATACGAAACAACTATGCAAAGAAATATAAGTTTCTCTATTAAACATCAAACATCTTTTAGAATAAAAACACAGTCAGCATCAATTTTTGAATATCATTCCACTAAAGCATTATTGATGACCTTATTCAGACCCCTTATTGGGATGCTACACATGGCACTTATCTCTCCTATTTAGAACTAATTCTGGTTGTCTGAACTCATTTATTTCTTTAACCAATATTTATTAAATAGATACTCTGCTTAAGAGACTCTGTGCTACATATTATACTAGATGGCAGGGTAGAGGTGCCTCTTTTTATAGCACATAACCCTGGACATTTACTTAGGTACAGTGATTGTCACTGGATTAACATGTACCTTCATTTATTCACCATTAAAATTGTCAGTATTTTAAAAGTGGATCAAGAAACTTTTCATTGAACTTGTTTCACACATGAAATTACACTGAAGAATACACCGATTCACTAACATTTAAAGTTACCAGAACCAGTGGAGAGGTCTTCACATGGCCGCGACATCTCAAGAGCTTCCTTACAAGCGAGGATGAAAGAACTGTTGGCCACATCTTGTGGTCCCGGATCTCAGAACACACACAGAGAAAGAAATCTGCAGAGAAATGTTTTAAGCACAAGGCCAATAATAGATACTACATGCACAGAGTTACGGAGGAACAGCTTCCTGGCTGGGACAGATCCTTGAGCTTCATTCACTTTAGACTCACTCAGCCTGTATGTGCTGCTGTGACCCTTTTCTAACCACCAGTCAGAGGCACCACACAGTTCCTTAGCAATTTAGGCAGCACCTTTAAGAGGCTGTATCAGGGGTAAGTCCTAATGCCTACCATGCCCAGTTGCTTTAGGATGCAATTACATTTTGAGATTGTTTTGGCTTACAGTTGGTCTGCATTCATGATCCAAACAATCCTGTTAACAGAGTGTCTATGGCATTTTAGACAGTTTCCACTCGTAGATTCGCGCTTTCTTGGTCTCCTTTCTAATTGGTATATTTATTTCAATTTACCATAAGTATCCAGCCTCCTACAGGGTTACGAAGTTGTTGTCTCCCTAAGAAAAAAAAGGTAGTGGGCTCCCCAAATACAGTACGTTTAATTTCCTCTTAGAAAAATATACAGTACAATACTCAAAGTGCTGCCATTCTTCCTTCTTATAAGATTTCCATTTAACATGCTTCCACTTGATCCTCCACGGTTTTTGTAATAGCACAAACGCTTAAAAGATTAAATGCATTTATGGGAAACCTTGAACCCATAATTCTTAATGGCATATTTCAAATAATTGAAAATGATACATTTACTGATTTAAAAATTTTCAAACAAAAATACAACCCAACATAAGCACTACATTTCTGATCTATTTTACAACATTCTCCTCTTTCTTCTACTCATTAATCATTATTAACTGTGGACCAACTTGTATATTATTTCACACGTTATACTGTTATATAGCTAACCTTACTGCTTCAAGAGTGTGTGTGCTAGGTCGCTTCAGTTGTGTCTGACTCTTTGCAACCTTATGGACTGCAGCCCACCAGGCTCCTCTGCCCATGGGAGTCTCCAGGGAAGAATTCTTCAGTGGGTTGCCATTTCTTCCTCCAGGGGATCTTCCCAACCTAGGAATCGAACCCACATCTCTTACATCTCCTGCGCTGGCAGGCAGGTTCTTTACTACTAGCGCCACCTGGGAAGCCCAAGAAATCAGGGCATTTCATGACCAAAGTTCTCAACAAATAATGTATTCCACTTTTCCATTACTTTGAAAGTAAAGTTTCAGAAGAGTGCCTGATACTAACACTTGAAGCACAGCAACTGACTCACTGGATAGACACGATAAAGTCTAAAGCACTTATCTTCTTTCTAAGAGACCAGTTCGTCGATAGTGATTGAACTCAACGTGCACAAAAGTATATATTAGGAGAAGGGAACTTCCCCCAAAACACTATTTTATTTCAAGCCTAAGTTGGCTGAGTCATGGGAGAATTTATGGCTTCTCCTACACCAGCATCATTAATTGGGACGAATCCTTAATTACAATCTAACACACAATTAAATCCATTAACCTTGTAGATAAGTTAAAACAAATATCTGGACCCAAAGAAGGCAGAATCTCCCTGAGGCAGTTGATGACCCTGACCTGCCCCAACTGTTCCATCCTTGAACTAAGGCAAGGCAACGAAGGCCAATGTCCTGCTTCCAATCATCACTTTGGGGACGCATTAGCTTTTCTGTGCAGAAAGAAGTTGAAGCCACTTAATGACTCTGAGAGACAGAAAATGGAGAGGGCTAGGAGGAGAAATTGGTGACCAGAGACGGGGCCCTTCATCACTCAGCATATCACCAGGATATAAGGTGATCAACAGCCAGGGCTCCATAAAGGACAACTCATTGATAAAGATACTGCAGTTCACAGAGGCTGAGTCTGGGTTAAGGTCACTGGGGTTTGGCCACAGGTCACAGGCTGGAGAGATACCAGGAGAAGGGGGTCTGAGAGCTGCTGCTGCAAGAGGGCTCACTTCCCTTCCTAACACAGGGCATCAGACAACCTGATACTTTATATACATTTTTTTCTTTGGCTATTTTGCTCCTTGAAACTCCCTGAAGCTCCAATACCATTTTGCTACTTTTGCTCCAATACTGATGGAAAGAGTTGACTCACTGGAAAAGATCTTGATGCTGGGAAAGACTGAAAGCAAAAGAAGGTGGCAGAGGATGAAACGGTTAGATAGCATCACTGACTCAGTGGAGATGAATTTGAGCAAACTCTGGGAGACAGTGAAAGACAGGGAAGCTGGCATGCTGCAGTCCATGGGGTCACAAAGAGTCAGCCATGACTTAGCGACTGAAAAGCAACAACTATTTTGCTGCTTGAAGGCTGCCCTTGTAGGTCAAGCTTATTCTCATTTTACCAATATGACAACCACATTGATGGGAGAGGAAGGAGGTACGTTTTCTCTCTGATTTCTAAGCTCCCTGAAGAATGACCATCCCCATCCCCTTCTCATGACCTTGTGGAACTTGTCTATAGACAGGTAGCATCCTCTTATTTTTTGCACTTCATCCAGTCTGCTACAGTCAGAGCGAGATGAACAATGAAGGTTCACATTATCTCTTTTAGAAAATGTGCTTTTTCTGAACCAAAGTCAATGTTCTGATGGAAGGAATAAAGTGTAAATGATGGCATTGTGTGTGTGCTCAGTTCCTTAATCACACCAACCTCTTTGCCACCCTTCGAACTGTAGCTCTCTGCTCCTGGAATTGTCCAGGCAAGAATACTAGACTGGATTGCCATTTCCTACTCCAGGGGATCTTCCAGACCCAGGGACCAAACCCTTGTCTCTTGCATCTCCTGCACGGGCAGGTGGATTTTTTTTCACCACTGGGCCACCTAGGGTTCCGTATAGTAGCATTACAAACATCAGAGGGAAGCAGAGTGGCCTGTGACCTCGTCTGCAGTTCCAGAACTGCATCCCAGTTCAAGCGAGTGTGGGGTAGGGTGTGACTTCCTGTCCCTTTCCTTTCACTTCTGGAAAGTCAGCACACTGGTCATCGAAGGGCCAGAGAGTGCACCTCCACTGCCCCTGGAAGGAGAGCCCCTGTGGCTGGTGTTGCTTCATGAGAGCTTTGGGGCTGTGACAAGTGCCTCGAAGACACCCTGCCCTAGTTCACATCCATCACACCACTGTCCGCCTTCCTCCCTGAATGATAACTCCGTTTTCACTGCTCTATATAGTCCATTAAGTCCACGCAAGTATTTGCCTACAGCAAATGACTCAGAAATCCTTCACAGATACACATTTCCCATAGAATATAATAGAAAGGGAGCTGGCGAAAGGAGAGAGTTTAATTTCCCTTGGACCTACTGCTCATTTTCTTAGAGGCATTAGCCGCATAACTATTTGCTTAGCTGTGAAAGTATCCCTCAGGTTTATAGGCAGCTGAATGGAATCACCATTGTCGTCTTCTTGATTTAATAAATTGAATCAATTTTCAGTTTTCTGTGACAGTGAAAGGCAAGGGGCAGGGCAGATGACCCTGAACAACAGACAGTACCAGTTAGTATTATTGTTTCATCTCTTTTTATTGTTCTTTGTACCCCACCCCCACCAATTCCTTCCCCATCTCTCCTCTGCTTAGCCCAAAGGGATGCAAACTTGGACGTATACCAAATCCATTTGGGGGCAGTATTCAAGTGGCCTGAAAGCATACTGTGCGGTGAGAAAAACCAATCTATTCTGTGCCATTTATTACCGACAACTGGTAAGTAGACACTAAAGCATTTCTGCTTCAGACTTTCTAACTTCCCAACAAGCCAAGTCCTGCAGAGGGATAGCCAGCACACGACTCCTGTCCTCTACTCCTTCTCATGCCTTTTGTCCAGGCATCTCAAGGTAGCAGCCTTAAAGAGACCTTTTTTAACCTGTAATTTAACATTTCACGCCAATCAGATTGGGATAGGAAGTGTTAGTCGCTCAACTGTGGCCGACTCTTTGCAACCCCATGGACTGTAGACCGCTAGGTTCCCCTGTCCATGGAATTTTCCAGGCAAGAAAACTAGAGTGCGTTGCCATTCCCTTCTCCAGGGGATCTTCCGGACCCAGGAATCAAACTCAGGTCTCCTGCACTGCAGGCAGATTCTTTACTGTCTAAGCAACCAGGGAAGCCATGAGACAGGAAAGGAACAAATGACCAAATGCTG
Source organism: Capra hircus (assembly GCF_001704415.2). Classification (NCBI taxonomy): domain Eukaryota; kingdom Metazoa; phylum Chordata; class Mammalia; order Artiodactyla; family Bovidae; genus Capra; species Capra hircus. The sequence goes on from NC_030809.1 coordinate 100,259,623, forward strand.
ATTTTCTGATGGCAAGGGCAGTGAGCGGTACCCAGGAGGACTTCACAATCAGGAGACTGTGGAGACTCTGGAGCTGGGTAAGGAGAAACATACTCTCAACAATAAAAATATTTGGCAAGAGAAATGGAGAATTTGGGCAAAAGATAAAGAACATATTAGCCATGGTCACTTGCCAGATTGAGCAGGTCGTTTCAGTTGAAGAACGAGAACCTGAGATGAATGGAGGAGATTTGAGGTAAAGCCCGTCTAACTCTTACTATTTATACATGAAAGGCAAAGACCATGGCAAGGAAACGCGCTCCTCCTGCAGAAATGAGAAGAAAACAGGACCCATTGTCAGGAGCTAAGAGAAAGAAACCCGATCCATAAAGTTAGTTATAAAGCTTTTTTTTTTTTTTCCTTTCTGACAAAACCAGGGTTTCATTTCTGCTAATAGTAGTTTCCACATAAAAGAGATGATATCTTTTTTAGAAAAACAGAGGTTCTAAAAGATGTTCAGATTGGTCAAGATGGTTAATCTAATAACTGCAAAAGCTGATTCTTACTCACTTAAGCTATTTAATCCAGAACTTCTCATTAGATATCTACTTGCATTTTATAACAGGCCTCTCAGAGGCATCAGTTCAGGCTGCTACAAGACCAAGTACTTAGAACTGAGAAATGATTGTTATGGAGTCTATTCAGCCAGGACTGTAGTGGGAGGCTGGGAGGGGATTAGTCACCATCCGTTTGATAATGAGACACACTTCAGTGTGGTTCTGAAGAAACTCTCAATGGAGGGCAACCAAAGGATTTTTAACTTAATGGTTCCTATTTTATTCCATGGCTATTCCATCTTTTCATTCACAAGTGTTTTGTTCAGTATGCTATTTTCCCTTCCAAACTTTAAGGTTATGAAAAAGAATTTGAATTTTGCAGAATTCAGTAACAGTTAAGCCATCTACTATGAACTTTAAAATCTATTTTGCATATTTTACTAATTAAATACTAAAGCCTGTTTGAAAGACTAAGGAGGAAAGGTACTCTCCTGCACTGGTCTCAGAATAAATTAAGATCACCCTTGCAGAGAGCATAGGACAGCCTTCCACTCCCTGCCAGGAACAGGCCTCAGAGAAGCTCCCACACATGCACACAAAGGGACCCTAGGCAGATACTCATGGAGACATTTCCAGAAGAGCGAACAAACCTGCAACAATCTGTGTGTCAAAAGATGGGTAGACAAACTTAAGGTATAAGACAGAAGACTACTAAACAATAAAACGAATACAATTCATCTATATGTAACCAGGGCTTCCCTGGTGGCTCAGATGGTAAAGAATCCGCTTGCAATGTGGGAGACCTGGGTTGGGAAGATCCCCTGGAGGAGAGCATGGCAACCTACTTCAGTATTCTTGCCTGGAGAATCCCCATGGACAGAGGAGCCTGGCGGGCCACAGTCCATGGGGTCGCAAAGGGTCAGAAACGACTGAGCAACTAAGCACAGAACATATGTAATCAACATGGACAGTTCTCATAAATGTACCTTGTAATTTGTGAGCAAAATTGCAGAATGAGACCCTATCGTACACATAGGATGATATAAATATAAATGTAGAAACACAAAATAATCCTCTACTATATATTGCTTTATTGATACACATAAATGTACTGGAAGTATAGAATATGAACATAAGAAATAGTCTCAAAATTTACGATGAGAGGTGCCTCTAAGGAAGGTGCGAAGATACTATTTTATTTTGATTAAAAAGAAAAAAGGAAATAAACGATATGTGACAATTTTAATAACTATTACTATTTTAAGGTAGATATATAGACTTATGTTATTCTCTGCAGCTTTTTGGGTGCTGATATTTTTAAATAGTGTATCTTTGAAGACCTTTTATTTAAGTCATGTATGTTCTCTAAAATCATTCAATTGCCCATTTACTCGTTTATTCAACAAATATTTGTTGAATGTGTCATTAATCCTGGGATATGAAGAACAAGAAAAGATCCTTGCTCCTGTAAGGCTCACACGAATGGACTAATCTTATTTGATAGGAATAGTATCACATTCTACTGTGTGCGTTTCTAAATACAATAAGGAAGGATTTCCATCAGGTTTGAACTTTCCCAAGAGTAACTGCAGTATACTTATTTACAGAATAGCATAGTACTAGAGTTGAAATTGTCATAGCACTACAAATATAATTGTCAATATTTATCTTTAATTATCTTCTTGCCAAGAGTTTTTTAAAGGGCATTGAAACAAATGAGTTTTGAAGATGTTCCAAAGTTATTATCAGACAATCATAATGACAAAAAGACAAATTAGCTAATCTTTCTTTGAAAGTTTTCCAAAGAGACTGATTAATTGGTCAACCTGTCACTAACAAGGACAACAGTATGTAATACAGCAAAACTTAAATTTGGCATAGTCACGGCAACACTACAATAGCGCTTCCAACATCTCATGACTCAATTCTGTAGAAATTCAAAACTCAAAGCCTTGTCTCTTCTATTTTCCCCAAAGTAACTATGTAATCTCTGTACAACAAACATATATCACCACCTACACTGAAAAAAATCAGGCCCCAATATTGTTGACTACTCCAATATTATTACTCTTGTCAAACTCAATACTACATTTCTCATTCAACTCTTTTACTTGATAAAGATAAGAAAGGTGCCACTTTTTCATTCATCACCTGTCAGCCCTCACGCCTGTAGTCAGGCAACCCTATTATTTCCTTTCAGAGAGGAACCAGGTCTGAGGGTGAGAAAAAGTCAGATACTGACCCATCACAGTCAGGATCAGCATGAAATCATGAAAGCAGGCATGACTCAGGAACCAAGTGTGAGGACTGTGGGACAGAATTCTCTTCTCTCCCATGTCTTCTGAGACTGCTCTTCTATCATGAAGGTTCATGGTAGAACTCATCAGATTAGATGCCTAGTTCAGATTACCCAAGTTATGCTAGATCTGATCAAGCAGCAGAAAACAAGAGGACAGATAAGTAAATTAGGCCTTGGTGGAGCTATAGGTATGTGTGTATACACACACACACACACACACACACACACATGAATTTCAGTCTTTACCTAGCAATTATGAATGTCATCTAGCTAACATAAATCCTCCCTCTCAGAGTAATTTTGACAATTATCAGGAAAGTTTGTGTTAGCTCAAAGCATATTCATATATTATTATCATATGGTACATACACACCCAAAGTGTTTTGATTATAATCTTATTGTAATTTATTGTCATTCCCAGGGAGTTACATTATGTCTGTCAATCATACCTTTAAAAACAAAAGTTCCTAGGAAAAAAAAAGCATAAAAATGAAAGTTTCTAATAATTTTCTTTTATAAATTAAATTCACTCAAATTATATAGTAGTACGTTCTAGGGAGTCTGAGAATATAACTAAATGTAAACAAAAAATATTACTTATTTGCAATCAATGCTTTGCCAAATCTGAATTAAGGAGGAAAAGTTCTAAACAAGTTATCTATGTGAAAAATGAGATACTGAAGCAGATATCAGACTAATTTTAAGATTTTTAAATTTGCTAATTGGATTAGTGAGGCCTCGGCTTTTGTTTTTATCTGATTTCTCAAATGTTAACACAGTAGCCAAAAGTGCAAATTTCAAATGTCAGGGCCTACACCTGTGATAAAACCAGATGCATCATCTGCTTTAGTCGAATTCTATGTATGTGCTGAATCTCTAATGTGAATGAATCACTTACATGAGCTTAAGAAAACTTTAAAAAACCTATGTGAAGCTCTGCCCTCAAGTGAAATGATGAACATAGCCTGGCTTTGAAGTCTGACACAGGTTTCAAATTCTGGCTCACCTCCTTACCTACGGTATGGCCCTGGGCAGGTGCTTCACCTCTGTGAACCTCAGTCTTCTCTTATGTAAAATGGGATAATAATAATTATCTGCTATAAGCTGTTGTCAGGATTAAATAAAATAATTTCACAGCATACCTGACAACAATAGGCAATCAATAAATATTAACTCTCCTCCTGTCTCTTTTCCCAAAGAGGAAGAGAATCACCCAAGAAAGAAGCATTAAGAAAGGGCTGGTAACACTCATGAAGGTGAAAATGAATAATATGCTAACAAGTGGAGATTACAATTTAGGAGGATGTTCTAGTATGCATACATGATAGCAAAGAGACAGGCAAGAATCAATTGCTAGAGAAATACAAAACAGATGCAACAGACCAGTAAGTTCGTAAAGTAGAAACTTAGCCATAAATCTAAAGAAAGAGTAGGTATAGGTAGTGAGAACTAATGAGAAACATGAAGACTTTTGATTAAAATACTTCTTGAATTTTAGACTGGAACACATAAGTGCTGTCTCAAAGTGAACCTTAAGCACAGCAAGGAACCATGAGGAAGTCACTACAGTGAGACTTGGTTTCCCAAACCCCAAACAGGCTTAGCAGAATTAACACCATTACTTGTCATCCACCATTAGCTCATAACATGAGATCCATGAAGGTTTCATAACCATCCTCTACACAAAATCAGGTTTCTGGTCCCACTGGCAGCCAGTCAGGAGAACCTCTGTCTGGGCTTTCAAGTGCCCTGGATCAGCTGGATAACTGCAACCTGAACAAATATTGTATTTCATCACATCTAAGATACCATCCACAACAGGATACACCACTATTCTATGTACCACTTGGAAATAAAAAATGAGGGATCTGATAGAAGAACTCTAGAGAAAATAGGGAGAGCAAGAGGTTCCATTATTCAGAAAAGAGCAAACAAGAAACAAACTGACTGCAATAAAACACACAGCAAGTAAATGTGTGTGCTTGTGACTGGGTGAAGAAAAGAAAAAATTCTCCGCCAAGAATGTGAACTACCAGCTGGCACTAGATCCGTATAACCAGTGTGGCATGACAAAACTTCAAGCAGATTTCATTTCAAGTGGGCTCAGATTGGTAGTGTCCCCAGGTGGCTATCACAAGTAAACAAAAATCCACAAATCCCCTCCAGAAGAACTGGACTTTGAAGCAGGCTGACAGTCCCTTAAATATGCCACCAACCAGGCGATGCACTCTGATTTCAGAGAAGGTAAAGTATGGGGGCGGGGGATAGGAATTTGTGCACTTGGAATAGGAAATGCAGTGGTTGTTTTCTTTAAAAGAATGGGATGACATTATGTATGGATCTGGGTCACTCGACAAGTATTTATTCGTATGTACCCACTATGTGCATAATAGACGTTTCAAAGCAATTTGAAGGCACGACCCTTGCTTGCAAATGTCTTACTAACAGTCTCTCTGGGAACACAGATTCATGTTCCTATCTGATTTACTTTGGGACTGTTTTGCGAGCATGGTTAGAGTGCTGTCACAAAATGATTAGAGGAGTAAATACACAGCCTCCCCCCACACCCACAGCCCACAACTTGGGTTGGCTTTTTTATGGTCTAACACTGAAAGGTTGGTTGTCTTCAGTCCGTATTTTTGCCATATACCTGCTGCTGCTGCTGCTGCTAAGTCACTTCAGTCATGTCCGACTCTGTGCGACCCCATAGACAGCAGGCTGCCCGGTCCCTGGGATTCTCCAGGCAAGAACACTGGAGTGGGTTGCCATTTCCTTCTTCAATGCATGAAAGTGAAAAATGAAAGTGAAGTCACTCAGTCATGTCCGACTCCCAGTGACCCCATGGACTGCAGCCCACCAAGTTCCTCTGTCCATGGGATTCTCCAGGCAAGAGTGCTGGAGTGGGGTGCCATTGCCTTCTCTGCCATATACCTAGAACACTGTAAGTCAGTTATACTTCAATAAAAAAACAAATAGCTTTAAAAGAAGTAAACTTATTTTCATTTCTGCAATTTCAACCACAAACATATAAGCTACTTTCTGATCACTTTGATTAGCTTTCATTTAAAGTAACAGTATTACATACAGCATGTGGGACATGCAATTTTGATCATTTGGTTAAAATTTATAGCATAAATTTTAAGTAAGTAAATACGATTAACTTCTATCTTAGGCAGTAAAGTTGGAGAGAACTTTATCCTTATGGTTCCTAAAAAAAAAAAAAACTGTAAGAAATCATTCAAGCAACTTTTATTCATGAATTCAGCTTTGAAAAGTGAACACCTAAAGTGTCTGTCACAAGAAATTCAAACTCTTTTAAGAAAAGAGGTAGCAGGGCTAGCTTAGTAACAACTCACTGAAAAAAATTATGTTAGCATTGGTTCTGCCCTTACCCAGGATAGAGTCAGTATTTACCAGCAGTGGGTTTATCACATGTATACCTGCTGAAATGCAAACCCAGGAGACTCTTAAACAAATGGCCTCTGTTTGATGCCACTTCTCGGGAAATGTTCTGTCACCATCATCCCAAGGAACACCAGTTTCTCTGAAGACAGAGCCACTTGCTTTCATGCCTTTGTACTCTTCTTAAAATGCCCTCAGTCCCCACTCTGAAGTATTGCATGTTCAGAAAGTCATTTAAAATAGACAAAATGATTGGCTTGGTAACTGTTCACAAGCAAACAGTAAAGGAATTTCAGGGAATAAACTACATACAAATTAGACATAGGTACATCCTCTCAAGTGCCACATGGTCTGGCTCGTGTTTACACATTAAATCATTCTTTTATTTTAATTGAAATATAGTCGATCTACAATGCTTTAGGTATATAGTAAAGTGAATCAGTTATTCATATATACAAACATATTCTTTTCAAATTCTTTTTTTATTATAGGTTATTACAAGACACTGAATATAGTTCTCTGTGCTATATAGTAAGGTCCTTGTTTTCTATTTATCTATAGTAGTGTGAATCTATTGATCCTGAATCCCTAATATATCTCCCTCCAAATACCCTACTTTTCACTGATAACCATAATTTTGTTTTCTATGTCTGTCAAGTGTATTTCAGTTTTGTAAATAAGCTCCTTTGTATCATTTTTTAAACATTCCACACATAAATGATATCTACAGAGATATTAATCATTCTTCCATTGCATTCTCTCTTTTCCAAATTTACCTTCATTCTCAACCTTGACCCAAAGCAGAGTCTTATCTATCTCCTTGGACATGAAAGAACCAGAGGCTCTTGCCTGGTCTGGTTCTCATCTCCTGGGTCCTTGCTGCCACCACAGCCCTGACTCCAGGCTTCCTTGGACTCTGTGCATTCAAGTTACGTGGCTCCAGACGGCTGCTCAGGGCTGTGGGGCCCCAAGAACTTTCAGCACTTTCTAAACCTGCCATTTCTCTAGTAGGTTCCAGCTTCTTTGAGGTTGGACAACCATCCACCAGAATCACCATCCACGGTTTTCTAACTGTCCTCATTGGCACCCACCTCACTACAGGGCATTTTCCTCCAGGGAGTCACTATCTCAGCATTTACACCTGATCCTTCTGTTTTCTCTCAGGACCTTACTGATATCCCTATGACTAACTCTCATCAAGTCACAGGATTATGCAAACAACCCGGAAATTATTCTTGGGAAGCATCATGAGAGTTATCACAAGATATATAATTATAGGAGATACACATTCTGTAATGTAACTCCACAAGTGAGTAAAAGAGAGATTTCAAAAAACAGAATAAAGTTAAGGAGACAAAAAGTTGACCTCATAGTGAATAGATAAAACAATGAGGGGTGCGGGGCTATACATTTCTGAAAGGTGGAATCAGAAAGAAGATTTGTAATGAAAGATGCTCAGGCAGCATCGGCATCGGAAACCTAATGCAGATAACTATGATTCTCACTGAGTGCAGTGCTCCAGAGCCAAGACGATAAAACTGCACAGATATATTTTTAAATCCATGCGGCTGTTGTGCGGGTGTAGATGTAAAAGAAAAACAATCCAAGCTGGTGTTCTGCTTGGAATAGCTCCACATCACACTCCCCAAATATTATTCTGTATACCCAATTTATTTTTACTTTCTAGCATATGTTAATTAACTATATAATAGACTATTTCAAATGTCAGTATAAAACAGTGACATCATTCATTTCCCACAGGGCCTACGACATAGGTGCTTTCTCAATTTCATGAAAGAAGACAACGTTTATAGATTAAATTTGTTCTGTCTATCAAGCACGTCGATCTGTTGTTCTCCCGTTTTTCCACTGCCTACTCTAACATGAGATCCATTCATACTTAGCTATGTATTTTAACAACAGTGATTTGCATACACATGAACTTCTTGGAAGAGTGCCTGGCATATAGTAAACATTCAATAAACGTTAACTGTAATCATTATTGTTATTATTTTTGTTATTGTTGTTCAAAACCATTTACCTTACTACGATGAATTCTTTCATAGCCTATACCTGCAGTTGTGCAGGATAGATTTACATAGTACTTTAGTCTTATAAAGTGGGATTCCAAATTCAAATAATTAAGAAAAAAACATAGAATCACTGTGCCTAGATGTCTTTTGTACATATTACAAGCATATTTGATTTTGTACTCAAATATTTTTGTGGTCAGTAGTGGAAAGAGCTGTTTAACACTAACTGAAAGAATATTTGAAGGAATACAGACAGTGCCCTGGGGCTTCCCTGGTAGCTCGGACAGTAAAGAATCTGCCTGCAATGCACAAGACCCCAGTTCCATCCCTGGGTCAGGAAGATCCTCTGGGGGAGGAAATAGCAACCCACTCCAGTATTCTTGCCTGGAAAATCCCATGGACAGAGGAGCCTGGTGGGCTACAGTCCATGGGATCACAAAGAGCCAAACATGACTGAACGATTAACACTTTGACTTTCAGACAGTACCTCAGTTAGGAGTTTTCAAGAAATTTCTGACACAGTTCCCACAGAGAATCCACTTTAAAATACATACAGAAAAAGACATATTATGCTTAGACTTCCCCTTGCCTCCATCCCATTTACCTTGCATCTGTTGGATTAATCTCCCTGAAACATTGTCATTCCTCAGCTTAAAACCTTTAATGGCTCCCCACTGCCCAAAAGAAAAAGCAAGAACTTTTCATTTGCCTTGTCTTCTTGCATGGACCCCAAACTACCTGCATGGCTCTTCTTGTCCCCTTAAACATACTAGGGTTATTCTGTCACCAACACCACACATCATCATTGTCTTTCACAGCTGAGCACAGGTGTTGCCCCATCCACAGAGCTCTCCTGATTTATCCTGAAGAGAAGTCAAGTCTATTTCTCCATTCCCTTCACACCAGCCACAGCCCTCATCTCAGGCTGTTAGGGGCATATGTTACACACTACATATGAGGTTTCTAAACTACAAATTTCAGAGTATAACGCATACCTAGCTTTGTTACACTCTCTCCAAGAGTGCAGCTATGTCTTGTGACCTCCGAATCCTCCATATGCCTAGGTAGGTGCCATGAACACTAGAATGGAAGGGAATGTCACAAGAAACCAACAAGAGAATCAAGACATCATTCTTTTAAATTCCAAGAATGAACTTTCTCAGATTGGTGCCTGGCCTAACTTAACATTTGTATATAAAATTTAAAGAAGCGGAACACACTGAAATGCCATGTCTGCATATATCACTCTAGCCTTTCATCACAACACATACTGTTCTGATGAGGCTGACAAATGGGAAAGTAGGTCAAAAGGTGACAGACGGTCTTCACTATCCACGAGTAGGACTAACACAACCTCTAAACTAGCAGCTACAACTGGAGCAGTGTTTGGGGGTCACTTTGGATCGCTTGAAAGGCAGCAGCTCAACGTGAGCCATAACCCAGGAGAGCAATTAACACTCAGCGTGGCAAGTTATTTAATGGAAATAAAATCGAAAATCTACTATTATGTTGCAACACTATGCAAAAAACTCAAGTGCATCAAGGTCATTCTGGGAAGTTGTAATTATTGTCCTTCCAAACAATTAAACTGACATATCAACTAAAATCATTCAAAGAAAAGAGATATAAAATTAGGATTGCCCATTCTGGAAAAATATTAATTTGAAAGAAATACTTTCAAAGTTTATAATCACAACCAAACCTAGTTCTCAAATTATGAAAAGTAAAGAACAGAGGAAACATTCGAAATACGTATTTTCTTGAAAAAAGGAATCCAGTAGTACTTCATAAGTGTATGTGGATACCATTGCTCTCAATGTCTTTAAACACACAAATGGGTCCAAGGACTGTCTAGTCCTATGATTGATTCATTGGTTATTTAAAGGATTCTTAGGGCATTCAGTTCACCTTGTCCAAATAGGGTCAAAATCACGTTTGGGAAATCCTTAGTCTAACTCAATATAACCTTTCATTTATTCTGATTATAAGTGGAGGCCTGCCGGGTATTTTGGGAAGTCGGGACAAGGATTTATACTACAAGAAAAAATAAAGGACAAAAAGTTGTCTATAATGAGGGCTCTAAACTACAGATTTCAGGCCAAGATTAGGGAGAGACAAACATTTCATTTTTTGTTGAAAAAACCGTATCTCAGATACCCTTTTAATGCTGAGGTACTCTAATACTCAGTCATTAAAATATCCTGTGAACTTTTCATATATCAAATTGACATTCCTATTTTTTGGCCACATAACAGATCAACTTTCTATCAAGCAATTCAAATCTCTCTGTAAATAAACATGCTTAACAAATTCCCAAATTTTCGACAACAGACTGGAAAACAGAGACAAAAACTGCTGGGGTGGCTCCAGTGACCTAAAAGTGAGATCAAATCTTCCTGTCAGTAGCGAGTCGTGTGATTATAGCCCTGCTTTATTTTGGTCTCAACGTAAACTAATTTTTGGAATCATAATGCCAAACATTCTAGGGAAAACTACAGGGAAAAAAATATTACTGGGAAAATCCAATGCACATACTAAAAAAATATATTACTAAAGGAAACAACTATAAATCAATGTCTTACATATTCCACTTCCCCAAAACAAGAAATTGCTTTGATTGTATATCTTTTGCTCTTACGGTTCCTATAGCACTGAAGGAGCAACACTTCTGGTCCAGCTGTGACTATTAAATTGACCTAATCTAACTTCAAGGAAACAAGATGTGGATTAAACACTTAGACTATGTGTGGTTTCATTTTAATCTACGAAACTCTGTGGCGTCTTTACATTTGTTATTTTTGATAAATGTATGAGAAAGGGAACCAGGAAGTGCATTTTGTATTAATTTCTAGTGTAAAGATATCTTCAAACAAATAAAATTCACTCTGTAATAAATTTAAACACAATATCCCTTGTTTATAGAAGCTGACATAAAAGTCCAAAGACCTGAGTACTTGGGCTCAGTTACAAACAAAAGCATGACATTCTTTGACAGTCAAAGGAATAATTCTCATTCGACGATCCCTTTATTATTGCTATCTTTAGTTACCATGGGGGCTTATGTGAATAAAATAAAATCCTGCGTGCACTGGGATAGAATTACAAGTGAATGTTCTCTATTCCTGTTTATGTTAAGAGTTCCAAGAATGACTATCATGTGAGTATAATGGCGGTCTTTTAGCAGTGCTGACATAAAAGGGCCGTTCCACTGTGTTGTTTAATTGTATATATTCCAATGCTAGGCAACTCTCCAAACCTTATTGTAAACATTGTATAAGGTCTGTAAGTTCACCAAAATAATGGAGTTCAGGCTTTTTCAGTTAATCCAAGTGACAGTTGACTTCTCTTTAGGATTTGATATATTGTTTGCCATGATTAGTGTAGATTGCTTTGTCACATAAAACAAGCTGACATTTGGAAACTCAGCCTAACGTTATGCTCTAAGGGTGTCATTTTTCTCCCCATGAAACTGACTTGGGGCAATGTTTTGATTTCCAGGTCTAGAGAAAAAGGTAATCTATTATAGTTTGTTGGGTTAAGGTTGGAGATACAGAAATATGTAATCAACAGCTATACTAAACAGTTATTACTGTTTATTGTATTATAGCAACAGAGAGATTTTTATTAGTTTGATAGAAATTATACTTTAAAAGAATTTCTAGTGAAAATTCCCATTTTTGTACACTCATAAGTAGACATGAGTTTCTGTGCAATGATTAAGAAAGAAGGAAAGGCAAAGAATCATAGAATAAAAGGTAGTACATTCTTACCCTTGAGTTTTATAAGAATGAGGCTCATTTACTGTTCAAAGGACATTGTTTATACATTCCAGACTTCCATCTTATAATTGCGCCAGGATTTGTAAAAAAAGGAAATCTCAGCAGGGCAGCAAAATTTATTCAAAGCAATAGCTGCACATAATTGGTATAAAATACCAGAAACAGTCTGCTCTGAAAACTCTTTTCTCAGCAGTACAGACTCCTACCCCTTCAACTCTCTTTCTATATTCAAATAAAGTTTGACTTCTCCTCCATTACGTAAATCTTTCCTTTCCCTATCTAGATAACATATTTGTTAAGAGGTACTATGAAGCATTTTCAATGCAAATGATGGTGAGAAACATTTTTGATGCCCATTTAGTTATATTAGTTAGTGTTTACCTGGTTACTACGGCAATAGATAAGCAGGCAGAACCAATGTTGTGGAAGAAAGCTGATTTTATCTTTTATAATTTCCAAAAATATTATGAGTCAATTATGCATTTTATCACACATAAAAGTGAGTTAAAATTTCACTGTTGTGTTAGTATCACCTTAAGAACTCAATTAAATGAATAAAAGAAAGAAAGCTTAAGTATGGACATTACTATACAAACTTGAAAAACACATTAAAGGAAGGTGAGTCACAAAGTGTGATATATTCCATACATGAAACCACACCTTCCTTCAGCACATACCATATCATCAGTTTATACTGTTTATTGGGTTTCTGACAAAATTACTTCAGAAATGAAATGGAAAGAGGCAAAATAACTGCATCTTTCTATTTAAAGAGCCATTTCATTCTAAAAGTTACTTCAACATTCTTGAGTTTGTAGAGCAAGATCATTTTAAAAATTTGTCATAATCATCTTAGACCTTATCTTGTTCATTTCAAAAAGCACAGTCTCATATATAATTATTATGGCCTATTAAAGGCCAATGAAATAAAGCATAGCACAGAGAAGGTCAGCCTGAGTAGAAGAAGAATAATAATCAGAAAACAAACATCCGTGAACTTATGCTCTGGAAAGTATTTTCAGTTGCATTACAGGTAACATGTCATATCCGTGATGTAATCATCTGTTTTCCCTTATGCAATAATTATGAATTTCAAGTGAATGTTTTTTCAGGCTCTGGACTTAGTTTAAGGTCTAAAGACAGGCTAAAAAGAAGAATACTTTATTTAAAATGCCAAGAGAACTCTCAGATTTCACCATAAAGCTGAATATATATATTACATATATATTATATATAATATACACAATAAAAACAAGGAAATAACCAAAAAATGAATGAAGACATTAAATATCAAGACCTTAAGAGAAGATATACGATATACCTTTAATATATCATCATTAGTCATATTTTCTTCTGAGTACATACTAGAATTCTTAACTTCCATCTTTGAATATCTTTGTAATCAATTGCCTAAGCATGGAAGCAACTATTAATAAGTTAGTACAAAATATCTCCTTTGCTTTTCGTATCTCTTCTTTTCACAGCTATTTGTAAGGCCTCCTCAGATAGCCATTTTGCTTTTCTGCATATCTTTCTCTTGGGGAGGTTCTTGATCCCTGTCTCCTGTACAATGTCACAAACCTCTGTCCATAGTTCTTCAGGCATTCTATCAGATCTAATCCCTTGAATCTATTTCTCACTTCCACTGTATAATCATAAGGGATTTGATTTAGGTCATACCTGAAAAGGAGAGAAGTGAAAAGCAAAGGAGAAAAGGAAAAATATACCCATTTGAATGTAGAGTTCCAAAGAACAGCAAGGAGAGATAAGAAAGCCTTCTTCAGTGATCAATGCAAAGAAATAGAGGAAAACAATAGAATGGGAAAGACTAGAGATCTCTTCAAGAAAATTAGAGATACCAAGGGAACATTTCTTGCAAAGATGGGCTCAACAAAGGACAGAAATGATATGGACTTAACAGAAGCAGAAGATATTAAGAAGAGGTGGCAAGAATACATGGAAGAACTGTACAAAAAAGATCTTCATGACCCAGACAATCACGATGGTGTGATCACTCATCTAGAGCCAGACATTCTGGAATGCAAAGTCAAGTGGGCCTTAGGAAGCATCACTACAAACAAAGCTAGTAGAAGTGATGGAATTCCAGTTGAGCTGTTTCAAATCCTGAAAGATGATGCTGTGAAAGTGCTGCACTCAATATGCCAGCAAATTTCGAAAACTCAGCAGTGGCCACAGGACTGGAAAAGGTCAGTTTTCATTCCAATCCCAAAGAAAGGCAATGCCAAAGAATCCTCAAACTTCTGCACAATTGCACTCATCTCACATGCTAGTAAAGTAATGCTCAAAATTCTCCAAGCCAGGCTTCAGCAATACGTGAACCGTGAACGTCCAGATGTTCAGGTTGGATTTAGAAAAGGCAGAGGAACCAGAGATCAAATTGCCAACATCCGCTGGATCATCAAAAAAGCAAGAGAGTTCCAGAAAAACATCTATTTCTGCTTTATTGACTATGCCAAAGCCTTTGACTGTGTGGATCACAATAAACTGTGGAAAATTCTGAAAGAGATGGGAATATCAGACCACCTGATCTACCTCTTGAGAAATCTGTATGCAGGTCAGGAAGCAACAGTTAGAACTGGACATGGAACAACAGACTGGTTCCAAGTCAGGAAAGGAGTACGTCAAGGCTGTATACTGTCATCCTGCTTATTTAACTTATATTCAGAGTACATCATGAGAAATGCTTGGCTAAATGAAGCCCAAGCTGGAATCTGATTGCTGGGAGAAATATCATTAACCTCAGCTATGCAGATGACACCACGCTTATGGCAGAAAGTGAAGAAGAGCTAAAGAGCCTCTTGATGAAAGTGAAAGAGGAGAGTGAAAAAGTTGGCTTAATACTCAACATTCAGAAAACTAAGATCATGGGATCTGGTCCCATCACTTCATGGCAAATAAGATGTGGAAACAGTGTCAGACTTTATTTGGGGGGCTCAAAAATCACTGCAGGTGGTGACTGTAGCCATGATATTAAAAGATGCTTACTCCTTGAAAGAAAAGCAATGACCAACCTAGACAGCATATTAAAAAGCAGAGACATTACTTTGCCAACGAAGGTCTGTCTAATCAAGGCTATTGTTTTTCCAGTAGGCATGTATGGATGTGAGAGTTGGACTATAAAGAAAGCTGAGATTCGAAGAATTGATGCTTTTGAACTGTGGTGTTGGAGAAGACTCTTGAGAGTCCCTTGGACTGCAAGGAGATCCAACCAGTTCATTCTAAAGGAAATTAGTCCTGAATATTCATTGGAAGGACTGATTTTGAAGCTGAAACTCCAATACTTTGGCCATGTGATGCAAAGAACTGACTCATTTGAAAAGACCCTGATGCTGGGAAAGACTCAAGGTGGGAGGAGAAGGGGATGACACAGGATGAGATGGTTGGATGGCAACACCAACTCGATGGACATGAGTTTGAGTAAACTCTAGGAGTTTGTAATGGACAGGGCGGCCTGGTGTGCTGCAGTCCATGGGGTTGCAAAGAGTTGGATACGACTGAGAGGCTGAACTGAACTGAACAGAATATCTACATCATAAAAATAAATGTATTGTTTTTTAATTGAAGTAGAGTTTTTAATGATGAGAAATCCAGGCACAATGATCTATATTTAAATATAACTTGGTCTAAATAAATATAACCTACCTTTGAAAAACATATACTATATAACATAAGAGCATTCTTGTATGTTTTGCTTTGCTTTTACTAGCCAAAAACTATAGGACCCACTCCTCTTTGGGTGCATTTAACTTCTTTTCCCTTTATATTCTGGTCACCAGTATTTGTAGGGTTCCTATATGTGGAGGCTAGCAATCTTAAAAAAAAATCTACAAATGCAAGATTCAACTTCTTACTTTAAAATGGATCTCACACAAAAATTAAATCAGGTAACCTATATTTCTTTAACAGTTTACTAGAGCTGTCTTGCCCAATTATGACAGTCACTGGCCACCTGTGACTAAAATTTTCAACTCAGTGTCTCAAGTCACATATGCCAAATTTCAGGTGCTCAATAGCCTCCATGGGGCCAGTGGCCACTGCTTCAGACAGCGCCAATATAGACGATTCCTGTAGTTGTGGAAAGTCCTACTGGACAGAGTGGCACCGAAGGACTGCTTTAAGGAGCGAGCTTCCCAAATCTGTCTTGAAATGAGGTGCTTTTGATTACTTTGTAATGTCATTTCAAAGGATTTAATTATTGTGTGAAGCAAGGTACAACTCCACTAGTAGTGAATTTTCTTAGAAAGTTATCTGCTACTGATAGAAACAGGCCTGGCAAAATGTTTTGTACATAGTAGGCACTCTACTAAATATGGCTCATCTCATTCAAGAAAAAACAAAGATTTTTTAAGAAGGCAATAAGTAGTGCTGCTAACTGAAAGAAAAAAAAAACTATTCATTAAGAAAAGTAGTAAGCAGCCATTTATTTATTTGACAAATATTTACTGCTCCCCGTTCTTCAGGCTGCCTTGCCACCTTCTCCATCCTACTCTGCACCCTAGATATGGACCCATAATGCCTTGCATCGGAGGGATTCTCCTGCCTCTGGCTTCTTATGGATTCCAACTGGAGAGACTCACGGGAGATGTGAAAGTGGGAGGAAAGTGAGACATGTCTGCCTAACGTGGGTGGGCCTTGGTCCTCAGCCAAAGGTCACTGCTCCTCTCAGGCAGTCCTCTTTGCAGGGTACCCTTCTGGGAACTGCTCCCTCCCCTAGTCCTTCAGACCCTGTGGAGTAAAAATACCCATCTTTTGCTAGCCTTGGAACATGTCATTATCCCTTTTTCGTTTCCCTAAGTCCTGCCAACACATTGGTAAATAGCCTTGTTTATTAAACATCCCTTAAATACCAACTTTAAGTATGCCATATGTTTCCTGTCAAAACCCTGACAACTATAATCACAAATCTGTCCAGACACAGTCCTAGGCCCTAGAGACCTCCAGCTAATCCTAGGAAATACAGTTCTTAGAAAGGTAGCCCTTTTAAAACGTTTAATTGCTTTTCAATAATAATGCCCCATTCATATGTTATTCAAAAGTTACAAGTAAAATTTTCATTTTAATGGGCCTCTCATTTCTACATACATTGTATTTGTTATATTCAACTTGAATATTTTGTTTCTGTACTTCATGAACTGCTTATATGACAGTGACAAACTAGCTTAATAGTAGTGATGGCCTTCTAGGCATGAACAAGGAGTCTAATGGTAAAGCAACAGACTGGGAAAATTATGTGGGTAATTTAGACTAAAAGCCCCCTTTTATCCTAATCGTTATTTTAAACAAGAGCATTTCATCCCTAAAGAATTCTGGCTGTGTTTCATACTTCTCTTTATCATATTAGAAAACAAAAGACATGGATTCAATTTAATATGCATTTATTTAACTACTCACTATGTGCAAAACATTGCAATAGGCACAAAAAAGAACAAGACATATTTCCTGATTCTTAATGTATTAACACATTCTTATAAAGGTGATCACATACAAATTACTGTTAGCAAAATGCTACATTAAACTGTTAAATGCAGTTTAAATAATTTCAGACTATGCTTTTTCTTTCCTGATAAACTCTGACTTTTTCCATATTTTCTCCTAACATGTAAACTGTATTATATTATAATGTTAATTTACTATATATTATTTTCACCTTATATAATTTTCACTAAATTCCACTCAGTGAAAGTTAACATGTAATAAGGAATGAGGAAAGATAAGATTAGTAAACTCTTATGTCCCTATATTTTAAACATCCCAAACATGAGATTTTATCAGCTACCCAACAATGGGCATATAACCAATGCAAGACTGGATATATCTGCCTTAATATGCCTGTACATTCTTTAAAATGTGAGTAATCTTTGCTCTAAAGCTTCGTTACATTTTGGAAAAGTTAGATGAAAGGTACTAAAATCAGAAACATTTAGTTTAGGAAGTAAACTTGGATCAGAAAAGAAATTCCATCTTTCTAAGGATAATAATTATTCCTGTACTTATTGGAACCCTAACTTTCCTCTAAGTTACTCTGATGGAATACATATGTTTTTAACTTAAATAATGCACAAGATTTCTAAAATGTCAAGCAGGCCTATCTTTCTTGCAATGATTAAATAAGTAAAGGAAAGTAAAATACGAAGTTACTGCTTTGTTTTGGGAGAGACAGCAATTTACACACATCCATTTGTTGTTGTTTAGTCCTTGAGTCATGTTCCACTCTTTGGCAACCCCATAGACTTGCAGCCCACCAGGTTCCTCTGTCCATGGGATTTCCCAGGCAAGAATACTTGGAGTGGGTTGCCATTCTTTCCAGGGGATATTTCTGAATCAGGGATTGAACCTGCATCTCCTACATTGGCAGGCGGGTTCTTTACCACTGAGCCACCAGGGAGGCCCACACGCGCACTATTATTATTAGCCAAATACATTAGAACAACATTTTTTTTTTTTTTTTGCTACATATTTTTTAACTTGATTCACTCAACCCACCTGAGAGAACTTTCTGGCCCAAGAAGTCAACTGCTCTGTAAATAGCACCCTGAGATGTTTTTAAAAGGCACATCTCTCCTCAATCTTTAAACACCCCCACCTCCTGGAAACTTCCTTGACTGTGACGCTTATCAGCAAATAATGGTCCACACACAGCTTGTTTTCCTTACAGACAATGTAGAGGCCCTAACATGATGATTTTAAATCACCCACCGGCCTTTCGGTCATTTCCTTCTGTGCACGCCATGGCTTCCAGAGTTCACCCGTCATGATTACACACTCTTGGAGGAAGAAAACCAAAAGCTTTAAACCAATCAGCACTGACACAGTGAGAACAAAACAAAACAAACACAAAAAGCTACTACAGCCGTACCTTTGCTCAGTCATGCATTCCTCAGAAGTCAGCTGGAAATCTAATATGACAGAAAAACTCATCCTTTCCAACTGACCTAAGCAATTATTTCACAAACTGTTTTTCGTAATATCGAATTACTCTTTTTAATACACACCCTTTCTCCTGATGGCTCAACTTTAAATTATACTTTCTGTCCAAGACTTAGAAATATGTAAATGAACTTAGGAGGCATTTTCACTGGTGAACATTTTATAAATTGGGGGAAAATCAGTCTCTTTTTTTTCTTAATATATCCCAATTTCTCTGGTATTTGATCTCCCTAAAGTGAAGTGTATAGCCAGGCATGATCTTTTCAGCTAATGTATTTAAATGAATATATGATCCAAACAGCATGAGGGCAATGCTGTGTCCAAGGAGCACACAGGCTGGTGGATGCCTCCTACTGCGTGTTTTCTTTCTCCGAGGTTTTCCACATAATTGACTAAAATGGAGCTCCGGAAACCTGACCCTGTATAAATGCAGAAGGCTGTCAACTATGTTCAAACAGCTCATGAAAAAAAAAAAAAAGAAAAGAAATACTAAAGCCTAAAGTGGAGTGCTCGGCATTAAGAAGAAAGTGGTTCCCATCAGAGTGGTGAATGAGGGCGTCTGGCTTCAACAAACACAGGGGGTGCTTAAGCGGAGCCTCCCTGGGCTGTGCTGTTGTTGTTTTGGTGACCAAACAGGTTACAGCAGGTAGTGATGGCAGGACAGAGAAAGTTTAGTAAGAATCAAGTCGTCTGGAGTGTATCCTGCTACTGTGGGAAAGCTTCAGGAGTGCTAAAAAAGCGAGAGGGTTTTGGCCCCAAACCCATGACTGTAGGAATGTGGTAAAGGAAGAATCCAGAAGGGGGACAAGGCTGTGAAGAGGCCAGGAGCCATGGAGGACAAGCAGGGCCCAGATATGGGAGCGGTACCCAGAGCATCTTTATGGTTAGAAACAGGACGACAAAGCAGAATCAGATTTGGACAATGTTCTGGCAAACCAGCAGAAGCGGCCGTGCTCGGGGAAGGCAGTGCATAAGTCTGGCCAGCCCCACCTGCTAGGGTGACCTCTGACAGGGTGACCACTACTAGTTTCCAACCCGAAACCAGCTGGTGACACCGGCCCCATCCACAGCCCGGTCCAACCTCTGATAGGTTTCCTGGAATAATTACTTGCTAAGGCTGTGTGTGGCCTGCCTTCTTCCTTCCTTCCCTCCTTCAGGTCACAGCACGGACCAGTCATGTGAGGTCTGGCCCTCCTGCCACTCCCACCCCCCCATCCCTCTCCCCCACTTCCCCCAGCTCTGGAACTCTACTCCTGTCTCTTCACTTTGGGTAGATTTCCTCACTGGTAAAGTGAGTGGCTTGGACCAGATCATCTTAAAGTTCCTTCCAGTTCTAAGACTGTGTGATTCTTGGATGTTATAAATTCCCAGAATCATAAAATTTAGAGTTGAAAGGGACTTCAGAAGTCTTCTATTCAACCTCCTACTCAACCCAAGCTAACCTAGCCAGAACTAATAAGCTCTGAAAGTTCTATGTAGTTGTTTTTGGCTTGCTGAAGCTGGCAGTAATCAAAGCTTAAAATCCTTAAATATAAAGCATGAAAAAAATACATATGAGATTTTCAGAACATCTAAGAAAGAGTTCGAAGGGGCAAAGGGCCATAGAGCAGCATATCCTATTGCTCAGAAGTTAGTATCTAAGCACAGCTATTCCCAGCCTTTGTTTTCACAATATCCAGGTAATACTAAAAAAATAAAATCACAGGGGATGTCAAAAAATTCTCCAAACACAACTAATTTTCAAATGATAATCATGCTTATATAAGACAAGGTGACTGGATGACATGTCATTAAATAAACGAAGCCTAGAAAGGAAACTAAAGAATATAAAGGAGAAACAGCAGTACTTTGTGATGCATTCAAGAGAAACCAAAAAGAACGTCCCATATGTTTTTAAGGGAAAAACTTCAGTTATAAACTACTTTTCAAAATTAATTTTTATCTGATAATGAATATTCTCTCTCCCCCTTGAAAAGAATTATTTTCTTAGGATCTATGCCAACTCTCCTACTACAGATTTTGAAGGAATCATTGACTATATTTAAGAAACAAGCATCTAAAACAGTAATTTTCCATTGTTTTATTATCAATTACTTAAAAGTGGTAAGTTCATAAATAAATGAGAAGAGATATCCTTACAGTTAGGAAACTATCAGTTCTTCCAATACAGATGTATAGTCTTAACGTCAGTCCAATATTCTATCAGATTTCTTTTTTTAATAAAAATAATTTCTAAAATTTACTTTAAAAGGTAGAAGATCTAGAATACTTAGGTCCACCTTGAGGAACATACCAATAATATATTGCTTTGTCAATTAAGACCATGTAGTGCTGACACAGGAATACATATGAAGCCAAACAAAGAATCCAGAAAAAGAAACACATAAATGTGGTCCTCTGATATATAACCAAAATGGCGCTAAAATTCAAAGGAGAAAATGCAAATGTCTTTTCAACAAATGCTGCTGGATCAACAAGATATTCATATGCGGGGGCTTCCCTTGTGGCTCAGCTGGTAAAGACTCTGCCAGCAATGCAGGAGACCTGAGCTCGATCCCTGGGTTGGGAAGATCCCCTGGTGAAGGAAATGACTACCCACTCCAGTATTCTTGTCTGGAGAATTCCATGGACAAAGAAACCTGGTCAGCTACAGTCATGGGATCACAAAGAATCAGACACGACTGAGCGACTAACACACACGTATCAGGGGAAAATGAATCTCGACCTCATCCACATACACAAACATTAATTAGAAATAGACTGCAGACCTAATGTGAAAGATAAAATACAGCTCCTGGAAGAAAATATAGGAATATATCTTCATGACCTTAAAGTAAGCAAAGATTTCTTAAACAGACACAAAAAGCAATGATCATAAATCATAAATGGAACTTAAAATTAAAAACTTCTATTTATTAAAAGATAGTAATCAGATAGTGAAAGAGAAAACTGAAAATTGGGAGCAGATACTTTCACACACACACACACACGTGTGTGTGTGTATATATATATATATATATATACACACAAATCATTCGTCAGATATATATCTGACGAATGATTTGTATCCAGACTTTATTAAAAAACCTACAACTAATAAAAAGGACAATCCGATATTAAAAAGTGAGGAAAAAGGTTGAGTTTTATGTTATGTGACTTATAAAGCTGTTATGTTTAAGAAGTGAGCAAAATACTTGAAAGACACTTCACAAAAGAGGATATCCAACTGACCGATAAAGACATGAAAACGTGCTCAAAATCATTAATCATCACAGAAATGCAAATGAAAACCATACTGAGATACCGCCAACCAGAAGGGCTAAAATTGAAAAGACTGGCAATACCAAGTGTTAGTGACATGTAGAATAATTAGCTTTCTCACACTTTGCCAATAGGAACAGAAAATGGTAGCATCAACCATTTTAGGTGAACACACATACATTCTATGACCTACCAGTTCCTCTCTTATGAGTAAATGGGTATGCTGACCAAATGGTATAAACAAGAATAATTACAGCAATTTTATTCATAATAGCTCCACAGTGAAATAATCCAAACGCCCATTAATAGTAGAACAGATAAAAGCTGTGATGTATTCTGTGATAGAATACTACACAGCATTAAAAAAAAGAATCGATGGTTACACTTAACCACATGAATGAATGAAATCAAAGTAATGATGAGCTAAAGAGACCAGACACAAAAGGATACATCCCTTTGTATCCTATAGGATTTCATTTGTATGACATACAAGAATGCGCTTAGTCGCTCAGTCGTGTCTGACTCTTTGCGGCCCCACGTACTGTAGCCCACCAGGCTCCTCTGTCCATGGGGATTCTCCAGGCAGGAATACTGGAGTGGGTTGCCATGTCTCCCTCCAGGGGATCATCCCAAACCAGGGATCAAACCAGGTCTCCCACATTGCAGGCGGATTCTTCACCATCTGAGCCACCAGGAATTCATTTTTATGACATACAAGAATAGGCAAAAACCGATCTACAAGGCTAGAAGTAAGGCTAGCAGACACCTTTGGGGAGGACACACTGAGAAGGGCATGAAGGTGCTTTGTGGGTGCTGGCAATGTCAGACAATGACCTGGGTAGCTGTTATATGAGCATATTATATTTAAAATATGTGTGCTATATTTGTGTGTGTGTGTTCTACCTCAAATAAAAATTTTAAATAAACAGGAAAGTAAATAAAATGATCTCATTGTGCTCCATGATGGCAGGAATCATGCCTTATTTACATATTTGCACCTTCCAGGGTCTAATACAATGCCTGCTCAGTGTTTGCTGAATTTAATTAAATTGCCCACCAGGCAGCTCCAACTCTATGATCTTCGCTAGATGATTTTTGTCCATGTCTGAGTGGTCAAGAGAAGAACTAGAGTTGTGCGTGCGCTTCCTGCAGACTCTCTTTAAACTCCCAAAGCGTTCATGTTTTAAATATCTGGCGCTTTTTTTTTTTCTCTTTTCCAAAAAGGGAAATAGGAGTATTTGCATATTGAAAAACAACCCCATTTGCAGGGTTTAACTAGATTCAAATCAAAAAGGCAAAGGAAGAGGAAACAAAGAAAGGTGCTCCTGTGGCGCCCTAGAAAGCAGATGTTCATTAGGGCCCAGACACATGGATGACGATCACCATGTGCTTATCTGAAAGAGCTATCTTCAGAACACACAGTCAAATCAAATTTTGAAGGCTCAAAGGATATTCACTGAAGAATATCCCGAATTGCTGAGACATGAATTTGAATTTGGTGA
The DNA here is from genome assembly GCF_001704415.2 of Capra hircus. Lineage (NCBI taxonomy): Eukaryota > Metazoa > Chordata > Mammalia > Artiodactyla > Bovidae > Capra > Capra hircus. The sequence goes on from NC_030809.1 coordinate 100,283,383, forward strand.
CAGAGACAGAGGGATAGAAAAGAACACCAGATATCACTCTCTGTCATTTGAAATCCTATTTGTATGCTAAGATATAATCTATTCTTTTAAAAAATAAGCAGTCGAAGTCAACATTTAATATTTCTGCTATTAAAATTAAAATCTGAGGAACTATTACCAAGTAAGAAACACACATTTATGCCAATTAAAAAAATACTTTCGTGATTATTTTTAGATAAATAACAATTTAGTGAAATATTCAAGAAACTGAAAAAAATGGTTATATATGATTTTAAACTTTACTATGGGTGAACAAAAAAATGTATGCAGCTTACCATTTCACTATGTCATAGTTAAGTTCCAGTCTTCTTTGGAGTACACATTTGGCATCAAAACACGTTTTATTATGCTAATTATGTTATCTTTTGCTCAAAGTCTTACATCATGTCTGTGCTTCTATAACACTTGTTGTTATTTAGCCAGTAAGTCGAGTTTGACTCTTTGTGACCGCATGAACTGTAGCTTATTTAACTTATATGCAGAGTACATCATGAGAAACGCTGGACTGGAAGAAACACAAGCTGGAATCAAGATTGCCGGGAGAAATATCAATAACCTCAGATATGCAGATGACACCACCCTTGTGGCAGAAAGTGAAGAGGAACTAAAAAGCCTCTTGATGAAAGTGAAAGTGGAGAGTGAAAAAGTTGGCTTAAAGCTCAACATTCAGAAAACAACGATCATGGTATCTGGTCTCATCACTTCATGGGAAATAGATGGGGAAACAGTGGAAACAGTGTCAGACTTTATTTTTGGGGGCTCCAAACTGCAGATGGTGACTGCAGCCATGAAACTAAAAGACGCTTACTCCTTGGAAGAAAAGTTATGACCAACCTAGATAGCATATTCAAAAGCAGAGACATTACTTTGCCAACAAAGGTCCATCTAGTCAAGGCTATGGTTTTTCCAGTGGTCATGTCTGGATGTGAGAGTTGGACTGTGAAGAAAGCTGAGCAACAAAGAATGGATGCTTTTGAACTGTGGTGTTAGAGAAGACTCTTGAGAGTCCCTTGGACTGCAAGGAGATCCAGCCAGTCCATTCTAAAGGAGATCAGCCCTGGGATTTCTTTGGAAGGAATGATGCTAAAGCTGAAACTCCAGTACTCTGGCCACCTCACGGGAAGAGTTGACTCACTGGAAAAGACTCTGATGCTGGGAGGGATTGGGGGCAGGAGGAGAAGGGGACAACAGAGGATGGGATGGCTGGATGGCATCACTGACTCGATGGACCTGAGTCTGAGTGAACTCTGGGAGTTGGTGATGGACAGGGAGGCCTGGCGTGCTGCAATTCATGGGGTCGCAAAGAGTCGGACACGACTGAGCGACTGAACTGAACTGAACTGTAGTTCACCAGGTTCCTCAGCTCATGAGCTTTCCCAGGCAAGAATACTTAAGTGAGTTGCCATTCCCTTCTCCAGGGGATTTTCCCAACCCAAGGATTGAACCCTGCTTGGCAGAATTCTTTACCATCAAGTCACCACCAAATACAATTTTATTAAAATTTTCCCTATAAAATTGGATAAGGAATCAGAAAGAAAATCTGATTCAAAGAGGGAACTGAAGTTAGCAAATTCTTAATCATAATCTCTAAAGGAAAGATTTTTTTTTTTTTACCCAAATTAAGTCAGACCCACTTGGTCCCTTATTTGGGCAGATGCAGGGGGAGTAGCTTGGAAGCGCCCATAACCCTGGCAGATCCACCAGGAGCACACAAACCTCTGGCTGCTCAGAAGTCAGTGCACAGTGAGACTACTGTCACTGTGCAGGAAGAAAAGGTAAAAGTAGAAATGGAGGAGAAAAGGCAGGAGGGAGTGTGGGAAAAGGAGATGAGAGAGAAGCAGCACACTTGGGAGATCGCCCAAACCCATGGACTTCATCCCTCCTTTGCAGGCTCTTGGACCATGTCGAGCTCTTCATCCCAGAGTCAAGCCACAAACCACAAACAAGTACCAAAGGATCCATGGTCCGAGTTGTCTTCTTAAGCACAGACTGGTTCCATTTTTGTCTTCTTTTCAAGGTAGGATTCTTAACCAGTGCTCCGTAGGTTGAGTCTCAGTAAATATCTGAGGTTAATGGGACTGTGCCATCGTCAGATGCTCAACGTTTGGTCCATCTAATCAAAGCTACAGTTTTTCCAGTAGTCACGTATGAATGTGAGAGTTGGACTATAAAGAAAGCTGAGCACCAAAGAATTGATGCTTTTGACCTGTGGTGTTGGAGAAGACTCTTGAGAGTACCTTGGACTGCAAGGAGATCCAACCAGTTCATCCTAAAGGAGATCAGTCCTGAATATTCCTTGGAAGGACTGATGCTGAAGCTGAAACTCCAATACTTTGGCCACCTGATGTGAAAAACTGACTCATTTGAAAAGATCCTGATGCTGGGAAAGATTGAAGGTGGGAGGAGAAGGGGATGACAGAGGATGAGATGGTTGGATGGCATCATCGACTCAATGGACGTGAGTGTGAGTAAGCTCTGGGAGTTGGTGATGGACAGGAAAGCCTGGTGTGCTACAGTATATGGGGTTGCAAAGAGTCGAACACAACTGAGCAACTGATCTGAACTGAAGAGTCATGAAGCATTGTTGGACCAGGACTTGGTGGAAATAGAAGTGATGGCACTGGACGATGATTTCTTTGTGTTTTGGTTTCCTTCTTGTTACCAGCCTCAAGAGCTGTTTGCCTGATTCAGTGAGTGCTACAGAAGAGGAGAGAAGTTGGCAAGGCTGTAGTAATCTAGCCAGTGATGAGCCAGGGATACAAAACCCTACTTCTTAGAATCTAGCCTTGGACTGCTTTATAAAATTGAAGTTGGGCTAGGAGGAAGGAGCGGAGAAGGCAATGGCACCCCACTCCAGGACTCTTGCCTGGAAAATCCCATGGATGGAGGAGCCTGGTAGGCTGCAGTCCATGGGGTTGCGAAGAGTCAGACACAACTGAGCGACTTCACTTTCCCTTTTCATTTTCACGCATTGGAGAGGGAAATGGCAACCCACTCCAGTGTTCTTGCCTGGAGAATCCCAGGGATGGGGGAGGGGTCACACAGAGTCAAACACGACTGAAGCGACTTAGCAGCAGCAGCAGCAGCAGCAGCAGGAAGGAGAACAAGAGATTATCTGTGAGGCCAGCACAGGAAAAGAAAACAAGTATGTGGGGAGCTAGTCTCAGGAGTGAGGAGTGAGCAGGGCCCCCGAGGCTTAACCCACTGAGAAGCTCCAGTGCCCACAAGTCCCACTTCCACAAATCCCTGCCCCTTGTGACTTCACAAGCCACACCTCCCTCCTCTTCTTAAAACCCAGTCCCCAGTCCGGTAAGCTCAAAAGCCCTGTTGAGGGACTACGGGGAGCTTCAGTCTTCCCACTTCCCCTCAGGTGAATTAAGAAAAACTTCTCACTCCCCACTAAAAGGGGCAAAGAGGGGTACTGGAGTTCCAACTCTGAATACTTACCCTCCTCCTCCAAGAAACATTATTCCTTATGATGATTTGGTTCCATGCATGAGTACATGCTAAAGTTGCTTCAGTTGTGTCAGACTCTGTGCAACCCTATGGATTGCATTCTGCCAGGCTCTTGGTCCACGGGATTCTCCAGGAAAGAATAGTGGAGTGAGTTGCCATGTCCTTCCCAGGGAACCTTGGCTGGTGGGTTCTTTACCACTAGCACCACCTGGGAAGCACATGTGGTAGGACCAATACGTAACAATTATATGTGAATTCTAAAATGGGTTACTTTCACAGGCCCATATCCGTTGGCTGGAAACCCTTTAATGAAAGATAACAATTTATACATGAAATATACTAGATGAATTTCAAGTACTAAGTAAGTGATATGTGAACTTTGGGGAGCAAAACTTGTTGTAAACAAAATTCATTTTTAAGATAAGCTATACCCAATCACAGAAAAATCACACAGCGTTCTAAAAAATATCATTTGCCTAGCAATAGAATTTCTGTTAGAGAAGTTTCTCTTCTAGCCAGTTCTTTTTGTGTGTTGCTGTTGTTGTTAATAAAAGTAGGCAAATAATCATGTAGAATAAAACCCAAGAACTGATTGAGACTAGGAACTTTCTTTCTTAAGGCTTTCATTTTTTAAACAATGAAATTAATCAAAGTTGTGCTCTGTAGGTGGCAGAGGGGACTTTGGGAGTATTTCAGTTAAACACCTGAAAATAAAAAGTGGCAAATTTTCCTTTCTATAAATGTCTGCATTTGTCAAAAGCCTGTTTGGTAATGAATCTAAATTACTGTTGAAAAGACAAAGGTAAAGTTGGTGGTATTACAAATTTCTGACATGATGTACTTCTTGTAGCCAAATATTTTATGAGACTTTATTTCAAACTGTGAAAATATTTCACTGTTATCCCACATACGAAGAAGGGTTTAGAGGTTTTTCAGCCCAAATAGTCTCTCAATTACAACTCTCAAAATCACCATTTAAAAAAGTGTTAAATAGGGGGAATAGTATATTGGCATTTGAGGAGCTTAAGTACAACAGAAATGTAGGTTTATGATCTAAAATTCTTTTTTGGCAATTTTGATTTCCCGCCCAAAAAACTCAAGTTCAGAAAAAGCACAGAATTCCATGATGTATCCATCGAACTCTGTCCATTCCAATTCGTAGTTTTCAACTTATAAAAAACAAAATCAATATCATATAAAGTGGATCTACCCACTTGGGAGAGCTGGGAAGATGATGTATTTTTTTCTTCAAGATTGGTAAAAATTATTCATGATATCTATGAAATCATCTTGTTTTGTTGCACAAAAACTCTTCCTGAAACCATTTTTTTTTTCCCTTGACCCAACAGCCCAATAGCACGTGTTGTTCAAAGGGTAGTCGGGAGGGTGGGCTCAGTGTCCCACACTGAGGCCAGAGGATAATACGCCTCCTGAAGGACTCAGACCCACTGCAGAGCTCATTTTAAAAAAATTAAAGCTAGAAAATGACCAAATAAAGAGAATAAAAAGCTATAATCCTAAAAGATCAGGAATAATTTTTTAAAAATCTGTTATTTTCTGAAGAAATGTCAACTCATATTAAACACATTATCACCATGTAGATTGCAGGTACACAGTGACGCCTAACAACTCCAAACAACAGTAACAAATTAGAAGAAATAAACATCACTTCAAATGATAAAAGTAAAAGAATAAAAGTAAAAGTTCCATATCACAATTATGTCATCATTCAAGGATTATATTTCCAGCCTGTCACAACCCTAATAGGTGGGCTTAATAGCACATTTGTAAGCATAAAACTGGAAATATAATAATGTAAAATAAGGTAATTGAACATGAAACTTTGAGGAGAAGGAGTTAAGATAAAGTATGAAAAAGTGATATTCTTTAAAATTCTAAGTAGTCATAAGAGGATTACAGAGCAGAAAATATATAAAACAAGGGTGATTATCAATTTAAGAAATTTTCATTCATTAATCTAAAGCCCATTTCTCTATAAAACTCCCAGGTTCGTTGTAATTTTTATTAGCACTTTACCTTTTCTCACAATACACATGACAGTTTTTAATCCCACATGTGGATCAGAGACCCTTCCTCTCATCAGACCCTTGGTTGGTATGCTGTCTTCCCGGGTGAACTATTTTGAAAACATTCTTTGCTTATGTCTTAAAATGTGTCTATTCTGTCTTTGCTGGCAGCTGGACAGCAGGGACCAGATATGACACCCCCTTACCTTTCCCAATACCCAAAGCAGACAATGGTGCTGTAGGGTGACTAAGGAAATACAATCACTTCGTTAGTATTATAGCCCTTCAAGAGCCTCAGCAATTTCCCACAAGCACCAGCTTAAAATTTAGCCTAATTCCAGAACAGAGTCATCACAGGCAATCATCCACCAGACGTTGATTTTGTGTGTTTACAGTGAAAGTGTTAGTCGATCAGTCATGTCCGACTTTTTGCAACCTCATGGACTGTAGTCCACCCAAGTTCCTCTGCCCATGGGATTCTCCAGGCAAACATACAGAAGTGGGTAGTCATTCCCTTCTCCAGATAATCTTCGCAACCCAGGGATTGAACCCGAGTCTCCCACATTGTAGGCAGATTCTTTACCATCTGAGCCACTAGGAAAGCCACAGTATCAGATTTACAAGCAAGTTAATTGTTCATATTAGTATCTAACCTCTTTTTTAGAATCTAGGTTTTCACATATATCATCCAGAAGACTGTTCTCCCTCAATGGCAAATGCATGCATTTAAGAATTAGCTAGAAGACAATATACGGAGAACAAGAATGTTCAGTTTTAGACTGAACAGTTTCTCCTCCTGGAGGTCTAGATGTTGATTTTTGCTCCCCTTTTCTTTCTCACCATCTTTGATACACTTTTTTTCCAATGCTTATTTGAAAATGTTAAATATTCATATAATTATTTTAAGGATATTAGGTGCATTAAGCAAAAATAAGGAATTCAATTATGTAAGATACATGTTTAGCTTGCTAGCTTGGCTGTCACCATTCTCTCTTTATACCTTCCCCCACAGATCTACCTGATTAAGAAATGACTTAGTTTCTGTTCTCAAATCTGTGTGTGTGTGCTCAAATCTGCATGTGTGTTTGACACATACACTGTATAAGAAGGCATTTTGCTGTGTATCATCGGACCAAACTCTGGGTGGTAAATGTTTGTGTCATCCAACTGCTGCTTCTCCCAAGGCACCAGGTTTTACCACTTGTTAAAATGATACAGCAGAGAAATCAGGATATTTACATTCATTCCACATAAAATCCCCAAGCCCAATGCTCAATTTTGAATATACAGCTTAATTGTGTACCAAATATTATGGCACTGCATTTAAATCACTGACATATCATTACAACATTTCTTTAAGCAATGTTACATTGAATAAAACACCTCCAGTTAAGAACAATTGGGTATGTTCCTGTTTATTCCTGTAATATCCCAATGAATGGGATAAAAAACTAGGTAGCTAAATGTCATATTTAGGGTAATACACCCCTCAGTAACACAGATAATTATAATTCTGAACCACTTGAGGCTAGTTTATATTTTAGTTATTATTCATTAAATGAATAAATGTTTTTACCACATCTGAAATATACCAAAAAAAAAAAAAAAAAGGATTTTCTTGAAAATTAAGCAGAAAAAGTTTGAATTGTGTTGGTGGGGGCCAGTAGTAAGAGGCAAATACATGCTGAGTAACCAATTCATCACATATAACATTTCCCTCTTTGCTATAACACTATGAGATCTTTTTTTCTGGTGCCATAGTCTTTAATAAAGACTGTAAAAAAAAAAGGTACTTTGATTTCATAAATTAAGCATGGACCAATTGATATGTAGTTCACCTTAGTGATCTTCATAAAATGAAAGTTTTCATTACAGGAACAAGATAAATTAAAATTCAAATCAAACTATATTGAGATTTCATTAGAAAATTAGGCTGGGTTATTATATTTGTAGATTTTGGTCTATAATTTTTTTCTGGTCTAAGAAAATTTTGCATGTACTTATTCAGAATATAATAGTAACAAGCATTTACTTAGCACCTAGTGTTCTGCAACTCAAATAAGAAATATGGACAGCTGATAGCCTTTGAAAAGAGATTCAACGTAGGATAAGGAGACCATACTAGGGGAAAATAAACTTTAGGGAACTGAGAATCCAATAAAAAACAAACTAGATAAGAAATCCCTCATCTTTAAAAAAAATGAATGATATTTAGATGTCCATATCATTTTAACTTCCATTCTAGATCTTCCTCACATAATTTTTATTGGTTAAGAAGATATAGGGGAAAAAAGGAATTTTCATTTCTAGCAAATCCTTCTTTAGTAAAAAGAAAGGGGAAAAGGTCCTGCTGTCTAGCATAAAGACCTAGAACTTAAAATTTCAGTCTTCATTAAGAAAGCTGGGGTAATTAATAGTTCCAAGAAACTACTAAGCAAAGCACAAAGACTCATCAATGTATCAAAAAGCTTAAAACTTTTTGTCATGAACGTGTATTACATGGGAATTGCCATATTTTAATTTAAATCTGAAGCCAAGATCACCATATATGTAAAGTATATCTGGTTATACTGATACTAAATAATTGATTACTTTCCTCCTTTTCTTTACTTATCTTTTCCCTGTTCCATTCTAATAGTGTAAGATTTGGCTCCCAACATATAAAAAATAATAGATATTATGGAAATTTAAAAGAAATGGCTATCCAATGGGAAGGAGCCTATAATATTTCATTATAATGCATCTTCACTTTAGCATTTCCATGACCCCGAGTCTTCCAACACTACTTCCAGATAGCCACAATATCTCGGCCACTTATGAAAAGAAAGTGTATTCTTCATATAAAATATTGTATTAATGTATTGATGCATTTAAACAAACTTTATTCATTTCCCAAATACGGTTACTTCTCAGGACACAAAGCACCCCAAGTCTTAACATCATGCCACTGTACCTCCAATCCACCTTAATATACTCAGCAGTTCCATGTATCAAATCATCATCCCTAATTCCTAAAGAAACAGATTGATACAATATTCATGTGGTTATAACTAAGGAAAAATCAAGGAATTCAACAAAGCATTAATGCACCCACAAATTCAATTCAGAAAAAGCTTTTTTCCTAGTAGTTTCATTAATAGAATACCAAATTTTATCGCTCAATATTTTTCAGATTTTTAGGCTAGGTTCAGGTATCTTCTCTGGCATACACTTACACAAAAATAGTTTTAAAACAAACATTTGTTTTAGAAACAAACATTTTTCTAGTGTAGGTCATCTCTTACACAAAGCAATCTATGAATAAAGATCCCAAATGAGTCAAGTTGCTTGTAGATGGTACAAAATATCAACTAACCATTAAAGAACGTTTTGTGCTTCCCTTTCTCCAAAAGAACTAGAATAAGTGTTTCAATTCCCATAAACATTTGTATATACATATTGCTAGTAATACACATCATGGTATTTTTGAAACAAACAGAATTCAAGGGTTTCCTTTACGATAAGTGAAAATGTCTACATACAAAATTTTAATTAAAATATATCAAATTGTCAGAATGTTTCCTGTGTATCTGAAAACTAGATACCAAATTTAATTTTCAATAATATACAATGTCTCAATAATTTAGAAAATCCTTCAAAACAATACATGCTTATACTTATGAAGCTACATCAGCCTATATCTTAGAATGGATGTGTCAAGTGATAGAGAGACTCCTGCTGTGATAAGACCATCCTTACAGAGAAATACAAAAAACTCAACAAGCGTGTAAAATCAGGTTACTTGCAATCTCTGTTACTCTGCACTAAGGTATTATAAAAATTTTGGAGTCCTTCATTTCCACCCCATGTCTAGTCCTTCCATAATATCCTCTATTTTACTTTATGTTTATCGCATCTGCGTTACTTTTCTTTTTCTGTCAAAGCATAACACACACAAATATGGTCACAGGCTGTAATACAGCTCCATAATTTTTTGGTTACTAATTGTTAATAGAAATGTAGGAGTAACTAATACGTTTCTATAGAGAAACATTACTAAATAAATTTTTCAAAACAGACTGATTGGATGATTAACATAAGAAAAATTATTTGACACATGATAACTTTTTAAATAAAGCATGGTAACAAAACTGATTTTCAAGTGCCATTTTCATTGGTGTATCTATTCCTTTTGAGGAAAAGAAATCCCACCCATTTATTCTTTCTCGATTCAAAACAATCACATCCATTTCTTGATGACAAGTCTAAGTCAAATATCACTTGGTAAACGACCACACCATTCTTCAGTTTTCGATACCGCTTCCAAACAGAAGTTTCAAAACAACTCTGTCTAGCAAACACATCATTGTACTTTAAACGGTGATGCTACCTATCGCGTATTTCAGGAGGATCAGAACACAAACACACAGAGGCAAGGATCATCACTGTAGACCACAGATACTACAGCAGTTTATTAACTCTTTAGGGAGAATAGGTAACACTTGGTTTTCAACTAACTACAGATCAAATCAGGTCTCTATTTTTTAAAAATGATTTACAATACCATGATACAAGAGAGAGATTAGATAAGGGAGAAAAAAACGGCTATGTGTACTGAATTATGCTTACCTAAAATCTGCATCTAGTCGCTTTACATTTTAGGAGATGCCTCTTCTTGAGATAATCAAGATTCTTTACAACAGGGAATTTAGATTTAATTATCAAACTTTAATACCATGTTATATAGGTCAAGTGAGTATGTCTGTCTTTCTCCGGAAACAAAGAGATTCAGAGTAATAGGATTTCAGATTTCAGAGTAGAAACAGCAAGATATGTTTTGAGACTGTCATTTACTGTAACACAAATCAATATTAAATGCTTTATGCAGGAAGCACACTTTCAGAAAATGGGCCCTAAAGCTTTCTGGGATCTGACCCTAATTACTAGAGCAGGCTCTTGCCGTTTGTCTCTCTCTTCAATTATTTACGGGGCAAAAAGAGCCAAATGGCATTGCATTAGCTATATTAAATGCTATGTACTTGGTTTCTAACTTACTAATGGTACATAAAAATTACTAAGGTGAATGTGCCTGTAGAAACATGGTCTTTTTTTCTTCACCTGAGTGTATGTTATTTATTATTCATAAAGTTAAGTGTTGAACAGGCTGTCCTTTAGGTACCCAATGCTGCATAATTTAAACAAATGCATTAAACATATATGATATCTAAAAGGTAGTGCATTGATTACACCTCAAAATTTCTCCGAACAACTTATATTTACAATGTAGTTCACCAAAATACGGGTACCGCCCTCCAATCCCTGAAAACAAATACAGAGGCCACCACACAAAAATGAGTAATGGGTATCCTTACTGCTACCATCTTGCTGCTTTCTGGTGATTACTGGGTAGGGGGTGAAAATGAGGTCCTTCAGGGCTAAGAAATTTCAGGTCTCTATGCGGAAGAGTGTCATTTCACCTACAGGGACACATGCAGAACGATGATGTAGGTACATAACATGGACCAAACACACTGTAAGAAAAAAGGCTTATCGAAGTTGAATCAGAGATTCTCTGCACCAGGCCTGAAATGCCCTCTGCCAGCAAGCAGGGCATGATAACAACCTTCCAGAAAAAGTTCAGAGGCTGTATCCACACTTGATTCTTTTGTAATCTGGAAGGGCACCAGAAGCCCAGATAGGAGATGCTAACAGCTGACAAAATCTTTTGCATTCAACTTTCGCCCTCCCAAACTGGAAAAAAAGCTTCCAAAGCAGCGAAACCCTCACTTTTCATGGACCCAATAATTTTTTTAAATGAGTTCAGAAGGCATCAAATTATTATAGTAAAAATAAGATAGGCCCACTAACAACGTACCCAGGGTCCCTAGAAAGCCAGGCGCAATTTGTATGACTACATGTCATCTGCTGTTTTACTTAAGCGTGTACCAAGGCCACTTCTGAGAAAGCACCACTGAAAATCGATCTGTAGGTAAACATATAAGGTAGCATTTTTCAAAACTAAATACGAAGTCACTTCTTTCTCTGCATCGAAATCTGCCCATTGTCCCTCTTTTGCAGAAGCTACAGGGAAGATTAAAAGGGACATCAATGAACGCTGAGTGAACTTTGGCCACTTTCCTACCCAAAACACCAGCGTAAAAGTAGAAATCAGTAACCAGGTGAAGTGCCACAGCGCACAAAGATCAAGGCGAGGGGCGGGCGCGCAGGGCCGGAGGCGGGGAGGGAAAAGTCCCGTCCCCCCCTGGAGCCCCAGTCATCGCGCGCGCGGGAGACTGAGGGGCGTCCCCGGGGGGCGGGAGGTTCGGCGCCACTCCGAGGGAAGCCGAGAGTTGCCGCTCGCCGGGCGAGGCCCAGGAGAAGGGGTCGAAGATCTGCGCCGCCGGCGGGACCCGCGGCCGTGCAGCCAACGCTCGGCGAGGGGCGCCGCTCGGCCCGCGACCCTCCCCGCCTCCCGGGCCAGGAAGGGGCCGGCGGCTCTTTCCTGTCTAGTCTTTCCCCCCGAGGCTTTCTGTAACCCGACCCCCGCACTCAGTTCCGCGGGCAGCAGCCGCCCAGCGCGCCGCCCGGCTGCGCCCAGGCCAGCGCTATAGTTAGCAACCTTCCATCAACTCCACCGGGGGCGGCGGGTGCTCGGCGCTCGCCCCTCCCGGACCCGAGCAGCGTGCGCCCCGGGCGCCCCCCATCCCCGGCGCCCCTTTACCTTCGCTTGAAGATACTGGGGGTAGTAGTAGGTGGCGTACTGAGGGTACATCTGCTGTTTCCACACTTTGCCCATGAAGCTGGAAGGGAGCCTGCCGTGCAGGGTCGCGGGCACTTTGGGGTTTCCAAGTCTCGGTCTCTCCTGCCTCTCCCTTTCCGGCGGCGGCGGCGGCGGCGGCGGCGGCCGCTGCTCCACCTCCCAGCCCGGACCAGACGTCCTCCTCCTCCTTCTTCTCCTCCTCCTCCTTCTTCTCCTCCCAGACAGAGAGAAAGACACTGCAGAGCGCAGAGGGCACCCCGGACAGGGCGCTCCCAAGGAGTTGCCTCCCGGAGCCCGACTGCTCCGGGGCTGCCAAGGGCTGGCGCGCTGGCCGCGCTCCGCTCCGGCGAGCAGGCTGAGCGGGGCCGGGAGGTGATCAATACAAGTGGAAAGTGCTGCGGCGGCGGCGGCAGCAGCGGCGGCAGCGCTCGGTGCCAGGCGGCATCTGGGGTGGGTGCGCCCGATTGGGAGAGGGGAGAGGGGCTGGCGTGCCGAGGCCGTGGGGGAAGGGCGGCGGGGGCGGGGCTTGGGCGCCGCGGATCCGGGACCCGCTGGAGGTGAGGGCTGAGTTTTAACCACTCCTCACCTCCCGGGCTCCGCGTAGGACGGACCGAAACCTTGGGAGCCCGGATCGCTTTGTGTTGGGGGTGGAGTGTGGGGGTAGACTGCAGGGACCCAGCTTAAGAACTGCGGAGTGGACACCTTGTTTGGTTTCATGAGTTTTATCTCCTTTAGGAGGAGGGGAGGAAAGGGGAGAAAGAGGAAGAAATCTCATTAATCTCTCACTTACTCCCACCCAGTGATTTTTTTTTTTCCCCCACAAGAGAAGAAAAATGATTTAGTGCCCAACCACAAAGCTGCAGTGGGGACACCAGGGTTCGGTTCCCCCCATCCCCCCTCCCCAGGCCTAATTTTCTAGTTGACCTTGGGAGGGTTAGTGTCCTTCGATTTGGTTTTCCCAGATGTGAGAGGTGAAACCCTGCCCTCTGCACTGGAGGAGGCAAAACGCGCGGGGGCGGGGGGAGGGGGGGTTCGCGTGCGCGCGTACACACACACACGCACACACACACACACTCATACCAAATATACGGATCCTTCTAAGGGGGAGATGTCGCAAAGAGGCAGAATGTTATCATTAGAGGACACAATATAGACATCAGCTTTTCTCTGCCTGTTTCTAATGCTGCCAGACAGTCTGTCAACTCCCACTCAGGAGCAAGGAAACTCCCTGAGTTTGGAATATTTTAAGGCCATTTTGAAAGTCACGCTGGCATATTGTTGCAGTGTGCTTCGGTGACATATTAAAATCAATCTCTCCTTTTCTGCCTCTCTCCATCTCCTGATTGTCACAGCTCCAGACAGCCCCAGACAGCCGTGGTTCAGTTCACTACTTAACTGGATATAATTTAATGGAGTTAATTGGTCCCTGAAGCTGCCTGTAGAAGACTTTTTACATTCTAGCTCAACAAGAGATAATACCAAAATGTACAAATAGGATAAGTAAGAAAGCACCTTCAAGTTGAAGTTGTTGCACATCTAATAAAGGGTAGTGAAAAATTAATATGTTAGTAAATAGACCTTGATTACTGTTTTGTCATTTTGGATTTCCAAGAGTCTGTTTTCATAATAGCCCAAAGGTAAATCAAGCTGAAATGAAATGCTTGATTTTGTCAAACAATTACATTTTTGTCTGATTACATTTCAAACGGTTTAGTAAGATACTTTAAAACAATGCAAAGGTGAAGTAAAGCCTTTATTATCTTTATATGATTTAGACAAATTTCTAGGTTAAACATTTTGAGAAAAACAATATAAGTTCATATGAGAATATTTTGGATATGCCAGGAGGCAATCACGCTCTCATTAAAAAATAATAACAGTTAACCCATGTGAAACCCTATAGGGAAACTAGCATTTACTGAGCTTCTGCTATATGGTGGATCCTGTTGAGGTTAATAACAGTCTGAAGAGTGGGGTAGTTCATTGTCTAGCTAGGGGTTAAAAATAGTTCTTTATACTGTTTCAATGTGGGACCTTTTAATGTATTTGATAAGGGAATGGCCATGAACTAACCAGCATTAAGAGCCTAGCAGGACTAGGAATGCTTTAGCAGAGTGACTGAAGGAAGAGGACAGATTAAGAACAATTTCAGGGGTTCTAGGCATCAGTTGATAAAAGAAATGACCAAACTTAGACTGCTCTAGTTTCTTCTGGATGATGAAAATTCAGTCTGTTTTACAGAGCCCAGCAGTACACCCACAATTATGTAGACACTTGATTTATGACTGCGTTAGTATTGCAGAGCAGTGGAGAAAGAATGAGCTTTTCAATAAATGGTTTTGGGTCAATTGGCTGTCCATATGGAAAAATGAAATTGGAGTCCTGTTTCACAAAAGGAGAAGAAAGAAGTTTAAGTGAATTAAAGGCCTAGATGTAAAAAAATAAAACTGTAAAGCTGTTAGAAGACAATATAGAAAATATCTTTATCACAATGAAGTAGGGAATATTTCTTTAATAAAGTAACCAAGACTGAAAAATTGATCAGTTTGACTATATTGATTAAAATTCAAAAATTGATTAAATTTGATTCATCAAAGGATTCTATAAAGAAAGCAAAAATGCAAGCCACATAATAGTTATTTGCAATCCATATGAACTATAAAAGGCTAACAGGATATATAAAGAACTTTCTGAAATCAGTTTAAAAAAGAGAAATGTTAAAATGTGAGCAAAAGAATGAATGTGTCTATTTCATAGAAGAGGAAGCACAAATGTCACTATAACACTTGAAGAGACAGTCATGCATGTATGCGTGCTAAGTCACTTCAACCATGTCTGACTGTTTAAGACCCTATGGACGATAGCCCGCCAGGCTTCTCTGTCCATGGGATTCTCCAGGCAAGAATAGTGGAATGAGTTGCTTATGTCCTCCAGGGTATCGTCCCAACCCAGGGATAGAAACCATGTCTCCTGCGGCTCCTGCACTGTAGGTGGATTCTTTATCCCTGAGCCACGGGGTAAGCCAAGTAATAAAGGAAAATGCAAATTTAGATAACAAGATACCATTTCACAATCACCAGATTGGCAAAAATTAAGAATTCTGAAAATATTAAGAGTAGGTAAAGATGTGTAAAAGGGGAATATCTCAAGAACACTGCTTACTGGAAGAAATGTAAACTGGTACATCTGCTGCTTTAGAAAACATTTTGACATTTCCCAATTTATTTGCATATATCTGATGACACAGTAATTTGGTTTGTGAGTGTCCATCTCTTTGTCTATCTGTGTACCAAGAGAAATGTACAGGAATGTTCATCATATACTAAAAATAAGTCAAATGTCTACCACCTGTAGAATGGATAAAAAAGGCTGTGGTACATGCCTACAATGGAACACTTTGCAGTAGTGAAAATGAATAAACAGTTAAAAACAGCAACACAGATCATTTCAAAATGATGCAAGAGGTTAGTCAACATAAAGCATGATTCCATTTGTATGAAGTTGAAAAACAGAAAAAATAAATGAATAGTATGTTGTGTAAGAGTAAGTACAAAAGTAGTGTTTTTAAAACTATAAAGACAAACATGGGGATTATAATATAAAATTCATAACAATGGTTTTCTCTGTGTGATGTTCAGGGATGGACAGAAGGGGACTTGCAGAAATGGCAATCGTTCGTGTTTGCACTGTGTTGTGGACATACAACAATATATTTCAATACTTTTCTTTAAGTGATTCCTAGACACTTTTGTATGTATACTGTATTTCATACTAAATCATTTTAAAAACAAAATTCAACATTTAATGTTGTTTATGATCTTTTCCAAACATATACAGAAAGAATAGACCAATGATCCCTTTGTTCCTAACAGCCTGCTCCAACATTTATCAACATTTTGTCATTCTTGTTTCTCTCTCTCTGCCTCCCTCAAACCCTCTCTCTCACACACATACCCACAGCCATTTTAATTTTTCTGCATTGTTTCTGCAAATCCCAAACATTTTATCACTTCACCTGCAACACTTTTGGTACCTACCTCTAACAAATAAGAACTTTTAAGAACACAGTATCAGATCCTCTCTAACAAAGGTGACAACAGACACTTTGTTAAGATTGTCTACTACTCAGTTCCTGCTCATTTTTCTCCAGTTATCTAAAAAAAAAATCACTTCTTGTAGTTCATTTGCTTGTCCTTGTTCAGTCTCTAAGTTGTGTCCTTGGAAACCTCATAAACAGTTTTAAAAAGTTCATTGGCTTAAATCAGAATGAAACAATGCTTGTACATTACATTTGGTTGATATGTCTCTTTACTATATAAAAGTTCACCCCTACTCACTTTTTAAATTAATGTTTATTTGTTAAAGAAATTGAGTCATTTGTCCTATAGAATTTCCTACATGGCTTATTGCAACCTCATGGTGTCTTTTATGGAGAAGGCAATGGCACCGCATTCCAGTACTCTAGCCTGGAAAATCCCATGAACGGAGGAGCCTGGTTGGCTGCAGTCCATGGGGTCACAAGAGTCGGATATGACTGAGTGACTTCACTTTCGCTTTTCACTTTCATGCATTGGAGAAGGAAATGGCAACCCACTCCAGTGTTCTTACCTGGAGAATCCCAGGGACAGGGGAGCCTGGTGGGCTGCCGTCTATGGGGTCGCACAGAGTTGGACACGACTGAAGCGACTTAGCAGTAGCAGGTGTCATTTAAGTTTACAGAGGTTTAATTACATGCAGGTTCACTTTTTTGGGTGGCAAAGAGCAGTTCATAGGTGGTGCTAAATACACATAGGTAATGTGATGTATATCACACCAACAGAGACATATAATGTCTGGCTGTCTCACTTTTAGTGATATTAAGATCAATCAGAAGTTCAGGTATTATCAGTTTTATTTTTCGATTAAAAAGTTCCACGGTTTTAGTAGTCATTCATGGGCGTTACCTCAATCCATTATTTCACTAGGAGTTATAGAACTGTGGGTTTTATAGTTTTTCCATTCCTTCTGTACTTATTAGTTGGAAATTGTCTATGGAGGAGAATTTTCTCTCTTCGATTCTTTGGTTAACTTGAAATACAGTTAGCACAGGAAGAGCAGGATAAATTTCCCTTTATTCACCAAGTTTCAGAATAATAAGTTGATGCTGTAAGAAACTCCAAAGCTTGCCAGTTTTAAGTAACAACATTCTGAACTTATGGATTTTTATGTTTGATTTGTTTCAATCCATCACAATCATTACTCTTGTTATGCTCAAAGTGTTCCATTTTTCAGCCAATGGAAAACCGTGGCTTGCTTTTTTTTTTTTACCAGATCGCAATAGCCTTTGACATGGGTTCAGAGAACGAGATGGTTGCATGGCATCATCGACTCAATGCACATGCAAACTCTGGGAGACAGTGAACAACAAGAAAGCCTGGCATGCTACAATCCATGGAGTCACAAAGAATCAGACACAACTGAATGAGTGAATGACAACAAACAGTCTTTGATAGATTTTTTTGCTTTCTAGCATATGATTGTCCTAGGTTCCTGTACAGCTCTTGCCTAAACCTGGATCAGCTAGTTCTCTTAAAAAAAAAAAAAGAGCCCACATCAGCTTGCTCTTAATAATTTTTTATTATGAAAAAATTTTTGAATGTGTTTTATCCTTATTACATTTGGGGGGCAGGAGCTCATGAGCTATTCTTTATGAAATTTGTGCCAAGATGATTCTTAGGAGAGCATAAGCTATTGAGTGATTTTCCTCAAGAGAAGTTATATATTTATACCTTCACCAACATTTAAGAAGCGTCCTTTATGAGCAGGACATGGGATACGGTATTCACCTGCATGGAGTGTACAGCCCAGTGAGACAGACAGAGATAAAACAAAAATAAATCGTGATAAAGTCTATGAAGAAACCAACAAGCTAATGGGAGCAGAGTAACTTTGTGGGAGTCGGGTTAGGAATTTCAAGTAGTCAGGGAGAACCACTTAGAGGAGACATGATGAATGAGACTGGGCCAGCCATAAGAAACTTGTAGGAGGTGAAAGGTGTGGGTGATGTCCTTGTAGAAACAACCCCAGTTTAAAGATTTTGAGGCATGCATTGTCCCATCCAAGCTCTCCAATCTGGTTTCACTTATAACCAAAGGTAAACTTTTTCTTTTTTAAACAGTTAATCAGAAGTGAACCAAACAAATGAGCACTGATGAATGCCTTTGTTCTAATGCTGTCTGTCAGAGAGTATTGAAATAATTGTTGGATAAAATTGGAAATTTTGTTACAAAAAGTCCCTGTGCTAGAGCATCAGTAAATTGGAAATGGGTTTTAGATTCGTTAGGACTTCACGTAGAGCTTGGAGAATTTGCTTCCACACTAGGTGACTAGGTGATGTCTGTAACACATTTACTGAACACTTAAGACAGAAAGGTTATATAGCTTTTGCAAGGTGAAAGTGTAACTGACATACATGTTAGAGTTCTTAGAGGGTAAAACAAACAGGAGAGTAGATAAAAGGGAACCAGTGGTAATAATGTACAATGGAGTTTTGTCTTGAATAGGGAATTGTTTTACAGTCTTCAGGGAAGGTATGTTTAAATCATTGTCTAGCCTGATGTTCCTCAGGTGTTTATCCAAGACCTTATTTTGTGGAGTCCTGTCTTAAGAAACTAAAGTTTTGCTACTTTTAAAAGTGGGAATATACGTTAACATTTCTTCCATCAAAGTTAAACACAAATTTAGAAATTCACAGAATGCATCCTTTATACTCCACCAGAGTTTGAGAAGCATTGCTTAGTTCACAGTTTTCTTTTTTAAATCGCAGCTCAAAATTCCCTCCCTGACTAGACCTTCCCATTTTCCCAGATTCATTTTCCTCTACCACATTGCCTTGTGGCTTGTAGTTCTTTCCTCGCCTCCATGCCTGCGCCTTCTAAACTCACCAAATTGTTGTACATCTCCAACCAACTTTTTCTGATCCACCTGCCTGGAGGGTCTTTCACCTTTCTTCATGTGGTCTCCTCTTACCCTTTGTTTAAGACAGCTCCATCATGACTTCCTTCAACCACCGGGTTGGACTGAATGCCTTTCCCATGGTACCTAGTCTGAACCTCTCTCTGAACAGCAATTATCCAATTAACATGCACATTCATTGGAGGCAATTTCCAGAACTTGTGATAAGAAAAGTTCTTCAAATACTCAAAGGTCCCTTCCAATTTAGAAATGCAGTGATTTCGTGATTTGCAAGAGTGGCTGTGTACACAGTCACTTCCTGATATGTTACAACCCACACATCCCTTCCTTGCCCCAGTGTATTTTAGACCAATAAAAGGAACACAAATATTTCCAACAGTAGGAGCAAAACTTCAGGAAGACCTTCCTTCAAGAGTTGAAATAGACAATTAATTTATATATGAATTTAAAATAATTTGATAAATTTATTAATAAGGGCTAAAACTGGGCACAACTGAGGGACTCAGCTATAGTAAATATTGAATAATGTTGATGATGGCAAACTACTAATTTTAAATTTAGCAATAATACATGTAATTGGATGCTGCTATCCAAGAATGTGGTAGAACTAAGGACTTAGTGGATCATCAGGGACATACACTCCCCCAATCAGCCCTGCTGAGTGCTCTATAAACAAGTGTTCTCCTCTTTATTACCATAAGCCAGATAATCATCTCCACAAAAAGGTGAATGAAATAATTTATAGTGAATTAATTCATTAAGTAAGTAGTTAGTGAGCACCATTAGTATGCAATGGTTGGCCTCTAGAGGCAAGTCGAGACTTAGACCCCGTCCTCAAAGATCAAGATTTCATAATTTGCATTCCCTAGCTGATTCTGTGAATGTGTTTGTAAACAGGTTGCTGATAAGTATTAATATAGCCTTTGGTGATATTAAAGTCCCAAATAAGTAGACATTTTCAAAAGTTCAGGGAGTAAGCCAGCTGAATGGGAAGGGGAAATTTTTAAATTCACCTTATGGTCTGTTTTCTTTCTGAGTAAGCTAGCCGTCCTCAAGCTGCTATTGGTTAGAAATTTGGATTGTTGTGGAGGCCAATATTTCCTAAAGATAGATTTTTATATTTATGCCTTGCTTTCCAAATTTTTTAAATGATTTAGATAAAAGTCATTTAGTGACATGATTTTTTAAAAATGTTTTACAAGGACCAACAAAATCATGTTATTAAGCATGTGTCAACTGAGGGTTATTTTTTTCAACTGTAATTTCACTTTTTAAAATAGCCTGACCATTGCAGCCATATGTTTAGATGCCTATGTGAGGTAGGCTGTGGTTTCATGATTTCATCATCAGAAGAGGTCAAGAAAGAGTGGCTGTGCTCCTAATATTTTAAGGCTCTCTTTTAACCAGAGGATATTTCAAGTGTTTTAATAGGAGAACTTCTGAGGAGGTATCAGAAAAGAGTGAGAAGAAAATTTTTGCCTTTCCCTAATTCTTTCTTCCTTTCTCCCTCCCTCCCTCCCTCTCTCCTCTTTCTCTTTCTCCACTGTTTAGTAGTTTCAGATCTTCTGTCTTTGAGATTTTTTTTTTAAGCATTTTAAAATGAGATGGTATGATGTACTAAAAGTTGAGATGCAACCAGTGTATATATGTATTATATATGTATACACACATGTATACTTTTCAATTCAGTTCTGAAAATATATAGCATGTATTTCAATATTACATGGAAGTATTTGATAAAAATAGACGCCTAAGACTATAAAATCTATCAATATTTATCTCCAGAGTATGGGCTCTCTGAGTATAGCTGATCAGTGAGACAAGGTGGAAGGCACTGCCGCTGCTGTTTACTTGAAGGCGCTATGGAATTAGAAAACGGGAAGAAAGAACACATAGTGGAAGCATCATTAGCTTCTTTGTGTGTTAGTAGCTCAGTTCAGTTCAGTTCAGTTCAGTCGCTCAGTCGTGTCTGACTCTTTGAGACCCCATGAATTGCAGCACGCCAGCCCTCCCTGTCCATCACCAACTCCCGGAGTTCACTCAGACTCACCACGTCCATCAAGTCAGTGATGCCATCCAGCCGTCTCATCCTCTGTCAGCCCCTTCTCCTCCTGCCCCCAATCCCTCCCAGCATCAGAGTCTTTTCCAATGAGTCAACTCTTCCCATGAGGTGGCCAAAGTACTGGAGCTTCAGCTTCAGCATCATTCCTTCCAAAGAACACTCAGGACTGATCTCCTTCAGAATGGACTGGTTGGATCTCCTTGCAGTCCAAGGGACTCTCAAGAGTCTTCTCCAACACCACAGTTCAAAAGCATCAATTCTTCAGCGCTCAGCCTTATTCACAGTCCAACTCTCACATCCATACATGACTGCTGGAAAAACCATAGCCGTGACTAGATGGACCTTTGTTGACAAAGTAATGTCTCTGCTTTTGAATATGCTGTCTAGTTTGGTCATAACTTTTCTTCCAAGGAGTAAGCGTCTTTTAATTTCATGGCTGCAATCACCATCTGCAGTGATTTTGGGGCCCAAAAAACTAAAGTCTGACACTGTTTCCACTGTTTCCCCATCTATTTCCCATGAAGTAATGGGACCGGATGCCATGATCTTCGTTTTCTGAATGTTGAGCTTTAAGCCAACTTTTTCACTCTCCTCTTTTACTTTCATGAAGAGGCTCTTTAGTTCCTCTTCACTTTCTGCCATAAGGGTGGTGTCATCTGCACATCTGAGGTTATTGATATTTCTCCCGGCAATCTTGATTCCAGCTTGTGTTTCTTCCAGTCCAGCGTTTCTCATGATGTAGTCTGCATATAAGTTAAATAAGGAGGGTGACAATATACAGCCTTGACGTAGTCCTTTTCCTATTTGGAACCAGTCTGTTGTTCCATGTTCAGTTCTAACTGTTGCTTCCTGGCCTGCTTAGTCGTGTCCAACTCTTTGTGACCCCATGGACTGTAGCTGGCCATGGAATTCTGTCCATGGAATTCTCCAGGCAGAAATTCTGGAGTGGGTAACCATTTATTTTTCCGGGAGATCTCCCTGACCCAGGGATCAAACCTGGGTCTCCCACATTGCAGGCAGGTTCTTCACCATCTGAGCCACTAAGAAAGCCCTTAACTTCTTTAACACTTGTAAATTTTCCAAATCTAAGCTACAGTTGAATTCTCAGAAATACTTTGCTTTCTTTCTAAAGACTTGTTATCTCGATTTTATCACCATCATTGCTGTCACACTTATTTTGGAATTATTTTAACATTATATTTACTTTTAGATTTACTTTTGGCTGCACCATGTGGCTTGTGAGATCTTAGTACCCCAACCAGAGATTGAACTTGGGCCTTTGGCAGTAAAAGTGCAGAGTCCTAACCACTGGACCTGCATGGACTTCACCATAATTACTTTTTAATTTACAAAACCCCCACACATTAGTTACCTCATTTGATCCTCACTGAAATCCTTCCAGGTAGACCTTGTTATTAAAGAGCACAGTCTTCAGAGTCAGACTGCCCAGGTTTAGAGCTGACTGTTCCCCTCCCTGGCTTGTGAAAGGAGGTTGTTGAGAGGACTCAGTTCAGTTCAGTTCAGTCGCTCAGTCGTGTCCGACTCTTTGCGACCCCATGGATCGCAGCACGTCAGGCCTCCCTGTCCACCACCAACTCCCGGAGTTCACTCAGACTCACGTCCATTGGGTCAGTGATGTCATCCAGCCATCTCATCCTCTGTTGTCCCCTTCTCCTCCTGCCCCCAATCCCTTCCAGCATCAGAGTCTTTTCCAATGAGTCAACTCTTTGCATGAGGTGGCCAAAGTACTGGAGTTTCAGCCTTAGCATCATTCCTTCCAAAGAACACCCAGGACTGATCTCCTTCAGAATGGACTGGTTGGATCTCCTTGCAGTCAAAGGGACTCTCAAGAGTCTTCTCCAACATCACAGTTCAAAAGCATCAATTCTTCGTTGCTCAGCCTTCTTCACAGTCCAACTCTCACATCTATACATGACCACAGGAAAAACCATAGCCTTGACTAGATGGACTTAGTCGGCAAAGTAATGTCTCTGCTTTTGAATATACTATCTAGGTTGGTCATAACTTTTCTTCCAAGGAGTAAGCGTCTTTTAATTTCATGGCTGCAATCACCATCTGCAGTGATTTTGGGGCCCAAAAAACTGAAGTCTGACACTGTTTCCACTGTTTCCCCATCTATTTCCCATGAAGTGATGGGACCGGATGCCATGATCTTCATTTTCTGAATGTTGAGCTTTAAGCCAACTTTTTCGCTCTCCTAGGTGAGTTAATATTCAAAAAGCATTTGGACTAGTACCTGGTAAAAAGTAAGCACTATAAAAGTATTCATTACTATTAGTTCTTTTATATATTAAAAAAAATCTCAGAGATATGAAATAATTGTCCTAAGGTAGTTATTTATGGTAAGTTAAAAATCTAGGGTAAAATCCCAGATTTTTAAAGTATTGTTAAAAGCCCTACTTTTAAGTATTGTTCAGTACTAGCTTGTTACTTAGATCACTTTTCCTTTAAGATTTCTTTCCTCCTTCCCCTCTTTCTCTTTTTCATCCCATTCTTTCTCTCGTCTTTTCCTTCCCGTTCATCTTCTCCTTTCTCTCTGTTTTCTCTTCCTTCTCATAGTCCTACCATTACCCTAATCACCTCTTCCAGCACTGCTGCCCCCAACGTTATCACCAGAAACACTAGCGTGATGAACTAGACTGGCAATGACTTTGAAAGGAACTCATGCTGGTAAATGTCTTTTTAATGGGCTGATGGAGAATGAAAGAAGGAAAGAGAAGAAAGGAAGGAAGAAAAATGTAATTTTAGTTGATAATCGTACTATGCTATATATTTAACTTGTAGTTATGGTCTCTACTTATTTATAAAAAACAATGCCTGAGGTGAAAAACATTCTTGAAAAGATTAACAGCAGTTTAGACACTGAAGAAGAAAAGATTAGTGAACTTGAACAGTTAATAGTAGAAGCTATCCAAAATGAAAAATATTCATAAATGCAGAACACTAAACTGTGCTAATGCTAAGAATATAAATGGACAATTTATATAAAATTGTTATCTAGAAAAATATGGAAATGCTTGTGTAAAAATTATACTAGTATGTGAGTGGGGGTATTGCAATAGTGGGTAGTTTTTGCTGCTGCTGTTGCTTTGATTTTCAATGTTTATTCATTCCATTATTTATCACATGCCTAGAGGGTGGCTTGACACTGTGTTAATCAACAGGGAACTAAAGGAAAATTAAAATAAATATAGTTCCTGTCACTGAGAGATTCTCAGTCTAGCAGTAAAAACAAACATGTAAACATATTTGCTATAGAGTGTGGTGAGCTGGTTAAGGAGGAAGCACTTTATTGGATGAGGATGTCCAATGAAGCTTCTTTAAGAAGAGATATCTTTAACTATAGTTTATAGGGAGAAAATAAAAAAGAATTCACGAAGTAAGGATACAACTAGAATGTAGTAGGAGTAAATTTAAAGGAGAATTGGAAAATTCTGCACAAAAGATAAGTTTATGCAAAAGTGTTGGAGAACTGCAAATCTTTCATTATGATTTAAGTTCCAAGTGCATGCAGAGGTGAGTAGAGATTTGACGCTGAAAAGGCTAAGTAGGGGCTGCTGAAGCTGCTGCTGCTAAGTCACTGAGTCACTGCAGTTGTGTCCGACTCTGTGCTAACCCACAGACAGCAGCACACTAGGCTCCCCCGTCCCTGGGATTCTCCAGGCAAGAACAGTGGAGTTGGTTGCCATTTCCTTCTCCAATGCATGAAAGTGAAAAGTGAAGTCGCTCAGTCGTGTCTGACTCTTTGCGGGCCCATGGACTACAGCCCACCAGGCTCCGCCAACCATGGGATTTTCCAGGAAAAAGTACTGGAGTGGGTTGCCATTGCCTTCTCTGAAGTAGGGGATAGATCATGACAATCTTATTAGAATACTACTGTCCAATAAGTGGAAATATTCCAATATTTCCTGCATAGACAACATGAATTTGTGAATCACTTGGGCTTTATTCTCTAGGTATAAGGGAGTTATTAGGGGTTTTATGCAGTCTGTATTGCAGTCTGAGTTACAAGGTCAGATTTAAGATTAGAAAGATTACATTGTCATCAATATGGTAGATTCATTGGCAATGGGGAGATTAGAATCAGAAACTTCAGTTATTTCAGGGAAGAGATGACAATGGCTTAATCTAGAGTCAGGATATATATAAGCAATGGGAGCTGTCCATTCTGGGTGTAGGCAGTAAGAAAGTGTGATGATAATGATGAAACACTCCTCCCTGAAAAAAATCTTTCGTTGGTCTAAGTTGTAAATAATTGCCATGGTTATTGCTGAGTTTTCAGTTCGGTTCAGTAGCTCACTTGTATCTGACTCTTTGCAAACCCACGGACTGCAGCATGTCAGGCCTCCCTGTCCATCACCAACTTACAGAGTTTACTCAAATTCATGTCCAATGAATCGGTGATGCCATCCAACATTCTCATCCTCTGTCGTCTCCTTCTCCTCTCACCTTCAATCTTTCCCAGCATCAGGATCTTTTCCAATGAGTCAGGGCTTTGCATCAGGTAGCCAAAGTTTTGGAGTTTCAGCTTCAACATCAGTCCTTCCAATGAATATTCCAGACTGATTTCCTTTAGGATTGACTGGTTGGATCTCCTTGCAGTCCAAGGGACTCTCAAGAGTCTTCTCCAACACCACGGTTCAAAAGTGTTAATTCTTCGGTGCTCAGCTTTCTTTCTAGTCCAACTCTCACATCCATACATACCTACTAGAAAAACCATAGCCTTGACTAGATGGACCTTTGTTGGCAAATTAATGTCTCTGCTTTTTAATATGCTGTCTGGGTCGGTCATAACTTTACTTCCAAGGAGTAAGTGCCTTTTAATTTCATGCTTGAAGTCACCATCTGCAGTGATTTTGGAGCCACCAAAAATAAAGTCTCTCATATTTCCATTGTTTCGCCATCTATTTGCCATGAAAAGGCAGAGGAACCAGAGATCAAATTGCCAACATCTGCTGGATCATCGAAAAAGCAAGAGAGTTCCAGAAAAAACATCTATTTCTGCTTTATTGACTATGCCAAAGCCTTTGACTGTGTGGATCACAACAAACTGTGGAAAATTCTTCAAGACATGGGAATACCAGACCACCTGACCTGCCTCTTGAGAAATCTGTATGCAAGTCAGGAAGCAACAGTTAGAACTGGACATGGAACAACAGACTGGTTCCAAATAGGAAAAGGAATACGTCAAGGCTGCATATTGTCACCCTGCTTATTTAACTTATATGCAGAGTACATCATGAGAAACACTGGACTGGAAGAAACACAAGCAGGAATCAAGATTGCCAGGAGAAATATCAATAACCTCAGATACGCAGATACCACCCTTATGGCAGAAAGTGAAGAGGAACTAAAAAGTCTCTTCATGAAAGTGAAAGAGGAGAGTGAAAAGGTTTGCTTAAAGCTCAGCATTCAGAAATCTAAGATCATGGCATCTGGTCCCATCACTTCATGGGAAATAGATGGGGAAACGGTAGAAACAGTGTCAGATTTTATTTTTTGGGGCTCCAAAATCACTGCAGATGGTGACTGAGTCATGAAATTAAAGGACACTTACTCCTTGAAAGAAAAGTTATACCTAGATAGTATATTCAAAAGCAGAGACATTACTTTGCAAACAAAGGTCCGTCTAGTCAAGGCTATGGTTTTTCCAGTGGTCATGTATGGATGTGAGAGTTGGATTGTGAAGAAAGCTGAGCGCTGAAGAATTGATGCTTTTGAACTGTGATGTTGGAGAAGACTCATGAGAGTCCCTTGGACTGCAAGGAGATCCAACCAGTCCATTCTGAAGGAGATCAGCCCTGGGATTTCTTTGGAAGGAATGATGCTAAAGCTGAAACTCCAGTACTTTGGCCACCTCATGGGAAGAGTTGACTCATTGGAAAAGACTCTGATGCTGGGAGGGATTGGGGGCAGGAGGAGAAGGGGACGACCGAGGATGAGATGGCTGGATGGCATCACTGATCCAATGGACGTGAGTCTGAGTGAACTCCAGGAGTTGGTGATGGACAGGGAGGCCTGGCGTGCTGCGATTCATGGAGTTGCAAAGAGTTAGACACGACTGAGCGACTGAACTGATCTGAACTGAACTGATGGGACCAGATGCTATGATCTTAGTTTTCTGAATGCTGAACTTTAAGCAAACCTTTCACTCTCCTCTTTCACTTGCATCAAGAAGTTCTTTAGCTCTTCGCTTTCTGCCATAAGGGTGGTGTTATTAGAGTATCCGAGGTTATCGATATTTTGCCCAGCAATCTTGATTCCAGCTTGTGCTTCATCCAGCCCAGCATTTCTCATGATGTACTCTGCATATAAGTTAAATAAGCAGGGTGACAATATACAGCCTTGATATACTCCCTTCCTTGTTTGGAACCAGTCTGTTTTTCCATGTCCAAGTTCTAACTGTTGCTTCCTGACCTGCATACAGATTTCCCAAGAGGCAGGTCAGGTGGTCTGGTATTCCCAACTCTTTCAGAATTTTCCACAATTTGTCATGATCCACACAGTCAAAGGCTTTGGCATAGTCAATAAAGCAGAAATAGATGTTTTTTTTTTCTGGAACTTCCTTGGTTTTTTGATGATCCAATAGAAGCTGGCAATTTGATCTCTGGTTCCTCTGCCTTTTCTAAATCCAGCTTGAACATCTGGAAGTTCATGGTTCAGTATTGCTGAAGTCTGGCTTGGAGAATTTTGTGCATTACTTTACTAGCATACAAAATGAATACAACTGTGCAGAAATTTGGGCATTCTTTTGCATTGCCTTTCTTTGGGATTGGAATGAAAACTGACATTTTCCAGTCCTGTGGCCACTGTTGAGTTTTCCAAATTTGCTGGCATATTGCGTGCAACACTTTCGCAGCATCATCTTTTAGGATTTGAAATAGCTCAACTGGAATTCCATCATCACCTCCACCAGCTTTGTTTCTAGTGATGCTTCCTAAGGCCCACTTGACTTCATATTCCAGGATGTCTGGCTCTTGGTACGAGTGATCATACCATCGTGATTATCTGGGTCATGAAGATCTTTTTTGTAGAGTTCTTCTGTGTATTCTTGCCACCTCTTCTTAATATCTTCTGCTTCTGTTAGGTCCATTCAATTTCTGTCCTTTATTGAGCCCATCTTTGCATGAAATGTTCCCTTGTTATCTCTAATTTTCTTGAAGAGATCTCTAGTCTCCCCCATTCTGTTATTTTCCTCTATTTCTTTGCACTGATCACTGAGGAAGACTTTCTTATTTCTCCTTGCTATTCTCTGGAACTCTGCATTCACATGGGTATATTTTTCCTTTTCTCCTTTGCTTTGCACTTCTCTTCTTTTCACAGCTATTTGTAAGGTCTCCTCAGACAGCCATTTTGCTTTTTTGCATTTTTTTTTCTAGGGAATGGTCTTTAACCCTGTCTCCTGTGCAATGTCATTAACTTCTGTCCATAGTTCATCAGGTACTCTGTCTATCAGATCTAATCCCGTGAATCTATTTCTCACTTCCCCTGTATAATCTTAAGGGAGTTGATTCAGGTCATACCTGAATGGTCTAGTGGTTTTCCCTACTTTCTTCAATTTCAGTCTGAATTTGGTAATAAGGAGTTCATGATCTGAGCCACAGCCAGCTCCTGGTCTTGTTTTTGTTGACTGTATGGAGCTTCTCCATCTTTGGCTGCAAAGAATATAATCAATGTGATTTCGGTGTTGACCATCTGGTGATGTCCATGTGTAGAGTCTTCTCTTGTGCTGTTGGAAGAGGGTGTTTGCTACGACCAGTGCATTCTCTTGGCAAAATTCTATTAGCCTTTGCCTTGCTTCATTCTGTACTCCAAGGTCAAAATTGGTTACTCCAGGTGTTTCTTGACTTCCCATTTTTGCATTCCAGTCTCCTATAATGAAAAGGACATCTTTTTTGGGTGTTAGTTCTATAAGGTCTTGTAGGTCTTCACAGAGCAGTTCAACTTCAGCTTTTTCAGCATTGCTGGTTGGGGCATAGACCTGGATTACCATGATATTGAATGGTTTGCCTTGGAAACGAACAGAGATCATTCTGTCATTTTTGAGATTGCCTACAAATACTGCATTTCAGACTCTTTTGTTGACTGTGATGGCTACTCCATTTCCTCTAAGGAATTCTTGCCCATAGTAGTAGATATAATGGTCATCTGGGTTAATTTTACCCATTCCAGTCCATTTTAGTTTGCTGATTCCTAAGATGTCGATGTTCACTCTTGCTATCTCCTGTTTGACCACTTCCAATTTGCCTTGATTCGTGGACCTGACATTCCAGGTTCCTATGCATTATTGTCCTTTACAGCATTGGAATTTGCTGAGTTTTAATCATTGTATTTGTTATATATTGCTGCTTAACAAAGTACCCCAACTTTAGCAATTTAAACAACATACAGTCATTATTTCACATGATTTCTGATGGTCAAGAATTTGGGAGGGGCTTATCAGTCCTTCCCACTTCCATAGTAGCTCAGATGGTAAAGCGTCTGCCTGCATTGCAGGAGACTTGGGTTTAATCACTGGGTCGGGAAGATCCCCTGGAGAAGGAAATGGCAACCGCTCCAGTAGTCTTGCGTGGAAAATTCCATGGACGAAGGAGCCTGGTAGGCTACAATCCATGGGGTCACAAAGGGTCAGACATGACTGAGTGACTTCACTTTCTTTCTTTCTATCAGTATCTTTAAACTTGTGCTTCATTGTAATCTCAAACCCCTTTATTAATGGTTTGTCTAGATTATTTCTCCTGTTACATCAGCAGAGTATTTCAGTTTCAGGGCATGTGTTAATTAATGTTACTTTGTACTTTTCTCAGAATTTTTTGTTTATGAAAGTGAAAGTGAAAGTGAAGTCACTCAGTCGTGTCCGACTCTTTGCGACCCCATGGACTGTAACCTATCAGGCTCCTCTGTCCATGGGATTTTCCAGGCAATAGCACTGGAGTGGATTGCCATTTTCTTCTCCAGCGGATCTTCCCGACCCAGGGATCAAACCCAGGTCTCCCGCATTGTAGACAGACACTTTACCGTCTTAGCCACCAGGGAAGTCTCTAATTTACAAAGGACACTTTCAATTTTCTTCCTGTAGTGTGTGTGTGTGTGTGTGTGTGTGTGTGTGTGTGTATTAATCATGTCATATTCGCAACTACACCAGTACTGAGAATTTTCTCAATTCCATTTTGTTACTGATAAGGAATGTTGACAACATTGGAAAACTGAAATTCACCTCAGTGTGGTAGTTTACTATTAGACTGACACTAAATTGAGCACCTGCACTTTGGTGGGTTGGGGTGGGGGGTGGGGAGGCATTCAGTTCAGTTCAGTTCAGTTGCTCAATCGTGTCCGACTCTTTGCGACCCCATGAATCGCAACACGCCAGGCCTCCCTGTCCATCACCAACTCCCGGAGTTCACTCAGACTCATGTTCATCGAGTCCGTGATGCCATCCAGCCATCTCATCCTCTGTCGTCCCCTTCTCCTCCTGCCCCCAATCCCTCCCAGCATCAGAGTCTTTTCCAATGAGTCAGCTCTTCGCATGAGGTGGCCGAAGTACTGGAGTTTCAGCTTTAGCATCAGTCCTTCCAAAGAAATCCCAGGGCTGATCTCCTTCAGAATGCACTGGTTGGATCTCTTTGCAGTCATTACTCCCTATCAAATTACATTTGTAGGATGGTATGAGCCTTTGTATGTTTGCAACTTTCCCAGTTTAATGGATAGTAGAGCAAAGGTGAGACTTGTCTGGTAGACTAAATCCCAGTTCAGGGAAACCTTAGTAATTTGCATTTCCTGCAGGTACAGTGCAGAATGCAGTGATTGTAAGCCATCTAGTCTTTGTCAAGCCTTTCTCTGTTTGGTATATATTGTGATTGACACAGCAACAATAATGAAATGTGAGTAATCCTGTGCTGTCAAGATACTTTAGATGGATTTCTCTGTGTTTGGGAGATGTCTGGCCTAGTGAGAGGAGGAAATCTAATCTAGCATTCAGAAGGACTATACCTGCACCCTGATGTCTAGAAGGAAGTAGGTTACAATTCTGGGTAATGCAATTACATGGGAATGGTGTTTATTTCTGTGGAATCATTAGACTATTCCAACTCTTTGAAAGATATGTCTCTTATGTAGTTGAAGGGTAGTTAACACTCTTTGATGAATGCCGTGCAAGGAGTCAAGATTATGTGTGTGTTCAATTGCTCAGTTGTGTCTGACTCTTTGCGAGGCTCCTCTGCCAAGGAATTTTCCAGGCAATAATACTGGAGTGAGTTGCCATTTCCTACTCCAGGGATCTTCCTGACACATGGATCGAACCTGAGTCTCTTGTGTCTCCTGTGTTGGCAGCCAAATTCTTTGTCACTGTGCCACCAGGGAAGCGCAGAGTCAAGATTACTTGGTGGGCTATTGGCATGGATGGGCAAAGTGTAGTTTGATCAGGGCTCCCCTGACTAACCAGGATCCAGCCTGAAAAATAGCCATTTTCTATGACTTCCTGAAGGTCCAGCTTGCATTTAATTTCCGTGGATCTTTCACACTTCATAGCTCTTGTACAATGTCAACCACTTTTGAAATGTTTCCTTACCTAATCCTCTCTCAGTCACCCACTTTGTAGGTTACTATCTTGCATTTCAGATGAGAAGCCAAAGACTGTGTGAGTAGCCTCTTGCCCAAAGGTTCAGAATGGAGGAATCAGGATTTGAACTGAGTTTCTACTCAATGCATTATGCGTCAATATTTCACTTTAAGCAAACAGCCAATGGAACATACAAATGGTTCAGTTAATTTTATAATTAATCTTGAAATTAATAAGCATGATTATGTAAGTACCATGGGGCATGTGCAGGATCTTGGTTCCCTGACCAGTGATTGAACCCAGTGTTCCCTGTATAGGGAGCATGAACTTAACCACTGGATTGCGGGAAAGTTCCTCAAGCCTTAACTTATAAAAGCATATTCTGGTCTTAATTCAGATATACTTATAATTTTTATATAGTAGTAGAACCTTTGGCAAATGCACAATTTCCAGTTCTACTTTTCTCATATAACTTTTCATTTACATTTCCCCAAGTTGTATAGTTTTTACATTTATAATTTTAGTAGCTACACAACAATACAGTTAATAAATACAGAAACATTAAAAAAATTCTTACTGTAGTAGTGAAAATTAAGAAAATATCACACAGATACACCTCATTTTGGGCTTGGCTAGTGTCTCAGATGGTGGGGAATCCATCTGTACTGCAGGAGACCTGGGTTCGATCCCTGGGTCGGAAAGATTCTCCTGGAGAAAGGAATGGCTACCCACTCCCAGTATTCTTGCCTGGAGAATCCATGGACAGAGGAGCCTGATGGGCTACAGTCCATGGGGTCATAAAGAGTTGCACATGACTGAGTGACTCTCACTCATGACGAGTGTGACACTCACTCGTACATCTCCTTTTGAGAGAACCAGAATTCTGGACAAACAAAAAAAGCAAAACAGAGGGTGAGTATTTTCGTAAGGAAAGGACTCAATATAGAATTCCTTTAAATGGTAACGTTCCCCTGGATCCCCAGGAGATTTGGTATCCTAAAATTAAAAGTTACACACTTTTGTGAAGGGCTACCTAAGACTGGATAATTTCTGAGCTCATTTCTAGCACATGATGACTAATGCATTGATTGAGTAAAACGAGGCCACCCATTTATTCTAGGGGTTTTCAGTTGAAGAAAGCTACAGGAATGAAGGATGTGTTTACTTCTCAGGCTCTGGTGGGTCAATAAAAACTCAGAACGGTTTTTCTCTCATTTACTCCCACAATGCCGAATCCAAGGGCTTCTTGGCTCCTGGTGTCCTCAGTTTGTCAGGGACGGTGTGCGGTCGTCTATTCTCGTCCATTCTCCTGCCTCCAGTCGGACCACACCCAAACCCGCCCAGACAGAGAAGAGCCTGCCCTATTTTTAACAAGACCCAGACACTGGGAGCATTTCTCCTTCCTCAATAATGCCATTCCAAATCCAGTCCACACTTCCAGTGTACTTTTAGCAATTAACAGAGGGCCTTCATACCCTTCTTATACATTTCCATCTCATACAAGAGATAGTTTCCAAAAATTTAAAATTAAGGAAATAATAAATATGCATCAGGTAGAAAACAAGGTGTATTTTAGATTGTCTGTGACTTTAAATATACTAGTATAATGTCCTATTATGTTGTAGGATTGGATGTGTGTGTGTATGTACGTATGCTCAGTGGAGTCTGACTCTTTGTGACCCCGTGGACTGTAGCCTACCAGGCTCCTCTGTCCATGGATTTTCCAAGCAAGAATACTGGAATGGGTTGCTGCTCCCTTCTCCAGGCATCTTCCCGACCCAGGGATTGAGCCCGCATCTCCTGCACCTCCTGCATTGGCAGGCAGATTCTTTACCACTGTGCCCCCTGATTAGGATATGCAATAGCAGATATCTTTTCCTGAAATCCTGATTTCTGTAGGTGTAAACACATATCTTAAAAATCTTAAGACATTCGACTGGGAATACATAACTATATCTATGAGAGAAGATGCTATACCTTTCGCTTAAAGCCTACCCCCCCCCCATCAAAGATTTCACTTTTTGCTTAGTGAGATTCGATTATATTTAAGTAAGATTTATTTGAACAAGGTTATATTTAAGATACATAATAATGAAAACCACTCTACCCTCTTCCACATGCAAACTATCTTTGTTCAATGAGGTCACATTGCTTTGGGGGAATAATCACTATTAACCGCTCTGCTGGTGTTTTGTTAATTGTCTCCCATCAGATTTTATTTAATTCTTACACATATTAGGAAGCTGAAAAATTTTGAGAAGTTGTAAAAAGACAAAGATTAGTCAAGGATAGAAGTGACCGCTTTAACTCATACCTGATCAACATCCATTTTTTGAAATATTTTCCATCCAGCCTCCTCCCAAAATCAAATGCTTGTTTGATATTGCAGGGGAATCTTTCTTTATAGGTGAGGACATACTTTCTTAAGGCTTCCTGCATTATTGTTGTAGTTTCAGCTAATTTATTTTATAAATTTATTCTATCAAAGTTGATCTGTTGTCTTCCTTTGATATCAACATTCTGACAGGCCTGGTTTCCTCATTTTATTTTTCTTAGATAATTTCTATTTTGAAGAATGTAAACAAGACCAAATACTTTTCCTCGATCCTGTCTGCTTTTGTCTGTATTCTCTTTTCCTTTAGACTGGGGCAAATATGTGGCCACATGTGCTAGATAAGAATTCTTTATCAGATTTAGCCATTCCTCACTTGATTAATTTTGCTATGAGTAAAACAGAATGTGATTCCTAGGTTCCTCTGGCAGTCGCAGTATAAAGCTTCTCCTGCTCTTGCTGCTGCTGCTGCTGCTAAGTTGCTTCAGTCGTGTCCGACTCTGTGCGACCCCGTAGACGGCCTCCTACCAGGCTCCTCTGTCCCTGGGATTCTCCAGGCAAGAACACTGGAGTGGGTTGCCATTTCCTTCTCCAATGCATAAAAGTGAAAAGTCAAAGTGAAGTCACTCAGTCGTGTCTGATTCATAGCGACCCCATGGACTGCAGCCCACCAGGCTCCTCCATCCATGGGATTTTCCAGGCAAGAATACTGGAGCTGGGTGCTATTGCCTTCTCTGTCTCCTGTCCTTAAATAACCTTAATTTGTGTATGGTAAAGTGGAGTATGTCCTGGTTGAAATTATTATTATTATTTTTTTAAACCATTTATGCCACAGTGTTTCCTGTCTTTTTAGGGTCGTATTTTCATATTTGGGCTCCTCCAGTGACTCTAGTACTTTGGCCACCTCATGCGAAGAGCTGACTCATTGGAAAAGACTCTGATGCTGGGAGGGATTGAGGGCAGGAGGAGAAGGGGACGACAGAGGATGAGACAGCTGGATGGCATCACTGACTCGATGGACATGAGTCTGAGTGAACTCCGGGAGCTGGTGATGGACAGGGAGGCCTGGCGTGCTGCGATTCATGGGGTTGCAAAGAGGTGGACACGACTGAGCGACTGAACTGAACTGAACTGAACTGAACTGAACTGAACTGAGTGACTCAGCGGTAAAGAACCTGCCTGCAATGCAGGAATCGCAGGAGCCACGGGTTTGATCCCTGGGTCAGGAAGATCCCCTGGAGGAGGGAGTGGTTATCCACTCCAGTGTTCTTACTTGGAGAATCCCATGGACAGAGGACCCTGGCGAGCTACCATCCATAGGGTCACAAAGAATTGGAAACATTTGAAGTGATTTAGCACACATACACTTCATATTTTTTTTTTTTTATACTTGGAGAGTATTATTTATTTTTTTATAATCTTTTTTAAAATTTTTTTATTTTTTTATAATTTTTATTTATTTTTTTATTTTTTAAATTTTAAAATCTTTAAGAAAAATGGTTAATATCACTTTGGCAGACTGTCTTTTCTCATGAATTATATCGATAAAACCCTCACGACAAAGGCACAATTTTATTTTTCATGTTATAGCAATTTTGATCCAAATAGCGTTAGTGAGAAAAAGGAGGAAATAGTCTGAATCAGATAGCATTTTTTTAAAAGTAGAAAATAAGATATCTTTCTTATCAGGTGCTGCTATGAAATTTTGTATTTTATCAGCTCTCAGTAGGTCTATGACCAATAAATATTACTGAGTGGTTAATATGTCTACCGACTCAGAAAATTTACCCCGAAATACATTTGCTGATCATTTCAAACTACAGTAAAGTCTCTTTATATTGTATATGCAGATGGGTGGGAGTTAGGAAATAGATTTGGACCCTTGTTCTTTTATTTATTTGCTATGTGACCCTTGGCAAAATATTTGACCTCTGTGTGCCTCAGTTTCCTCATTACAAAATGAGGGAAGATAAAATTATTATGCTATACACCTTAAACTTATACAGTGGTATGCGTCAATTATATCTCGATGAAACTAGAAAAATGAGGCTAATACCTTCCTACTTAAAAGTTGTGATATTAATTAATTTAAATAAATATATATATCATTCATATCATATGAACATTATAATATCACTTATTTCATAAGTCTATATCACTGAGTATTATTTACCTGGTAAATAAAAATATATTAGCTATTATTACTAATTTTAAAATGTAAGATTTCATTGCTGCAATTATTATACTGATCTTGGACATAGACAAAAATTACAGTGTTTGGAAGTGATTGCCCAGAGAATAGTTCTTCATATAAATTCCAAACAGCACAGAAACTCTAGAAGATGTGCAAATACAAAGAAAAGAATTTCTCTTTTACTGAGCAGAGTTACCACTATTTTGTAATTAAATGAATCTTAAGTTAACTCTCATGAAGAGTCACAGAACAAACTCTGACTTGAGATGTCCAGAGTTGGCATGACCTCACCAATCAGCAGAAGTCAGGATGTATGGGGATTCATATTCCAAACTCACTTTAATTTAAGGGGTCCTGAAAACTGCCTTAAAAATCACACTTATCTTCTCTACTTGCTCCATGCTGCTGCTGCTGCTAAGTTGCTTCAGTTGTGTCTGACTTGTGTGATCCTATAGACGGCAGCCCACCAGGCTCCTCTGTCCTGGGGAGTCTCCAGGCAAGAATACTGGAGTGGGTTGCCATTTCCTTCTCCAATGCATGCATGCATGCTAAGTCGCTTCAGTGTGTCCGACTCTGTGCAACCCCATGGACAGCAGTCCACCAGGCTCCTCTGTCCACAGGATTCTCCAGGCAAGAATACTGGAGTGGGTTGCCATTTCCTTCTCCACTTGCTCCATGGTGCATCTGCAAATTCTATTGTGACCTCCACAATTGAATTGTTGTAACACTGAAAACCAAAGAAATTTACAGACATTTTAACTAGGGTCAAGAAAATGTTAAACCCATCCTGGCTAGTGTTTTATTATAAATAAATATGTCAATAATTATTTACAAGACATATATACACTTGTATATAAAATTGTTATGTAATATATTATTATGCATATATATATAATGTTGTCTTTAAACAGAAACACACATAAAACAAGAATATGAATTGATTTTGTCTGCTCATAGGAACCTGAGACAATCTGGGACGTTTGGGAATGTGCGGAGCTGTTTTGATGGTCTTGAATTTGGCGAAGAGTGGGCTGTGATGAGGGGTATATGGCGTATACCCCCAAGACTACTAGCCTTGGTTAAAGAACAAGGATGCTCTTATACTTCCTAGCATACACAGGACAGTTCCCCACAACAAAGAATTATCTGGTCGAAAATATCAGTGCCAAAGCTGAGAAACCGTGCCCTATATTGAGTCTTCAAACTGTCCCTGTAAGGACTGGGTAGTTAATATCTTCCTCTTTGTGAGTCATGCAGTCTCCATTACAACTACTTGCCTTTGCTTGTGTAGAATGAAAGCAGCTACTGACAATATACCAGCTGACAGTGGGTGCATCTGTTTCACAATAACCTTTATTTACAAAAACAGTCAGCCTGCTTGATGCTGGCCTGGGCTATCGTTTGTGGACTCCTCCACAAGAGTAATTCTCAATCTCAGATGCTCATTAGAAGAACGCAAGAGCTTTTAAACATGGTATTACCTGGACTCCCCTTCCCCCAATTCTGATTTAATTGGTCTGGGAGGGGCCTCCCGTGTTGATATTAGTTAAAAACATCCCATGGATGAAAATGTATAGCCAGTGTTGACAGCCATCGCTCTGAGATAGTTCCTGTTTTTGTGTTTGAAAGTTGACCCAGCCCAGGAGACCCTTATCAGCAGTCAGCAGAGCCTTCTCTTGCAATCTGGCTTCTGTCCCAGGGACTCTCCTGAAAGTCCACAAATTAATGGGCTTTTATTAGTGTCTGTTCCTCTGAATCCCTGAGACTGAGATTTAGAAACACTCCATGATTTCCAGTACCTTGAAACTCCTCACTCTCCAAGTTTTCCTCTTATGCTTATAACTACCCTTCTGCCTCTTCTTCAACCTTTTGCACATTAAATATAGATGCTCCCCAAAGAGCTGTCCTCAGGGTTCTTCTCTGATTAATTTTTCCTGGCCTTTGTCATGGTCTTACTTCTCTATAAACAACATTCATATAACTAACTTTTGGCCTAATCTCTCCCACAGGGGTTGTTTTAGTAAGTTACCTGGTGACTTGATCATGGTTTTGGAAATTAGATATGAAAAGTCATAGTCATAAAACTAAGTTACAGTCTTTTATTCCAGATATCAACTCCCACAGCATGGGACATTCCATAGAACATTTTGAAAACTACCATCTTTATCATGCAACTTTTTTACAGGAGAAACCCCACAATAAGGTCTTTTAGGGACCTCGTAACATACCTTTTGCATCGAGGTGTACCTCATGCTGTACAGAAAGTTACCAGTGTGTATAAGGGTAAGTACTACTTAATAGAAATAAGTAATGTAAATAACAATTTTGCGTTTATGTCACCAGAGCACTCCTATAGTTCAGAGATAAAACAATGAGACACTCATTCATTGCCAGTTATATCCTGCAGCTTGTCAGGAGATGGGTGAGACATGCAAACTGGGTAACTGGCGAGAGTTTTAGGGAGTCTTTTTACAAAGGTATGGGCAGGTGTATTTTTTCCCAAGGTCTATCATAACAAATTACCACTAACCTGGTGGCTTAAAGCATCAGAAGTTTATTCTCTCATCATTCTGGAGGTCAGAAGTCCATGGTCAAGATGTTGGCCAGGCTGCACTACTTCCAGAGGTTCCAGAGGAGAACCTGTTCCTTGCCTCTTCCAGGCTCTATTGGCTATTGGCATTCCTTGGCTTCCTCGACTGCAGCCACTTCAGTTCAGTTCATTTACTCAGTATGTCTGACTCTTTGCAACCCCATGTACTGCAGCACGCTAGGATTCCCTGTCCATCACTAACTTACAAATCTTGCTCAAACTCATGTTCTTCGAATCTGTGATGCCATCCAACCATCTCATCCTCTGTCATCCCCTTCTCCTCCTTCCTTCAATCCTTCTCAGCATCAGGGTCTTTTCAAATGAGTCAGTTCTTTGTATCAAGTGGCCAAAGTATTGGAGTTTCAGCTTCAGCATTAGTCCTTCCAATGAATATTCAGGACTGATTTCCTTTAGGATGGACTGGTTTGATCTCCTTACAGTCTAAGGGACTCTCCAGAGTCTTCTCCAACACCACAGTTTAAAAACATCAATTCTTTGGTGCTCAGCTTTCTTTTTGGTCCAACTCTCATATCCATACACAACTACTGGAAAAACCATAGCTTTGACTAAATGGACCTTTGTCCGACTGCAGCCACGTCACTCCAGTCTCTGCCTCCAGTTTTGCATTGCCTTCTCCTCTTCATATTGCCTTCTTCTCTTCTGTCTATGTCATATTTCTTTTTGTCTTTCTTTTGTAAGGACAGTCATTGGATTTGGGGCCCACTCAAGTAGTAAAGGATGATCTCCTAATTTCGAGATCCTTAGCTTAACTACATCTGCAAAGATCAGTTTTCCAAATAAGAGGTTAAGAAGTGGACATCTCTTAATTTCTTTTTTGGGGGGCTAGTATTCAACCCATTATAGCAGGGTTGAGAGAAACCAACAAGGGACTGTGAAGCCCTCTTGGGCTCATTTACTAGGGCTGTAGGGGAGAGGAAGGAAGCACACTGTGGAGTCTAGAGCCAGTAGCGGTAGGTGGGGAGTAGGTGGGGAGGGAGGTACCCATGAGGCCTGGGAAAGAGAATTTCACTTGCCTTAAAGAAACCTGGAGGAGGAAATACCCAACTTTATTCCCTTTCCACTCCCTTACTGGTACCTCTCTTTGGCCAAATCGAAATGGATGCCAGAGGAAAAGATGACCGAAGAGGCAGTCTCTAAACGGGAAGGAAAGGTGGGTCTGGAGAGGCAAACAGAATACATCCCACGCAGCAGGACACTATCATTCCTGAGGCGGAGTGGAAAATTTCTCGAGTCAGAGGTTCAAATGAGACTGCTTTCAGATGCGCAGCAATAAGTTTAGCTTTTTATATATGTAAGGAACAAATGAGAACATATTTCATCTTTTCCCTGTAATTCCAGACTGTTACACACTGCCCTGGGAAATACTAATTGCCTACTTCTGTGTTTTGGGAAAAGAAGCATCAGCAGAATACACACCACCACAGTCCTTTACATACGTAGGAATAATCCTGTTATCATAAGCATCATCATTTTTATTATAATTCTATGTCCTTTATTTATACTCCTTTTCTGTCTCAAAAGGAATTAAGGTGGTTCATGAAGAAAAAAGGTATTATAAGGATGATGAAATTAAAGTAGAAAGTCAAGACCACGGAAAGAAAGAGAAAGCTCATATGTCAACCTTAAGAGCTAATAGAGTTGCTGTGACTGAGCATCACATTGGACTCTACCTTCCTGGCAGCCGTCATTATGATAACATAGTTACGTCTACATCTTACTCTAACAGCACTTTGCTTATTTAGTCAAGAGAAGCTCTGCAGCACATGATTCCATAAAGGCTGTCTTCTTTTCCCACTCATGTAATAATCACTTTCTAGGATTAAAAATCACCATATAATTCACTAATCACTGGTTGTAGAAATAAAATGTTGAGAGATGAAAAAAAGACTATAGAAGAATACAGAGGGACCAGAAGGAGAGAAAAAATGAAGGTGAGAAGAGGGAACATTTTAAGGTTCATGTAACCCTTCTAATTGCTAATTATTTTCAAATTTTCTCACCCCTTCTTTCATAGTTTTTATTTGTTTTATTGAGATATAGCTTTAAATGTAACACTTAAATGTTCATTTTACTATTGTTTGATTACATGTTATTATAATATATACTAATATATATCTATTATAAATTCACCAACTTGGCATGAATTTTCCATGATTTTTGATGTCTTTAACCTGTCAAACTACTACCACAATCACAATTTCATCACTGACCCAAATCTTCACTCTCAAGAACTGACTTTTTGGAAAAGACCCTGATGCTGAGGAAGATTGAAGGCAGGAGGAGGAGGGGACAACAGAGGATGAGATGGTTGCATGGCATCACTGATGTGATGGACATGAGTTTGAGCAAGCTCCAGGAGTTGGTGATGGACAGGGAAGCCTGGCATGCTACAGTCCATGGGATCGCAAAGAGTCCGACATGACTGAGGAACTGAACTGAACTGATTGAACTGTCACCAACTTGGCATGAATTTTCCATGATTTTTGATGTTTTTATTGCTGTCAAACTACTACCATGATCACATTTTTTTTCAATGCCCCAAATCCCCTTCATGCTCAATCTCCTCTTCCCACCACTGGCTTCTAGAAACAAATTATCTGCTTCTTATAAACAGAGTTGTGGTTTTTCTTTTGTATAATGATTTATAAAGTTGTGCTAGTTTCTGGGATACAGCAAAATGATTCAGTTATACAAACATAAATATATATTCTTTTTCCTTATGGGTTATTACAAGATATTGAATATAGTTACCTGTGCTGTGCAGTAGGACCTTGCTGTGTATCTATTTTATATGCAGTAGTTTGTATCTGCTAATCCCAACTCCTAATTGATCTCTCCTTCACCTATCCCATTTGGTAGTCATGCTTGTTTTCTATGTCTGTGAATCTGTTTTTGTTTTGTAAATAAGTCCATTTGTACCATAGTTTAGAAATCACATATAAGTGATATAATGTGATATTTATCTTCCTCTGTCTGATTTACTTCACTGAGTATGATCATCTCTAGGTCCATCTATGTTACTGCAAATGGCATTCTTTTATTCTTTTTTATGGCTGAATAGTATTCTGTTATATATGTCGCATTTTCTTTATCCATTCACCTATCCACGGACATTTAGGTAGCTTCCATGTCTTGGCTATGATAAATAGTGCTGCTCTGAACATTGGGATACATGTATCTTTTTGAATTTAGGGTTTTCTTTGGATATACGTCCAGGATTGCTGGATCATATGGTAACTCTATTTTTAGGTTTTCAAGGACCCTCTATATTATTTTCCATAGTGGTTGCACCAATTAACATTCTCACCAATAGTGTAGGAAAGTTCCCTTTTCTCCCCAGTGTCTTCAGCATTTGTTATTAGATTTGGCTTTCCTAGAATTTCATATACCTCTAGTCTTTTGTGACCAACTTCTTTCATTTAGAATAACATCCTTGAGGTATCATAGCTCATTCCTGTTTACTGTTGAGTAGTTTTATTTTTTAATATACCACAATTTATTTATGTATTCAAAAAGTCAGTGGACATTTGAATTATTTCCATTTTTGGCTATTATGAATAAAATTATTATGAACATATGTGTACAAGTTGTGTGAATATACATCTTCATTTTCCTTGGTAAATACCTTATGTGGGGTTAGCAGGTTGTATGATTGATGTATGTTTAATTTTGAAAAAAACTGCCAGACTGTTTTGAAAGTGACACCAGCAATGTATGTATTATTTCACATCTTTGTTAACACTTACTATTATCAATCTTCTTGATTTTGGCTGTTCAACTGTGTGTGGAATATTTTTAATTTGTGTTTTCCTAATGATTAATAATGTTAAGCATGTTTTTTTTTTTTATTATTCATGTACCACTCTTTGGTGTGTCTGTTCAAATCTTGCTCATTTAAGTTATTGGGAGAGGTTTGTCTTGTTATTGAGTTTTAAGAGGCTCTTTTTCTTTTAAAATAAGTTCTGATTTAAACAGTCTTCTAGTGAATGTGTTTTGCAAATATTTTTCCTCAGCATGATAAAGAATACTGCTTGTACCATAGAGCTACAGTAAGAGTTAGGCTAGAGTAGATAACGTGCAAAGGTTCGGATACCTCATAGCCACTTAGTTAATATGAGTTCTTTTCCCTTGCCCTTTTGCCATATCAAATCCTCCAAAGAAGCTGAGAAATGATTCAAGGAAGGAAAAAAAAAGTCTTTCAATGAGGGCATGTTGGAGAGAGTATTTTCAGGATACTAGTGGGGTCATAGGGAAATTGCAAAAGATTAAAGAGTGAGTAATGATAATTTAAATAAGGGTTAGGTAAAGTTTATTCTTTCTGAAACTTGGGAGATTAAGGAAGAAGACAGTAGCATAAGTTAGAGGCAGGATTGCATTGTGGTGAGCATGAAAGAGTCTGCAGTCAGGTTGCTTGGAGTTAAAGTCCAGCTCTAGCCCTTACAAGCTATGTGAGGATGGGTGAGTTATGTAACATG
The DNA here is from genome assembly GCF_001704415.2 of Capra hircus. NCBI lineage: Eukaryota > Metazoa > Chordata > Mammalia > Artiodactyla > Bovidae > Capra > Capra hircus. The sequence goes on from NC_030809.1 coordinate 100,326,851, forward strand.
TGGATGATCAGGTAAGAGAGGAGGGCAAGGTCTCAAAGGAAGTTATGAGGTATGCTCCAAGATTTGCATTAGCTAAGGAAAACAGGAGCAGACACCATGAGGAATTCTGAGAGATACATCAAGTCAGATGATTTTTATTATTTTTTAAAATTATTTATTTTTATTGAAGGATAATTACTTTACAGAATTTTGTTTTTTTTCTGTCAAACCTCAACATGAATCAGCCATAGGTATACATATATCCCCTCTCTTTTGAACCTCCCTCCCATCACCCTCCATATCCCACCCCTCTAGGTTGATACAGAGCCCCTGTTTAAGTTTCCTGAACTATACAGAAAATTCCTGTTGGCTATCTATTTTACATATGGTAATGTTAGTTTCCATGTTACTCTTTCCATACATTTCACCCTCTCCTCCCCCCCTCCATGTCCATAAGTCTATTCTTTATGTCTGTTTCTCCATTGCTGCCCTGTAAATAAATTCTTCAGTACCATTTTTCTAGCTTCTGTATATATGCATTAGAATATGATATTTATCTTTCACTTTCTGATTTACTTCACTCTGTATAATAGGTTCTAGGTTCATCCACTTCATTAGAATTGATTCAAATGCATTCCTTTTTTATGGCTGAGTAATATTCCATTGTGTATATATACCACAACTTCTTTATCCATTCACCTGTTGATGAGCATCTAGGTTGTTTCCATGTTCTAGCTATTGTAAATAGTGCTGCAGTGAACAATGGGATACCTGTGTCCTTTTCAATTGTGTTTCCTCAGGGTATATGCCTAGGAGTGGGATTGCTGGGTCATATGGTGGTTTTATGCCTAGTTTTTAAAGCAATCTCCCATACCATCTCCCATAGTGGCTGTATCAATTTCCATTTCCACCAGCAGTGCAAGACCTTTCCCTTTTCTCCACACTCTCTCCAGCGTTTATTGTTTGTAGAGTTTTTGATGAGGGCCATTCTTACTGGTGTGAGGTGATACCTCATTATAGTTTTGATTTGCATTTCTCTAGTAATGAGTGATGTTGAGCATCTTTTCATGTGTTTGTTAGCCATCTGTATGTCTTCTTTGGAGAAATGTCTGTTTAGGTCTTTTCCCACTTTTTGATTAGGCTGTTTGTTTTTCTGGTATTGAGTTGTATGAACTGCTTGTATATTTTGGAAATTAATCTTTTGTCAGTTGTTTCATTTGCTATTATTTTCTCCCATTCTGAGGGCTGTCTTTTCACCTTGCTTATAGTTTCCTTTGCTGTGCAAAAGCTTTTAAGTTTAATCAGGTCCCACTTGTTTACTTTTGTTTCTATTTCCATTACTCTAGGAGGTGGGTCATAGAGGATCTTTATCTTTTTTAATAAAGTGTAAAGTTAAATCATCTATCCAGAAAGTGAAAAATCAAGGGGAAACCTGGGAGTCAAGGAAAGTGAAAAAGATGAGGAACAGTTGTTGAGATGCAAATCCTAATTTGACAAGACAGTCATTAACAGATAGCCAAAAATCTAGAGTGATCCAGGTGAACTTGGAGAGCATACATTTAGACATGGGTTCTATCAACAGTTTCTTGTGAGCTGCTCTAACGATATTTATTAACCTAGAAGCAGGAAAGAGAGAAAACAGGACACCAGCTACTGAAGGAAGATAATGGTTGGTGAAATAGCAAATAAGGGATTCCAGATGAACAATGAACAATGCTGAAATGGTCAGTGTTTTACAGATATAACCATACTATGGGATAATGTGTACCCGAAGAAGGAGGTGTGCATTAGCATGTTTTATTTCTATAAGTGGAAAAAAGAAAGATTCTAAGTGACAGATTTAAAATGTCTGCCCAGATGGACTAGACAGAGTAAGATGGAAGGAAAAGCTGAAAATGTGGTGGGTCAGATACTTCAGATTCGGTGATAACCAAATGCAGATGAAATTGAACTGATGGATGGGGAGATGTCAAATGAGAGGTTCTCAGGTCATGGGAAATTTCATTTATTTGTTTTTTTTTTGTTTTTAAATTTTTATTTATTTTTTTGTGGTCACATTTTTATTTTTTTTTAATTTAAATTTATTTAGTTTAATTGGAGGCTAATTACTTTACAATATTGCATTGGTTTTGCCACACATCAACATGAATCCTCCACGAGTGTACACATGTTCCTCATCCTGAACCCCCCTCCCACATCCCTCCCTGTACCATCCCTCAGGGTCATCCCAGTGCACCAGCCCTGAGCATCCTGTATTCTGCATTGAACCTGGACTGGCAAATCATTTCTTATATGATATTATACATGTTTCAATGCCATTCTCCCAAATCATCCCACCCTCTTCCAAAAGACTGTTCTATACACCTGTGTCTCTTTTGCTATCTCGCATACAGGGTTCTCATTACCATCTTTCTAAATTCCATATATATGTGTTAGTATACTGTATTGGTGTTTTTCTTTCTGGCTTCCTTCACTCTGTATAATAGGCTCCAGTTTCATCCACCTCATTAGAACTGATTCAAATGTATTCTTTTTAATGGCTGGGTAATACTCCATTGGGTATATGTACCACAGCTTTCTTATCCATTCATCTCATAATGTTGTGTTGCTTTCTGCCATATAACAACTCGAATCTGTTGTAATTATACATATATGTCCCCTCTCCCCAAAACCTTCCTTCCCCTATGCTACTCCTCTAGGTCATCACAGAGCACCAGACTGGATCCCTATGTTATATACCAACTTCTCAGCAGCTATCCATTTTACACATAATATTATATATATGTTGATGCTGCTGCTGCTAAGTTGCTTCAGTCGTGTCCAACTCTGGATCCCAGAGACAGCAGCCCACCAGGCTCCCCCATCCCTGGGATTCTCCAGGCAAGAACACTAAAGTGGGTTGCCATTTCCTTCTCCAATGCATGAAAGTGATAAGTGAAAGAGAAGTCGCTCAGTCATGTCCGACTCTTAGCGACTCCATGGACTGCAGCCTACCAGGCTCCTCCATCCATGGGATTTGCCAGGCAAGAGTACTGGAGTGGGTTGCCATCGCTTTCTCCATGTTGATGCTAGTTTCTCCATTTGTCCCACTTTCTCCCTCCCCTACTGTGTCTACTCTTACAAGTCCATTCTCTACATCTGAGTCTCCATTCCTTCCCTGCAAATAGATTCATCAATACCATTTTTTCTGGATTCCATACGTCATGGGGAATTTTAGATTGGGGGTTTTTGAGAGAGGGAACTTTGGAGGTTAAGGTACACAGTCTCATCAATATCACAGTTAGAATTGCTATGGGAGATACAGCAAATTTGCGGATTAAGAGACTGTAAGGTCAGTGTTAGTAAGGGTTATGTGAGGGGTGCTAAGTGAAGATGCTCACCCACACTGAGGAAGACTGAAGTCCCCATGAAACAGGGAAGAGTGCTTTAGAGATCAGTAGATTATTGCAGAGACTGTTCAACTATTAATACATTATTTTGGCAATTAGTCCTAAAAACAGGTAGTAGATCTGTATCCAAATAAACATTTGCTTGGCCTTATCTTATAACTAATGCTAAGTGAGTTTTTGCATTTATCTTTTACAATTGATATCGTCTCAGTATTCGCAGCACATGACACCATGTTCCAGAAAACGAGAAGCTATCAAAACCCAGCTCTCAACAGCTTCCTCCTTATTCTCCAACATAATCTGCCAGCTGAGTTGACTCTGTGAGCCGCCTTTGCCTGGGACTACGAAGGAGGGCTGCAGAGAGGGGAAACCAGTGTTCTTCCCCTTCGGCTTCCTGAGGGGTAACTGTAAGGGAGCAGAAGAGTGGGAGGGAGAGCTTCTCCATATTTCAGTGCTGGTTAAAAAACATACCTTGGTTTTTGATTCAAGGTGCTAATTTATGTATTTCATACATTTGTAATCTGTACGCCAAGGTTCTTAACTACAAGTTACATGCAAGTTATCTTTTAAGGTAAGTCTCTGAAATCTCTAGAGGATTCTATTCTCCTTTTTATCCACTTCTAGGTAAAGCTGTATTTGAAGGAGCCTACAGGAAGAGCCACAATTTTCATAATTCAGATGGAGCTTATGATCCATAATTTACTACACTGAAAAAAATTGAACTTGCCAATGTCTACCTCAAAAGGCCTGGAAATTTATTTAAACAGGGTTAATTTCTCCTTTTATTATGAAAATAGGCAAAATATTGCCATTTAATATCCCTGTCCTGAGCAATTTGCAACACATACACAAATAACCGAGAGGTTGAGGTGCCTATATTGATAATTCAAGTTTCAAAAAAGGATTCTGAGAAAATGTTTTATTGCTTACATGGTCCAGACTGACTGTCTCCATTAAATACATTCATTGGATAATTGCTTAACTTTCCACTTTCCTTTTCTGGGGAAGTCACATATAATATGTTCAAAATGACTAGAAGGAATCATGGGATTTATGCATATAAATACAGCAATGCTTTTCAAAAAGGACGGAATATATTCAAGAACTATTTATATTCTGGGTAAGCTTTGAATTATATATTTTACATGCACAGAAAATAATTCATTATGAGCATATCTCATGTTGTACGCCAAACTAAACGACTCTTTGATACTGATGTCATGCCCATTCATATTAGTAGGAGTTATAGATACCAAGAAGACCAACAGCTAATGCCAAGAATGCACGGAATGGTTTCCATGGAGCATAATGGCATAATTGTCAGATGGAACAAAATTGAAAAGAACTAGAAGACGGGAAGAGGGTGTGGTGTCTGCAAAAATGAAAAACTTATTCATGGATTCAAATTTATGCTTCAAATGAATTGGATGTGATATATCATTCCTAGTTTTCAGGCAAAAGCTAGAAACTAGTTAAACAGTGATGGAACATTCAGAGTAAACTGGCAAATTCTCTTGGAACTTTCTTTTCCTCCACCTCAAATATACTAATTATCACCTGTTCTATCTTCCCGTAAGGATGACAAAATATCCTCCTTTTTTAAAAAGCTAAAGCTTTTGTAAAGTCCTTCCATATCCTTCTTAGGATTTCATGCCACCCGTTGTCACATTACCTTGTAAACTTACCATTTCGTCCCACACATCTGGATGATCCAGTATCATAAAAACCCCAACCTGACTGAGAGACAGTTGGGAAAAAGTGCTTGTCCAAGAGAAAACCCAAAACATTTCTTCGTCTTTTCATCAGACTGTTTATTTTCGTTATCTTCTGTAACCATAATTAAACCTGTCTTTGATTTATTTTATGAACACTGAAAACCAATAAAGCAGTTTTAACATTATCTTGATCATGTAAAGAGTGGTCACTTAAAAGTGTCCCGATGGTACATTTCATGACTTTGATGCCTTTCCAAGGACAATTTCTTGTGTCAAGTTCAGATAACTGCTTGACTTTATTTGGTGCCTTCCCCACTGAGCTGTGTTTCTTATGGTGCCTTCCCCACTGGTATCCAGTCTGCATCCAGACTATTTTCTTATGATGCCTTCCCTATTGAACTGTATTTGTCAAGTTCAAATAAAGGTGCTTGACTTCTGCCACCAATTACTTAAAACTACAGTTTAGTTCGCTCCGTTATGTGTCATCCAGACTGTTTTCTTATGGTGACTTCCCCACTAGAGAAGTCTCTCTTAAAAATTACTTGGAGTCAATTTCATTCCTCTTTAAGGCTATTGACTTTCTGTTTTAATTTGACTAGTTTCTTCATCTGTGGACCATACTTTCATACTTAACCCCACTTCCAACAATTACCATAAAGCTCCCTCTTGGGATTCTTTTATCTTAACACTCTTGAAATATGGACCGGTTGCTTTCTAGAGTGAAACCGTTCTATAGACTTCTTTTATTGCGCTCCTGAATTGGATAGATCCATTAATTTTGGATCCTCCATCTTCCCTTTGTTCATTTTGCTTCTTTGTTTCACTGTAGTGCATTTTTAAGCACCTGCCTATGAAAAGATGAATGCATGCAAATATTCTGAGAATCCACAAGTTTGAAAATGTCTTTTATTCTGCTCTCACCTCTGACTGAGAGCTTGGCTGAGTATTCAATTCTAGGTTGCAAAAACTTTTTCTTAGAACTTTTATAATATGATTAAAGAAATTTATAAAAACTCACAGCTAACTTCTATCAATGGTGAAAGACTGAACGTTTTCTCCCTAAGACCAGGAATAAAGCAAGGCTACCTGCTTTTGCTACTTCTATTCAACTTTGTACTGGAAGTTTTAGCAATAGTAATTAGGCGAGAAGATGAAAAAAGGCATGTAGATGGCAAAGAAGTAGAATTATCCGTTCACAGATGACATAGTTTTATATATAAAAAAATCCTTAAAAATTCTTCTAAACTATTAGCAACAATAAATAAATTCAGCAAATTTGCAAGATATAAAATTAGCACACACAGTTCAGTGGTATTTCTATACGCTAGTAATGAACAATGCAAAAACAAATTGGGAATACAATTCCGTTTACAGTTGCATTCAAAGGAACAAAATACTTAGGAATAAATTTAACCAAGGCGGTGAAAGATTTATACACTGAAAACTACAAAGTATTGCTGAAAAAAATTAAATCAGACATAAATAGAGCTGACATAATATGTTCATGGATTGGAAGATTTAATAGTGTTAAAATGGCAAAACTACTCAAAGTAATCCATAGATTCAATGCAATACCTACTAAAATTCCAATAGCATTTTCCAGAAATGGAAAAGCCAACCCTCAAATTCATATGGAATTCAAGGGGCTCTAACTAGTTAAAACAATACTGAAAAAGAGCAAAATTGAATAACTCACATTTCCTGATTTTAAACTTACTACAAAGCTATAGTAATCAAAGGACTGTGATACTGGTGTAGGGATAGACATAAAGATTAGTGAAATAGAATTTTCAGTCTAGAGACAAACCCATAGATCTATGGCCAATTGATATTTGCAAGTGAGTCAATCATTCAATAAAAACAGTTTCTTCAACAGATGGTGCTGGGACAACTGGATATTCACATGCAAAAGAATAAAGTTGGACCCTTACCTCACTCCATATATAAAAATTAATTAAAATGGAGTAAAGATGTAAATATAAGAGCTAAAATTATAAAAATCTTAGAAGAAAACATGGGAGTAAGTCTTCATGACCTTAGACTTGGCAATGGTCTTAAATACGACACCAAAGGCACAAGAAACAAACAAAAAAAGATGATTTTTATTCCATTGAAATTAATAACTTTTATGCATCAGAAACCATCAAGAGAGGGAAAAGACAACCTACAGAATTGGGAAAAAAATATTTCAATCCATTTATCTGATAAAGATTTAGTATCCAGAGTATGTAGAGAACTCATTCAGTTCAGTTTAGTTCAGTCACTCAGTCATGTCTGACTCTTTGTGACCCCATGGGCTGTAGCACCCCAGGCCTCCTTGTCCATCACCAACTCCCAGAGTTTACCCAAACTCGTGTCCATTGAGTCAGCGATGCCATCCAACCATCTCATCCAGTGTCATCCCCTCCACCTCCTACCTTCAATCTTTCCCAGCATCAGGGTCTTTTCAAATGAGTCAGTTTTTCACATCAGGTGGCCAAGCTGTACTGGAGTTTCAGCTTCAGCATTAGTCCTTCCAATGATTATTCAGGACTGATTTCCTTCAGGATGGACTGGTTGGATCTCCTTGTAGTCCAAGGGACTCTCAAGAGTCTTTTCCAACACTACAGTTTGAAAGCATCAATTCTTTGGTGCTCAGTTTTCTTTATAGTCCAGTTCTCACATTCATACATGACTACTGGAAAAACTGTAGCTTTGACTAAACGGACCTTTGTTGGCAAAGTAATGTCTCTGCTTTTTAGTATGCTATCTAACAAACTCGATAGGTCAATGGAAAAATCAAAGAGGAAATAGAAAAGACCTTAACACAAATGAAAATAAAAATGCAACTTTCCAAAATCTGTGGGATAGAGCAAAAGCAGTTCTAAGAGGGAATTTTATAGTGATATAGGCCTACCTCAAGAAACAAGAAAAATTTCAAATAAACAACATAATCTATCACCTAGAGGAGTTTAAAAAGAACACACAAAGCTCAAAGCCAGCAGAAAGAAGGAGATAATAAAGATCAGAAAAGAAATAAATAAAACAGAGACCAAAAAATAAAGAAAAAAAAAAAAAGAAAAACATCGATGAAACCAAGAACTGGTGTTTTTTAAAAGATAAAGTTGATATGTTTTCAGCAAAGCTCATTGAGAAAAAAAGAAAGGAGATCTAAATAAACAAAATAAGAAACAAAAATGGAGAAATTACAACCAATATCTCAGAGATAAGAAAAAAAATCATTAGAGAATACTAGGAACAGTTATATGTCAATGAATTGGACAGCCTAAGAGAAATGGATAAATTCCTAGAAATATACAACTTTCCAAAACTGAATCAGGAAGAAATAGATAATCTGAATAGATCAACAACAATGAAATTGAATCTATTAAAAAAAAAAAAAGGGCAAACCTCCCAGTAAACAGAAGTCCAGGATTAGACAGCATCATGGGATAAATTTACCAAACAAATAATGAAAAGCTAATATCTATCCTTCTGTAACTATTCCAAAAAATGGAAGAGGAGAGAATACTCCTATATTCATTATATGAGCCTGTGTTTACTCTGATATCAAAACCAGACAAAGATACTATGAAAAAACAAACCAAACAAACAAAGACAAAAGAAGAACATTTCAAGTTAATATCTCTGATAAATATAGAGGCAAAAATTGTCAATAAAATATTCAGTTCAGTTCAGTCTCTCAGTCGTGTCCGACTCTTTGCGACCCCATGAATTGCAGCAAGCCAGGGCTCCCTGTCCATCACCAACTCTCGGAGTTCACTCAGACTCAGGTCCATCGAGTCAGTGATGCCATCCAGCCATTTCATCCTCTGTCGTCCCCTTCTCTTCCTGCCCCCAATCCCTCCCAGCATCAGAGTCTTTTCCAGTGAGTCAACTCTTCGCATGAGGTGGCCAAAGTACTGGAGTTTCAGCTTTAGCATCAGTCCTTCCAAAGAAATCCCAGGGTTGATCTCCTTCAGAATGGACTGGTTGGATCTCCTTGCAGTCCAAGGGACTCTCAAGAGTCTTCCCCCACACCACAGTTCAAGCGCATCAATTCTTTGGTGCTCAGCTTTCTTCACAGTCCAACTCTCATGTCCATACGTGACCATAGCCTTGACTAGACGGACCTTTGTTGGCAAAGTAATGTCTCTGCTTTTGAATATGCTATCTAGGTTGGTCATAACCCTCCCTCCAAGGAGTAAGTGTCTTTTAATTTCATAGCTGCAATCACCATCTGTAGTGACTTTGGAGCCCAAAAAAATAAAGTCTGACACTGTTTCCACTGTTTCCCCATCTATTTGCCATGAAGTGATGGGACCAGATGCCATGATCTTAGATTTCTGAATGTTGAGCTTTAAGCCAACTTTTTCATTCTCCTCTTTCACTTTCATCAAGAGGCTTTTTAGTTCCTCTTCACTTTCTGCCATAAGGGTGGTGTCATCTGCATATATGAGGTTATTGATATTTCTCCTGGCAATCTTGATTCCAGCTTGTGCTTCTTCCAGCCCAGTGTTTCTCATGATGTAGTCTGCATATAAGTTAAATAAGCAGGGTGACAATATACAGCCTTGACGTCTTCCTTTTCCTATTTGGAACCAGTCTGTTGTTCCATGTCCAGTTCTAACTGTTGCTTCCTGACCTGCATATAGGTTTCTCAAGAGGAAGGTCAGGTGGTCTGATATTCCCATCTCTTTCAGAATTTTCCACAGTTTATTGTGATCCACACAGTCAAAGGCTTTGGCATAGTCAATAAAGCAGAAATTGTGTTTTTCTGGAACTCTCTTGTTTTTTTTGATGATCCAATGGATGTTGGCAATTTGATCTCTGGCTCCTCTGCCTTTTCTAAAACCAGCTTGAACATCTGGAAGTTCACGGTTCATGTATTGCTGAAGCCTAGCTTGGAGAATTTTGAGCATCACTTTACTAGCATGTGAGATGAGTGCAATTGTGCAGTAGTTTGAGCATTCTTTGGCAATGCCTTTCTTTGGGATTGGATTAGCAAACTGAATTCAACAATATAGAAAAAGGACCCAACCATGATCAAGTGGGATTTACTCCAGAGAGGTAAGCATGGCTCCATATTTGCAAATCTATCAATGTGATGCACCACATTAAAAAAATGAAGGATAAAAATCATATGACCATCTCAATAGATGCAGGAAAAGTATTTGACAATATTTAACATCCATTAGTGAGGGGAGGAGAGTGAGGTGAAACAGGAAGAGGAAGGAGAGGGAAGGGGAAGGTGGGAAGGTTGGAAAAATATCAGGGGGCAGAGAACTAAAGAGAAGCTTGAGTACAAGGCTTAGAAAGTGGGCAAGATCTGAAAGCCAGGAACAGAAGCTGCAAGGAATGATCTGGCTCATGTGCTTCTGCTCTTGAGATAATCTTGAACTCTCTCAAAATAATTTTATTCCTGGTTCATCATTCAAAGTCCAGGGAGAGGCTAATCATGTGCCTGTACCCTGCCTATGATAGAAAGATGGATAGAGGATCTTAGTCATTTAGCTTCTGAAATACAAGGTGTCTTCTGAAAAACTAGGAAGATAGGAAATAAAGGTGGATGCTAAACAGACAGAGATGACCAATGTCCACTGTAGATACTATCTGTAATGGCATCTTAAAGTTTAACACACACTATTATATACATGTTTATTATACTACATTATGGACTTAAAGGGTGATGGGGTTAAGTGACTTCTCCTAATTATGTAATTATTTGCTCATTCATTTATTGATCTCTCCTTTGTGTGCCTGCAATTGAACAAGAATCATTGCTTAAGTAATCCAGGAAGTATTCCCTAGATCTCATTTCTGTCAACCCAGTATATTAGTGTTTAAGTAAAGCAAATATACACGAGGCAAGAAGTTCTGAATTTTATGAATCAGATTCACATCTAAATATGCTATCATCAGCCTTTTCCAAGAAACAATATTGTCAGAGGTTGCTGATAACTCTCACAAATGCATTTGTTCTCAGCTATCAGGATCCTAAGCCCGCATTGAAAATCAATGTTAATTTTAGAATTCTCAGCTCAAAATGCAGCTTGTTCTGAGCTCTAGGAATGGTGCAAAATAAAAAAGAATGATTTGTGACGCAAGGAATATGCTTTGACAGCTCAAACCCAAAACACATACAAAAATTTCCACAGGGATTTTAATGGTGACCTTGATGAGGATGAGAAAGCAATCTTTACCTGCTAGAAATATAAGAAATACTGCTTAGAAAGATACACAGACTAAATTTGATATGAAAATAAATCTGGATTTTACCAGATGAGTGCTTTGGGCTCTGGAAAATAATTTGAAATGCTGGCATCTCAGCAATAAATATTGGAGAATCTGGAAACTATCAAGCAGTGACACCTGCCAATAAACCTCCATGAACAATGAAGAGATTCAGCTATTGTTGAAGGGAGCATGGGTTCCCACTGCCCTGACATTGAAATGACTCTCCAATGGCCTCCTTGGAAGCTGGTTTTGGAACCGGTCCACAAGATATAATTATGAGATTCTTAAGCTTCTATGCTTAGCTACAAATAAAGTTCATCTGACTTACACTTCAGCTAGAAGTCTCTGTCCTGAGTTATGCATGAAGAAATAGGAGCAGAGGAGGCCTTTTATTTAAATTCGCAAACTTTTTCCTTGAAAAGAAGCAATGGTAGAAATCATTTTACTTCTTCTCCAAAGCTTAATGGGAATAGAAATAGAAAACAAACAAACAAAAAAACCTTTAAGTTTATATTTCAAATAGAACACATAGGCTGTAAACTATAGTTACAGTAAACAGTGTTGCCCTTTTTTTTTAATACAACTTTAAAAATACTAGTTTCTCGTCATTAACCTAGCAGAATTACAGCACAGAATGGGACAAAAGTACTGCTGGAATTAGCTAGATATTTTTCAAGGCTTGTTTCATTTTCAAAATGAGAGATTGCTTTCCTACTCTTTGAAAGAAAGTAATAGATTGAATATACGAAGAGACTCATCTTGGGAATACTTCTAACTTTAAAAAATCAAAATCCACTTTCTCAGAATTGATGTGTTTCAAGGATCATTTCTTGTTCAAGAACTCTTAACATACTTTGGGCCTATTAGAAACATTTCAAATGATCAAAAATGAATGTCTATTTGGGGCATTCCATGTGTATCACATTGTTTTTAACCACTAAATTGGAAGATGCGACCCTTGCCCTATTTATAAATTAGACAATTATAAAATAGACCTCAGAAAACTCGGCTTCAGTGGTGGAAGACGAAGAGTACCAAGCCAAGAGGCTGAGGTCCTGGCTCTACCAACAATTCATTTGAACTTTGTTGAAGTTACTGTTTTGTGTCTCTATTTCCTCCTCCTTCAGGTGTAAGTTAATACCTGTCCTCCTCATCTCACGAGTTCCTGTGTGGAAAACACAAGATAAGGCTACAAACATTTCTAAAAACTCTAATGCATTCAGTTCAGTTCAGTCGCTCAGTCGTGTCCGACTCTGCGACCCCATGAATCGCAGCACGCCAGGCCTCCCTGTCCATCACCATCTCCCGGAGTTGACTCAGACTCACGTCCATCGAGTCCGTGATGCCATCCAGTCATCTCATCCTTTGTCGTCCCCTTCTTCTCCTGCGCCCAATCCCTCCCAGCATCAGAGTCTTTTCCAATGAATCAACTCTTCACATGAGGTGGCCAAAGTACTGGAGTTTCAGCTTTAGCATCATTCCTTCCAAAGAAATCCCAGGGCTGATCTCCTTCAGAATGGACTGGTTGGATCTCCCTGCAGTCAAAGGGACTCTCAAGAGTCTTCTCCAACACCACAGTTCAAAAGCATCAATTCTTCAGCGCTCAGCCTTCTTCACAGTCCAACTCTCACATCCATACATGACCACAGGAAAAACCATAGTCTTGACTAGATGGACCTTAGTCGGCAAAGTAATGTCTCTGCTTTTGTTTTTTTTTTTTTTTTTTTTTTTTTTTTTATTTATTTTATTTTTTAAATTTTAAAATCTTAAATTCTTACATGCATGCTATCTAGGTTGGTTATAACTTTTCTTCCAAGGAGTAAGCGTCTTTTATTGCTATCTATAATAGGTTCAAAAGTGCTGTGAAGGGGGTGTATATTTCCTTTTAAATAGCTTTACAAAGCATCTTAACATTTGTACATTTGTAAATCTCTTCTCAGCCCCACATTGCAAAGTAGTTTAGCTATAACTTGGGCTGTGGTTGCAGAGAAAGATGTATTATACTCCCCTCTTACCAGAAGCAACATGTTGATATTTTGAAGAACTTTTTTAATGGACAAAGAAATGTGGAAAGAAGCCAACTACAAGAGGAAGATGATATCTGAGACCCAAAATATGAAAAAAATTGGCTTAGGGCATTTTGGGGTGATTGACAAAGTGCCAGGATTAACCTACTGTATTAAACCTTTGAAATGCTTAGAATAAAAAATTTTAAGGCTACAATAACACTTGAATAAAACACATGAAATTTATATAAGATATTGTTGATTTATAGAAAAGAAAATGTTGGGAGTTGAATAGATAAATTAAAGGCAGAAGATACTGGTTTCAATTCTAGGTTCATTTATGATAAAGTGAAACCTCAACCAGAGTAAAACACTTGATTCTTGATTTCTACAAGGGCTGAAGATATTGTGGACCTCTGACTCTTATCATCTTACTGTACACCAGCATGTCTCTGAGTCTTTGCTTCTATGATCAACTCTATTTCCAAGTATTCCACATGTAAATTTCCCAAGAGGAGACTGGGATCATCAGCCTGTTCAGTATTCAGTGCTCCTCGAGGTCTCAAAACAGACCACTTCAGGGGTCACAGATTAGCCAACTGCTGTTCCAATTAGTGCTGAGGTCAAATGGTGCAAAGCTTACCTGGAAGACTCCTGTGCACACAGTTTCTGTGGTAAGTGCAAGAAACACTAGTTGGGATCTGGGGAACTGGGACAGAGAGTTGGGGAAAGACATCCAGGAAAGAGTGCAATATCAAGCACTGTGAGTGACTAGAGTTTAATCCGGAGGGGAAATCTGGGTACATAAAACACGTATCCCAGGGTTATCCCAATGAAGTATTATCTCAGTTTTTAGCTGAAGGCTGCTGGGAGGGAAGCTGAGGAGGGGTGTTCACTTTTCTATTCCCTAATGTTTGCAGCCTCAGGCCAAGAGATGCAGTTGAACCCAGCAGTTGAAAGCGCTGCACTCACTGAAGTGGTGAGGCCTGAGCGATGTGTGTGGCGCACCACAGCGTTCACTCTACTGGGTATGTATGTGTAAGAAATCACTCAGAGTCACTGTCCACGAGAAAGGCTTTTTATGTGAAAGGCTTCATGGCTTGGCCAGTACCATTTTTATTAGAGCAGTAATTCAACTTAAATTATAAATTAAGTTAAATATAGGTAGTATTAGATTTTTGAGTTTGAAGTTTTTGAACAGTATTTGTATATATACATGTTTAAATGCCTGAAACCATTCTTTATACTGATATACATTAGCTAATAAACATTAAGCTTTTCTGTGGGTATGCTGGGAGCTAATCAATAAATCAGTTTTGGCAGCTTTGACATTTTTGAAAATTAGTTGAACTGGCCAGTTACTTGACTATTTTATTTCGATTTTTGCCCCAATTTTAATGAAACATAGAAGTGCTAGTATTAATCATAGGAACTTTCATATGTTAAACAAAATAGAGATAAAGATGTAAGCCAAAAAGCATGTCCTGAAATGGAAATATTTGATCATATTTGAACTCCAACTTTATTTTAAATTTCAAGAACAAAATTAACAACAAAAACAAAGCCATGATTATGAGCATATGATTCTTATTATGATCATGAGATTAGGGTTTTGGTAGTTCTTGACTTCTGAGAACCAGCACCTTTTAAAAAATAAGTCTATTGTTTGACTTTTTTCAACTTTTGTGCATATTGTTTCAAGACTGCATAGAAATAGATATTGGAGATTGCACATAGTAAAACTGCTTCATGAAAAAGAAATAGTCGAAAATGTCATCTCACTGAGAGTAAGATTGAGCCCCAGTAGAGGTGGAGTGTTTGACCAAGAGACTATGCACTTGGACCTGCCCCTCAGGATCTGAGTTCTGTCAGTCATAAGATCAGGAAGATTCTGGAGCCAGCAACATGAGATGACATGGGAATGAGCACAAGCAGGATCAAGGCACACAAGTAGGCTGTGTAAGCAAAAGCCCAGAGCCTATGTCTGGAGAAGCACCTAGCTGATATGTACGGTCATATGGGAATCCATTACAACCAGCTGGTGGAAGTCAAAATAACATGAACTTGACTTATAGGTGTTTCTACCCAATTTGTGGGTACAGACCAAGAACTCTGGAGTGACGTTGAAAGACTCATCCCTCCAATAAGCCAGCTGCCGTGGGTGTTGTAGTATATGATATCAACAGTGGATCCCATAGCCTTAGAAGACTGGCAAATTCTCTGCTGTGAAGTGGACCCCTGGTCTGTGTGGAACCCTCTGCTGGTGGACCAAACACTCGATTAACCTACAGATGGTGTTTCTGGTTGGGGTCCTGCAGGCAGGAAAGGCAAACCCATATCTGGAGTTTGTGTCTGGTGGTGGTAGGACAAATCTCTGGTCCTTCAGGGATGAGAGGGCTGTGTAGTCAGAGGCCGACATCAGCAGTCCAAATCATTTTGTCTACTTGGTTAGTTAACATCTTCTCTGGTGGGTGCTGCCATGTGATGTAGAGATCTACACCCTTTGTGCCCACCCCCACATGCCTCTACCTTAGACTTCACTGTACTTAATATTTCAGTTTTTGGTTTCCCAGGTCCCATTTGATCAGTTTTTGGCCTCTGGCCAAGAAAACCAGGCCGTTTGTCACTGTGTCTCAGTCATATATATTCTAATCTTGGGTCGCTTCTTCTTCTACCCAAAGCGGATAATAACCAAGTGCTGGAAGCGTTTATGTATGTTTACATGCCTATGTTTTCATTTTTCATGAGTAAATATTTAGAAGTTGAATTGTTGGGTCATATGGGTAAGTGTATATTTCATTCTGTAAGAAACTGCCAGAGGGTTTGAAAAGTGGCTGTAACATTTTGCATTCCCACCAGCAAAGTATGAGAATTACCTGTTGATGCTTAGCCTTTTCAGTCCTTAATTTTAGTCATTTTAATTTGGGTGTGTCATATTATCTCACTGCGTTCTAATTTGCATTTCCCTTGGAACGAATGATGTTGACTGTTCATGAGCTTGAGAGTCATTTATATACCTGCTTTTGTGATGTGACTATTCAAATCTTCTGCTCATTTTTAAAAAGTGGATTACTTTTAGAATTATTATTGAGAAATAAGATTTCTCTATATATTTTAGATTCGGGAAATATTTTCTCCCCTGTCTGTAACTTGCCTTTTCATTGCTTAATGTAATCTCTTGACGAGTAAAAGTTCTAACATGATAAGGGTCAGTTTATTAAAGTTTTCTTTTATTTCTCATTATTTTTGTGTCCTATCCAGGAAATGTTTGCCTGCCACAACACTACGAAGATTCTCTTTTATGTTTTCATCTAAAATTTTTATGATTTTAGCTTTTGTTTTTAAGGCTATGGTCCACTTAGAGATTTTTGCTTGTGTACATATATCGTGAAGGAAAAGTTATGATTGAATTTTGTTTACATGGATATCCAGTTGATCTAGCACCTTTTAAAAAAAGACTATGCTCTTCATATTGGGTAATCCTTGGCATCTTTGACAAAAATCAGTTTACTATATAGGTGTGGACCTATTTCTAGACTCTCTGTTCCATTTTTTTATACCTTTCTTCTTATGCCAGTACCACTCTGTCTTTTGCTTTATGCATGCTTGCACGCTAAGTTGCGTCAGTCATGTCCAACTCTGTGCAACCTTATAAACTGTAACCCACCAGGCACCTCTGTCTGTGGGATTTCCAAGGTAAGTATAATCGAGTGGGTTGCTATGCCCTCTTCCAAGGGATCTTCCTGAGCCAGGGATTGAACCTGGGTCTCTTTATGTCTCCCGCATTGGCAGGCAGGTTCTTTACCACTAGTGCCACCTGGGAAGCCCCCTTTTGCTTTATAGTAAGTCTTAATTTACTTTAACTTTATGAAAATTATTGAGATCAGATACACAAGTTCTCCAACTCTGTTCTATTTCAAAATTGTTCTGTTTATTCTAAGTCTTTGCAGTTTCTACAAAGAACATGCTGTGTTTTGATTGGCATTGTGCTGAATCTGTAAATCAATTTGAGCAGAAATGATATCCTAAGCATACTGAGTCTTCCAATCTAGAAAAATAGCATATCTCTCCATTTCTTTAGATATTTTTATATTTTCATTTTTCAGTGCACAGATATTACACATATTTTTATTTAGTGTATTTCTAGGTGACTCATTTTAAATGGATGCTATTTTAAATGGAATTTTCTTTTAATTTCTAATTGCTTATTGATTATGTGTTGAAATGCAGTTGATTTTTTTTACATATTTGTTTTGCATTTAGCAATCTTGCTAGATTCACTTATTTGTTGTAGCCTCTACTTTGTAGAATGTCATTTTATTTCTTCCCTTTCAATCTTTATTTATTTATTTATTTTGGTTGTGCTGGGTCTTTGTTGTGGCTTTTCTCTAGTTGTGGAGAGCAGGGGCGACACTCCAGTTGTGCTGTGCAGGCTTCTCACTGAGATGGCTTCTTTTGGTGAAGAGCTCTAGATGCACGAGCTTTGTAGCTATAGCTCGCGGGGTCTAGAGTGCAGGCTCGGCATTTGCGGCACGCAGGCTTGGTTGCTCCGTGACATACGGAGTCTTCCCAGACCAGGGACTGGACCTGTGTCTCCTGCATTGGCGGGTGGATTCTTATCCACTGTATCACCAGGGAAGTCCCCCTTTCAATCTTCATCTATCTTCCTGTCTATCTCTCACTTACACATCTATTTGTTTGCCTTATGGCACTGGCTAGGATGTCTACTTAATGTTGAAAATAAGTATTTTGAGCAAACATTCTTTTTTGATTCCTGATCACAAAAGAAAAGCAATTACTATATTTAATATGATGTTATCTGATGCTCTTGTAGATATCCTTTATCAATTAGGGAACTTTCCTTTTATTGGCAAAATCTTTATTGAGATACAATTCATATACAATAAAATTGATAAGGTACAACTTTTACCACAGTGTAAGTTCAGAATATTTTCATTATCCTCAGAGAAATCCTGTGCTCATTAGCAGTCCCTACTCATTCTTCCATTTCCCCAACTTTTCCAAAGGCAACTGCTAACCTGCTGCTAAGTCATTTCAGTTGTGTCGGACTCTGTGCGACCCCATAGACAGCAGCCCACCAGGCTCCCCCGTCCCTGGGATTCTCCAGGCAAGAACACTGGAGTGGGTTGCCATTTCCTTCTCCAATGCATGAAAGTGAAAAGTCAAATTGAAGTCGCTCAGTCATGTCCAACTCTCAGCGACCCCATGGCCTGCAGCCTTCCAGGCTCCTCCATCCATGGGATTTTCCAGGCAAGAGTACTGGAGTGGGGTGCCATTGCCTTCTCTGTCACATATATGGAAGCATGCAATATGTGTGGTCTTTTGTAATTGCTCTTTCATTTAGCATAATGTTCATCTAAGTTGTAGCTATAAAAGTACATCCTCCTTTTTATTGCTAAGAAATGATAATAATAATAATATTACCTTATGATACACTTTGTTCATTCTTTAGTTGGTTGTTTTCACTTTTTGGTTATTATGAACATACATGTACAAGTTTTTATGTAGACATGTCTTCATATTTTTCTTGGGTATACACTTAGGAGTAGAAGTCCTAGGTCATATAATAAACTAACTTTAAATATTTGAAGAATTGTGAGACTGTTTTCCAAAGACTCTGAACACTTTAAATTTCTACCAGCAATGAATACGGGTTACAATTTCTTTATTCCTTGGCCAACTCTTATTATTTTGTTTAAAAACATTTTTTTTCTCTTTTCTTTTTTTTTATTATAACTATTCTAATAGGTATGAAGTGGTATCTCATTGCAGCTTTGATTTGCATTTTCGTGATGGCATTTGTGCATTACTTTGTACAATTCTCCAAGCCAGGCTTCAAAAGTGTATGAACCATGAGTTCCCAGATGTTCAAGCTGGATTTAGAAAGGGCAGAGGAACCAGAGATCAAATTGCCAACATCCATTGGATCGTAGAAAAGGCAAGAGAGTTGCAGAAACACATCAACTCCTACTTTATTGACTATGCCAAAGCCTTTGACTGTGTGGATCACAACAAACTGTGGGAAATTCTTAAGAGATGGGAATACCATGCCACCTGATCTGCAGCCTGAGAAACCTGTATGCAAGTAAAGAGCAACAGTTAAGAACTGGACATGGAACAACAGACTGGTTCCAAATCAGGAAGGGAGTATGTCAAAGCTGTATATTATCACCCTGCTTATTTAACTTATATGCAGAGTACATCGTGCAAAATGCTGGGCTGGATGCAGCACAAGCTGGAGTCATGATTGCCGGGAGAAATATCAATGAACTCAGATATGCAGATGACACCACCCTTATGGCAGAAAGAAAAGAAGAATTAAAGAGCCTCTTGATGAAAGTGAAAGAGGAAAATGGAAGAGTTGGCTTGAAACTCAACATTTAGAAAACTAAGATCATGGCATCCAGTCCTATCACTTCATGGCAAATAGATGGGGAAACAATGGAAACAGTGAGAGACTGTATTTTCTTGGGCTCCAAAATCACTTCAGATGGTACCTGCAGCCATGAAATTAAAAGACACTTGCTCCTTGGAAGAAAAGCTATGACCAACCTAGGCTGCATATTAAAAAGCAGAGACATTGCTTGACCAACAAAGGTCCGTCTAGTCAAAGCTATGGTTTTTCCAGTAGTCATGTATGGATGTGAGAAAGAAACCTCAGTCGTGTCCGACTCTTTGTGACCCTATGAACTATAGCCTACCAGTCTCCTCAGTCCATGGAATTTTCCAGGCAACTGTACTGAGTGCCTGGAAAATTCCATGGACTGAGGAGACTGGTAGGCTATAGTTCATAGGGTCACAAAAAGTCGGACACAACTGAGCAACTTCGCTTTGACTGGAGTATGGAGAAGGCGATGGCACCCCACTCCAGTACTCTTGCCTGGAAAATCCCATGGATGGAGGACCCTGGTTGGCTGCAGTCCATGGGGTCGCGAAGAATCAGACACGACTGAGCAACTTCACTTTGACTTTTTACTTTCATGCACTAGAGAAGGAAATGGCAACCCACTCCGGTGTTCTTGCCTGGAGAATCCCAGGGACGGGGGAGCCTGGTGGGCTGCTGTCTATGAGGTCACACAGAGTCGGACACGACTGAAGCGACTTAGCAGCAGCAGCAGTACTGGAATGGGTTGCCATTTTCTTCTCCAGGGGATCTTCCTGACCCAAGGATCAAACCCAGGTCTCCTGCACTGCAGGCGACACTTTACAGTCTGAGCCACCAGGGAAGCCCTATGGATGTGAGAGCTGGACTGTGAAGGAAGCTGAGTGCTGAAGAATTGATGCTTTGAACTGTGATGTTGGAGGAGACTCTTGAGAGTCCCTTGGACTGCAAGGAGATCTAACCAGTCCATCCTAAAGGAGATCAGTCCTGAACATTCATTGGAAAGACTGATGCTGAAATTGAAACTGCAATATTTTGGCCACCCGATGCGAAGAACTGACTTCTTGGAAAAGACCCTGATGCTGGGAAAAATTGAAAGCAGGAGGAGACAGGGACGACAGAGGATGAGATGTTTGGATAACATCACCCACTCGATGGACATGAATTTAAGCAAGCTCCAGGAGCTGGTGATGGACAGGGAAGCCTGGCATGCTGCAGTCCATGGGGTCGCAAACAGTCAGATACGACTGAGTGACTGAACTGAACTGATGACGTTTGTAGCATGACAGTCTAAAGACAACTAGAACTGCAAAGAAAATGTAAATTTAAGCCAGCGGTTTTACTGTTAATAGTAATATTGTTATTATAACTTTGAAGCTTTTTATATACAGTAGGGTAAAGCAAATAAGACAATTTGTTAATGTTTTTAGGAAGCAATATTTTTAAATGTAAACAAGAGGATATAGAAGTAGAAAATTAAAGCAGTTAAAGGAAATAAAGCTCTGACATACAGATCTGAATTGGACACATAAAACTCCTGATATTATAGTAAACTTTACCCATTAAAATTGTCTAGAACCACCGACACCCTAGTAGTAACAGTTATACTTAACACCTTCATCTTGGTTTCTAAATACTTTGGAGATTAAAGAAATCATCTCCTTGGAGAAATAGCTGATTCTTAGTCATGTGACATTCAGAGTATAAAGCGAGCCTAGGATGTCTTGTAGTTATTGAAAACCAACAGGAAGTGTTCAAAGAACAATGGGTTTATAACAAAAGTATATAAGGGCCAGATTGAAGAGACTCCCATTGGCCAAATATGGGACAATTCTAGCATTAAAAAGAGTATCAACTGTAAGTGATTATAAATTAGAGTGAGAGAGAGGAGAGAGCACATGCGTCATTTGTCACGTTGAAGGTGACTTTTACATTAAATTTTCACTCTGAACACTTGAACTTAAAGGGAAAGAATGATCACTGAGCATATTCTGTTAAAAGATGATAATGGGAAGAGTGCTGGCTAATAAATGTAGAAGGAATGAAAGAGTTAGAGTTACTGCTGATTGCTAAGGGAAAAATAAGACTGCTTTTGCAATATAGGAATCCAATTGTTAACCCTTAACCAAATCAATTTATCGAGATTGCTGTCCTTTCCAGCAAGAGGGTCCATTCCAGGATAACATGTTACATACTTGTCATGTCTATCTAGTCTCCTTTAACCTGTCTATCCTTAAGTTCCATGTCCTTGACATTTATGAAGCATTTGTGTTTTAGAACGTGACTTTGATGTGAGTTTGTCCAGTGTGTTTTCTAAGACCCAGGTTATGACTCACAGAAGAGGTGCAGTGTTCTCATCGCACGCACTCAGCTGATACACCAAGTCCATTTGTACCATTACTAATGATCTTACCTTTGAGTTTCCTAGATGTCTCTATTATTAAGTTTCTTTCTTTCCTTTGTAAG
The DNA here is from genome assembly GCF_001704415.2 of Capra hircus. Taxonomy (NCBI): domain Eukaryota; kingdom Metazoa; phylum Chordata; class Mammalia; order Artiodactyla; family Bovidae; genus Capra; species Capra hircus. The sequence goes on from NC_030809.1 coordinate 100,349,025, forward strand.
TGGGAAATATATTATGAGGAGACACTTTTGAGAGCAAGTAAATATTCCATCTTTCATTCTATTTTCGCCTACCGGTTTTAGCACTCATTGATATTTCTTATCTGAATTATTTCTCTGATGACTGCCAAATGATTTTTTAATTTCATCATTTCTTATATTTTTTGACTTTCTAGAGCAAGAAAATGGAGAAGGCAATGGCACCCCACTCCAGTACTCTTGCCTGGAAAATCCCATGGATGGAGAAGCCTGGTGGGATGCAATCCATAGGGTCGCTAAGAGTCGGACACGACTGAGCGACTTCCCTTTCACTTTTCACTTTCATGCATTGGAGAAGGAAATGGCAACCCACTCCAGTGTTCTTGCCTGGAGAATCTCAGGGATGGGGGAGCCTGGTGGGCTGCCGTCTATGGGTCGCACAGAGTTGGACACGACTGAAGCGACTTAGCAGCAGAGTAAGAAAGTGTTTTCTCTTCTCCCTATTTATTTATTGATTTGTTTATATCAGTGTGGACTCAGGGACTCATTCAGTAAGAGTAATCAACTGCTATCTTAACCTATTTTGATACTCACATTGTCCAAATTTGATTATTAGAAGCTCCTTTAAGCTGTCTTCTATGTCCTTTTGACATGTTCCATTGAATATTTTCTTACTTTTTTGGCACAGCATGAAACCTAGGTTCCCCTTGCACCTTTCCTGCCCTTCCCTGAGATTTAGCCATTTCTCCAAGTCCTGCTTGCTCTTAGTGGAAAGCGTGATTTGCAAATCAGGATTTGGGTACCAAGTGTGCTCATAGTTATTGGAATATTACTTCTCCCAGACCTTATCAGAGGAAACAGCAGGAGCTCAAGGGACAAATCTTTATATATGGATATGTCCCTGAGTTCACATAGCTCCGATTTTAATTTAGTTCCACAGGATCCATTCTACTTGCATCTTTTCCATATTTGTATTCTCTCTGCCCATCAGTGAGAACCCTATCTTCCATTATCCTTAGGATGTTTATTTATTTGTTCAGTCACTTGTAAGTAGTTAATTTCTTGATCCTGCCAGACTGTCTGTGCTGCCCCATTACAACATTGTCCTTGAGAGGGACACAAGTACTGCCTGACGCTGAAATGTTCTCCCTCCTGTTCTGATACTGTTCTAATCACTACCATCTGCCACTGGGCTTGCCCTGGTGTCTCACTCCAGCCCTGTGCTCATACAGACTGTCATTACCCATCTTATTTCTTATGGTAATGGAAATAAATATAACAATCTTTATTATGTAAGGTGTTAGATTTTGGTTATATATATGCATATATACATATATGTGAATATACAAGTTTAAAAATAAATATGTGTATATAAGAATAAAATGATATATATGTATAATCATAACCATACATAATACATAACAATCATATTTACATTCATATATAATATGATCATGTTATATATATTTGTGTATATGCACATAATATACTCATATATATATGTATGTATATTACACACAATTTTTAAAACAGTGAAGGATGTTCAACTTTGCAAAATACCTTCTCACTATTTATTGAGATGATGAAATAAGTTTTTCCTTTAACCCATTAACCTATTAATGTGATAATAATAGCTTAATAGATATTCCAGTTTTGTACTATTCCTTCATCCAAAGAAGAAACCCGATTTGATCATTGTGTATTAAATTTCTTGGTGTTTTATGGAATTACCTCACAATATATAAATTCTGTATTGTTCTGTAGTTTCTGTTCTTGCACTTTATTTGTCAGATTCAATGTCAGTGTCATTCTTTACCTCCCTCTCCATGTTCAGAGGCCACTTAGGATTGAAATAATGCTTTCCTAGATGTTTTGAATGCAGTCATTAGTGAGATTGATGGAGCCTGGTGCTTTTGTGAGGGGTTAATCTTTGATAACCTTCTCAATTTCTTTACTGGTAATTGGCCAGCTTGTTTTAAAAAAATCTTTTATTGGGTCAGTTTGGTAACTTATATTTCTTTAGAGACCAACTTATTTTATCTAGGTTTTCATGTATATTGGGCTTCCCTGGTGGCTCAGAGGTTAAAGCGTCTGCCTCCAATGTGGGAGACCTGGGTTCGATCCCTGGGTTGGGAAGATTCCCCTGGAGAAGGAAATGGCAATCCACTCCAGTATTCTTGCCTGGAGAATCCCATGGATGGAGAAGCCTAGGAGGTTACCGTCCACGGGGTCGCAAAGAGTCAGACATGACTGAGCGACTTCACCTTCAACTTCATGTATATTGCATACTTTCATGAAAAGTATTTTCTAATAATTATTTTGGTTTCCTTTTACTCATTATAACTACAGATTTTATGTGTTTTTGCTTTCCTTACACATCCTTTAAAAAATGAGGTGAGCTACCATTTTATCCATTTTGTTGACATTTTTCAAGTGACCAATTCTTATGCTTATTATTTTGATATGTTTGTTTCAATATTATTCATATATGATTTTGTCTGATTTCTTTTTTTCTGTTTCCTTGCATTTATTTTTTATTCCTTTTTCTTATCTCTTCCTCTAAATATGAACACTTTTCTTTTTTTTTTTTTTTTCGATATTTTGGTTAAGACTGAATTTTTCCTCAAAGTATTGCTTTTAGACATAACACATGGATTCTGATGCATAGTGTCTACATTATTTTCTAAATATCCTTCAATTTCATTTTCTATTAACTTTAAGTCAACTTTTAAAACAGTTTTAAATTTTTAAGCAGTTGGGGATTTTATTTTCTATATTGAAATTTAATTCTACATTCTTTGTATTGTAATTTGAGAATATAATCTGTACTATTTTTAGTTGTTGTAGTATTTTGAGAGTATTTTGTGGTCCAACATTAAATGTTTCTGAACGTACTCTGGGTACTTAAAGATGGTGTACTCTTTGTTTTCAAGGTGAAGAGTGTAATACATTAATACTTTACAGAGCTTAAAATTTTAGAGAGATGATGAATTACAGAATTTGATTCTATACCTTTATATTTTACTGTTTCCTTGATTTGTCATGGGTCAAGAGAATGAGCGAATTTTCTTGTTACTTCTCTGTTCTCTCTCTATTTCTTCTTATATCTTCTGCTGTTTTTGCTTTAAGAATTTTTCATGCTAGGATATTTGGCATAAATGATTTACAATAGATCTTCATTTAGATTGCCTCTTGTAAAGTGAACTTATTTGTCTTATCTAATGCTTTTTGCTGTGAATTCAATACTTTGATATTAATAATGTAATTACTGCTTTAGTAATTGCCTGCTATATGTGTCCGATACTTAGTCTTGTTTCAAGTGTATCTCTTGCATGCAACAAATAGTTGTTTGATTTTCTAATCTACCTGAGAATTTTTTTCTTTTGATATGTGACTTTATCCCATTTACATATATCATTATGCAGGTATTTTTGGTTTTCGTCCTCATCTTTTATAATTTCTGCTGTTATTACTTTATTCTATAGTTTTCCAAATTATCTGTGCTTTTAAAATTAAATAAGTATGTCTATTTTCCTTCTGATAGTTCAGCAGATTTATAATGTGTTTTAAGCCCTTTAGTGGTGACTTTAGAGCTTTTAATAACATACTAAAGCTTAATCTTTTTGGATTTGTTGACTTTTGACACTACTCATTGCCTCCCTACTGTAAGAAAACTAGTTTATGTTCCCTTCCACACACCTCTCATCCAATTTCTAATTTAAATTAATTATATAATTTTCTTTAATTTTTCTTTATATCTGCAATTTACATGATTGTATAAGTTGATTTGTTTCTGAACATCAGATTTATTGACGTATAATTTACATACAGCAAAACTGACCCTTTTTAGATGTAAAGTTCTGAGTTTCGACTAATGTATGCAGTAGTGTGAACCACCACCACAATCAATACATAGCAGAATATTTCCATCACATCGTATTTCTATGACATTATAGAGTTCCCCTGTAGGCCTTTGTAATACATTGCCTACTCTATCTGCAGGGCCTGGCAGCCACTGATCAGGTTTGTATCCCTATGGTTTTGCTTTTCAGGAATGTCACATAAAGTGAGGAATCCATTACGTAATCTTTAGAGTCTGCCTTCTTTCAGTTAGCACAATAATACTGAGATTCATCCGCATTGCTGCATGTGTTAGTAGTCTTTTCTTTCGTGTTGTTAAGTACGGACACGTCACAATTTGTTTATCCATTCCTAGGTCAACTGACATTTGGGTTGTTTCTAGTTTTTAGGGATTATGAATAAAGCTGCTTTAAACATTTGCACACAGGCATTTGTGTGGACATGTGTTTTCATTTCTCTTGGATAAATATCTAGTAGTGAATTGGTGAGTATATGTTTAGCCCTACAAAAAGCTGTCAAACTGTTGTCTGAAGTGACTATCATTTTACATTTCCAAAAGAAACATGTAAGGATCCAATTACTTTGCTTCATTGCCAGTGCTTGGCGTTGTCACTTTTAAAAATTTTAGCTATTCTAATTGGTGTGTAATGATGTATTATTAAGCATCTAATTTGAATTTTCCTAATGGCTATTAATGTTGAACATACGCTCCCATATTTGTCTGCCATTTGAACCTTTTTTTGGTAGTGTTTGCTAAAATTTTCTCTTAAAAAAGAGTTCAGTTATTTTTCTTATTATAGTATTTTAAGAGTCATTGTATGTCTGGGTTCTAGTCTGTATCATTTTTTTTTCTTTTATGGCTTGACTTTTTGGTACCTTGTTTGAGAAATCATTACTAGCCTGACATCACAAAGATTTTTTTCCCTTAAAGTTTTATAGTGTTAAAGAAAAATTGTAGCTGGATAGTAGTTAAAAAAATAAAAACAGATTTTGTTCAGGACTATTGCAAGAGGGGGAAAGAGACCTCAGAATGGAACTGGGCTCAGTTCTGAAATGCAGCATGGCAATTGGGAATTTGTAGTCAAAGAGCAAGAGTGGGGTTAGTGGGTGGAAAATTACTAAGCAGAAATGTCAGAGGTAAGGGAGATTCTGGTAAAACTGACCTAACAGAATTCTTGCCGAAGACAGGTAGGATGATCATACATCACTCTGGGGATCCTGGAATATGAGGAACTTGATCAGACATGGAAGGTAATCAGATATTGAGAGTGGGGGGTTGTGGTTAAGCCAGTATAGATTACTAAATTGGAATTTTATAAGGAATGAACAAATGAATATAGGATAAGGTGCCTGATTAAAGTTTCATCAAGCAAATTATCTTTGTCAATAGTTTTAATTTTACATTTAGGTCAAAGTTTCATTTCAAGTTAGTTTTGTACATAGTATGGCTTATGGGTTCCACTTACCAAATTTTTTCTTTTATGGCTTGGGCCTTTTGTATGCTAAGAAATATTTGTTAGCCCAAGATTCCAAAGATTTTCTCAAGTTTCTTCTAGAAGCTTTATAGCTTTAAATTTTACATTTAGGCCTGTGATTCATTTTGAATTAATTTTTGTTTATGATTGGAGATACGGGTCAGGTCCCTTACAGCTCAATCGGTAAAGAATCTGCCTGCAATGCTGGAGACCTGGGTTCGATTCCTGGGTCGGGAAGATCCCCTGGAGAAGGAAATAGCAACCCACTCCAGTATTCTGGCCTGGAAAATCCCATGGACAGAGGAGCCTGGCAGGCTACAGTCCATGGGGTCACAAGAGTCGGACACGACTTGGCGACTAAACCACCACCATGGGTCAGGTCTCATTTTTGAAAATATGCAAATCCCCAATTGTCCAGAATCATTTGTTGAAAAGTCTATTCTTTCTCTGTTGAATTACCTTGGCACATTCACCAGAATTTCACCACAGATACATGGGTATAATTTTGGACTTTCAATTTTGTTCTAATATTTGTGTGTCTATCCTTTTGCCAATATAAAAGTTTCTGGATTATAATAACATCATAAGAAGTCTTGAAATCAGATAGTATGAGTCCTTCAACTTTACTTCTCTTTTTTGAAAACATTTTGACTATTCTAGGACCTTTGGTTTTCCTTATAAATTTTAGAATCAACCAATTGATTTCTTAAAAAAATGTCTCCTGGGGTTTTCATTGGGAATTGCATTGAGTCTATAGATAAATTTGAGTAAAAATGTGTTGAACTATGTATTGAATCTGCTGACCCATGAATACAGAATATCTAATCATTTATTATGTCTTCCAGAGAAGGAAATGGCAACCCATTCCAGTATTCTTGCCTAAAGAATTCTGTGGACAGAGGAATCCAGTGGGCTGCTGTCTCTGGGGTTGCACAGAGTTGGACATGACTGAAGCGACTTAGCAGCAGCAGCAGCAGAGGCAGCATTATGTCTTCAAATTCCCTCATCAGTACTCTGTAGTTTTTAGGGTTTTTTTTGCTAGTTTTGAGGAGGGGGTTTTATAGACTGGGAGTAGATGGGGAAACAGTGGCTGACTTTATTTGGGGGGCCTCCAAAATCATTGCAGATGGTGACTGCAGCCATGAAATCAAAAGATGCTTATACCTTGGAAGGAAAGTTATGACCAACCTAGATAGCATATTAAAAAGCAGAGACATTACTTTACCAACAAAGGTCCATCTATCTAGTCAAGGCTATGGTTTTTCCAGTAGCTATGTATGGATGTGAGAGTTGGACTATAAAGAAAGCTGAACGCCAAAGAGTTGATGCTTTTGAACTGTGGTGTTGCAGAAGACTCTTGAGAGTTCCTTGGACTGCAAGGAGATCCAACCAGTCCTAAGGAGATCAGTCCTGAGTGTTCATTGGAAGGACTGATGTTGAAGCTGAAACTCCAATACTTTGGCCACTTGATGCTGACTCATTTGAAAAGACCCTGATGCTGGGAAAGATTGAAGGCAGGCGGAGAAGGGGATGACAGAAGATGGCATCAATCAGTGGAGCTGAGTTTGAGTAGACTCTGGGAATTGGTGATGGACAGGGAGGCCTGGTATGCTGTGGTCCATGGGGTCAAGAAGAGTTGGACACAACTGAGCGACTGAACTGAACTGAACTGAACTGAAAACAGCTGTACTTCCTCCTTTCCAATCTTTATGCCTTATATTGCTTTCCATTGCTTTGTTGCTCTGGCTAGAAGATTCAACACCATATTGCACAGGAATAGTGAAAGCGGCCTTCTTTGTTTTTTTCTCAATCTTAGGAGAATGGACGAAGTCTTTCATCACTATTAATTGTGATGAACAATCTTCACTGGTTTTCAAATAGTTTAATTGATGCACCCTTGCCATGAAAGCTGATTACATCTCCACTCATCAACTTGTAAACTGAGTAATATTATCATTTCTATATTGCCTTGACTCATAACACTTACAGTTTATTTTGTAACTTCATTGTTTAGTCTTAGATCTACATTTGAGTCAACTGAAAGGGTACGGCCAGTACTTTCATAACATCTTCTCTATTTATCTCTTGGTTAGTGAAGTTCTTCTTGAAATTTTATTTAAAAAGACTCAGATGAACTATATTCTTAAATCCTTTCACGTTGGAAATAGCTGCTGTTTTTATTTCTGAATGAAGATTTGCTTGGTTATTTTGCTAGGGTCTTTGTAACTATTCCTCTTCTGGAGTTGAGCATTGCTGTAGAGAAATCCAAAGTGAAGTGAAGTCGCTCAGTTGTGTCTGACTCTTTGCAACTCCATGGACTGTAGCCTACCAGGCTCCTCTGTCCATGGGATTTTCCAAGCAAGACTACTGGAGTGGGTTGCCATTTCCTTCTCCAGGGATCTTCCCAACCCAGGGATCGAACCCAGGTATCCCGCATTGTAGACAGACGCTTTACCATCTGAGACACCAGGGAAGACTAGAGAAATCCAAAGCTAACCTTTAAAAAATTTGTAATCCTCCTAGGTGATTTTGTTGTTATTATTACTACTACTGCCTGGATTTTCACAAGAATATCTTTCAATCACTTAAGTATCAATTGTTTGCTTAGTGCTTTTAATTGTTTGGTAAATATTAGCTCTCTGCTCTGACTTATTGTTTCATGAAGACCATTGTTTTCTTCTAAGTTCATTTATTTAATGGAGAACTCTTTCACTCATTCTACAGTGAAATTTTGTATGTGTTCTTCATTGACTTTTTGTGAGCTGCTTTATTTGCATAGATTCTAAGCTGATTCTGTTTCTGAAAATTATTGATTCCTAACAATTGTCTTTGTTTTGTTCCTTTCCCCCTCATTGGTTACACAGTTCTGCTGATTATCACTCATCTCTGAAGGAGGAGAGTCTGGTCATAAGTAGCTATAGCTTCAATAATTTGGAGGGGAAGGACCCAGAGGGTGAGCAGGAGCAGCAGGCAGTTTCAACCTAGGGTACTAAGTTGAGGAAACAGTTTATTGAGAAATCTTAGAGTCAATGAAACCTCTGAGAGCCTCAGAAAACTTTCTAGTGCTTTCTGGGAAGGACTGTGCCTGTGAACATGTCTCTTCCTAGTGTTTTCGTCATCCTGTGGACACTCCTTCCATGAGCAGGATGACTTTCTTCTTATAACAACAAAGGATTTTGTGTGTAATGATGTCTCCTTCCTCCCACCCTCCTTCTTCCTTTCCAACCTTCCTTCCTTCATATCTCTCTGCAAAGAGACACCATAACATAGTGGTTTTGAGCATGAATTCTGGAGGCATTCTGCTTTGATTTGAATTCAGCTTCTGCCACTTACAAGTTGCGGTCCTGGGCAAGTCACTTACCCTCTGGGTGCCTCAGAGTCCTCACTTGTAACATGAAGATGATGATAATAATAGTACCTCCTACCTCATAGCCTACCACGATTATGTGGTTTAAAATTTGTAAGGTATCTTAAACAATTCTCATCAGAGTGTAAGAGCTAAGTGTTTATAAAAATAAGTGAAACTGTGTGTGACCACCGGCTACAAAATCCTATTGGTTATTATCATTATTCTCCATTCAATCACACAGGCAGACTTCTTGTATAAATGTCACGTGTTGGTGTTTCTCACTCAGCTCCACAGCCCCTACTGCTGGCATGTCAGCAACATTTCTGGGCAAACTCCAAGAATTTGCTGTGCTATCCGAAGCATCATTGATGGAGGCTTTCAGGGACACATGGTGCTCGGGCGGAACTTGGTCTACAGCATACGGTCTGTTAGTTTGGTGTCTTCCCCCCCAGCTCCTTTCAGCTTGGTCCAGAGTCTGCTGTCATTTGGCAGCTGGTTTTCATAGTCTGTGGTCTGAGACTGTGATTATTTTCCAGCTTCTCTGAAAATGAAGTTTTGGTCCCTGTTTTTATCATTCTTCTTGTTGTTTAGGTTGGTGTCAGGGAGCAAAGCAGGGGTAAAAATGTCTTTACTAGCTCATTTAGAATTAGCAGTTGAGTCAGTAGGACTTAAATTGACTTTATTGAATCAAAATTTAAATTGCTATTCAGAAATTACAAAGCTGTGTATTTATTTTCTGTGAATCAAGCACTCATTCATGACAAATTACAGAGACATGTTTCATTTTGTTGTTCTTTAGTTGCTAGTCGTGTCCAGGTCTTTGAGACCCTATGAACTGTAGCCTGCCAGTCTCCTCTGTCCATGGGATTTCCCAGGCAAGAATACTGGAGTGGGTTGCCATTTCCTTCTCCAGGGGATCTTCCCGACCCAGGGATTGAACCTGCATCTCCTGCAGGTGGATTCTTTATCGCTTAGCCACCAGGAAGTCCATGTTTCATTTTAAGCCTATGTATTTTAGAGGAGAAATTAAAAGTCATCTATTAAATTAACATAATCACCTATTTATAAATCAAGTAATACAGAAATGCCTAAATAAAAATTCCTTTGCCCCTTCCCCAAGTCGTCACTCCCATTTCCCAAGAGCAATCATTTTATCTGTTTCTTTTTTGAGTTCTTTTGGCAGTTAGTTTGGTACATTTAAATCGTCAGCAATGTATTTATATATACATATATATGCATATTTTTCTGGTTATGTATTGTACTACATAAAAACAACAAATAACAAATTGGTGTGTTAGGACGTGTGTTGCATAGATGGCTGTCACAATTCCTCTGATAAAATTACACTGTCTGAATGTTACATGCAACTTCATTAACCTAGTTGCAAGTACAGACTCTTTACAATTTGCTGTCAGAGTAGATTTCCACTTTCAGCATAGAACTGATTCATTTGCTCTCAGATGGAGATAATATTTTCCTGAAGACTACCAGAGGAATCTGTTTGAAAGCTTTCTCTTTCTTTTTTGGTAATTTCTCTTTATGTTCAGATATCACTTCCCTACCCAGATTTACTCAGCGTTTTCCTGAAAACACTTTAATTAATCCTTAGTTTCTTTTTTTCTTCTAATTGGTCCTTTGATTAGTCTTTTGGTAGTTTTACCTAATACCAGGTCAGAATAGTTTATACACAACTCCTAGTTAAAAAGTTCTGAAAAGCATAAGCTGTTGCTAATGATGCTGTTTCTTTGTAACTCATTTGGTTGCAAAACCTGACCTAAAATGATTTAAGGAATTATTTATTCCCTCAAGTGTTTAGTTATGAGGGAATCCTATACTCCATTGGAGTTATTATACAATTTAATATGTATATATTATTACCTTTCTAAAATCTGAAATATTCTGAATTCTGAAACATTTTTGGTCTTGAAAACTTTGAATAAGGGCCTTTGACCAGTATTATAATAGTTGAGTAATACTAGTATTGGAATTTTCAGCTTAATTAAATAAATTAACCCTGTCTGCTAAATACCCCCTTAAGCCATCAGTGCTGTCTATATTTGTATTCCTTAATGTTTAGACAGGTAAAGAAAGTATGCTAGTTTTTTTAAGAGAGAATTTAATCTAAGACCTTAGCTGAATGATTGCTAGAGAGTTAAAAGGCAAATAGAAGACAGTGCGTTGAGAGAGAGGTAGTAGCGGTGGGAAGAGCTAACAATCTGGGGCTGGAAGAACAAAGGCAAGAATGGAGAATTATTAGAACACTGAAAATTGGATAGAGACCTGAGGGGTGAAATTCAAGCCTAGAGAAGAGGCGCTACTTGTCTGATTTGAGTAGGTATAATGAAGTTGGTTCTGGACATGCCAGAAAATGACAGCTAGAACCACTTGCTGTTGACAGGAGGGAGGGCAACTGTTGGAGCAACATGGAGAGGTGGGGCAAGCAAACAGGGGGAAGGCCTTTCTTCCTCTTCTTGCCTTCCTGACTCCCTCTAGTGCCCTCTATTAGTAGAATCTATCAAAGACCCAGCTGGCAAAGGAGAATACAGTTGCATATTTTTATTCACAGGGTTCCAAAGCAGTGTAGAGAATGGTAGGTTTGGAACTGAGGGGTAATAGCTGAAAAATGGGCACAGTTCAAATTTCAAGCTATTCAGCATCCATAGAAAAGCAACTAAACATATTTGAATTTCCATAGAGCAACAATAACAAATATACTCAACCACTCCTTATACAAAAGAAGTTGTCTTAGTTTCACAAGGCTGTATTGGTATTATAACTACTTCTTTTTCCTACTAAACATTTCATGTTTTCTTTCCCTCAGATAGTACTTCAACTTTCCCAAGTCCTTTACTTGGTGGTATGATCAAATCTTCATTCTTAAAGTATCTGAGTCTTTAATGGTCAAACTTTTCTTAGTTGTGATAGTTTTTCAAAAACTTTTGCTATTGCAAATGAAAATACCAGGAGGCATCTGAAAGAATACTGGGGTTCCATGTGCATTGTCCTTACTGCCTTGCTGTGTAGCAGCAAAGTGACTTCCCCTTGGTAATCAGGATCAATCGCTCTGTCAATAAGTGACCTTTTTCTTTGCCTGCTGATACAGCAGCATGAGGAACTCAACATGGCCATGCGGTATTCTTGAACTTCTAGTTCAGTGGAATCATTGTTGTGTCCCTAGGTGGAAGCATTCCTTTCAGTCCTTCAAACCTACAGAATTCAAAATTGTGAGAACAGAAATCAAACAATCTCTGAGTAGTTATAATATTGAAAGAAGCCGCTCCTACTTCTATCCCTTGATGATTCTTGGACGCATCTGGCTCTAGGAGAGACAGCATCACATTGGACACAGAAGCAAAGCTTATACTGGAACCTTTAAAGGAGAAATGAAACATTTCAGGAACTGATGTTGTAACTAAATCTTCAGCAGGTCATTCTACTGTTCTTTCAAACCAGCCATTTCTGGGTGATGGGTTTATATCCCACTAGATCACCAGAAACACAAAGTTATGCTTATTAGCTTATTGCTACAAGAGGGAATGCACACAATGGGAACCATGAGATGGGTCAGGATTAGTCAATCAAGGAAATTTTATGGGGTCTATGGAACTGTAGTTAGCCATAGAGTGGTCTTGTCAGGGATTGGTTAGAATTTATAAAACAGTGAAGTTGCAGGGACATCAGTGGTCATGTCTTTAATGTAAGAGTCCATGCAGTTACCATGGTATCCGTTCATCAGTGGTCTTGGATCATAGGAATCTAAATGAGCTACATTAAAACAGTGTGAGTTCAGATTGCTTGTTTCAGATGTTATGGTTTAGAATAGTTTATCTGTTTTGTGAGTCCTGGTGCATTTTTTTCAAGTCAGGGTCTCTGCTTTGATTTTCAGAAACTTCTTCACAGCTACCATCTTTTTATTTTTTTTTTTAAAGCAATTTCATCAGACTCTCTCTCTGAAAGATGGACTGTTATCTTATGGGGATATGATTAGTCCAGGTCTGCACTGTTCCTTCAGAGGTTATTGTCATATATTGAGTTTTCAGTGGTAGTTGTTTTCATCTCTTCAGTCATCAGGCCTTCTTGTTCTCATTGTTGGGTGAGCATTTGTTGAATTGCATGGCATGACAGCAGCTGTACAGCAACAGTTAAGAATCTGGAGATCATACCTCAGGCTTCCACAACACAGTTGCTGTTGTTGTTTTGTTGTTTCAGTCATTAAATCATGTCCAACTCTTTTGTGACCCCATGGACTGTAGCCCTTTAAGCTCCTCTGCGGGGGTTACCAGGCAAGAAGTCTGGATCGGGTTGCCGTTTCCTTCTCCAGGGGATCTTCCCAACCCAAGGATCAAACCCGAGTCTCTGACTGCATTAGCAGGCAGATTCTTTATCACTGAGGCACCAGGGAAGCCCGAATAAGTAGATATTTCTGTCTGTAACACAAACATTTAAAAAAAGGATCATTATTAAAGTTTGAAGCTACTTCAAAAGCAAAATACAAATCTTCCAAATATGGGCCACAAAGCTTTGTCTCATAAACTATTCAGATCTTCCTTAAATAATCAAATGATGTTTCCCTTTAATTAAGATATGAATCATTCAACTTTGCCAGTGTCTGAATAATCAGTCCCGAATCTAGTGACCATTATGGGTGAGAACCTTAGAAGTACTGTGATTGAAGGCCAGGGATGCCTATGAACTATCTGGAAACTTAAACCAACTAAGAAGGAAGAAAATGATCAAGAGTTAAAGTAAAAAATATGCAAAGGAATGAAAGCCTACCAGAGATTTTCAGCATCTGGTTCAGCATCTTGTTCTGATGGTGTTGTGTGAAGTGAGTTTATTAGTCTTTTCCTCTAAAGTCCAAGAACCAGAGCAGTTTACACTACAAACTGGTCTTGTTGCAGAGCCTTTTCTTACCCTAAGGCCATTCAAAAATTGCAGCCGTACAAGTTATTTGGTAAGTGGATCAGAGATGCACCCACAAATGTGGTATGTATTTTCCTCTGAATCCAGAGATTAACCAACTTTGGAATTGAGAGACAAAAGTTTAAAAACCAGGACAGTATTTAATCTTCTTGAACTTTACTGAGCAAGAAGAAAGTTGAACTTAAAAAAATATATCAATATAAATGTTTATAATAGCCAGGACATGGAAGCAGCCTAGATGTCCATCAGCAGATGAATGGATAAGAAACCTGTGGTACATATACACAATGGAGTATTACTCAGCCATTAAAAACAATGCATCATAATAAGCACTAATGAGGTGGATGAAACTGGAGCCTATTATACAGAGTGAAGTAAGCCAGAAAGGAAAACACCAATACAGTATACTAACACATACATATGGAATTTAGAAAGATAGTAATGATAACCCTGTATGCGAGACGGCAAAAGAAACACAGATGTATAGAACAGACTTTTGGACTCTGTGGGAGAGGGAGAGGGTGGGATGATTTAGGAGAATGGCATTGAAACATGTATACTATCATGTAAGAAACGAATCGCCAGTCTAGGTTCGATGCAGGATACAGGATGCTCAGGGCTGGTGCACTGGGATGACCCAGAAAGATGGTACGGGGAGGGAGGTGGAAGGGGGGTTCAGGATGGGGAACACGTGTATACCCATGGCGGATTCATGTTGATGTATGGCAAAACCAATATAGTATTGTAAAGTAAAATAAAGTATAATAAAAAATAAATAAAAAATAAAGTGAGAAGGTAGAAAAAAAAATCAAGATGATTATGTCTGTTGTCTTTCATTTCCATTATAATAGGAATGTTAAAGTAATTGCCCATGGCACATGCTGATTATATGAAGTCCTTTAATATGCATCATGTCATTTAATGCTGACCAGATTATCAGGAAGCAAAATTAAGAATATTTTCATGTTTATCCTAAAGATCCTTGACTGTCGTTGGAGACAGATCCATACTATGCAAACTAGCATCTTCTTTGAAACTCAAAGAGAAATTCGAGATTTCCTCAAAACTGGTCTGAAACTACTTATAACAGAATCACCTCAAGAGCTTAATGAAGATGTAGACTTCTGGATTTCATGCCCAAACTTTCCAAATGATATTTTAAAGAATGGGACCCTGAATGTTCAATTCACCAAACTTCCTAGATGAGTCTTATACTCATTAAAATTTGAGGGCCAGTTTCTACTTACATACCTTAATTTCATATTTCCATTGGTTATATTAAATTTGTTAAAAAGAATTCCCCTAAATTATCTAGTACAGTGCTTAAGGAATTCTCTAATATAAAGTTATTAATAAAATCTTTGACCTTTTGTACTCATTAATGGCATCTTAATAAAATAGCTATATGAACAGATATATAATATTTTACATGATAATCCACCTGATTTATGAAGCTTAGTTTCCTAAAAAATGTCTTGGAAGGAAAATTCATGGGTAAGACATTTTAGAACTTAAAGGAATAAAGAGGTTGGAGAATTCAAGTCCTATATGAAATTACTGTTTTACACATTTCCTTCTGTGAATGCAAAATTAAAAGGACAAAGATATCTGATTAAATGAAGAGTCTATCATTGAGCACTTTATTGTTGTTTAGACACTAAGTCATGTCTGACCTTTTTTTGACCCCATGGACTGTGGCCCACCAGGCTCCTCTGTCCATGAGATTATCTCAGCAAGAATACTGGTGTGGGTTGCCATTTCCTCCTTCAGGAGATCTTCCCTACTCAGGAATCAAACCTGAGTCTCCTGCATTGGCAGGCAAATTCTTTACTAATGAGCCACCAGGAAAGCCCATCATTGGACACTTTATATGTCTCATATTAGTGTTCTAGTTTGAATTCCATCTGCTATAAGCTGCAGAAGGCCTAATCAAACTGCTGCTGCTGCTGCTAAGTCCCTTCAGTTGTGTTCGACTCTGTGTGACCCCATAGATGGCAGCCCGCCAGGCTCCCTGTCCCTGGGATTCTCCAGGCAAGAACACTGGAGTGGGTTGCCATTTCCTTCTCCAGTGCATGAAAGTGAAAAGTGAAAGTGAAGTCTCCCAGTCATGTCCAACTCTTAGCGACCCCACGGACTGTAGCCTACCAGGCTCCTCCGTCCATTGGATTTTTCTAGGCAAGAGTACTGGAGTGGGGTGCCATTGCCTTCTCCAAAATCAAACTGACATAATTTAAAAACATTTTATGAATGGCCTACATAATTGAAAAGTAAGCTTGGTAGTTTTTACTGGGTCTGGTGCACAGATGAGACCTTCAGGAATCTGTGTCCCTTTCCATTTTTTTTCCCTCCTGGTCCCTGCATTGTATTCATTGAAATGAAGGCCTTGCCAGTAGTGCAGTGAGATGGCTACTACCAAGTCCAGGGCACATCCACTGGCAATCCCTAGGGAGAATCCTTCCCGTTCCCATAATAATGAAAATCCCAAGGCTGAAAACTCCCAATACACACTGATCAGAGGGATGAAGAACATTTAGTTGTCATGGATCCCTGCTGGGTGTGGAGTCAGTTGCACCAGAATTTGCCCTGAGAGTGGAGGAGGGTGATTTCTCAAAGGAAATGAAGGCGGTTCTTTTCAGAAGAGAAGTATGGATCATGGGCAGATGAAAATAACAGCTACCGGGTGTAAACTGAGTAGTGTGAAATTGATTTCCATTTGCTGCCTTAAGCTATTTTAGGGAAATCTTTAGAATCTCCCTCCTTTAATGTTGCAATTAGATGCTCATTAAATTTATTTGTCTTTGCTGTCAACAACCTTTATACAAAGAGGCTTCCTCTCTTCCTTTTCTTTTTCTTTCTTTTCCTCATCTTTCTTTCAAATAATCACTTTCTAATTTTTGACTCAGTTTTGATTTTCTCCTCATCCTGGGCCCAGAGATAAAGAATAACTAGAAATGCTGGGGTGTAAAAACCTTTACTTACCTTTGATTTAACCTTTTTGACATATCCAACTGAGTCTATTTCATGCCCTGCCTCAGTACAGGGAACTGTATAGATTTAGCCACAGGGACAGCGTCATATGGTGTTTAGGCCCGTAGTCCCTGGAGTCAGACTACTGGCTTCAAATCCTGTGTTTGCCATTTGCTAGCTGTGACATCATTGCCTTTTAAACCTTTTTGTGATGACTCAGCATCTTCACTTTAGAATGAGGTTAAGCAGTGCCTCTTCAATAGCATTGCTTAGAAAATGGATTAAATGATCTGATCTGTGTGGTGGATGATAAGGTTCAGTGAGTGTTGACAAGAGTCTTTATTCATGTCCAAGCTCATGAAGACTGCTGTTGCCTTTACAAGTATCTCATTCTTGCTTTCCTTTCAGACACCTACATGCAACTGCAAACACGAAGTCTACTTTCTCTCAACACTCTTCTCCTCAGCGAAAAACTTCACTGCAAAACTCTCTACTCCAGTTCTGCCATGCACTTTACTTACCTCTTCTATTTCTAGCTCTCAGATTCTGCTTTTCTCATTACTGCCAAGAAGACTGACTCAGCATTCTCCTCTATGGAACTGAAATTCTTGAAGTTGTTGAAAAGGTATATAAAAGTAAGTTCACATGAACAGCTCACATGAATTAGTGAGGCCAAATTAAGGAGGGGGAAAATTTGTTCTATTATGTATTGATTCTTTCATGCATTTCACAAACAAATCTCTACTGCCATAGACCTGTGACTACAAGAGAGTTTACAACGTGCAGCTGGAAGTAAAAAGCTAAATGCAGTGTAGACTCTGCCCTTAAGGACAGGAAAATTTTATATCCCTTTCCCATTATTATGCACTTGACTTTAATGCAAATTAAACTCATTTTTACAAAATATCTGATTTTAAATATCTTCTTTCTTTGCATCCAATGTATCTGCTGAAGATAATTATCAAAATTTTAACTAATAGGTATTAAATGCTGACTGTATGCTAGGCCCATTGCTAACTGGTTTATGAATAAGAATCACTTTTTTTCTCAGCGTTACTGCCTGAAGATTTAAGCAAAATCTTCAAGAGGTGGTAAGAATTTTCAACATGGCCTCTAGAATTTTTCATGTTATTACATACACTTGATAAAAATAGTTTAGATGAATTTCTTTATTGCTGTTCACTAATCTGTTTCCAAAATTTTTCCTATTAAAAATAATGCTGTAGAAAAATTATTTACTGTACTAGATCATGGCAAATACTTACCTCTTAGGACTGTGTATAACATTATTCAGGAAAAACAAAAATTCTAAAAAACAGATCTACTTGGTGATATAAAGTATCTTATTTCTGTTAATATTGTTTGTATTCTTATTTTTCACTGTTTTCACCTCATCTTTGGTGGAATTCCTAGCTAAACAAAACAAAACAAAACAAGTCATCTTATGTCCTGAATACGCTAGTAGAGGGAGTATTTCTCAGGCCTCTAGATCTAGGGGCATAGATACTTTCTAATAGGAACCTGAGATATCTGGTCTGGGATGTGATGAACTAAAACGTTTTGGATCTAGGGGTGAGAAATGTGAGCCCTGGATCCAGATTCTCACAGGAGAACATCATATTTTAAACTGCTATAAGACAAAATCTTGCTGACTGTAAATTTAATTTATTACTAGTTTCTGGAAGCTGTGCTAGTCTTTTCGGTAAAATTTGGAAGGAACAGTCTGATTAAACTTCAAGGTTAAAAAAAAAATCTCTCCTGCCTTCAAGATAATCCTTTAAAATATATATATTTAAGCTATTTTTCTCTGTGAGTAAAACATAATACCTAACCCAGGGTAAATATATGACATATTTAACTGAGAATTCGTGCGTCCATCCTTATCTTTGATTGGAGGTCAGTGACTCTGAACCTAGTTTTTGGTCATTTAGTAAGACCTATAAGCCTAGGTGTAGTTAAAGAGATCAGCTTGAAAAACTCAGACCGTTTGGTGTAAACCTCTCAACTCCACTGTCAGAGTTGGAATACATTCCCTTGGCTAAGCAGCAGAGCCAGTTATTGAGAAAGAAATGAGGCACTACTCCATATAATGTGTGAATGCTACTTTTCAGGCTTCAAAAGATGCTTTTTGATTGAAAACCGAGGCCACTCAGGGTTTGAGCGATTAGTTTGTTCATACAAAGGTGCCAGAACTAGTAGGATTTTTCTTCTTTTTCCCACCCCACCTCTCCCATTAAGTATTAATAGAGTCAGGTAGGGTGAGTAATTTGGACATCTTAAGATTTAAATTTCTAAATTTCTCTAGAGGACCTAGCACAGAAAACTTTGGTTCTCTATCCGGGTGCCTTTGGCTTTTAGCCCAACATATTTATGCCTTAAATAAGCAAAGCATCTTAAAGATTTCTTCAAGATTTTGAGGACAGGAAAGACAAAGTCCCTTCTGGCATTAAAGGTATCTGTAAGTTTGTCATTTCCTGTCCCTGTTATATTCACCATCAATATTTCTTTCCTATCAACAGATTTCTAAACAGCTCTCCGATAGTATTCCATTTGAAAAGGAAAAGGAATTGATTCTGTCTTGAGGTAGCTAACATTAGGAGCTAAGTGCATATTTCCTGTTTAATCATTTCAACTTCATTTCCTAAAAATGAGCACACTGAGTATTTAACCTACTTGGTGGTGGCGGGGTTGGGAAGTGGTGGGGGGGGGGTAGAAAGTACAGACCTTTGGCCTACTGCCTAAAAAAACCCAATAAGAGCTTAAGAGGCAGCAGTTTGGGAAGCAGTTAAGTATGTAATTAAAAACAAACCTAGAATCCTCAGATAGCATTGGATAAAAATCTCAAGATTTCTGGGGTTCATTCTCACAAAGCACCTAATCCAATCACCTGTCTGGGGTCTGAATCCTATTACACCCTGCCAAGTGGTCACCCTGATGTATAATGCCTTATCATTGCAGGGACAGAGATCTTAACATACCACAAAGCAGCTCCCTGCAAGTCTGATCACTAGGAAGATTTTCATTATGTGGACTCAGAATCTGTGTCAGGGTAATTTTAATCGCTGGTTCTAGAGAATCAACAGGGGACACACAAAACAAGCTCAAAATTCTATTCCACAGCACATTAAATTTCTAAAGACAGATTGACACCTCCAATTCTGTCAACAGTTCCTGTGTTCCAGCTCTGTGTTGAGCAGACACCAATTTCTTTACGGTATTTTGTGGCCCTGGCACCTGATCTCAACCCCTTATTCCGGTAGCTCTCTGAGGAGTGCAGAGTCAATCAGGACTTTTATCAACTTCATTTCAGGCAGTGGGATTCTAATTAAATAAAACCTTAAATTACATGGACAACTTTGGCAATTCTGTCCCACAACTGCAATCTATTGGATGTAATATTAATTACTAAGTCATTTTCAAAGCTATTTAGTAGATAATATTGCTACCAGCACTCACACACACACACACACACACACACACGTCACTAATAACCACTAGTATCATTTCTGTTACTCTGTGTCAGGGAGTATTCAAATGCTTTCCATATATTTATTCACTTAAGCTACTATGAGTTGGTTATTACTCTTCCCACTTACTGATGTAGAAACTGAGGCAATTCAGGAGAGAGGAAGTAACTTGCTCAAGTTTATGCAGGACATGAGTTGATAGCAACAGAGAATGAACACAAACTCTCCAATTATATACGGAAAACATCTCATAGTTATCTATTCTGGCTTCCAGTTAAAGGTTGGTCACATAATTCTATTAGGTGTCAGTTTATATTGGTTCAACATTCTGATCAGTTCTTTCTGGATTATGAGCTCTCACCCAAGGTTTTACGTCATCAGCAATTAAAATCCACTTGTTTTCTAATTCTTATCCAAGATATTGATAAAAATGTAAAACTAGACAGGGTCAAACAAGGACAGACCCTATGGAGTTTTACCCAGGCTGACAGCTATCCATTTAACCAACAACTTTGGATAGAAGTGTTCAACCACATATGTGGCTTTATAATTATGCCACTCTTCTAACTGAAGGTTTCTTAACACTAATGTCACAATGCACTTGTGTGTTGCAATCATCTGTGAGATTTTCACAACTAAATTATTTCTTTAAAAAATAGCAGATTAAAGATTATCATCAAATTAAACTCACTCTCAGTTCATTTTATCAAACTTTCTTGAGTATGATAAATAAAGTAGGGAGTTATAACTGTCATGGGAAATAATAGTGGATATGTCCTTGGGAGGGCTCCCCTGGTGGCTCAGATGGTAAAGAATGCACCTGCAATGTGGGAGACTGGGGTTTGATCCCTGGACTGGGAAGATTCCCTGGAGGAGGGATGGCAACCCACTCCAGTACTCTTGCCTGGAGAATCCCCATGGATAGAGGAGCCTGGCAGGCTATAGCCCATGGCGTTGCAAAGTTTCAGACATGAATGTCCTTGGGAGAGTGGCAAGTAGAAAATTCAACTCTCAAATGTGTAATGGTGGAAAAAAGGATAAACGTTACTCTGGCTCACATTTTTCCACATGAGTTACAAGGATTTACTGAAAAACTTTGTCAAATTCATTTTGAGTATTTCTTCTCTCCGTTCCCATGGCTATGACTTTGTATTTCTTTCAGAGTATTAGAATGGATTTTTCACCTGCTTATTCTGAAAAATTTCAAAAATACAGGAAAAATTTGAAAGAATAGTATAATGAACACCCATATATCACCTAGATTCAACACTTTATTATATTTGCTTTATTTGTATTTATAAAGAAAATTTATATTTATATATGATGTTTTCTGGGGGCTTCCCTTGTAGCTCAATTGGTAAAGAATCTGCCTGCAGTGCAGGAGACCCGGGTTCATTCCCTGGGTTGGGAAGATCCCCTGGAGAAGGAAATGGCAACCCACTCCAGTATCCTTGCCTGGAAAATGTCATGGACAGAGGAGCCTGGTGGACTGCAGTCCATGGGGTTGCAAAGAGTCTGGCACGACTGAGCAACTAACACTAACTATGATATTTTATGAACTATTTGAAAATAAGTAGCAATCATCAAGTCAATTCTCTCCTGGGCCAGTCATTTGTCTGTTTCATCTATTTCCTGCTCTTCCTCTGCACTGCTCTGTATCACAGGGAGCTGGTACTTGCAAACTACATTTCCCAGACTCCCTTGCAACTGGGTTCAGTTTAGGTTTGAGCCAATGAGAAACACTGGCTAGAGATTTTGTCCTGAGAAGTGAGTTGAAGACTGGATATTTCTACCACATTCCCTGCACTTTGGGTGGTGTGTTTGGCAATGCCTTTATTTTTGCCAAACAGCTCCTCTCTCCATAGTCCAGGCTTACACTGGGGACCCCCTGCCAATTTCCACTGGAACAGACCCTGGCTCCTAGGCTCTGGTAATACCACCTTTGAATTGGCAGTGGCCTCTTTTGTGACTCTGAGTTGACCCCTTGTCTTTTTGCCCTTTAAACTCTTCCCAACACCTTTTAAACAAGTTCCCTGTATTGAATGCTTTCTTTTGAACTCCTTTTCTTATGAGTTTACTGATTCTGAAGACCAAAGGCTTTAAATTCTTTGATACGCTTCTTCTAAAAATAAAGGTATTTTCCTATTAACCTCAATACCATTATCACTTAAGAAGCTTACTAAAATGTCTCTAATATCATCTATTAGAAAAATATCACTAACATCGGATGTGCAGATGATACTGCCCTTAAGGTAGAAAGTGAAGAGGAAAGAGTCTTTCAATGAAAGTGAAAGAGGAGAGTGAAAGAGCTGGCTTAAAACTCAACATTCAAAAAACAAATATCATGCCATCCGGTCCCATCACTTCATGGCAAATAGATGGGGAAACAATGGAAACAGTGAGAGACTTTATCTTCTTGGGCTCCAAAATCACTGCAGATGATGCCTGCAGCCATGAAATTGAAATGCTCTTGCTCCTTGGAAGAAAAGTTATGACCAATCTAGACAGCATATTAAAAAGCAGAGAGATTATTTGGCAGACAAAGGTCCATCTAGTCAAAGCTACAGTTTTTCCAGTAATCATGTATGGATGTGAGAGTTGGACTATAAAGAAAGCTGAGCACTGAAGAATTGATGCTTTTGAACTGTGGTGTTGGAGAAGACTCTTGGGAGTCCCTTGGACTGCAAGATCAAACCAGACAATCCTAAAGAAAATCAGTCAATGAATATTCATTGGAAGGACTGATGCTGAAACTGAAGCTCCAATACTTTGGCCACCTGATGCAAATAACTGACTCATTGGAAAAGACCTGATGCTGGGAAAGATTGAAGGTGGGAGGAGAAGGGGACGACAGAGGATGAGATGGTTGGATGGCATCACCGACTCAATGGCCATGAGTTTGAGTAAGCTCCGGGAGTTGGTGATGGACAGGGAAGCCTGGGGTGCTGCAGTCCATGGGGTCCCGAAGAGGCAGATACGACTGGGCGAATGAACCGAACTGAACTGAATATTATCTAATACTCCAGTCCATGTTAATATTTCCCTACTCATCTCCAAAATGGTCTTTATAGTGATTTCTTCAAATTAAATCCAATCAAATTCACTCCTTACACTTGATTATCATGTCATTTTCAGTTCAGTTCACTTAGGTCGCTCAGTCATGTCCACCTCTCTGTGACCCAATGGATTGCAGCACCCCAGGCTTCCCTGTCCATCACCAACTGCCGGAGCTTACTCAAACCTGCCTTCAATCTTTCCCAGCATCAGGGTCTTGTCCAATGAGTCAGTTCTTCCCATCAGGTGGCCAAAGTATTGGAGCTTCAGCTTCAGCATCAGTCCTTCCAATGACTATTCAGGACTGATTTCCTTTAGGATTGACTGGTTGAATCTCCTTGCAGTAAAAAGTACTCTCAAGAGTCTTCTCCAACACCACCGTTCAAAAGCATCAATTCTTTAGTGCTCAGCTTTCTTTATAGTCCAACTCTCACATCCATACATGATTACTGAAAAGACCATAGCTTTGACTAGATGGACCTTTGTTGGTAAAGTAATGTTTCAGCTTTTTAATATGCTGTCTAGGTTGGTCATCGCTTCTCTTCCAAGGAGCAAGCATCTTTTAATTTCATGAAGGCAGTCACCATCTGCAGTGATTTGGAACCCAAAGAAATAAAATCTCTCACTATTTTCATTGTTTCTCCATCTATTTGCCGTGAAGTGATGGGACCGGATACAGTGATCTTAGTTTTCTGAATGTTGAGTTCTAAACCAACTTTTTCACTGTCCTTTTTCATCTTGATCTAGAGGCTCTTTAGTTCTTCTTCACTTTATGCTATAAGGGTGGTATCATCTGCATGTCTGAGGTTATTGATATTTCTCCTGGCAATCTTTATTCCAGTTTGTGCTTCATCAAGCCCAGTGTTTCTCATGATGTACTCTGCATATAAGTTAAATAAGCAGGGTGACAATATACAGCCTTGATGTACTCCCTTCCAGATTTGGAACCCAGTCTGTTGTACCATGTCCAGTTCTAACTATTGCTTCCTGACTTCCATACAGATTTCTCAGGAGGCAGGTTTTCTCAGATTTCTCAGGAGGTGGTCTGGTATTCCCATCTCTTTAAGAATTTTCCATGGTTTGTTGTGATCCACAGTCAAAGGCTTGGCATAGTCAATAAAGCAAAAGTAGATGTTTTTCTGGAACTCTCTTCCTTTTTCGATGATCCAGTGGATGTTGGCAATTTGATCTCCGGTTCCTCTGTCTTTTCTAAATCCAGCTTGAACATCTGGAAGTTCACAGTTCATGTACTGTTGAAGCCTGCTTGGAGAATTTTGAGCATTACTTTGCTAGCGTGTGAGATGAGTACAATTGTGCAAAAGTTTGAACATTCTTTGGCATTGCCTTTCTTTGGGATTGGAATGAAAACTGACCTTTTCCAGTCCTGTGGCCACTGCTGAGTTTTCCAGATTTGCTGGCATATTGAGTGCAGCTCTTTCACAGCACCATCTTTCAGGATTTGATATAGCTCAACTGGAATTCCATCACCTCCACTAGTTTCGTTCTTAGTGATGCTTCCTAAGGCCCACTTGACTTCACTTTCAGAGTGTCATTTTAGTTTCTCTTAAATCTGGAAAAATTCTGCAATCTCCCTTCATCCCCTTTGAAGGATACCAGATCAGTTGTCTTCTAGAATGTTCCACATTCTTGATTCTTCTGATATTTTTCTTTTTGGTGCTGCTAGACATCTGCTTCTTCTTTTTTTTTGCTGCACCACATGGAGTGCATGTGGGATCTTAGTTCTCCAACCAGGGATGGAGCCCCCACCCCCTGGAGCGGAAGCCCAGATTCTTACTATACCATCAGGGAAGTCTCATCTAACCTTATTCTCGAACTTATGGACTTTATAATCTGCAAGTTAGGTATAAAGTCTTGATTAAATTCAAGTTTTGTTTTGGTAAGAATGATTCATAGATTTATTTCATATTATGTCATACCAGGAAACAACACGACAGGATGTGATGAAATGTTTAATCACTTAGGTAAGATTATGACTATTAGATCTTATAAGTGATCAATGATAAGGGTTTTTTTTTGTTTTTGTCATTTTTTGTAGCCCATATGTTACCTGATTGAATATTTGTGTTGTATTGAATTGAATATTAGCATTGTATTTCTATTAATGTAAATACAATATGAATATTCAATCAGCCATCCTATGGACTACAAAAAAATGACAAAGAAAATGCAAATGTTGGAAAATACCCTTATCATGGATAAGCTTATGGTAAAATGCAAAAGAAATGCAGTACTAATATTCAATACATATATATAATATATATCATAGTGGTCTTTATAATTTCTATAGAATACTACCTTGGAGACAGTACACATTCTGCAAATGAATGGCCAGTCATGAATTATATCGTCGTGTGATTGCTTTTCTTATATCCTAGTTTCTCTTTCACTGATCTCTTTCATTTTTTGCTAATCTCCTTTTCTTTTAACTTTTACATTTAGTAAGGAAGTGATGACATAGAAGCGGGTTGAAACTAAAGTTAACTTGCTTTCTGCCCATTCAAATCAATTGACTCAATGTGTCTGAAAATGAACTCATTATCTTTCTTACCAAACTTGCTCTTCTCCTTGTATTGCTTAACTTAGTGAATAACCTCATTCAACAGCCCCAGCCACCAACAGAGAACTCATTTTTAACCCATCACTGCCATTCACACCTCTCATCCAATTATTCCCCAAGGTGTGTCTATTCTGACTTCCTGGGTGTGTCTTCCTCAATAACTTGAATCTTATTACTATTACACAAGTTAGTATTTCACCAACTCTCATGTAAGCTACTTCAAAAAAACTGGCCTCCTTGCTTCCATGTTCTTGCCTTCAAATCTTTCTTCCACACTCCTCTCAGGAAGTTTGTTCTAATGTGCAGAGTCTCTCATCTCAATATCCTGCTTAAAATCTTTTCATTGTGTTTGTCACCTGCAGAAGGCAAAGTCAAACATAGATACCGTTTAGGTGTTCACCTAAATACTGTTCCCCAAGATACTGTTTAGATGTTCAGCCCCACACATCAAAGCTTTGCCTCTTGCTCTCTCTACAAGAGCCGCATATGTTACAGTCACACAACAGGCCGTGCTGTGCTCCCTCATGTGCACCCTGTGCCCATAATGTGGAATGTCCCTCCACATCATGCTCACCTGGTTACCTCTGCTCATGCCTCACTTCTCAGCTAAAGGACTGTCTCTCTGTGAGTCCTTCCCTGACTCTCTCAGACAATGTATCATTGAATCTGAATACCTAGCAGAGGGCTGACACAGGTAGGTGGTCAGTATATGTCCCCCTACCCTACTGAAGTGGGTACCCAGCCACACTTTTCCTGACAATCTTAAAAGACTTTTCCTGATCCTTTTTTCCATCTGAATCAGCCCCATCCCCATGAATCTCTCTTTTAACAAAATTTTCTTTTACTATCTGAACTTGTGATGGTTAAATATAAATACAAAGATATTAAAAATATAAAAAATATGTCCCCCAAATGGACACTTAAGGCTTAAAGATCCTCAGACCAGCATCAGAGCCCCTGCCTAGGCCTGTAGAGAAAGATAGAAGTCTAATGAGGTCACAAAAACCATCAGGACAGAGGCTGCCACTGCCAAGAGTCAAGGGCCTAAACTCAAATCAGGGTTTGGGAGACATGGCAAGGCTAAAAGCCTAGAAGAAATAGCCTTAAGAATTCCACTGTATCCTTCCTTCCATGTCATCTTTGGGGCTACACAAGGCAATGAATCTAGAAGTTTATAGTTTGTATCAGCTCTGTGAAATCACACAATAGGACTGAAAATAGTTGTATAAAAAGGAAGACTGAGGATTGGTCTTAAATTGCAGTACACTGAATAACCTTTTTTTTTTTTTTCCTTGAATGAATCTCTGTTTTTTTGCCTCTTTTAGAGCATAGCAAATGAAAGCCAGGGACCTAGAAAAGAATAAAAATAAACCAATGATGAATTTTAACAAGGCCAATTCAGAAGAATGCAAATACGACTGCATGAATCTGGATAGAAGAAGGAAAAATGTTCAAAGAAAAATGATTATACAAAGAATGATAAAAATAGCAGCACAAAGTATGGGAAAGTTTAACACATGAAAAAGAAGAAATTTCTATTTTCTAACTTCTTTGTGTGCTTAATATCTGGTAATCATGTCACTTTTCCTAAAATCCTCCAATGCCTTCCCAATGTATTTAAAATAAAACCCCACATCCTCAGCACGACCTGCAGAATCTTGGGATTTATCCTCTGTCCAGATTTCTAGCTACATCGCATACCTCTCCCCTTCTCCTTCACCAGGTTCCAACCACAGTGGCCTTCCTTCTGGTTTTCATATAAACCAAGCTCCTTCTTGCCTCAAGGATTTTGCAGATATTCATCCCTCTTCCTGAAATAGTCCCAATCCCAGGCCAACCAGTTCTGTGTCAGCCTCCCCCAGCTGTACTTCTCCCTAAAAAGGCTTTACCTGATCCCTCTTTCCATATAATCCCCCATCTCCATTCGTCTCTTAGCAAAATTTTCCTTGATTGTACTAATCAAAACTTATCATATATTCCTCTAGGTGGTTATTCATTTAATGTTTGAAAGCTTTATAAATGTAGGAATCATGCCTGTCTTGCTTACTGTTAGACAGTGGGAACTCAAAAGTTAAGTTTTGATTGTGTAAGGACTGCAAAGGAGGTTGAAAAAATAGACTTGTGTTTATCTTTGCAGTAGAGGCTGCTATTACCCCTCAATCTCTCTCAATATTATCTCTTCTCCATTAGTAATAGAACCTCAATTTTGACCCAAACACATGACTTACCAGAAAAATGTGCTTTTTCCCAGAATCCCTTGTATAGCTTGGTGACTAAGTTCTGGTGAATGGGATGTAAGAGGAAGTATCATTTGCACTCATGAGAAAGATCTTCACAAGGAGTTGTGTGTCATTCCTTGATCTCTCACTTTTCCTACTGGCTGGAGTGGAGACATAAAGGCTGGAAGAGGCCGACTTGACTTGAGGTGGTATGTGAAGTGTGACAGTGCCACACAGAAGGACCTGGATCCCCGGTGACTTTGTGGAGCCGAGGTGCCCTTCTAGGTCAGGACTATAGAGCTGCAACTCAAGCTGTACCTAATCCCTATAGGTAAGCATAGATGAGAGGCTGAGGGACAGGGCTTGGGGCTTCAGGAAATCTAAGTTGAGTCTTGAGAATGCTGGAGTTAAATGGAGCAAGGACATTCCTGGGAGAACAAACTTCATACACCCCCCCACACACACACACACATACACACACACACTATGTAATTCAAGGTTCCCTGGTGGCTCATTTTGTAAAGAATCCGTCTGCCAATGCAGGAGACCGCCTACAATGCAGGAGACCCAGCTTCGATCCCTGGGTCAGGAAGATCCCCTGGAGAAGGAAATGGCAACCCACTCCAGCATTCTTGCCTGGAAAATCCCATGGACAGAGAAGCCTAGTGGGCTACAGTCCATAGGATCACAAAGAGTCAGACACAACTGAACTTCCATCACCACACTGTGTAGTGAAGTAGCATAGCATATTTAGGCAGAGAAGGCAATGGCAGCCCACTCCAGTACTCTTGCCTGGAAAATCCCATGGACGGAGGAGCCTGGTAGGCTACAGTCCATGGGGTCGCTAAGAGTCGGAGCCGACTGAGCGACTTCACTTTCACTTTTCACTTTCATGCACTGGAGAAGGCAATGGCAACCCACTCCAGTGTTCTTGCCTGGAGAATCCCAGGGACAGAGGAGCCTGGTGGGCTACCGTCCATAGGATCACAGAGTCAGACACAACTGAACTTCCATCACCACACTGTGTAATGAAGTAGCATAGCATATTTAGGCAAGGACAGTTAAAACTCTGGAGTCAGCAATGTACAAGAGATAGAGCAAAAGCAGATTACTAATAAACAGTTTATAAGAGCAGGTTATAGACACATAAAAGATTGCAATTATGGCAGAAACTGCTTCCTGCCCCAGCATGTGCTCTCTTATTCCCTCTTAATTGTGGCAAGTCTTCAGTCATATTTACTAGGCATTCTGTTTCTCTTCCTTTTGATAAATGGTAAGATTCCACCTCCCTGCTCCCTTATAGTTAGACATGACCATGTGACTTGCTTTGGCCAATAAAATATGAACTTTAAACCCAGAGTGAAATTCATGTTTTCTCCCTCCCTCTCTTCCTCCTTTCCTCCCTCCCTATTCTTCTCTCTCTTATGATGACTGTCAGTGTTTCTGATCCTGGTTCTGGATTTCAGAGTGAAGATATCATGGATCAGAGCCCTAACAATCCAGGATGATCATGTAACAAGAGAGGAAAATAACTTTTCAGTGTGTTAAGCCTCTATGATTTTGAGATTGTTAAGTCTTGCAGCATAACCTGGCTTATTCTGACAGGACCATGGTTTTATGTAGAGCGGCAATACACTCAGTGGTGATAGTATTTCCCAGGTTCTTTTGCACATAGGTATCATCAGATAAGGGATTCCCAGGCGGCACCAGAGGCAAAGAACCCACCTGCCAGTGCAGAAGGCCTAAGAGATGCGGATTCGATCCCTGGGTCAGGAAGGTCCGCTGGAGGCGGGCGTGGAAATCCACTCCAGTTACTCTCGCCTGGAGAGTCCCGTGGAAGACAGAGGAGCCAGAGTGGCTACAGTCCATAGAGCTGCAAAGAGTCAGACACGACTGAAGTGACTTAGTATGCACACATGCGTTGTCTGATAACTAAAGGCTTGATATAAGACATAGTGGAAGTGTTGTCTATAATTTCTGGAAAGATGCGTAAAGGAAAGTGACATAACTGGAGAGGACCCTTTTTGGCCTCTTGTCCTTCCTCATTTTTGTCATCTGAAATTCAGGCAGTGATCACCAAGAGCTATCTTGGACCATGAAGCTATGTAATTCTTATAAAATTGAACATGCAACTACCACACAAGCCAGTAATTGTACCCTTGGACATTTATCCCAGAGAAGTGAAAACTTCAGTTCAGTTCAGTCGCTCAGTCGTGTCCGACTCTTTGTGACCCCATGAATCGCAGCACGCCAGGCCTCCCTGTCCATCACCAACTCCTGGAGTTCACTAATGTCCATCGAGTCAGTGATGCCATCCAGCCAGCTCATCTTCTGTTGTCCCCTTCTCCTCCTGCCCCCAATCCCTCCCAGCATCAGAGTCTTTTCCAATGAGTCAAGTCTTCACATGACGTGGCCAAAGTACTGGAGCTTCAGCTTTAGCATCATTCCTGTACCCTTGGACATTTATCCCAGAGAAATGAAAACTTCAGTTCACACAAATACCTGTCCAAGAATGTTCATAGCTATTTTATTCATAATAACCCCAAATTGCCAAACAACCTAGAATTTCTTGAAGAAGTGAATTGCTAAATCAACTGTGATATACCAATAATATGGACTACTACTCAGCAATAAAAAAGAAGCAGACTCTTAGTATAAAACACACATAACAACACTGATGAATCTCCAGAGAATTGTTCTGAGTGATAAACCCAAATGTTACATACAATATGATTTCATTTATATTCTTGAAATGATAATGTTATATAAACAGAGAACAAATTACTGATTATAACTTGTACTGATGAAAATGTTCTGTATCTTGACTGTTACCATTATCAATATCCTGATGTGATACTGTGCTATAGTTTTGCAAGATGTTACCATCGGGGAGAACTGGGAAAAGGCACATAATATCTCTCTGTATTATTTCTTACAATTGCATGTGAATCCATAGTGATTTCAAAACAAAACAAAACCTGCCTCCCTAAGGGAAAAAAATCACAAAAACCTGAGATTTACCCCAGGCCTTTGTAGGAAAAGGTCTCTAGTATCTGGATCCGGAGACATATGACATTTTTAAAATAGTGTTCCAGATGAATCCAATATTCAGCTAGATTTGAACTCTCTAGAGAGCTGATTAAAAAAAAAGCTACCATTTGCTGTCCCATGGCTTATCTAAGACCATAAAAACAGCCTTATCCCTACACCCAAAGCAGGTCATATACAGACCTCAAATTATAATGGGGTTACATCCCAATCAACCCATCATAAGTTGAAAATATCATATGTTGAAAATGCATTTAATAATCCAACCTACTGAATATCTTTGCTTAGTCTAGTTAGCATCACCTGGGAACTTTAACAAATACTGGAACCCAAACTCACCCCCAGATACCTCACCTCAGGTCTGTCTGACTCTAAAACCCATGGGACATTACCTTCCAAAAACATGGCACAGGGCATCTTCCTCACGGAGCTCCTCTTCATTTAGGGTGCCAGTCCCCCATCAAAAGTGGGCCAGAACGCAAGACTCAGTCACTAGTTCCTATAGCTACTCTGTGCTGATAGAATCATAAGACAGCACAGACAGAGGCAAGCTGGGAGGTTGCAAAGTAAATTGAAGAGAGCGCTCGGAAAACATGACAAATGAAAGCCATACAGTGGGAGGATGGAAGGATCACCCAGAGGCTTGTAGCTCCTATTTTACATGTGCACAAGGAATGAGTTATTAGTGAGAGGGACAATAGGGCTTTCTCAGAGATGGAATATGCCTTTTACTACAGGAGAAAGTAAACATTACTTAGAGCAAATCTCATATCATACCTTAATGTTTACAAAGGAGACAGAGGGAGAGAGGCCAGGAAAGAACAGATTTCCCAGGGGAGGAAATTGCAATGAGAACAAGTAATCAGGATCAAGCCAGAGCATGTTTGAACAAAACGAATACCCGAGGATAGAGGAAACTCAAAGGATAACACACGGTTTTACACAGTAGGAACCTCTACTAGATTGATTTTGGATGGTTTTAAAGTGGTAAATGTAGTGGAATGCCAGGGCAAGAAGTTCTATGAATGAATGCTATTTTCTACAGATTTTGATGCTTGAAGGCTTCTCCCAAGATCAGAATCAATATTTAAAAGTTAATTTTAAAATTTAAGCTTTAGCTTTCAGCAATAGGGGAGTGGCTAAATGAATCATAGCACAAGCTGTGAAACAGAATAGTCTGTAGTCTTTAAAAATGGTGCAGAAGGCGGTATGCAAATGACATAAACCCAGGATAACTCTGATGAATTAGGTGAGGAAAAAAAGATACAAAATATATGTGCTTACAAGTATGTGAAAAATATGTATTTTCTTTTATACTTTCTTTGCTCATTTCTAAATTTTCTTCAATGAGTATGTATTATTTTAATAGGCAAAATAAAAAAGATAAATGTTATTTATAAACATGTAGTCCTCTTTCATGTTATGTATCCTTTTTTCCTCCTGGGTACTCATAGAAGTTATTTTTGACACCTCTGTTAGGTTCCTAACTTTTTATCTCTACTGGACTATAAGCAATTCTTTTTTCCCCCTCAGTCTTTCTTCTCCCAGTTCTGGCTTTGCTAAGATTTTGGTTTCTCCTTTCCTCAGGAAAGTCTCCTAGAATACTCTGACTACCAGGTGGACATAATCTAATATTTAGCACATGCTGTCTTCTATAGAGTTTGTATTGGTTTGCTATTGCTGCATAACAAATGAACACAAACCTGACTTAGAATAAATTCATTTATTATCTCACAGTGGATCAGGAATCTAGGAATGGGTCCTTTGCTCTTCTCAAGGCTGAAATCAAGGTGTTGGCTGGGACTGTGATCTCATCTGAGGCTCAGAGTTCTCTTCCAAGTTCCATGTGTGGTTTTCCTTTTTGCTAAAATTCAGTCTTTCTGTGGTTTTAGGTCTGACATCCCCATTTTCTTGCTGTCTCTTGGCTGAAGTCATTCTCAGCTTCTGGAGGCCACCCTCAGGTCTTAGCCATGTAGCTCTCTCACGACATGTCAGCTTACTTTTTCAAGGCCAGTGGAGAGTTGCCTCTGTGAGTTTCTTTCAGGAGCTCAGGTCCACCCAAGGTAACTTTTTTTCAATTAACTCCTTGTCAACTGAATAGGATCTTTATTTACAAAGAAAAAAATCCTTTTGACCATAATTTAACCTAATTATAGGAGTACTATCCCATAGTCACAAGTCCTGCCCACTGTTAATGGAAGGAGATTACATTACAGAGTGTGTACAACAGGGAATGCCAATCATGGGAGCTATGTTAGAATTTTGCCTACTATAAGATTACATAGGTAAATTAAGGGAACTGCAACCATTGGATTAGAATTTACTTAAAATAAGTTTTAACCAAAATTCATAATAAAAAATACTTTCTCAAGTACAAACCATTTTTGTGTAGATTTAGCATAAAACTTCTTCTGCCATCTCTATTTATTTGAAGAATTGCCCAAGAATGCAAGGTAAGCTACTTTAAAAAAAAAAAAAAAAAAAGTACCATTTGCAACAGTTATCCCTGGTAATCTGGCTTTTCTTGATTTTTATAAAACTGATGAATGAATAAAATAATCAGTCAACCAACCAAACAGAGCCAAGAAATGAATGCTGAGGAAAATAAAAGGATGCTTATTGTCATTTCTTTATATTGGAGGGAAATTGCATTTCAGATTTTCTTTGAAACAAAGAAGTCCTGCTATTAAAAACTTTGAAACTCTTTTCAGAAATATCCACTTGAGGTAGGGTAGGGCTATGTGATGAGTATTAAGGTGGGGTCAGGGTAGGGCAGGATAATGAAAAGATATGCCTAATCTTTCCTCGGAGAAGGCGATGGCATCCCACTCCAGTACTCTTGCCTGGAAAATCCCATGGACAGAGGAGCCTGGTAGGCTGCGGTCTATGGGGACGCGAAGAGTCGGACACGACTGAGCGACTTCCCTTTCACTTTTCACTTTCATGCATTGGAGAAGGAAATGGCACCCTACTCCAGTGTTCTTGCCTGGAGAATCCCAGGGACGGAGGAGCCTGATGGGCTGCCGTCTATGGGGTCGCACAGAGTCGGACATGACTGAAGTGACTTAGCAGCAGCAATCTTTCCTAGTTCTGTTTGGGATTCAACTGTTCTCCTTATAGCTTGTGCTGTAATAAGCTGCTTCTAGGAAAGAATTTGAAAATCTTGCCTGTTCTCTTCACAGCCAGGTCACACCCCCATATTTCCAATCCAGCTGGTATGATAGCAATTAATGGCTGGCACTTTTATAGCACTTACTATGTCTCAGGTGTTTCTTAAAGCCCCTTTTACATGGTAACTCATATAGTCTTTCCAATCACTCTTGTGAGGTATGTGTACTATGACTATTATTATTACAAATTAAACCCACAGCTGGTTTTAGCTTCATTTTTTAGCTTGGCTTCTCTATCCTTACTTTTCAGAACTCTATCCCCTGCCTCTCATTCTGGTTTTCCTTTTTTTTGTATCGGACATTTTGTTCAGTCACTGGTTTGGAGATTAACTCCTTCACCTGGAAGCTTTGAATACTTTTGAAACAAACGTGTTTATGTCTCCACTAGTATTCAACCTATTCCATGCTTGCTTTAATTAGATGAGAGCTGTGCTCTCTTATGTTTTGTTAGAATGACCTTGTGGACAACGCAGTCTCTAGAATATTTCCACAGCCCACGAGAGAAGAGGTTTTAGTCACAGCATTTTAATTGTAAGTGGCTGAAACCAACTGGTCTTAAGCATAAAATATTAGATCTCACAGATCTTAAGGACCTGGAGGCTCCCAGAGGTGAACTCACAGGAGAAGCTCGAGAAAACACAAGAGTTCACAGAACTTTAGAGCCCCAAGGACAAGCACTGTGAACTCATCTTTGAGTCCCGTCTCCTCTTGGCCTCATTTTGTGGCTTGGTCCTCTTAAATGGCAGTAAAGATGGCTGTCACTAGCTCCAGGACTGCCCCATCCCATTTTATCCAAACCTGGCACCAACAGGACTGCTTTCACCCATGTGTGAGTATTACTTTCAGGGAAATGTTCTGACTGGCCTGGCTTGGGGGACTGATGGCGCCCTGTGATGGGACCATGAGCCTGTGTTGCAAGAGTAGTGGTGAAGCTCTGCCACTGGGAGGATAAGAGCTCCTCAGAGGAAAGGGAGCTGGTCCGAAAGCAGACAGGGAATCATGCTATGAGACAAAAACCCTGGCTGCCACTGCCCAGTGTGGTAGGGAGATCTTCAAACATAACTTAGTTTTCAAGTAAGTGTCTAAATAATTTTCTCCCTAAAATTCAGTGTTCATTTATGTGACATGAATTCAGACATGACTTGCACTGAACGTAAACTGTAGAACACAATTCAGCAAGAAAATCACGGTGCTGCTAAGTCATATAGGGCTTTATGGCTATGCAAATCCCTAACTTAAAAATCACTGGTAGTGGGAATTTTTTGTATAAGTACAGGAAGATCTCAGCCCCGGGAGGGAGAAAGCTGTAGGAGCTGGCACAAGGAACCAAAGGAAGACCATCTGGAACCCCAAGTGAGCATTGAGTGTACTACTGTTTAAGATGGTGACAGATATGGCTGGTACAGAGCCCCACTGCCTTGAAGGTGCACAAGAGCTCAATGGGAGATGTCAGGCCACTCAGATTGGAAATTGAAGGTGTTGTGACTTCACTTTCACTTTTCACTTCCATGCATTGGAGAAGGAAATGGCAACCCACTCCAGTGTTCTTGCCTGGAGAATCCCAGGGATGGGGTCGCACAGAGTCGGATACAACCGAAGCGACTTAGCAGCAGCAGCAGCAGCAACAACTGACAAGGGTATTTTCACCTTGCTCAGGAATCAGCAAAAAGAACCAATAAATTCTCTGCTCCAATACTGATTTTTGCTGCAATTAAGAATCAAGAGTCCGGAAGTCATTTAAAAAGGAGATAGAGGAAAAGGCAGAGAAGGAGAAGAGACATTTAGAAAATACTCCACTAATCTGAATTTGTGGAAAGGGTTCTGAGATTGCCTCGTAAGATGACACCTTAAAAGCCTAGATCTGGGTAACAATCAGATGCAATGTCCAAAGACAGCTTGTGCCCTAAGGGTGGGATGTTCCTTTGAAGAGTTTCTGAAAGCTCCTTTTCAAGAAAGCCCCTGTCATAAGACAATAAGATGTTTGCAGCTGTCTTCCCCCTTCCCCTCCTTACCTTACCAGAGGTAAATTCTGGCAGACGGTAATTCAGAATCATGCTTTTCCATGTTTAGTTTTCTTTTATGCAGACAGTGCAATGCTTGGACATGTCACGAACAAAGAAGAAGGATAGCAAAGAAGAAGGATATACCTTTTAAAAAATTCAGTACCCCAAATTTGGAACCCAGAAAATTGGAGACTATGAAGAGTGCACATTTAAATCTTTAACACTGCACCTCTAGGGGGTTGGGGGTGGAAGTGGGATGGGGAAGGATGTAATTCAAATACCAGCCTGGAGGAATCATTTCGATTATGATGTGTAAGAAGAAATGTAAGAAGTTATTGTAATGAGGTCAGTTCTGGTCCTTATGTTATTAGCCGACCAGTGAGGACACAGATGAGGCAGAAGAGAAATTAATTAGAGTGTTGTGGAGGCTTTACAGTCTGAGGTATTCAGAAACTTAGCAAAACTAGGTCTGTGTTCTTAAAAAAAAAAAAGATTATAGAGAGACCTTATTAAAGCACAGAAGGCTCAGCTATTTAAGATGGTGACATACATAGAGGTAGGAATGTGCAAAGAAAAGCTGAAAGGCAGCCAGGCCCTGAAGGAATTTCAGTGGAATTTCTTCACCGGAGGAGTAGTTAATAAATAGAGCAGATTTCTAAGGGCAGAAACTAGAGCAGCTACTACAAATAATTTTTTTTTTTTTTTGAGAAGAGAGTGATAGGAAGTCAGAGACAAAAATGGGGAAACAAAGAAAAGCAAGCTTCCTAGCCAGCAATCCCAATGAAAATATCTGTTCCCAGATATTGAGAATGTCATATCATTTAATGATCATAAAATACACTTAGCCTTTGGCCTTGGGTGTTACTTTCTGATTAATACTAGATATCATTAAGAACTACATGGAAAATAATACTTTTCAAAAGTCTGAAAGATCATTTGCTTGGTTTTGCTGCCAACATTTCCAGTATTTTCCATTGCATGGGAGGATAGGAACAAAGGCTAGAAAATCCTCTGTGCTCTGAAGTGGTCCTTTTCCCACTTTTGATGGGGGGTTCTTCCTTATAAACATACGCCAAGCCTTGTCTGTGGCAGTTTTAATACACTGAATGCTTATGAATTGAAGCTCCGAGTTTTTATTCCTGTTCCCCTTGATCAGGTAGGTTGGGATGGCTACTAGCTCATTGTCTGCAAGAGTTGTTATTCTTTGAATAATCAAACAACGACAAAAGGGAATGGATGTAAGTGTGTCTAAGTTTGGCTAGCATATCTTTGACTTTATCAATATACAGATTTCCTCTCACCTCACCACTCAAAATTGTTTTTTTAACTGAGATTCAACTTGGCAAAAACGAACTTTAAAATTTGCCAGTGAATCCACAAGAATGGAACTGTTACTGATTATTCCTCTGTTTCAGTTCTCTAGTTGTGTGCATCTCACTGTCCATGAACAATGAAAGAAACCTTTATTGAAAGCCTTGGGATTTTGTGGCAGAAGGATGCTGCCAGGGTAGCAGCTGCAGCAGCCACTGTGAAGGGCAAAGCTGATGGGTGTGTGGAATGACTAGAGCAGCCACACTGCAGCATTTCCCAGACCCTGGGTCTCATGCTCACCTGGGATGTTTGTAGAGATGCAGATTCCTAGGCTTCACACTGGAGCTGCTACGAAGAATTCCTGGATTTGTGGCCTGGAGAACTAGGATGTGTAGTTAGTTGAAAGGGAAGACATGACAGGGCCTAGGGAAGCAATCTTAAGGATCTCAGCTTACATTTAGCCCAGACCTTCCTGGTAAGAGCAATGGCAAGCAAGGCTCACGGTGGGTCCTCCTCAGCAGTGATTTGGGAGTGCCAGTCAAGAGGGACACATATGAAATTGCAAAAGCCTATGAGGCATGAACCGGGGCCAAATGACAGGCAAGCATTCAGGGAGTGTGTTAGGAAGTATAGAATCGACAATGAACAGCAATGAACAGAATACTCTGATATCCTGCAAGTACTGGAGGCTATTGGTTGCAAATCTGGCAGATGCAAGCATAAAGCAATTCACTGAAAGGTTTGGGAAGGTACTTGCTGATTGAAGGTGAAGCTGAAGAGTGAGATAAGCCAGAGGAATGGAAGGTACAGCAAGTAATCTTTCTTGTGGTTCCCTTGGCTAGGAGAGGGCATAGCACTTTGATGTACAACCACCCAGTCTGTATCAAAGGAAGAGAGGAATTCCCGTAAAGGAACTCATGGTGCACTTACTGAAAGTAAGGATGCGAAATGGGGGTGGATACAGGGCAGTCAAAACAAATGACTCACTCAACCAAAAAGCAAGCAAACCAAGGAAAGTCAACTTCACCATGCGAACAGCCAGCAATGTGGGGCACCCCAGTAAACAGCATGAACTGGGTGACAAAAGGGCAAGAGAAGAATCAGAAACTTTACAGGACCAGGGGCAGAAAGAGCTGGCGGGAGGGCAGATACTCTGAAGCTAGAGGGAGAGATGCTGTGATGTCTTTCTGCTTAGGCAAGATCTACAGTGCTGGCCCCTGCTCCTCAGCCACTGGATTCTTCCCAGTGGGCAATAGCCCTCTCTGGGCAGAGGTGCTCCCTGCTCTGCCACCCTCACTGCAGCTTGGTTGCCCTCCGAGACAGCATTCAACCTTTTCCTGGAACTGTCCTCCTCTGCCACCGCACTTGCCCCTTCCATGTTGCCATGGGAACTGTTAAATTGCCTGGGGCTTCCACTCTGTTGCCTATCCCCCCTCCTCCACGGTCAACCTCTTTAGACTTCGGGGACCCCTCCAATGAGGACAGCTATGCTAGCACCATGGTTGGTTAAATAGGCCTTTGTGGGCTGGCCTGGGAACCATACCACTATTTATAACAATTTTTTCTATGGGGAAATTCTTTGAGTTCCAAACACCCCATTGACTGGTGACCTTTTAGAACACAACAGTCCTATCTTGGCTCCACAGTGGGGTGAGATCACTGGTAGGTTTCAGAGCCAAACTGGGAAGAGGAAATCAAGGCTGGGGCAGGCTGGGGTCAGAAGCCAGGAGCAGGGAGGTGTCTGTGAAGGGA
Source organism: Capra hircus (assembly GCF_001704415.2). Taxonomy (NCBI): domain Eukaryota; kingdom Metazoa; phylum Chordata; class Mammalia; order Artiodactyla; family Bovidae; genus Capra; species Capra hircus. The sequence continues at coordinate 100,388,178 of NC_030809.1, forward strand.
CAGCAGGGTTGAGGAGGCAGGGGTTAGACGGCAAGTTCATAGCAGAGAGATGTCAAGGTCAAGTGGAAGTTTGAATGCCGACAGATCTAAGAGAAACCCTGCAGGAATAGGGGACGGGCAGGGAGACAGTAGATGACGTGATGAGCAGACAGGAAAACCAGGGTGAGTAAAGTGTGGTTAGACTGTCGTTGGGCTAGAGACACATTGCGGCAGTGTCTTTATTATCTCCCCCCTCTTGGGGCTTGACTACTTAGAGCTGGGGAACTTGGCATTCTCGTATTTGTATCTGTTCTTACATTGAGTGAAGTGCAATCCCTAGGGAGTTGGGGGCAGGGAGGGCTTACTAAGAGCAATGGTCTTGGTTGTTGGTACATCCCTGTTGGTACCATTTCTTCCATTCAGACCCCTCAGGCTCATTACCCAGATTCCCTGTTGCTGCTTCTTTCATTCTCCTGGTTTCTCTTTCTTTCCTTTCACAGAGAACTTCCTCAAGCCTGCAGTATCTTACTCTCTGCCTGCCCCATTGCAATGGATGAGTCAACCTGCAAGGTTGTGTTTACACATCAGGCCAATTTCTCTACTTGTGCGGTGGATCTCATTACCTACTGATTATTTGCGAGCGTGCTCTCTCTCTCTCACTCCTGTATCACTGCCCATTGTGACATTACTTAAGGTAAAGACATATGTAATAACTTTCCCTTAGCAAGTAGGCATACCTTGACCTCACATTTCTCTCCAGCTTTTGTCCTGTTTCACTGGCCTTTTATAGCAAAACCCATGAAAGAGCTGTTCCTTTCAAGTCTTCTAACTCTCCTCTCATTTTCTGTCTCCCTTCTGTCAGCTGCAGCCTTATTGAGATATAATTTATGTACTTTACATTTCATATGTAAAGCATTCCATAATTTTTGGTATATTCATCTAGCTGTCAACCATCACCACAATCAGTTATAGAACATTCTCATCACTTCAAGAAGAAAGCTTATACCCATTAGCAGTTAATCCTCATTTTTCCCAAGTCACCCCTGGGCCCTAGGTAATCAATCACTAATCCACTTTCTATAGTTTTGTAAATGCAGTGTTCATTCTTTCTTTCCTGATTTTAGTGATTTGAGTATTCTCTCTTTTTGCTTGATTAGTCTAATCTGCTAACTTTGGTCTTTCCAAAGAACCAGCTTTTGGTATCATGGTTTCTATTGTTTGTCTTTTCTCATTTCACTAATTCCTGCTCTAATTTTTATTATTTCTTTCTTTTGGGGAGTTTAGTTCACACTTTTTTTCCCTTTACTGTTTTAAAGTAGAAGGTTAAGTTATTTCTTCTATATTTTCCTTCTTTAATAATGCAAGTTTTTACAAGGATAAATTTTCCTCTAAGCGTTGCTTTATCTGCATCCCATAAGTTTTGATACATAGAATCTTCATTTTTATTCATCGCAAAATACTCTATGTGATTTCCAAAGAAATTTTCTTTGAGATTTTTCCTTTTGACCTATTGACTATTTTGGAGTGTATTATTTAATTTCCACATAGTTTCAAAGTTTCCAGATTTCTTTGTTAGTCATTTCTAATTTCACTTCATGGTGGTCTGAGAATGTACTTCAAATGATTTTATCTTTTGAAATATGTTGTTGCTATTCAATAGCCCCATATACATGGGGAGAGGCAGCAGTTCAACTAGTGCTGACTACTCCTGATTTTCTTTCAGTCTATGCTTTAAAATTTTGAGATACAGTCCTTTTTATTCTAATATTGTGGAATTAATTGAAAAACTAAGCACCTGCCTTAAGCAAGCAGATTATTGTAAGGGTTAATATTGATCAGAGGCTCTCTTTCCACCCATGATCAATCAATCATCAACTAATTTAAAAACAAATTGTGATTTACTGTGCACTACCCTGGTGTGACTGCTGTCTAATGCTAGCTAGTATTCGTTGAGTTTGAACTGCATGGCAGGAAGAAAACAGGGGTTCAATAAAGTTAAATATTTTATCTAAAGATACATCTCTAATTGGTTCTGGGTTGAAGTTACAACTCTTGTTACTATCTCTGATCTCTCATTCACAACTAACAGGGATAAAGGAACAAGTTAAATGACACCATGAGGCAAATTCAAAAGATGGAACATTTTTTAGGATAACTGGCCTAGTCTTTTCAACAAATTAATGTCATTTACAAAAGAAGAATTAAAGGAGTTCATATTAAAAGAATCTTGAGACATTTAAACAGTTACAGTATGTCGTTCTGGAATGGAATTAAAATTCTTACTATCTACAAATCATTACTATAATGCTTACAGTAAGTACTTTTAAACCCTATTCTATATACATGCTTATTTTTATCGAAATGAAATCATACTATCATCTAGTTCAAAAATCTGCATTGGAGAAGGCAATGGCGACCCACTCCAGTACTCCTGCCTGGAAAATCCATGGACGGAGGAGCCTGGTAGGCTGCAGTCCGTGGGGTTGCAAAGAGCTGGGCATGACTGAGCGACTTCCCTTTCACTTTTCTCTTTCATGCATTGGAGAAGGCAATGGCAACCCACTCCAGTGTTCTTGCCTGGAGAATCCCAGGGGCGGCGGAGCCTGGTGGGCTGCCATCTATGGGGTCGCACAGAGTCGGACATGACTGACGCGGCTTAGCAGCAGCAGCAGCAGCAGCAGCTTCCATGTACTGCTTATTGTGGGCTTCCCTGGTGGCTCAGATGATAATGAGACTGCCTGCAATGTGGGAGAACCAGGTTCTATCCCTGGGTTGGGAAGATCCCCTGGAGAAGTAAATGGCAACCCACTCCAGTATTCTTGCCTGGACAATCCCATGGACGGAGGAGCCTGGCAATCTACAGTCTATGGGGTTGCAAAGAGCCGGGCACAGCTGAGTGACTTCACTATCACTGCTTATCTATTAATAAAATGTTACTTTTTTTTTTTAAAAGAGAGTCAAGTGCGGGATTTCAAATGCTTTGATTCTAGTCCACAACCCTGATCCTGATTTAATACTGTGATCTTGGACAAGTTATTTACCTTTGTAAGCCTTGCTTTTCTCAGTTCTAAAGTAGACTTGACCACAGGATACTTTTACACAGTTACTGTGAGGATTAGAGGATTAATGAATGGGAAGTACTTAACACAATGTCTGTTATCTGGTAATAACCTGATAAATGTTAATTATTATCACTGTGCTCAAGAGTTGTCAGCAAACATTTGAATATAGCCTTTACCCAAGAAGCTGAGCCTACTCAATGCTAAGAATCATGGCTTTGGGTCATCCTGAGGCATATTATAGAGTGAGATAACCATGAGTGAGTTTCCTTAGATTCATATGCTAAGGGCCATTCTTTATGGCGCTATAAACCAAATAAGCTCCCTGAACCAAGGCACACTCTGTCCCTAATGATCTGTGGAATCCAGATACATGCCAATGCCTATCAGGCAACTGATGAACTTGAGAGTTTATCCAAAGCATGCTTCTCTTCAGTACCCTTAATCATCATTCAAAGGTTTACATTTCCCAGAAAGGAATTTCACCATGATAAGGGCACTACTACATACTACTTATATTACAGAGCTATGTTATCTGTCATAAAGCCACAATTTTATAAGCTGTTTTTCATGACATATTGTAGGATTGCTCTGTGTATGAATTTCAAGATGAAACTTTTTAGGGAGGCTTCTTTGAATGAATCAAAATCAACACAATGGCTTTTTTTTCTTATAAAAAAAAAAAGGTTAATATCCAGGTTAATTTTGCTTGAGAAATCAAGGATGCAGGTTACAGATATTGTGAGATGAAGGTTTGTTTTCATCACACTGATGAAATTGTTAGTACTCCAGAACATCTTGAGTCAGCTTATTTTAACTGTCCACATGCTGCTCAAGGCCCCCAGGAGTTGTATCAAGTTCAACGGAATTGTTGGCTTCCCATCTTACCCTTCACACAGCCTTCTCCCCTTCAAGTGTCCCAGGAAATATCAAGAAAGTATAATATGGGAAGTTTCACAAGTCCTAGTTGATGATTATTGACATCACCAGGCATTACCCAGTTCAATAAATGTTTGTTTAAAATCTAATATGTGCCAGATTCTACTGGGTGCTGAGGGAGATAAAGATGAATGGATTTGGTCTGAAGGAAAAGTGATGAGAAAGATATATGAGTAATTGACATTTATTGAAGGTAGGATAGTGCTGAAATTGAAGTGTAAATAAAAAACGGTTAGTGAATGCCAACCAGGAAGATTTTAAATCCTGAACAATGAGCAGAGAAACCTGATCTCTAGGCAGGCTCTTTGTTTTCCATGAAAAGAGACCTACTCAAGCTAACTCAGGGAAAAAGGGGTGGTTGAAAGAATATGAAGATCACATGAATGAAAATACACCCCAGGCTTCGTGAGCAATAGGGCCTGAGGCAGCTGAACTCTGGCTGAAACAACCTCCAGTCCCTCTTGTCTGTGTTTTTCCCTGTTTCCTCTTTGTCTCTGCTGGTGCCCTCTACTTTCACTCAGCTCTACAGTATTGCTAGCCCTCGTTTAACAGGACCTTTTGGGTATGGTGTTCAGTACTATTTGACTATAGTCTCTGTATTTGGGAAGGAATCTGATTTGTTGCTGATGAGTTGATAGACATGCTGGCCTTGGCTCAGCCATCGCTGAGAAGCAAGAGTGTGCAGAATAGTGGGAATCTGTAACTTACTGCGTTAACTCTTAAAGGAGCTCTAAGCAAATTACTGCCTACTATAGTGAGTCAACTTTAATTTACCATTAAAAGAGGTACTGGATTTCAACTGGGGACCAAGATTGGAGGACATTTCTGATTTTTGCAGAGCCTGAGCAAAAGCAAAAAAAGAGGAAAGTCCAAGGATATTTAAGTGCCTCAAGTGACTGGAGTACAAGCACAAGATTGGGACCAGTGGATTTTGAATTTATGAGGCCAGAACCAAGGAATTTAGTCTGAAGAAAATGAAAAGAACTTGAAACTATTTTTCAAAAAGATACGTACAAAAGATAAAAAAAAAAAAAAACCAAAAACCAATGTTCACACAGGTGATGCCATTAATGGTCAGCATGGTTTCTTCACAAATACCTTGTCATCCAGCATCTTAATGGTGACAAAAAGCCTCTTGGTATGGAACTGATCACTCTAACAGGAAGACGCAATGGGATAGTTCACAAAAAACAGAAAGGATCTCAGACTTTGGAATCAGGAATATATGTGTTCAAATCCTGACTTTGCTCTTTTCTAGCTGTGTGTCTTGGGCAGGTACTTAGTTTCTCTAAGCCTCTGTTTTCTCACCTGTACAATGTGATTGACTGCTCAGCTAATTTATACTTGTATGACATCATGGCTGGTTAAGTGTTTGTTAAATTAATTTGTTAGTGTCTGTGTTGGATTATGGTGGAGTGTTAGGAGCGTCTTCCCTATTCTTATGTTTGTAGTAAGGATTAAGTGGCACAATGTTTGTAAAATGCTTTGCAAAGTACCTGGTACATGGCAAATAGTCATTACATATTAGCTTTAAAAAAAATTATTATTATTTCCCTTTGAAAATTTCAAACGTCTGGTATCACGAGAACTTGAATCAACAAGGAGTCTTCGAATCAAGGAGCTACTTATATTGTGACTATCTGAGGCAACCCAGCACAGAGAGGTAGAAAGCTCCTCACTGTTCTATGAGAGGAATTACTTTTTTCAGGAAAGACTCTTGCCCAAGATCTTGGATGTAAATACTTCAGATGTCCAGTCATCCTTCCTGGACCCTTTAATCCCTCAAGAAGTACTGATTGCTAGAACTCAGATGTGGTACCTCATTCCAGTGATTCCTTACTTTTGCAGTTGACGAAGGACAAACTCATGGTTAGACTTTAGATGGTTATTATGGGGTCGCAAAGAGTCTGACATGACTGAGCAACTTCACCTCACCCTCACCTCAGGGGAAAAAAAAATGATTACCTCCCAAAGTAATGAGTATTAATTTCAGTCAAGAAAGAGGAAAAGGAATCTGTGATAGGCCCAGGCCACGGAGAAAGAAAGAATGTGGTCCTCTTTTTTGTCTTCCTAGAGTTCCCCAATTTTACATACTTGAAGGAACCTAATAACTTTGGATTTCCAAGCATGAAGATACTTTCTGAAATATATATATTTTTTAACTCCAAAGGCTTTTGAATCTGTAGTATTGTAATCCACACAGTTTTGGATGAGATGTGGTCTGCTGGTAATTTCTACGGTCAGTTATTGTAGGGGGATATTTATTAGCATGACACAGAAAGTATCATGGTGTCCTTTTTTTTTTTTTTTTTAAACTCCAGAGGCTTGACTATTCTCATTGCTATGGTTTAAAAAAGAATGCTAACTTTTCACAGAGAACACAGATTCTGAGCAGGATTTGGCAAGAGCAAGATACAACTTTTGAAAGATGCTTCAAAAGTATAAGCCCCCTTTCTTGTCTCTTGAGGCTCTCCCTCTTGAGAACAAAGATGGAGTGAGAGAACCAAGTTCAAGGTCAGTGGGCTACTGGCCTGGAGCCTGGTAGTGGTGTTGGCTCACGAGGAACAACTTCTTCCCTCTCCTTCTTTTTGTTTCACTTACATTTTTATGAGTCTCTACTTAAGTGAGTACTTTTTATATTGCTTGCCCCAGAGACAGAGCTCTGAGGGTGACAAAGAGCTGCAACTCAAGAATTGACTTGAGCATCAGACTAGCACATACTGGAAAATGGAGGATGAGAGCAACGCAAGGCTCTGAAGAGGATCCAGACCTGGCCAGAACTACTCTCTTCATCACTCTTGCTAAAGACTCGTCATCAGTTCCATAGCGAGGCAGAGCTGGAGATTGATTGCCAAATCACTTATTTGCTATCTACAGTTAATTGTATAAATATGTGGAAGTAAAAGGAACCTAATTCTCACACTACATGTGGCTTAGTCATTTTCATTAAGTCCTTCTATCTTCATACAATTCTAAGCTAGAATTCAGAACCCTTCAGGAATTGGTACTTGTGATTCCTGAGCTGTTATATCTGCCTGACCACGCAATTCAATGCACTGGTGTCCAGAGCAAGAGAGCACTGAGGCACTGATTGCTAATCTTAAACACAGTGTAATTAGTAAAGCGGAGCTATACAGAAATTGACTACAAAGCCCTTGCTCTTGACAATTTCCTTAGTTAACACTAAAGGTGCCTCTAAAATATGTGTTAAGTCTCTCTTCCCTTCTAGAAAGGAACCAAACTCTTTAGTTATGTCCCTTTAATGAAGTTTAGAATCTTTTGTCCAGTCTTTATGACTGCATTATTTTTGTAAGTCTGGAAGAACATTGTCAAATGTCTTTGCCCTCAACCCTGACTCTCTACAGATTCCAGATTCCATTTTGTGCTAACATTCCCGGAAATGTTAAAAGACTTCCCTGATCCCTCTCTGACTGATTAACTAATATATGGAATTCCACATATCAAATCTTGAAATAGATATGGAGGAAGTGGAAAACCATCCTGGGGAACTCAAGTCAGTTAACATGCCTTGTCATTTATGAAGGATCGCTTTTATGGTAACTTGACAGTTATTCTGGAAAATAATCAATGTTTTTTCTTTTTTTTTAAGAAAGTGAAAAGAGAAAGTGTTAGTTGCCCAATCCTGTCCAACTCTGCAACCCCATGGACTGTAGCCTGTCAGGCTCCTCTGTCCATGAGATTCTCCAGGCAAGAATACTGGAGTGGGTAGCAATTCTCTTCCCCAGGGGATATTTCTGACATAGGGATCTAACCCGGGTTTCTTGCATTGCAGGCAGATTCTTTACTGTCTGAGCCACCAGGGAAGCTCCCCATCCCCTCCACAGAAAAACAAGACAAGATTGAACCCAGGCCAGGGCACACTGCTAGACCACCAGGCAGCATCAGGTTACATGCCTGGCTTTTTTTTTTTTTGTAAAGTCATGCTGCTAACGTCACTTTCAGCAATTATTGTGTAGAGGAAGAAATTTTAACTCTTAACGATGATGATTTTTATATCATTGTAAGTGAAAATGTATTAACATATCCTCAACTGATTGACAACATATACCAAAGCCATTGATTTTTCCATAAAAAAGAGAACATAAATTCTTGATACTTAAATTGATTATTGATTATTGTATAACAGCAATAATTTGAATGATTCTTCAAATTTGGAAGAATTTTTTGGTTAAAGTATCTTGTGTTTTGAAACAAGTAGCATTTTGAATTATGTAATTCCAAAGCTCTGCATAACAAATCAAGCCTAATTTGTACCACACAGTTTGTAAACCATACTATCTGGCAAAAGTTCTGCACTTACTACCTGAGGCCCTATAGACTGATATTATAGGATTCTTACAAAGGTTTCAGTGGTCATTGGTGGGGACTGCTGTAAAGACAGCTCTGCCTTTTCTGGATCAGAATTGCTTGACAGATAGTAGTGGACCATGCTTTATTATCATAAGTAGTAAAGCAGCAGCAGCCTTGGGCACTGTGAAATTAAGGGATAGCTCCTTTTCATGTTCTGAGGCATTACATAAGCACCTTGGATTCTGTAGTGCTTGAAGGAGTGGCACCTAAAATTTGACCCCTCACTGTGATGAGGGGAACTTTGTGCTAGTATTAATATTTAAAAATCTACAGGTTATTGGGATGCTTCTTGCTCCTAAGTACTGCTGACAGGTTCATACTCTCTACACAAGGTACAATTTATTTTCTCGGGAATTTTCACATATAATTTCTCTTTTTAGTCTCAGTATTACTGGGCATTCTCTTCCCTTTAGTTGTAAAATTGGTGTTGAAGAGTTCTTTAAAAAAATTTCATTCTTTCACATGTGCCTGCTTTTAGAATTCACAAACACAATTCCATTAATTCTTATTGTAGTTTTTCTAACTTAGTTCTTTCTTCGGACTTCCCTTTTAAAGCCAGTTTTAAAAGGCCCAATCTTTGTCTACTGTTGAATAACTGGAGTCATTATTTCAATAATAGCATTGGAAAGGTGCTAAAGTTTTTCAAAACTGCAGATTGACCTAATTAATGTCTTTTCTGAGTTGTGCTAATTCCCCCATTAACCACTCTGGGGCCTCTTAAAACTCCCCAGTCTCTGCTGCCATCTATTCAGAAGTGTTATGTGCTTAGAATAGGTTGTGATTGCTTTGATTATGAGTAAAATGGCAGTGTTTTAAAAATGTTTGCAAAGTATTTTCCTTCCTGTCATTTATTTCTTGGATTAATCGTAACTCTCACTGATTACTTTGCCAACTTTTAATAGTCCTGCATTCTGCTTTCCTGTCCTCACCAAAGTTGTCTCTACCACGGTCATCCAGGAGCTCCTATTTCTTGATGATTGACAGTGAAGAGGATTAAGCATAGACCTGGATCAGAAGTAGTCTCTTAACCATGCTGACTGAATATAATTATTTCCCAGTGAGGAGAGACCAAAGACTGATGCCAGAATCCTTGTATTGCCTTCGTCATTTGTTACTTAGGACTGTGTACAGCAAACTGTACATAAAAATAAGCTGGTCTATCACCTCTCTATTACATCTTTGTAGAGCTATAGTTACACATGGTCAGGTAGGGGTGTTGACCTGATCATGGGATTAATGTTTGTGTGCAGAGAATTTAAATAGCTGTTCTGGCAGAATGATGACTTAAAGCTTATGTCAGGCTGAATGGCTTCTATGCTACACAAGTGCCTAGATGATACAAACCACCCTCTCTTGTAGTATTGTGCTTCATCGCAAAATGTGACTCTTTTTTTTTTTCCCATATGGGGGAGTTAATTCTGCATGGACAGCTAAAACCCAAAATAAAAAAGCAAAAGGAAACATATAAAGCTAGCTCAGCAAAAATTTGGATGCCTGTTTCATGATTTGGTTGATAAATATTCTAGATTTGGTGATGGTTTTTGCTTCTCATTCTTGTTTTCCATGCCCTGCCATCTTTGTTCTTCAGAGCATTGTATTAACCGTATGTTTCATATGCTTTGACATCTGGTGTCTTGTGAGCCCTGGAGATACTATCCCTACCAGGGCTAGCTGATTCCTAAATAGAGTAACTGACTGGCCTGTGAAAGAATTTTTTTATATACAGGCCAACCCATCCAGAACCCATAGGCCCAGCTCTTTGTTTGATACAGCTCTTATACTCTGGGACAATATTCCCAAACCCATATCATCCCAGGGCCAGGCATTTACGCTCTTGGACCTGCTGAAATTATTCAAAGTAGTCAATCCTAAACTTGGTAGCCTGTCTCGCCTGTTACTTCCTGCAGAAACCAAGTTGATGGCTCTTGCCCACATTTCCCCTTGCTTCTCTGACTAATCCTGGTACTTCAGCTTGTGTCTGTCCCGCCATCCCTGCCACGAGATGGTGTACCCCTCCTATTGGAATTTCTGAGTGTAACAACTATCTTTTCAATGCAGTCATCTCATAATCTGTTGGCCTCACTGTTTGTGCGTTTGTGCATGTGTGGTCAGTTGTGTCTGACTCTTTGTGACCCCATGCAGAGGTAGCCCACCAGGCTCCTCTGTCCATGGAATTTTTCAAACAAGAATACTGGAGTGGGTTGCCTTTCTTACTCCAGGGAATCTTCCTGACCCAGGGATTGAACTCGCTTCTCCTGTGTCTCCTGCATTGGCAGGCAGATTCTTTACCACCTCTCCACCTGGGAAGCCTCAGCCTCGCCATATTTGAATAATAATAAAGCCTACATTATATAAGAACCTATTACTTTCAAAAACTGTATTATTTAATCATGTTCATTTTAACTGTCCAATTCCTTTGCTCTCTGCCCTTGGTCTGCTAGAATAAATTAGAAGACAGATACTTGTCTCTTGTTTACTGATGAAATTCTAACGTGTTGAATACTTTGGCCTATAGTCTATGCTCAGTAAATATTTGTGGAAGGGAATTAGTTACTTATTTGATTTATTTTGTTATCTTTTTTTCTTTTCAGAGGCACTCTGTAGAGGCCAGCTGGGCCATGGCTTTAGCAAGAATCAGAGAGAAGGAGAAATTTCTGCTTTGTCTTGTGTTTTCTACATGCATGGAAGGAGCAAACAAAATAACCCAAGGGGCATTTTGTGTTCACTTACAGTTCACAGTACATAGCTGCTCTTGCCTGCTAGAGCTATCCAATATTAGCCTAAACTCAGGATCCTGACCAAAACATATCATATTGGCTTATTCATTTGTAAACTGAGGAGAGGGACTAGATTGATGGGCTAAGTAATTTTCAGGAATTTTCTGTTTAGTATTACAAAGCCAATAAACATTATTGTCTTCATTTTAAAGATAAAGAAATCGAGGCTCAGGGAAATCACGTAAATTGCCCAAGGTCACACAGTTTGTTAATGAGAAACCCAAGATTCAAACCTTTGGGAATCAGTCTATGTCTCTAAACCTACAGCCTCTACATCCTTCAAGTTTTTTTTTTTTTCTTAAGCCTGATATACTTAGAAAGGTATGCAGTGAGTTATTACAAAATGATTACATGGGTGAAACCCATGCCAAGACTCTTGTTAAGAAATAGAAAAATCACAGAAGCACCCCTCTCTTGAATTTCATCTCAATTCCACACCTTCCATCTTCCCCAAAGGTAACCACACCTTAAATTCCAAATTTTAACCTAGTTTTGAAACTGATATAAATGGATTTCTATTTACATTCTTTTGTGCCTGGCTCTTCTGCTTAACATGTTTGTGAAATTCACTCGCATTTTGCATGTAAGTGCCGTTTATCATTTGATATGGCATTGCATGAATATACTCTCATATGCTTATCCACTCTGTGACTGATGAACACTTGGGCTGTTTCCAGCTGGCTTGTCACGACTAATGCCACCACGCACATTTTTCGGTACATACTTTTGGTGTACGTGCGTGAGCAATTCATTTGAGTCCTTGCCTGGAAATGAAATTGGTGGGTCCAAAGGAGTCTTCAGCTTTCCTGTAAGCAGTGTGTGGAAGTTCCAGCTGCTTCACATCTTTGCAACATTTGGTGTTGTCAATTTTTTTCCATTTTCGTCTTCTAATGAATGCTGCTGCTGCTGCTAAGTCGCTTCAGTTGTGTCTGACTCTGTGCGACCCCATAGACAGCAGCCCATCAGGCTCCGCCATCCCTGGGATTCTCCAGGCAAGAACACTGGAGTAGGGTTGCCATTTCCTTCTCCAATGCATGAAAGTGAAAAGTGAAAGGGAAGTCACTGAGTCGCATCCAACTCTCAGCGGCCCCATGGACTGCAGCCCACCAGGCTCCTCCATCCATGGGATTTTCCAGGCAAGGGTACTGGAGTGGGGTGCCATATAGTTGTATTTAATTAGATGTGAATTTGTATATTTAATGACTGAGATTAAGTATTTTGTCTTTTATTTATTGGTTATTGGATGTTTTTTGAAGTGTGTCTTTAAGTATCTTTTCCATTTTTCTACTGAGTCGGCTGTATTTTTCTTCTTGATTTGTAGAAATCTTGGTCTTCTCTGGATAGATTTGATTTTATGTATCTTAAGTATCTTTCCCTCCTGTAACAATGTTGCTCTGTCTCTTGACCGGTGACATCAATACTAGAACTAATATAAGTGCTCCAAGGTGGGACAGACACAGATTGACTTAGTATTTACTGCTCTATCTTTTGTGTGAGTGTCATCACTAGGCATATTAAATTTCTCAGAGTAATTCTGGGCTGATTTCCTCAGGGTGGTTTTTGAGGGGGAGTGGGAAAATATAGATCTATTTACACACATATGAACTTTACAGAGACTGAAAACAAATTTCTAGAATTCATATTTTGGTAAGAGGACTGAGAGAAAAGTGCATAGATTCAATGATCTCGAAATAAAAACTCTTTAGCTACAAATACCAATCCATCCTCTCCCCTCATTTCACCTCTGAGCCTCATCTTCATCCTGACCCTCTCTCTATCTCCCTTGATACTCAGCTATGATAGTTGGTGATATCCATTCTCTAAGGGTAAATTCAGGGTAATATTATCAAGGATGAGACAATTTCAGGGATGGGCATGAGGATTTTAAAGAACATTATATGATAATTTTAAAAACTGAAAGAATATTTTAGGTGTGATATCAAATGTTTTATTTTTGGATGTCAAAATGGTGGAAGCCAGAACTCCACAGCATAGACCGGCACAGACAGTATATGGAAATGGAAGTTGGTTGGTGTAACACTGTCTTATTATATCCAGAGTTGGAGACACCACTCTGTAAGTCTTTGTGGAATGCAACCTGCCCGGGCTTTACATCCTTAGAAGTTCTGATCTATTCATATAGGTGAAAGTGAAGTCGCTCAGTTGTGTCCAACTCTTTGCTACCTTGTGGAGTATAGCCCACCAGGCTCCTCTGTCCATGGGATTTTCCAGGCAAGAATACTGGCGTGGGTTGCCATTTCCTTCTCCAGGGGATCTTCCCAACCCAGGAATCAAACCCAGCTCTCCTGCATTGCAGGCAGATGCTTTAACCTCTGAGCTACTGGGGAAGCCCTATTACCTATTCATATAGGTAAGTGTGAGTTATTTTATGGTGGTACAGATTGATATGTGATGTACTACAATACATGTTAACTTAAAGCAAAATCTCTTCATGCTCATACTGTGTAGAGTCAGCTGACCTGAATAAAGGGGAAAATATCTACATTGGTCAGTTAAGAATAGAGCTCCAGAATGCACCTAAGTCTAATGTCTAAAGAACATTATCTCCACATATAAGCTGATCAAAAAACCAAAATCATAGATGGTTTTAAAGCTCAAAGAAGGTTTTAAAGTTACCTTAGATTATCTGGTTCAAAAGTCTCAAGATCCAGGATTCCTGATTAGGATTCTGTTGCTTTATTCTCATTATTGTTAGCCACGTGTCCTCTGCACATGTGTACATGCATTTTTCTGGGGAGAGGATCGAGAACTTTCATATGATTCTCAAAAGGAGTCTTTGATTCCTCCACAGTTGCATCAGCTGATCTTGTCCAACACCTTCTAGGCAGATGAAGAAACCGTCTTACTTAAGACTCCACTACTAATGTCTGGAGGAAAAAGAACCAAGCATCACTATTCCTGACTCCTGGACAGGCACTGTAGCCAGGACTAAAAACGAGGTTAAAAGTGGACACTTGCATAGGGAGATAGCTCACAGTCCCTATTAATGGGATTAGATGTTTTTAAAAAATCAAATCTCACTTTCATTTATAAGAGGATTCAGTAGAAATCCAGGATTCAATAAACCAAAAAAGTTGCTTTATTGCTAAGGTATCCATTTATTTTGTAAGTTGGGAGAAGTCTGTAATTAGAGTTAACAGTAGACCTGATTAGTAAATTCTATCTGCTCTCATACTGTGCTAGGTTTCCTTCGAGTGCTGGGACATACTTTATTAACTTGGAAGCGCTGTCACAGCTCACCTCTTGTCACTTGAATCAGTTGCCTGCTGGCCTGGCACTCAGTTTCGTGTGGCAGAACCTTACTGAGTCTGCATGATAATGGACCTTTTAAATCCTAAGCAATAAACATTCATTTCACCACTCCACCCAGAACAGAAATGCTCTCTAACCTCATATCAGTCACAAATAAGACTTGGAAGTCAACTCATGGTGCATTGGCTTCCTGCTTGGTTCATGCTTTGCAGCAAATAATTTTAGTAAAATATCCACAGGGCATGTGTGTTTTGCATATGCACAAGTCGAGGTATGGCGTGCAATGGGGTCCTCAACCTTTTTGCAGCATTTCTGTCTTTATCCATAGAACAAATTTTGTTGAGCAAAGCTGATTTGTATGCATTGGTAACTAGGCTTAGGAAGCCCTGAGATGGGCTTCAAGGGAGAAAAAAAGTCCTGTGATGATTTCCCCAAAGTTTAGGGGAAATTTTTAGCATCCCCAAATCCTCTGGTTGTTTGAAAAATTATGTTTCATGGAAAACCAATTTATTATATTTGCGCTTGTCAGATTCATTAGAATATTCTCATGCATAAAGTATCAGTTGTTGAAGAAGCCAGGATGAGTGCCTTTGACCCTGAAGAGAAATATTTTGTCAGGTTGAGACTGAAGATCAAATAGTTATGTCTCAAATTCCCTTCTGCTGGGGTTTGAAGTTTGAGTCAGACCTTCTTCCTCGTATCTCCCAGGCCAGAGTTCCATTATTTCATAATGCTCTGGTGCTCCTGGGAGAATCCGATTTCTTAAAATTCATGAGAACTCAAGGCCAGGAGGGGCAAGTCTCAAATGTTTTCAGTTAGAGGACCACTTAGGGAGGCGAAGAGCCTTGTCCCAACTCTTGCTATTGTAATCACTCCCCTTCTTCCTCCACCACCTCAGTGCTGCTGCAATTAGTGGCAAAACTGATGCTACTTTTGGGAATTTCAAGGAGCTGATGTGTGGTTTTCATTAGCATAAGAAAATTAGTAACTTATGCTAGAAATTGAAGCTTTGGTTCTGTTCAACTATAACATAAACCTTAATATGCAGGAGACCAACCCCAAACAACATGGAGGTCTTCTTGGCCCCACTAGGATGGATATCTTAAAATAAGGCCTTGTGGTACAGCCATTGAAGATTAACTAGGCCTTTCCTTATATTCATCCCTTCTCTTTCTCTCTTTTTCTGGCCACATGTTTGCTTTCAGGCAGGGCTTTTTCCTAGTTCTAATCATACATTCTAATTAAAAATGGGGACCTCTCCAAGTTTATTGTATGCTCTTTATTTTATGTTTCAAGAGCATCTTGGAAAAAAAAAGAGAGAGAAAGAGAAGGCATGTGCCAAAGCTATTGTAAGGTATGAATTCTATTTTAAAATCACTGCAGTGTGTTTGAGACAGAGGCATGATGCAAGTCTTCCTTATTGCAGTTATGATTAAATATAATGAGTAGGATCAGCCTGCAAGCTTATCACTATTCTGTGCTGTAAAATTGCCCAAGAGTAAAATGCAAATATAAACAAGGAGTTTTAATGAGCCAATGTAATAAAAGATTCAGGCGACAGAAATCTGGTGGCTGTGCTTTGGCCCCTTCCCAACGGGTATTTTGAACCGGACTCCTTTATAGCAAGTCTGAGTTGAGTTGAGTCAGTTTCCAAATATAAAAATATTTCAGATGAGCTCTAAGTAATATTATTTATTTAGAAGGGTTTTTTTTTCATTTTCATACATGTGAGAAGTAACATTGAACTAACCCACAAAAAGAACTTTATGAAAATAAGTAAAGCCAATTTTCTTATTTTTTCCTTTGTGAATTAGTATAAATGTTTTAGGCATTTTAATTGACTATAACCAATAATTCTAGATTAGGAAAAAGGCTTTTTTGGACCATTAGAACTAGAACTCTCTCTCTACCACCCAGATAACACAGATAGACAATAGAGCTCTAATTAAGATTTACATTAAATTATCATCCTAAACTGAAGGGTTTTTGTGTGTGTGTTCGTGTGTGTGCACACGTGGTGAGAACACTTAAATCTACCTTCTTGACATATTTCAACCTGTCACCATGCTGTGCATCAGCTCTCCAGGACTTATTCATCTTGCATGACTGATATTTTGTACCCTCGACCACATCTGCCCATCCCCACCCCTGTAACCACCATTCTGTTCTCTGCTTCTGTGAAATTAAAGTTTTAATACGATATAAATAGTATTTTAATGGTCAGACTGAAGTGTATTTAAGTTATTTCTTTTAAAATAGCAAAAGCCCTTTAGCTTTCCTCTCTGTGAATTTCATACTTTGGCTAGCATATAAATATTCTAAAAAAGCCAAAGACGGATCATGATAAATGGAACGGACATTTGGATTGATTCTGGCATATGATGATTTTTCCTTTCTCTCTTCCTTTTTTTTTTTTTCCACGAGAACTGGTTATGATTTTAGACTTTGGCCAAATGTAAGGCGGTGGTAACGTAAGTATGCTCACTGTTTCCCCAGGGGACTATTTTACTGATAAAGATTTTGTGATGAGTAAGGATGGACATTCAGTCACTGATAGGGGAACTGATTTGCATGGCTCAAGGCCATTCTGGACGTTCTGTGTTTGTCCTCCAAGGGCTTTGGAGGACAGAATTGAATGATGGCACCCCACTCCAGTACTCTTGCCTGGAAAATGCTATGGATGGAGGAGCCTGGTGGGCTGCAGTCCATGGGGTCGCTGAGGGTTGGACATGACTGAGTAACTTCACTTTCACTTTTCACTTTCATGCATTGGAGAAGGAAATGGCACCCCACTCCAGTGTTCTTGCCTGGAGAATCCCAGGGACGGGGGAGCCTGGTGGGCTGCCGTCTACGGGGTCGCAAAGAGTTGGACACGACTGAAGTGACTTAGCAGTAGCAGTAGCAATAGAGAGAGAGACATCTCGAAAAGTTGTGGGCTCGTCAAAGAATGCTCACATATTAGACATTTCGATCCCAGTGGGCAGTTCTCAGGAAGCTGGGACATACACTGTCTTCCTTCATGGTGAGATTTTAACTTTTGGAAAATAAAACTGATTTCTAATATTGTTCATGATTTTCTTTTTAACCTGGGTACACATCCTGGAATGTTGGAATTTTAACTATATCTTGAATTTTGAATAAAATTCCTCTTGACAGAAACACTTAATTCAGCGATGATACATTTTCCCTTTGTGATTGCAGAGTCTCTGCCCAAGCTGATCAGGAGCTTTTACCAAAATAGATTCCAAAATGTGAGAGCAGTAAATCAAGTCACCATTTTAAGAGGTGCAACTCATCTTACTACCACACTTGGGGGACAAATACGTTGTTCAGGAGGATTTTCTACTTGTTTTGAAGCCAAGAATATAATTATCACTTGATAATTTATGGGGTGCCAACTCTTTAATGGCATCTAGTAAGCACTAAATTGCTTTAAGGGATAGAGACATTGTGTCACCTGCAATTCATTAGAAGGTCACAGGCCTTTGTAAAAAAACAGCAAGTTGGAGCTTCTGCTCCAGACGGATATTATTGTGTTCTGTCTGTGAAGATTCCAGAGTTTGAGGTTTTCCTGGAGTCCCCATTTCCTGGGAACATGATACTGAAGATCTGCTATGAATTGGGAGGTTTGAATGGAACCAGAGTGGCTTTTCAGAGAGATGCCCTTTAAAGCTCCAGAGGACCCAGAACAACTGACTTTCAGTATATGTTGATCTGACTTCACCACTCATACAGTTTTGATGAACAATCTCCTGGTTATAATGCTTAATTAAAAATTCCTTTTGTGTTATGAACTTTCAACCTTATGATTATTCCAGAAACTTCAAAACAGTTAAAGGAATATTTTACTTGCTGCAAAAATACATATTTGGGGAAGATAAAGGATTTCTAAGACATGAAAAGAGAATAAAATCTTTGTAATACTAAAATCTGCCAAAAAAAAACACACACAAAAAACAACCCACCTAAATTTAGATTTTTCACAGGGCTTAGGTACAGATGTAAAGGTGTTGCCAGAGAAAATTTGATACACACATAAGAGTGGCAGCTGTTACCCTTTTAGCTTCCTTCACCTTCTCTTTTAAGTCAGATTTCCCTGACGGCCCTTTTATTATCCAAAAATCTCTTGGTTGTTCCTTCAAATGCACCACTGAAAGTTGTCAGGTACACACACACAGCATATATAAAGAGTCACATATTTCCTAAAATGTTGACAGGTGTCTGCAATACTCATCACTGGAGACACTTACTGCTGAAGCTAAAGCATAATATTGAGATTGATAAAGATTGAAAGTGATGGGGGAAAAGAGACTGAGCTTAGTTCATGTAACAGCTGCAACCATTCCCAAATGTTTTTCTGCATAATCGTGCAAGAAATTCATCATGCATTTCCTATTAAATATTTATGCAACTTGCTCCATAGGAGAACTGTGGTATTTATTAATTCCCTGGTGTTTGGTACGTTTTGGTACATCTATTGCCAGCAATAAATGTGTCATGCCTAGCAAATTCAATTCTTGGCAGAAAATATTAGAAGATAATACTTACTTACAGGATATTGCAAACTTTAATTATGCCTAAACAATTTTCAAGACTATTTTGAAATAAGCAACTGATTCCCTTGGCTTTCAGATGAAAGGAAGGGTCAGTGGAATGGGAAGTGGAAGGGCAGACAGAAGCATTTCACTTTAAGTGCCCCATCTTTGTGGGAGGGGATCCATTTATTCCGCATATTAATAATTACCACAAAAAGTAGTTTGGTCTAATGATTATCAGCAAGTGTTCTTCTACACAACTGAGATTTCCTTATTCTAAGACTTTATTAACTGAAAGGTTGAAATAGAAAAAGCTAATTATAAAAAATCGTCCCCTAAATTAATCAGTACAAAACATTAAAATCTCTAAGCTGAGATTTCACCAACATAGATTGCAAAATATCAAAGTGAGCATTGTTGTCTGTAATTCAGAATACTTCAATATGGGCAGACACAGGATAAAGTGGCATTTTGTTCAAAACAATGCTTATTTTGTGAATCACACTGAACTAGAAACTGCCGGAAATAAAATGGACAAGACATGGGTCTTGTCCTTAAAGTGTTCCCAAACAGTTTAGTTGGGGGAGAAAAACATTCATCCAATGAACAGTTAGAAAAGGCAACCACATATGTGATCATGTAGAACTAACTAACTAATTGTTTTCCTAGTGTACACCATGTTTACTTTTCCAAAACACTTAAATAAATGCTTTTTCTCATGACTACTCCATCAAGTAAGAAGAGCAGATAATGTCCTCATTTATTAAGTGGGGAAAGTTGAATGGCTAGTCGATGTTTATCCAGCAGGTTATTGAAGAATTCTGGTTAAAACTAGTTATTCTGACTCTTGGATTCATAGGTAAAACATCACCTAAGGAACCTTTGAAGGATGCATCCAGTGCGTGCTAAGCTGCTTTAGTCATGTCCGACTCTGTACGACCCCATGGTCTGTAGCCCACCAGGCTCCTCTGACCATGGAATTCTCTAGGCAAGAAGACTGGAGTGGGTAGCCATTCCCTTCTCCAGAGGATCTTCCTGGCCCAGGGATCCAACCTGGGTCTCATGCATTGCAGGCAGATTCTTTACCATCTGAGACACCAGGGAAGTCCAGTATCTCCCCTTTCTTCCACAGCAAAGGCTACTGAGAACAAATTTTAAAAACAATATGGATTTTTGCTTCTGTTTCTGAGGAAGTAGTTTGCAGCAGAGGATTCTTTAGCTGGAAACAACTAGAAAAGTTAGGTAAAACAAAATGAAACAATTAGCTTCAGGATATAGGAGAACTGCTGAAACAACCAGGAATGGGGAGGGAGGGGTTTTTCAAAATATGAGGGAAACCTCAGAGATTTCAATCATTAGTCTGCACTATTCCCCCTTGGGGCACTGCTGATTCTGACTGTGGGGAACAGGGATGAGAATCAGGAATCTGACTTACATCAGTTCAGTTCAGTTCAGTCACTCAGTGGTGTCTGATTCTTTGTGACCCTATGGATGGCAGCACACCAGGCCTCCCTGTCCATCACCAACTCCCAGAGTTTACCCAAACTCATGTCCACTGAATCGGTGATGCCATCCAACTATCTCATCCTCTGGCGTCCCTTTCTCCTCCTGCCTTCAATCTTTCCCAGCTCCAGGGTCTTTTCCAATGAGTCAGTTCTTTGTATCAGGTGGCCAAAGTATTGGAGTTTCAGCTTCAGCATGAGTCCATCCAATGAATATTCAGGACTGATTTCCTTTAGGATGGTTTGGTTGGATCTCCTTGCAGTCCAAGGGACTCAAGAATCTTCTCCAACACCACAGTTCAAAAGCATCAATTCTTCGGCGCTCAGCTTTCTTTCTAGTCCAACTCTCACATCCATACATAACTATTGGAAAAACCATAGCCTTGGCTAGATGGACTTTTGTTGGCAAAGTAATGTCTCTGGTTTTTAATATGCTGTTTAGATTGGTCATAACTTGCCTTCCATAGAGAGAGCTATTTGCCAGGGGACAAAAAAGAAAAAAAATTAGCGGAGATTTTATTGAGAAGGCATGGAGTGGCTAAGAATGGAGTGGAAAACTGAGACTGACCTAAGGCCAGACTTCTCCTCCATACATTTGGTAAAAATATAAACTTGTAGTTCAGAAGGCTGAGAGATTGAATAGAAAGACTGCAAAAAACTTTCTGAAGCAGTTCTTGCCATGCTAAAGCATAAGGATTAGAATTTGGGGCCCATCCAGAAGGAGAGTTTGATCCCTGGGTTGGGAAAATCCCCTGGAGAAAGAAATGGCAACCCGGTACAGCTTTCAATGTCTCTATCTGCCTATCTATCTATCTATCTATCTATATATATATATCTCCAGTGTATATATATATATATATATACACACCTCGTGTTTATTTATTTATTTTTCTAGTATTACATAAAAAATTACTGAGCATACACCGAGACAAAAATCATAAGAGAAAAACTAGAAGACAGAAACAGACCTATAGGTGATGCAGGTATTGGTGTCAGCATACAAGGATGTTAAGTGTGATTAGGATGTTAAAGAGAAAAGACAGAGAAATATAAAAAATTAAAAATTTGCCCAAGAATTGGAATCCATTTAAGTAGACATTAAATAGGAAATTCCTGAACTAAGAAACCATTGACTCAATAGATGGGTTTCACAGAAGAACAGATTCAGCGGAGGAGATAACTGTGTTGACTGGAAGATATGGCAGCAGAAAATTATCTAAATTGTAGCACAGAGAGAAATAAGAAAGGAAAATATAGGAAAGTGCATACACATATAAAGGAGTAAAAAATATTCTATCATATGTGTTGATTGAACATACACAGAAAGGTGAGAGCACTAGCAATATTTGAAAACACATTTGTCAAAAATTTTCCTAAAATGATAAACACATGGATTTAAGAAATGTCTAAAAATCTAAACAGGGTAAATTAAGAGAAAAACAAACCAAGACATATCACAGTAAAACTGCTAAAAGCCAAAGATTATGATAAGAAAAAATTTAAAGCACCAAAAATAGGTTAATTATCTCCAAAGAAACAATAAGAAGAATTATATCTGAGTTTTTATAGAAATGATAGAGATCAGAAAACAAGATAATGCCATCTTTAAGGTCATGAAAAATATATATCTGGATTCTACGTTTGACAAAAATTTCTTCAAAAATAAGTTGAAATAATACAGTTTTTAAGAGAAACACAACAAAGAGATGTTTAAGTAGTATGTGTTGCTGCTGTTGCTGCTGCTGCTGCTAAAGTCGCTTCAGTCATGTCCGACTCTGCGTGACCCCATAGACGGCAGCCCACCAGACACCCCCATCCCTGGGACTCTCCAGGCAAGAACACTGGAGTGGGTTAGCTGCTCTAACTCAGCTCAGATGGTAAAGAATCTGCCTGCAATGCAGGAGACCTGGGTTAGATCCCTGGGTTGGGAAGATTCCCCTAGAGAAGGAAATGGCAACCCACTCCAGTATTCTTGCCTGGAAAATCCCATGAACAGAGAGGAGCCTGGTGGGTTACAGTCCAATGGGTCACAAGGAGTTAGACATGACTAACTTTCTTTCACTTCCCATGTTTAAGTAGCAGATTCTCCCTAAAAAATAGAGTTTTGGGGAATGAAATTTTAACTTGAAAAAAAAGGCTTCAGATGGAAAAACAGAAATGCAAGGAAGAATGAAGAACACAAAAAGGTAAATATATCAGTAAAAATAAATCCTGACTGTAAAAACCATTAATACTAATATCTGCTAGATTCATATATCAGTTCAATTCAGTTCATTTCAGTTGCTCAGTCGTGTCCGACTCTTTGCGAGGTTTAAATATATATATAAAACACATGATAACAATGCCAAGGTAAGAGGTGCTGGGCTGTATAGACTTAAAGTATTCTAAATTCTAGAGTTGTAAAGGGAAATCGTAAATAAATAATTTAATCTTAATTTACTAAGTCTTTGATGCGTGCTATAATTTCTAGGACTATCACTGAAAGAATATTAAAAGAAAGTATAAATACAAGGTAACATGGAAAACATTAAATAACAGGTTTGATTATTTTAAAAGAAAATGGGAAAGGAGAGAAAAAGGAGAATAAACAGATAGGATAAATAGAAAACCAGCAGAAAAATGGTGGCTGTAAACTCTAATTTATTATAATTACATTGAATAAAAAGAGTTACATACTACTGCAAAAAATATAAGAATTTCAGATGATAAAAATAAAACTCAACAATTTTTTAAAAACATAAATTTATTGATTTTAATTGACTATTAATTTTAAAACACATGCATTAACTATAATGACACAAAAAGCTTAAAATTTAAAGGATGGAAAAAGATATATCAACACTAACCATAAGACAGATATGTTTCAGACAAAGTAGCCTTTAATGTAAGAAATATTAAAACAGATGAAAGAAATAAATTCATAATGGAAAAGAGATAAATGTACCTAAATAGATCACAATTTAATATCTGTAGCTGCCTAGTAACATAGTTTTGGGGATTCCTGGGTGGTTCAGTGGTAAAGAATTCGCTTGCTAATGCAGGAGACACAGGAGATGTGGGTTAGATCCCTGGGTCAGGAAGATCCCCTGGAGGAGGAAATGGCAACCACTCCAGTATTCTTGCCTGGGAAGCTCCATGGACAGAGGAGCCTGGCAGGGTACAGTCCTGTGAGGCCGCAAAGTGTCGGACACGACTGATGAACTGAGCACACTTGCACATAGCACAGTTTCAAAATGTATAAAGCAAAAATTGATGTAAGTAAAAGAAGAAACAGGCAAATCTGCAGTCAAATCCATAACTCACCTTTCCTGATGGGTGATTAGACAGACAAAATAATCAGTGAAGTTATAAAAGTTCTGAACAATAAAATCAACCAACTTAAGCTAATTCATACATACAGAACAATGTACCATACAATGTCAGAAGAGTCATTTGTTCAACTGCAAATAAAACATTTGCCAAAATTGTCCATTTGCCACATCATCAAGCAAGCCTCAGCAAATTTTAAGGATTCGGTAAACTAGAATATGTTCTCTGACCATGGTGGAATTAACTCGGAAATCAATTAACTAGAAAATTCCCAACTTCATGAGAATTAAAGAATCTAAGTTGTCACACATAAAAATAAGAAAATACTGTGTATTTAATGATAAAGAATATATAATTTATCAAAATTTTTGTGATGCACCTAAAGTACATACAGTCACATACTAGGAAAGAAGACAGGAAAAGAATGATCTAAGCTTTCAAGAAACTAGGAAAAGAATAGCAATTGAATTAAATAAAAGAAAGATAAAACAAGTTATCAGCAGAATAGAAAACAAAATACAGAAAACAATTTCAACAAAGTTAGAAGTTGGTTCTTTGAAAAGATGGATTAAATTGTTAAATTCTAGCAAGATTGTTCATGAAAATGAGAGGACACAAACTGTCAATATTGGGAATGAAAAGCAGACATTTTAAAGATCATGGACATATTAACAAATTAAACTAGGATAGTGTAGACAACTTTATACTGTTAAGCTAGATAATTTAAAGGAAATCAATAAATTACTAAAACTTTTAACAATTAAATCTGTTATTAAGGACCTTTTTATTAAAGAAATCAAATCCATTATTAAAAGCCTTGCCACAAAGAAAACTCTAGGTTGATGAATTATTCTAAGCATTTAAGAAAGAAATAATACCACTCTTTTATAAATTCTCCCAGAACACAGAAAAAAAAAAGAGAAAGCATTTTCTACTGTGTTTCATGAGGCCAGTATAAACTTGTTACTGGAACATAAAAAGTTTATGATAACAGAAATTACAAGCTAATCTTTCCATTTATTTAGAAGCAAAAATCCTAAACAAAACAGCAATCACATCCAATAGTATACAACTTAGAAAGTTGCATGAAACCAACTAGGATTTATTACAAAAATTTATCTTAAGTTTTTCTTTAGGAAAAATGCGGGCAGCCTAAACAAATGGACAAAGAATTGTATAGGCATTCCATAAAGGTAGATATCTGAATTTCCATAAGTATATAGAAAGGTACTCAACTTCATTGAAGTTCAGAAAAATGCACATTAAAACTACAATGACAGTTCAGTTCAGTCACTCCGTCATGTCAGATTCTTTACGACCCCAAGGACTGCAGCACACCAGGCTTTCCTGTCCATCACCAACTCCTGGAGCCTGCTCAAATTCATGTCCACTGAGTCGGTGATGCCATCCAATCATTTCATCCTCTGTTGTCCCCGTCTCCTCCTGCCTTTAATCTTTCCCAGCATCAGGGTCTCTTCCAATGAGTCAGTTTTTCACATCAGGTGGCCAAAGTATTGGAGTTTCAGCTTCAACATCAGTCCTTCCAATGAATGTTCAGGACTGATTTCCTTTAGGATGGTTTGGTTGGATCTCCTTGCAGTCCAAGGGACTCTCAAGAGTCTTCTCCAACACCGCAGTTCAAAAGCATCAATCCTTTGGCGCTCAGCTTTCTTTATAGTCCAACTCTCACATCCACACATGACTACTGGAAAAACAATAGCTTTGACTAGATGGACCTTTGTTGGCAAAGTAATGTCTCTGCTTTTTAATATGCTGTCTAGGTTGGTCATAGCTTTTCGTCCAAGGAGCAAGCGTCTTTTAACTTCATGACTGCAGTCACCATCTGCAGTGATTTTGGAGCCCCCCCAAAATAAAGTCTCTTACTGTTTCCGTTGTTTCCCCATCTATTTGCCATGAAGTGATGGGACCAGATGCCATGATGTTTGTTTTTTGAATGTTGAGTTTTAAGCCAGCTTTTTCACTCTCCTCTTTCACTTTCATCAAGAGGCTTTTAGTTCTTCTTTGCTTTCTTCCATAAGGGTGGTGTTGTCAGCATATCTGAGGTTATTGATATTTCTCCCAGCTATCTTGATTCCAGCTTATGTTTCATCCAGCCATATAATGATATATACTATATACTCAAATGAGGTTTTGGAAGTAATTGGTAGTGAGAGTATACATTTGTTTAATTATTTTGGAAAGTCATGTATTTGGCAGCATCTACTAAAGCTGGTCAAGTAATTCCACTTCTGGAATATATACATATATGTGTATATATTACATACATACACACTCACAAATACATATGTATCTTTCACATATATGTTCACCAAAAAATACATACACAACTGTTCAAAGCATATGATTCATAATAGCTCCAAACTAGAATTAAACCAAATGTCTGTCAAGAGTAGACTGCTTTTTTAGTAGCCTACGGCATTGACAGTGAACAAACTAAGCCACTCAAAGATGAATGAGTCTCACAAACCTATGTTAAGCTAAAGAAAACAATCAGAGAAGAGCACACAGTACATGAATTCATTTGTATAACTTTCAGAAACAAGCAAAATTAATATCTGATGTTAGAAGTAAGAGAGTGGTTTTCTTTCAGCTAGTGACTAAAAGTGGACACGGAGATGACTCTAGGGTGGTGATGATGTTCTGTTTCTTGATCTAGCGCCTACTATACAAGTGTATTTGCTCTGCAGTTATGATTTATTCACTTTTTGGTATTTGTTGTACTTTGACACAAAGTTTACTTTAAAAGGCTGCTAGGAAGCTCTTAGATAAAATGTCTTTCAACCAAAGAGCAATTCTCTCAGTTGACTGAAGAGAATTTTTTTCCAACGAAGAGAACAAAGGAAGAGAGACAGGAAAGCTTTTCTTCCTTTACCCACAGATCCTGTGCGTGCCCAGGTACAAGAGAATAGTGTCAGTGTGAGGCAGGTGAGAAAGAGAATTCCAGATAAATGGAAGATTGGTGCTACAGAAAGAAAGATTTGAGACAGAGGCCTTCTGAGTGAGATGAGGACTCCGTTTGAAGCAATCTCTCTTGCTGACTGTTAGCTGGAACTATGTGACTGTAGATAGAGAGGTGTCCCTGAGTTGTGGCGGATGGGTACATTGCCTCAAAGCAGCCACGGAGTTGGTTGAAATCATTCACCATAGGGTGGACGGAAGATGGGCAGATAACACATCTTCACATAGACTGTCTGTTCATCTCCCATCCGCCTACCTCTAGGGAAATTTCTTCTTCCCTAGGAGATGAGGAGCTAGTTTACTTGTTTTATTATTTTGGTTTTCCAAGTACTCTTGTTTTAGCCACAACAGGATGTGTTAGACTGCAAGAGAAATCCCAAATTCCACACTGGAAAATAATAAGCTTTTCTAAGTTTTAAATACCAGTTGAGTTTTCATCGTTAGCATATTTTCCCCCTAATTAGAGTTCTAATTTTTTTTTTTTGATGAGTGTGACTGTGGGGTTTGTGTGTGTGTGTATCGTGTGTGTTTGTGTGTTGACATATACTCTGCTAACAGAGTGGGATATTAATTTTCTCCTCCTTTCTTTGATCATAAAAATAGTTCTTAGTGTATATAAGGTACAAAATCTGAGCTTCCTTGATCTCTTGGGCAATTTAAATCTTGTTTCTACTTGTGTTAGTCCCCTGAAAGTCATTGTTAGCTTCTTAACAGAAACACAGAATGACATGAATAAACTTGTTTTACTATAGGCTGCAAATATATGCTTATCTCGGCCTAAGACATGTTTTTATGTTGCTAATACACACTTAAATGACCTGAATGGCTACACTAGAAGAATCAATTTAAAAATATAACCTAAGATGAAAAGAAAACCCACTCAAGACAGTTTATAATTTTAAGCTCTGAGAAAATTGTAAATGCTCAGCTGCATTAGATTAAAAAAAAAGAAACCCTTCCATAATATTAGCTGAGAAAATAGTGCATTGTAATAACATATATACCAATTTACCACTCAGAATTCTTACACAAGTAAAATAATAAATTGGAGCTCAACAATATATACAACCTAAAAGCCTTTCATAAAAGTCCTCTGCAATAAGAGTACATTATTTTCAGAAGTTATTATATGCTGTACCTATGCCAGTTTGTTAATCCTTTCCTGAAAGGAAATAGATAACAAAAGAAATAGGTAATAAATGAAATCCCCATGGATACCCTTGACAAGAGAATCAGTGGGCTGCTAAAGGAGGGGTTCTGCCCTCTGAGCACCTAGGGGTGGATGGTTAAAGCTGGAAGAGACCTCCAAGCCTCTCCTGGGCTGCTGGAAAATGAAAACACACCACCACCAGCAGAATCCTGGGACTCACTTGAGCAGGTTTTGGATATTGATCCAGAGTCTCTGGGTGTGAAGTCTGGGAATTTGCATTTTCATTTATTTATTTTACCAAGCTTTTCCCAGGGATGGAGTGATGCTCACTGAAGTTTGAGACCTGCTCCTTCAGAGGCTATCTAATGAACCTCCTCATTTGCAGATGAGGTGGTTGAGGCTTAGAGAGGGGAAATGACCAGCTATTTCATGGCAGAACTTGAGTAGATCTAAGTTTTTCACTCCTCCTTTCCATCATACCTTGTAGCTTCTGAAGCAATTTGTTTCTTCGTTCAGTGATTGCTATAAGCATCCTAAGGACTGATGATGCTATATACCCAGAAATAGGACTCTGGATAATTCTCAATTTCTCTAAACTACTGAGGTAACTTAGCACGTACCACACATGCACACATATTTATTTAATTTTAAAAAATACTGGTTACGGAAAGGCCAAAGGATATGGAATGATCAAAATTAACTCCTTTTTCATTCTTTAGAGAGTAAGGGAACTCTCCCTTTGACCACTCATGGAAGTGTGGTGGTGTTAAGTCGCTAAGACATGTCCAAAACTTTTGTGACCCCCATAGACTGTAGCTCACCAGGCTCCTCTGTTCATGGGATTTTCCAGGCAAATTATTGAGTGGGTTGCCATTTCCTTCTTCAGGAGATTTTCCCAAGCCAGGGATAGAACTCGTGTCTTCTGCATTGACAGGTGGATTCCTTACCACTGAGCTGTCAGGGAAGCACTGGAAATGCGGTAGAGATATAATTTTCATCTAGTGACAAAAGATAGTTCCAAGGGTTACAGTTTATTAACCTGTATGACATTAACCAGTTTTGTATGTAACCAATCTTATCCTAAGATTCCTTTATTGATTAAGTTGCTTATAAACACTTACTTCTCCAGTTCTTATTTGAACCAGGTTTAACACCTATGAATGGATGAACCGGTTGCTTCATTAATGAATGAGTTACCTATAATCTTTGACATGTATTTATTATGTAGTTGGGGTGTTCTCTAAACTTTTAAAAATTGTGCTTTAACATGAGAAATAAATCACTGTAGAAGTTATAGAGGAGTGAAGGGAAACTCTGTGACCTCCCTAACTTCACTGGAGCGCATGGTGTTTCCTTTTCTCTGTTCCCATGACACTTCACACGTGCAGAACACACCTCTCATGTGCGTTTATCGCATGGCTACAAAGGCTTCCTCAAGCAGGGGCTGTTAGTGGGCTTTGCTTATTTTTTGTGTTTGTTTAATGGTGGGTGCTTTTTGTTTCACTGAAGATTATTAAGTCGACTGGTTCTCTTAGTGAATGACGATCCATTACAGGACTTAACGCTGAATGAGAGTCAAGACCCAGTCACATTTTCGCACTTCTCACTGTACACTGTTCCAAACAGATTTACTGAAACAGGGCTAAGGTGGGGAAAATTTTGAAGTTGCTTTGGTTTTTGAGACCTGCATCTTAGTGGAAATAGTAATAATAGCATACACTATTACTCAGTTCCGTCCAGCCACTCGGTCATGTCCCACTCTGCAACCCCATGGACTGCAGCATGCCAGGCTTCCCTGTCCATCACCAACTCCTGGAGTTTACGCAGACTCATGTCCATTGTGCCGGTGATGCCATCCAACCATCTCCTCCTCTGACATCTCCTTCTACTCCTGCCTTCAACCTTTCCCAGCATCAGCGTCTTTTCCTTTGAGTTGGCTCTTTGCATCAGGTAGCCAAAGTATTGGAGCTTCAGGTTCAGCATCAGTCCTTCCAATGAATATTCAGGACTGATTTCCTTTAGGATTGACTGGTTGGATGTGCTTGCAGTCCAAGGGACTCTCAAGAGTCTTCTCCAACACCACAGTTCAGAAGCATCAGTTCTTCAGTTCTCAGCTTTCTTCACAGTCCAACTCTCATATCCATACATGACTACTGGAAAAACCATAGCTTTGACTAGATGGACCTTTGTTGGCAAAGTAAAGTCTCTACTTTTTAATATGCTGTCTGGGTTGGTCATAGTTTTTCTTCCAAGGAGCAAGTGTCTTTTAATTTCATGGCTGCAGTAACCATCTGCAGTGATTTTGAAGCCCAGAAAAATAGTCAGCCACTGTTTCCACTGTTTCCCCATCTATTTGCCGTGAAGTGATGGGACCAGATACCATGATCTCAGTTTTCTGTATGTTGAGTTTTAAGCCAACTTTTTCACTCTCCTCTTTATTTTCATCAAGACATATTACATACTTTGCAAAGATAAGCACTTTTTGTTGTTGTTTAGTCACTAAGTTCTGTCTGACTCTTTAGCGACTACATTGACTGTAACCCACCAGTTTCCTCTGTCCATGAGATCTTCCTGGCAAGATTTCTGGAGTGGGTTTCCATTTCCTTCTCCAGGGGATCTTCCCAACCCAGGGATCAAATTAGTGTCTTCTGCATTGGCAGGCAGATTCTTTACACTGAGTCACCTGGGAAGCTCTAAGCACTTTTAGTTACATATATACCCCTGCATTGGTAGATGGGTTCTTTGTCAGCTGAGCCACTGGGGAAGCCCATATATATATATATATATGTATATATATATATATTCCAACCTCATTATATATATAATATTTCAGCTTCATAATATTCTAAAAGCTAAATAAAATCTTATCCCATTTTTCAGAGGAAGAATCAGAAAATACAGAGTGGGAACTTACTTGACAGTTATACATCTAGTAACAAACAGAGGATTTGAACTTGAGCCTCTAATTCCAAAGCCCAGGAGTCCATCAAGAGGTCATCAGTTGCTGGCTTTAGATGCCTAGGCAAGTCACCCAACCTCTTTGAGTTTCCTTATCCAATCCACATGAAGTTTCGGAGATCAGAAACAATATATGAAAACCGTTACCACGGTGTCTATCATTATCAGTGTCTAATTAAAGCTAGTATCATCAGGATTTCACTGTTACCCTTCTGGACCTTTTCCTCTGCTTGAGCTTTGCCTGTTCCATTCACCTAATCTCTCCCTCACTTTCAGCATTTAGTCCTGACACCCCTTCCCCCGGGCTTTCCCAGTGGCTCATCAGTAAAGAATCCGCCTCCAGTTAAGGAGCCTCAGCATAAGCCCTGGTTTGATCCCTGGGTTGGGAAGATCCCCTGGAAAAGGAAATGGCAATCGACTTCAGTATTCTTGTCTGGGAAATCCCTTGCACAGAGAAGCCTGGCAGGCTGCAGTCCATGGTGTTGCAGAAGAGTTAGACCCAACTTAGTGACTAAACACACACACACACACACACACCACTTCCCCTAGCTGTCAGGACTCCAGGCACCTGCACTCTACAAGGGTCTGTTCTTTGGAGGTTCTGCCTCCTGCCCTAGAGCAGTGCTTCTCAGATTTAAACCTATGCAGGAATAGCCGGAGGGTCTTATTGAAATGAAAGCCCTGATTCTGAGGTCTGGGGTGGAGCCCAAGTGTCTGAGTCTCGAACAAGCTCTCAAGCCGGTGTTTCTGCTCTCAGCCCTAGCACTACTCTTGGAGAAGTATGGCCTCAAATTTTTACCACTTTCCCTTGCTGCCCCCTTTCTCTCCCCAACCTAGTCTCATTCACTCAAAGTTTTTGTTTTTTGCTATTGTGATTTTTCTTTTTTTTTCTTTTTTTGCTATTTATTTTGCTATATATTCAAAAAAATTTGTATTCTGCTATTTGTTTTTGGCTATTGTGATAACAGAAAACTATAGATATTCATGGTTTTCCCAGGTTAACAAATTTACAGTTAAATCATTTTCTGCATTTCATAGTTCCCATCTCTCTATCACCTCCACGCTTATGAAGAAGAGTTCACTGATAATTTTAAATACATGTGAATAGGAAGCAATACTTGTGAGTGAGGTGGGGATAAGGTAGAAGATAGGGAGGATGCTTTTCGGGCTAAGTCACACGTCCTAATGGCCATTTACTTGCATAGGCTTATTGATCAATTAAATTAAGTAATTCACAGTATTAAATAACTTCAAAATTCCTAAAACAGGCCAATGAATTCTCTTATGAACTTATCTTTCATCTTAAAAGTGGGTTATGGATACCAGCACACAGTCTTCCTGTTGAAAATGTTGATAAACTTTTTGTACAATGGTACTGTTAATAGGCAGTACTGTAGCTTTGGGAAATCTACCAAATATTGACAGAGTCCAGTGAAATGGTGTGATTATTATATCCTTTCTACCAAGACCAACTGGCGCCCTCCCAAAGTAAGCTTCAGGCAAATTCTGCCCAATAATTGATGCAACCAAAATGTATCCAAGTTTAGAAATAACTATCAGAAAAGAATTCATTATATACATATGTATCTATGTATGTATATGGGCTTCCCTGGAGGCTCAGTGGTAAAGAATCTGTCTGCAGTGCAGGAGGTCTGGGTTCGATTCCTGGGTTGGGAAGATCCCCTGGAGGAGGGCATGGCAACCCACTCTAGTACTCTTGCCTGGAGAATTCCTTGGACAGAGGAGCTTGGCGGGCCACAGTCCATAGGGTCAGACAGAGTCGGACATGACTGAAGTGAATAAGTAGCAGCGGCTCCACTTTCAAATGTTACCCATTTGACAGATTGGGACATTGGGTCATAGGGTTTAAGTATCTGGATAAGATCCTAAAGGAATGAACTGATATCTAACGCTAAAAAAAAAAAAAAACCCTAAAATCAACAACTATTCAGAAATTCCCAGTTTTATTGACCATTATTATAAATATAATTCTCATTTTTTAAAATTGAGGTATAGCTGATGTACAATATTATATACACTTCAAGTATACAACATAGTGAACAAATTTTAAAGATTATAAATAGTTATTATAAAATATTGGCTGTATTCCCTATGTTATATAATATATCCTTATAGTTTATTTTATACACAGTAGTTTGTATCTCTTAATCCCATCCCCCTATTTTTCCTCTCTCCCATCCCCTCAATGATAAACGCTAGCTTATTCTCTATATTTGTGAGTCTGTTTCTTTTTGTTATATTCACTTGTTTATTTTTTAGATTCCACATATAAGTGATATCATACAGTATTTATCTTTCTCTATCTGACTTATTTCACCCAGCATAATATTTCCCAAATGCCAGTCAGTATCTTATGCCTTTACAATCATCATCACTATCATCATCATCTGGAAGGTGGCTCTGCTTCCCTCATTTATTACCTGAGTGTGCAGACAGAAATACATGCTGGTAAAGGATGTTATTGTAAGTACAAAGGAGCAGATTTTAAATGTTTACGTTTAAATGGAGCTGCCATTAAAGGCAGTTAACTTTCTACCAATGACACTGCTGGTTGAACACCCAGTTGCACCCTGCAGCTGCTCCTGCTGCCTGCTCAGCCACCACATCTATCTTGCTGTCACACTTTGACAGGCGAGAGTGAAAGACAAGAAAATAACTGATATTGCTCTCCTCCCCTCCAGCTAGGAACTAGCATGGACAGAAATCCGATGTTAAGGACCTGAAGGCCATTCAACAAGGATGTTTTGAGAAAGGTCTTCCTCCAAGATGAAAAGAGATGCATGGAAAATCTGTCTTTCACCTGCATTTTGGAGTGACTCTGAAGACAGAATTCGCTGGGACTGAGGCAGTCATTTTGTCATCACCCAAGAAAAAGCCTGAGGACAAAACCCAAGGTCCGAGTAAAACAAACAAAAGATGTAAAGAATCTGGGGCCTCGGTGGCTTTGTGGAGATCTTACTTCAATGGCGAAACTGCCCCTGCTTCCAGACTGACTGTTCTGCGGGATGATAAATGCCCTTCTGGTTTTCACCGCTATCAGTGGGCTCTTCTGTTCCTTGCAGCCCAGAGCTTACCAGCTGGGATTGCAGTCCTGGGCCCTTCAG
Organism: Capra hircus; assembly: GCF_001704415.2. Classification (NCBI taxonomy): domain Eukaryota; kingdom Metazoa; phylum Chordata; class Mammalia; order Artiodactyla; family Bovidae; genus Capra; species Capra hircus. Next base: position 100,422,134 of record NC_030809.1, read on the forward strand.
GGCAGAGTAAGCTGTGCTGTCTAGGCTCCTCCTGAGGAGGCAGAGAGCATAGTGTGGTCAGCTGCCCTTGGAAACAGGCTCTAGTGGAAGCCACAGGAGTTTTCTCTGCCAGCCCTGATCAGGCAGCCTGACACTGCTTTCTTTCTGTGCCAAATTCTTGGTGTCATTTGCAACAAATTCTCAGTTTTGGGGGCCATGGTGGTTTTTTAGAACTTTCAGTTTCATGAAGAGATGTTTAATATAGTCTATATAAGGAGAAGACAATGGCAACCCACTCCAGTACTCTTGCCTGGAAAATCCCATGGACGGAGGAGCCTGGTAGGCTGCAGTCCATGGGGTCGCTAAGAGTCAGATGCAACTGAGCGACTTCACTTTCACTTTTCACTTTCATGCACTGGAGAAGGAAATGGCAACCCACTCCAGGGTTCTTGCCTCCTCCCAGGGACGGGGGAGCCTAGTGGGCTGTCGTCTATGGGGTCGCACAGAGTCGGGCACGACTGAAGCAACTTAGCAGCAGTCTATATAAATTATAGTCTCTCCAGTTGTATGAGTGGAATGGAATTTAAAAGCAGATTATTAACAGATAGTGGCCATTTATATACTTTGCAAGTGAGCTCGTATATAAAGGTCTTTTCCTTAATAAGGGAAACTGTGTTCGCCATTGTAAGAACTATCTGAAATTGAACCCATGACCTCAAACTATATTGCGATGTGTTTCTATGTGTTTACAAACAGGTAGTAACTTTGAAGTGAAATACTGTGGAAACTTATAGGAGCTGTTTATGAAAAATAAATTATAAGGTATGCTGATCTTGCCAGTCCACTTTCCTTTTGATTTTTATTACACTCAAAGTTGCTTTTTGATTTAGACTGATCCCCTTTTACACAGAGATTTACAGACTTCTGACTCTCCATCAGTTCAGTTTAGTTCAGTCGCTCAGCCTTGTCCGACTCTTGGCGACCCCATGAATCCCAGCATGCCAGGCCTCCCTCTCCATCACCAACTCCCGGAGTTCACTCAGACTCATGCCCATCGAGTCAGTGATGCCATCCAGCCATCTCATCCTCTGTTGTCCCCTTCTCCTCCTGCCCTCAATCCCTCCCAGCATCAGAGTCTTTTCCAATGAGTCAACTCTTCGCATGAGGTGGCCAAAGTACTGGAGTTTCAGCTTTAGCATCAGTCCTTCCAAAGAAATCCCAGGGTTGATCTCCTTCAGAATGGACTGGTTGGATCTCCTTGCAGTCAAAGGGACTCTCAAGAGTCTTCTCCAACACCACAGTTCAAAAGCATCAATTCTTCGGTGCTCAGCCTTCTTCACAGTCCAACTCTCACATCCATACATGACCACTGGAAAAACCATAGTCTTGACTAGACGGACCTTAGTCAGCAAAGTAATGTCTCTGCTTTTGAATATGCTATCTAGGTTGGTCATAACTTTCCTCCCAAGGAGTAAGCGTCATTTAATTTCATGGCTGCAATCACCATCTGCAGTGATTTTGGAGCCCCCCAAAATAAAGTCTGACACTGTTTCCACTGTTTTCCCATCTATTTCCCATGAAGTGATGGGACCAGATGCCATGATCTTCGTCTTCTGAATGTTGAGCTTTAGGCCAACCTTTTCAGTCTCCTCTTTCACTTTCATCAAGAGGCTTTTTAGTTCTTCTTCACTTTCTGCCATAAGGGTGGTGTCATCTGCATAGCTGAGGTTATTGATGTTTCTCCCGGCAATCTTGATTCCAGCTTGTGTTTCTTCCAGTCCAGCATTTCTCATGATGTACTCTGCATGGAAGCTAAATAAGCAGGATGACAATATACAGCCTTGATGTACTCCTTTTCCTATTTGGAACCAGTCTGTTGTTCCATGTCCAGTTCTAACTGCTGCTTCTTGACCTGTATACAGATTTCTCAAGAGGCAGGTCAGGTGGTCTGATATTCCCATCTCTTTCAGAATTTTCCACAGTTTATTGTGATCCACACAGTCAAAGGCTTTGGCATAGTCAATAAAGCAGAAATAGATGTTTTTCTGGAACTCTCTTCCTTTTTCCATGATCGAGCAGATGTTGGCAATTTGATGTCTGGTTCCTCTGCCTTTTCTAAAACCAGCTTGAACATCTGGAAGTTCACGGTTCACATATTGCTGAAGCCTGGCTTGGAGAATTTTGAGCATTACTTTACTAGCATGTGAGATGAGTGCAATTGTGCGGTAGTTTGAGCATTCTTTGGCATTGCCTTTCTTCGGGACTGGAATGAAAACTGACCTTTTCCAGTTCTGTGGTCACTGCTGAGTTTTCCAGATTTGCTGGCATATTGAGTGCAGCACTTTCACAGCATCATCTTCCAGGATTTGAAACAGCTCAACTGGAATTCCATCACCTCCACTAGCTTTGTTCGTAGCTATGTTTTCCAAGGCCCACTTGACTTTACATTCCAGGATGCCTGGCTCTAGTTGAGTGATCACACCATCATGATTATCTTGATCATGAAAATCTTTTTAGTACAGTTCTTCTGTGTATTCTTGCCACCTCTTCTTAATATCTTCTGCTTCTGTTAGGTCCAGACCACTTCTGTCCTTTATCGAGCCCATCTTTGCATGAAATATTCCCTTGGTATCTCTAATTTTCTTGAAGAGATCTCTAGTCTTTCCCATTCTGTTCTTTTCCTCTGTTTCTTTGCATTGATCGCTGAAGAAGGCTTTCTTATCTCTTCTTGCTATTCTGACTCTCTATAATCATGTGTTATTGCAGTTACTATTTGAGGATATGACTTCTAACATTTTGAAAAAAGATGAAGATTTTAGAATTAGTAATTCCTTACCATTTTGGACTTACTTAAAGCCTCACTGGTTCAAGATTTTAAAAGCTTCCATGGATCTTAGATCTTGCATTCCTTTCTGCTAGTGCTGCTGCTAAGTCGCTTCAGTCGTGTCTGACTTTGTGCAACCATATAGACAGCAGCCCACTAGGCTCCCCCGTCCCTGGGATTCTCCAGGCAAGAACACTGGAGTGGGTTGCCATTTCCTTCTCCAATGCATGAAAGTGAAAATCGAAAGTGAAGTCGCTCAGTCATGTTCCACTCTTAGCGACCCCAAGAACTGCAGCCTTCCAGGCTCCTACGTCCATGGGATTTTCTAGGCAAGAGTACTGGAGTGGGTTGCCATTGCTACCCCACCTAAATTTGGTCTTCAATACCCAGGGCCACTTCTAGCCAGATTCTAGAGATGAGTCCAGTTTTGGATATATTCAGGGGTGATATTAAAATATTTAATGAGGTATGACATGGCATCATCCAGTCAGCACAGTTGCTAGTGTTAGGCTATCCAGGTCCCTATCAGCCTGGGATATATTATGCTGACTGGAGAGAGTAGGTTATAAAATAGAAGAACTTACTGGAAGTAAGTCCTCAGCTTAGGCAGGATCAAAATAAATTTCACATAAATGTCTCATTTGAATTTCAACCTTCTTTTCCCTTTCCCCCTTGCTAAGAGTTAGATAGTACTTATATGCTAGTGGATAAGTAGTCTTAAACTTTTCTTGGATTCCTATCAACCCTTAAGTAGTTTGTCTTAAAATTAGCCCCTAGGGAATTCGCTGGTAGTCCAGTGGTTAGGGCTGTGCACTTCCACTGCAGGGGGCATCTTTTCTATCTCTAGTCCAGGAAACTAAGATCTCAAACGCTGTGAGGCACAGAATCCTGCCCTCCCCAACTCTGCAAAAATTACCCCTGGGTTCCTAGTTAAAGCACTTTGTTGCATACTGTACCCTAACACCATTTTTCGTGACTTTGTAGCAGCATGGCCAGCTTTTCCCCTTCAGCATATAAAGACCTTTTTCATCCTCACCAACAAGAGAAAGTTGACTGCTCTGAATTTATGCAAATTCAGTTTTTAACCTGCTAGCCAAAGAATAGGGCACAGAGATTAATTCTTAAGATGCTTTTTCAGCTTTGAATCTGGTGTTCCAAGGGAAGATGCTTTTGATTTTTCTTTTTGGCAGATTTGATGCAGACATGAAGATGGGAAGTTAATTGTTAGCTCTGGGCATTCAGAAAAGGTGAGGATTTTTACCCACCCTGCTAAGAAAGGACATATTTACTGCCTAAGGATTTAACTCCTGATTAGTAGCATCTGATTCAAATGGAAAATACAATAAATGTCAAATAAGCAAATTGGTTGCATGGGGGTGGGTGTCACTCATTAGAGAGGAAAGAGAATTAGCATCACTAATGAGGAATATTTCTAGCAAAACTATTGGATTCTCGTCTCACTTTTGTTAGCGTCATACTAGGAATTCTGGAATATAAGATTTTGATTTCCCCCTCTTCCTTTACTTTTAGCACCGATCAAGGGGAAATCTGTTTCCCTTTTTACCTCACAGGTGTGTTGGACGTTTGAATATCTGGAAGACGATAGCTGTGTGTCTACTGGCACCTCAGGCTGATTACAAGCTTTTATCCTTTTGTTTCAGCTGGTTTAATGGGTATAAGGAGCACTGATAGCAGTGCTGTTTGTCAGGCAAGGCAGTCGCTTCCTTATTCAGTGGAGACAGATTGCCACCTGGGTCTTGACTCTGTTGTGAGATTCGCTGAGTGATGACATGAACACCCACTGAAACGTCTATGAAATGTCTGCCTTTTGAGTGTTCCAGCTGATCCAGTCCCCACCCTCTCCCCTGACACTCGTTTCCTCACTGACCTTGCTGCAGTCCTGGGAGTGAGCTTCCTGGCCTTGATCCTGTGCTGGCAGAATCAGCTACCTCTTCTGAATGTTCAAAAGGCCCCTCTTGGCAAGCATCTCTCTCCCAGAGGAGGAGCAGGGAGTCAGGCACATCACTTCTTACTGATCTTCTTAAGAGTTCACTTTACTTGGCTTGAGGCCCAGGGTTATCTGGAAGGAATGATATGTCAGCTGACTACCGCATTTGCAGAGATAAGTTTAATGGATTTCTCAGTGTTTTGAGGTATATTCTTTACAGTTAAGACTGACTTCATGAAAAAAAGCCTACCTATTCTCTGCCTTGACCTTTGCATATGTTTTTTCTTATCTTGGAATATAAAGCTTTACTTCACCTCATTGACTTATCACACAACTACATCAACACAACCACCTTTCAAATTCCTGAACACATAGTATATATTTACTAATTTTGTTAATTTCTTCATCACCTCTTCTATATTAAGCCTTTGCAATCTGGTTTCCACTCCTACCAAACAACTGACATATTTTTTTCTGTGCGTCTACCAGCCCTTTGCCTCTTTTTTTCTCAGTTTCTACCCCATCAAGTCTCTCTGGAGCATATGGAATTGTTGATTATCTTCTGTCCTTAAAAATTTGCTCTAGGCTTTGTCTCTGTAATGTGGAATTATTTCCTCATCTCTGCAACATTTGGTGACTTTGGTGACTCCCTTTTCTTTTTTTAGACATTAACTCAAGGTTTTGTTCTTGTCTCTGTGCCCAAGCACTTTCAAAATTAATGCTTTTACCAAAATGGTACTGAATCCCTTTAAGGGTCTTTGACTTCTCACACACACACACACACACACACACACACACACACACACACCTGTTTCATTCTTCAGTCTACTTGACAGTTATTTCCATTTGGATGTCTAATCTCCCCTCCCAAGTTCTCCATTCCAGGAAACAGGTAGATTGAATTGGGCTTGAATCTTGATCCTAAACTTATTGGTTGTAGTACTCTGGGCAAATTAGTTTATATGGCCTCAACTAGAGAATGGGGCAATGATGGTAAAGTCTACCTCAGTGAGTTTAAGAAGTAATACATGGAAAAGGTTTAGCACAACACCCTGACACCATGAAAGTGAAAAGTGAAGTCGCTTAGTCGTGTCCGACTCTTTGCGATCCCATGGACTGCAGTCTACCAGGCTCCTCTGTCCATGGGATTTTCCAGGCAAGAATACTGGAGTGAGTTGCCATTTCCTTCTCCAGGGGATCTTCCTGACCCAGGGATTGAACTCAGGTCTCCTGCATTGCAGGCAGATGCTTTACCCTCTGAGCCAACACCCTGACACCATAGTAAATGCTAAAAAGCTTATTATTGGTAGTCATTACCTACAACACTGCCTTCTCCTTAATCTTTACATCTAGTAATTCACCAAATTGTTTCTCTTCCACCTTAATTGTCTCTCTTTTCTATCTTGGCTTCATTTCTGCTATCCCATAAATGAATATTTTCATGGATAGCATATCAGAGTTTCTTTGCTGTGTGTTATATGATTTATTAAGCTGTTTCCCAGTTCAAAAAGGTTTTCCACTATCAGTGAATTATATTCAAAATTTTCAATTGGATATCCAAGTCTCAACATCATTGGTTCTATACTGGTAGTCACTTTCATCTGCTTCTGCTTAAGACATAGAATTCTGCTTCAGCTAATGCAATCTTGTCCCTGAAAACTTCCTTGTCCCAGAAAATGTCATGCCATTTCCACTACCCAATGCTCTTTAGATGGCAATACCTGCCTTGGGTGGGGGATCAGTGACACGGGCCCCATGCATTTGCCCCAAGTTATCTTTGATAACTTCCTAAAAAAATGCATGTTTGATCAGTTGATTTTGAAGAAAGAAGAGAATCTTCTCAAAAGTTTTGGAAACAGGATACAAAGTGCTAGAGGGCATAGAAAGTATAAAAACCTAGAAATATTAGGTTCACATTATCGGTTCTCTGAATTAGACTAGTAATAGAAGGTATGGACTGAGCATTAGTACATTTTGCCAAACACTGTACAGTACACATAATCAGCCCTGTTTTCCTCTAGTTGTCATCTAACCTTTTTTTCAGTATCAAGACATAGGACTGCACAGCATGTTATGACCTCTAGATCCTCTTTATAAAGAGAAAATTAGGTTCTAGATAATATGCCATGGAATCCATTGCCAAATCAACTGAACTAGCATTTGGGTGGTCACTATTAAACAGTATGTATTGATTGAGTTCCTAAAATATTCAAGGCATTGTTTCAGCTTGGGAACCTCAAGAAGAATAAAACACATCCCTTTACTGTGCGTGTTCTGAACTTGGCAGTATTTTCAGGGCCATATATATATTTTCCAATATTAATTTTTAAGAAATAAATACACTTACAAAATTGAGAACATAAAATACTATTTCGAGACTTCTGATGGAAAATGGCAGTCTCCTTTTGTATTCCTCCCTGAGTTTCATTACTCAGAGGCAACCACATTTAGGTCTTGTAGGTGTCTGTTGATCTAATTAACGCAATTTTTATAAATACTGTTACTTGACCTTTTAATTCTTACAAGATGAGAATTTAGTTCTCTTATTTTCCCCACCTCTGTTATTTCTCACCTTCCTCTTTTTAAAATAATTATAATTTTTGGCAAAGTGAATATTCAAGGTTTATATTACTATATTTATATAAGCATTGTTCTCCACCCACTAATTGTATTATGATTACAAATTCTTTCTTGCACAACTTTTTTGTTTCTTATATAATCAATAATTGTCTCACTTTGTCATTTAAAAATCATCTTTGTTTCTATATTTATTTTTAAAAACTATAAATTTCTTTCTGCTGTGGTCAAATGTGTTAAATAACATCAGTTTTGATCCTGACATACTCCACTCCCAGGAACTCTCTCTTAGGATTCTGGATTTCATGTTCTTATCTGGACTGGCTGTTCTCTTAGTTTACTGAACAGCTAGCATTATGGGAAATCTCTTGATCTTTCTCTTCAGTTGGATCTCGTGTTTTCCTCTTTTTTTTTTTTTTTTAATAGAACATGCTTTATTAGCTTCCTGGGGAAGAATTTACGAGAGTAAAATTTTGAGATGTTTTTTCTAGTTTCAAGCTTGAGTGATAGCTTGGCTGGATACAGAACTCTAAGTTAGAGATCATTGTTCCTTAGAATTTTGAAAGCATCGCTTCACTGTCTTCCGTCTTTCAGTGTTGCTGTTGGTAAGTTCAACAATTTGTTGACATCATTCCTCCACTGTTAACATTTCTTTTCTTCAACTCTGTGACTTTTCAACTTTTAAAAACACATTTAACTTTGGTTTCTGTGGTAGTTGGAGATAATTTCAGGGTTCAATTTTCCATCTTTATCTGGGGATCTTTAGTGTCATATTAGTTCTGAAATACTGGGTTATATCATTGTGTAGAGTTTATTCTTGAATAACTCACAGGGAAATGTCTTTATAGGACCATGAACTGATTATTTAGTGACTATCAATCTCGTATGCTTCCTATTCCTGCCTATGTTTGAAATTAATCGCCCCTTTCTCAGCACATCTCATTACTTTTTCATCATTTTGAGCATAAAATCTTTAATTATGCCATTATACTATTTTAAGACTGTGTCTGAGTCTGATTTTTAAAAAAAACCTATATTGAGACAATTTAAATGCCATAGAATTCACGTATTTAAGCACACCATTCCGTTTTTTTAGTATATTCCCAGGGTTGTGCAACCATCAGTGTAATCTGTTCTATCACTCCCTAATAAAACCTTCTAGCCGCTAACAAATTTTCCCCATTTTCCATTCCCCCCGTCCCTACCAACACTAATCTAATTTCTGTCTGTATAGATTTGTCTATTCTGGACATTTCATATGAACAGAATCATAAAGTCTGTGCTTTTTTGGTGACTGGTTTCTTTCACTTAATATATTTTCAGCATGCTGCTAGCTATTAATGTCTAACATATTTATCAAATAGATATATGAATAATTCTAAGTTCATTTTTCAAATATGCCATCATTCCTTTCAAAAATTTTTATTTAACCATGCTCCCTCCCAAAGTTTTTATTTCAAAAGCATTTGACGAAAGTTTGGTTAAAAATTAAGTATTCTAAATATACATTATCCTTAATTTATCTTCACTGTATGAACAGTATACTAGCCACAACCAGTTCCTTCATACTTTATCAAGTCTGTAGTCATGACCAGGGCAAGATTGGAGCAAATAAAGTTTTAAAACTTGGTTCTAGAATCTCTTTACTTTGCTAAAAGGGACTGCCTTGGTCACCAAACTATTATAATGATTTAGTGCTTGTGGAACTCTTCTGGTTTAACAGCACAGTGGATTTTTCCCCCTGAGAGGACTAAGTATTTCCTATTTCAAGCCTTTCCATTTCTTTAAACCAAATGGAATTAGGTCAAGGCCGGGGCACTGGCATTCCTTCCAGGGTTCTGTCTAGAATAAGGTCAAATTTTGTGGGTTCCTTTCTTTTTATTTCTCTGTCTAGTCAACATTTGAGAACCAGAGAATTTTCTAAGACTTATAAAATGTACTTTTCTGGTTCCCCCAAAACCCTGAACTCTCAAAAGAAAACACAAATACACAATGGTTTAGAAAGTCTTAAACCTGAGTATCTAAGGAAACTTAAGAAGACAAGTTTGAATAAAAAGGAATAGAGTAAATAACTTCCTCAATGCCTTTTTGCGATTCTAAAGAATTTCAAGTCCTAACATAATGATACTAAAATTTGTGGAAGATAGTGGTAGGGTAAGTATGAATTGAGCAGGTATTAAAAATTAAACTCATATCTACTTGTATGCTATAGTTTCCATCTATGTTTATGATTTCAAAAGCAAGGATTTCAATTTTAAAATGAGTTTAATGGCTTTGAATTGTTTTTGAACAGCTGGAAAGCTTTTACGGTAACATCAAAGGTGATTACTCCTCATGGCAAGAGATCAGGGGCTTTGTGTCTCTTGGACTGATGTTAGCTCAAACACTTTTTTTCTAAACACACACACTGTAATTTTTTTAAAATAAATCTTTTATTCTGAATTCAAGGGCTCTGAAAAAGCTTTAAATGCCCCCTATAGGGGAGCTCAAACCCAACAATGCAAACATCTGACTTTATCCTTATGTTTTTTTCTTCAAAAAGATGAGAAAGACACAGGGGAAGGTTTGCCTATTTTTATCCATGAAACAAGGTCACTAAATATGTTATGTCAGTTAAATCAAATTCTTTTCTTTTAAAAATGTTTCTGTGTAATATGTTAGGTATTCTTTTTGCTGAAATTTAAGAGTGACATGGATTCTGTAATTATTATTTCCTAGTTGGTTATAAGCATCTGAATTTTTGGTTGACATTTCTGATGTAAATATAGCTAGCACTATCATTCTGATTTAAAAATCTGCCTACATTAGAAGAAAATTAACCTTTTTAAAAAGCCAGTGTTCTAAGGAATGATTTTAATCAAATGAGCTTTAAATGTTGTACCTGCAGTTAGAATTTTTAGAGGGATTGCAACTCCCCAGTGATCTACATTTTGAAGGAGAAGAAAATCAAATAAACCATGGGAAAAGTGACTGAAAATTGTCAGGAAGATCCCAATGAAGCTAAGTTTCTTTGACTGAAATGGTTTTTAAAGTATCATCAGGCTCAGAAATAAAAATAGGAAGTGACCTTATTATAAGTAGTTTTGATATCTTCAAAAGAAATTATCAGATTATATTAGTATCTGATAAATTATATGTTTTCTGTTGGAATCATCTATGATATAATTAGTTATCTATTTATTTCATATTTGACAGATGCTTTCACTGTTTTAAATAGAAACACTGAGGGTGGGGCTAGGAAACTCTTGCAGAGAAATGCCAGATCTATTATACATAGCAAGTTGTTAAAATATTAAGTACTTCATACACATATTAAACATTTGAATGAAAATTATAGTGCATGTGATTTTTAGTCTTAAGTATGCTAGACATATTTTTATCTTCTTTTAATTTTCTTTCAGTTGACTTAACTGGATGCTACCAGTTAGTAAAAAATTCCACCCTGAGAATTCTTGGGGTTCCTTCTTCTTCTGGGGCTAGGTTGAGGTGTTGGGGTCTGTTATGGATTAAATTGTTTCTCCCCAAAAGATATGTTTTGAAGTCTTAACAAAAGATATGTTGAAGTCTTAACCTGCAGCACCTCAGAATATGACCTTACTTAGCAGGAGAGTTGCTGTAGATATAATTAGCTAAGATGAGGTTATGCTGGAGGCAGATGGACTGTTAATCCAGACTGGTGTCCTTAATAGAAGAGGGGAGAGGCACACAGGGAGAAGACGGCCGTGTGATGATGGAGTCAGACACTGGAGTAATGCAGTTACAAACTAAGGAAACTCAAGGACTTCCAGTGCCGCTGGAAGTGAGAAGACGCATGGGATGGTTTTCTCCTACAGGTTTCAGAGGGGACACGGCCCCACCAACACCTTGATTTTGGACTTCTAGCCTCCAGGACTGTAAGACAATGAAGGTCTGTTTTGAGTCAGGAGTTGGTAGGAATTACTTTGTTAGGAATTGATACAGGGCTTTGTACCATGCAAGGTGTTGATGCCGGGCACCTGGCTTCTGGTTCTCTGGACACAGAGATAAACGTTGAGCAGAACACTGTCCCTGTTGACCCCCTAGGCTTGGTATTCCCTGCAGTTTGCCTACCATGCTTGGGATTCAGGTACTGTTTAGGAGGCAGGGATCTCTGATCTTGTCACCTGGTACATCAAGTGCACAAGCTCTGGCTCACCCTCAGGGCACTGCCCAGAGGAGTAAGACTTCTTCACTCCCTCTTCAAGCCCTGGGAGATTTTTAATATTTTGGAAGGTAGCCTCCTTCTCCTGCCTGCTCTTCTAAATTACTCTGTTACCTCTTGCAAAATTATGTCTCCTTTATCTTTTCCTCACATCTTATAAATTCTCCTAAGGGATTAGAATTTTGGAAAACATCAGACAGAGGGTATTTCTTTGTGTCCACTCCCCAAACACTCATTCCTCCTTGGGTAATGAAACCACAAGCAGTGGAAAGAGTGTTTGATACAGGTAGACTGGGGAAGGAGAAAGTGGAAAATATAAATAGGAAAGATTTATAAAATTCTCAAACTATTACCCAGTCACAAAATGATTAACAGGAATATACTAAATCATCCAATGGATTTTTAAATAATTTGCCCAGTCTCCTTATGTCCTGGCAGTAAATTAAATTTAGCAGGCTGATGCTGAAAAAAAGAGATCAAGAAAGCAGTGTTTACTGCAATCCTTCAGTGATGGGAACCATTAACGGGTCTTTCCAAGATTCCATTTCAGGAAATTTTTGCATGAATAATTAACTGGCTCAGCCATATCCATTACTGATCACCAGATGACAGGTATATTGATTTCTAAGATAGGCAACGTAACCAGACACAACAAATTATGAGCCAGTTTTATCTTGGCCTTCTTCAGTCAGTGATTCCAAACCTGGCTCAGACTCAGTGAGGCTCATTTTAAAAACACACACCCAAACTTCACTCCTGGACATGGCTATCTGGAATAAGATCAGGAAATTGGTGGTATTTAAAAATCCCTACACGACTTTGGCCAGTTTGGGGGAAGCCATATTCTAAAAGATGAAGTTAATTTAATAATCTGAGCAATGATTATTAATATATGTGTTGTCTACATAAGGGCTTCCCTGGTCGCTCAGATGGTAAAGAATCCACCTGCCAAGGCAGGAGATGCAGGATTGATCCCTGGCTCGGGAAGATCCCCTGGAGAGGAAAATGGCTACACACTCCAGTATTCTTGCCAGAGGAGACTGGGGGGCTATAGTCCATGTGGTCTCAAAGAGCTGGACATGACTGCGTGACTAACACACACAGAGTCTACATAAACTCATGTATTTAATGTTTTTGGATACTGTCTTCTGTCATTTACATAAACTTTGCCCTAGCAGAATTAGCTCTATAGGTTATACTGTCCAACTTTATTTTGAAATCTATAATTGTTAATCAATGGAATTCATTAACTTTCTGGACATAAATCTTTATCACTGTCCCATCAGGCTGGTAGGAAGAATTTTTGCCATTTGATAAAAGAAAAATCTGAGCCTATTTCTTTTTTTTTAATCAATTTATTTTTTAAATTGATGGATAATTGCTTTACAGAAAGCAACTTATTGTTGTTTTTTCTAAGTGATACCAAAAAGTAGTCAATTAGCAAGGCATCCCAAATATCCTTTAGCTGAGTAAGTTTAAATGTATACTTCCACATTACCTCAGGCATTTGAATACCTGACCTCAGTTGACCTCAGTTGACACTATCTAGTCCTTTTAACTTTACACTATTAGTATATTTAAAACTAATTATCAAAGCATTCTAAATTGATTGTGCTGTTTGACTTCTAATAAAAGGGACTCATTTTCAATAGAAAGTTGTCTTTGAAATACCACCACTTTTGCAATAACCTACAAAGGGAAAGAATCTGAAAAACATTCTTGCTATATAACTGAATCACTTTTCTATATACCTGAAACTAACACAATATTGTAAATCAATTATACTCCAATAAAATGTTTTTAAAACAAAATACTGCTACAAGAGTCTCACTTGTTTCAGCAAGTATTGGGGATGTCATGTGTGTGTGTGTGTGTGTGTCTGTGTAGCAGGTTGTGCCTATCACACTCCTTTCCCCATCCTTGGCTAAGATATATGCCAATTACGAACAACAATGCACTGATACAATGCTGACAACAAGATCAAGTGCATTGCTTAACCACCTGTATCTGGTAAATTTAGAACAAACTGTTGACCTAGTAGGTTTAGGAAGACATATGGACAGGCAGGCCTGGCGTGCTGCAATTCATGGGGTCGCAAAGAGTCGGACACGACTGAGCGACTGAACTGAACTGAACTGAATTAAAAGTCTATCCAGACACTAAAATTCACCAAATAACTGAGATAAAAATATCGCACCTAACAAGAAGACACTGTCTAGTTAATTGCAGAACAAGGAAGAGTCTTTGTTAGTTTAGGGACTTGATAGGGAGCCCAGCCCAGAAAGCCAAAGCGCTGGTGGAAAAGGCTTCCAGGAAAGCAAGGAAAGGAATGCTAACCAACCCAACCTACTGGGGCTTATCACTTCTCCAGAGTTGTGGTATTTAGAATTGTTTGTGTAAGAAGTAATAAAAACCTGGCAGGCTGGTACCTGTTAAGCCGCTGACATATGTTGTCCACGAGGCTTGTGGACTGGCTCTGCATTTCTACATGTGGGGGCCAGAGTAGCTACACAGCCCTCATGTCGGCAAAACAAAGCCAAGTTTGCCAAGAAACTCAGCTCTGACCTCAGTGCCACCTCCTTTTCTTTCAATTCCTGTTCAAGGGTGATGCAACTTGGTGTTTGGAGGTGCATACCGCTTTGGGGAGCCTCAGCTTGATGCTGTGAATTGCTTTGCTCCTCTTTTCTCATATGCCTGTTTTTCTGCACAAGATTTCTGGCTAAACTGCTTCTTTGACTTGGTTTTGTTTCCTAGTCTGACTTAAACCTATGTCCTATGGTCTTCACTGGTCCTTGAAACTCAACATCTGGTTATTTTGATGTGATTCAGGAGTAAACAGAGTGTTTGAGAGGAGGAGTGCAAAATGCCCCCCCAAAGGGCTTTGGAGCAGGTTGCTTAAACGAACATTTGCCACAGATATGGCTCTTCTCCACGCGAATCCTTTAGGGAGGATGGAATTCCAGCTTGGTTTGGAGTGTGTTTAAATGTTTCCATTTAGTTTATTGGGTTTTTAATAGAAAGTTTATCCTAAAATAATCTGCTGAACAAAATGAAAACAGCAACAACCTGCTCAGTAGAAAGACTAATATACTTTCAGCAAATCAGTGCCACTCATTATGGCTTTTACTTTATAGTTTGTGAGTAGAGGACTGGTGACAAGTGGAAGGCAGGCTGACAGCTTTGTGTAGGCGGAACACCGACAACCCTAGGGTATACCATTTACACAGTGGTCTCTGGGTAATGACAAAGTGATTTGCCTTGCTCCTTGGGAAGTCTAATGTCCTAGGAGGAGTATTCCAGAATTAGATTCATACAACAGGGAAAAAATCCTATGAAAGTCAGAGAAGCTGGTCACTATTAAAATACAGTGTTGGGAAGTTTGGGTTTTTTTTCCTCAAGTTTGAGCTGGAAGTTTCAGACGGTCCTCAACTTGAACACATTTTGCATCTTATTAAATGGTACCTCCATGTGCTGCTCTTGCCAGCGCTCTAGGGCTTGTCTTGGACAGCTCTGTGTCCTTTGCCTTCGTAGCCAACCCATTAACAAATATGATTGCGTCAATCTCTGAAGTACAGTGTGAGTCTGTCAAATCTTATCTCGGCTGCTGCCATCTTCTGCCCAGACATAAGCCCTCATCGGTCCTCTGGTTTACATTTGCCCCTTCTAATCAATTCTGTCAAGAGCAGCCAACATGATCTTTTGTATGTGTGAATTTTTATTTTCATCAATGTTGTCTATGTGCATAGTTTAAGAAGTCATAATTCTACAATTATAACAGCTTCTCAGAAATAACAAGGAGCTAACTCCTCCTCATTCTCCCTTCTCAGTCCCAGTAGTAATTGTTTTCAATCCTTTTAGCTGCATTTGCTCATTTCTCTGTATTTACTCTACATTTCTAAATTGCATGTTTATACTACTTACTTAATTTTTCTATTTTAGACATTATTTTCTGACTTTCTGTTTACTATTGAAGATGAGAATTTAAGCCTTTTAAATTCTTCTTTGCCCCACTCCATCTTCCTAATTGAATGATACCATAATTTCAAGTTAGATCAAAATTCAATGTTTTTATTACTCTGAATGTGAGTTTTTGTCACAGCTGAGTCATGTGGCTTACTATTATTATATTTCCTTTCCTGCTTGACTTGTTCCTCTTGTTAATAGTTGTTTGGCTTTTGTTGGCTTAGTTATCTATATACATATCACAAATCCAACCCTTATTCTCCACAAAAAGTGGAAACTCCAGTACCAATATATGCTTATGTTCCAAAACAGCCTGGTGAGTTTCATGACCTGCAACAACAAGTCCCATGGATTCTATTTTGCCATCATCCTGAAGATTGCTCTTGCTTCTCTTTTTATACTATATCCTCTGCTTCCTAAGATATCGAAGCAACTAAAAGGATTTTGTTCTGTCTCCATACTTAAAAGAATTCATTCTAGGTTGGAAATCATTCAAGTCACTGCTTCTTTGTTTCCTAGCTCCCGTATTAACTCAAGTAATCCATGGTATTCTGGTTCTGGATACTTTATATGTGACACTCCCCCTCTTTTATTCCACGAGTTCCTCTTAGGAGGACCAGGGTGCCTTGGTGTGAGTTCCTTCTTGCTCCCTGCATTGGTTTTCCTCCCTGGGTGTTCCTCTTTTTGCTATTTCTTCATTTTGTTTTTGACTCTCCCATTAAAGGCATTTTCCACCATCTAGTGATCTCTGGCGGAGAAGGCAATGGCACCCCACTCCAGTACTCTTGCCTGGAAAATCCCATGGACGGAGAAGCCTGGTAGGCTGCGGTTCGTGGGGTCACTAAGAGTTGGACACAACTGAGCGACTTCACTTTGACTTTTCACTTTCATGCATTGGAGAAGGAAATGGCAACCCACTCTAGTGTTCTTGCCTGGAGAATCCCAGGGATGGGGGAGCCTGGTGGGCTGCCGTCTGTGGGGTCGCACAGAGTCAGACACGACTGAAGTGACTTAGCAGCAGCAGCAGCAGTGATCTCTGACTTTCCATTTATATTCAAACAAGCTGCTGGAAGCTTTATGGGGAGGATTTGTATGCTGGGGGACTTTACTCCAGAGCAGGGTTTGGCAACCTGAGGCCCACAGGTCAAATGTGACCCATGGCTTATTTTTGTACAGTGCTAAGGATGGTTTTTTAACAAAGTGCTAAATGTTAAAGAAAATCAGTAAGAGACTAAAATTTTGTAACATTTGAAACTTCTTCATATTTTACTTCAATTAACTTACTGTAGAGAACAGTGAATCCTCTTAACTGGAACTCCTGTATGGAAGAAAATGGTCTCACATTTCACATCCAGGTGTTGGGCTTGTATTCTTGAGTTAGAACATTTCTGATCTTTTCATAGTCTGGATTCCAACTGCTAGAGAGTCCTAGCATCAGTACAAGCTAGTCAATTCAGGAACCATCCCCTCAAGCCTACTTCCACCTGAATGGTTGGAAAAGACAGTGCAGATACAGCTGCTCTGGAAAGAAGACTGCTATGCCCAGAGTGGAAATGTGCTGTGCCAAGATTTGCAAATCCCAGATGGGGAACTTCTGCCCCATGAGAGGAAGCACAGAGGCAGAAACACAACAGAGACTTATGGGAGTGCATGCTCACTCAGCATCCAAGATTATTTGTGTGTTTTTAAAAAAATATTTATTTATTTGGTTGTGTTCGGTCTTAGTTGCATCATGTGGAATCTTCCTCACATCAGGTGGTATCTTTCATTGTGGTACATACTCTTGAGAGATGACATGTAGGCTTAGTTGCTCTGTGGCATGTAGGATCTTCGTTCCCTAGCCAGGCATTGAACCTGTGTCCCCTGCATTGTAAGGCAGACTCTTAACCACTGGGCCACTGGGGAAGATCCCTGAGGTTACTTGTAATGTCAAGGTAAACGCAACATCTCAAAAATGTTGATCAGTTCACATCCCTCTACTACTCAAATGTTCCCATGGTTTCCCATCACATTTAGCATCAACTCCAAGCTTTGAACCTAGAAAGCCCTTCATGCTCTGGGCTCTCCTCTCTCACTCTTCCTCCTAGCCTCCTGTTTATCCTTTGCTTGCTCTGCTCCACCCACACTGGCCTCCTCGATGCTCCTTGATCAAGCTGAGCTAGTTTCCTTCTCAGAGTCTTTGCATTTGCCCTCTCCCCAACCTGGTACCCCAGTGACTCAGTAGTAAAGGACCTGCCTGCAACGCAGGAGACACAGGAGATGCACGTTGGATCCCTCAGTCAGGAAGATCCCCTGGGAGGAAGAAATAGCAACCTTCTTCAATATTCTTGCCTGAAAAAATCCCTTGGACAGAGGAACCTGGCAGGCTACAGCCCATGGCGTGGCAAAGAGTCAGATATGGCTGAGTAACTCAACATGAACGTAAAGTTCTAACTGGTACACTCTCCAGATCTTCAGTTGATCTAATCTCTTATTTCATTCAGGTGTCTGCTTAAATATCACCTCCTTAGGGAGACCTTTCCTTACCATCCTCTATGAAATAGTCCCCACACATCGTCTGTCACTCCAAATCCTCCTTTCAGTGAGTTTTGTCTGCTTCGTCTCAGGTCTGTTTCCCACCTTCATCTGGTCTTTATGGACTGCAGAGATTGAGTCTTGGAAATTACAGCTCCCAGCCTCCTTTGCCAATTGACTTCCAGTTAAGTTGGTCAAGGCAGAAATTAATCTTTGGGGAATGTATTGGGGGAGAAGAAAGGACGGGACAGGAGAATCCTGGAGGTTTCTCCCCTTCTCTCTTTGGGGATGGCATCTCCAGAAATAATTGTGTCTCTTCCACAGTTCTAGAATTCCATGGTTCCTTGACCCCTGGGCTTTGATAATAGGGCTTCCCTGGTGGCTTAAAGGAATACTTTAAGCATTTCTAACTATACCATAACTAATTCTCAAGATTAAATTCTGCAGTACTGTTTATTGGACTCCTGTTTTCCTGCCTGGACCCTGATTGATCTATTCTGCTTTATGTTTTTCATGGTATTTATCACTTCCTGTGGAGAATCCCAGGGACAGAGGAGCCTGGTGGGCTGCCGTCTATGGGGTCGCAGAGAGTCAGAGACAACTGAAGCGACTTAGCAGCAGCAGCAGTTATACTATTGGGAGAAGGCAATGGCATCCCACTCCAGTACTCTTGCCTGGAAAATCCCATGGACAGAGGAGAGAGGAGCCTGGAAGGCTGCAGTCCATGGGGTCGCTGAGGGTCGGACACGACCGAGCGACTTCACTTTCACTTTTCACGTTCCTGCATTGGAGAAGGCAATGGCAACCCACTCCAGTGTTCTTGCCTGGAGAATCCCAGGGACAGGGGAGCCTGGTGGGCTGCCGTCTATGGGGTTGCACAGAGTCGGACACGACTGAAGCGACTTAGCAGCAGCAGTTATACTATTATTAATTTACTTCTTTGTTTTCTTTCTCCCTTATGAGAATGTAACTTTCATAATGCCCACATGCTTGAGGACTTTGGAGCAGGCATTTGAACTGGCTGAGAAATAGAGGGTCATGTATTTCCACTTCCTGATGAGTGAGCTGGAAAGAAGAAGTAGCTGTGTGTTATTCCTGGAGAGCAGTAGGGAAGGAAGCAGGCACATTTCAGAAAGATGGAGGGTCAAGTTCTTCACTGAAAGCTCTACAGGCTCTGAAAGTTCTCTATAATGTTCCTAGCTTCAGGGAAGGAGGTTTAAGTTCTGGATCCAGGAGCCTATTAAGAGGAATAAGAACTGGCCCTTTAGAAAGAAGGAACCTTAGGAAATATTTGAGCACATTAGGGGACCTGTGGATGGGCAAGGGGATGAGGCATCAGGACTTTCTATTAACCTGAGTAGGTGGGAACTCATGTGTTAAAACACTAACAGCTGATGTTGGACACTGTTTTGTGTCCTGTCGTAAAGATTTGCATGCTTTACTATGAATGGATGTGAATAACAATGTGTAAATGGCATAAAAATGTATGTTTGAAAGTACTCAAACTAACTACATGCTCTATATGTTTTTTAAAAAGTTCAGCAATTTAATTTGTTTTTGGATTTCTGATGTACTTTTATTTACTTCTGGCTGTGCTGGGTCTTTGTCACTATGTGGGCTTTCCTCTAGCTGCGGTGAGCGGGAGCTACTCTCTAGCTGTGTGCACGGACTTCTCATTGCAGTGGTTGCTCTTGTTGTGGTGTGCAGGCTCCAGGATGCCTAGGCTTTAGGAGCTGCCGCACAGGGGCTCAGTAATTGGGGCGCATGGGCTTAATCACTCTGAGGTATGTGGATCTTCCTGGATCAGGGGTCAAAAACCAGTATCTTGCATTGGCAGGCAGATTCTTTACCACTGAGCCACCAGGGAAGCGCCCTGATGTACCTCAAAGAAAATAGACCGGTAATATAAATAGACAAACTGGGAAGTATCAATCCTAGATACACACCAACATATAAGATGAGTAAGTATACCTGCTTTGATAAATATGAGATTGACAGATGGGATGAAGGATGAGTTCTTGTCTCCTAACAGAGGACTGCTTACATGTAATATGTGGAATTCTTCTATCTACCTTAGGCCATTTTTAGTAGCCACTTTTATTTTCAAGTGTTATTTAGGAGTTATGGGTCTTAATTTCTAGGTAGGTAGAATTGCTTCTGTATGTTTTTTATTTATTCTAATTTTATTGGATTATGATTGTGGGATATGGCCTTAAAATATCTACTTTTAAGATTTTTGCTAGAGACCTCTTTTTTGTGGCTGTTACATAACTGATTTTGTAAATATGCCACAGGCATGCAGGAAGAAAAAGAATGTTGTTTATTTGGAGTATTTCTAGTTACATTATAATGAGTGTTTACTGCATTACTTTTTTCTTATTTATATCTTCTTATTCTTATCAACCCACTTCCAAAGTTGCTATTTAAAAATCTCCCACAATGATGGCTTTTTGACACTCCTAAAGATTTTCCTTGTTTTCATTCTGCTTTGTACATACAGATCCATAAATACTACCCTCTTTGAAAGATATGAATTTTATCTTATGATTTTTTACTTTTATCATCATGTTCTCTCTTTATCTTGCTTGATACTTGGAACCTGAATTTTAACTTATGTGAAATTAACATTTCCTCTATTTATTTTTATAATTACCTAGTATTATTTTGTTCTCTCTTTTGTATTTATCCCTTAAAAAAAATTCAACTGCTGAAAAGTACTTTTCTTATAAGCGGTATATAGCTCAAGCGTAAAAAATTGCTTTTCTTCCTGAATATTGAGGAAACAGTACCTGTTATTATTTTATTCTATTTTGAACACATGGCTTATTGAATCTAAGTTCCTCGACCAAGGATTGAACCTGGGCCCTGGCCGTGAAGGCGCCCAGTCCTAACCACTGGACATTTGGCACCTGTTTTTAACTATAAAAATTCAACTTGGTGACACTCAGTGTTACAGTTGATACACTTAGTTTTATCGTATCTATTTTAATTAACATTTGTAACTTAATTTGTTGTGCCTTTATTTCTTTTTTTATAAGTTTGATCAAGTTACTTTTCATTATTTAATTTCCCTTGTCAATTTGGAAGTTCTCTTTCATATTTCTAGTCTATCACTGGTGTACTTCTTTTTTCTCACCCCTTTGATCAAATGCATATTAACCCATTGGATTGACCCCAAGTCTTGAACTATGCAAAACCTCAAGCCTGTGGTCAATTCGTAAGCAAATGATGTTTTTCAACGATGCAGTGTTTTCCTTTCCATTGAGGGTTTGAGACATTAACGGTAAAAACTAGGCACATTCTAATGGCAGCATTTGTGAAGAAGACCAGGAAAATACAAACAAAAGAGAGTGCACTCTTGAGTATCAACACAGGGCTCACAAGGGGAGCCACAGATGCCCAAACATGAGATTAAGAGTTATCAGCTTCAGACGCAGTGGAGGATCAGCAGTGGGCCTTTAGTCTGATTTGGCAGAACTGTCTTCTCCAAGTTTTCCAGGGTCTCACTTAGGAGAAAGCTTCTGGTTCAGTGTAGCCAAGAGGTCAGAAGAATGCTGACAAGTATGGGGCTTGAAAATACAAATTAGTCAATAGCTTTATGGTGGGAAGCCTAATGATCAGTAGTAAGAATGATCAGAGTTTTATACAAGTGATGAATAGCAATTAAAGCTGTTACTGAGTTCTCATGTTCCCTAAGTTAAACATGATAGCGATGAACTAACAAATATGACCCTAAAATGCACCAGTATCTTTAAAAATATAAACAAGTTATTAATCAGTGGGTGTAGTTCTCATCAACTTATGAAGCAGTGCTGTGTTTCCCTCCAAATGTCTGAGACCAGCTCCCCAGGCCTCTGTGGCTTTGAATTTCTACTTCCCAAGACCATCACTTTGTTCTAATGGACAGGGTATGGAGTGGGATTTGAGTGAAGGCTACAGACCCTCCAGAGACCGTCTCTCTGGCTTTTCCCTCCTCACCGCATTTCTCTTTCTTATTCTGTTTTTTTTTTTTTTTTCCAATTAACTCTGGAGAAGCCATCTTGCCTATTTTCTCCCAGCATTGTTGTTGTTCCATCACTAAGTCATGTCTGAATCTTTGTGACCCCATGGACTGCAGAATGCCAGGCTTCCCTGTCCTTCACTATCTACTGGAGTTTATTCAAATTCATGTCCATTGTCAGTAATGCTATCTAACCATCTCATCCTTCCAACATATTTGGATTTTAAATTTGGCTCAAATTTTTGCTCAAGAGGCAGTTTTTTTTTAAAAGAATTCCATGACTAATCTTAGCCCATTTTGTAATTTTGGCTTTATGTACCCCTCTCAACTTTAAATATATATAATTTTCTCTCTCAATCTATATAATAAACTCTCAAAGTTTATAAAATGTGTCTTTTCTTGGTTTTCTCCTTTTAAACTCTAGAATAGATATAATGGGCCTTACATACTTTAAAAATGTTTGTGTAATTGATGTTTTCACTGGAACTGTAGAATTATGCAAATATAAAAATGTAATGAAGAATTTTAAAGACACAGGTAGAACAGCATTCAAATTATTTTACGTCGAGTTATTGGAATATCAATGGATTAAAGAAAAAAATTGTTTTAGAACTACAGGAATCAGTGAAGTATAATTCTAGCATTAAATGATGTCATTGAAAATGATGAAAGCACCAACAACACAATAAGAAAGGATGAAAGACATAAAAGCATTCTCAGAGACAGAAATACAAAAGCCCCTTCTTAAATGCATGAAGAGATACTCAACCTCACTTATATCAAGAGAAATTAATATTAACTGATAGGAACCTCTTACTATGGCCAAGGCAGACTAAGAAATATCAGATTTAGTCTTGTACCTTAAAAAAGTAGAAAACTAGACAAAATATATGAGACAATAATTTTGAGATATTAACAACAAGCAGCCCATTCTGTGATCCCTGAGAAAAATTTAGCAAACAAAAATTAGACTTATAATTACTCTAGCTTACTGCACCTGTAGAGTTTTCAGACTTCAGTGTAGAAAGAGGGAACTTATCAGTGTTAGACTATCTGCTTAAAAAGAAAAGAGAATGGAATTCAGGGAGACTAAAGGCTAGAAACTATGGGGCAGATACTTCAAAGGAGGTACTGGCTCAGAGAGATACAGATCTGCAGTGGGGTCTTTTGAGTATTTTGTATTTTACTCATCACTCACTGCAGATGGTGACTGCAGCCATGAAATTAAAAGACGCTTACTCCTTGGAAGCAAAGTTATGACCAACCTAGATAGCATATTCAAAAGCAGAGACATTACTTTGCCGACTAAGGTCTGTCTTCCTTAGTGGCTTCCCTGGTGGCTCAGAGGTTAAGCGACTGTCTCCAATGCGGGAGACCTGGATTCTATCCCTGGGTCAGGAAGATCCCCTGGAGAAGGAAATGGCAACCAACTCCAATATTCTTGCCTGGAGAATCTCATGGACGGAGAAGCCTAGTAGGCTACAGTCCACGGGGTTGCAAAGAGTCGGACACAACTGAGCAACTTCACCTTAACTTACCTTACCTTAAGGTCCATCTAGTCGAGGCTATGATTTTTCCAGTAGTCATGTATGGATGTGAGAGTTGGGCTGTGAAGAAGGCTGAGTGCCGAAGAATTGATGCTTTTGAACTGTAGTGTTGGAGAAGACTTTTGAGAGTCCCTTGGACTGCAAGGAGATCCAACCAGTCCATTCTGAAGGAGATCAACCCTGGGATTTCTTTGGAAGGACTGATGCTAAAGTTCAAGCTCTAGTACTTTGGCCACCTCATGCGAAGAGCTGACTTATTGGAAAAGACTCTGATGCTGGGAGGGATTGAGGGCAGGAGGAGAAGGGGACGACAGAGGATGAGATGGCTGGATGGCATCACTGACTCGATGGGCGTGAGTCTGAGTGAACTTCGGGAGTTGGTGATGGACAGGGAGGCCTGGCGTGCTGCGATTCATGGGGTCGCAAAGAGTCGAACACGACTGAGTGACTGAACTGAACTGAATACATGGGGAAACAGTGGAAGCAGTGACAGACTTTATTTTCTTGGGCTCCAAAATCACTGCGGATTGTGACTGTAGCCACAAAGTTAAAAAATGCTTGCTCCTTGGAAGAAAAGCTATGACAAACCTAGACAGTGTATTAAAAAGCAGAGATATCACTTTGCTGACAAAGGTCCATACAGTCAAAACTATGATTTTTCCAGTAGTCGTTTATGAATGTGAGAGTTGGATGAAAAAGAAGGCTGAGCATTGAAGAATTGATGCTTTCAAACTGTGGTGTTGAAGACTCTTGAGTGTCCCTTGGACTGCAAGGAGATCAAACTAGTTAATCCTAAAGGAAATCAACCCTGAATATTCATTGGAAGGACTGATGCTGAAGCTGAAGCTCCAATACTTTGGCCACCTGATGCAAAGCACTGACTCCTTAGAGAAGACCCTGAAGCTGGGAAAGATTGAAGGCAGGAAAGGAAGAGGACGACAGAGGATGAGATGGTTAGATGGCATCACTGACTCAATGAGCGTGAATTTGAGCACACTCTGAGAGATAGTGAAGGAAAAGGAAGCCTGGCATGTTACAGTCCATGGAGTCACAGAGTCAGACACTACTGAATGACTGAACAACAGCAACAGCACTTTAAACATAGGGCTTCCTGGTGGAGCTAGTGGTAAAGAACCCACTCGCCAGTGCAGGAAAGCAAGAGAAATGGGTTTGATTCCTGGGTTGGCAAGATCCCCTGGACGAGGGCATGACAACCCACTCCATTATTCTTGCCTAGAGAATCCCATGGACAGAGGAGCCTGGTGGGTTACAGTCCATAGGGTCATAAAGAGTCAGAAATGACTTAACAACTGAACAACAACAATAAATGCATACGATCACTTAATGTCCAATATTATGTCTTTCCACTGGAGTCAGTGGTCATACTGTTCACGGGGTTGTCTTGGCAAGAATACTCGACTGGTTTTCCATTTCCTCCTCTGGTGGATCACGTTTTGTCAGAACTCGCCACTATGACCCATCCATCTTGGGTGGCCTCCACAGCATAGTTCAGAGATTCATTGAGTTATGAAAGCCCTTTAGCCATGACCAGGCTGTGATCCGTGAAGGAGAACTTTAAGTAGTAGAGCTTTATTGGCCCCAGATTAAAGTCTGATCTGAACCTATCCTAATAAAGTTTAAAAACAAACCTTGAAATAACGCAACTGATTTCAAATTATTTAATTGTGCATAAAAGTAAAATACAATATTTTTTAAAGTAATACAAGAAAGCCTGCAACAAACACATAAAATCATAATGTCAAAAAAGAACTACTTGGCATGCAAAAATGCAAACAATATAATCCATTCTGGAAAAAAATCAGTCAATACAAATAGAAATGATGGAACTAGCAGGCAAGGATGTTAAAACAGGTACTGTAAATATGCATCACTGACTCAATGGACATGAGTTTGAGCAAGCTTTGGGAGATGCCGAAAGACAGAGAAGCCAGGCATGCTGCAGCCCATGGGGTCGCAAAGAGTTGGACATGACCGAGTGACTGAACAAATAAATATGCTTCACCTGTGTAAGAAAATATAAACAGTACAAGAAGAAAAACAGAAGGGAAAAAAAACATATTTGTATAAAGCATTTTTTATAAGTTTTCAAATAAATGAAAATTAAATATCCAAAACAGGAAATGTTTTGGATGAGGCTAACATGAAATTAGTAATTGTAAAATAAAAGGTCAGTGAATTTGAAAACATTGCAATAGAAACTATCTAAAATGAAACACAGAGAAGAAAAAAAGATTAAAGAAAGCTGAGGAGCAATAATTTTAGAATACTATTGATGGTTTATTATATATTTAATTAGAATCTCATAAAAAAGGGGGGATAGAAAAGATATTTTTAAAAATGTTGATTAAAAACTCCAAATTGATGAAAATTCTAATTCATAAATTCAAAAAAGCTCAATGAATCCAGCAATTACACATACAGAAAACCAGGACAAAACACATCATAATAAAACTGTTGAAAGCTGCTGACAAAGGAAAAAATCTTAAAAGCAGAGAATACAGCCGCATTGTGCACAGAGGAACAAAGATAAGAATGATAGATGCATTTTTATCAGATGTTATGCAAGCCAGAAGACAGCAGAGATATATCTTTAAGTACTAAAAGAAAAGAAATCTGCAACCTAGAATTCCTCAACAAGTCAAAATGAAAAGTGAAAACTGTCATTTAGACATACAAAAGGTGATGGAATTCATCATCAGCATAACTATATTTTAAGAAATTTTTTTTAATCATCAGGGAAAAAGAAAACAATCCCAGAGGGAAATGTGGATCTGTACAAAGAAATGATGAGCACTAGAAATGGGTGATAAGCATATTTTCCTTACTTTTAAAATCTCCACAAACCTAGCATCTGCTTAAAGCAAAAATGCCCACAATGTATTGTAGACGTTAAAGCATCTGTGTTGTGCTTAGTCTCTCAGGTGTGTCTGACTCTTTGCGACCCCGCGGACTGAAGTCCGCCATCAACAGCAGTAAAAAGCATGACAAAATAACACCAAGAACAGAAGGACAGAATCAGTTCAGTTCAGTTGTTCAGTTGTGTCTGACTCTTTGCAACCCCATGGACTGCAGCACCCCAGGCCTCCTTGTCCATCACCAACTCCCGGAGTTTACTCAGACTCATGCCCATTGTGGAGAAGGCAGTGGCACCCCACTCTATTTGTTTCCCCATCTATTTGTCATGAAGTAATGGGACTGGATGCCATGATCTTTGTTTTCTGAATGTTGAGCTTTAATTTAACTTTTTCACTCTCCTCTTTCACTTTCATCAAGAGGCTCTTTAGTTTTTCTTCACCTTCTGCCATAAGGGTGGTGTCATCTTATGACAGAATAGAAAGATAGAATAGAAGTACACTATTGAATGGTTCTTACACTTATATTTATAGAGGGTACAATATTATTTAAAAGCAGACTATGATAAGTTAAAGATGTAAATCTCAAACCCTAAAGCAATCACTGAAATAATAAAAGAGAGATATAGCTAATTAGTCAACAGTAAAGATAAAATGGAGTTGTAAAAAAACACTTAGTTAACCTAAAAGACACTTACTCCTTGGAAGAAAAGTTATGACCAACCTAGATGGCATATTCACAAGCAGAGACATTACTTTGCTGACTAAGGTCCATCTAGTCAAGGCTATGGTTTTTCCTGTGGTCATGTATGGATGTGAGAGTTGGACTCTGAAGAAGGCTGAGAGCCAAAGAATTGATGCTTTTGAACTGTGGCGTTGGAGAAGACTCTTGAGAGTCCCTTGGACTGCAAGGAGATCCAACCAGTCCATTCTGAAGGAGATCAACCCTGGGATTTCTTTGGAAGGACTGATGCTAAAGTTCAAGCTCTAGTACTTTGGCCACCTCATGCGAAGAGCTGACTTATTGGAAAAGACTCTGATGCTGGGAGGGATTGGGGGCAGGAGGAGAAGGGGACAACAGAGGATGAGATGGCTGGATGGCATCACTGACTTGATGGACGTGAGTCTGAGTGAACTCCTGGAGTTGGTGATGGACAGGGAAGCCTGGCGTGTTGTGATTTATGGGGTCACAAAGAGTTGGACACGACTGAGTGACTGAACTGACTGACTGAACCTTGAAGAAATGAGCTAGTGGGCGGTGCGGTGGAGGGGAGAAGAAACAAAGAATGACTGGACCAGAAAGAAACAAGTTGGAAAACAGTAGATTTAAACTACTCTCCATTGTTAATTATGTTAAATGTAAATAGTCTAAATACCCCAATTAAAATATAGATACTGTCAGACACTGTATTAAAATGCAGGATCCAGTGATATGCTGTTTATAAGAAACCCATAAATTTAAAGACCTAGGTTAAAAGAAAAAACATGAAAACATAACACCATACAAACACACTAAGTAAAAATGCTTGGATGACTTTTTTAATATAAAAAGAATTTACAACAAGAAACAATAAGCAACAAGGGAAAGAGGACTATTTCTTGGGATAAACAAGTCAGTTTATCAAGAGAACAAAACAAACCTAAGTGTGCAGGCATTTACTAACAGTGCTTCAAAATACACGAAGTGAAAACGGATAGAACCTGAAGGAGAAAAGGATAAATTCACAGTTTATAGGTTATCTCAGAGCAGGAACCAGGCAAAAAATGTTATTTCCATTTTTTCCCCTACATGATATTGGAGATATTAGCTAGTACAGTATGGCAAGGAAAATAAATAAAAGACATGTAGATTAAAAAAATAAAATTCTGCAGATCTCCCTCAATTTATGATAGGGTTACATTTCAGTAAACCCATCATAAGTTGAAAATATCCTAAGTCAAAAATTCATTTAATACATCTTAACTACGAAACATCATAGATTAGCTTATCTTACCTTTATGTGCTCAAAATACTTATGGATGTGAGAGTTGGACCATAAAGAAAGCTGAGCACCAAAGAATTAATGCTTTGTAACTGTGGTGCTGGAGAAGACTCTTGAGAGTCCCTTGGACAGCAAGGAGATCAAATCAGTCAGTCTGAAAGGCGATCAACTCTGAATATTCATTGGAAGGACTAATGCTAAAGCTGAAGCTCCAATATTTTGACCACATGATGCGAAGAGGTGACTCATTGGGAAAGACCCTGAAGCTGGGAAAGATTGAAGGTGGGAGGAGAAGGGGAAGACAGAGGCTGAGATGGTTGGATGGCATTACTGACTCAGTGGACACAAGTTTGAGCAAACTGAGAAACAGTGAAGGACAGAGAAGCCTGGAGTGCTACAGTTGAGTCGGCCACGACTTAGTGACTGAACAATACAAAAGATCGGGCTTCTCAGGTGGCTTACTGGTAAAGAAGCTGCCTGCCAATGCAGGAGACTAGAGAAGATAGGTTGGGAAGATCCGCTGGAGAAGGAAATGGCATTCCACTCTAGTATTCTTGCCTGGGAAATCCCATGGACAGAGGAAGCTGGTGGGTTACAGTCCTTGGGGCTGCAAAGAGTTGGACAAGACCGAGTTACTGAGCATGCATGCATAATAAGATTGGTATTAACAAACCAAATATATTTCTATGTGATTCTGTGCTAAGCAATTGAAATTAAATGTCATTTACAAGAGCATCAAAATATGAAATATCTAGAATTAAGTTTTGAAGACATATTCAAAATCTGTGCAAAAATCTGCAGAACACTGCTGAAAGAAAAGAAAAATCAAAATTGATAAAAAGAAAAGTCATCTTTATGGATTAGAAGAAAATATTGTAAAGATGTTAATTTCCCCCCAACTGATACATAATTTTAATGTTATCACAATAAAAATTCCAACAATATTT
The DNA here is from genome assembly GCF_001704415.2 of Capra hircus. Lineage (NCBI taxonomy): Eukaryota > Metazoa > Chordata > Mammalia > Artiodactyla > Bovidae > Capra > Capra hircus. The sequence goes on from NC_030809.1 coordinate 100,451,468, forward strand.
ATGAAACTGACAAGGTGATTCTACAGGTATGTAGAAATAAAAAATACCTAGAGTAATCAATACACTTTAAAAAAAAAGTACTGAATTTGTTACAGTATTGTTTCTGTTTCATGTTTTGGTTTTTTACCTGCAAGGCATGTGGGATCCCAGCTCTCTGACCAGGTATAGAACCCACATCCCCTGCATTGGAAGGCAAAGTGCTAATGACTAGATCACCAGGGAGGTTTCACAACATGCTTTTGAAGAAGAGCAAAATTATAGAACTTATACTATCTGAATTCAATACTTATTACATAGGTAAAATCATTAAGACAGTGAAACATAGGTGTAAACACAGACTGAGCAACGGAACAGAGGAGTGTCCAGAAATAAACTCTCATATAATGGCATTTGATTTTTGGCCAAAGTGTCAAGGTAATTCAACAGAAGAGTATAGTCTTTTCAACAAACAGTGCTAGACTAAATGGATATCTATACATAAAAAATTGAAACACAATTATTACCTTATATCATATGCAAGAATTAACTCAAAATGGATCATAGACCAAAATATGAAAGCTAGGCTAATAACTTTTAGAAAAATAAATATGTGACCATGGTAAACAGAGATTTGTTAGATAGGACAAATCATAAAGTCGTAAGTGGTTAAAATGGACTGAAGTCCAATAAATAAGTAAAAAAGTTGAATCCTTTTATCTTCAAAAGACTGTTGAAAAAATGAAAGGAAAGCCATAGCCTGGAAGAAAGAGTTGTAAGTTCAGTTCAATTGCTCAGTTGTGTCCAACTCTTTTGTGACCTCATGGACTGCAGCACGCCAGGCCTCCCTGTCCATCACCAACTCCCGGAGTTCACTCAGACTCATGCCCATTGAGTCGGTGATGCCATCCAACCATCTCATCCTCTGTCATCCCCTTCTCCTCCTGCCTTCAATCTTTCCCAGAATCAGGGTCTTTTCAAATGAGTCAGTTCTTCGCATCAGGTGGCCAAAGTATTGGAGTTTCAGCTTCAACATCAGTCCTTCCAAAGAACACCCAGGACTGATCTCCTTTAGGATGGACTGGTTGGATCTCCTTGCAGTCCAAGGGACTCGCATGAGTCTTCTCCAACACCACACTTCAAAAGCATCAATTTTTTGGCACTCAGCTTTCTTTATAGTCCAACTCTCACATCCATACATGACCACTGGAAAAACCATAGCCTTGACTAGATGGACCTTTGTTGACAATGTAATGTCTCTGCTTTTTAATATGCTGTCTAGGTTGGTCATAACTTTTCTTCCAAGGAGTAAGTGTCTTTTAATTTCATGGCTGCAGTCACCATCTGCAGTGATTTTGGAGCCCAGAAAAATAAAGTCAGCCAATGTTTCCCCATCTATTTGCCATAAAGTGATGGGACTGGATGCCAGGATCTTTGTTTTCTGAATGTTGAGCTTTAAGCCAACTTTTTCACTCTCCTCTTTCACTTACATCAAGAGGCTCTTTAGTTCTTCTTCACTTTCTGCCATAAGGGTGGTGTCATTTGCGTATTTGAGGTTATTGATATTTCCCCCTGCATTCTTGATTCCAGCTTGTGCTTCCTCCAGCCCAGCTTCATTCATCCAGCCAGCCTCATGATGTACTCTGCGTATAAGTTAAATAAGCAGGGTGACATTATACAACCTTGACATACTCCTTTTCCTATTTGGAACCAGTCTATTGTTCCATGTCCAGTTCTAACTGTTGCTTCCTGACCTGCATACAGATTTCTCAAGAGGCAGGTCAGGGGTCTGGTATTCCCATCTCTTTCAGAATTTTCCACAGTTTATTGTGATCCACACAATCAAAGGCTTTGGCATAGTCAATAAAGCAGAAATAGATATTTTTCTGGAATTCTCTTGCTTTTTCTATGATCCAGCAGATGTTGGCAATTTGATCTCTGGTTCTTCTGCCTTTTCTAAAACCAGCTTGAACATCTGGAAGTTCATGGTTCATGTGTTGTTGAAGCCTGGCTTGGAGAATTTTGAGCATTACTTTGCTAGCATATGAGATGAGTACAATTGTGTGGTAGTTTGAGCATTCTTTGGCATTGCCTCTATTAGGGACTGAAATGAAAACTGACCTTTTCCAGTCCTTTGGCCACTGCTGAATTTTCCAAATTTGCTGGCATATTGAGTGCAGCACTTCCGCAGCATCATCTTTCAGGATTTGAAATAGCTCCACTGGAATTCCATCACCTCCACTAGCTTTGTTTGTAGTGATGCTTCTTAAGGACCACTTGACTTTGCATTCCAGAATGTCTGGCTCTAGGTGAGTGATCACAGCATAGTGATTATCTGGGTCATGAAGATCTGTTTTGTACAGTTCTTCTGTGTATTCTTGCCACCTCTTCTTAATATCTTCTGCTTCTGTTAGGTCCATACCATTTTTGTCCTTTATTGAGCCCATGTTTTTGCATGGAATGTTCCCTTGGTATCTCTAATTTTCTTGAAGAGATCTCTAGTCTTTCCCATTCTATCATTTTCCTCTATTTCTTTGCACAGATCACTGAAGAATGCTTTCTTATCTCACCTTGCTATTCTTTGGAACTCTGAATTCAAATGGGTATATCTTTCCTTTTCTCCTTTGCTTTTGGCTTCTCTTCTTCTCATAGCTATTTGTAAAGCTTCCTCAAACAGCCATTTTGCTTTTTTGCATTTCTTTTTCTTGAGAATGGTCTATCTCCCTGTCTCCTGTACAAAGTCATGAAAGACTTGTAAAATATATCTCTAATAATAGACTTTAGCTAGAATATAGAAGAATACCATTTACACTCAATAACAGAGAAACAACATGATAAATACTGGGCAAAATATTTGAATAGACATTTCACCAAAGAGGATATATGAATGGCAAGTAAGCACATGAAAAGATGCTCAACATCATTAGCCATAAAGAAAAAGCAAATTAAAACCTCAATTACCATTACACAGCCACTAAAATGACTATGGTTAAAAACTGGCAATATTTTGTATTGGTAAGAATATGGTACAAATGAAACTTTCACATTTTGTTGAAGGGAATAAAAAATGGTACTGCAACAATTTGGCAGTTTCTTATAATGTTAAAAATACACACCATAGAACTCTGCAATACCATTTCTAGTAGTTTATCCAAAGAAATAAAGATATTTTAACATAAACAAACTGAAAATATTGACTGCAACTTTCTTCGTAATAGTTCCAAATTGAAAATAACCAATATGTCCATGAAGTGGTAAATAGATAAGTGAATTTTAGTTTATCCTTACAATGGAGTACTACTGTGCAACAGAAAAGAATGAAAGATAGGTATGCATGCATGGGTGATGTTCAGAAAAATCTTGCTAAGGGAAAAAAATTACAGAAGAAGAGTATATACTACATAAAGTTTATATGAAGTTCTATAAAAGACAAAACTATAGTAACTGAAAGCAAATGAGTAGTTGTTAGGGGCTGGGGAAGTGGGTAAGGCATTGGCTATCAAGGAGCATGAGGGAATTTTTGTGTGTCATAGAAGTGCTCTGTATTATATTTGTGGTTGTGGTGACATGACTACATATGGTTGCCAAAACTCATCAAATCATACACTTAAAATTAATGTTGTTATAGGAATTCTATCACAATAAAGATAATTTTAAAAATCTATCTTTAATCAATTTTTCATCTATTAAACCCCAAAAGTTTGATAACGTACTATATTCATAAGACTTTGGAGAAATAGGCACTGTTAATGCATCAAAGAATTTATATTTGGAGTATCTGTCAAAATTATACACATGGTGCTGGAGAAGACTCTTGCGAGTCCCTTGAACTGCAAGGAGATCCAACCAGTCCATCCTAAAGGAGACCAGTCCTGGGTGTTCATTGAAAGGACTGATGCTGACGCTGAAACTCCAATATTTTGGCCACCTCATGCGCAGAGCTGACTCATTTGAAAAGACCCTGATGCTGGGAGGGATTGAGGGCAGGAGGAGAAGGGGACGACAGAGGATGAGACGGCTGGATGGCATCACTGACTCGATGGACATGAGTTTGGGTGAACTCTGGAAGTTGGTGATGGACAGGGAGGCTGGGCGTGCTGTGATTCATGGGGTCGCAAGGAGTCAGACACGACTGAGTGACTGAACTGAACTGAACAGAACCTTAGATGTGGAACTTGTATTTTTTAAAAGTTATACTATGCGTATACTTGCATACCTGCAAAAAGTTTATGTACAAGTATGCATGCTACATTGTATAACAGTAAATGACTGGAAACAACCTAAATTCTATCAGTGGGGAAATGCTTCAATAAATTATGGTACATCGTATTATGGAAGGCCAGATAGCTGTTGAAAAGAATGTGGAAGACTTTACAGAATTGAAGATATACTATAAATTGGGAAGAGCAAGGTGCTGAAAAGTGTTTAAAAAATACAGAAAAGCGGGTGGAAAAAAGAAGCCATATTGTCTTGTACATGCTTAACATTTCTCAGATGGCGTAAATAAGAAGTTAATAAAATAGTTACCCATTGGGAAGAAAGGGAACTAAAAAAGTAGGACAGTATATACATTTTATACTTTAGAATAAGAATTCTAAATTAAGTGACTTAGAATTCTACAAATTAATTTAATAAAGCACATGTAATATAAATACAAATATAGGAGGAAGCAAAAAAAAAAAAAATCCCTGAAAAGAAAAAATGTATCTAAGGGGAAAAGGAAGAATGTAGATGCCAAATAATAAGGATGTGGATGATGTTAATTATGATACAAATTGATTAGACACCTAATTAATGTTCTTAAATCTTTCATGCATGAAAGATGAACAAATGATGTCTATAAAAGAAGTTATGAAAATCTTGAAAACACACTCATTAAAATGTATTAAAAATATTCAACTCAGCATACAATTTAGTAGCTATGGATGACATTATTAAGATAATTACCATCTTTATTCATGAAATAATTATAGAAAACGTACTGTGGCTATATCACTGTAACTACAGGAGTTGTGAACCAGAAACATTCTTCTTGCCTTTAGAAGGCAAGGAATTCTTGATGAGGGCAAAGCCCAAATACAAGAAAAATTAAATAAATAGGAGCAAAAATATGGCAAGACCTGCCTGTATGATCAGGAAAGGCTTCAGCAAGAAGATGGGGCCCAAGGCAGTAAGTAGGAATAAAACAGGAAGGGTATCCTTTCTAGGATAAGCTGTGAGTGGTAGGAAGTATGGAGGAGGAGAGAGAAAGACATTGCTTAGATTAGACCAGAGAGAAAGACTTAGTGTTAGATAAGGGGAGATAAGGGGAAGATAAAATAAGGGCGTAAGACCTATAACAGTAGACTGTGATGTCTGAACTTCTTCAAGGCAGGGGATGCCACAGAAGCTCTGAGAAGGGGTGAACTCCGCACAGTGGAGTTTTTCATTAAAGCATATCTAGCTGCATTGAACAGCATGGATTGCAGCACTGAGTGACTGCAGGCAGAGACCAAATAGGAAACTGCTGTAATAATTTAGATGTGAAGAGATAACCAAGATTCTAGATAGGGCGTGGCTCTGGAATTGGAAAGGGAGGTGTGGATGCAAAATAGATGATTTTATAAGAATCAACACATTTAGTGACTGATCAGATCTGTAAGAGAAAGGGAGAAAGTTCAGTTCAGTCACTCAGTCGTGTCCGACTCTGCGACCCCATGAATCGCAGCACGCCAGGGCTCCCTGTCCATCACCAACTCCCGGAGTTCACTCAGACTCACGCCCATCGAGTCCGTGATGCCATCCAGCCATCTCATCCTCTGTCGTCCCCTTCTCCTCCTGCCCCCAATCCTTCCCAGCACCAGAGTCTTTTCCAATGAGTCAACTCTTCACATGAGGTGGCCAAAGTACTGGAGTTACAGCTTTAGCATCATTGCTTCCAAAGAAATCCCAGGGCTGATCTCCTTAATGGACTGGCTGGATCTCCTTGCGGTCCAAGGGACTCTGGAGAAAAGGGAAGAATCGAAGATGAGATCGTGCAGATGAGACTGTCTCAGAGAGAGAACGATGGAGCAATGGCAGAAGCAATGAAGTCAGGGCGGGATGCTGCTTTAGAAGATGGGGAGCAGGGCTTTTAATGGAGACGTTGGAGTGGTGCACTGGGTATCAGGTAAAAATGTCCAGAGGTGAGATCAGACTTGGATAATTTAGATATGGAAGTCATTGAAGCACAAAAGGATCAAGAGGGAAATTAAAAGTGATTGAGGGGGAAGCTGATGAAGGAGAGTGGTATGAACAAGCAGTGGCTCTGATAATGGCTAACACAGGAGGAAGGCCAAGGGGAATAGGGACTGAAAAAAGGCCATTAGATACAGTGTTTGAATGAGTGAAGTCCCTCAGTCGTGTCCGACTCTTTGCGACCCGGTGAAAGGAGGGCTCCGTCCATGGGATTCTCCAGGCAAGAGTACTGGAGTGGGGTGCCATTTCTTTCCCCAGGGGATCTTCCCAACCCACGGATTGAACCCAGGTCTCCTGCATTCCAGGCAGACGGTTTAACCTCTGAGCCACCAGGGAAGCCCCGGTGGCTTCCTGTGTTACAGTGTTTAGCAGGTCAATTGTTCCAGTAAAGTGGGCAGTTGAGCGTGGGATTCTGGGATGGTGGAGGAAGAGGCTTTAATGCATTAGAGACAAGTGTACTGACGACTAGCTTAAAAAGCTGTCAAAAACAAACGAACAAACAAACAAACAGGGAGAAAAGATATAGCCAGTGTACTACCAAACGGCCATAAATTTTGGGAACCTGAAGAGGCACTATGCCTGAGTCCTAAAAGCAAGTACTAACTGTTTAATGCACACAGATGTGTTAATTAAAAATTTTAATGGATGGTCACATTTTTATCAGTGCATATATTTAAAAGAAAGCAAGTCTTCCAATAAAAGTGAAGAATACCGTCTTTCTTTGCACTCTGGAAAGGAGGTCCCAGTTTCGAACCCCATAGGCCAAATCTGGCTCATAGACGTGTGGTTGGCTCACATTTCTTTGCTAGAATGCCACAGTTCCCTTGTCTCTTGTCACCCATAGCCAGCCTGAGCCATGCGGACCTTAGCATTTGCAACTCCTGCTGTAATACTTTTCTAATGTTAAACCATTCCAAAGAAAGAAAAACATTAAAATAATGTTAATTACTTACTTAATTAAATACTTCAATAATTGAAAGTAACTCATCCTGACTTTGAGTATACCATATTTTCTTTTTAACAAATTGGTTTTGGTAAATTGGTAAGTTTTATTTCTCATTGCTGTTTTCTTCTGAATTATCTCAGCGTGCTGCACCTGCCTCTGGCCCCTGCCCCTGGCCCCTGCCCCACAAGAAGCACAGATGAAGGTCTGAGGCCTCTTGCCCTGAACTTTGCTATGTGCTTCTGGTTGCATGAGTGTTCCTTTTATCCCACTCTGTTTAATTACCATGCAACCCTCTGTTGAGCTCTTAATTAACAAGTTATCTTCATCTGAAGACTGGAAACCCTGGGCTCTTTCAGTGTATATTAGATAGCTAAAATATGAAATTAAAGAAAACAGAGTTTTAGCCAACAGAAACAAGTGACTCATTTCCTTGTGAAAACACACAAGGTTTATGTTACTCTGGCAACGATATTCCAGAACAGCGTCCTCCCCTCCCTGTTTAGAGTTTTCCTGTGTTCCTGTTACAGTCTGCGTTCCATGGTGACCTAATGGGGAACCAAGTCACTTACTGATTCATGAGACAAGGAAATGGTGCTTTCATGCTCATAGTTCATCCTGTGTCCTTTTGACCGAAAGAGAAGTTTAGTTTGTGCACAGAGATGTGCTGCAAGGAGAGACAAAGAGCTCTGGACTTAGTGCTGTCCTAGGGTCTAAGTGTGAGCCTGCTATGACTTTCAAAACACCACCGCTGCTTCCAATATGTTAGAATTCTAAGTGCCTGTTTTTCTAAAGGCAGCTGATTAAATCACAGTGTGTAGCAAGCAGCCTGTGTGTGTGCCGCACGGGGAAATGAAGATTTAGAGACTCGTTGCGCAAAGACCCCAGATGTTTTTGGGACTCACATCATGGGCGGGAATTTCATGGTGCTTCGGGCCAAAATTTCAGCCCACATCAACATCAATGCAGCTCTCCCAGGCAGAAATGTCTAGAACAAAAAACAGTTGCAGGAACCCTCTTTTCTTCTAGGTTTTAAATTCTCAGAGGTACTCAAAAAGAAGTGGAGAGGATCTTCAGTGTATTAGGTTTTGCTGCTTTTGTTACTTAAAAACTAAGATCTGGATGAAGGGAGAACTTCAGAGTTTTAACTTTGGAGTCTTTTTGAGCAGCTTTATATTTTTATTGGAAAGGCAGTGAATTTTGTAACTATTAGAATGCAACAGACCAAAAATTACTGGTGTTTCAGATTTTTAGTTTCTTTCTTGTACTAACAACCTATCTGCAAAAGAGATATTCAGCTCTGCTCAGTCATTTTTTTTTTTTTCCTCACTGTCTTGCCAGTTTTTCTTTAGAGACAAAATAGAACAGGCATAGAGAGAAAGAAAGAAAGAGAGATAGAGGTGGGAACAGTGGGAAGATGTTGAACAATCTACTGTCAATTTATATATAGTGAGAGGCTAAGAGAGGGAAAATAAGTTGAAAATAGTTAAAAAAAAAAAAAGATCATAAAGGTTGAAGGTATTTTAGGGGAAACTGGGGGGGGGGGGGGAGTTAGAAGAAAGATCCAGGAATAATAGTGATGGTAACAGATAGGAAGGGAGAGAAAAAGAAAATTTTGAGAAGAATTACTGGGACTCATACATACTAATCATGGTTCAGGAAATACAAGAATATGATTTATTTTGTAGTTGAAATTCAGTTTATTTGCAAAGATGCTATATTTTTAGCCACAACACTGCTCTGGGACATGAACCATGCTGGTCATGGTATTATAAGCAATAAAAAAGTATTATTATTAAAAAAATTGCTTGACAAAGCTAGGAATTATTCCTACTGGAAAGGTAGTCTTAACATGGGAGAATGTTGAATATAAATTCTTTTCTATTTTTTTCTTTTTGTGCAATACCCAAGTATTAAGGCAGAAGGCAAAAGTCAATAGCAACTTTTTAAGTCAAAACCTTGTCCTTCTGTGTTGTCATCAGGAAGATGGCTCTGATATGAGGGAACTTTGCTTTCATTGAAACAAGTGAAAAGCATTGGGAACAATTTTGAGTTCTAATCAGTTATTTATTAGGAGAGCATTTTTTTAATGAAACAAATTACTTTTTTTTTTTTTACTGTGACTTTTCTCTCTTTTCCCCAAACATCATCTCTGCTTCTAAATATTAAAAAAAAAAAAGTAGTCCATCTTTTGTGCGTATGGCTTGTGAAACTGCAATTGCAAATTCCTTATAGAAATACTGATAAAATATTTTCTCTTTTGAAATTAATAATCCAAAGTAGTTGCAAGATATTTTCAATTTGTTCAGCAGTGTAAAATGATAAACTATTTGCTGCACAGGATAAGGAAAGCATGTTTCACATTTTGAAAATGTGATTTTCTGCCATAAAAATTAATGGATAACATCTAATGGATGAACATAACTGTATGAGTCAGATAATTTGTATATGTTACAAACTTGAAATATAAAATATGAATAATTATAATTGACAACAAAAACTGAACTTTGATAGAAATAAACACTGACTACTGCCTTGTCCATTAGTCTTGAAAAAGATGTTACATGCCACAGTATACTGGCTATGAGATGCTTTATTATTGTTAATGAACCAGTGAAATTAGTGTTAGATTCCCTGTTTGTTTGACCAACTGTTTCTTGGCTTAAGTATTATTAAATTTCATGATAATGTCACCAAATTTGATGACTAATTTTACTTATGCAAATTTAGGAGAAAATTCTGGTGATTTTACTGTGTAAGTAAATATTTACTGTATCTATATGATAAGAGAATGGATAAAACTGGGGAAAACTCTGAAACCATGGAGCCATAAAAGGGCTATTCGCCATTCTACCCTCCCCCTAGCCCCTGGCAACCACCATTCTACTGTCGGTCTCTAATGAACTTAACTACTCTAGGTACCTCATGTAAGTGAAATCATGCAGTATTTGTCTTTTAGTGACTGGCTTATTTCATTTAGTGTAATATCCTCAAGGTTCATCCATGTTGTATTGTGTAAAATATTTCCTATGTTTACGAGGCTGAATGATATTCCAGTGTTTGTATATACCACATTTTATTTGTCCATTCATCCATCAGTGGACACTTGAGTTGCTTCCATCTTTTGGCTGTTGCATATAATGCTGCTATCAACATGGGTGTGCATATGTTTCTTTGAAAGGGAAATAGATGGAGAAACAGTGGAAACAGTGTCAAACTTTATTTTTGTGGGCTCCAAAATCACTGCAGATGGTGACTGCAGCCATGAAATTAAAAGACGCTTACTCCTTGGAAGAAAAGTTATGACCAACCTAGACAGCATATTCAAAAGCAGAGACATTACTTTGCCAATTAAGGTCTGTCTAGTCAAGGCTATGGTTTTTCCAGTAGTCATGTATGGATGTGAGAGTTGAACTGTGAAGAAGGCTGAGCGCCAAAGAATTGATGCTTTTGAACTGTGGTGTTGGAGAAGACTCTTGAGAGTCCCTTGGACTGCTAGGAGATCCAACCAGTCCATTCTGAAGGAGATCAACCCTGGGATTTCTTTGGAAGGAATGATGCTAAAGCTGAAACTCCACTACTTTGGCCACCTCATATGAAGAGTTGACTCATTGGAAAAGACTCTGATGCTGGGAGGGATTGGGGGCAGGAGGAGAAGAGGACGACAGAGGATGAGATGGCTGGATGGCATCACGGACTCGATGAACGCGAGTCTGAGTGAACTCGGGGAGTTGGTGATGGACAGGGAGGCCTGGTGTGCTGGGATTCATGGGGTCGAAAAGAGTCGGACACGACTGAGCGACTGAACTGAACTGAACTGATGCTTTCAATTATTTTGTATATATATGCAGAAATAGAATTGCTGGATCATATGGTAATTTTATTTTGTATTTTTTTGAGAAGCCACTATAGTGGCTACATTATTTTACTTCCTTATTGGTGAATTATAAGTAATTACAAGGATTACTTCCTTGTAATCCTTACAAGGATTCCATTTTCTCCACATCTTTGTCAACACTTAAAAAAAATTTTTTTTATTGGTCATCCTTATAAGTGTGAGTCCTTGATTAAATTTAACTAAATTCAAACATTAAAATTATGCCTTTTTTTGCATGTAGTGAAAACTTCAAACATTAAAATTAACCTGTTATATATGTAGAAAGAACTGTAATTCAATTTTTGCTTGAATTGCCTATTCTTTTTTTTTTTTTAGTGTTTCTCTTTTTTAAAAAACCTTTTTACTTTGTATTGAGGTGTAGCCAATTAACAATGTTGTGATAGTTTCAGGTGAACAGGGAAGAACCATTCATATATCCATTTCTCCCCCAAGCGCTACTCCCATCTAGGGTTGCCACTTAATATTGAGCAAAGTTCTGTGTGCTTTATAGTAGGTCCTTATGGTTTTGGGGTAAGGGGAGAAGGGTGGGGGAAGAGATACTTAGGGGATTTGGAATAGGCATGTACACATTGCTATATCTAAAATGGATGTCTATTCTTTTTTTAAGGCTTGTTTTTCAAAGTGAGATGTGTGTTATGTAATAACATATTTTAAAATAGAATGATTTCACATTTAGGGGTCCATTTATCTATTGCTGAGTAATGAAGCATCCCAAACCTAATGCGTTGAAACGACAACAATAACAGCAATCAGTAATTTAGCTCAGGAATCAATGATCTGCGATGGCTCTGCTCTCAATGTGAGGTGCAGCCCTCTTTTCTCCCCTCTCCTTTTTTCTACTTTCTTCCTTCCCCCTTTTTCTTCCTTTCCCTTGTTCTGCTTTTTCTCTCTTTCCTTTCTGTCCTTTGTTTCTTCCTTTTGTTTTTCTATTTCCTTTCTATATCTTCTTAGCCCTTCTTTTTTCATCTTTGTAATGCCCAGCTCTCAGTTAAATGCTGGAACTTCCTTAGATGTTAGTACTGGCTTCTGGGATGGATGGGGTTCTGACTTCATTTTTTTCCCTTCATCTCCATCCTGCGTCATATCCCCACATATCTAAGTTGGAATCTGAGCCTGCATATTGGTGCTAGTTATACACAAACTCACAGTTTTAAGCTTTAAAACCAAGATTTATTTCATATAGGAGCCAATTTATTTCAAGGTAACCAAGAAATGATTTGCCCTATTGACCTCCAAACATGCAGGAACAAATAACTTTTATTAGAATCGGTGATATTTGGAAAGGATATTCGGAAAGAGTGAGTCAAAGCTGTTTGGTAAGCTTGTGAAAAACATTTTCCCCCCTGGTTTTTAGTTTATTTAATTCAAGTACCTTACCAGATGCTTTGGGTTCAGTTCCAAATGGTCTCTCCAAAGCTAATATGACAGAATTAATTAAATCACTATTCACCTCCTTTCTCTCTTATCCTGTTTCATGCTCTCCTTCAAGTCTCCTTTCTGGCCTGAAATATTTTGTTATCTTGAACCTAATAGTTTATTTCCTCTCCTCAACTGAAAGGTTACTTTAGTTCTTACTGGATTTATATAGTCCAGATGGATGATGCTAAGAGGTAACCAAGCAATATTTCAATTAATTGACTTTTATCTCTGCTGGCTTTTGTGTTGCAAAATTTTAAGGCCAAAATATTAATACTTATCTTTCTATGCAAGAATGAACAAATAAGAAACAGGAAAGACATCATTACATAAACTCTTCAATATTAATTAAATGAAGAGCAGAATGTGTGTTGGTTTTAACTTTTATCCATTTAGATTTTAAGCAGGGCAGAAGCCTCTGGATACTGTGTTTGTAAATGACCGGAAGCTCTCAGTACATGCTGGATGTACAGGATTTAAGGCATTGGAAAGTGAAAACTAAATTTGATATGAAAATAGATCTAACCATCAACTCCTAATCCCCAAAGGTATAATATACTTTGGGAAGTTTTGAGAAGTTAAGCATGGAAGCCATGGGCTGCTACAGAATGTTCCAGTTTTTCTCATGTGATCTCCTTGATGAATACTAACTTTTGGTTATTCTTGAGAAAATACAAATTAAAAAAAACATATTTTTACCTTCAGTTTTCAGGGCAGAATTTGGAAGACCATAAGAGAAAAGCATCATTTATTAACACTTTCATGAACCAAAAATACTGTTTATTTCCATGAACACATGCTTTTTATCATTAAAAGTGGTATATTTTTTCCATGACAAAAATGTTTTACAGTAATATTTATAAATATTTTATAGCTATATATAAAAATATTCTGTAAGTAGCATAAGCATATGGTAACAAAATTTCACACTATATAAGAGAGTTCAAAATGGAAAATAATATTTTCTCCTGGAAAATATGACACAGCTTTGAGGGTGTCTTCCAGAGGTTTCTCTTGGGAGGGAACTTTTCTCAGGGGCCCTCAGCAAACATCTTCTTTCCTCTCATTGGTCATGTGTCCATTCTTCTTTAATTAAAAAAAAGTTATTTATTTTATTTATTTATTTTTGGATGTGCTGAATCCCTTGGCTATGCAGGCTTCTCTCTAGTTGCCCCTAGTGGGGGCTTCTCTTGTTAAGGAGCAAAGGCTTCAGTAGTTGCAGCGCTCAGGCCCGTCGTATGTGGGGATCTTCCTGGGCCACAGAGGGAAACTGTGCCCCTGCATTGGCAGGCAGGTTCCTAACCATTGGACCCACGTGTCCATTCTTAAACCAATCCCTGTCCTCAGTGGCTTGGTGGATCCTGAACCAGTCAAGAAACATGGGGTCACCATGATTGAATAGAACTAGGAAAGAGGGAAATGGATGTGAGGGAGACAGCTTCGATGCTTGTGTCCTCATCTACACACTCACGGCTCCAGCCCTCCTCCTCTGATGCCCGTATGATACCATCTCACCAATTCAGCATAGCTTTCGTCATGTCCCCTCTCTGATTCAAGGTGTTCAAGAAGAGGAGGCAGCAATTAAGCTTGGTTTCTCATTGCTCTTCAAGCCCACTAGTATTTTCTGGTCCTTCCCAACAAGCAGTAGCTTCTATATCTCCTTAATTGAATTCTCAGCATCAAACTGGTTGTCAAGAAATTCCCATTGTCTCCACAGTCTACCAAATGTTTTACACCATTAGCACCATCCTTATCGGTATCCCCAGCTATCCCTGGGATGGTGCCGTGACAATTCTCCTCTATGCAGACTGTATTTTGTTAGCTGCCAGAGGATATAAACATTTCAAATGTTGTTCAACATTTCCAATCACAACGAAAAGAGGTCAGACCAATTCACACTCCCATAAAGAAATGAGTATCTGTTTCTCATCAAATTCTTGCCAACAGGGTATACAATCAGTCTTTTGCTCACTGTAAATTTTATAGGTTAAAAGCCAGAAATATTAATTTTGCTGATCTTCAGGTCAGTGAGAGTCTATCTTCGAGCAATTTGTGTGTGTGTGTGTGTGTGTGTGAAGAGTTCCTGCATGAAATATTCTCTGAGCCATTGCATATCTAGGAAAATCTATTGCCTGCACACATGAATGACAAACCTGTAAGTTCTTGCTTTACAGTACAATTATATCTTGTTTGTTGAAGCCAAGTGTGAAGGTAGGCTGATTTTTATCTTTACATGTAACTTGATACCATTTTGGCTCCTTGAATTTTGTGGGATTTGATTCCTTTGTTTCTAGACTATTTCTCCCAGAATTTATTTAGGTATAAATGTGTATGTGTGTGTATGTGTTTGTGTATACTACCTTCTCTCAAGAACATTTCCTCATATTTTTGCTTTAAATTGTATCTTGGATCCTTGTTCCCTCTGTCTGTTTGTCACTTTATATCTGGTCCACTTTTTTTCGCTAACTCTCCTAGGATAACACACACCACATCTTGCACATCTTCAAATTTATTAATAACAAATTTTGGTTATTTATTCACCTGTTTCATTCAGTTCAGTTCAGTCCCTCAGCCGTGTCTGACTCTTTGAGACCCTATGGACTGCAGCACACTGGGCTTCTCTGTCCATCACCAACTCCCGGGGTCCACCCAAACCCATGTCCGTTGAGTCGGTGATGCCATTCAACCATCTCATCCTCTGTCATCCCCTTCTCCTCCTGCCCTCAATCTTTCCCAGCATCAGGGTCTTTTCCAATGAGTCAGCTCTTCGCATCAGGTGGCCAAAGTATTGGAGTTTCAGCTTCAACATCAGTCCTTCCAATGAACACCCAGGACTGATCTCCTTTATGATGGACTGGTTGGATCTCCTTGCCGTCCAAGAGACTCTCAAGAGTCTTCTCCAACACTACAGTTCAAAAGCATCAATTCTTCAGTGCTCAGTTTTCTTCACAGTCCAACTCTCCCATCCATACATGACCACTGGAAAAACCATAGCCTTGACTAGATGGACCTTGTTGGCAAAGTAATGTCTCTGCTTTTTAATATGCTGTCTAAGTCTGTCATAACTTTTCTTCCAAGGAGCAAGCATCTTTTAATTTCATGGCTGCAGTCACCATCTTCAGCGATTTTGGAGCCCAGAAAAATAAAGTCTGATATTGTTTCCACTGTTTCCCCCATCTATTTCCCATGAAGTGATGGGACCAGATGCCATGATCTTCGTTTTCTGAATGTTGAGCTTTAAGCCAACTTTTTCACTCTCCTCTTTCACTTACATCAAGAGGCTCTTCAGTTCTTCTTCACTTTCTGCCATAAGGGTGGTGTCATCTACATATCTGAGGTTATTGATATTTCTCCCAGCAATCTTGATTCCAGCTTGTGCTTCCTCCAGCCCAGCATTTCTCATGATGTACTCTGCATAGAAGTTAAATAAGCAGGGTGACAATATACAGCCTTGATGTACTCCTTTTCCTATTTGGAACCAGTCTGTTGTTCCATGTCCAGTTCTAACTGTTGCTTCCTGACCTGCATACAGGTTTCTCCTGAGGCAGGTCAAGTGGTTTGGTATTTCCATCTCTTTCAGAATTTTCCACAGTTTATTGTGGAAAATTTATTTGACTGTGATCCACACAGTCAAAAGCTGTGGCCTGTTTCATTACTAAGACATTTAAAAATTTTATTCTTTGGAGTCACACACTAAATAATTTCAAATATTAGCTGCATGTAATGATATTCCATTGTCCATAACTAAATTGAGGTTATGAACCATACAATCAGAGTTTACCTAAAGCCTTTCTCTGAGACTGTCTCAGTTGCACACATAATTCTTACATAAACACATCTGTGTAAGGAATTAAAGGCCAAAATGGGTGACATGTGTTTAACTTTATTCATTGTACCAATTATGAACTTTATTTCAAGAAGATTGATTAAGCTTTAGATAGCCACACAATTTCTGTAAACGATCATTCCCTACTTCTTACAGCCATTGTCAGCATTTATAAATAAAAGACTTTGGGTTTCACAAATTCTGGGTTTCACAAATTACTAGATTAGATAATTAGGGATGAATTGGCTGGAGCAATTATGAGGAAACCACACGCAGCCTGACCTTGATGCATTGAATAGCTGGACAACGTAGAGGTTGGTCTAAAACAGTAGTTCTTCATCTTGGTTGCACTATGGAACCATCTGGGATGCATGGATGAGCCAAAACACAGCCACGTCTCCAGACACAGTGCCCACTTCAAGCCTGTCACACAGTCTGAACATACTGACCACCCTAATGTCAACCAAAATGTGTGATACATAGGCCCTTTGCTCCAGCAGTTATATTTCCAGGGATTTGTTTTATAGAAATGCTTGCATATATGCATAAAAATTCATATTCTAGATGTTTATTCATCCAACAAAGATCTCTGGAACCCATATTCAGGGCTAGCACTGTTCTAGACACTAGGAACAGTGAACTGCCTGTGCTCAGCAAGATTACAACTGGTAGGAAGGAAGACAAACACACAGAGAGATAAACTGGAAAAGTAACAGATACTTATAAATGCTCTGTGGAGAATTCAAATATGGTCCAATGAGCTCCTCTGGAACTTTTACTTCTCACACAGGACTAGGGGAGACACTGTTTTAGGCTCCTATCTACCTTGACTTTCCATGTTATCTCCACTCTACTGTGGAAGCCCGTGATGGGCAAGAACCTCTGTGAGGTGTCTCCACCTAGAATTCCAGAGACTATGACCTGGGAAGCGAAGCAATATTTTTTGTTTTTGTATCCTCCCAACCTTATCTGTAGCTTCTTTTTCTCTTAAAAAAATTTATTTTTATTTTGGTAAGATACACATAACATAACACTTACCATTTAAGCCATTTAAAAATACAGTCTTGTGATAGAAAGCACACTCACAGCATTGTGCACCCATCACCACCGTCCATCTCCAGAACTTTCATCTTCCCAACCTGAAACTCCATACTCCTGTAACAGTAACTTCCTGTTCTTCTCTTTCCCAGCCCCTGGCAACCACCCTTCTACTTCCCATCTTTATAGACTTGAGCATTCTAGTACCTCATAGATGTGGAATCTTCCAATATTCACCCTTTTGTGTCTGACATTCACTTAGCATTATGTCTTCAAGGTTCATCCATATTGTAACATGTCAGAATTTCCTTCCTTTTTAAAGCTGAATAATATGCTATTGTGTATGTATAGACCACTTTTTGCTCGTCTTTTTATCTTTCTATGATCATCTGAATTGTTTCCAAGTCTTGACCATTGATAATGTGGGTTGCTGTTATGAAAATGGGAATTCAAATATGTCTTTGAGGTCCTGCTTTCAATTATTTTGGAAGTATAGCCAAAAGTGGGATTGCAAGTTTGTGTGGTAATTCTATTTTTAATTTTTTGAGGAACTGCCATACTGTTTTCCATAGCAGCTATGCCATTTTACACTCCAGTGTACAAAGATTTCAATTCTCATTAACAATTATTCCCTCATTTTTTGGAGGAGCTCTTAATAGGTATGACAATATTCTGTCATGGTTTTAATTTGCATTTCTCTAATGATTAGTCACCTTTTTATCTGGCTTATTTTGGGCCATTTTTATAAATTCTTTGGAGAAATTTGTCTATTTTTAAGAATTGGGTCATTGGGTTTTTTATTGTTGAGTTGTATGAGTTTTTTATATGCTGTGGATATTAACTTACTCATTATCAGATACATGATCTGCAAATTTCACCCGTTCTGTTGGTTGTCTTTTCACTCTGTTGATTATGTCCTTTGATATATAATCATTCTACTGGTATTTTGATTTCTGAGAGAGGTATATTAGCCTTTGTTATGATAGAACATTTATTAATTTCTTCTTATAGTTCTATCATCTTTTGTGTTACATTGCTAAAGTTTTATTGTTTGCTGTGTGAAGTTTCTTGATTGAACATAAGTTTTATTAATGAAAAATATAACTTTATTTGCCTATTCTTTAAAAATGTTTTTTTTTCTAGAATTCTGTTTTGTCTGGCATCATCCAGTCTTAACATTTCCACAGTTGCTTTTAAAATATGATTCTTGATTCAAAAAAATTTTTCAGAACTTTGATAAACCTCTCTACTATCTTATTATACTTGGCATTGCCAATAAGAAATCTGCTATCAATCTGAGTTTTTAGATGATATATTTTTTTCTTCCTGAAAAGCTTGAAAGTTCTCTGTAGCTTTAAAGTTTCACTACAATATTTCTAGGTGTTACATTTCTATTATTATTCTGCTTAGCTTTCAATGATTCGTTAAGTCTGAGAAACCAAGTCTTTTTAAGCTAAAAGACTTTACATCGTGACTTCTGGAGGACCTCCAAGGTGGCACTAGTGGCAAAGAAACTGCCAACGGAGGAGACATAAGATACTTGGCTTCGATCCCTGGGTTGGGAAGATCTCCTGGAGGAGGACATCGCAACCTACTCCAGTATTCTTGCCTGAAGAATCCCATGGACAAAGGAGCCTGGTGTGCTACAGTCAATAGGGTCCCAAACAGTTGGAGATGACTGAAGCAACTTAACACAGGCACACACAGACTTCTGGATGAGAGGAAATTCTGCTTGATATGGGGAGGAAGTATGGATGAGTGATCACGGATGGAGAAAGAACCACCCAGAACCCACACAGGGGGAGGAAGCTCATGGCTCAGTCCATGGTCCTGATTCAGCTTCTGCTGGAATAACTTTTGAGCTTCCAGTTGTTCATGGTCTATATTTTATCATAAGGGGTCTCATATTAATTTTTATCTTAAACCTGGTATAGGTGGGAACAGACCCCGCACTGAGCTCCACACTTCAGATGTGGTCCTGGACCCACATTTTTGAAGGTTTGTCTAGTGCCCAACACTGCACATACTACCTACTACATGTTTCCTGAAGTCTTGTGATTAAATGAATAAAGTGCCATCAGACAGCTGAAAAGGAAGAAAAATAGATTTTAATAGTAAAAAAGAAGATGTAAATGAAGTAATGGGTAAAAATAAAAGAGATCTAAAATAATACATGCATGTTAAGTTGCTTCAGTCATGTCTGACTCTTTTGGACTCCATGAACTGTAGCCTGCCAGACTTTTCAGTCCATGGGATTTTCCAGGCAAGAATGCTGGAGTGGTAGCCATTCTCTTCTCCAGGGCATCCTTCCAGAACAGGGATAGAATCTAAGTCTCCTGCATTGTAGGGGGATTCTTTGCTACTGAACCACCAGGGAACACAAAATAGATACAAACATTTTTAAAAGTACAGTTTTAGGTTCAAAACAAAATTGAGAGTGATATATAGAGATCATCCATATACCCCTTGCCTCCATACATGTATGCTGCTACTGCTACTGCTGCTAAGCTGCTTCAGTTGTGTCCAACTCTGTGAGACCCCATAGATGGCAGCCCACCAGGCTCCTCCATCCCTGGGATTCTCCAGGCAAGAACACTGGAGTGTGTTGTCATTTCCTTCTCCAATGCATGAAAGTGAAAAATGAAAGTGAAGTCGCTCAGTCGTGTCTGACTCCTAGTGACCCCATGGACTGCAGCCTACCAGGCTCCTCTGTGCATGGGATTTTCCAGGCAAGAGTACTGGAGTGGGGTGCCATTGCCATACATGTATAGCCCCCTACATTATCAACATTAAAAGCACATCTTTTATAATTATAGCTAAGAAATAGGACAAATGTATTTTACTCCAGTTATCTACTGTTGAGTAGGAAGTATCTTAAAAATATAAAATAGCAATCATTTTAATATGGCCACAGATTCTTCTGGCCAGGAATTAAGCGGTCTGAGTAGGGACAACTTGTCTTTGCTCTACAATGTTAGGGTTCTTACTTTGGAAACTTGAATGGTTGGGAGTGGCTGGATCAAATGATCCTGGACTTACTTGGAGTCTCCACGCAGATTCCTGGTACATGTGATGGAAGGACTAAAAGGGTGGGCTCAGCCAGCACAATTAGCCACAGGTTCTGTGTGTGGTCTTAACACGTAGCTAGGGCTTGCTCTCGCATGGTAACTAAGAGGGGCAACTTCTGAGGGAGCATCTGAAGGATGAGAATTCCCAGAGAACCAGGTGTGTTTGAATGACCTGTTGAAGTCCAGCAGTAGAAATTATGTAGCATCACTTCTGCCTCATTCTACTGACTATCAGTGAGTCCCCCAGGCCAGCCCTGATTCCAGAAAGTGCAGCGGGGTAGTGACAAGGACACACACAGAAAAGCAGAGGAACGGAGGATATCGTTGCAACTACTTTCAAGTACAGCAATCTGCCACGCCTGTTACTCGTTTTTGGATAAGAGGACAAGAAACTGATAAATGTTTCTCTGGAGAAATTGGAATATGTGTGCATATACCTCTTAAATTTTTTTTTTAATAAAATTTTTTTTTTTGCAAAACCATTTTTAGGTGGTGATCATGCCCCTTGGCAATGCGTAATCTGTACAGCAACGTTGGCTCCACTTTCCGATCTACTTATCACATCTTCCTGATAGAAGAGGAAACTGTAGCACTTATTTCCTAAACTAAATTGAACTTCAGCAAAAAAGCAAAGGAGAGGTGTTATCTAACAGGAGGGATGTGGCTTGTCTTCAGGGATATCACCGTGACTTATTAGAAATGATTTAAACTGTTGCTGAAATGATTTAGAACCAAAGAAGAATCTCTGGTACAATAAAGTTTGTTCAAAACTTCAACGAGTTTTCTGGAGGAAGATCACGAAATCCCCTTTCTTTTAACTGTCAGTTTCACTTGAAAGTTTGCAAAAATGTGATAAACACAGAATGAACAGGATGAATGATAGCCCATTAGTAGTCAAGCAGATGTTCTAGCTTGACCTTGGGAGGCCTAGCTCTCTCCGTGAGTGCTGCGGGTACTCTTCCGGAAGAGGGACGTGGAAGGGAGGTGTTTGAACTCCAAGGTAGATTGTTTCTCCCTGTGCTTTGAGTCTAGAATTTTCCCAAGTCTTGTAATAAGGATGATTGAGTTTCGTGGTGTCATTAAAAAGATTCCCATTGCTTCTGTTTAGGAAAGCATTGCCTAGATTTTGCCCAAATATTATGTTTATGAGTTGAAGCATTTTTCCAAGTCTTAGTAATTTTTGGTGAACTTCTGCTACTTCGTTATAGTAAGCCAATGTAAATGTGAAATTAAATCCATAGAACTAAATAAATGTGCATGATGAATGGAACTTTGGCTTGTGTTGAGTAGTCTCACTTAGAGTATTACTGAGCTTGAAGAAACAGGGAGCAGCCATCAATGGAAACATTGTGCTCTGCAGAAACCAGCCTACATAAATATTTTATTTAGCTGAGATAATAACAGATTCTTAGGATACCTTTTTTTTTTAACTGTTGCAATCAAATGTAATTTGGTCCATTAAATTTTGACTATAAATTTAATACCAGTGAAGTTAAACAATTATTTAGGCTCATCTAAGACTAATTTTGCTTAATCTTTTAGAACAATACACAGAATCTTATAGCTAGGTGAGATCCATCGCTTTTTTTATAAGTAACCATTTTCCCAATTACACTGAATATATTTTGCATATAATTTTTCAAAAGAGTAACTTTAGGGTTGTTACATAAAATGTAATTGCTTTTTAAAAATAATTCTTAAGAAACCCAGGGATTTATATTTTGGAAAAAAGCATTATGATCTGAGAATTTCTAGGAGTATAAAATACAAGAAATGGACTGTCATTAAGATATGCTACCCTTCCACACTCTCCTTTATGCCCTCCCAGATTTCTGTCCTTCATCTCTACTGGAAGAGAGAACAAAGGAAAGCAGTTTAATCCCCAAGAAGAGAGATTATCATTAATTACAAGGCAGAAGAGCCTGTCCTTGAGAGCTATTAAGCAGCAAGCACTGCTGTTTGGGAATATCCCTTTCATATTTTGAAGTTGGATACGTTCCCAGGCCCAGGCTGGGAAGATGGACAGCAAGCCTGTCACTCTGCTCCCAAAAGAACAGCTTCAGTGCTGGAGCACTCGTCAGTGTTGGCCTACTCAGTCTTGGTCCCCAGAGACCCAGGAATCTTTGCCAAACCAAAATGACCAGAAAAAGAGTGTTGTCCCCCAGCATGGAGACAGGATTGACTTGTTTTCTGGCTCCCCACTCATTCTCAGGACTCTTGTTCTATTTTCCTGAAGATGGTGGTGCAGACATGGAACATCAACAGCAATTCTGATACCACAGCAGCAGCAACCACAACCACAACAAAGACTGTGGAGCCCATGCATGGAAATGGCACCGCCTCATTCGTGTAAAGCCATGTAAAATGAAGCCTTTACATCTTATTCATACTTGGTTCTAAAACAATGTTCTATTTTGATGAGTCACTAGAAACTACTGAAATCTTTTGCTTAAGGGCTAATATTGATACCCATACTTCTTTTTTTGTAAGACTAATCATGTAACTCAACTGATTGTGTTTCTTTTCAATCACTGTTTCACTGAGGTGGATAAAACAACATGAATGAGACTGATGAAAATTAATGAGCATTAGTAATAGGGAACATATATTGAGTACCATGTGCCAGGCATTGTGTGTGTACTTTATCTCATTCTATATTAATAGTCACCAGAAGTCTGTGAAGTATCACTCATTATTATCATCCCATTTTATAGATGAGTACCCTGAAGCTTACAGAGATGAGGTAAACTGCTTGAAATCACAAGCCAGTAAGTGGCATAGCCAGAATTAGACACTGGCTCTGCCTGACTCCCAAACCCAACCTGGTAACTGTCTTCATGCTCATAGGGTTATGAAGAATGACAACCGAATACAATGTCATGCTGATGTGGCAAATTCAGAAATTGCTTGGTTCCAGTGATTGACAAAAGTAGTTAGCTCAAGACAATTCTTATCCATCTAAAACTCCAATTTAAGGCACATTGAAGTGATGCCAGGAGGCCAGGGACATTAATTTGACAAATGAGGAGTGTACATTGTCACCCCTGGGCGAGGAAGTATGCTTTCAGAATACTGTTGCCTGTCTCTGTACTAGCTTGTAAATCTCAAGCTTTCTATAATTCAACATCGAGGCAAAAGTCCAGTTGGGCATTATAGATTTCAGACCTATACTGGGGCAATGATTTATGGCCAGTTCAAATATTCTGCAAATTAAGCAAAGGACACAGTCTCAAAGTAGAAAATCCTCATTAAAATCTACAACTTGTAACAAAAATATTGTCTAAAACTTTTTACGTTCTGGAGGTAATCCTTAGCAAATATTAATTTCTCCAGATGTTAGTTATACACTAAGAGACAACTTTTATTGACCATTTACTGTATACCAGATACCTTGCTGCACTGTTATGTATCGACCCACTATATCCTCACATCTACCTTATGCGTGAAAGACTATTATTAACATTGTTTCCAGCTGAGAAGATTTAGACTTAAAGAAGTTAAAGAACTTGCCCAGTCACATGGTAATCAGGAGAGCTTGTATATAGGATTCAGTAGTCACTGCTTACAGTGTAAGGAGGACATGCAAGAAGAGAGAACAAGCTAGATTCAGAAGGGGAAGTGAATTTCTACCTCTTCCTTTTTCTTTATTTATGGAGATAAATCCTTCGGGGGCAGCCTTCAGGTTGATAGGAGCTGGACACTCTTTGGTCATTAATTTTCTCCTGCCTTCTAGAGCCTTCCTGGCTCCTCTCTCCACCTCTGCAGCTAATGCTCTATATTCTGTATCCTCACTTATCCTCTCCTCTGCACTGCCTTTTTCCTTTTCCCTTGTTTTCTCTCAAAACCTGGCATATAAACCTCCAGTCCTGACGAATCCAGCTCTTGCTTCTCTTCAAACAAAGCCCCACCAGCTCCCAGGAACTGACAGAGAAAACTCTCCCAGCCAAGTGGACGTCTCACTCCTCGTGCTTGAGTAGTACTTAATGGTACGGACCCCTGGGCACGTGCTTAATCACTCAGTAGTGTCTGAATCTTTGTGACTCCTTGGCCTGTGACCCGCCAGGCTCCTCTGTCCTTGGGATTTTCCGGGCAGAAATACTAGAATGGGTTGCCATTTCCCACTATAGGGGATCTTCCCAACCCAGGGATTGCACCTGCTTTTCTTGCGTTTCCTGCATTGGCAGGTGAGTTCTTTACCTCTGCTCCACCTGGGAAGCCATCCCGGGGCAGATGCTTCATTAATCCTCCTTCATCTCATTGGTGTATTTTTACCCCTTGCCCTGTTACTGCGCATCTGCCCCTCAGTCCCAAGAAAAGAACTCCCATCTTCTTCACCAAGAAGCTATCTAAGCTTGACTTTTTTTATCTCATCCCTACCTCACCCCTGTATGGACCCACACTTCATGGGAACTTCCCATGGGAAATAGTATGGATGACAGCCACAGTCTTGAGGATGTGTGAGATTGCCCCAGTGTACAGTGAGAATCTAAGGGAACTAAGATAGAAGTTGACATTTATTAGATGGTCACAGCAACAAAGATAGTGGAGTGGGGAAGAGGAGAGATCCAGGAGGAGGAGGTGTTGGATAAGCCAGCAGAGGAATGGAAGGTCTGTAGTGTTAAAGGCTGTAGAAGGATCGACTTAATACTTGAAAGTCAATTGGTAGATTTCACTGTGAGAAGTCCAGCAAGTACATATACCCAAGATATTCAGTGAAAGGAGAGGAATGCAAGGTCAGAATGCTGTGGGTTGAAAAACAAATGGTAGAAGATTTTATGAAAGTTGTGAATCTGGAACACTCTGTGTTTAGGGGAGTGTTCAGGACTCTGTCATACTTTATTTTCCTGGTCTCTACTTGCCTTCTCTGCCTAACTCCAGTTCTGCATGATTTACCAGCACTTATAGGCAAAGCACTAGAGCATCCTTCAAGATGTTCAATGGTAAACAAAGCAGAAATAAGTGGAAGAGACTGAAAACGAATGCGGGGCTGAGAAGAAGTTATTTTCATTTTTTAAGATGGCACAGGCTTACGCATCATCAGATAATTGGCTCCTATCTACAAGAATGTTTCAGCTGAGCTCTTTGCAAGGCAAAGCCCTAGCCCTCATGGGGCCAAAGTCCATCATGACTAAATAATTATATTAATTAATTAAATAGTTAATTCTAAACAAATTACAATAGGATAAGCCATAGCATAATAGGTACTCTGGGGCTATAAGAGAAGGATTGCCTGTGGGTTTTGAGGAAGGATGCATAAAGGCTAGCCAAGCGGAAGGAAAAGTGGAATGAAGAGGGCATTCAACCATAGTGTAAAGCCTGTGCAAAGGCCCTGAGGCAGGAGGGTGCATGCCTGGAACCAACAGGCAGGACAGTGTGGCTGGAGCACAGAGAAAGAGAATGAAGAACAGTTGAGGTGAGGCTGGAGATGCAGATGGGAACCATGCTGGGAATGTAGCTCCAAGATACGGGGAGGAGCTTATAGAGAAGGGAAGGTTGCAAGTAAAGAAGGGAGGGGATAATTGCCATAGCAACCTCCTGGAGAGATCAGAAAGAAATGGAATGCTGACTACTTCTAGGCAATTCCACATTGGTTTTCCAGAGTTTTCTCCAACACATCAAAAATGGAATTCATCTCTGCTCTTTCGTACCCCTCTTCTGAACTTTCCTCCCTACTCCATCCTTCTTTGCTAGCTTTTTATCCTGTATTCTCCTTCCTGGTGAATGAGATCAGTCATGACCAAGATGCCCAGTTTAGAAAGTCATGAACCCAGAAGTGGTATTACTCTAAACTGCTAGTAACTCTTATCTGCTTTATGTGATCAGGGCCTGAGTCCTGAGATGTATAAATCCTAACAGCTTTCAGATCTGCTCCCTCTTCTCTACCCCCAGACAGTGCCTTACTTCAGTCTCTCAGCTTCTCTTGGCTGGACCAGTGTAACAGCCTCCCAACCCCTCTTCCTGTCTCTAATCCGTCAAGTGCACAACTGGTAACGCAGGCTTTTTCATATTTGCTTATATGGATGTGACTCTTTTCTATAAGAGAAAGAAATCCTTCCTACTCTCTCCATTATCAGTAGTGTAAAATCCAAACTCCTTAGCTGAACAGGATGCCTCTGGCATCTGGAAGACTTCCATATCCTCTCTTGCTTTGCTACCTCATGCATATTTCAGAGGTCTTTGCAACCTCTTCACTTGCACATCAGCCTGGAAATCCCCATCAGCCTGGAAATCCCCTCCAGTTACGCACATCAGCCTGGAAATCCACAGATATGTGCTAATTCAAATCATCCTCCAGGTCAAGTGTTAGTTCCTCCAGAATGTATCCCTTGTCCTTCCCACCCCAGGCAGGTTATGGTTCCTCCTCACTCTCTCAGAGTGCCATGTGTGTGTACCGTCCATATCACTTCCCACACACTGCCATGGCTGTTGGCTTGCTCTCTGATTTTTCTACTTAACTGTGCATCTTGGGGGTAGGAACTGAAATAGACTTCTTAACTGTCAAGTTTCCAGAACTCAGCACAGTGCCTGGCATAAGGCAGATACTCAACATAAATGTTGGACTCCATATACAGTCCATGGGTTGCAAAAAGGCTCAGACATGACTTAGCAACTAAATTATGACAACAGTATGAATGATGAATTGGATCTATTTCTTTGACAATTAACCAGGAATAGGAACTATATATAAAATTTTGCTGGAGTGCCCCAGATTATAGCAATAAAACAGTGTTTAGATTTTGATTTAGAAGTCAGATTAGCCAGGAAATTATACCCCATACATCTGAGTTGTGATTACATGATATCAGAAATTATCTGAGAAACTTTTGTAGTAACCTGTTGTAATTTGATGTATCTAATTTGTTATTATGACCTTTCAGATCCAAAGAAACTTACGGTGGTTTTTAAAGATAACATAAAATTCCAGAAGATGATTATGTTGGTCTCTACTGATTGTGAGTTTTCTACTCTTTCTAAATCAAACACGAATTTTGTCCATGTGGCAATGGGCCCAGCAAAGCAAATTCATTTCCCAGTGTTCCTTCCATCCAGGGTTGGTCATATGATAAAGTTTTGGCTAATGAAAATAAGCAGAAATGGTATGTGCCTTTTATATTTGTGTTTCTTCTTCATTTTTGGAGTGAGGATTCAGTACTGGAGAAGAATAGCCACTTTGAGTGCACACAATTGTGGAAAGGAAAATCTCCATATCTCCTGAAGGAAAGATTCATGGTTATATGAGCAAAATAAAACTCTCCTTGTTTGGTCATCTATTTAAGGAGTTTCTCAAGTTCACTGTCAAATCTAATTCTTAATTGATAGAATGTTGGTGTTGTTTAGTCACTAAGTCATGTCTGACTCTTTTGTGATGCAATGAACTATAGCCTGCCAGGCTCCTCTGTCCATGGGATTTCCCAGGCAAGAATACTGGAGTGGGTTGACGTTTCCTTCTCCAGGGAATCTTTCTGACCCAGGGATTGAACACATGTCTCCTGCACTGGAAGGTGGATTCTTTACAATTGAGCCGCCTGGGAAGCCCTAATTGAAGGATAGTGTAGTAGTGAAGTCGCTCAGTCGTGTCCGACTCTTTGCGACCCCATGGACTGTAGCCTACCAGGCTCCTCCATCTGTGGGATTCTCCAGGCAAGAGTACTGGAGTGGGGTGCCATTTCCTTCTCCAAGAGATCTTCCCAACCCAGGGATTAAACCCGGGTCTCCTGCATTGCAGGCAGATGCTTTACCATCTGAGCCACCAGGGAAGCTCAATTGATAGGATAGTGAATATTAAAAGTAGATGAGAAATATGCGACAAAGGTCATGGACATAAAATAAAACCAGGGATGTATTTAACACAAAAAGTCTATACTGTAAAGTACAGTATACTTTGCATGGGCAGACCACACGTTTGTTTCTAAGATGTTTAGAAGACAATAGCAAGAGGGAAATGCAGTCAGTTATCTATCCATAAGAGAAAAAGCAAAGTCACTTAGAAGAAGAAAATGAATTTTGATAGCAACACAAGACAGATATTTCCTTCCAAGGCTTCTTATACAAGGAAAAGCATGACGTAGTAAACAATGTCCTTGTTAGCTTCCTTACAGAGGCAAACAGCTCTGGGTTGTCCTAATAACTGATGGCCTCATCCAAAGTGCAGTGAAGCAAAACAGAACATCTAGACAAATGATGGGTCACACTCCAGGCAATCCTCCACAGATATACTTTCTTTAATTTTTTAGATGAACTACATCAAAAATCTGATAAAAACTGTAGGTCTTCCAATAGAAAATGCACATGTGTACCACACTTTAACTACAATTTCAAGAAGCTGTGGACTTTCTAAGAATTTGGAAATTCTAGGCTAAGAACCTAGCTTCAATCTGAATTTTTTATACCCAGCAGCAATGAGGACTTATGATATTACACATCCGTGTTTTCATGTAAGAAGGGTAATTAACTTCCTGGTTTTCATTAGTTAGACTGAGGGGTTTTCTGAGATGTAGGACTTTTAGTGCTAAAACCAGGTTAGTCTCAGGCA
The DNA here is from genome assembly GCF_001704415.2 of Capra hircus. Taxonomy (NCBI): domain Eukaryota; kingdom Metazoa; phylum Chordata; class Mammalia; order Artiodactyla; family Bovidae; genus Capra; species Capra hircus. The sequence continues at coordinate 100,480,382 of NC_030809.1, forward strand.
GCCTGGTAGAGGTGGTCATAGTATATATAGGGGAAGAACCACATGGCTTAACATTCAGCCAAGTTTCTGTGGATGCGTGAGTTGTAAAGGTGGGCAGACTTCTTTCTATGAAAATTAAGGAATTCACAAGGATACATGTTGGAATTCATAGTCACCTATGATACCAAGGAACTCTCACTGGCAAATCCAAGAAGCTTCACTAAAGCCAATTTTGAATGTACCCAGATGTACAAACAAATAGATAAACATGTTTCCAAAATCCAATCTTTTTTCATAAATCTGCAATGATTTGTATCCAGTACTCATCTTGATGGGGTTTTTTTGTTGTTATTATTGTTCCCAGGGACTGATAATTGTAGCTTCTTGGTATATTTTCTGAAACAAATATTTTGCAAAACGTGTTTCAAAGTAAGTAACTTGAGAGATTTGCTATGTGGAAATAAGTAGCCATAAGCCATTTACAAGTTGGGGAGAATTATTAACAATATATAACTTTGGTTGTAGGATGATTGGTTTTAGCTTTTAGAATCAGTGAGGTCCTTCTTTGTGGTAATATTTGTGTAGCAGGGCCAGACTTTATTAAAACCACAACTAGACTCTCATAATAAAACCAGATTACTAGGTGTAAAGCAATTGTTAATTTTATAATCTCTCTAACAGGAAGGTTGGCTCTCAAAAGATAGTTAAGCAATAAAATGGTTATTAAATTCAAAAATGGTTGTTATATTGGTAGCGAAGTCAAAATCTCTTTGCTTTATCTGTTTGGCAGTTGTTAACTGTCTGGTCAAGTGGCTTTCCTGCCATCTTTTTCTTATAGTAGGTAGTACGCTCATAAAATTCTGAAGGAGCTTCGATGGTCAGTGTTCTCAATTCAAGTTGTTTGCCCGTCCCCCAAACTCAAACTCTTGTAAAAGTCGAGAAACACTGAAAACAATCATATACTATTGCTGACGATTTCTTCACAAGAAGATAAAGAGCCTCTCACTTGTAGGAGATACAGAGGATACTGGCAGGGGCCAGTCATGTTTGGATTGGGAAGAAGCAGCCAGATAGTGGCTGGAAACCTTTTGCATGAGCATTTCTGGCAAGAGAGCTCCCAGAAAATCTCCAAGACTCTCTAAATTTCTTGTGATTGCTTCTCTCATTCTAAAATTTACCTGATTTTGTGTTTGTAATTTTATATTATTCTTATTAAAAGTGGCCTTCCAAATTGTATAAGCTTCCAGTCCCACAAAACAGGCAAGTGCCTCATGTGAAGACCACTAGATCCTTCTTACCCTGAGACACTTTCTGTCTTGCCAGCAAGAGACTTGCATATGTCTTTTCCATAGAACAGTTAAGAAACTAACTAGGGCCAAGGTTTAGCTTTCAGTAAGTAACCTGTTATACCTTTTGGTTCAACTCCAGGGAGCAAAGGCACTGAAAGGTGGAGTACAGAAGGTTAATACGCGCCACAAGTTCCTCTGAGCACCAGAAACGGCTATTTATCATGACTTGGGCAAGTTCCAGTCCTTAATGCAGAGTAAGCTGGGCCAAAGTAAGAATAATAGGCATAATCCTGGTTGAGCAGGTGAGAAAAGTGATAGAGGCGGAGCCAGAGGCATTGTTTTGCATTATACCAATAGAAAGTAGCTGGTTTTAGAAAAGGCAGAGGAACCAGAGATCAAATTGCCAACATTCGCTGGATCATGGAAAAAGCAAGAGAGTTCCAGAAAAACATCTATTTCTGCTTCATTGACTATGCCAAAGCCTTTGACTGTGTGGATCACAATAAACTATGGAAAATTCTGAAAGAGATGGGAATACCAGACCACCTAACCTGCCTCTTGAGAAATCTGTATGCAGGTCAGGAAGCAACAGTTAGAACTGGACATGGAACAACAGATTGGTTCCAAATAGGAAAAGGAGTACGTCAAGGCTGTATATTGTCACCCTGCATATTTAACTTCTATGCAGAGTATATCATGAGAAACGCTGGACTGGAAGAAACACAAGCTGGAATCAAGATTGCCGGGAGAAAAATCAATCACCTCAGATATGCAGATGACACCACCCTTATGGCAGAAAGTGAAGAGGAGCTAAAAAGCCTCTTGATGAAAGTGAAAGAGGAGAGCGAAAAAGTTGACTTAAAGCTCAACATTCAGAAAACGAAGATCATGGCATCTGGTCCCATCACTTCATTTGAAATAGATGGGGAAACAGTGGAAACAGTGTCAGACTTTATTTTGGGGGGCTCCAAAATCATTGCAGATGGTGACTGCATCCATGAAATTAAAAGACGCTTACTCCTTGGAAGAAAAGTTATGACCAACCTAGACAGCATATTCAAAAGCAGAGACATTACTTTGCCGACTAAGGTCTGTCTAGTCAAGGCTATGGTTTTTCCTGTGGTCATGTAAGGATGTGAGAGTTGGACTGTGAAGAAGGCTGAGTGCCAAAGAATTGATGCTTTTGAACTGTGGTGTTGGAGAAGACTCTTGAGAGTCCCTTGGACTGCAAGGAGATCCAACCAGTCCATTCTGAAGGAGATCTGCCCTGGGTGTTCTTTGGAAGGAATGATGCTAAAGCTGAAACTCCAGTACTTTGGCCACCTCATGCAAAGAGTTGACTCATTGGAAAAGACTCTGATGCTGGGAGGGATTGGGGGCAGGAGGAGAAGGGGATGACCGTGGATGAGATGGCTGGATGGCATCACGGACTCGATGGACGTGAGTCTGAGTGAACTCCTGGAGTTGGTGATGGACAGGGAGGCCTGGCGTGCTGCGATTCATGGGGTTGCAAAGAGTCAGACACGACTGAGTGACTGAACTGAACTGAACTGAATAGAAAGTACAGCACTGGGCTTGCCTAGAACAAATGTACGACTCTGTTAGAAAAATCGTTTGTGCATGTGTATATGTGTGTGTGTATCCCCAATTTTCCCTCTCATCCCAAAATAGAGTTTTGAATGTGGGCTCTCCTATTGCAAAAGATAAAAAATTATTCAAGAGTCTTCTTGAGTTGGTGATTTAGTCAGTATGTCATGTCTGACTCTTGTGACCCCATGGAGTGTAGCTTCCCAGGCTCCTCTGTCCATGAGATTTCCCAGGCAAGAATATTGGAGTGTTTTGCCGTTTCCTTCTCCAGGGGATCTTCCTCATGCAGGGATGGAACCCATGTCAGATTGTTAGATATTATCACCAACTCAATGGACTTGAGTTTGAGCAAACTCTGGGAGATAGTGAAGGACAGGGAAGCTTGGAGTGCTACAGTCCATGGGGTCACAAATTTGGACAAGACTTAGCAACAAAGCAACAACAAATCAAAGTAAATGACCTCCTATAGAACTGATCAATGTGGGATTCAAGTGTCAGAAGGCCATCGGGATAAGAATAAGAGCATCAAGAAAAATAATCTTTGTGTTTAGCTTTATGAGTAAAAGATATATTGATTTGGTGGAGCAGGTTAATTATGGGAAGATGAAAATTCCCTTAAAACCCCAAACAACCATTGCATAGGTAGAATACACTTTGCCTTTCAAAACTTTTCTAAGATTAGAGAGGCAGATGGAAAGAATTTGTAAGCAAAGTTAGTCTTAGCACCAGTGCCATATTGGAAAGAATAGCACCTGTTTGCCAAACCCCAGGTTATATCCCAATAGTGTCTGAAAAAATGGAAGTTAAGCATATTAGTCAGTCAAGCACATTAGCAACATGAATGCAGAGGCGCTTTGTCATTGACTCCTCATCTCATATCTCTCATTGCATGTTTCCAGATTGCTGATGCGTCCTTTCAAAGGAATAAGCCACTGGACAAAGAAAAATGAGCGCATACCACTTCGGGATACCAGGTATAGTTTTCTGAGTCAATAAATTTTAACATTTTAGGTGTCCCAGTGGAGAAAGGAAGATAGAGGGTGGGAAGGATTTTTAAAAGAAACTGTTGTAAGCTGAATATGAAGAGCTTGGTAACTTTGGGGGTTAATTTCTTAGTTTTTCCAATTGAAATGGTGTTTCTGTCTCTGAATTTCTGCTATATTATATAACTTAGGATTTGTGAATACCTTTATTTTCTTTTTAAATTAAAAATGTCTTTTATTGCCTTACCAAATAGCTTCCTGCTATTTGTGACGAGGGCTCCATTTCCCTTTGGTTAAGGGATACACTAATTGGTCTTATTATAACAACTATTCTTAAGCCAAATTTGAAGCAACATTATTAACGCAAACCTAATCTCTTCTATGTGTCTCTGTTTTACAAGGGCATGTTCTGAAACATGATAAGAAAAGCTATCCTTGAGGTATTTCTAGACAAATTAAAAGCAGGAAATACCAGAGATTTCATGTGCTGAACTCTCATGAGATTTACTGCCCAATTTAGCAGTTTCAGCATGAGCCTGGGACATGCCTCTGTACATTTTGATGTGAATTCCAAGTGGACTGAACTTGTAAAGCTTTAGAATTTCATCCATCACTTAGCATTTCTTTGATTTGGGGTTGCATGTCACCATTAATCATAAAAATACAAGATCCCTTGAAGTATGGCTACTTGGGCTCTTCTGTGGAATTAATGGGATAAATGAACAAACCAACAAACAAATCAAGCTGATCTGGGAGTATAACAATCCTGATTTAAGTCTAAAAATTACTTAAGATTTTCAAATTATTTTCAGAATGACTTAAGTATAGCATTCTCTGAGGAGTCTGATGTGACTTTCTGGAATGCTTTTCTTTGCCTTGGTGAGGAAATTTAGCAGCAAATGTGAAACCTGAAGCCACATATGAAGTCTCTTGGGTGTCCTGCCCTCGATATAGCTATCACCACACTGTTAATGCCCCTCTGACATCCTGGTCCCCACATTGTTAAGACAATGAAGTAGGCGATTATATGAAATTTAAAAAAAATACATGTGGAACTCATGGCTAATGGTTCCAGTGAAATATAAGAGTTATTTTTATTTAGAAAAAAGGAAGTTTGCTTAATTCTCTTACTTGAAGTTTTTCATTAGTTCTTCACTAGCTATATCTGAGGTTCTAGGATTCAAGCTCATTAAATAAGCTCTAATCTGTGATAAAAGTTTTAACATATTGAGGTTAAAGGAGAAGCAAAGATGATTATCGGGAGTTTCTTTTTCATAGAATAAATTTACTCATTTAAAGGATATTTGCTGGGATTATGTTCTTTATACTTTTTCTGACATTAAAAAATTCCTTTCCTTTATGAAATGCTGGTATTTGTAAATGCAAATTTGAGAAAAAATGACTCAATTGGACAAGTAAAGACTCGGTAATCTTAAAATGTCTTTGAAATTTACTGGTCTGTAAAAGTCAAAAGTTTAGGAATCACTGCCCTGTGAAATGACAATTAACTTCTTCTTAGGGCATATAAGACCCTTCCTAGTTAGGCCATTGTTTGTTTTGCAACCTCATTTTCACCACTTGAAACACAGGAATTGTGGGACAGAGACGTGCTTAATGAGTTGTATCACATACTGTGAAATTCCTTCCATTCCTTGTCCTTCTGGAAAACTCCTAATTATTCTTCAAAACTAGGGAGGAAAATGTTACCTCCCCTGTGAGGCTTTCCCTGACAACCCCAGCTGGTCTCCCCAGGAAGAAACTAGACACTCCTAGTTTTCCATTCCTACTACTTCCAGGTATGACCCTGGCCACATTTCATCATAACGGTATGTTTACTTGACCACGTGCTCCATGTAGGTGAGATCCTTAGGCAAGACATTTTTCCCTTCTTGTTTATTTCTTTACCTTCTGCATATAAACCAACGATTGACACACAGTAGGTGCACAATAAATGTATGATTGGATTTTGAATGGGATGAATGACTGAATTATATTTTGCAAGTTGTCTTTTCATTCATCTCTGTAGTCATTTGTAAAGAAATATTTAAGTGCCTATTATGAAATAGCTTTATGAAGCACCCTAATAACTGGCTAGTGTAAAATACAACCTTTATTTGTGGTTTGCTTATAATCCAATTGGGAAAGACCAAAAATATTCACATAGAAAATGTTAGATAACCAATACACAAAATGATCAAAGATGAGGGTAGCATGTTATTGTGAATTAGGGGATCCTAAGGTCAGTGTTTTCTACTTTTATTGGGAGACTTTGTAACAGTTTACATTGGCCAAATGTTTCAAGGAGGATGTGGGAATTGGTACAAATATTATGAGCCCTCTGTGCTAGGTAGCCAGGGCCACAGAAAATCAGAACTCTTGTTCTCTGTCCTAGAGATGCTCCCTCCATCCATTCCACAACCCTGTGACTCATCTGCCTCTTTTTAGCCTCACCTCATCCCTCATACCTGACATCCAGAACTGCTTCTCTGTCTCTGATCCTTCCGTTTTTCTTTCTCAATAGTAATTGATACTTGCTGGTTGATTTTGCCACCTTTCATAAAGGCTTAGGGTAAGTAATCCACCTGGTATTTTCCAATCCATCCTTTTATTTTGTTGACAAGAAATCTGAGACCTGGGGTGGCCACGACTCACCTGGGATCCTCCAGCTATGATTAAGTTTCTACCTCCAGGATTCTTCCCACCCTCTTACTCTGTATGCACATGAAACATCTTTCAGACGATCAAAACAAATTAAAATGTGGGTCTCTCTGAGTTGGGCTTTGTTGTTTCCATGAAAGCTTGGTCACTGTCTTCTTCACTTGAGGGCAAAGGATCTATAACTTATTGAATCCAATGTGCATTAGATTTTTTTATATGAATTCTACTTAACTTTGACACTTTTTATTAAAAATATTAAATGTTAAGTAGAAAAAAGAAGCTAAGAGAAAACTGAATGATGAAATTTGCATTGTAAAGGGCTACCTGAGGGCCCCACTGCACACCGTGTGGGCACCACTGGTCTCTTCTGGATCTCAGCTCACTCACATGCAGGGGGAGGCAGAGATCATTTATTCATATACACCTGCATGCTTGGGTGTTCAGTCGTGTCCAATTCTTTGGAACCCCGTGGACTGTAGCCTGTCAGGCTCCTCTGTCCATGGGATTTCCCAGGCAACAAAAATGGATTAGGTTCCTGTTTCCTTCTGTAGGAGGTCTTCCCGATCCAAGGATCGAACCCATGTCTCCTGTATCTCCAGCAATTGGCGGGCAGATTCCTTACCACTTGAGCCACCTGGAAAGCCATTATATATACCTATTCCTAACATAAATATGTACATTACACACACTCACATGCACGGTCATACTCAGAAACATAAGCCACTGATTTCCCTTTATTCAAATTCACTTGTGGGTTATCTTTCAGACTAGTTTCCCTAAGGATGCAGAAAGTAAACCCTAAAATACCTTCTTTCTTCCTAATTCAGTCTATGAAAAGTGGCATTCAAATAATAATAATTTGCAGAATTAAACACCATTGAATCTTAGCAATTATTTGGAAGAAAATAACTACTTTCATTCCTAATTGCAATAAAGTAGAAAAAAATAGAAGGTCATTTTCATCTTTATTCAAGCCACTGGGTTTACTTTATTTCTTTTAAATCAACTTTCAATAAACATTTAAATATGATTTTGTTTAATTTAAACCAATTTGTACCCTATTTGTATTTACTGAGATGTGACAGAAGTCCCAGCTTTCCATGGTTCTGTTTTTGTTTTTGGATGAAATCTTAGTTGTTTAATGAACTTCAATATTTATATTTAGTTAAAGCTCTGCTATCATTTATAACCAGATGAGACAGCCATGGGAAGATAAATTGATAATTTATTCCTTCTGCATTAGGGAAACAGTTCTTGTATTTACAATATGCTTAGCATAGCAATTCCCTGCCTAGCCTCCTAATATTTGTGTACATTTTATGGTGGAGTGTGACTTTCAAATTAAAAATGATTTGTTGCAAGAATATTGGCTAGGAAATACATTCTGAGAAGAGATAGCAGAGAAGATGTAATGAAATTTTTTACCACTCTTAGCCCTGGGCTATTCAATAATTTTTGTTCTTTAAAGCTAAGAGGAAGAAAGGGAGCCTCAGACTGAGTGGCAGATGTTAAGTCAGGAAATGGGAACTCCGCCTTCCTCAGAGCTTCCAGTCTCTCTCTGACCTTTGTGGCCCTGTTGAAAGGATTTCTCTGAATTGAATGACAACGCGGAGGCTGTGGGTACTGTTGCAAATCAGGGAATGCGGGTGTGACGGAGAAGTCGTGACCCTTGCCCTGCATGGTAGTTCAGACCCAGGTTAGGGGAGAGGTGTGAAGGACTTTGCAGCACTGGGTGGTCCGGACGGGTCTGAGGTCCTCCCACTAGGAGGACTCAAGAGGCTTACTCAGCGTGCTCCCACCCTGGCTCCTGCTCCACGTCTCTGGGTCTATACTCCAAGTCTTCCTTCAGTATATCTCCAAATCGAGTAGTGTTTGATGCTCAGGCATGCAAACGTAGATACACAGGATATGTCAGAAAACCATTCCTCCCTCCCACCCACCTCAGGGCGTCCACACCATGGTGTGGCTCAGAACAGATGCAAAGTCTTGCAGGAAGAGGACACCAATTGGTACAGGATTGAATGACAGGAAAAACAGTTCTGAGAAGAGTCTTCCCTCCCACTAGCTTTACTGGGATATGATTGACACATAACACTGTGTAAGTTTAAGGTGTACAAGGTGAGGGTTTGATACACATTTATATTGCAAAAGATTACCACCATCCATCACTTCACATAGTCACCTGTTTTTTTTGCAGTGAGAACTTGATGAATTTCAAGTACTATATACAATAAAGTATTGTGAGCTATAGTCACCATGCTGTTCATTAGATCTCTAGAAATTGCTCGTCTTATAACTGAAAGTTTGTTTTGTCCCCTTTTATCACCTTTACCCATTATTGTTCAGTGGCTAGGTCATGTCCGACTCTTTGCAACCCCATGGACTGCAGCATGTGGGGCTTATTTGTCCTTCACTGTCTCCCAACTTCCAAACCCCTTTATCACCAATCTACTCTCTGTTTCAACGACTTTGTTTATTTTAGATTCCACATATAAGTGAGGTCATATGATATCTGTCTTTTTCTGACTTATTTGAACAGGGTCTTTTGAGGTAGAACTCTATGCCATTTTTGTTGTCACTATGGCAAAAATCAATGAAATAATCCTGTAACAATTTAAGCTTTTAAGTAGGAAATTCGAGAAATTTTTTTTTTTTTGCTTTTATGTGTTTTTAAGGGATACCAGTTACCAAGTCTAAGCAATTTATTGCCTTCTTTATTGAAGTTGGTCTATTTTTCCAAAACCTGTATCTTTTACAAAGTATCACAGGAAGTCACTCCTGTCTCTCTGAATGTCCAATATTGTGTTCTCCCATCATTGCTTGTTAACCTTGCAACCTATTAGAATATGTGGCTTTTAGCAGCTTTCCCTGCGCTTCCCTATGTGAAACCCACTGCCAAGCAGATGAGAATGGTGTTTATCACAGAGGGGCAGGTTCTCGCTGCCAATAAGCATCAGCTGTCTAGAGATCAGGCATGGAAAAGTGATCTGAGCACTTTCTACAAAGAGGAGAAAACATGGAGAAATGAGGACCCTAAAGGGACTTCCCAAGTTGGTTGAAGAGATGGGGGAGTTCTATGAAAAAGGGATTCTCCAGAAAGCAAAGTAGTTTAGAAAAGAAGAGCATCAGCAGAAAGGAAATACCTTAGGTCTCAGAATGTGGCACAATGATTTTATCTGAAGTGACTGGGCAAGGCCATCAGCTACTAGGTTTCTGAAGATATAACCTATCACTTTTCTTTTATTGGGGTTCTGTGATTTTGGAGAGAAGCTGAAATACATTCCCTTCCCAAGGGGGTAGGATTTACTCTAAGAAGACTCTTTCAGACTTCTGCTGAAATGGAAAAAGGAGGGACTAAAAACCCAGGCAATGGCAGCACCAAGGCATTGGCTATGACAAGACCCTGCAATGGAGGCACTTCTGATTTTGAGAGTTCGGTTTCTTGTGATGACAAGTTTGGGGGTGTGGCAAGGGCAATGGGAAGCAGGAGTGAAATAGAGACGAAAATCATCCAGACTCAGCAGTCAGAAAAGCTTCAAGTCAAAATGTTGAGTTTGCCCACATAGAGTTGTGAAAAAAAAAGACAAAAATTCAAACAATGTAGAAAGGTGTAAAATGAAAAGTTGGAAGTTTCTATCCCAAATCCCCACCCCCTTCTGACAGTCGAGGTGTTCATTATTTAAAAATATTTTCATGTGTGTGGTGTTGGAAGTCAGTACAATGCATAACCTTTGCAAGGGACTGGGTACTACTGTGCTGGTGGTATTGTTTCTTGATCTGGGAGCTGGTTACACAGTTGTACTGAGTTTGTGAAACTTTCGTCAAACTTTGCGCTAATTTTTTTTTTTTTTTTGCCTATATTATAAAGTTTAAAAGTTGATTTACTTAAGCTGTATTTATTTTTAAATATTTCAAACTTACAATAAGATACTAAGAACAATGCAGCAAGCACAAGCCTGCAGATAACCACGCTTTTTAAGAGATGCAGTATTCCAGAGACCATATGCATCTTCACTGGAGCACATTTCCTCCCTCTTCTCCAGATAACTACTATCCTCATTTTGTCATTTTTCTTTTCTCATGAGTTTCTGCATTCCCCAAATATATATGTACCAGTTTCCTCCCATTGTTGGACAGTAGAGCCATTCCTATGAAACCTTTCACAAGCAGAAATGGTGTAAAGAGAAGAAGCAGTTACCTTAGGACATCTTGCACAAAATAAATCAAGATAAAGCACACAGACTCCGCAGTTTGAAACTCTGGTGGTCTGATACTGAGATGCTGAGTTCAGTTCCAGGGTAGGAGCTTGGCCGTGTCGCTCTCACTGCTTGGGATGTGCTCCCATTCTACAACGGCTCCCCATAAAACAAGCACTGAATGCTATTTTCACTTTTTGCCTTTTTCCCTAAAAGCAAAAATCCACTTCAGTTTTCTTTTTGTTAGTGAAACAAGTACTAACAGAAGTCTTTTGTAAAAGCGAAGTGTTATAACAGGTACTTTTGAAAATGAGAGATGCTTGTATTCCTAAACAATTTATATATTGTTTTGAGTTGTTCCATGGTTTCCTCCCATATGTATCTCTTTGCAATTTGTCTCATTTTTAAAAATTGAGGTGAAATTCTCAACATAGAGTTAACCATTTTAGCAGTACAATGAAGCGATATTTAGTGTATTCACAATGCTGTGTAGCCGCCAGCGATTTCTAATTTCGATCCTTTGTCATCACCCCATAAAACACCTCATACTCATTAAGGAATCACTCCCCATTTCCACCTCCTCTTAACCCCTGGTCAACTCTATAATCTGCTTTCTGTCTCTAAGGATTTGCCTATTCTGAATATATCAATAGGAGGGATCATATTATATGTGACCTTTGTTGTCTGTCTTCTTTTACTTAGCATAAAGTTTTCAAGGTTCATCCAAGTTGTAGCATGTTTCAGTACTTCATTGATTGTTTTATTAAAGCCATCCTAGTGGGTGTGAAATGATATCTCATTCTGGTTTAATTTGCATTTCCTTAATGATTAATTATGCGGAACATCTCTTCATGTGCTTGTTGGGCCATTTGTATATCGTCTTTGAAGAAATGTTTATTCAAGTCTTTTGCCCAGTTTTAATTGGGTTGTTTTTCTTTTTATTGTTGAGTCGTAACAGTTCTTTATATATCCTGGATACTAGACACTTATCAGATACATGATTTGCAATTATTTTCTCCCATTCTATAGGCTGTCATTTTCACTTTATTAATAGTGCCCTTTCATATACAAAATGTTTTAATTTTGATGAAGTCCGCTTGTCATGTTTGTCTTTTGTTTCTTGTGTTTTTACGGTTCTATCTAAGAAGACTTGCTTAACTCAGTTATGTAGATTTACTCTCATATTTTTCTGAAAAATTTTAGAGTTTTAGCTCTTACATTTAGGTATATGGTCCATTCTGAATTAATTTTTGTGTATGGTGTCAGAAATTCATTTTTTTTCACTATGAGGCTATCCAGTTGTCCCAGCACCATTTGTGGAAGAGACTGTCATTTTATCATTGGATTAGCTTGCACCCTTGTTGACAACCAACTGTCTGTGTCATTGCTACACAGCTTTGACTTCTGTAACTCTGCATCAAAATTTGAAATTGGGATATCTGAGTTCTCCAACTTTGTTGTTCCTTCTCTGGATTGTTTTGGTTAATCCAGGTTCCTTGAGTTTTCATATGATTTTAAGATGGCCTTTCAATATCTGCAAAATACCAGCTGGAATTATGATACAAACTGACTTGAATCTATATATCTGTTTGGGAACTATTGCCATCTTAGCAATATTAAGCTTTCATAAACTTGGGATGCCTTTATTTAGGTCTTGTCTAGCTTTTCCCAACAACATTTTGTGGTTTTCAGAATGTAAGTTTCACATTTCTTTGTTAAATTTATTGCTAACAATTTTATTCTTTTTGATGGCATTATAAATGCAATTTTTTTTCTAATTTCATTTTGGAGTTTTCATTGCTAGTATATGGAAATACAATTGATTTTTGTAGATTGATCTTGTGTTCTGCAACTTTGATGAACATGTTCAAATAGCATTTTAGTGGATTCATTTGACTTTCTTTGACAAGGTCATGTCATTGACAAAGATATATAGTTTTATTTCTTCCTTCCTTTCAAATCTAGATGGCTTTTGTTTCATTTCCTTACCTAATTTCCCTGGCCCTACCTTCTGTACAAGTGGCAAAAGTAGACATCCTTGGCTTATTTCTGATCTTAAGGGAACTTTCATTGATTTATGTTCTCATATTTATTATAATGTCCTTTCTGCCTGATTTAGGTTTCATTTACTCTTTCTTCTAGTTTAAGTTGGAAGCTTAGATGAATTATTTTAGATATTTTTGCTTTCTAATATATGTATTTAATGCTGCACATTTCCCTCTAGGCACTGCATAGCTGCATAACACGAATTTTGGTATTTGTATTTTTATTTAGTTAAAAATCATTTAAAGTTTCCCTTGAGATTTCTCTTTGACCCTTCTGTTATTTAGAAGCTATTTCTTTGATTTCCAGATATCTTTCTGGAATTTTCCAGATATCTTTCTAGTATTATTTTCTGTTTATTTTTGTTGTTGTCTAAGAACAAACTTGTATGATTTCTAATAATTTAAATGTGTTAAAATTTTGTTATTGCCCAGAATATGGTACACCTTAGAGAATAACGCATGTTCACTTGAGAAGAATGTGCATTCTACTATTGTCCAGTGAAATGTTTTATAAATATCAATTACATCAAGTTGTTTGATTATGCTGTTAGGGTCATGTTTACTCTTACTGGTTTTCTATCTACTTGCTCTATCAATTCCCAAGAAGCGAATGTTGACATCTCCAAGTATAATTATGGATTTGTCTAATTCTCCTTTCAGATATATCAGGCTTTTGCTTTGTGTATCATAAAAGTCTATTGTTGGGCAAATACACATTTAAGATTCTTATGTCCTCTGGGAGAATTGGTTCCTTTGTCATTGTGTAGTATCCACCTTTATCCTTGATAATCTTGCTTGTTCTGAGATTTAATTCGATCAAAATTACTAGAGCTATTCCAGTTTCCTTAGATTAGCATTTAATAGTTTATCTTTATTCTTTTACTTGAAAACTTAGTCTTTATATTTAAAGTGGATTATTATGAACAGTATATAATCTATAGTTTTCTATGTAAATTAATGCAATTTATAAATTTTCTTGACATTTTCCCCAAGAAAGTGAAGATCTTTTTCTTCTTGAAATATATGTAATCACTGGACTATAACAGAAAATTTTTATAAACAGTTTCCTTGGATTTTCTCGGAGTCAAAAATACTTATTTTCTAAAGATGCTTACTTCAGGTACATTTATTTAATATTGAACATGATGAGTTGACACAGTTACGTGGCTAAGGGGCTAGAGGACTCCAGAAAGATAAAACTACTAAACTGAGGAATCCTGAGTTTCAGGAATCTTTTCTTAAATTCAGAAAGGATTACTTCATCATATGCTTATGCCTTAACATAGCAACAATTTGAACTGAGTGCAAGCCCTGAGTTTAGATGAGATCAGTTCAACACTTTTTTGATTCACAGATGAGGAATCTTAGAACAAGGGCTACATAGCTCTTTTCATCTTGTTTTCCTGGTGGTTTCAGCAGAATGGAGAAAGTTATGTTGTTATATTGTTTCTGTGATTGTTTAACCAGTAAGATGCACCCCAGAAACTACTTAGGTGGATGTTTGTGAGTGAGCAGGAGTGAACAGAGAAATTGCTTTCTACGCTAAGGGTTGGGGTTCAGGAAGTGCATTATAATAAATAATTTGTCCCAACCTTGAGGTGTGCTCCGTGTCTAGTCTCTTTCTCAGCCATTTCTCAACATTCTTATGTTGATTTTCTTATTTACAACTTTGATATTTAAATTGAGTTTGTCCATTTGTATTTGCCAATTCCAACTAAAATTGCTTTTTGTGAGACTAATTTTCTCTTTGTTTCTGCATCCTTTATCTTCCAGCTAGAAGGTTTATTGTATAAATGACTACTATTTGGCTATACACAGCTGATGTTTCAGACTTACCATCTCTGGTATAAGTTATATAAACAAAGGCCTGAGAATTTGGTTTTGATTTGGTTACAAAAAAATCCAAAATTTAAAAAAAAAACGAAGATTAGAATTGTGTAAAGCTCAAATATAATATAAACATATTTTATATTTATATTATAAAAATAACAATAGCTCTTCCTTAGATATTTTAAGTTTCTTATTCTGATTATTCATGATAACCAGCAAATAAAAATGGTCTTTAATTTAAAGAAAACAATCATCAAATATTTGCAGCACTTTTCTTTTCAAACATTTGAATTGTTGGTTTTGTTTCAGCATGGTTCTTAATTCATCCAAAGAGACTTCTCAGCCTGTGCTGTTACAGGGACTCCTCACAGTCTAAGTAGAATGACAGTGTTAGTATATCTTTCCATTATTATAGAAACTCTATTTTTTGAAAGTGCCTGTAGCAGGATTCTGGGAATTCAGCGTAGGTTAACAGTGGGGCTCCCACCATTTAGAATTCTTTTCTCCTAATGAAAGGAGTCTGAACCCTTGAACTCTGTCAGGGACTTAGGCATGTTCCCTGGGCCTGATTTTCATCCTCAGAAAATGGAGGTCAGACACATGTCAAGAATAAAGGAAGGGCAGATTAGAGGACTTAAAGACTTTGTCCATGTCCAGATGACACTAATGTGTTGACCATAGTGTCTGGAACCTGCTAGGCACTTGGTGAGTGAGTGAATGAACAAACGAATCAATGAGTAAATAGTGAGTAGAAATGACAGCGAATAATCAGGGAAGCAACTAATTACACACATGGTAGAATGTCTTACTTTCAATGTGTTAGCCTGGGCTAAATGGAAATTGTTATAAAAAATGTAATGTTTCCCAGAGATGCTCCTTTTCTAAGGGATTAAGGCAGTATAATTTGGTAATACATTTTCATAAGGAAATGGCTACTGGAGATGCTAATATAGGATGATAAGAGTTTCATCATTTCTATATAAATTGGCTTTATGACCACCTTACCTGATGAGAGTACTTGTGCTCCACATAGCCACTTTCTTCCTCCATTGATAGTTTGATAAACATGTGACATAAAATAAACAGGCCAGTAATGTTTACATTCTACCTCTGTAATTACAACAATACTTGGTTTATGAGTGCAGGAGTGAAAGACATAAAAGTTTCTTCATTGAGTCAACTTCTATTAGGTTGGCAGAAAAGGGGAAAAAACTCAAAATCTTTGTTAGACTCCACCACACACATATACACTCGGCTCTTGGAATTGTGCCAAGTTTCTGGGATTTACATCTGAATAGTACTCAGATTTGAATGGGGGGAAGGTGCAATGTACATTATTCCAGTCATTGTACCCACGTGATACTGCCAAGATGTCCCTCATCCTTGTTTGTATGGCTTCATCAGGTCCACATGGCATCCTGGCTCAAACCTGGGACACAGGAATTTTTTGGTAAAGCTGCCTGAAAGACCATTTTGCTAGCTGTGTGCCCTGGTGCCCTTCCTCTTTGGGGTCTTCCTCTGTGGGGCTTTGCTACCAGCCTGGTGAGCTTCAAGGGATGTGCTTCTCCCCCTCGTCTCAGCCTGCACTATCTATCCTTCACTTCTCCTGCTCTGCAAAGAAAGAAATAACTCTGTCAAGCAGAGGGGTGATCCATCTGTATGTTTTTCCAAGGCACTCAGTCAGCGGCTTTTAATGAAATATGTGAGAAAGACTTACAAGGAGCTTTAATATTTTGCTCTGCCACTTATCACCCTTTCACCAACTCTCTGCTTGAAGTAGGACAGGAAACAGAAGCTGACAAGGGGGGAGAAAAAAACAACAAAAAAAATTCTTTTAATCCATAAACAAATATCTCAAAGTAACAACACAATCAGAGTGAAGTGCAAGGAGGAGTCACTGTTATTATTTTACTATGTTCCAAGCCTTCTGCTAGAGTCTTTAGAAGTTTTACTTCATTTCATCATTACAACAAGACTGTGAGTGGACGTGCTAATTCCAATTTTACAATCAGGAAACCGAGAGTTAAGAGAGATTAAATAGCCTACTCAATATTAAATGTGAAGTCAGGGAGTGAAATTCTGAATTCTGAACTTTTCTCTATTTACTTTGTTTCACTTCACAACCATACACATATGATGATCAGTGAAAGCAAGAATTGCAAATGAGAAATATGGGAGGATAGCTATTTAGGATTATGTTTGACCAGTTAAAAGCTATATGGGGACACATGGAATGAGAATGAAGATCAGAAACTTAAAGTTCAGTTAACATGGACCTCACTCTTTGCAGAACATACAGTACAGTGTTGCTCAGCCCAAATATTTGTCAACTGGGGAGCTGAAAAACAGACTGCGGTGCATCACAATGGAATATTACTCAGCCACAAAGAGGAACACACTACCGGTACATTCAGCAATGAGGATGAGTCTCAAATGCCTGACGGCAAGTGAAGAGAGCCAAACTAAAGGCTAACGCGTCTGTGATTCCATGTATATGACTCTCTGGAAAAGCCAAAATTATAAGGATTGTGTCATATTTTGATCGAGGTGGTGATTACGTGACTAAACATGTTTGTCAAAAATTGCAAAAAAGTACAGGCGTGAATATAAAATGTAAAGGAGTATATAATGTAAAGGAGTGAATAATACCAGATGCAAATTATACTTTAATCTTTAAAATGAGAGAAAAACACAAAGTTGTTTAAAATTAGCTGTTTTACTAATTTCATTAGAAATGTCTTACCTTATGGTTTTTAGGTAAAATTTGAAAAATAGAATGAATTCAATCCCTTAATAACCAACTTCTTCTTAATATTATAGAAAACCCACAGACCTAAGGTACCCCAAAGGCCATCTTTCCTCAACTAAATAACAAAACACAATAAGTTGCTTCAGTCATGTCCAACTCTTTGAGACACTGTGGACCATAGCTCGTCAGGTTCCTCTGTCCATGTGATTCTCTGGGCAAGAATACTAGAGTGGGTTCCCATTTCCTCTTCCAGAGGATCTTTTCCACCCAGGGATCGAACCCATGTCTTTTATGTCTCCTGCATTGGCAGGTGGGTTCTTTACCACTAGTGCCTCCTAGGAAGTCCATCGTGAAATCTAGATGCTTCTTAAACTGAAGAGAAGAGAAAATTGCCAGGTGAAACTGGTACAGACCGATAAATTTGGAAGTAGTTCTTATTATTTGCAGACATATAAAATGTACAAAATGAGCCACTGAGTAATTAATAATTAAACTTGTTTATTAATTATTGCTTCAGATACTCACAAAACAACTACACTTGGCTGTATGTTATTTTTACACAGAAGATTGACAACTGCCAATAATTCAATTTAAGGCAGAAGAAACTACTCAGTCCTGCATAAACAAGATGCTTCAAAGCTGGGAGAGTTTGGGGGTCATTTGATGTTTTTGGAGAATCATTACTCAAGCCCTGAATATCTATCTTTGCTAAGACCACATAAGCCATCGACTTTCCTTTCTGCCATGGAGAAGTCTCTTGATCATCCCCTTGGTTTTTGGGCTTTGTAGTGGCAATTTCATGGTCGGTGAGAGGAAGATAGTCAGCTTGGCTAATTCACACTGAGAAAAGCAAAGGGTTTCTTAAGGATGGGAGAAATAGACCCAGAAAGAAGAGGGAGGTGAAGAAAGAGGAGAGCCTAAACATACATGGAGAAAGAATATTTGAATTTATTTTTCTGTGTGGTATAAACAAAAGCCACTTCTGGCATTTTAAAAAGACTGTAGTAAAGATTTAAATTGCTTTTCCATTATTTCTGGACATGAAGATTGCTTTTTCTCCTGAAGGTGACACCATGCCAGGATGAGCTGTGAAGAGGCTCAAGTTTCATAAGTAACATATCTGTCAAAAGCTTCAGGCTGACTTTCAAGAAAAGCTGTTTAACTTCCAGTGATGTGTAATTTAATGAAGGAAAAATATAAAACTATTAGTTTAACCAAACAGGAAGTGCAGAAGAAACTCTAATATTTTCAGTATCTCTCAGAATTATACTGTCAATCTTCAAGAGCTAAAGAAACCAAAAATGAGCCCTGGTGATGCAAAACAGCTTGTCAGCATGATTCCAGGCATATCTGTCAAGGGCGAATGTGAATCCAAAGACTCTTTAGACAACATATATGAACAAATCTTTGACTCAAACTTTGGTCATTACACTGAAGAGGGAAGTGAGTCTGTAATTACCTGGGTATTTAAATGCTTTTTCAGTTATTAAAAGGATACTCTTACACAATTAATATGTGGGCCTCCTGAAAAGCTACTATTAAATCTATGACACATCACACAATTTATGGCATCTTAGAATTGGGTACACGATACTCCAAAAGTAATTTTTCAGCTACCATATTTTTATTCCAAGAGACTCACAGAAGATATTTGACTAGCGTGTTTCTTTGGTCCACATCTGTTTTCTAGTATTATTCTCACGACCTCCAGACATCCTGAACTGTCCAGATTTTGGATGCTCTAAAAGTTTGACTAGCACTTCATATAAGAATTTTACTGGATGAGGGATGTGAGTGGAGGAGGAAGAGGTGGAGAGGCAGTAAAGGAACCGATGGTGGAGAAAGAGGGGTAGGAAGAAGAGAAAGGGCAAAAAACGTTGGCAGGCGCGCCCCGCTTTTTGTAGCACGTGGCCCTGAACACCTGCCCTCAAGCATGGTGTGTGAGAGAGACAGAAGGATTGACAGTGAGTGACCGTGCTCGTTGGTGGCTCTTTTCTTTTCATCCATACCCACGGGGTTTGGCAGGCTTTGCTGCTTGCAGTTTGGGGTCCTGCTTTCTTAACTATCTCGGTGGTTTGTGAGGGATCCACAAGGGATCACAAAGCAAGAGTCCCCTCTTATAAATTTGGAGCTGTCTGTCCCCTGCACCAGCATCTGCTGACATTACCACTAGGATTGTGGGAAGGTATGGGCTTATTTGAATGGCTGAACATCTTGGGAAATTTTCTTTAGTAGGAAGAATGTCTCTGCATTGCCTGTGTACTTGGTTTTCAGGTGCTTTTGGCTTGCACCTTGCACTCCTGTTGATCAGACTCATTTGTATTTGGAGGGAGCAATAGTGATTAAAAATAGCTCTATAATTTGAAAAATTCATCATTTTTTTCTGAATTCTAAGTGATAAGACGGATCTCTGTTTCCTTGACTATTAACAGTTTGGCAGCGTTTGATTACTTGCTGGGTATACATCTTCTATTGAGGAAAATCAAGACTAAAGCAAGAACTCAAAAACCCAAGAAAACCTGACTTTATCAGTAAAGCAAATATCATGTGCTCTACTTGATACCAGCAGAAGATCAACTAACGAGATCAAAGACTGACTATGTCCTTAAATGGGAGGGGTCTAGCATTTATTTATAATTTATTCAGCAAATGGCTGTGCCAAGCGTTGTTCTGGGTGGTGGATTTAGAACTAGACCAGAGCAACTGAGTCTTGGCTTCGACGCTGCCTATGTTGTGGTATAGGAATAATGTACACCTGTGGTTAGTAGTGTGCTGTATTCAGAGCAGGTTTTACATTGAACTTCTCTGAGCTCATTTCTCAAGGAATTTCACTTATTACTTTCTGTCAGTTGCTCATTATTTTCCTTTATAAATGAATTGGCTAAGTGACATGCATTACAGATATATCATATTTCTAAACCTCCTGAACCTTACTTCTGGTAAACATAAGCTTTCGCCTTGAACAGAGAAAGTCACAGTAGTGAGCTGAAGTTGTTATAGAAACAATGAGAACACTTCAATATTCAGGAATAATCATGTTTTCCAGAATAAATGATACAATTAATGCTTGATACTGGATTGTTTACAGACTTCCTCCTGACTCACAGCTCTTCACCTGTCAGTCCCAAAGAAATGGAAGGGTAATTCAGAAGACTTAACAATAATTCAAATATTGGTATGTGGAGCTGATTTTAAAAATCTTGACAGGCTTTTGCCTGTGATAGATTTATACTTCTTTCATTATTGTAGCAGAACATCAAAAATTGCCTCTAAGAAAATTGAACTTTTTTCCTTTCTTCAGAGGACAGCTAAAACATGCTCATCTAAGCAAGTATTTTTGCATCTCCAGAGAAGACCATGGAACAGTACAAGAGCTTAGTACACATGGGCTATGGAGCCAAGTGGGCTGGATTTGGGTCCTGGCTCTGCTGCTTCCAGCTGAGTGACCTTGGGCAATACTTTTTTTCATACTACCTCAGTTTTCCCATCTGGAATATGGAGATGGTAAAGTAAACTTCTTTCATGGGGTTATTTTGAGGCTAATGTACATTACACATGGGCATTTGCCTGAAGAAAGGATTAAAAAATGTCTGCTTTTCTAATATCTGGTTCATGCACGCCAAGTAGCTTCAGTCATGTCCTACTCTTTCCTATGGCAGTGTAGCCTGCCAGGCTCTCTGTCCATGAGATTCTCCAAGAAAGAATACTGGAGTGGGTTGCCATTTTCTCCTCCAGGGGATCTTCCCAACCCAGGGATCCAATCAGCATCTCTTTGGTCTCCTGCATTGGGAGGTAGTTTCTTCACCACTAGTGCCATCTGGAAAGCCCCTATATCTGATTCACATATTCACATTTGAGTAACATTTGATTCTGGCAAGATGAGGATGCTGTTATAGTTGCTCATTACCTTCTTAAATTTCTCTATGGAACAAAGTATTTTATCTAGAGTATCCTCCCAGAGTACGATCAATAAGTTACTTAGAGTGCTTCAGTGTTCTCTGTTTTTGCCTGTGGGGATTAAATGATGGGAAGCAGCATGGAATTATGGAAGGAATAAGGTCTTTAGAGTCAGGCCACTGTGGTGCATGTCTAAGCTATGCCAGGGACAATGACTTAAGTATGTTTACCACCTGCAAATGGAGGCATTGATACTTACCTCCTAAGGCTGTTGTGAGGTAAGTGCAGTATATGTACTTAGGATATATCCTAAAGATTAACAGATGTTGGTTCCTGTTTGGATGAACAGTCCTAAACCATCCCTTGAGCAGAATGGCCAACATCTGACTCAAGTAGGCCCATCCTCCTTACATTCTATTTTGCCTGCCTACAAACCTCTCAAACCACTATAAACACAGCCAATTCAAATAGAAGTCAGACATTTAATAGGTTGATCTACAGCTTACAGAGTCAACTGATATGAAAAACTCTTCAAATCAGGGTGATGAGATCACTTGACCAATCAGCATCTGTTTCAGTTAACAACAACAACAAAAAAACACGGAGATTTATGGAGGGAAGAAGCAGGAGCTAAAAAGCCAAGACTTCAGGTGACCAGGCCCACAGATATGTTGATGTGATGAGGAAGCAGAATCTATGGGCTGGCATCAGACTGTGAGACAGCAAGAGAGAGTTAAGGGAAGAGAGGGTGAGTTCCTTGCCAGTAGCGTGAGCATCAGGACAAACAAAGCCCAAAGATCCAAGCCATTCAGATGGCAAAACCTCCTTCAACTCCTGATACTGAGGGAGTTCCTAGAGGTACACTATACATGGACTCCCCAGTTGGTTAATCTCCCTGAGGTTGACTGTCCGCACTTTCCGTTCTTCCATGAAACTAAGGAGGTTCATATTCCTACGAGTTTCCAAGAAGGTCTGGGTCAATGGCAGAGGCTCTTGTTTTATCCATTTCTATTTCCTTTCACAGTATAAATTACCTTTATTTTATTTGGGGCCACTTAAGTAAGTCCCTATTTCTTTCTCCTCCAAAATTATTATTGTACCTTCTGGAAATATGTCTGATACCAAAGAAAGATAGCCTCTGAGTGTGGGGCCTCATGTTGCCTGTGGAACTGTCCTGTTTATTTCTGGGTCCCAGCTTGACTAGATTTTTTGGTATAGATTCTAGTAGGAATTGGCCTCCTAAGCTTGAGTATTAGATGTCAGACACTTGTAGGGACTAGTGACTAATTAACTCTTCTTACAACCTTTAATTTTTGTGCCCTTAGATAGAGGCAGTATATAAAGAGGTTAAGAACATGGCTGTGGCATCAAATTACTTGTGTTTTATTTCTGCCTCCTTCACCTACAAGCTTGGATGGGATACTTATTGCTCTATGCCTCAGTTTCTTTATTACTATATGCTGTACTTAAAAATTATTGCTGAATATAATCTATCTTCTATCAAAACACTTATTTGTTTTCTCTGCCTGCTTAGTTATATTTCTCTTGTTTGATTTTTATCTCCTTGAGAGTAGATAGGAATGTACTTTTGCATTTCCATTACTTAACACATAGTAGATGCTCAATAAATTATTTTAACATCTCCTTTTTGAAAACAGCATTCTTGAAAAACTGTCATCCTGCTAACTTTTGGTTCTCTGAATCTTATACAGACTTTTATATCTCTAATTCTTTCAGCACATAGGGATGTAAACCTGCGGTATGTATTCAGTTCAGTTCAGTCGCTCAATCATGTCCGACTCTTTGCGAGACCCCATGAATCCCAGCACACTAGGCCTTCCTGTCCATCACCATCTCTCGGAGTTCACTCAGACTCACGTCCATCAAGTCCGTGATGCCATCCAGCCATCTCATCCACGGTCTCCCCTTCTCCTCCTGCCCCCAATCCCTCCAGCATCAGAGTCTTTTCCAATGAGTCAACTCTTCACATGAGGTGGCCAAAGTACTGGAGTTTCAGCTTTAGCATCATTCCTTCCAAAGAAATCCCAGGGCTGATCTCCTTCAGAATGGACTGGTTGGATCTCCTTGCAGTCCAAGGGACCCTCAAGAGTCTTCTCCAACACCACAGTTCAAAAGCATCAATACTTCAGCGCTCAGCCTTCTTCACAGTCCAACTCTCACATCCATACATGACCACTGGAAAAACCATAGGCTTGACTAGACGGACCTTAGTTGGCAAAGTAATGTCTCTGCTTTTGAATATGCTGCCTAGAGTGGTCATAACTTTTCTTCCAAGGAGTAAGAGTCTTTTAATTTCATGGCTGCAGTCACCATCTGCAGTGAGTTTGGAGCCCCAAAAAATAAAGTCTGACACTGTTTCTACTGTTTTCCCATCTATTTCCCATGAAGTGATGGGACCAGATGCCATGATCTTCGTTTTCTGAATGTTGAGCTTTAAGCCAACTTTTTCACTCTCCTCTTTCACTTTAATCAAGGGCTTTTTAGCTCCTCTTTACTTTCTGCCATAAGGGTGGTGTCATCTGCATATCTGAGGTTATTTATATTTCTCCCGGCAATCTTGATCCCAGCTTGTATTTCTTCCAGTCCAGCATTTCTCATGATGTACTCTGCATATAAATTAAATATGCAGGGTGACAATATACAGCCTTGACACACTCCTTTTCCTATTTGGAACCAGTCTGTTGTTCCATGTCCAGTTCTAACTGTTGCTTCCTGACCTGCATATAGGTTTCTCAAGAGGCAGGTCAGGTGGTCTGGTATTCCCATCTCTTTCAGAATTTTCCACAGTTTATTGTGATCCACACAGTCAAAGGCTTTGGCATAGTCAATGAAGCAGAAGTAGATGTTTTTCTGGAACTCTCTTGCTTTTTCCATGATTCAGCAGATGTTGGCAATTTGATCTCTGGTTCCTCTGCCTTTCTAAAACCAACTTGAACATCAGGGAGTTCACGGTTCACGTATTGCTGAAGCCTGGCTTGGAGAATTTTGAGCATTACTTTACTAGCATCTGAGATGAGTGCAATTGTGCGGTGGTTTGAGCATTTTTTGGCATTGCCTTTCTTTGGAATGGGAATGAAAACTGACCTTTTCCAGTTCTGCGGCCACTGCTGAGTTTTCCAAATTTGCTGGCATATTGAGTGCAGCACTTTCACAGCATCATCTTTCAGGATTTGAAACTATGCTTACTTTATTCATTAATTTTATTAATTATTCTGTTATTTAACTAACTTCAGCAAATATAAGGCCCTTTAGAGTTCACTGTTGTTTATCAAGTTTGTCCCATTCTTCTAACATATTCTTTTTTGCTCTATTTTTACTCTAAATTAATTATCGTGCTTATCATTCTTTATTGTTTAAATTAAGGTATAATTGCTTATACATAATGTTAGACATTATGTTAGTTTCATGTCTACAACATAGTGAGTCTATACTTTTATACATTACAAAATGATCACCACTATAAGCCTAGTTACCATCTGTCACCATACAAAGTTATTACAATATTATTGACTATATTCTCTATTACATGTATTGCATCCCATGATTTATTAATTTTATAACTGGAAGTTTGTGCCTCTTTATCACCTTTACTTATTTTGTCCATCCTCCTCACCCTCCTTCACTCTGACAAGCACCAGTTTGTTCTCTTGTATCTATGAGTCTGTTTCTGTTTTGGTTGGTTGGTTGGTTCTTTTTTTTTTTAGATCCCACATTGTGCCGACCATTGTTGCATGTCTTTCTGCCAGATCTATCTGGTTCTCTAACTTAGCAAGGTCATTTTGAATTCCAATCTCATCTGCTTTGGAGTACATTTCTCCATGTAACTATGCCAGCTAAATCAATGAGTTTCCTATTTCTTTTTAAAAATAACTCACTGATAGAAGGTTAAATAAATAGTATCCACCTGATTTACAAATACAAGATGTATTCTTCAAAGCTATAAAACCATAATTAGATATGTGAAGAACTAAGTTTAATAAGAGTACAATTGTTTCATAGAAAACATTTTTTAAATTAAATTTATTTTTTTTGCTATGGTCTCTTTTGTTTCTTTTGCATTTATTTCTGCCTCAATTTTTAAGATTTCTTTCCTTCTACTAACCCTGGGGTTCTTCATTTCTTCCTTTTCTAGTTGCTTTAGGTGTAGAGTTAGGTTATTTATTTGACTTTTTTCTTGTTTCTTGAGGTATGCCTGTATTGCTATGAACTTTCCCCTTAGCACTGCTTTTACAGTGTCCCACAGGTTTTGGGTTGTTGTGTTTTCATTTTCATTCATTTCTATGCATATTTTGATTTCTTTTTTGATTTCTTCTGTGATTTGTTGGTTACTCAGCAGCGTGTTGTTCAGCCTCCATATGTTGGAATTTTTAATAATTTTTCTCCTGTAATTGAGATCTAATCTTACTGCATTGTGGTCAGAAAAGCCAAAAGCTGGTTCTTTGAAAGGATAAATAAAATTAACAAACCATTAGCCAGACTCATCAGGAGACAAAGGGAGAAAAATTAAATCAATAAAATTAGAAATGAAAATGGAGAGATCACAACAGACAACACAAAAATACAAAGGATCATAAGAGACTACTATCAGCAATTATATGCCCCAAAAAAAGACAACATGGAAGAAATGGACAAATTCTTAGAAAAGTACAATGTTCCAAAACTGAACCAGGAAGAAATAGAAAATCTTAACAGATCCATCACAAGCATGGAAATTGAAACTGTAATCAGAAATCCTCCAACAAACAAAAGCCCAGGTCCAGATGGCTTCACAGCTGAATTCTACCAAAAATTTAGAGAAGAGCTAACACCTATCCTACTCAAACTCTTCCAGAAAATTGCAGAGGAAGGTAAACTTCCAAACTCATTCTATGAGGCCACCATCACCCTAATACCAAAACCTGACAAAGAAGCCACAAAAAAAGAAAACTACAGGCCAATATCACTGATGAACATAGAAGCAAAAATCCTTAACAAAATTCTAGCAATCAGAATCCAACAACACATTAAAAAGATCATACACCATGACCAAGTGGGCTTTATCCCAGGGATGCAAGGATTCTTCAATATCTGCAAATCAATCAAAGTAATACACCACATTAACAAATTGAAAAATAAAAGCCATATGATTATCTCAATAGATGCAGAGAAAGCCTCTGACAAGATTCAATATCCATTTATGGTAAAAACTCTCCAGAAAGCAAGAATAGAAGGAACATACCTCAACATAATGAAAGCTATATATGACAAACCCACAGCAAACATTATCCTCAATGGTGAAAAATTGAAAGCATTTCCCCTAAAGTCAGGAACAAGACAAGGGTGCCCACTTTCACCACTACTATTCAACACAGTTTTGGAAGTTTTGGCCACAGCAATCAGAGCAGAAAAAGAAATAAAAGGAATCCAAATTGGAAAAGAAGAAGTGAAACTCACTGTTTTCAGATGACATGATCCTCTACATAGAAAACCCTAAAGCCTCCACCAGAAAATTACTAGAGCTAATCATTTAATATAGAAAGTTGCAGGATATAAAATCAACACACAGAAATCCCTTGCATTCCTATACACTAATAATGAGAAAATAGAAAGAGAAATTAAGGAAACAATTCCATTCACCATTGCAACTAAAAGAATAAAATATTTAGGAATATATCTACCTAAAGAAACTAACAACCTATATATAGAAAACCATACAACACTCGTGAAAGAAATCAAAGAGGACACTAATAGATGGAGAAACACCATGTTCATGGATTGGAAGAATCAATATGGTGAAAATGAGTATACTACCCAAAGCAATTTATAGATTCAATGCAATCCCTAACAAGCTACCAATGGTATTTTTCACAGAGCTAGAACAAATAATTTCACAATTTGTATGGAAATACAAAAAACCTCAAATAGCCAAAGCAATCTTGAGAAAGAAGAATGGAACTGGAGGAATCAACCTGTCTGACTTCAGGCTCTACTACAAAGCCACAGACATCAAAACAGTATAGTATGGCACAAAGACAGATATATAGATCAATGGAACAAAATAGAAAGCCCAGAGATAAATCCATGCACCTATGGACACCTTATTTTTGACAAAGGAGGCAAGAATATACAATGGAGTAAAGACAATCTCTTTAACAAGTGGTGCTGGGAAAACTGGTCAACCACTTGTAAAAGAATGAAACTAGAACACTTTCTAACACCATTCACAAAAATAAACTTAAAATGAATTAAAGATCTAAACGTAAGACCAGAAATTATAAAACTCCTAGAGGAGAACATAGGCAAAACACTCTCTGACATAAACCACAGCAGGATCCTCTATGATCCACCTCCCATGATATTGGAAATAAAAGCAAAAATAAACAAATGGGACCTAATTAAACTTAAAAGCTTCTGCACAACAAAGAAAACTATAAGCAAGGTGAAAAGACAGCCTTCAGAATGGGAGAAAATAATAGCAAATGAAACAACTAACAAACAACTAATCTCAAAAGTATACAAGCAACTTATGCAGCTCAATTCCAGAAAAATAAATGGCCCAATCAAAAAATGGGCCAAAGAACTAAATAGGCATTTCTCCAAAGAAGACATACAGATGGCTAACAAACACATGAAAAGATGCTCAACATCACTCATTATCAGAGAAATGCAAATCAAAACCACAATGAGGTACCATTTCACACCAGTCAGAATGGCTGCGATCCAAAAGTCTACAAGCAATAAAAGCTGGAGAGGGTGTGGAGAAAAGGGAACCTTCTTACACTGTTGGTGGGAATGCAAACTAGTACAGCCAGTATGGAGAACAGTGTGGAGATTCCTTAAAAAACTGCAAATAGAACTGCCATATGACCCAGCAATCCCACTCTTGGGCATACACACAGAGGAAACCAGAATAGAAAGAGACATATGTACCCCAATGTTCATTGCAGCACTGTTTATAATAGCCAGGACATGGAAGCAACCTAGATGTCCATCAGCAGATGAATGGATAAGAAAGCTATGGTACATATACATAATGGAGTATTACTCAGCCATTAAAAAGAATACATTTAAATCAGTTCTAATGAGGTGGATGAAACTGGAGCCTATTATACAGAGTGAAGTAAGCCAGAAAGAAAAACACCAATACAGTATACTAACGCATATATATGGAATTTAGAAAGACGGTAACTATAACCCTGTATGCGAGACAGCAAAAGAGACACAGATGTTTAGAACAGGCTTTTGGACTCTGTGGAAGAGGGAGAGGGTGGGATGATTTGGGAGAATGGCATTGAAACATATATAATATCATGTATGAAATGAATTGCCAGTCCAGGTTCGATGCATGATACTGGATGCTTGGGGCTGGTGCACTGAGATGACCCAGAGGGATGGTACAGGGAGGGAGGAGGGAGGGGGGTTTAGGATGGGGAACACATGTATACCTATGGCGGATGCATGTTGATGTATGGCAAAATCAATACAATATTGTAAAGCAATTAACCTCCAATTAAAATAAATAAATTTATATTTTTAAAATAAAATAAAATTTATTTATTTAATTTTTGGTTGCACTGGGTCTTCATTGCCCATGGGCTTTCTCTGATTGCAGTGAGCCAGGGCTACTTTATGTTGCCATGCACAGGCTTCTCAATGTGGTGGCTTCTCTTTCCGCAGAGCACAGGCTCCATGCATACGAACTTCAAGCTGCGACACATGGGCCCAGTAGTGGTGGTTCACAGGCCCTAGAGTACAGACTCAGCAGTTGTGCACACAGGCTTAGTTGCTCCACAGCATGTGGAATCTTCCTGGATCTGGGATTAAAATCTGTGTCCCCTGCATTGCCAGGTGGATTCTTAACCACTGTACCACCAGGGAAGTCCCTGTAGAAAATATTTTTATGTAAGAAAACTGTTTGTGAGGACAAATGGTCCAATAAATCTATAACTGTTCAAAGCCCTAGAATCCAACATTTCAATTTATTAAGCCAAGAATTAGCCTCATGTAATTTTTTTAAGTTGTTTTAAATTTAACTCGAGCCTGCTCACATCTGAGTTTATCCAGTAGATACACATAGTATCCTATATATGGGTGTAAATAAAAATTTAGCAAACCAGCAATGATGAATGTATCCTAATTTTTGTGCAGTTTTGATGAACAATAGTTACAGTCTAGATCAGAACAGTTTGCATAGATTTTCAGCAATAATTGGTAGAGTCTCGATTTTAATGAGGTGAAACTCTGACTCCGAGATATGTTACTCTAAAGAGAAAGATGAACCAACAGATCAAAATCCTTTATTGTTTCATTTGATGAAAGTAATAAATCTCAATAATGTGTTTTCAGATAAAAGGAAATCATTCTTTTTTATCTTGGAAAAATGTGTCCTTATTAGATATCTAAGATAGCATCTTGGGTAAAGTTATACTCCAAAACACCTTGCCTCATTTAAAAGTGTGTTCAGCTTTCTTGGTGTTCATGCTACTCTGCAGGTCACAGAAAGTGACCTGAGCTCTTTACCATTGGTACCTACAGGTTTCTGTTCAGTCCTCAGGAGAATGTAATTTCATTGCTCATTCAACCAAACAGACCTACAGCAGTTTGTTTATATGATCACCTCCTGAAACAGTAGAAAGAATCACGACAAAGGTGATGATTTACAGTCATAGTTACAATTTAGGCTGAATTTTAGTGGATTAATTTGCTTCATTGAAAAAGTCTTCTGCAGAGGTCTGAAGACCTGTATTCAAAGACTAAAACAGTCTCCTGGGGCTTTCAGCTTGGTTTTTTTGTTTTGCCCAACTGGGGCTTTTCCTTAGGTTGTAAATTCCAGCTTTCTAATGTCAGATCCCTCTTTTGTTGAGCTTTAAGGCATTTCTGGAATTACTCAGCAAAGGGACTCTGACAATTCCCTGCCCTGTTCTTAGGTCATAGAGCTGATTTATGTCTGAAGGAGGTTCTCTAAACAGTAGATGAAATTGGTGAAATGCTATCCATTTATTAAAGTGGGTTCAAGAGTTCCTCCTGCTGATCAGTGGGAGTTGTCCTAAAAAAAAAAAAAAAAAAAAAAATCGACCCTGAGTGCATTGACTTATTGTTATTTTGTGTTTTATTACAGGGAAGTGAAAGTCACTCTTAAAGAAATTGTTTAAGATTGAGTAAAGTAACCGTGTTTGGCACATTCTAAATATGCTATTTCAGGTTGATAGCATATAACCAATTGTAGGAATGACTGTTCTTGTTAACATGAATGCACAAATTAAATATTTACTTAACCAACATTTGTGAAGTATCATTTCTCTTCAGGAACTGCTCTATATCCTGTGGACATGGCACCGAATAAGTCAGACAAACTCTTTGCCTTTTGTAACTAAGTGGAGACAAATATCAAATAAATGTATAGCAAAATCACAGGTAATGTTCAGGATTGTAAAGAAAAGCACAACCCAGCATGGAGAATTGGGAGTCATAGTCCTTTTAGGTATGTATACATTTTCTACTGCTGCTTTAAAAAAATTACCATAAATTTCATGGTTTAAAGTAATCTAAATTTATTATCTTATAACTCTGTAGGTTAGAAGTTTTAAGTTCTTAAAATCAGTCCTAAAACCAGAGCATCGGCAAGCCCCAGGGGGAATCCTTTTCTTGATTCCAGATGCTTCTCAACATTTCTTGGCTTGTAGTCCCCTTCCTCCATCTTCAAAGGCAAAAATAGCACATCTCTCCTATCTTTCATTTGTTATCACATCTCTTTCTGACCACGGCTGGGAAAGGTTTTTCTGTTTTGAAAGCTAGTGTGATTAGATTAGCCCACCCAGATAATCCAGGACAAGCTCTTTGTTTTAAGGTCAGTTAATTAGCAACCTCAATTCTAGCTGCAACCTTAATTCCCTTTGCCACATTAGAAAGCGTATTCTCATTTATTCAGATGCTCAAAGTATATCAGATTTCACCAGTGGGAGCCTTTTCAAGCCAGGACCTGTGTTCTTCTGACATGTGTCTGCCATCATTTGAGCACTTTCTCACTTCTGGCTCAGTAAGATGATCCAGGTTCGCTTTTGTACATTCCCAGTTCCAGCCCAAGAATCAGTCATTTCTCCAGGAATTCTTGGTTTCTTTTAGTGAAAAACTAGTTCTTGGCTGCTAGGTCTGTTTAATGTTTTTGAGGTC
This sequence comes from Capra hircus, assembly GCF_001704415.2. Lineage (NCBI taxonomy): Eukaryota > Metazoa > Chordata > Mammalia > Artiodactyla > Bovidae > Capra > Capra hircus. Next base: position 100,511,765 of record NC_030809.1, read on the forward strand.
TGGATGTGTTCTGAAGACAGAGTCTGAAGGCATGAGTTTAAAAAAAGGGAAACAGATGAGTCCAGATATTTTTTTTTTAACCTGAGCTAACAGATGGATGGAGTTACCATGAACATAGCTGGGGAAGCCTGCAGTGAGAGGTAGGTTTGGAGGGAGGTTCTGAATTCAGTTTAGCCACATTAGGCTGAGATGCCTATTAAACATTCTAGTGGAGTTGGCAAATTGGCAGTTAAATGTCTGGGTCTATAGTTTTGAAGAGAATCCTGGAGTAGGAATCATCAGAGTGTTGGTGGTATTTAAATCCATGAGGAAGGATAAGAGCATCAAGGAAATAAGTAAAAGGAAGAGAGCCAAGGTCTGAAGTCTGGGGCACACCCACAGACTTCAAAGATCAGGGAGAAGAGGAATGAAGGAGACAAAAGGAGGGATCACTGAGGTAGAGGGAAAGCCGAGAACTTGGTGTTTCAGAAAGTGAAAGTGAAAGTCTCTTAGTCCTGTGCGACTCTTTGACCCCATAGACAGTGGAATTCTCCAGGCCAGAATACTGGAGTGGGTAACCTTTCCCTTCTCCAGGGGATCTTCCTGACCCAGGAATCGAACCAGGATCTCCTGCATTGCAGGCAGATTCTTTACCAGCAGAGCTATGAGGGAACATCTTCCGGTGTTCCAGAAGGCAGATGGAAAAAACGTATCAAGGAGGAAACAGTGATCGACTGGGTCAAATGCTGCTACTAGATTAAGTAAAGAGAGGACTAAGAACTGACTGTCATTGGGTGGCAGGGGCAGTTAACTTGGTTAGAATGGGTTTAAGCCAGAATAGGAAATATGGAATTACACAGAACAAGTGTAGACAAATTCTTTTAAGGTACTTGCTGCAAAGAGGACCAAAGGAATAGGGTAATTAACTACTGGAGAATTAGGGTCTCAAGAAGGCTTTTTTAAAAAAATAAGATGGAAGAAATACCAGTATTTCCGTATGTTCATGGAAGTATGATTGAGTAGGGAGTGGAAAAAGTGATAAATGGCAGCAGGTGGGGTGGGCAGAATCTGGTTCTTTATCATGTCTAGCCGTGTCCCTTGGCTTTTGGCTGCCTTTTGGCATTTTCAAACCAGTAGTAACAGGTGAATTCTTTGCAAACAACTTTCATACCTCATGGGCTTCCCTGGTGGCTCAGACTGTAAAGCGTCTGCCAGCAATGCGGGAGAGCGGGGTTCGATTCCTGGGTCGGGAAGATCCCCTGGAGAAGGAAATGGCAATCTACTCCAGCACTCTTGCCTGGAAAATCCCATAGACAGAGGAGCCTGATAGGCTACAGTCCAAGGGGTCGCAAAGAGTTGGACATGACTGAGCGACTTCACTTCACTTTTTCTTCACTTCATAGCTCTTCCTGTCACTTTCTTTCTGCCTTTGCATCCAGGGAATATTTCAGATTTTAGGATTCATACAGTTAGCTTGGATCCACCTGACAATTCATGAGTGTGTCCCCATCCCAAGGCCATTAACCTTGATCACATCTGCAAAATCCTTTCTGTCAAGTAAAGTAACTTATTCATAGGTTTTGGTGATAAGAACTCCCTAGGGTCATTATTCTATCAACCACAAAATCCTAGGGATATCAGAATTCTTGAAATAGACGGTTTCTTAGTTGCTTTTGTTTATTCCTTTAACCTCCTTAGCTAACTCTTTAATTATTTAAACTGAAGTAAACTTCTTGTAAATTTGCTTGAATTCTAAATGGATAGGGCTCAATTCTATGTGTGCTTATACACGGGCTTTATGGATCTGTCATTTAAGTTAGGCTGACAAGCTTTGTGCTCACTCCTGTTATTGAAAGAGAAGCTCTCGGGTTCATTTCCCAATCTTCTCATGCAAATACTGTTTTCCAGACTTCATGGCACCTGGCTTCTAGCTTAGTTCCAGGAGCGGAAGCCTGGTTAGAGACTAGATTGCAGGATGAAGGAAGGAGCCTCTATTTCCATTTCTAGTCCTGAAGTGACTACATTTGTTTGTGGTTCCCACTCTCCTGGGCAGCACAATGGTTCATGGTTTGAGCTCCCACTGGAGGCCAGGCTTCTGGATTCTAGTACCATCATCCCCTCTCTCGGAATGGTGTGGCTTCCTGCTGTCAGTCTTTTGGTTGCTTCCATTCCCTATTTGGTCTCTTAGCTCTTCTATCATTGTGTAATCCACTAATCATATTAAATTTCCTCTATTTGAAATATCTAGAGTAGTTTCTGTCTTCCTGACCCAACTTTCATTGATAGAATGGAAAATAAAACTGTACAAGTTTCAATCTTGCGTTTGAAAAATAATCTTCTCATCAGTCTGAAAGGGACTCTGGTATTCTTAAAAAAGAAAAAGCTCAATAGAAAATCCATTCCGCTTGTTTAGAGGTATATAAAGATATTTTAGCACCCTCTTGTCATTTCTGACATGAAATATGCAGCTTGATGTTTACTTACTGAGACTGATGTCATAGGGTGAGCTTTACTGGTACATGAGAAAGGAATTTCAGGAAGCCACTCTGTGAACTGCTGGGGATTAGATTTCTGAATGATGAGCCCAGTGGTGTTGGTATAGCAGAGAATGGGACCATATTCCACTGACAATGCCAATCAAGGACACTCAATCATGGCTTTAGGGCCCAAAGAACAGGATAAAGAGAATTCCACATGTCTGAGAAGTGGTTTCCTCTATTTCAAGCAGAGGGAAAACTAGGGCAAGAATGCAATCTGGGCTGCTGGGTGGCTGGCTAATATTCATCGCTCCTTAAAAAAAATTTATACACACACAGTGGAAAAGGGACGAAGGGAAGCCTGCTCGCCTCTGAATAGCAAGGCTATTAGCAAGAAGAAAGAGATTTAAAAATAATTTACATACATGATTATTAGGACGGAAAAGGATGACTCCAACTGCAGTTCTTGACACAACTTTGTGGCTTTCTGTGGTTGAGATAATGTACATAAAGCAGAGACCCCACCATCTGACTAATTAACTTGGCAGCAGGGAGGGAATGGATGAAAGGATAATTAATAGGTCAAAGACCCAATGCTGTGTTATGATTATTTGAATAATATTATGATAATTTGAATAACGTACAAGAGTTTCTGAAAATTGGTTGCTGGCTAGGACTCCAGCTGACAAAACATTTGAATCACGCTCATTTTATACCTCCTGGGTAGCTTTCCTTCCTTCCTGAAAGTAGTAAGCATATGTTTGAATATGGGGGGAGGGGAGGGAAGAAGAGACCATAGGGAATAACTGTGGAAAGAGAGACTGTTTTAAATGTCCGTGACAGAATGATACTGTTGTAAAAGTCCACAGCAGAAATCCTCCAGTTCAGTTCACATTGAAGTGACCTTAACTGGCAAGCACAGTTGCAGGCCGAGACAATAGATACGATGGCATTCAAGTTCACAGGGACTGTTTAATGAAATGAAAAACCCCGTGCCTATTTCCTGGTTAAAAAAAGAAAGAAAGAAAAGATGAATTAATTAGTTTAGATCTATGTTTGATGGATTTGTATCTTTATTTAGAAAAACAATACCAAAGAATCATTTTTACTTCAAGCCAGTAGGGGTTTTAAACCAGGACATTTATTTAGAATTTTTTAAGCACATTATATGCTGAAAGTGTGTTACACAAAAATTTGTTTTAAAACTCATGTAGGTTATTGACAAACGTGAAGCATTTATAATATAATATTCCCACAATTGACAATCATGCAGCCCCATTTAGTATGTCAGGCTTCCCTGGTGGTTCAGCTGGTAAAGAATCTGCCTGCAATGTGGGAGACCTGGATTCGATCCCTGAGTCGGGAAGATCCCCCGGAGAAGGGAAAGACTACCCACTCCAGTATTCTGGCTTGGAGAATTCCATGGACTGTATAGTCCATGGGGTCACAAAGAGTCAGACATGACTGAGCGACTTTCACTTTCACATATTGTATATCATTTCAGGGGCTTTTTTTCCCCTCTTCAATTCCTTTTACTGAGAAAATGGACTTCATTGTCAGCGTCCAAGCTGCAATCTAGAACGTGGCCTGAGGGTCTTTAGGGCAACTAATAAAAAGGCCAACCTGCTTTTTTCTGCATGAATTTATTTCCTGCAGGAGTCCTGTGGGAGTTTTATTATTTATATGAAAAGAGTAGCTTTCGTCTACCTTCCCATTAATCCAGTGATTCTCACCTTGGGACAGTTTTGTCCACTAGGGGACATTTGACAATATTTGGAGACAGTTGCAAATGTCACGATTTAGGGGAGATACTGGTATCTAGAAGATGAAGACTAGGGATGCTGCTAAACATCCTACAATGCGCAGGACAGCCTCCACAATGAAATCTGCAAAGGGCTGATGCCGAGAAGCTGTATTAATCCAAATGCTGCCTTGGGTGAATGCAAGAATGATGCTGCCTGGTCCAATGGCTGCACAGTTCTCAAGTGTGAATGGAAGCATTATAAACACTGCTATGTTAGTTAATAGTAATGAATTTTTGCATGGGACCCATCCAGCATTCAATGTGTTTTGAATGTTCAAGTAATCCTTAACATTTCTGTAAGCTTTGGTCCTTCGCTTCTAAGGTTATACTTCTAAAAATAGGGGAAATGGAGCAGGCACCCCACTGCATATGACTAAACGTCTAAGCTCTTACACTAGCATGTTAGGTATAGCTGTCATTGTTGTTGTGTAATCATTATGTCTGATTCTTTCGTGACCCCATGGACTGTAGCCTGTCAGGCTCCTCTGTCCACGGGATTCTCCAGGCAAGAATATTGGAGTGGGTTGCCATTTCCTTCTCCAATGCATGAAAGTGAAAAGTGAAAGCGAAGTCGCTCAGTCGTGTCCGACCCTCAGCGACCCCATGGACTGCAGTCTTCCAGGCTCCTCTGTCCATGGGATTTTCCAGGCAAGAGTACTGGAGTGGGGGTGCCATTGCCTTCTCCATCCTTCTTGGCTGGCAGATTCTTTACCACTGAACCACACAGGAAAGCCCAGGTATAGTTGTTATATGGCTACAATTTGGTTATTAAGAATCAACATTAGTGAATGAGAAAGTGCAAGTAATTCTCAGTTCCAAGAAGTCATAGGTCAAAGACTAACCTAGGCAGTAGAAAGAGTATATGTTTCCGAAGGGCTGTTCAGATAAGCAGCGACCCTCAGAGGAGCCCTAAGGCCACTGACAGACTGCTTGTGCAGCCTGATGGGATAGAGCTGTGAGTACTGAGAAAGGCAAGCAGGACTTCAGAACAAAGCTGGGCTCTGTGCCCCTAAAGATATGATGTAGGTGCCCACCTGTGCAGGGATTGCAGTTCTGTTTGTTCTCCCTTGCTATCTCAAAGATTCAGTTGAGAGTGTGCCTGCCACATATTATTTATTATGACTGGTAGGTAAATGAGACAGACAGCTTTATTCCTAAAGTAGAACTGCAAACAAAGACTACACACTTTCAGCAGACAGCATTGAGAATAAAGAATATGCTGCTTCATATTTAAGAATGCTTATCATACAACTTGATTAAGAATTTTACTTGCATTTTCAAAATGGTGGCAGGACTTTAGACTAGATTAGAATTTCAGTTTTCCAGCTTAAATATTCTCTCCTTGTTCTTCATCCTAAAGCAAACATTATTAACATTTAGGTTGTCAAGCAGCCCACAAGAAACACCTGTGTCCACCATTCAGTTTCTGTAAATAAATAGAAAAATCAGAAAGAGAGCAAGTATCACTTCTATATAGACAAGTTGCTTGATGTAGAGCAAGAAATGATATACATTTTAATAATTAGAATGCAATTATTGAACTATAAATATCTCTGGTTATGTACTGATATGTAATGCTTAAGTTACAAGGGTACGTAGTTATATAGCTATCTTTGAGAAATAGAAGTCGTCAGATGCAGAAATTTTCATGATCTCGTGTAATAAGAATGTGGAATAATACATTCTCTCCTGCTTTCTGTCACTTATTAAGCCTTGTGTTAATAAATGCATGTTTCTTATTTTTGTATCCTTAACCTAAATGAAAATTTAATGAAGTCTTCCTGTATTACAAAAATGGAGAATGTAAAAAATTATATTGACTTCTGCTGTTGACAAAAGAATTAGGAAGTAAGTGATAAAGGTATACTCCCTGACATCCATCAACACAATGGGAGATAAAATCTGTGGGAGTGCACTTTAAGTTTCTATTAAAATAATAAGCTATATTTAAATAATAAGCATTTGCACACATTGTGGGGCCCCCAGTGGCTCAGCAGGTAAAGAATCCAGCTGCAGTGCCGGAGCCACAGGAGATGCAGGTTTGCTCCCTGGGTTAGGAAGACCCCTCAAGGAGGAAATGGCAACCCACCCCAGTATTCTTGCCTGGGAAATCCCATGGACAGAAGAACTTGGTGGGCTACAATCCATGGGGTTGCAAGGAGTTGGACATGGCTAAGCACAAAAGCAGAGACATTACTTTGCCGAATAAGGTCTGTCTAGTCAAGGCTATGGTTTTTCCTGTGGTCATGTATGGATGTGAGAGCTGGACTGTGAAGAAGGCTGAGCGCCAAAGAATTGATGCTTTTGAACTGTGGTGTTGGAGAAGACTCTTGAGAGTCCCTTGGACTGCAAGGAGATCCAACCAGTCCATTCTGAAGGAGACCAGCCCTGGGATTTCTTGGGAAGGAATGATGCTAAAGCTGAAACTCCAGTACTTTGGCCACCTCATGTGAAGAGTTGACTCATTGGAAAAGACTCTGATGCTGGGAGGGATTGGGGGCAGGAGGAGAAGGGGATGACAGAGGATGAGATGGCTGGATGGCGTCACTGACTTGAACGCAAGTCTGAGTGAACTCCGGGAGTTGGTGATGGACAGGCAGGCCTGGCATGCTGCGATTCATGGGGTCACAAAGAGTCGGACACGACTGAGTGATTGAACTGAACTGAACTGAACTGAAGCACATGTGCACCACGCACATGTTATGAAGAAATGTTTGTGATGCTTAGTTTGGGAATTTGAAGTAGATAAGTAAAATTTTGGTAGCTAGAAACAGTATTAAAAGTATTAAAACTTCTGTTGGACTGATATTATGAAATCCCATGATAATACATTGAGTAACATGACTCTTCTGTAACATGAGGATTGTCAATAAATGCTAGAAAAGGAAGCTTAATATTAAAGGAAAGTTATTTTCCTGGAGGGAGCAAACACAAAAAACAAACAAACGTATGCTAGAAGACTATTAAAAGCTGTAATCTGGGGTTGATGGGCCAAATGGCAAATGATAAGAAAGATGAAGAATGAGAGAGAGAGTGTGTGTGTGTGTGTGTGTGTGTAACAGACAATAAAGAAGGGCCACTAAAATACAGAGGTCTTGCTTTCTAGAAGATTCCTTCACCAAAGCAGAGATCAGTTCTTAGGATACAGATGCGACCATGAGCAAGATCAGGCGAAGTCTTTTCTTAATTCAACAAGGGTCAGGTAGACATATGAGAAGTAGTTTCAAAAGGGACTCCTCTGTGATGTTCCTTGATGGGAAGTACTCTCTCCCTGGGGCTGGGAGGATGAGCTTTGGCAGAGAAGAGGGTGAACCTAAAGCCATTTTGTCCTAGCTAGTTTTTGATAGGGCTTCCCAGGTACCGCTCATGGTAAAGGATCCACCTGCCAATGCAGGAGACACAAGAGACGACAGGTTCGATCCCTGGGTCGGGAAGATTTCCTTGCGAAGCAAATGGCAACCCACTCCAGAGGAGCCTGGCAGGCTACAGAACTTGGGGCTGCAAAGAGTCAGACTCGACTGAACATACAACACAGTTTTTGATAGCTCTGAGAAAAGCAACTGTATTGACTTGCTAACATCAATTAACATAAACTGACAGGAAAGAAATAGTGGGCTAACTAACTTCATGACACACTATTATAAAAGCATGTCAGCCAGAAGTGTATTTCTTACCTGCAGTTATCATAATACCTAGCAGCTCCTGACTGAGTAGAATTTTCAGTAAGGACTCCAGTTTTTTCACCAAGCACTCTCGCTATTTGCTAGAGGTGGTGTCTCTGTGATTTGTAATAGACTCTTACTTCATCTCCTAGCTTCTATGTTGAACCCAACTCCAAACTGAGGGTTCCGGTGCCCAGCTCACCCAGTTTCTCTCTAGTTCAGCTTCTAAAATGATCTCGGGTAAACACAGCAGGTGTTATCAAAGCAACAGCTCTAACTAACCCTTGGCACTCACTGCTGCCAGATCCACTGGTAATGCTGATGACAAGCTCCTGTGAATCTAATAGCATCAGGAGTGCCTCGAAGTTACTGCTACCAGGAACTGCTCTTCTGTCAATGACAAAAGAGAGTTTGGGAAAGAAATACCCCAGCTTTCTAACTGCTAGAGGGAGCGTGGATCACTGTGACAGGTTCCCTGAGATCTTTCCTGGAATCACCCAGAAGGAGTGAGCCCCAGTTGCCCACAGTGGTAACCTGCTCAGTAATGCACCATAATGTTGGTTTCTTTCCTTTTCCTCCACTTCTCCCATTCTTCTGCCACTGCTTTCTGGGATCACCTCCCAAATAAACTTCTTGCACTCAAATCTTTATCTTAGGGTCTACTGCAAGGGAAAGGCTTCCCAGGTGGCTCAGCCGTAAATAATCCACCTGCAATGCAGGAGACTCCAGTTCAATCCCTGGGTTGGGAAGATCCTCAGGAGTAGGAAATAGCACCCTACTTCTGTATACTTGCCTGGGAATTCCCATTGACAGAGGAGCCTGGAGGGCTACAGTCCGTGGGATTACAAAGAGTCGGACACAACCGAGCACTACTTCGAGGGAAACCCAACTGAAGAAAGTAATTGTGAAATACACATGGACAATTTCTCTAAGACCCTCACTTACAGAGTCACTTCTCCCCAACTTGGTCATTCCAAATCTCCTCTTTGAATTTATCTTCATCTGCAGCCTTGGGTGTCTCCTGAATTTGATGTCACCTTCCCCATATCCATACCCACTGTTGGTCAGTTTAATTATGTTCATCTGCATCCTCTCTGTTCTTATAACCCTTGATCACCTTCTACTCTGGTCTTGAACATCATCAAACAGGTTAACTAGATCATATTCTTTACATTCAACTTCCTATCACTAATCTTACCCACGTGCTCAATATATTCCAGCTACATACACCATCTCATTATTTACTGAAAATACTCTATTTTTTCGTACAACTCAGTCTGTGTTTCTGGTATGTTCTTCTGGTCTTGGAACTCTTCGCCTGCTTAAAGATCACCCCCTCAGTGGTGCCTTCCCTGACACTCCCAGGCAGAATTAATTGCTATCTGTTGTGGGTTTCATATCATTCTTATATATGACTGTTAGAACAGTCACCACATGGAACTGTAATTATTTCCATGTCTACCCTCTTAGCCAGAGTAAGAACTTGAGGACAAGGATAGTCTTTAATCATCAATATCCCAAATTCCTGAGATTAGATTGGCTGGAAGATAGCAGACAATAATTTAATGTGAGATGAATGAATAAAAATTACTCATTAAAGTCACAGCCCTTGTTTCTCCAGTACACTGATTTTCATAGGAAACAAATTTTTCTACTGTTATTTCTGTGGGACCTAGTTTTTTGTTTTCTTTTTTAATTGAAAGTCCTTTATTTTAGCTCACCTTAACAGGCGGTTGGTATGTGCCATCCCCAATTCTGACATGATTGGCTCACTGGTTTCTTCTGCTCACATATCTTAAATTTCAGCTAGGTATTTTAATTACTAGCTTAGCTCAGACTGACAGTAATCAGATGGCTTTCTGCCACCACAGAAACCATGAAACAGCTTAGTGTCTAATTTGATCTGCTATCTCCTAGGCATAGTCCTACTTCTAGACTTCTGTTTTGGTAAACAGTAGATGTCCTTATGGTTTAAGTCATTGTTAGTTTGGCTTTTAATTAATTACAGCTAAAATAAACCCTAGATGATGATCATATGAAGTACTTTTAAGTTGCATTAAGGGATGGGCACGTATTTAGAGAGGAAGACTGGAAGGAGCAGTAGAGGAAGTGAGAGGAGTGAGTGAGAAGGGAGGAATGGGGAAGAATTGGCCCATGGAGGCTTTAGGCTCTGACTAGTCTTAAACAGATCATTTACTGCAACAGAGGCATGGTTTGATAAACAGGAGAGGTGAACATTCTTGAATGGGCAAAGGCAATGGCACCCCACACCACTACTCTTGCCTGGAAAATCCCATGGACAGAGGAGCCTGGTGGGCTGCAGTCCAAGAGGTCACTAAGAGTTGGACACGACTGGGCGACTTCACTTTCACTTTTCACTTTCATGCATTGGAGAAGGAAATGGCAACTCACTCCAGTGTTCTTGCCTGGAGAATCCCAGGGACGGGGGAGCCTGGTGGGCTGCCGTCTATGGGGTCGCACAGAGTCGGACACGACTGAAGCGACTTAGCAGCAGCAGCAGCAGCAGCAAAGATAGGAGAGAGTAAGGGATTTCATTTTCCACACACACACACACACACACACACAAATCTACTTAAAAGCAAACATTTGGAACACAAGTGTACATGAGTTAGCAGAACTCTATATCTGACTTGAGCACAAGTAAGAATACCTGACACAATATTTATCTGAACAGCCCATTATTTCGGCATAATGGAGAGACGGTTGTATTAGACACCATACGGGGATACTGGGGAACTGGGTTCCAGTGCTGCATCAGCAGTGACTCAGGAACACCCTGGCATTACTAAGATCATGTGTTCAAGAATATGTGAAGCAGATCTGTACTGTCTTGGTTATAATGTCATAATAATAGGATGACTTAAAGCTAGCCACTTAATACGGCTCAATTTCTTCATTTTTGAAAAAACAGAATAAATGTGATGATTTAGAGTCCTTACAACTCTACATTCATGGCTTAATGGTCCCGAAGCTGAAAGATACTTCCTCCTACAAATTCTGCCTTAATGACTTTATATTTTCTAAATCTTTGTTTAAAATACACTGAAGTTCTTAAACATTACAAAATAAAATTGTAAGAGTAGGGCACTGGAGAAGGTTATCAAGAAAAATTATATTTCATATTCAGTAAATTTTCTGAACCAAATTACTCGTGACAGAGGATTTTCTGCTTCTACCACTTTAACTGCTCATTGCTTTTGGCCCATTAGATGCGTGATTAATGCTCAGAGTTGTACTTCAAGCACTAAGTTTTGTCAATACTAAATAAATAATTACAGCATTTCCTTTCTGTTTCTGGGATCATGGGCCATGATCATAAAATTTTTTAATTTTCAGAAGAGTGAAAACATTTCCCTTTCTCAAAGAGCACACAGTTTCAAGGATAACATGTGCAAAATAGAGTACACTTCAATTAGAAAAATAGTTGCTTTATAGCAGAGGAAAAAATGGCAGCTTATGATGCACTGGACAGGTTCTGGGTCTTACAGAAACCAATGCTCACAGATTCTGACCACCTGCTGATCTTGGATCAAACAGCTGCACACAGCATCTCAGTCTACATTGCCAAATGGAAAATGACCCAAAACTCACATCTAAAAATCCATGAAGCAAGCTGACAGATGTTGACGATGGTCCTGGACACAATATTTCAGACACAACTTAGAACCACCCATGAACATTAGAAGAAAATCTTGAGATATTAGATCTATCTGCCTCTAAAATTGTATTTCTAATGGTAAGTAAATTATACTCTCTCTTTTTCAATTGTATGTGTCAACATTTCTTTGACTAATTGGCTCCATGTAGAATATCTTTTTAAAAGCAGGACATGTATTCCTCTAAATTTCCAGATGTCTTCCTAACGATTGTCCTGTATACTCTTTGGTAGTATTTAGCTTTGTAGTATAATTGGATGTGCTCAGTCGTGCCTGGCTGCAACCCCATGAACTGTAGCCCACCAGGCTCCTCTGTCCATGAGATTTCCCAGGCAAGAATACTGGAGCAGGTTGCCATTTCCTTCTCCAGGGATCTTCCTGAATGGAGACAGAACCCACGCCTCTCTCCTGCATGTTACCCACTGAGCCATTGGAAGCACTTTGTAATGTATATGAACTACAGATATTTTGGGCCTACACAATAATATAAATGATTAATTCTAACATGACTTAAAAGCCTTTGTTTTTAACCTTGGGGAGCATACTTGTATTGAGGGTTATGTTTAAGTTGTTATTGTTTTGGTCTGAACTTCATCTCATATTTTTATCCTTATGGCTACGGCATGAAGGTAATTAAATCTGTATTGAGTTTTGTGAACCCTGTGGAGAAAAGATTTATATCCACCTAGGAAATCTTGGAGCATGAAGTTTTGTACACAAATTCTGGGATTTCTGTTGCTAGCCTGTTAGAAATCTTGAGATTTAGCCAAGAAGTAGAAATGTAGAGCACATTTAGAGAATCTGGGAAAAAATTAGGTATATTGACATTCAAAAATGTGAAATGTTTAGTCCTTTCAGAATTTACTCTGAAACAGCTGAAGTAAATTGTCTAGATGAGATTGGGTTGAGAATAGAAGCATAGTAAGAACTGATTTTTGAGATAAAAGATATGAAGGCTCTGAGAGTATACAATCATAAATAACAGAGTTTATACATAACTGTTTTAAATATTTAATCCTGAACTTTTTTCAGTCATTTTTACCATTGGTGAATTTTTTAGGTGGACATACAATTAGATACAGTAGGAAAAAACTGTAAGCTGAAATTATAATAGTAACATATTCCCTAAGCCTTTTCTTGTGTATGAAATAGGAGTATGTATTTGATACAACATATGATGGTTAAATGATCCACTGAGCACTGGATGTATTCAAAAAACATGTTTCCAGAACATCTGAAGAACACTAAAGGTTTGAACACTAAGAGGAGAGTGAAAAAGTTGGCTTAAAGCTCAACATTCAGAAAACTAAGATCATGGCATCCAGTCCTATCACTTCATGGGAAATAGATGGAGAAACAGTGGAAACAGTGGCAGACTTTATTTTTGGGGGGCTCCAAAATCACTGCAGATGGTGACTGCAGCCATGAAATTAAAAGACGCTTACTCCTTGGAAGAAAAGTTATGACCAACCTAGATAGTATATTCAAAAGTAGAGACATTACTTTGCCGACTAAGGTCCGTCTAGTCAAGGCTATGGTTTTTCCAGTGGTCATGTATGGATGTGAGAGTTGGACTGTGAAGAAGGCTGAGCACCGAAGAATTGATGCTTTTGAAGTGTGGTGTTGGAGAAGACTCTTGAGAGTCCCTTGGACTACAAGGAGATCCAACCAGTCCATTCTGAAGGAGATCAACACTGGGATTTCTTTGGAAGGAATGATGCTAAAGCTGAAACTCCAGTACTTTGGCCACCTCATGCAAAGAGTTGACTCATTGGAAAAGACTCTGATGCTGGGAGGGATTGGGGGCAGGAGGAGAAGGGGGCGACCGTGGATGAGATGGCTGGATGGCATCACTGTCTCGATGGGCGTGAGTCTGAGTGAACTCTGGGAGTTGGTGATGGACAGGGAGGCCTGGTGTGCTGCGATTCATGGGGTCGCAAAGAGTCGGACACAACTGAGCGACTGAACTGAACTGAACTGAAAGGTTCGAATAAATTGTTTTACAGAAGCTGGCTTTATTAGAGAAATGATTCACAAGAAACATTGTTAATTATTGATAAAGAATACCATCTGAAAAAACACAGAGCTCAGTGGTCTACTGAGTATGTGGGCATAATGGTGGGGAAAAGCCAGATTGCACAGCTGTGTATTACCTTAGAAGGGAGGAAAGAGCAGACAGGTTAAACGTTTCGTTTTCTGAAAATGTTTGTCTGTAACTTCCTGCTGGCTGGCTGTTGCCAGAAAGATGAGGTACAGGCCAATTCTTTTGATTTCTATTTTGGTGACATTTCCCAAATTTTTACTGGTTTATTAAAGTAAAGTGAAAGTTGCTCAGTCATGTCTGACTCTTTGCGACCCCGTGGACTATATAGTCCATGGAATTCTGCAGGCCAGAATACTAGAGTGGGTAGCCTTTCCCTTTTCCAGGGGATCTCCCAACCCAGAGATTGAACCCAGGTCTGCTGCCTAGCAGGTGGATTCTTTACCAGCTGAGCCAAAAGGGAAGCTGTTGTGTTTATTTTAAAAGGTTTATTAAAAGTTTATTGAAAAGGTTTATTAAAAGCCAGAGCTTAATGGGGCTTCTCAGGTAGCACTAGTGGTAAAGAATCTGCCTGTAATGCAGGAGACACAGGTTTAATCCCTGGGTCGAGAAGATCCCCTTGAGAAGAGAATGGCAACTTGCTGCAGTACTGGAGAATGGACAGAGGAGCCTGGTGGGCTACAGTCCATGGGCTTGTAAAGAGCTGAACTTGACTGAGCACACACAGACTTTTCTGAGTTACCTTAATTGATATTTTTGCAAGCACACCTTCCTTGTGATCAGTTAAGCCTTAGAAAACATTGCTTTCCACTGAAAACAAAACAAAATGATATAAAAAAAGGTCAGAGAGTCAGCACAGACTATTTTCTCACAAAATCTGCCCTTGACTAAAACCTTTGCTGAGTTTAAAAGTATTATTATATTCATTACTCCATGTTCATGGATTGGAAGACTCGGTACCATGTCTCCCTCAAGTTGATCTCAATGCAATCACAATAAAAATTCTAACAGGTGTGTGTGTTTGTGAAAATTACAATTTGACTCTAAAATTTATATGAACTACATAGAGCCGAGTTACCAAGACAGTCTTAAAAAAGTGCAGAGCTAGAAGCCTTCCACTGCCAGATAGGAAGAATTACCAAAATTAAGACACTGTGGTTTGCAGGAGAAATAAACAGTCTGCAAAACAAGACAGAATTTCCAGAAACAGAACTATACATTTATGTCACCTGATTATGGTTGCCTGATTCATGATGAAAGTAACCCTGCAGTGCAGAGGGAAAAAGGTGGTCTTTTCAATAAATTACAATGGATCAATTTGGCTATCTGCAAAGGAAAAGTTTAACTTTACCCCTATGTCACACTATACATGAAAACAAACACACAGAAATCACTCAGAATGGATGAAAGACTTGTGTAAACATATAACCTGGAACTGTAAAACTCCTAGAAGAAAACATAAGAGAAAGATTTTTTAAATGGGACACAGAGAGCACTAACAATAAAGACATAATTTGGAAAATTGGCCTATGTTAAAAGTACGAAATTCTCTTTATCCAAAGACATCATCCAAAGAGTGAAAAGGCAAAGAACAGAGCAAAAGATTCTTTTCAACATATAAAATTTACAAAGAGCTCATATACAAGATAGCCCCAACACATTGGTAAGAAAAATATAATAAACCAACCCAACAGAAGAAAATGCAACAGACTCACACAGGCATGTGTTGAAAGAGAATATATAAATGTCAATAAATACATAAGATTTGTATTGTACTAATCTCATTAGTCATCAAGGAAATGAAAGAAAAACTACAGTGAGAAATAGCTTCACACCTATTGAAAGGACTAAAATGTAGAAGGCCAGTAATATCAAGTCTTGACAAGGATATGGATAACTGAAACTCTCATAAACTGTTGGTAGACAATTTTGTAGTATCTAATAAATTTGGACATAAAGCAGACCCTATGACCAGCAACTTTTACCCCTCAACACATGCTGAAAATAAATTCATATCTGTGTTTTTGAACCATGGTGTTGGAGAAGACTCTTGAGAGTCCCTGAGACAGCAAGGAGATCAAACCAATCAATCCTAAAGGAAATCAGTCCTGACTATTCATTGGAAGGACTGATGCTGAAGCTGAAACTCCAATACTTTGGCCACCTGATGTGAAGAACTGACTCATTGGAAAAAGACTCTGATGCTGGGAAAGTTTGGAAGCAGGAGGAGAAGGGGATGACAGAGGATGAGATGGTTGGATGGCATCACCGACTCGACGGATATGAGTTTGAGCAAGCTCTGGGAGCTAGTGATGGACAGGGAAGCCTGGCATGCTGCAGTCCATGGGGTTGCAAAGAATCGGACATGACTCAGAGACTGAACTGAACTGATGTTCGCCAAAATAGATGTACAAGAATATTCTTAACAGTATTGTTTGTGATAGTGTAAATCTGAGAAGAATGTATTGTTTATCAATATTTGAGTGGACAAATAAATTGAGTCAAATAAAATCAATAAAATAAACATGTTTTTACTACACGCAGCAGTTATGGAGACTATCACACATGAAATGTTTAACAAAAGCAGCCACGAAAGAGTTGTACATGGCATGATTCCTTTTATATGAAGCTCAAAAAGTGGCAAAGTTAATTATGGTATAGATGCCAAGAGAGCGGATACCTTAAGAGGGCATGAGAAGGACATCTGAAGAGTTGGCAACTCTGTCGATCCATTTAGGTCCTGGGTACATGGGTACGCTCGCTTTGTGAAGAGCTGATGCTGCACACTTTTGAGTTATTTACATTTCTGTGTTATGTCATACATCAATAAAATGTTCATTAAAAAGAGTCATTACCTTATCTGCACATAATTCAAGCTTTGCGGTAGAAAGTTTGGCAATGTCTTTTAAAATTTTATTGCATTTATAGCCTCCAATCAAGCAATTTCACTTTTAGGAAATTATGCTACTAAAAGACTTGAACAGAGGGACGGATATATGTTTAATGCCCACTGCCCCTTCCACTGGCATAGTGGCATTCCGCAGTTTACATGGCACAGCACGCCTCTCGCTTCTCTCTGTGACGTTTCTTCTTGGTCTTCTTTGCTCCCACCTCTTCATCCACCCTCTAAACTCAGGAGAGTCCCACAGCGCCCACAATGTTGTGCCTTCGTCTCTTCTCTCCAAGTTCTTTCCCCATGTGACTCCTTTTTGCCTAATGGCTTTAAGTGCCACCTGTACGCCAGTGACTCCCAATTTTATTTCTCTTGTCTCTGGATTTCCCTTGAACTCTAGCTAGATTCATATGTTCAACTTCTAACTTGCCATTTCTAATTGGCTTTCTAATAGGCTTAGTAGATTTAATACATTCAAAAAGGCAGTTTTTATACTTAGCTGGATCAAACTCACTTCTGCTCAGTCTTTCCCATCTTTGTAAATGGCATCCTCCCCCTTGTTTGGGACCCAGATCTAGGAGTCTTACATTACACATCCTCTTTTCTTTGCAATCTATTTCATTCACCAAGGTGATTGTTGTACTTGAATCTGTTTGTGTCTCTTCATCTCTGCCGCCATCACTGGAGTCATTAAATCCCAATTAGGTGATTTAAATATGCCCTTAGCTGGCTTCTTTAATTCAATTCTTCCCTTTTAAAAGTTCCTTTTCTAGCCAGAGTAATATTTTAAAGCATAAACCAGACCATGGAACTCCCTTTCTTGAGACCTTAAATGGTTTCCTATTGCTTTTACGTGAAAATCGAGACTTTTCCCCACAAGTCTACAAGGTCCTGCCTTTTCTGGTTCCTCCTTATATGATACACCTCTCATCACCCACTGTTCCCCCTTGCTCTCTGCACTTCAGTCACACTGGCCTCTCTTTGTTCCTTGAGCATCCCAAGCCTCTCCTAGCCTCCGGGTCTTCGTATTTGCTTTTTCCTTTGCCGAGAGGGTTTCCTCTGCAGATAGCTGGCTCCTTCTCATCTTTTACGTCTCTGCTCAAATGTCCCCTACCCAAAGAAATCTACCCCCACCACTCTATCTAAAGTGGCCTCACAGCTTCCACACTGTCTCACCCCTTTATTTCCTTCATGGCATTTATCATGAACTTAAAAATATATGTCTATTCACAATCTACAACTTATATATTTTCTTTCGTAAGAAATAAAAGTGGAATGAAGGCAAGTTCCATGGTTTTTTTTTCCCCCCTTCACTGCATGTATTAAATTTGATGGAAATGCTAGACATTCAAAAACTTTTGTTAACTTAAGGTAGTGGGTGGTCCCCAACCGCTTTGGCAATCAAGGACTGGTTTCGTGGAAGACAGTTTTTCTACAGACCCAGGATGGGTGATGGTTTGGGGATGACTCAGCACATTACACTTATTGTGCTCTTTATTTCTATTATTATTATATCAGCTCCACCTCAGATCACCAGGTATTAGATCCTGGAGGTTGGAGACCCCTGACTTAAGGAATACCTAAATTACAACAGTCTTTGTAATTATGAAAAATTGTAAATAGCGTAATTACTGGTTAAACAAGTTGTGGTGTATTCCTATAATAGAATGCAATGAAGGCATTAGAAAGAATATCTGAATATATTGAAGGAAATACATATACATATACATCTTATGTTATACAGCTGAAAAATTCAGAAAGCAATATACCCAAAAAGGGGGAAATGACTTAAAGACAAATTCGATGACACACAATATGCACATAGGTGGGTTCCAGGGCTTCAGGTGATAAATCCAGAATTTCTCCTGGTCAGTGTTCTCATCTGAGGGTGTCTTGGTCCCCCAGGAGATATTTGACAATGACTGAAGACATTGCTGATTTTCACAACTTGAAGAGGGAGGAGGTGCTTCCAGCATCTCGAGGGTAGAGACCAAGGATACTGCTGAGCATCCTGCAATAGCCAGGACAGCTTCCACACAAAAAAAGAATTATCCAGCTGCCAATAGTGCTGGGAACTCTGGGTGATGGGAGGCTATGTTGCTAGTTACTAGTATGTTACTAGTCAATGTCTACTTGGGGACTTGAGCTACACGGAATGGTGGTTCAGTTTCAGGTCTTTACTTTTCAAAAACTGCCCACATCCAGCAGCCATCCAGACTGATGGAAACGGATACATTTATCACTAGCTATTAGAATGGCCAGGATTTTTCTACATCATTCAGCCCGAGTAATTTCCTAATTTTTAGTAGTTTTCTGAATAGTTCAGACTAGAGACATATTTCTCAAATATTTTAGGAGGCATTTGCTTTGTGACTGCCCTTCTGCTTCTCTTCCCCAGTGGATAATTAGAAGGATTTATTCTCTGGAGATGTCAAGTAGGCACCTTTCTCATTACCTAAATTCACTTACAGAAAAATAAATCAGTATCCAGATGAAAGTTCAGGAAGTATCCAAGGGAGCTGTTCCAATCCAGAGAAAATAATTTCTACTACGTATAGTCAAAAAGATGCCGAAGAATTCTTTACCTCCTCTTTTTGTAATAATCTTCCTACAGTCCCCAAAACTGTGTTGAGGCAGAATTTATAACTTGCTTAATTTACAGTGAAAAAAAAAAAAAAAGAATCCTCTACTCCCTAACATTTTTTTTTTTTTCAATCAGTGCAGGCCAAGTTCCAGGGTCTTGTGAGGTGGGAGGGGATCATGAGTTTCCCAGGATACAGTGAGGATATCACTTTCAGTAGAAATAGTGTTATTATCTATCTTTTAGAAGGCTCCAATGAGAGAAAAATCAAGTAAGTGCCAGGGAACGGCACTTTCTGGAAGTTGCTGCATAAAGAGAAGAAAAATAGTACAAGAAGGTGGCTGCTGCTGCTGCTAAGTCGCTTCAGTCATTTCCGACTCTGTGCAACCCCATGGACGGCAGCCAACCAAGCTCCCCCATCCCTGGGATTCTCCACACAAGAGCACTGGAGTGGGTTGCCATTTCCTTCTCCAATGTATGAAAGTGAAAAGTGAAAGTGAAGTCGCTCAGTCGTGCCCAACTCTTAGCAACCCCGTGGACTACAGCCCACCAGGCTCTTCTGTCCATGGGATTTTCCAGGCAAGAGTACTGGAGTGGGGTGCCATTGCCTTGGGTAAGCCTAAAATGGCATTTCTCCAATCCAAAGTTGTGGCTCTGAATTGAGAAGGGCCATGCCACAGAAAGACTGTCGTGGTGTGTGTTACAACCCCTCCCTGTCTTAAGTGTGACAAGAAGGAGAGAGAGAATGAAGAATCTCTTTCTCAGGTGACACTCCATTAGGAGCCCTTGTCTTGGTCATTTCATATTGCTGAAGCAAAGTATTGTAGACTGGGTGGCTTATGAACCACAGACATTTATCTCTCATGATTCTGGAGGCTGGGAAGTCTAAGACTGAGGTGCCAGATCAAAGTGAATTCTGAGGAGGATCCACTCCCTGGTTGCAGACTACTGATTTCTCATAGTATTATCACGTGGCAGAAAAATAAAAAGGGCACTTTTATAAACACACTAATTCCACTGATGAAGGCTCCAACCTCACAACCTAATCACCTCCCAAAGGCCTCACTTTCTAATACCATTACACTGGAGCTGAGGACTTTGTGGTGGGACACAAAATTTCATTTCATAGCAGACGAAGCCCTGATTTGTTTTGGTCTCTGACAGGACAGAGAAGCTCTTAAACTTTGCTAACACAAGATAAACTCGTAGAACTACACTTCTGTGCTGTGCATCCCCATGAGGCAATCATTTGGATTTCCTTTTTTCCTTCTACATGATGGGAAAATGTTGGAGGTGGTGAATATAGATGAGGAGTATCATGTCTGAAAGACTCTTGGGATCAACCTGAACACTGCCCCAGCACCCCCACCCCTCCCCATTCCTCTCAGAGGGTGGTAGAAGCATTGGATAGCATACCTTCAAACACACCTGATCTCCACCATCGTCAGATTGACCAGGAAAGTCAACATACCTTAGCTAAATGAGTCTAACCTCTCTGAGTGAATTTAGGCTCAGGGGCTGGGCTCCTAAGTCTCAGCTTCAGCACCCAAGTCAGTGCTATCTGGGGGAAGCAACTGCCTCAACTTTCTTATCTTCAATGATTGTATCTGCTTCTTGGGTTTAGGGGGCAGATTAAATGAATGAATGCATGGAAAGCACTTAGCATGGTTCCTGGCACATAGTAAAGCCTCAATAAATGTGGTCAGCTGCTATTATCGCTGCTAATAATTCTAACAGAAACAAGGGATCTGCTCCTAGAGGGTGCATAAGAAATAAAGGAGGAGAAGACGTGTCACTTCTACTAGAATCCAAGTGGGCCCTGCTTAAGATGGAAGAGGGGATAATAAGAATAGGGAACAGCTCATCCTCTACCTTAAGGGCCACTGAACACTCCACCCTGAGCCCACCTTACAGACCACTTGAGCCACACTCACGTCACTGCTGTGCCAGTTTCATGTCCTCCAAAGCCACCCTCACGGGAGTCCTCTCTTTTCCTTCTCTGATTCCACCACTTCTATGCCTGAATGCTACTCTTCCTCTTCAGAATGCCCCTCAAAGTAGTCCCTGTTCCTCCCCTCTTCCCAGTGAGCTGGCCTTTCTGCATCACGACATTTACCTCTGCTCCTCTCACTCCAGGCCCCTTGAAGGCAGAGAATGTACCTTTAGCCCCAGTGACTATCCTAGTTTGCAACATATAGTGGGTCCTGAATGGCTGTTGGTGAAACAGTCCCCAGGCATCATACTCCTGAAGACTCTGCCTCAGATAACTGGGGATTGGAATATAACTCTTCATATGTATGCTGTATCCATATGTATCCTCCTAACCAGAATGGGAATTCCTTAAGAGAAGGAAAATACATGTATTTGTCTTGGTCTAATGATATTGTACAGATGCCAGCAATGCCCTGCTCCCACACTCCCAGACCCCACCACTGTGTGCATGCAGGCTCAGCTTCCCGATCCCAGCATCCCGTCTCTTTGTCTAAGGGTGTTCTTTGGCAGCCAGCATCTACTCCCCTGTGCTTGCGCACATGGCAGTTCAGAAATGTCAGAGGACTGATACTTACCACCCGGGAACAGCCCTCAACCAATAATTGATGGAAAGTGAAAGTGAAAGTGAAGTCGCTCAGTCGTGTCTGACTCTTTGCGACCCCATGGACTATAGCCCACCAGGCTCCTCCGTCCATGGGACTCTCCAGGCACGAATACTGGAGTGGGTTGCCATTTCCTTCTCCAGGGGATCTTCCCGACCCAGGGATTGAACCCCAGTCTTCTGCATTGCAGGCAGACGCTTTAACCTCTGAGCCACCAGGGAAGCCCAATAACTGATGGAACTGGTGTATTAATACACAAGTTACCTCCTTGGGTAATTGCAGCTTCATCTGTCTGGGATTTCTGGCAGTCAGTGTAGAACATCCAACTTGGAATTATCTCACCAAAGGGTGAGGTATTAATACACCAGTTCCATCAGTTATTAATACCTCACCCTTTGGTGAGATAATTTCAAGTTGGATATTCTACACTGACTGCCAGAAATCCCAGACAGATGAAGCTCCAACTACCCAAGGAAGTAACTTGATACTACTTATTTTACTGGTGGCTAACTTAATCTGTTTGGGCTACTATAACCAAATATAATAGATTGGGTGGCTTATAAACAACAAGAATTTATTTCACATAGTTTTGAAGACTGGGAAGTCTAAGATCAAGTTAGCATGGCTGAGTTCTATGACAGCCTTCTTTCTAGTTCATTGCCAGCACCTGCTAACTGTGTCCACACAAGGCAATAGGGGCGTGAGATCTCTATGGGGTATCTCAGTTGTGTCTCCTCTGTCCATGAAATTTCCTAGGCAAGAATACTGGAGTGGGTTGGCATTCCCTTCTCCGGGGGATCTTCCCAATCTAGGGATTGAACCTGTGCCTTCTGCATTGCAAGTGGGTTCTTTACTTTCTGAGCCACCAGGGACGCCCTGATAAAAACACTAGTCCAGGGACTTCCCTGGTGGGCCAGTGGTTAAGGATCTGCCTTCCAATGCAGGGGATGAGGATTTGATCCTTAGTCAGGGAACTAAGATCCCACATGTTGGAGAGCAACTAAGCCTGCATGCCACAACTAAGACCCAGTGCAGTCGAAAGTAAAATAAGTACATCAATAAAATACTTTAAATAAAATACTTAATTTTTTAAAATAAAGAACACTGATCCCAATAATGAGGGCTCCACCCGCATGACTTACGTATTTCCCAAAGGCCCTACTTCCTAATATCATCATCTTTGGGAGATAGAATTTCAACTGATGAATTTGAGGGAAGACTACAGACATTCAGACCATGGCAGCTGCCTACCTACCTTTCCCTGTCTCCCCACCAGTGTTTTCTAGATAAGTATACCTTCCAAATAAACTATCACACAAAATCCTTGAATATCAGAATCTGCTTCTGGGAGAATCCAAACCAAAACAGATATGAACAAGCTGTATGAGAATCCTGCCTTCAGTGTCAGTGAGTGACGACACCAAGAACTGAGAAAAACAGATGGAGTTGCTCTTCCATGAGACAAGAAAAAAAATATGTTTGTTCCAGAGAAGTTGTGAGATGGAGTAAAGTGGCACAAAGCTGTGCACTGGGATGATGGAAGGGGAAGCTGAAGGGAGGCTATAAGAACTGGGATGAGCTGGGTGGGAGGTGACCATGTCAAGTGAAGTATAAATGGAGCTGTGGTAGGTGCAGTGGACTCTTTCTCTGCCTCTCTGTGGGACCTTCAGTAAACCTGCCGTTGCTCTCTCAGGAAATCAATGGAAGTGGATTCTATTTGCAGATGGTCAGAGGTGCTGAGTGCCATCTAATGGTGGGTGTGATGAAATCACCTGTTGAGGCAACTGAACATTTGACTTATATTTGTGTCATTCACAGCACATAGCTCAGGGCTAAAGTGCACAAGAATTATTTACTGACTTCTTAATGAAAAACTGCAAAAATAAATGTATAAGTTTTCACCTTTGGGCTTACCTGGTGGCTCAGTCAGTAAAGAGTCTGTGATGCAGAAGACCTGGGTTCGATCCTTGGGCCAGGAAGATCCCCTGGAGGAGGGCATAGCAACCGACTCCAGTATTCTTGCCTGGAGAAGCCCCAAGGACAGAGGAGCCTGGTGGGCTACAGTCCGCAGGGTCACAAAGAGTCAGACACAACTGAGAGCAGCTAACACTTTCACTTTCCATCTTCTGATAGATATGTCGATTAATAATCAATGATATTGACTATGCCAAAGCCTTTGACTGTGTGGATCACAATAAGCTGTGGAAAATTCTGAGATGGGAATACCAGACCACCTGACCTCCTTCTTGAGAAATCTGTATGCAGGTCAGGAAGCAACAGTTAGAACTGGACATGGAACAACAGACTGGTTCCAAATAGGAAAAGGAGGACATCAAGGCTGTATATTGTCACCCTACTTATTTAACTTCTATGCATAGTACATCATGAGAAATGCTGGGCTGGAGGAAGCACAAGCTGGAATCAAGATTGCCGGGAGAAATATCAATCACCTCAGATATGCAGCTGACACCACCCTTATGGCAGGAAGTGAAGAACTAAAGAGCCTCTTGATGAAAGTGAAAGAGGAGAGTGCAAAAGTCAGCTTAAAGCTCAACATTCGGGAAACAAAGATCATGGCATCCGGTCCCATCACTTCATGGCAAATAGATGGGGAAACAGTGGAAACAGTGGCTGACTTTGTTTTCGGGGCTCCAAAATCACTGCAGATGGTGACTGCAGCCATGAAATTGAAAGACGCTTACTCCTTGGAAGGAGAGTTATAACCAACCTAGATAGCATATTCAGAAACAGAGACAATACTTTGCCAACAAAGGTTTGTCTAGTCAAGGCTATGGTTTTTCCAGTAGTCGTGTATGGATGTGAGAGTTGGACTGTGAAGAAGGCTGCGTGCTGAAGAATTGATGCTTTTGAACTGCGGTATTGGAGAAGACTCTTGCAGGTCCCTTGGACTGCAAGGAGATCCAACCAATCCATCCTGAAGATCAGTCCTGGGTGTTCATTGGAAGGACTGATGTTGAAGGTGAAACTCCAGAACTTTGGCCACCTCATGTGAAGAATTGACTCATTGGAAAAGACCCTGATGCTGGGAAAGATTGAGGGCAGGAGGAGAAGGGGACGACAGAGGATGAGATGGCTGGATGACATCACCAACTTGATGGATATGGGTTTGGGTGGACTCCGGGAGTTGGTGATGGACAGGGAGGCCTAGGGTGCTGTGGTTCAAAGAGTCGGACACGACTGAGCAACTGAACTGAACTGAACTGAATCAATGATAATCATCTTCTGTGCTCTCTGATTGAAACTGCTTCAACTTCAAAACATATCTATCTATTTATAGTCATTTATTTTGTCCTTCTACCCTTATGTTAGTACACACAGACACACACACACACACACACACACAGCATAGCTCTTCTAATACAATCACTTAAACTCTCACAGAATTTAGTATTGGTGTTGCCCAGGAAAGCCCAAGAGAATAAAACTCATTTAATCATTCAACAAATATTTATACAACAAATATTTTTGAGTTATTGCAGACTCAAAGATGAAAAATAGAGTTCTTAAGAGTTTTCAAAAAAGTCTCTGCCTGAATTATGGTCATTATTCTCCCTCCAACACTCTTCCTTCACTGTGAACCAGTGGTGAGTCACTTCATGGACAATGCCTGTGTCTCATTCAGTTCCGTTCTTTAGACAGATTTGCTTTGCCATTAATGTATCACTAGTCTTCTTTCTTTAAAGGAAACTCTTGACTATACTTCTTTTTGTCCTGGGAAGGAAGGCATATGAACTAGAATGTAAGCCCATGTATTGCAATCTTTTTCATCCCCAGACTTTCTTTCAACTGCCCACCTCCCTTGATAACTTGCCCCAGTGGCCAAGCAGAGTGGCGGAACATTTGATTAGAAGAAAACAGTTGGGAAACACACAGCTTCATTTATTTGGAAAGCACAGCCACTGTGGGTTGATGGCTATTACAATGTAAGACAGTTACAAGTCAAAACTGAGCCAAAAACTGTAGGCAAGGGTGAAGGAAGAGGAATAGGGAGCAAACGGGGATGGAGATGGTTTTAAGGTACAATGTGAGAGGGCTTTGTGAAAATCTATAAGCTTTCTATAAAAAAGTAATTTTACAATTTATTACTGGCTTTGGGACTGTCAGTATTATTCTTTGGAAATTACCCATTTGAACATCTCAGAAAATCTGATGGATAAAACGAAAAAGAGAACAGCAAAAATAGTAAAGAAGCTTAAGTTGTAAGTTACAAATCCAGTGATTTTGACTTTAACCTTCAAAGAGAAAGAAAAATAGTTTCTGGCTTGAAAAAGAACAATTATACACTCCTGCCTGCTCTCAGGCTCAATTTTTCTGTAAGCCCTTAAAAGATAAATCCAACTATAAATCACCTTGGAAAATGGACTTGGAATCTGAGAGGGACTGCATTGTTTGCTTTTTGCTCCTTTCTACCCTTGATTTGTGTTTAAAAAGTTCTTTGACCCTAACAAATTCATCTCAGGGATTTCAGATTATTTCTCACTAATGTACAGTGGTGTTTTTAACAACTATTTTTATCATGCAGTTGTTTCTTTTTAATAGCAAATAATAAAACGTACATTTTTATAAATATAAATATATATAGCATAGTATTTTATAAAACAAATATGAATATATATATACATATACACACACACACATATATAAAGGAAGGCCAATAAGTACTAAAGCAGATACTAGGTTCTTGACCACGTTGTAAAGGATCTGCATGGTGGTTTTCTCTCTCTCTCGATTCTTTTTGATGCCATTTAAAAAGACACACAGAGCATTGTCCCTGACCTTGAACGAACTTAGTCTTACTGAAGACATAGTATTTTATTTACATACAACAAATGGAAAATAATCCAGAGCACTCTATGTTTGTTTTTAAAGTTAAGAACTATAGGGATTCAGAGAAAGGCAAGGTCAATCTAGGTTATAGGAATGTGTCAAACTTTAATTAATTAATTCAATGTTCATTCACAGAATGGCGACTAGAGGACTCTGTGATTGGAGCTGGGCATCAGGAAGGTGCGTAAAACATGTGCTGCCTAGAAAGGTGTATCTATGGGAAGGGTGATGCGGGATAGGGCAGGCTCTGGTTGAGAAGAGAGGGTTCAAAGAATGTAATATGATCAGAGAGAAAAGATGGAGCCTGGTGACAAAGGGATTTGAAGGAGGGACATGACAGGGTAATTTCCTTGATGAATCTATGACAAGTAGTAACTTATATTTTCAAAGAAGCTATTGTTACAGTTTTTGATTAAATCAGTAAAATCTCTAGTCTTTTAATGAAAAAAAAAATCTCATTTTCTCCAACTGAAAGAAAAAACTTTCCTGAGGTTTAAGTAAACACTGAAGTGAGAGATCTAGTTATTTTTTCCAGCCATGATTAAGCAAAGAGTTATTCCTTTCAAAAATCATAATATATATTTAAAAGTATAGCTTGATTTTCAGGCATCTTAATATATGAAGAGCCAGTATTTCTAGGCCCTCCATAGGAAACTAAAATATGCAGGGAAACAGAATTTTTTAAAAGTACAGGCTCAGGCAAATACATTCCTCCTCTGCCATCTAAGCTAATATAAAATTAATGCAACTCTGGCTAGTGATGTGAAATATGCTATATACAAGAAAAGTATTAGGCTGTACTTCAGGATTAGATGACCGATTTGAACATTCATCTTACCCAAACTAATTTTGCTTGATTATTGAGAATCTTGAAGGTGGAAAGTTCAGCTAAATAAATACCCAAAGATATTTTAGAATTCCTTGGTATTTACTTTGCCTCATTTCCCCTGTGTACAAATCTAAGACCATTTGACTTAGTTAATTATTACCTTCAAATCTATGTAGGATTTGTGACTTCATTTAAAAAATATACTGCTAACTTGCTTAAGGGAAATAAAAGTAACCATCATCATTTAAGCCAGAGGTTGGTAAACTTTTTCTTAAATAGCTAAATAATAAATATTTTAGACTTGAAATTAAATAGCTCTACTATTGTGGAGTCAAAGCAGCTGGTGGGGAAAAACAAAACAAAACAAAACAAAAAAATGGGCAAGGATGTGTTCCAATAAAAACAAATATATGAAAACAGGTAGCTGTCTCAGGACTGCAGTCTGCTTATTTCTCATCTAAATGATATTGCCACCACGCAGGTAGTTGCTAAACGTCTTCCAAGTTGAACACCAGCATAAGCTCTCTTATCTCTAATTAGAACTTTTGCTGAGGGTGGGGAGTTAGTATGTGGAAATAGCAGGGGAAGGGGAGAAATAGGCTATTGGCATAAACAACTGTATTTTATCCATAAATACTATGTACTCCTTTTCATATTTTACTTTTAATTCTGAAATATGTCAAGCAGGTAGATAGGTAAAGAAGTAATATAACAAATACATCATCCTTACCACACAGATTTCTCTCCACTTAATGTTTTTATATTTGCTCCAGGTAAACATTTAAATATTTAAATATTTAAAATGTCACAGACATAACTAAACGCTTGTTCCAATTCCATCCTCCTTTCTCCATTCTAAAAGGCCAACTCATCCTTTATAGATAATCTGTCTTTTTCCTCTGGTTGTTGTTAGGATTTTCTTATTGTCTTTAAGGTTCAGACATCTGTGGATTCATATCTCCTCTCAGTGCTGAAAAATAATTGGGGAATATCACTTTGAATGCGATATCTTCCCATACTCTATTCTCCCTCCTTTTGGAACTCCTGTCTCAATATATGTTGGATCCTCTATCCTAATGGTTTCTAACCTCTGTTTTGTGCTTTTTTTTTTTAAATGTCTCTGTGTGGCAATTGGGGTAATTTCCTAGATTAATTTTCCTGTTTTTTAATCCTCTCTCAAATTGTCTGATCTTTATTTACGTGAATTGAATTTTTAATTTAAATTTCTAAATATACATATTTCTTTTCTAAATCTGTCATATATTCATAATGTGCCCTATTCTTTGAAATTTATTTTTATTCCTTTTTAAAAAAATTCTACTCATTTTGTGTTACAGATTATTTCAGATGTTTTTATTATATCATGTTTGACCAGGGGAAGAAAAGCTTGCCTAATCCTCATATATATTGTATATGCTGCTTTCCCTCATGGCTTGCTATTTGTTTGTGTGTGTGAAAACACATTATAAAAAACAAATATTCTTGTCCTTGCGGGTTTTCTTTGTTTTCCTGTTGGAGTCTTTGCACTTACAGAAGTGCTACTTTGGAATGATTTTGTATTTGTTTTTACTGTGTGTTCCAGGGATTTCACCAAACTGAGATTAGTCTTATTATTGCTCTCTCAGATTAGACATGTCCATACCCATGGTTAATAGAAATTTGGACAAGCTTGGAGTTTTTTTTTTTTTTTCCATAGATGAGTTCATTTTCTCCTCAAAATCCTAGATAAACACGTTTCCTTCTTGCTTTCTTATGCCAATAGGTAGAATTCTGTTCCCCCTCATTCACTAGGAGGATGCTCTTCCATTATCCCAACTTCACAATGGAGTGTTATGCATTAGCTCTCCAACCTTGCCTAAGCCCAAAGGTATGTCTTCTATACTTATATGAGCATCAAAGCATTTTTAGGTATACCTTGGGCAATTTTCCTCTTGGTTGCTGGAGTACCAGTTCCTGAATTTACCAATCTGATTTTCAATATCTCCCTTATATCTATCATTTTCTTGCTTTCTAATCCAGGTTTGTAAAAGTAAACATTATGCTATCTCACATATGCATCATTTATTAATATCTGTGTTTGTGATTGAACAATAAAGCTCTGACTTATTCTGTCGTATTGCTGGAACCATTCTTTAAGTCACCACGGTATCATTTCAAAGATTTATATATTTATGATATACTTTTAAAATTATAAATCTCTTTTGTGCTTTTTTTTTAATTTAAAAGATGCTTTATTCCTTTATTGCAAATTATATGTTCGCTCATAGAATTTGTCCAGTTGAGTTGAGTCTGAACAAAAAACTTTGTTTAATAATTATTCAACTATAGAGAAATAATTTGAAAAATTCTTGACTTTAGGTACTATTTTCCTTGAGTGTATAATATATAGTATTAGTAGTACTATACATTCACTTTTCTAAAAACTTTATGATTTCACAATTTTCCTCTTGATATATAATTGAACATGTTGTTTACCGTTATGACAAAAGAAAGCCAGCATACTCCATAGTAAAGATGCTTTTGCCGTGGAAGCATTTTTGGAAATTACTTTTTTACATTGTAGGAAAATGTATGGCATTATACATTTGCAAATTATACCAGGAATCCAAGCATTTAATATGACTTGGAAGCAGATTTTGTGTATTATATCTATAATTTTGTTAATTTCATCCCAAATAAGTATCAGCATTGCAGCTAAATTCCTGCTTAAGGTGCTTCTTTCTGATGACTGGAATATAGACCATAGCCCTCTGAAACTGGGAGCCCACATGAAAGTTGCAGACTGGTCATCTTCAGTATTCTCTCCTCATCATCATCCTACAAAACAGAGTTTTAGAAAGTGCTTCTGAATCCAATTGTCCCCACATGGTTGGGATTGTGTCTAGGGAAGCACCATGTGCTGAAATGCTAAACCTAAATGATTGTTAGCACTAGGTCTTCCTGGAAGATGTAACAGAAAAATGGCTCTGCCTCCCACCCTCCACAAAAAGTTTATAGCATCAAATGAATATCACAAGTTTAAGTATTTTCAAACTGGGAATTTAAAAATCATGTGACAGCTAGAATCATTTTGTTAATATATTTAGGCACTCGTGTTTGTCTGATTACAGCATGGATAAAACAGACTCTCAGTCTGGGTGACTGGTGCCCACAGCCAAGCTTTTCAGGCTAACAGATTGGCCTAATCCTCACTTGTTAAAATTTGTTTCCAACCCTTAGCTCATTAGCTTCTCCTTTTCTCCTGACCTCATCCTTTTGTGTTTTCTTGATCATTGGAATGCCTCCCTTGGAAATCCATACTTCAGTCTATTCTAAACAGAGCTACAGAAAAAGTGGAAGCGCTTTCATTGTGTTTTCTTTACTTACTGGGTGAGGCCCAATTTTTCCCCTCCTCTTGATATAATTAGCATTGTTTTCTCCAAGAGTCACCCGAAGAGTGATCTTTCTCCTTTATCTCTCATAAAACTCATTCTAACTCAAGTGAGTATTGGGAGAACAGAAACTAGGACAACAGATCTTTGCAATCAGGCTTAGGGCAAAATAACTTTTTTCTTCTGATTTTTCTCAAGTGATCCTTAGTTCCTTCCTCTTAAATTTATCTTATCTGATACCATAAAGGTTTTCAGTCTCAGCAATGCTAGAAGGTTACAGAGGTGAGTGATTTCTCAATTTAAAATGCATTAGAGTTATTTCTATGTCGTTTTGGCTTTATAAGTGCTTCCTGATGTATTTCCTGAAAGTGAACTTTTTCATTTCTCTTTATACCCCTAAACTCAAACCATCATCCTATCTCTATAAAAGATGCACTGACCTACTTCCCTTTTTGCATACAGACATTTTTGAGCTTGACCTTAACATGAAAAGTAGGTAATATACTGTGCTATAAGCTGGCTCTTTTAAAGTGGACTATAAAATAGGTTATTTACCAAATAATG
This sequence comes from Capra hircus, assembly GCF_001704415.2. NCBI lineage: Eukaryota > Metazoa > Chordata > Mammalia > Artiodactyla > Bovidae > Capra > Capra hircus. Next base: position 100,543,085 of record NC_030809.1, read on the forward strand.
ACAGATAACTATAGAATGACCTTACCCACTACCAGCATATATATTTAGATATAGTTATCTAATAACTCCTGAGTCCTAAGATGTACATAGCAAAATAAAAGGAAGTACCACCTCTCAAACTTATCAAGATCAGTAGACATATAGAAAGGTATATATCACTTTTCCTGTAAAGGAAATTTCAATTCACCAATAAAATTGGTGAATTCCCGTTAGTCACAGATTTCCCCTACTAATCTTCCTTCTGAGGTTGGCAAAGTCACCCACATTAGTGGCTATACCTTTTCAAATGTCGACATAAATCAAAGGAACCAAAATGGATCACAAATATTTAAGACAGTGAAAACTGCCAGGCAAAAAAGTCGCTAGAAACTTAAATAAGAAGAATAAAAATGATATATGTGGATCTGGACATTCTGACCACTTGAGTTTATACTTTTTCAAGCCCAGGAAGAGAATGTGTCAGACCAGAATCACACTTAACACTCAATCAGGAGAGAGGTAACCACAGGAAATGAAAATGTCTTCCCTGTCCCCTGCAGTTCTAGAGAAAGTGTTAGGATTAGAAGTGTCCTTAGACAGATGGAACATTAAGCAAGTGTTATCAGTGGTGGAATATCTGAGGAACAGGGCAGTATGTCTTCAACAGGAGAATTCCATTAAGCAGCAAAAGCTTTAACTTTTGAAAAAATAATTTATGGCTTTCAAAAAATACAAAACCCACTTTTAACTCTTACATTGGGTTTTAGGTAGGACACATTTTTTTCTGAGCTATGTCCAAGACTAGTCTTGAAGAAAAAAACAACAATAACCTTATCTTGTGTCAGAGTGTCAATGAAGTATTTTCTGAACATTTCAAATGAAATTCAAGATAGTCAGTATAATTTTTGGTCCTTGTGGGCATGAGCAGATTTTATATTTTTGTAACTCGTCACTCCTAACACCATTTGTATGCTACATATATAATAGATTCTTAAAAACACTTTGTGACAATTTTGTAATCAGTCATTCATTACAGAACAAATTAATGTTAGAGCTGGGTATTCCATATCCTAGTTCAAAATTTTTGATAGACACTAATAAAAATAATTTGATTGGGAAAAAGCAAATAGTATTGCCTAAACAGTTTATATGAGAATTTCTTAGCTTAACATTTAACAAAACTTTTAAAGACTTAAAATCAACCATCTTTCCAATAGAAATAAACATAGCCCTAAATACTCTTGGTGAATTACCATTCAAATAGTGAATTTTTACCCTGACTTTTTTCACCACTTATTTCAATGAGTGACTTTTCATCTGCTGGAAGTGCTGGGACAGTCGATCATTCATTAATTGCAAATGCTGCTTTCTCAATGAACTCTGAAATATGAGTATTACATTTGATTAACATGGAATGTAAGGGAGTGGAATCTTAGTCAAAGAGAGTGATTTATATATAATTGAGGATAAAACCAAAATAAGGCATGTTTTCCAGCATTAGCTACTGTAATTGCACTGAAACTTTCAGGAATACTTATCATGAATGAATCAAAGGACCATTATATTCTCACACTATCATTTAAAACAAAAATAAGATCATGTTGTTCTCTTGCATAAAATATTCCAGTGATTTTCCAAGAGACTTAGAATAAATTTCAAACTCCTTACCATGGCCTCACAGACTCTGACTGATCTAATCTAGTCTCTTCCTACATCTCTTACGATCCTACTCTGCTTTCAAGAGGCCTTGGCCATTGGCTGCCCAAACAAGCCACACTCATGCCATCTTAGGACCTTTGCAATTGCTTTCATCTGCCTGAAATCCTCTTCTTCTATATCCTGCCCCTCTTCCTTATTCCTAGGGCTTCCCTGGTTGCTCAGACAATAAAGAATCTGCCATCAGTGAGGGAGGCCCAGGTTTAATTCTTGGGTCAAAAAGATCCCCTGGAGAAGGGCATGGCAATCCACTCCAGTACTCTTGCCTGGAGAATTCCATGGACAGAGGAGCCTGGTGGGCTACAAGTGCATAGGGTCACAAAGAGTTGAACACTGAACAACAAATGCTTTCACTTTTTCAGAGTCCTTCCAAACTGCCAAGTGAAGTCGCTCAGTCGTGTCCGACTCTTTTCAACCCCATGGACTGTAGCCTATCAGGCTTCTCCATCTATGGGATTTTCCAGGCAAGAGTGTTGGAGTGGATTGCCATTTCCTTCTCCAGGGGATCTTCCCGACCCAGGAATCGAACCCGGGTCTCCCGCGTTGCAGGCAGACGCTTTACCATCTGAGCCACTGCCAAAGTGAACTTATATCCCTTAGCATGCATATGCACCGTACACACACACACACACACACACACACACACACACACACACCATTCATTCCCTGTATCACTTTGCCAAGTTTTTAAATCATGGTACTTATATTTTTCAGGGTCTATCTGTATTTGCTCAGGTATTTTCACCTGTGATAGCTGCCTCAGGGCCACATGTCACACCCCTTCAACCCACCCTGATTTTAGCTGCAGCTGCAATAGACTTTTCCCTGAAAGCTCAGACTTACCTCCCTAACAATGACCCTTCTTAGCGTCTCCACTGGTCTTTCTACCTTCTTTTCTAGGGTTTTCTCTGGCCCCAGGTGCTTTTTTCAACCAAGCATAAGCACAGCCAGTGGGAGATGGGAGCTAGTGACTGAATGCTTCAATCTCCTGGTCTTCAAGTTAACCAGGCTGGCAGGTGTTTGGTAATTACTTCAGAGATACCAGCAGAAGCCAAGACTCTGATACCATAGCAGCAACCTTAGTATTGGCTGTTCCTTTTTTCCCATCATGTACTCTCCTTCCCCTTATGCTTATTTCCTGGGATCACCTCCAAATTTACCATCAGTAACCAGTATTCAAGATTTTGCCTCATGCTCTGCTTTCAGGGGAGCCTTAATTAAGACATATTATATAGTATTAATATATATGGCCCATAAGAGCCAAAGGCCTTAACTTTTATGTGTTTTGTTGTTATTTACAATATGCAAGTCTTAGCATACAGTGAGTATATATTTTTTTGAAAAAAAAATTATAGGAAAAGCAGAAGTTATGGGCAAATTTAGGGAGGAAATGGTATTCACGAGAAAGGAATGCTAGAAGAAAAAATTCAGAAGGTATAGAATAGTAGGTATAGGATAGTATGAGAAGAATAATGCTAACTAAGCAAAAAGAATGTGTAAAACATGTGTAGAAGTTACTACAAAGTTCTAAGACAGTCAATCAGATAAAAGAGGGCTCAAGATTGGAAAAATCTGGGAAATTTTTATTATGTGTTGATCATCCTGTCAGAGAAGTCAGGTGGTGTTATTATTTTATTTTTAGCTGTTTGAACACTGAAAATTACATTTTCTTGGAATTTCAGAGCTGATTCACATGATAAAAGGATGATTTTGAATTAAAAAATAATTTGCTAACTCGTACTTTTTTAAAAAACAGAGGTGCAGGTCTCAATGTTCATTGCAGCACTGTTTACAATAGCCAGGACGTGGAAGCAACCTAGACGCCCATTAACAGAAGAATGGGTAAAGAAGATGTACACATCTGTAATGGAATACTACTTAGTCACAAAAGGAGCAGAATAATGCCATTTTTGGTAACATGGATGGATCTAAAAATTGTCATAATGAGCGAAGTTTAAGTCAGACACAGAAAGACAAATATATACTGCTTATATGTGGAATCTTTTGAAAAATGGGTACAAATGAACTTATTTATAAAATGGAAGTAGAGTCACAGATAAAGAAAACAAACTTATGGTTTTTCAAAGGATAAGAGCAGAGGAGGATAAATTGGGAGATTAGGATTTACATATACACACTACTAAATGTAAAATAAATAATAAGAGCCTGCTGTAGAGCGCAGAGAATGCTACTCAGTACTCTGTAATGGCCTCTATGGGAAAAGAATCTTAAAAAAGAGTGGATATATGTATATGTATAACTGATTTACTTTGTTGTACACCTAAAACTAACATAACATTGTAAGTTGACTATACTCCAATACAGATTTTAAAACAAACAAACAAAAAACCCAAACAAAACAAAAAAACAGGGATGCAGGGACCTCTACTTACAATTATGCCAGAATAACTGGCACTAGACCTGTCCTGCCATAAACAATGAGGCAATATACATGAGGCAAGTGTTCTCAGTAATTGGAACACACGGACCACAGGATTGGGAAGTTTGAGAGAAGAAAAACATGTAAGTTGAGCCCCATATTTACCCTGGCTTTCTGCCTGACGACACTTACCAGCTGGCATAGGCTGCCAAAGGCAAAGCTTTTGCTGAACAGAAAAGGCTGAGGTGAGAGTTTGTGGTGGTGGAAGTGCTTGGAATTAGCTCAAAAGAGTGCCTGATAGGAAGGAGCTTCCTGGGCAAGAGAGATCGCTGGGAGAGGCACCTGCGTGGCTGACAGCTACAGACAGCATCAGAAGTCTTGCTGTGCCAGATAATTTTGGAGCTCCAGTCTAGCCACAGTGGAGAGAGCTCACTGAATTCCTCAGATACTCAGTTTAAAACCTAGAAAGACCAGACCTTCCAGGTATGCACCATACTCTAGAGCAAGAGCCACACCCTAGGACTAAGGCAAAAACCAAAATAGATGTGAACTAACAAAGAATAACACTGAGCTTGACAAGATCAAACTTGTCCACAAGTCATTTAATTAGTTACTGGAACAAAACCCAACACTCTTTAAAGGAAGACACTGTAATCTGGACTCTTTACAACGTATCATATATAATGTCCAACATTCAGTAAAGAACAGTGTTTTGAAAATAACTACTATAGAGCTAAAACCTTAATTAGATTAATAAAAAGAAAGAAAGCTCAAATTACCAATAACAGGAATGAAATAGATTATGTCTTACAGATCCCACTTACAGTAGAATGACAATTAGGGAATTTTATAAACAACTTTATCTTAATACATTTGACAACTTAAAGGCAAAAATTCTTAAGTAACACAATTTACAAAGATGGACACAATAATCCAAAACATTAACAGTGTGTGTGCATCTCTTTAGTTGTGTCAGACTGTTTGCAACCTCATGGGCTGTAGCCCACTAGGTTCTTCCGTCCATGGGATTCTCCAGGCAAGAATACTGGAGTGGGTTGCCATGCTCTCCTCCAAGGGAAACTTCCCAAACCAGGGATCCAACTCAACCATCTCCTGTATTCGCAGGCAGGTTCTTTACCACTAGCGCCACCTGGGATACCTCAAAATATTAATAGCAGGGGCCTGAAAGTCAAAATTATTCCTATAATCATATAAGGAACTTTGTTTTTTCCACTTTTAGTCTCACAAACAGTTTCCCAGGGACTGCTATCTTCTATTAATTTATACACTAAAAAGATTGGTAAAAACAGAGGACACATTCTTTCGTAAGACATACCTCAAGAGTGTTTATCATTGATTCATTATTGATGAAAAGAGAAGACTCCGTTACTTAGATATCTCTTACTTAGGATCCCCTAAAGGTCAGTTTTTTCTATTTCCTTGCCAATGGTACATATTTATTAAATGAGTAGGCATCAAGGAGTTGTTAGGAAATAATCAGATTCTTATGTAGCCTTTTTTCTTCAACTACTTAACTCCTTGGAATCAATATGTTGGCATACTTCTGGAAAAGTCTCTTGCAGACATCAAAACTTTAAAAAAATTGAAATAGAGATGTATAAAGATGAGTTATTGCTATTAACTCTTGTGCAGAATATAGATATCCACAGCCATACAAACCAATTTAGCTTTACCTGCTACCAGGCAGATGAGGGTGAATAAAACTGCTAATATTTCAGAAAGCATTTCAAAGAGATCTTATGAAATTACAGCAATGAGTTTCTAATTTGTCAATAGATCAGTTAATAAAAATTTTAGGATCTAAAGGCAGAAAAGGGTTTCTTTGGTGCCTCGGTGGTAAAGAATCTGCTTGCAATGCAAGAGGCGTGAGTTAGATTCCTGGGTCTAGAGGATCCCCCCTGGAGAAGGAAATGGCAACCCACTCTAATATCTTTGCCTGGAGAATCCCATGGATTGAGGAGCCTGTCAGGATACAGTCCATGGGGTAGCAGAGTCAGACGTGATTTAAAAAACAGCAATAACAAAAAGCCGTAAAGAGCATACAAGAAGGAGAAATAGAACTTTCATTCTATACTAGACAAGTCATTCTCAGACTTGGAGTGTGTACACCTCCTCTGCATTTATCCTAAAACACCAAACTCTGTGTGACAGCAGAGTTGGGGAGCTGGGGAGCGCTAAATGTTAAGCAAAAACAAATATATCTGTCATAATCCTTTATTTCATGGAATCCATTGTATTGGAGTGTGCCGTTCACCAAGTAAAGGTTGATTTTTTATAAACTCATCTTTCTAAGGCCAAAATTCCCTTTAGAATAAGAAAATATTCCTTGGATCTGTCTATTTGGGCAAAAGAAATGCCTCAAGCTTATGATAAATACTTGTATTGCACAGTGCTTTACAAAGTCAGCCAATTTGTGGCCTCTAAAGAATTTCTCCAGTAACTTCCTGAGTCCATTCCCTTGAATACGCATATTTGCCTGACTCAGTCAAAAATGTCATCAATCAGGATTATGCAGTAAATAATAGTGTAGAGATTATTCCCTGAGCACAATGAGTGATTGTTCCAACACACAATGTTCAGGATTATTAGATGAGAAATAAAGAGTCGTGACAGGATGAATTTTGCCTACAGCTGAAGGCAGGTGACTCCTGCTTGCTACTGGCAGGAAGCATGTCATGGGGAAAAGACTAAAATAATATGAATATGAAATTCATATTGATCTTATTCAATAGGTGTAAGTGCCTATAAAGATGACCAACACAAAGTCCTTGCCTGTAGAAATGCTCAACGTTTTACATGTTATGAGAGCCACAGTATTTTCCTTAAAATTTTTGCAACTTTGATGTTAATTTGAAATTGCTTTTTCTATAACATATAAAACTTTATCAAGATGTGTATATATCACTTGTGAAATGCGTTTGAATAAGTTAGGTCTGTGAATATCCAGTAATAACTGTTTTCTTCTGTCCCTAAATAAGGTATGGACTACTAGGAAAGCTTTCAATCAACCCTCAAGACAGGTTTTTTGTCACTTTCAAGGATTTGCTTTTTTTTTCTCCTACCCAGGAAGATGAATTGCTCCATCAGCTTGTGCCTGTAATTATAGTAATAGCAATAATAGTTCACAATTATCAAGTGCTTTCTGTATGTCAAAGACTCTTCTAAGACGTAAGTCATTTAATTCTCATAAAACTGTATAACATGAGCATTGCTATCGTACCTATTTTACATTTAAGGAAAACGAGGCATGGGGAAGTTATATATGTTGCTCAGGGTCACACGTGGGCTTCCCAGGCGGCTCAGTGGTAAAGAATCCACCTGCCAATTCAGGAGATGCAGGTTCCATCTCTGGGTTGGCAAGATCCCCTGCAGAAGAAAATAGCAAGTGAAAGTGTTAGTTGCTCAGTCATGTCTGACTCTTTGCAATCCCACAGACTATAGCCAGCCAGGCTCCTCTGTCCATGGAATTCTCCACGCAAGAATACTAGAGTGGGTAGCCATTCCCTTCTCCAGGGGATCGTCTAAATCTAGGGATCAAACCTGGGTCTTCTGTATTACAAGCAGATTCTTTACCATCGGGGAGCCACCAGGAAGCAGCAACCCACTCCAGTACTCTTGCCTGGGAAATCCCGTGGAGAGAGGCGCCTGGCAGGCTACAGTCCACGGGGTCACAAAAGAATCAGACATGGCTTTGTGGCTAAACAACAACAGCAAGGTCACACAGTCAGTGACAGAGCTGCCATGTGGACCCGGCTGATCGCATCATTTTGCTGTGCGATGCTCCTTCTCACTAGCACTCATATATATCCATCACATAGTATTAAGTTGGAGTTTGGGATTTCGTTTCACTGTAGATGGTTTTCTCTGTTAAGAGAGCAGGGCTATCCTTCACTATAGAGGACAATTAAACCCTATGACAATAACATCCAGGGTTCATGTTTTTACTTATTCACAAGTCACTGTCTACCAAATTTATTCATGACCCCCTCCTCCCACGCCCAAACAAACAAAAGCACTCTTTGTCCTAGCTAAAAGAGTGACCCACTCCAGCATTTTATAAAAACAATACCTTGTTTCACTCCAGAGAGATTACAGGTTAGGTTTTAATGACGAAGGAAGCACTTTGGGCGAATATTTGAACAGTACCACCTGTTGAAACTTGTAATGTTATTGCCTGCGACTCTTCAGAATTCAAGATTTAAACTTTCCTTCAGTCACAAGAGAGCTTATGTGAGTATTGCCAAGAAAATAATGACCAGATCCTCTGTCCCTGAAACTCAGACATTTCTGAGTCCAGCTTCAGGGAGAAACAGCTCTCTGCACCAACAGCTGAGGCACGTTGTGTCAACAAGATGGAATGCACCCGATTTCACTTTGCAGCATACTCTGGAACCCAAGCCACAGCAGGATGACTTTTTTGACGTGTGCAGTTACTTGGGAATAATGGCAGCACCCTTGCAATGTGCTCTGATGGGAAACAGCTGTCAGATTTGAAGCCCTGGTTAGATATGGCCATTCTCTGTGTGTCCAGTGACTGCTTTTGTTTGGTTCCTATTGGTTAGGGAGAACAAGGGATGGAATTGTTAATTTCTTCAAAAAAAAAAAAAAGAATGTATGTATAGAGACTTTCTGGGCAGAGCTCAAGAAAAACAAACATCGATGCTTACTGCATATTATACAGAGAAATCTAGTAGTCTGACTTTGAAAATGTGGTATTCAACATAAATCTACAGTGATTGTGGTGAGAGGGCTATAGGCTGGGGGTTCTTCCTTTATGCAATCTATCTTGCTCTGCCCAGCTGGTTCAGAAAACATAGGTCTAACTAATTTTAAGGGAAATGTTTTATATTCTTTCTGTTCCTGATTGACAATTCTATGGGAAATACAGAGAAGATAATGGAAACTGATGGAGCCAATAACAGTTATAAAAAGTGAAAAGGATAAAAAGTCATTTTATTGTTCAGTCCTAAGTCATGTCCAGCTCTTTTGCACCCCCATGGACTGTAGCCCACCAGGCCCCTCTGTCCATAGCATTTCCCAGGCGAGAATATTGGAATGGGTTGCCATTTCCTTCTTAAGTCAGTGAGAAAATGAATTTAAAAAAAAGATGTCATTAACTTTTCTTTCAACTCCTTTATGTTAATAGAAATAAGAAGCAAGTGAAACTCAAAACATAGTATTGTATTAGCTATCTATCTATTTTTAGTCCAGTTCCTTGATTCACCTTGTCAGAGCCCAAGGATTCCATTGCCTTTGGATTTAAACAAGAGCAAGTTTCCATTCATTTTCCCATGTTTCTGAGCACTTTAAAATGATAGCTGAGTTATGAGTCATTGCCAAGCTCTTCAGCATCATTGTACCAAAAGCACATAACATGTTTTCTACCTGTCGATGTAAATTATTGCCTGTGTGTAGAACTCCAGGAACGATTTGGCTTCCTGCCCACACAAATGACTTCTCATCATTCAGGTTTCAATTTAATGCCAGTATGTACTGTAAGATGTATGTTCAATCCTACAAATGAGTTGCATGTGCATTTCCATTTCAGAAAACCTGGACTGAATTTTAAAAGACAGCGTTTGGGATCTATTGTATTGGAGGTACTTCTGAGCTTAGTGCATTCTCCATAGAATGTAACACTACAGAAATAGAGTTAGACATTGGGTACTACACCAAATTTTTTGAAAAGGAAAAAAAAAAAAAAAAAGACAAATGATGTCTTCAGTTTTTGAACTTCCTTTTCCAGAGAACAAAAAGACATATTGTGAGTCTTCTTTTTCCAGTTACCTTTGCTTTTTAAAATTTCTGTTTGCTTTCTCTTGTCTGTCCACTGGCCTAAGAAGTCAAATCAACTTGAAGAGGAAAAAGTCTTAAATAGAAACCTAAGGATTTAGAAAGCTTTTGTTGAATAGGCAGAATCTACTCCAAGCTCTAATAAGAAAGATGTTAATACTTTTAGACTTCCTTGCTTCTTCTTCGTGATTTTGTTGATGGATGAAAATATGTATGAAATAAATTAGAATGCACTCTAAATTTAATAAATTAAAAATATTGTCAAAAATGCCTTTTTGTAAATGTGGCAAAAAGTACTGCACAAGCAAGCTAGTAAAAAGATCAAAGGGCTTAATAATGATAATAATAGTACAAAGAAATATGATCATCCACAAAAAGAGCATCAAAATATAAGATAAATCAGAAACAGGAGTGTTCTGAAATAACTGAAAATAAGGAATGTCTCATGTTGTTTTATATTACCAAAAATAGATGCAGCATTCTACTGACCAAAAGTACATCAGTAACAAGGATTAAGGCATTCTCCTTTACAGTATGTGTGTGCCTTCTGTAAAATCCATCATCTCATTCTGCCACATAATCACACAGGTAATAAATATTACATGTTACGCCAATATGTTTTAATGGCTTCTCTTTCACTCAGCTGTAGAACAAAACCAACAAAGTAAAACAGAGTTTGTAAGTCACCACTGCTTAAACTGAGAAAAAAGAAAATATTGGGATTTTTACACTATAATTCTTCCTTGTTTTTCATTAGTTTTCCTCTTAGCAGAGCATTTAAGTGTGTATTATCGCTGAATACAGGGTCACAATATTTTCTACTTAATGGAATTCTATTTGTTTCAGAGAATACATTGTTCCACATTATATCAATGTCTATGGGCAAAGAAACACTGGGGACATGATGGCATTGCTGGCTGTAAGCTGCAATCTCATGCACTCTTCTGACTCTTAGATTTAAGGTAATGTTTATTCTTATACTTCATTATGTGGGCTTCCCTGGTGGCTCTGAGGTTAAAGCGTCTGCTTGGAATGCAGGAGACCTGGGTTCAATCCCTAGGTCAGGAAGATCCCCTGGAGAAGAAAATGGCAACCCGCTCCACTACCCTTGCCTGGAGAATCCCATGGAGGGAGGAGCCTGGTAGGCTACAGTCCATGGGGTCGCAAAGAGTCGACGCGACTGAGCGACTTCACTTTCACTTTATTCTTATACTTCCTTACGTATTGCCACGTGCTATTTCTCTATGTTTGTATTATGGCCAAAAGTAGATGGGAAGTTTCTTGAAGATAAGAACCATTTTCCTAATTAGTTTTATAGTATGATGTCAGACTCTGACACATCATCCAGGCCTAGTTTTGGCTTTAACTCTGTGTTCACACAGAGTTTTGAGTTAGGTTTTGTGCTATCGGTATCAATAATCTCTTCCTTTGCTATCAATCATACGTCCACAGAACTGTAGAACTAAAACATGCATTCCAGATAATCAAGCTCTTTATTTCACAGACAAGAAAACCCAGACTCAGAGCCATTAAATATTTGGCCCAAAGTCAAAAGGAGATTCATAGCTTTCAAACATAGGAAAAGAGTTCATCTTATATTTGAGTAAACTCTGGCCCAGACACCTGCTGTTTCTTGGCAGCCTGCCGTAACAAGCATCATAACTGATGAATGGACATTTACAGTTTATTCAAATTAATATAAATTTCTCTCATCAGTTGGAATAAGGTAAATTAATCCCTAAACATAATTTTTAGAAACCAAATGCTTTGGTGCAAATAAGGAAGCAAGCTCAGTAGCCTAGGTGAAGATGCCAAGTTTTCCTACAAAGTCTCCCTATAAGGATTTAGCAAACTACCTAAGAATCACTTAATTGCTTTATTCACTCATGCATGGACATATGTGAATACAGCAATACATCTGACAACCTCCTTTCTAAAGAGTTTAAAAGAGTCATCAAATTCTCTAAAACATGCTGTCGGGATTTTCTAGGTTAGAAGGATTTGATTGAAATGGCACTGAATATTTTTCAGAAATAATTGCTTTTCCTTGGTGTTGAATAAAAAATACTTGCAGAATTGATTGATGTATGAATTAGTAAAAGGACTTTGGCTAAAGGCTTCCTGAACTTTAAATAAACAAATATTAGAACAAGATTAAGGGCAGAGGAGGAGATTCATAATGGATACCAGGTATCTTACTTTCTTTTTCTAGGTTGCTCTGGTGGCCCTGTGGCAAATCACCAAGTTTCTTAACATTCCTCTGGGTAAGGGTAGAAGCAAAACTTGAGCCTGGAATTCTTTTCTAATAGACTCTCCAAGAGAAGCCAAAGGGGTTAAAAAGTTAGAAGCATAAATTAAGCTGATAATTAATAGTGCTTTTATGAAATAGTCCTTTCTAGTTTTATTTCTATAGTACGTAGAGAGAATACATATACTCCATGTTTTTTTTGAAAATCCAAAGTTTTATCTTGATATGGATTGAGACCAATTCTCTAATCAATTTCTTTGTACTTTCTATTTTCAAAAATCATAATTTGATATCAACATCAACAAGCAGGATTCTCAACACTGTGCCCATCAGATAATTTGTTCTAATTATCTCTATGCAGAAAAAGAGAATACTTGAAAATGGATTTGACTTTCTGTCAAACTGTTAAGATAACAGAGGGCTGCATTTTTCTTTTCTAATAAACCAAGAATATTTTTTTCTCCTAATCATACTCCATTTTATTGAGATATGATTTACATATAAGGAAAAGCATGTATTTATTTAATTGCATAATTAAATGATGTTGGAAAAAATCACATCTGTGCAACCCATAATTCGGAAAGGCCTTTATTTTTTAGTGCAATCACACATTTGTTTTGTTTATTTAGAACTTTAGGTAAATGAGATTGCACAGTAAGCACTCATTTTCTGTCTGACTTTTGCCCAAAGTAATGCTTTTGTGATTTTTTCCATGTCATTCCAGACATCAGAAAATCATTCTTTTTCAATGCTGAGTGGCATTCCATTAGGTAAATATGCCATAATTTGCTTATCCATTCCAATTTTGATGGTCAATGAGTCGTTTCCAATTTGGGGAAATTGTTTTTAAAAATCTATTATGAACATTCTTGTACATAACTTTTTATAAAATAGTTTGTGTCTTAGGATCATGATCCCTTTTAAAATATATTGCTGGACTACTTCCCACCAGGAATGTGTGAAGAGTTTTGATTGTTCTACTTCCTCATCATTATCTGATATTGTCAGCCTTTCTAATTTTCGCCATTCTAGTGGATGTGAAGTTATATCTCAGTTTTATTTGCTTTTCTCTGATGTACCATTTTATGTACTTATTGGACATTTGCATTCTTTTGCTGATTTATGACCTAGCATGAGGTCTGTTTTGGTGATAATCCCATATATGCTTGAGAAGAATCTATGTTCTACAGTGATTAGGTATAATATTTTATAAATGTCAGATAGTTGTCCAAATATTCCACATTATTACAGATATTTTTGGTCAACTTCTGTTCTCAATTACTGATAAAGTGAAATTAAACCTCTGATGAGGATTGTAGGTGTGTCTATATTTCCCTTTAATTATGCTAGTTTTTGCATCACATACTTTAGAGTTCTATTATTAAATACATGTAATTAAGTACACTAGGCATTTTGGGGAAATGACTTTTTAATCATTATGAAATGTCCCTCTTTATCTATGGCAATATTCCTTATATTGAATACAACATTTGTCTGATATTAATATAGTGACACCAGCTTTCTTATGCTTAGTAGTTGTATGGAATATCTTTTTAAGTTTTTTATTTTTTTAAATGAGCTTTAATTCTTTGAGCGTTTTTAGATTCATGGAAAAATTGAATAGAAGACACAGATTTCCCATTAACCCCATCCCCCCATACACACAGTGTCTCCCCCTGTCACCATCCTGCACCAGGATGGTTCAGTTGTTACAATTGATGAACCTGTATTGTGAGTGTGAAAGTCGCTCAGTCATGTCCAACTCTTTGCAACCCCGTTAGACTATATAGTCCATGGAATTCTCCAAACCAGAATACTGGAGTGGGTAGCTGTTCCCTTCTCCAGTGGATCTTCTAGCCCAGGGATCAAACCCAGGTCTCCTGCATTGCAGGCAGATTCTTTATCAGCTGAACCACAAGGGATGCCCAAGAATACTGAAGTAGGTAGCTTATCCCTTCTCCAGTGGGTCTTCCTGACCAAGGATAGAACTGGGGTCTCCTGCATTTCAGATGGATTCTTTACCATCTGCGTTATCTACATTAATCCATTCAGTTCAGTTCAGTCACTCAGTCATGTCCGACTCTTTGCGACCCCATGAGTCGCAGCACGCCAGGCCTCCCTGTCCATCACCATCTCCAGGAGTTCACTCAGACTCACGTCCATCGAGTCAGTGATGCCATCCAGCCATCTCATCCTCTGTCATCCCCTTCTCCTCCTGCCCCCAATCCCTCCCAGCATCAGAATCTTTTCCAATGAGTCAACTCATAGCTTTAACTAGACAGACCTTTGTTGGTAAAGTAATGTCTCTGCTTTTTAATATGCTGTCTAGGTTGATCATAGCTTTTCTTCCAAGGAGCAAGCATCTTTTAACTTCATGACTGCAATCACCATCTGCAGTGATTTTGGAGCCTAGGAACATGAAGTTTGTCATTGTTTCCAAATTATATTTGCCATGAAGATTTTAATAAAATTGGTCTTTCTTAGTATTTTTGTGTTTGTTTTTGCTTTTATTTATTTTTTTGAAGCCTTCCAGATGATGCTTTAGTACATCCAAAATGAGAAACACCAACTCCACATGAGCTAACTCTCAGCACCCAAGATGTGTCTGGGGAGTGACAATATCATGGGCAGGCAGTGTTCACATTTGGACATGTTACTGAAGAACTGATGAAATAGCTCATTTTGATCAATCCAAATACCTGTATTGAGTTGAAGGATTTTCTTTAGTTGGAGCTCATGCATTTAGTTAATCAGAGATTTTTTTCATCAGTAATTATGGGGTTATAGCTTAAGTAACAGAAAGTTTAATCACTGGATTCTAATGGCTCCTTTGCCCTAATAGGATGATAATTATTAAGGGTCAATCTAACACTTGCTATGGATTTTTCATCAGAGATTGTCCATGAATATCATTAAATCTACAACTGGAACACAGCTTCTAGTGTGAATTCAGTTCAGATTAAGAATTTGACCTTTAGAAAAATTTGTAACAGCACACAGACACTATTTGGCTCTTCCCAGGGGGCGCTAGTGGTAAAGTACCTGCCTGCCAATACAGGAGATGCAAGCCGTGGGTTCGATCCCTGGGTCAGGAAGATCCCCTGGAGTAGAAAATGGCAATCCACTCCAGCGTTCTTGCCTGGAGAATCCCATGGGCAGAGGAGTCTGATGGGCAACAGTGCATAGGGGCAGACATGACTAAGCAACTGACCACATCCACCCTCAGTTCAGTTCAGTCGCTCAGTCTTGTCCGACTCTCTGCGACCCTATAAATCGCAGCACGCCAGGCCTCCCTGTCCATCACCAACTCCAGGAGTTCACTCAGACTCACGTCCATCGAGTCCGTGATGCCATCCAGCCACCTCATCCTCTGTCGTCCCCTTCTCAACCAGTCTGTTGCTCCATGTCCAGTTCTAACTGTTGCTTCCTGACCCCCATATAGGTTTCTCAAGAGGCAGGTCAGGTGGTATCACTCAAAGTTCATCATTTACATTAGGTTTCAGTCTTGGTGTATACATTCTATTGATTTAGACAGATGTATAATGAAATGTATCCATCAATATAGTATAATATAGAATAGTATAACAGCTCTAAAAATCCTCTGTCTACTGTCTACTCATCCCTTCCTGATCCCTAAACTCTAGCAACAACTCTTTTTTTTTTTTTTTTTTACTATCTTCATAGTTTTGTCTTTTATAGAGTCACATATTTGGAATTATACAGTCCATAGCATTTTCACATTGGTTTCTTACACTTAATAATATGCATTTCAGTTCAGTTCAGTTCAGTCACTCAGTCGTGTCCGACTCTAAGGTCCCTATATATCTTGTGGCTTGATAGCTCGTTTCTTTTCAGCACTTAATAATACTCTATTGTCTGGATTTACCAGTTTGTTTATATATTCACCTACTGATGGACATATTGGTTGCTTCCAAATTTTGGCAATTATGAATAAAGCTGATATTAAAAAAGATCTGTAATTTTCTTTCTTTGTAGTCTTTTCCTTCACAATAAACTGTGGGAAATTCTTAAAGAGATGGGAATACCAGACCACCTCACCTGTCTCCTGAGAAATCTGTATGCAAGTCAAGAAGAAACAGTTAGAACTGGACATGGAATAACAGACTGATTACAAATCAGAAAGGAGTACGTCAAGGCTGTATATTGTCACCCTGTTTATTTAATTTATATGCAAGGTACATCATGAGGAATGCTTAGCTGGATGAAGCACAAGCTGGAATCAAGTTTGCTGGGAGAAATACCAATAACCTCATATATGCAGATGACACCACCTTCATAGCAGGAAATGAAGAAGAACTTAAAGAGCTTCTTGATGAAAGTGAAAGAGGAGTGTGAAAAGGCTTGCTTTAAATTCAGCATTCAGTAAACTAAGATTATGGCATCTGGTCCCATCACTTCATGGCAAATAGATGGTGAAACAGTGGAAACAGTGACAAATTTTATTACTGGGGGCTCCAAAATCATTGCCGATTGTGACTGTAGCCATGCAATTGAAAGACGCTTGCTGTTGGGAAGAAAAGTTATGGCAAACCTAGACAGCATATTAAAAAGCAGAGCCATTACTTTGCCAGCAAAAGTCCATCTAGTCAAAGCTATGGTTTTTCCAGCAGTCATGTATGGATGTGAGAGTTGGACTATAAAAAAAGCTGAGCACCAAAGAATTGATGCTTTTGAACTGTGGTGTTGAAGAAGACTCTCAAGAGTCCCTTGGACTGCAAGGAGATCTAACCAGTCCATCATAAAGGAGATCAGTTCTGAATATTCATTGGAAGGACTGATGCTAAAGCTGAAACTCCAATACTTTGGCCACCTGATGTGAAGAACTGACTCACTGGAAAAGACCCTGATGCTGGGAAAGATTGAGGGCAGGAGGAGAAGGGGATGACAGAGGATGAGATGGTTGGATGGCACCACCAACTCGATGGACTTGAGTTTAAGTAAGCTCCGGGAGTTGGTAATGGACAGGTAAGCCTGGCATGCTGCAGTCTATGGCATTGCAATGAGTCGGACATGACTGAGCGACTGAACTGAATCTTTTCTTTGTTTGCGTATTTGGATAATTCTAATCTCATTGGATGTATTTCCTCTGTTTATATCCTCTGAAAGTGACTGTGCAGAATTGGTAGAATTTTTTCATAAATTTTTGGCAGATTTCATAAGTAAACCCATCAGAGCCTGGTTCTTTCTACTTTAAAATGTTGTTAATTATTGATTCAATGTCTTTATTGAAAATAAGTTTATTCAGATTGTATGTTTCTTCTTCTATAAGTTTTTACAGATTATGCCTTTCAAAAAATTGTTTCAAAAGTCCATTTCATCTTGGTTACTGAATATGTGAACACAGATCTCTTTACAGTATTCCTTTATTATTATTTGTGTCCATAGAATTTGTAGTGATATCCCCTATATTCATGTTTGGTATTAATGATTTGTGTCTTCTCCTTTTAAAACATTAGCTTGGCTAGAGATATTCATGATGTTTCATTTCATTTAGTTTCTCTTGCTTTCTTGTTTGCAGTTTCATTGATTACTACTCTTATTTTTTAATTAATTAATTTTAACTGGAAGCTAATTGCTTTACAGTATTGTAGTGGTTTTGCCATACATTGACATGAATCAACCATGGGTGTACATGTGTCCCCCATCCTGAACCCCCCCTCCCAACTCCTTCCCTTCTGTTCTTATTTTTATTAATTCTTTTCCACTATTTACTTTGGATTTAATTTGCTCTTTTTCTAATTTCTGATAGTGGAAGCTTAGATCATTGGTTTTAGATCATCCTTCCTTGCTAATATATACATTAAATAGTATAGATTTCCCTAGAAGCATTGCTTTCACTGCATCCCACAAATTTTGTTATGTGTTCATGTTCATTTAATTTAAAGTATTTTTCACTCTCTTCAGATTTCTCCTTTAACCCATGTTTTTAGAAGCATGTTGCTTAACCTCCAAGTGTTTAGGGATTTTCCAACTATCTTTCTATTATTGATTTCTAGTTTAATTCCACTGTGTCTGAGAGCATACAGTGTATGATTCTTATTTTTTTTCAATTTGATATGTGCTTTATGTATCTATTTTAGAGATTTTTTTGAGGCTGGTTTTTTGGGGAGAGGGTATTACTAAATACATGAAAGATCGGTTAGACAATGCTTATTGACTGGAATGCTTTACTTGTAAACCCCTGACATTTAATATTCAATCTTAGACTTTAGTCTATAATACCAGTTGTACCTATAAGTAAGTGAAAGTCGCTCAGTCATGTCTGACTCTTTACAACCCCATGGACCATACAGTCCATGGACTTCTCCAGGCCAGAATGCTGGAATGGGTAGCCTTTTACCTCTCCCTTCTCCAGGGGATCTTCCCAACCCAGGGATAGAACCCATGTCTCCTGCATTGCAGGCAGATTCTTTACCAACTGAGCCACAGGGAAAGCCCGAGAACACTGGAGTGGGTAGCCTATCCCTTCTCCAGCAGATCTGCTGGACCCAGATCTTCCCGACCCAGCAACTGGGGTCTCCTGTGTTGCAGGCAGCTTTACCAACTAAGCTATTAGGGAAGCCCAGTTGTACCTATAGGCCAGTCTGATGCTATGTTTTGGCAGCTTGTCCCTGCTTCAAGTATTGTTATGTAGCTTTGGCTGGTATTCCACTATTTTAGTCCAGGAAGTAGTTGAAGGCACACACATTTTGGCTGGGTGCAGCTTACTCTGAGAATAGCTCTCCTGCTCCTGCATTGCAAGAAGCCTACAATGCATCTTTTGAAAAAAGTATTTCCCCTTTGCCATCACTGGTTGAGACAGGTCAGGTTTGATATTGCCAAGGGAACCAACTGAGGGCTTTCCTCAACTCTCTAATGGCTGCTGGCTTCATAGTATTTTATCTGTAATTAAATCTATTTTATCTAATTTAAGAACAGACTCTGGTAACGATTTCGGTTTCAGTGTGAAAGACAGGTAGAGTTCTTTTTAGCAGCAAACAGTTTAGAGCCGTATAATCTTTGACTCTCATTTTGTTTAGGTTTTTCCAATTTGACTTTGGACATTTACTTAATCTTTTTGTGTCTCAATATTTGAATTTTCCACAGAGGCAGCCAATTTCAAAAACATTTGAAAAAGAGTATATATTGTTCTAAAATATATCTTTGCAAACGTATTGAAAATTTAGCTGAATTGTGATGAGGTGAATTGGCTTAATGTCAGTGCCACATGTTCAGTTAACCTCAAAGTCACAAAATCTGACTTATAAATAGAGCATAATTCTACATAAAAATGATGTTTTGCACTTCATTAGGTTTGATTGATCTCAAGCACAGTTATGTATATGCTACAGATTAGCTTAAATAGGATTTCAACTTTTAGGTGACTCCTTAGATTCTAAAATATCTTCCTAATTACTTGCCTCCTGATAGACTAGAAATCCTTGTACATTCAGGGGATTAACTGTTACTGTGCTTTTAAAGAGATTAGGTTCTCTCTGAAAGAGAAAAAATGGGGCCATTAAAAGATGGAAGCTTATCACCCTGTCTGAAATATAATTCTATCCCTGTTTGGGGAGGCACACAGAACACTTTGGTGAACCTTTCCCCAAACAGCTTTTTCTTTGCTTTATATCATGTTGGAAAATAGAGCTTAAATTTACTTTTTGAATATCTATGTACAATTTTAGTGAGTTCAAGTTTAACATGAAGGGTCTCTCAAAACTGACCTCAAGATTAGATTTACCAGCTTAAAACTCAAGGCCTAGAATGAAAAAAAAAAAAAGGCTAATCTTTGTTGCACGACAAACTTGAGGGGGCCAGAGAGGTTTCTTTTCATAGGCAACTGCAGTAGCAATGATTTGATCACCATTTGCCTTTAGTGCTTACACAGACTGGGATCTTACAATAAAACCCTTTATGTTCCTTTAGCATGTCGGCAGTCTTCTCTTTAAGAGCAATGAGCGTCTGACAGAGCATATTTGTAAGATTGATACATTTTCTTGTGTCAGTCCTTCTTAAATCCAGTCTCTTAGCCCTCTTCACAAAACTCAATAAAATAGCTTCCTTGATTTAAAATTTTTTAGGAGAAGAAAAGAGAGTCTGTCAAATTAAGAGCAATTTTAAAACCCATTTTAAAACTCAACCATTTTAAGACCCATTTTAAATTTTAACCATTTTAAACCATTTTAAAACCCAACATCCTCTTTGATGATATTCTTTCCATTCCTGATTCCCTTTCTTCCAATATAGGAGCATAAACAAGCAAACCTTCCAAATTGGTAAGAGTTTCAGAGAAAAAAAAATTCTAAAGCATAGGACAGTGTAGCACATGTGATTAAAGGACGGGTAGCTGCATGGGCTCAGGAGAGCCCAGAGGAGCTCCTTCACATTCAAGGTCAGGAGGGCCAGCTGTGAGGAGATACCCCTCGTCCAAGGCAAGGAGCAGCGGCTGCCCTTTGCTGGAGCCACCATGAAGAGATACCCCACGCCCAAGGTAAGAGAAACCCAAGTAAGATGGTAGGTGTTCCAAGAGGGCATCAGAGGGCAAACACACAAACCATAATCACAGAAAACTAGTCAATCTAATCACACGGACTACAGCCTTGTCTAACTCAATGAAACTAAGCCATGCCATGGGGGGCCACCCAAGATGGGCAGGTCATGGTGGAGAGGTCTAACAGAATGTGGTCCACTGGAGAAGGGAATGGCAAAGTACTACAGTATTCTTGCCTTGAGAACCCCATGAACAATATGAAAAGGCAATAGGATACTGAAAGAGAAACTTCCCAGGTTGGTAGGTGCCCAATATGCTACTGGAGATCAGTGGAGAAATAACTCCAGAAAGAATGAAGGGATGGAGCCAAAGCAAAAACAATACCCAATTGTGGATGTGACTGGTGATAGAAGCAAGGTCCGATGCTGTAAAGAGCAATTTTGCATAGGAACCTGGAATGTTAGATCCATGAATCAAGGCAAATTGGAAGTGGTCAAACAGGAGATGACGAATGAACATTGACATTCTAGGAATTAGCAAACTAAATTGGACTGGAATGGGTGAGTTTAACTCAGATGACCATTATATCTACTACTGTGGGCAGGAATCCCTTAGAAGAAATGGAGTAGCCATCATGGTCAACAAAAGAGTCCAAAATGCACTACTTGGATGCAATCTCAAAACCGGCAGAATGATCTCTGTTCATTTCCAAGGCAAACCATTCAATATCAGAGTAATCCAAGTCTATGCCCTAACCAGTAACGCTGAAGAAGCTGAAGTTGAACAGTTCTATGAAGACCTACAACACCTTTTAGAACTAACACCCAAAAGAGATGTCCTTTTCATTATAGGGGACTGGAATGCAAAAGTAAGAAGTCAAGAAATGCCTGGGTAACAGGCAAATTTGGCCTTGGAATACAGAATGAAGCATGGCAAAAGCTAATAGAGTTTTGCCAAGAGAACGCATTGGTGATAGCAAACACCCTCTTCCAACAACACAAGAGAAGACTCTACACATGGACATCACCAGATGGTCAACACCAAAATCACATTGATTATATTCTTTGCAGCCAAAGATGGAGAAGCTCTATACAGTCAGCAAAAACAAGATCATGAGCTGACTGTGGCTCAGATCATGAACTCCTTATTACCAAATTCAGACTTAGATTGAAGAAATTAGGAAAAACCACTAGACCATTCAGGTATGACCTAAATCAAATTCTTTATGATTATACAGTGGAAGTGAGAAATAGATTTAAGGGACTAAATCTGATAGAGTGCCTGATACAACAATGGACTGAGGTTCATGACATTGTACAGGAGACAGGGATCAAGATCATCCCCATGGAAAAGAAATGCAAAAAAGCAAAATAGCTGTCTGGGGAGCCCTTACAAATAGCTGTGAAAAGAAGAGAAGCGAAAAGCAAAGGAGAAAAGGAAAGATAGAAGCATCTGAATGCAGAGTTCCAAAGAATAACAAGAAGAGATAAGAAAGCCTTCCTCAGTGATCAATGCAAAGAAATAGAGGCAAACAACAGAATGGGAAAGACTAGAGATCTCTTCAAGAAAATTAAAGATACCAAGGGAATATTTCATGCAAAGATGGGCTCAATAAAGGACAGAAATTGTATGGACCTAACAGAAGCAGAAGATATTAAGAAGAGGTGGCAAGAATACACAGAAGAACTGTACAAAAAAGATCTTCATGACCCAGATAATCATGAAGATGAGATCACTCACCTAGAGCCAGACATCCTGGAATATGAGGTCAAGTGGGCCTTAGAAAACATCACTACGAACAAAGCTAGTGGAGGTGATGGAATTCCAGTTGAGCTATTTCAAATCCTGAAAGATGATGCTGTGAAAGTGCTGCACTCAATATGCCAGCAAATTTAGAAAATTCAGCAGTGGCCACAGGACTGGAAAAGGTCAGTTTTCATTCCAATTCCAAAGAAAGGCAATGCCAAAGAATGCTCAAACTGCTGCACAATTGCACTCATCTCACATGCTAGTAAAGTAATGCTCAAAATTCTCCAAGCAAGGCTTCAGCAATATGTGAACTGTGAACTTCCAGATGTTCATGCTGGTTTTAGAAAAGGCAGAGGAACCAGAGATCAAATTGCCAACATCCGCTGGATCATGGAAAGAGCAAGAGAGTTCCAGAAAAACATCTATTTCTGCTTTATTGACTATGCCAAAGCCTTTGACTGTGTGGATCACAATCAACTGTGGAAAATTCTGCAAGAGATGGGAATACCAGACCACCTGACCTGCCTCTTGAGAAACCTATATGCAGGTCAGGAAGCAACAGTTAGAACTGGACATGGAACAACAGACTGGTTTCAAATAGGAAAAGGAGTACGTCAAGGCTGTATATTGTCACCCTGCTTATTTAACTTCTATGCAGAGTACATCATGAGAAACACCGGGCTGGAAGAAGCCCAAGCTAGAATCAAGAGAAATGTCAATAACCCCAGATATGCAGCGGAGAAGGCAATAGCAACCCACTCCAGTAATCTTGCCTGGAAAATCCCATGGACGGAGGAGCCTGGTAGGCGTAGTCCATGGGGTCGCTAAGAGTCAGACATGACTGAGTGACTTTACTTTCACTTTTCACTTTTATGCATTGGAGAAGGAAATGGCAACCCACTCTAATGTTCTTGCCTGGGGAATCCCAGGGATGGGGGAGCCTGGTGGACTGCCGTCTATGGGATCGTACAGAGTTGGACACGACTGAAATGACTTAGCAGCAGCAGCAGTAGCAGCGGATATACAGATGACACCACCCTTATGGCAGAAAGAGAAGAGGAATTAAAAAGCCTCTTGATAAAAGTGAAAGAGGAGCGTAAAAAAGTTGGTTTAAAGATCAACATTCAGAAAACTAAGATCACGGCATCTGGTCCCATCACTTCATGGCAAATAGATGGGGAAACAGTGGAAACACTGTCAGACTTTATTTTGGGGGGCTCCAAAATCACTGCAGATGGTGACTGCAGCCATGAAATTAAAAGACGCTTACTCCTTGGAAGGAAAGTTATGACCAATCTAGACAGCATATTCAAAAGCAGAGACATTACTTTTCCAACAAAGGTCCATCTAGTCAAGGCTATGGTTTTTCCAGTCGTCCTGTATGGATGTGAGAGTTGGACTGTGAAGAAAGGTGAGCACCGAAGAATTGATGCTTTTGAAGTGTGGTGTTGGAGAAGACTCTTGAGAGTCCCATGGACAGCAAGGAGATCCAACCAGCCCATTCTGAAGGAGATCAGCCCTGGGTGTTCTTTGGAAGGACTGATGCTAAAGCTGAAACTCCAATACTTTGGCCACCTCATGTGAAGAGTTGACTCATTGGAAAAGACTCTGATGCTGGGAGGGATTGGGGGCAGGAGGAGAAGGGGACGACAGAGGATGAAATGGCTGGATGGCATCACGGACTCAATGGACATGAGTTTGAGTGAACTCCGGGAGTTAGTGATGGACAGGGAGGCCTGGCGTGCTGCGATTCATGGGGTCGCAAAGAGTCGGACACGACTGAGTGACTGAAATGACTGAACTGACTGATATAAATTTCCCTCTTTTTGTGTGGTAGTAAAATCTCTAATTCTTATCTGGGACTATGGCTACTCAGGACAAAGGCAATTCTCCACGCCTTGCTTTTATCTGTCTGTGGCTGTATGGTTAAATTCTGACCAGTGAGTCGTATGTGGGAAATTCTCATGGCAGCATTTGAGGACTTTTCTTAAAGGAGCTCGTGTGCAACTTTTGCTCTTCCCTCTTTATCCAGTGCTATCATGACATGCCTGGACCCGAGAGAGCCAACAAAGACCGTTGGCAATGGCACCTGCTTCTCCGAAGAGCCCTTCTTTGAACTGCCTGCGACTAGAATTCTACGTGAGGAAAAAAATCAACATTTATGTTGCTTCAACTACTGTTTTTCAGGTGCTTTTTACTTGCAGGTAAACCTACCTCTAACAAGTATATTTAGTATTTCTCATCTTTATTGGAAAGATTTTCACCCAAGTTATTAATTATAACAAATATACATTTCAATTACTATAATTTGCAAATTAAAAGGTCAACAAATATTTGAAATGTCAGTCTTTTTTATTTTTGTGCACCAATAAGAAAATTTGCATTCCTCACTCAAAATGTATTTGTATATAAATTTTCATCTTTGAATAATCTTGACAAATAATCAGTTCTTCCATCTCCTGAAATATCACTGTTGATTTAAGGATGATCCACACTGATACAAATGATCATTGGGAATCTACCTCATCCCAACTTTGTGTCCAATTCTTCAGTGTTTGTATTATTTTTGGAAACATCTAAAAAAATGAAGGTGTGGTGTCTAGTTCTACACATAAGGAACTTGGAAGTCAACATTACATCCTAACAACAAATGAAAAGCTGAATAGACTATAAAAATCAACTTTTTTAAAAAATTCATAAAGGATATGAAGCCACAGGACAAACCACTTCTCCTGATATTTAAGAAGACAAGTAAATACAAGAGAGTCACAGCTAAGCAGGGCAAAGACTCACCAGAAGCCATTGTGGGAATCAGTGCCAGGATAGGAAAACCTAAACCATAACTGATAAACTGCTGGAGACTCAGTGTGGGCAATTCGGATAGTTAAAAACTCCAGGAGGACCCAGGCATAAGGTGGGATACCACAATCTGTGATTTACCTCTAGGAGCTTTAAAGGGTTCCTAGGGTAAATATCAGAGAAAATACTCCTTGAACTTCTAACAGGGGAAAAGAAAAAGAAACCATTTTGAAATGTGCCATAGCATGCTGTTTTTCTTTAAAAGTTTGCTCTCATGAGAAATTGGTTAACCAGAGCCTAACCTGCAGGGTATCATTAGAGCCAAGTAGAACTGGGGGAAGCGAAATGACCCAACTCCAGTCCACTCTAACCCCACTGCAGCCATCCTCTCACAACTGTGGGAGGGCAAAAGCCCTGAGAAATGCTTGTGAAGTTCATAGTGTGGGGACATAAGCTCATTAAAAGACTGAGGCTTAACTAAAAGACTACAGAACACTTTGTGCCCCCATCTCAAACCACATTACTAATAGCCTATATACAGCAACTTTGATTTTTATACCTAATACATGATATCTAGCTACCAAGAAATAATTACAAAGCTTATCAAAAGGGAAATGACCCAATCTGAAGAGGCAAAATTAATATCAGAACCTGTGATATTGAAATTATCAAACTAGGAGTTTAAAACTACTGTGATTAATATAAGGCTTCCCAGGTGGTTCAGTGGTAAAGAATCTGCCTGCAATGTAGGAGATTCGAGTTCAGTCCCTGGGTTGGGAAGATCTCCAGGAGGAAGAAATGGCAACCTACACCATTATTCTTGTCTGGAAAATCCCATGGGCAGAGGAGCCTGGTGGGCCGCAGTCCATGGGGTCACAAAGAGTTGGACATGACTGAGTGACTGAGTACAGCACAGCACAGTGAATTAATATCCTAAGAACTCTAATGGATAAAATACAGGGCATTCGAAAACAGATGGCACTGTAAGCAGGGACATGGAAATCCTAAGAATGCACTAAAAAGAAATATTAGAGATAAAAAACACTGTAACAGCAATGTAGAATGCCACTGATGGGCTTAGTATAAAATGGGACATGGCTGAGGAAAGAATCTCTGAGTTTGATGATATCTCAATAGACACCTCCCAAACTGAAAAGCAAAGAGAACAAGGACCGAAGGAAAAAGCCAGAACAGAATATGCAAGGACTATGGAGCAAAGCTGAAGCTCCAGTACTTTGGCCACCTCATGCAAAGAGTTGACTCTTTGGAAAAGAGTCTGATGCTGGGAGGGATTGGGGGCAGGAGGAGAAGGGAACGACAGAGGATGAGATGGCTGGATGGCATCACCGACTCGATGGACGTGAGTCTGAGTGAACTCTGGGAGTTGGTGATGGACAGGCAGGCCTGGCGTGCTGCAATTCATGGGGTCGCAAAGAGTCGGACACGACCGAGCGACTGGACTGAACTGAACTGAACTGATGGAGCAACTCTAAAAGATGTAACATAGATGTAAGAGGAATACTAAAGGAGAAAAAAAAAAAAGAAAGGAAAAGAAGGGATATTTGAAACAATAATGAATAAGAAATTCTCACAAATTAATGTCAAATGCCGAATCATGGATCCAGGAAACTCAGAGGGAGACCAATCAAGATGAATGCCCCAAGATACACATAGCCATATCATCTTCAAACTATAGAAAATCAGAGATAAAGAAAAAAATCATGAAAAAAGCTAGAGAGAAAAAGTACCTTACTTAAAATAGAACAAAGATAAGAATTACGTTCATTTTCTCTTTATAATAATGCAAGGGAGTAAAAGAGTGGAGTGAAATATTTGAAGTATTGAGAGAAAGAAATCACTGATTTTGTACCCTGTGAAATTTTGGCACTAGATTTTGTTCCCTGTGAAATTATCCTTCAGAATTGAAGGAGAAATAAAGATTTTCTCAGACAAAAATCGAGGGAATTTGTTGCCGGACCTGCCTTATAAGAGATGTTACAAGTAGTTCTTCAGAGAGAAAGAAAGTAATATAGGTCAGAAACTTGATTCTGTATGAAGAAAGGAAAAACATCAAAGAAGGAAAAAGTAAAGGTAAAATTAAAACTTTTGTTTTTCTTAGTTGATCTAATAGGCAACAGTTGGCTCAAACTAATAATAGCAACAATATTTAATTAGGTATGCTTATGTACTGCTGCTACTGCTACTGCTAAGTCACTTCAGTTGTGTCCAACTCTGTGCAACCCCAGAGACGGCAGCCCAGCAGGCTCTCCTGTCCCTGGGATTCTCCAGGCAAGAACACTGGAGTGGGTTGCCATTGCCTTCTCCAGTGCATGAAAGTGAAAAGTGAAAGTGAAGTCGCTCAGTAGTGTCCCACTCCTAGCGACCCCATGGACTGCAGGCTACCAGGCTCCTCCGTCCATGGGATTTGCCAGGCGAGAGTGCTTATGTACAATATATATCATATATATGTAAGCAGAGAAATACTTAGGTGTATATCTAATGAAATATGCATGAGACCTATAAGAAAAACTAGGAAACTCTGATGAATGAAATCAAAGAACTAAATAAATAGAGAGATATTTCATGTTTATTGATGGGTAAACTCAATATCATCAAGGTGTCAGTTTTCTTCCCAACTTAATCTATAGATTCAATGGAGTCCTAATTCAAATTTCAACAAGTTAATTTATGGCTATCAACAAATTCTAAAGTGTATATGAGGAGACAAAAGACTATTCTTATTTCTGAGTTCAACTTTGCTTTTTCTTTTTTTTTGTTGTTTAGATTTCACATGTAACTGCTATTATACAGTACTTACCTTTCTCTGTCTGGCTTACTGTGCTTACACAATGCCCTCCAAGTTCATATTAATTTATGTTGTAGCAAGTGGTAGGATCGCCTTCTTTTTTAAGGCTGGATAATATTTCAGGTGTGTGTGTGTGTGCGTGCCACATTTTCTTTATCTGATCATCCATTGACAGACCCTTAGATGTTTCCAAACCTTAGCTATTGTGAGTAATGCTGCAATAAGCATGGGAGTTCGAATCTCTCTTTGAGATAATTATTTTGTTTTCTTTGGATAATTATTCAGACGTAAGATTGAAAGTAGGATGATGGCTCTAGATTTGCTCTTTTTCAAGATTGTTTTGGTTATTTGGGAGCATTTTGTGGCACCACACAGATTTTTGGATTGTTTGTTCTATTTCTTTGAAAAATGCCATTGGAATTTTGATAAGCATTCATAGCGTCCGTACATTGCTTTGGGTAGTATTGATATTTTAACAATATTAATTCATCTTATGCATGAGCCCAAAATATCTTTCCACTTATTTTTGTCATTTTCTTTCATCAGTATTTTATACTTAGCCTTGTAAAGATTTTTCAGCTCTTTGGTTAAACTTATTCCCAAGCATTTATTCTTTTTGGTGCCGTTAGAAATGTTATTTTTTCTTATTTTCTCTTTCCAGTAGTTAGTATATAGAAGCACAACTGATTTTGTATATCAATTTTGTATCCTGCATCTTCACTAATTTTTTTTATTTCTAACAATGTTTTGGCAGAATTTTTAGGATTTTTTATATATAATAAAAGTATAAATAGTGTAATAATTTACACATTTGCAAGCAGTGATGACCTTATTTCTTCCTTTCTGATTGGATAACTTTTGTTTATTTTTCTAACCTAATTCCTCTGGCTAGGACTTCCAGTACAATGTTGAATAAACGTGGTAGGAATGGGCATTCTTGTCTTACTCCTGATCTTAGAAGAAAAGCTCTCAGGTTTTTACCTTTCGGGATGATATTAGCTGTATGCATGTCATATATGGCCTTTATTATACTTCCTTCTGTACCCAATTTGTTCAAAGTTTTTATCATGAAAGGATGTTAAATTTTGACAAATGTTTTTTCTGCATCTATTGAGGTGGTCATATGATTTTTATCCTTCATTATGTTAGTGTGGTATATGTATCACAGTGAATGATTTCAGATGTTGAGCCATCAGACAGTGAAGCATTATTCAGTGTTAAAAAGACACAAGCTATTAGTCCATGAAGACATAGCAAAATATTAAATGAATATTGCTAAGTGGAAGAAGTCAATCTGAGGGTACATATTGTATGACTCCCAACTATATGATATTTTGGTAAAGGCAATACTACAGAGACTAAAAAGATCAGTGGTTGCCACGAGATGTAGAAAGTGGGGAGGAATGGTTAGGCAAAATACAGACAATTTTTAGGGGAGTGAAAAATGCTTGATAAGATACTATAATGGATACATATCATTACACATTTGCCTAAACACACAGAACGTGCAACACCAAGGATGAACTCTATAGTAAACTATGGACTTTAGCTGAGTTCAATGTGTCAATGTTGATGTATCAACTATAAAAAATGTACTTTTGGTGATGGATGTTGATAAAAGGAGAGGCTATGCTGTGAGGCAGGGGATACATGGGAAATTCCTGTATCTTCTCAATTTTTCTGTGAATCTAAAACTGCACTAAAATAAATAAATAAGATCTTTAAAAAAATGACCTCAAGAAAAATAGCTTCCAGGAACTCTCTGGTGGTCTGGCGGTTAAGACTCCACTTTTTTGCTGCAGGAGCCCAGGTTTGATCCTTGGTTGGGGAACTAAGATCCTACAAGCCATGCCGCAAGGCCAAAAAAAAAAAAAAAATAGAAAAGACGACAAAGAAGGAAAAGACAGACAAAAAGGTGCTGAGAATGAAAGTAGTTTAGAGTAGAAGGTTCGGAAACAAATAATGCTATTTAGGCGGCTCTGCCTGCAGTAAGGTTTTTACCCAGATGGTATCTGGTTAAACGTTATGGATCAAGAAAAACTTAGAGCTTAAACATCAATTAGTAGGTGTTAGTCATGTAGGGAAGAATTACAGTCAAGAACAACATGCTCTCAGGAGATAAAATTGAGAAATTTGGAAGGAATATATAGGTTAGCAGCAGCAACTGAGTTTTATTCTAGTGTTTCAGCTATTACAGACCTGCACACCTCACTTTCTTTCATAACAAGACCCTAGTGATTGCTCCAATCTACTAATCCCAATGGATGTCTTGGAATAATGATAGTGGCCACTATGGAGAAGAGTGTGGAGATTCCTTAAAAAACTGGAAATAAAACTGCCTTATGACCCAGCAATCCCACTGCAGGGCATACACACCGAGGAAACCAGAATTGAAAGAGACACATGTATCCCAATGTTCATCGCAGCACTGTTTATAATAGCCAGGACATGGAAACAACCTAGATGCCCATCAGCAGACGAATGGATAAGAAAGCTGTGGTACATATACATAATGGTGTATTACTCAGCCATTAAAAAGAATACATTTGAATCAGTTCCAATGAGGTGGATGAATCTGGAGCCGATTATAGAGTGAAGTAAACCAGAAAGAAAAATACCAATACAGTATACTAACACATACATATGGAATTTAGAAAGATGGTAATGATAACCCTGTATGCGAGACAGCAAAAGAGACACAGATGTGTAGAACAGACTTTTGGACACTGTGGGAGAGGGAGAGGGTGGGATGATTAGGGAGAATGGCATTGAAACATGCATAATATCATGTAAGAAACGAATTGCCAGTCTAGGTTTGATGCAGGATATAGGATGTTTGGGGCTGGTGCACGGGGATGACCCAGAGAGATGGGATAGGGAGGGAGGTGGGAGGGAGGTTCAGGATTGGGAACTCATGTACACCCGTGGCAGATTCATATTGATATATGGCAAAACCAATACAGTATTGTAAAGTAAAAAAAAAAAAAGATAGTGGTTTTGTTAAAGTCCAAATTCTTAACCTGTCATGGCCAGTAATTTATGACATGATTTCTGGCCATTTTCTCACCATTTTCCCTCTGGGCAACCACATGTAGTCTATGTGTCCTCCAAATAAGCCCTTCTGCATCCTGAGTCTTTGTGCAATATTGTTTTTTCAGCTTTGACTACCCCACTCTTCTTTTTCTTATGGGTGGACACTCTCAGATCGCAGCTCATATATCGTCCTGTGGATGAAAGCATTCTTCAATCTCCTTGTGTCCTCCCTAGGCAGAGGGGGAAACTCCCTTCTCTGTGTGCCCACAACACCAGGTATGTACAGTGTCTCTAGCTTACCACAGTTTATGATGATAAAATGTGTGTTTGGCTTTCTCTCCCACTATATTGTGAATTCTTTGGAAGCTGAAGCAGTCTTGTTCCAATACCCACTATGTTTTCTGGTGTTACCTCTGTGAGCCCCATTGCTGCAATACATGAAACATGACCCCCTGGCAGAAACATACCACAGCAACCACATAATTTAGCACTGCATTCCTTAACCGATCTGATTCTGGGTAGAAAGTATTTGAAGTATAGGCCAGAAGATCTGGAAATGCTCTTGTTAGGATATAATATCACAAATCAGGGATTTCTGATAGGGTTGGATATGACCAGATTCCTATGTTGCATATTTTATTTCAAATGCAAAAGCATAAGGGGGAAAATACTCACGAATATATGTATTTCATATATTTCTGCTGCTGCTGCTAAGTTGCTTCAGTCGTGTCCGACTCTGTGCGATTTCATAGACTGAAGCCCACCAGGCTCCCCCATTCCCGGGATTCTCCAGGCATGAACACTGGAGTGGGTTGCCATTTCCTTCTCCAATGCATGAAAGTGAAAAGTGAAAGGGAAGTCGCTCAGTTGTGTCCGATTCTTAGCGACCCCATGGACTGCAGCCTACCAGGCTCCTCTGTCCATGGGATTTTCCAGGCAAGAGTACTGGAGTAGGGTGCCATTGCCTTCTCCGTCATATATTTCTAGTATCTCACAAATGTAATGTAATGTAATGTAATACCAGCTTGGTATTCCCAAGTCCTCAGCTTCAGCAGTCATTTTTGTCTTTCATATTTAAAAAAAGTAGCTCAAACTTCCCTCTTTTCCCCAAAACATCTCAAGATTATTGGGTGCCTGATCCTTTTCCTGATTACCTCTGATTCTAATTTCTCATATGGTGTTTTGATCTCTTATCTGAAAGTCACTTCTTAGCCCCTTCTCTGCCCTCCTGCATCTCTTGTCTACTCTCTTCCACAACACTTAATATGACCTGGCATCATTCATTTTCCTAGTAAACCACTAACATAGACTTGTGTGTAAATCAGATTTTACTGAAGTTTGAGGGAAGTAACACAGCATATTCTGAGCAATGACTTCAAATTTAATATTAGATATCACTGTCATAAAATGTCAACATTCTTCTTTTGCTAAGGGAATTCCTTACTAGCTAGAATTCCTTCAGCCAGAACTTGCCATCTTTTCTGGACTCTATTTTTCCCATCAAGATATTCCAACTATCAGCTCACAGTATTCTAATATACTTATATATTATACAGAGACTTTAACCACCTCTACTCTAATTCAGCCTCCAATATGTTTTCAATCTACTTTTCATTTCCAAAAACTAGTAGGAAGCTCTGAAAAATGGCGTGATCATCTCTAACATTCAGCGGCATAAAGAACCTGCAGATACTTTGAAATTCCAATTTCTATTTTATATAATTAAATTCTTAGGTTGGACTCCTTCTATACCAGTACGTAAAAAAGAAAAATACTTTTCTCCCTATGTACAAAGTCTCCAGAGGTCACGATTCTCACACTCACATGCACAAGTACACAAATACATTACACTCCATAGGTACCAAAATATTTGGTCAGGTTCTTGCATATATAGTTTCCGAGTGCTTGTTGAAGAGATTCATAATCCACATTCCGGTCACATTTAATAAACTGATAGTCTCAGACTAGAGAAAGATCTGGAAATGCTCTTGTTAGGGTATAATATCACAAAACAGGGATTTCTGACAGGATTGGATATGACCAGATTCCTATGTTGCATATTTTATTTCAAATGCAAATGCAAATTCTTAGCCAGGAATCAGAGGCTGAGAGTTTCCTTTGACTTTCCAGAAAAGGTGTATGCACCAAGCCATTCATGAGGGTATACAAGATCCATCTCTTTGTGTGGGCTTTTCAACAGCCTTGAGAATACTGTGTACATTCCCAAAGGCTTAGACCCAGAGCAGCCTAGAATTGAGCACAAAGGCAAGATTTTGCCCTGCTATTTTGTGCTCCAATGAGAGGCTTATCTGAGAGCTGAGGACTACAAGACAAGCCTGCTCCATTTGGCTGCCTCTGATGGAGAAACATGATGAGTATTATCTGACTCTTTGTTCTTATTGTCATTGTCTACAAGGAACGTGCAATCAAAGAGAAAAGTGACATTTTGTGGCCCTCAACATCTTAATAACACAGCTAATTTAACTGGTGTACAGGCAGGAAGATAGCTAGGCTGAGCCTTAATAAAGGCAGGTCTCTCCCTTGCTGGGTTCTGCATCCAGCACATACACATTAATTATTTACTTAACATATGTTAATCAGTGTTGCAAAGAGGACCAAGTAGAGACACAGGTACTAATACAAATCTCATAATTATCAAAATCAAAAAACAAACCAATGAGCAAACTAATAAGGGTAAGGAGTAAGCATATTGTTACAGGCTTTTTGCAGAAATCTCTTATCAACTCTACAATTTAACAAGTTATCTGGGAGGAGAAAGTGGGGGAATGGCAAAGTATATTAAGCTGACTATTGTTTCATATTTATGAAGCAAGATGGAACTTAAAACTTGATCACTGTAATCTAAATTGTTTTATTTAATCCATGCTATCTCCAGTTCACAGTTAAGGATACTAAGATTCAGAGAAGTTAGGTCATGTGACCAGGAGCACAGAAGAGCCAAAGGATAGAGTGTGGACTCAGACAGCTTTTATGATTCCGGTCTAGATTTTCTTCCATGCACAATTGCTGCTTCTGAAACCAAGTTCACCTTGCACATAATACAGAAAATTCTATTAATGTCATTGCCATATAATCTAATGTCAAGGCTTCTCAGGTGACTCAGTGGTAAAGAATCTGCCTCCCAATGCAGGAGACGTGGGTTCAATCCCTGGGTCAAGAAGATCCTCTGGAGAAGAAAATGGCAAGCCACTCCAGTATTCTTGCTTGGGAAATCCCATGGACAGAGGAGCCTGGTGGGCTGCAATCCATGGGGTCACAAAAGTGTTGGACATGACTTAGTGACTAAGCAACAGTCTAATACCAGCAATTTCCAGAAGCCTCTGTGCTGAATGATATGCTCAGCTCTTAGGTAATCTTCTTGCCATTCTTGTTTTTTTGCATATGTTTATATATTTACAAGTCTTTACAGGGTATCTTGAACAGATGAAGAAGATTAGGGTTTCAAAAAAGATAATGATTTGTTGATTCAGACCTGAGTTAGACTCACCCCAGGTAAAGCCATACTTCAAATATAAGCAAAGCTAAAAAGCTTGGTTGTGCAGTTTCCAAAGGAAGCAAAATACACACTAGTGACAGGAGGTACAGCTCTCGTCAGAGCCCGGGTCCTTTGCCTTGGGAATAAATAAGAAAGAAGTTGTCCTCTTTTGCCCTTGAATTCAGGAACATTTGAAGTTCTTCTATATGTGGATGAAGTGGGAGGAGAGAAAGACTTCAGTTGTCTTCTTAAATCTCATCCCTTAAATGAAATTTTTGCAAAAGCAGTCATTTCATAGATGAAGTTCCTTGAACTTTGCATATATTCAGAACAGGGAGTACCTTTTTATTGCACAATTTCAGTTATTTTAAATATAGTTCTAGGAGGGAAAAATAGTTCTGTGAAACCCAGAATCAACATGGCAAGAATTTGTTTCCATTATTCTCTTCTGAGCACATTTATTTTAAGATAAGTTAAATGTGGCATTGTGGGGCTTCCTGTCTATTCTCTTTTAGCTTTGAGAGTAAGCTCACGGCAATGATGCACTAGAAATGGGCAGGATGGAAAAGAGAAGGAGGGAAAGAGGGAGCAGGAGAGGAGAGAAGATCGGGACAAAAAGCAACTTGCTATCCTGACCACAAGTTACTGGAGCAGATTAAAGCTGAATACCCCTTGAGAGAAGAGTTGAAAGGAAGAAGCTGGGGGATGGATTTACTGGTATTTATGTGATGAAAAGACTACTTGAGGCTACCAGGGGAAACTTAACCATCCTATGGGCTTAAAATATATTTATAGTCAGCTCCAGTGAAGATGAAGTTCTTTCTCATGATGGACTGAGCTCATGCATTTTCTGTCTTTGTTCAGTGGGACAGTAGGTTAATAGATATAACGTTTGCATTGTTTTTATTTATATTCAAGGAGACATGTGACTCCAACAGGCTGGTCATCCTGCTAAAATGCTAAGTACCTGGGTTAGGGAGGGAAACTACCTGCTGTATGGTGATGCATCAGCCTCTCTTTCTTCCCTAGTAGTAAGGCTAGTGTTGGACAGTCTCATTAGATAGAACACTAAACATGTGTTTACGTCACACAGTAGCAGAAGCAAAATTCCTGGTCAAATTCATGGATTTGATGTTTTTAAATATGTTAAAGGCCAATAGGCACATGCAAATATTCCTAATGTCACTAGTTACCAGAGAAATGAATATCAAAACACAATGAGATCCCATCAACATAAAAAGATAATAAAGAATACTAGGAAAAAGTCTATGTCCTTAAGTTTGATAACCTAAATAATAGGGACAAAGTCCTTGAAAGACACAATCAGCCAAAATTCATACAAGAAGAAATAAGCAAACTGAATAGGCCTATATCTATTAAAGAAATTAAATCAAGTCAATAATTAGTAATCTTCCACTGTACACTTAAAACACAGAGCATTGTAAATCAACTATACTTCAATTCTTAAAAAAAGAAAAAATAATTGATAACCTTCCCAAACACAAATCACCAGGTATAGATGGGTTCATTAGCAAATTCGACCCAACATTTAATGACTAGATTATACCAATTCTATACAATCTCTTTCAGAGGGTAGAAGCAGCAGGACTACTTCCTAAATCATCATATAAAGCTCAATTACCTTATACAAACCAAGCAGACGTTGCTAGAAAACTACAGATCTGTATCTCTCATGAACACACATGCAACAATCCTTTAAAAATATTAGCAAATCAATCTAATAATGTATAGCGTTAGTTGCTCAGTCATGTCTAACTGTTTGTGACCCCATGGACTGTAGCCTGCCAGGCTCCTCTGTCCATGGGATTCTCTAGGCAACAATACTAGGGTGGGTTGCCATGCCCTCCTCCAGGGGATCTTCCCGATCCAGGAATCAAATCCAGGCCTCCTGCATTGCAGGCAGATTTTTTACCTTCTGAGCTACTGGGAAGTCTAACAATGTATAGAAAAAAATCATATACCAAAACCAAGGGGATTTATACTTGGTATGCAAGGCTGATTCAGCTTTCAAAAATCAATTAAGAATCAATCCATCACATCCAATAGGCTAAAAAAGAAAAATCATATGATTATAACAATAGATAAAGAAAAAGAATTTTACAAACTTCAACATCCATTCATGATAAAAAAAATTACTGTCAGTACACTGACATTAACTTCATCAGCTTGATAAAGAATATATGTGGGACTTCACTGGTGGTACAGTGGTTAGGACTCAGTACTTTCATTGCTGTGGCCCCACATTCAATCCCTGCGCAAGGAACTAAAATCCCAAAGCTGCATGGAGTTGCCAAAAAAAAAAAAAACACAGAATATTTACAAAAAAGCTTCCGTTAATATCATTCTTAATGGTGAAAAACGAGCTTTCTCACTACGGTCAGGTACAAGCCAAGAATGTTCCCTCTGATCCTTCCTATTTAACATTTTGCTGGAAGTCCCTGTTAATGCTAACAAGAAAAGGGAAATAGAAGGTACACAGATTTGGAAGGGAAAAATAAATCTGTCTTTCTTCACAGATAACATGATTGTCTATGTAGGAAATTTGAAAGAATAACCAAAAACCTCCTGGAACTACTGAGTGATTAAAGCAAGTTTGCAGATTACAGGGTTAATATAGAAACAATTGCTTTTCTATAAACAGTAATGAACAAGTGGAATTTGAAATTAAATACACAATATCATTTACATTAGCACCTGAAAGTGAAATACTTAGTTAGAAATCTAACAAAATATAAGATCCACATGAAGAAAACTATATGAACATTTATGAATTATCAAAGAAGAAATAAGTAAATAGAGAAATATTTCATGTTAAAGGAGGAAGTCTCCATATTATTAAAATGCCAATTCCTCCCTACTTGATCTATAACTCAACACTGCTGCTGCTGCTGCTAAGTCGCTTCAGTCGTGTCCAACTCTGTGTGACCCCATAGACGGCAGCCCACCAGGCTCCCCCGTCCCTGGGATTCTCCAGGCAAGAACACTGGAGTGGGTTGCCATTTCCTTCTCCAATGCATGAAAGTGAGAAGTGAAAGTGAAGTCACTCAGTCGTGTCTGACTCTTAGCGACCCCATGGACTGCAGCCCACCAGGTTCCTCCATCCATGGGATTTTCTAGGCAAGAGTACTGGAGTGGGGTGCCATTGCCTTCTCCATAGACTCAACACAATTTCATTTAAAATCCCAAAAAGTTATTTTGTTGATATTGACAAACTGAATGTAAAGTTTATACAAAGAGGCAAAAGACCCAGAACACCCAAGACAATGTTGAAGGTAAAAACAAAGTTAGAGGACTGATAAGACAATGTGGTTTTGGCCTAAAAAATAAGAGAGAGAGAGAGAGAGAGAAAAGAAAAAATAGATCTGTGGAACAGAATAGGGAAAGCAGAAGTAAATCCATGCACTTATGGTCAATTAATCTATGACAATAGGGATAAGAATACACTATGGAGAAAAGACAATCTCTTCAGTAAGTGGTGCAAGGAAAACTTAACAGCTGTATGTAAAAGAATGAGATTATATTACCTCACATTATGTACAAAAATAAATTCAAAATGGATTAAAGAACTAATGTAAGACCTGAAACCATAAAACTCCTAAAAGAAAATATAGGCAGAACACTCTGACACAAATCGTAGCAATAGTTTTTTTGGATCTGTCTCCTAGGACAAAATAAATAAAAGCAAAACTAAACAAATGGAACCTAAACTAAATAAAGTATTGTAAGTCAACTGCACTTCGAGTTTTTTAGAAAGTCTTTATTCTTAGGAAATACATGATGAAATATTTAGGAATGTACTGTCAAAAAGTATAAAAATTACTTTTAAATGACATGCAAATGCATGAAGCAAATATGACAAAATGTTAATCATTTAACCCAATGGTGAGTACAGAGTTTTTGAAATCTTTCATGTTAAAACAATGGTATCAAAAGGAAACTGAGCTCTAATCCTGGATCTACAAGGTGGGTGAGTCCCCCTGCTTAGCCTCAGTTTCCTCGTTTGTAAAGTGAGAGAATTGGACTTCAGTGCATCTGTGGTCCCTTCCACTGTTCACATTCTGAAAGTCAAGAAAAGTTGGTTTCCTTTATAACAGATTTTTTTTTTTCAATAACCACCTTCTACTTTGAAATCTGTCACTCCAGGATATCAAGAGGTGATTCATCAATCTGGGTGACTAAATGGGGGCCACTTTCTCCCTCACAACTCCTTAGGTGTCTCATCCAAAACAGAAGTCAAAAAGGAGAACTTCCAAGACTGAAAACGATATATATATATGTTCAGACACTCCGTTGTGTCTGACTCTTTGTGACAAAATGGACTGTAGCTCACCAGACTCCTCTGTCCATGGGATTTTTCAGGCAAGAATTCTGGAGTGGGTTGCCATTCCTTCTCCAGGGGCTCTTCCCCACTCAGGGGTCAAACCTGGGTCTCCTGCATTGCAGGTGGATCCTTTACCAACTGAGCCACCAGGGAAAACTATACTTTGATTGTAACAAATTCTACTTCTCAAAATAGATATTTCCCATGGAGTGTAAGAAATTATTTGAAAACGCAATTTATTCTGTTTGTTTACTTTGCCCTCAACTATTTTTAAAATAGTTTTGGGTGATCAGAAAATTCAAAAGATACTACTGAGATTTCCTATATACTTCACACCAAATTTCTCTTATTGTTAGTAAGGTATATTTGTTACAATAAATCAACCAATATTAGTATATTATCTTTATATAAAGTCTGTACTTTATTCAGTTTTCCTTGGTGGTGGTGGTGGTGGTGGTTCACTCGTTTCAGTCATGTCTGACTCTTTGTGACCCCATGGACTCTAACCTCTGTCTATGGAACTTTCCAGACAAAAATACTGGAGTGGGTTGCTACACCTTCCTCCAGGGGATTTTCCCAACCCAGGGATCGAACTCATGTCTCCTGTGTCTCCTGCATTGCAGACAGATTCTTTACCACTGAACCACTGGGAAAGCCCTCAGTTTTTCTTAGTTTTTACCTAATACATTTTCTCTGTTGCAGGATCCCATTCAGGATACCACATTACATTTAGTCATCATATCTGCTTAGGCTCCTCTTGATGACCATATCTCAGACTTTCTTTGTATTTGATGACTTTTGACAGTTTTTGAGATTACTGGGCAAGTGTTTTATATTATAGATGTCTCAAAGCTTTTCTCATGGTTCAGTTCAATTCAGTTCCATTCTGTCACTCAGTCAAGTCCAACTCTTTGTGACCCCATGCACTGCAGCACACCAGGCTTACCTGTCCATCACCCAACTTCCAGAGTTTGCTCAAACTCATGTCCATCAAGTCAGCAATGTCATCCAACAATCTCATCCTCTGCTGTCCCCTTCTCCTCCCACCTTCAATCTGTCCCAGCATCAGGGTCTTTTCCAATGAGTCAGTTCTTCGCATCAGGTGCCAAAGTATTGGAGCTTCAGCTTCAGCATCAGTCCTTTCAATGAATATTCAGGACTGATTTCCTTTAGCATTGACTGGTTTGATCTTGCTGTCCAAGGGACTCTCAAGAGTCTTCTTCAACACAATTCAAAAGCATCAATTCTTTGGTGCTCAGCTTATTTTTCTCCTAGGTATATTTCAAATTAGTTACATTTACCCTCCCACTGCCCAAAACACAAAAGGATTTTTCTTCAGTCTTCACAGGAAGAACTTGTGGGGTTCTTAGAAGTAAAACCCATCAAAGTGTGACTCCTCCAAACTCAAAACTGGGTCTCCTGGAGTTTTCAAGTCTCAGCTGACCTACATTCAGTCATCAGGTGTTCAAGGTTACC
This sequence comes from Capra hircus, assembly GCF_001704415.2. Taxonomy (NCBI): domain Eukaryota; kingdom Metazoa; phylum Chordata; class Mammalia; order Artiodactyla; family Bovidae; genus Capra; species Capra hircus. The sequence continues at coordinate 100,583,417 of NC_030809.1, forward strand.
AGTAAGTGTTCCTACCAGTGTATGGCTCTAGTAGCTTCTGCTCCAGGTAAGCAGATCATGGCTGGATTTTTCTGGATATGCCTGTCTTTCCAAATTTTGGAGTGGCTTTTTGTCCTTTAACCTTAGTTTTCTGATACATCCAAGAGAAGTCGTTGATTTTCAGTTTGCACAGCTTTTTCATGCTATAAGGCTAGAAGTGATGTCTTCAGTCTCTTTACATGTCAAAGCTGCATAGTTCACTCTGTTTTAATGCAAGTTTATTCAGCACTGCTCCTAAAGGAAATGAAATTAGTGGTCTAAAACCCTTGCTTTAATTGGCAAGTGATCTTTGAATTGAGTTATCTGCTAAGCTGCTTTCACTGTATGAAATTTAGAGTGCCTTGGAAACGAGCTTTCAACTGATTTCTCTGGACTAATTTGACGTCATTCTGTTTAGAGGTACGTGGTAAAAGATGAAAGCATCAGATTTTGAGTGCAAAGATGGAGGTTTGGGGGCTCTGGAATAAAAATTTACTAGATCATCTCTATCTCTGTGAAACTCAGTCTCCTCAGTTTTAAGTTTCTTGGCTACAAGAATGTGTCATCTGATTTATCTTTTTCCCTTAAGTGTCTAGCATAAAACCTGACCTACAGTAGGCCTCCCTGAAAACTGAATTGAAATGCCTTCTCAAACAATCTCAGAGTGTTTTTTTGAGGATTAAATAAAATAATGTACATGAAAGCTCTTTGCAAACTTCAAAGAGCCTTACAAATGCTACAGCTTTATTTATTTATCGGTCATCCATCTTGAATGCCTGTCTACATGTAAGCATTTCACATTTCTGGAGAGTTTGTTTGTTTGTTTTTTTGTTTTTGACATTGTGCAGATAAGAAGGAAGTCACTCTAAAGAGTTAATTTTTACTCAAATTGTGGGTTGATTTCTGTTATAGCAACAACTATATACGTTCCTCAATGTGTCCAATTTAAAAACCTGGCAGTGTTTTGATATTTGACAGCTCTGCTGTCAAGTAATTCTGTTCTACAATTAATCATGCCATAGCCATTTCTTCCACGACTGCCACAACATAATGGCATCATTGTCTATGCATACATGGCACACTTGTATACTGTTTAAAAGGAGACAGAGCAAATGAACTTGAAAAATTTACTACTCTGTAGATTGCAGTTATATTGCTAGGATTTATTATTAAACCCATTTTATTTTAGTGCTATTACTGCTCCAATCTGAGCTTAGATAAAACCATTCAGACATTGCAGTTTTCTATTTCCTTGGCCGGGAAATTGAGATTCTACGTTCTTTGAGACGTGTCAGCGAGGTGTGCTGTACAAACGGCTAGGATCTTTAATGACTGAATGTTAGCTCCTGGGTTTTGATTGCTGTTTTGTCTAGATCAGCGCTAGATGCAACTGTGGTGTCTATTCCCTCTGCACCCCCACTGCCAGCCACTTTCTGAGGCAAACGAGTTTGCCACAAATCAAGATGCTTTCAACAAACATCTCTATGAACCCGTTCCATCTCTCCTTGGCAACTTGCCATTTTGCCTCAGTCTTAACGTTGAAACCCTTGCTTTTACCAAATGTCTTGGCTTCTTAGTCGATTAACTATTTCATGGAAACCTTAGCCCTTTACAAGAATCATATGTTTCTTATAGAGAGACATCTTACTTTTTCAGTGATCTCAGTTAGGTCTGAACAAATACATCATCACTATTTTTCATGAAGATCACTTCATGTTTAGATGTCTAATCAGTCAAGAATCAAATCACAGATCACATAAAAGACAATCTACAAAGTACAGGTGTGTTGGTCAAAAATTCATGTAAAAATAGATTTAATCTTTTGCCTTCAGAGGTAATTGAACTACTTAACACTAACACTATTTTGTGACTTTTCAGCTGTCTTGGCTAGTATTTTTATGACACTGCATAATCACTTCTGGGAGAAGAATGCTATGAATTACTATGAACTGCTCAAGACAAATGTGATGCAAACACAATCACAACTTCATTTTAAGGGTTAAAAAACACATCAACAGACAAGTGCACTTTATGTGTATACTGATAAGTACCAGAATAAGGCACCATGGTCCTTCAGGGAAGCAAGTGAATGGAATTACTGAGCAAACATGGTCCAGATCACATTGACTATGTGTGAGGAAAGAGGGGGTGGCTCTGCCTAAGACTGCATGTGCGCTGTCAGGATTTCCAAGCTCTTAATTTTATTTTTCCCCCACTGATGCATAGTTTGATCTTCAATATTTTCTGGAGTATTTTGTTTTCCTTTCCTAGAAGAGATTTTTTTCTTCAAAGAAATATTATTTCTTAAACTAGAAATACCAGAAATATATGGCATACTTTTGCACTTAGCTCTGCATTTGTCCAGAGAAAGTGAGTTCAGCTTCATGCACCACTCTGTCACGGTCACAGAGGCTGTATGTCACAGTAGCCTCATGAGATAATAGTAATTCCAGGTATGGTTGTTCTTGTTATGGTCACCAGCTCAACTATTCCTAAACCAGTACACCTACAACCAGTGTTTCTCTGGCTCCACTACTGAAGGAATAAAAATGAAATTGTTCTCACTTTGTTTTGTTTTCCAGCAGTAAAAATTAATTTTCATTGCTGTGGCCTCTTATTCAGTCCCTCTTGTCATCGAAAGAACTTAGTTGAGTGATCACTATACTTTGTAGTCATGGAAGAAAGCAAATTGAAAAGAATCTTTCAAGAATCAAGTTTACACATGTACCATCATTAGTACCCATGTCCATTTATGTAAGGTAACTACCAATTTATTAAAATGCTGCACCAACTCAAGTAATGGAATCAAAGTCTTTGCATAGCTTCCTAGCTACTTTTTCATCAAGAATGTGATGAAATGTGGTTTTGGAAATTTAAGTCAATACTCAAGAAAAGACTGTACCCAAAGTATGTAATTTTTAACTTTATCTTTTAGTCATATAAATTCTCTGAGTCTGAATTTTCTCACTTGGAAAGTGAGATGTTTATTACCTACCTTCTCTGGTAATAATAGTTATCAGTTTTAAATCTCTGCCTTGTGCTGGATGCGATGAGACTGTCCATAGTATCACCATAATCCATTCTATTCTGTAAACTAATGTTACATCCATTTTACAAATGAGAAAACTCAGCTAGCAGTTAAATAACTTGCCCTAAGTTAAAGAGGTAGATGATGGAAGGGCTAAGATTTGAACTGATGTCTCTCAGATGTTAAACCATCATGAGCTATCCTCAGGTCAGTTCAGTTCAGTCACTCAGTCGTGTCCGACTCTTTGCGACCCCATGAATCGCAGCACGCCAGGCCTCCCTGTCCATCACCAACTCCCGGAGTTCACTCAGACTCATGTCCATCGAGTCAGTGATGCCATCCAGCCATCTCATCCTCTGTGGTCCCCTTCTCCTCCTGCCCCCAATCCCTCCCACCATCAGGGTCTTTTCCAATGAGTCAACTCTTCGCATGAGGTGGCCAAAGTACTGGAGTTTCAGCTTCAGCATCAGTCCTTCCAAAGAAATCCCAGGGCTGATGTCCTTCAGAATGGACTGGTTGGATCTCCTAACAGTCCAAGGGACTCTCAAGAGTCTTCTCCAACACCACACTTCAAAAGCATCAATTCTTCGGCGCTCAGCCTTCTTCACAGTCCAACTCTCACATCCATACATGATCATTGGAAAAACCATAGCCTTGACTAGACAGACCTTTGTTGGCAAAGTAATGTCTCTGCTTTATAATATGCTATCTAGGAGGTTGGTCATAACTTTCCTTCCAAGGAGTAAGGATCTTTTAATTTCATGGCTGCAGTCACCATCTGCAGTTATTTTGGAGCCCAAAAACGTCTGCTGCTGTTTCCAGTGTTTTCCCATCTATTTCCCATGAAGTGATGGGACCAGTTGCCATGATCTTAGGTTTTCTGAATGTTGAGACTTAAGCCAACTTTTTCACTCTTCTCTTTCACTTTCATCAAGAGGCTGTTTAGTTTGGAGATTATTAAATTTTGAGGACATACAAAGGAAAATTAATATACCATATATAAACTGTCAGAATATTCTATAAGGCAGAGTTTCTGAGGTTTCAGTCACTTGCTCCCTCTCCCATCATGATTTTGGCTCTATCTACTTACTATATTTGTTTTGTATTTAATAATTTAAGTTGACTCACTTTTTTATTTGAAATTTAAAATATTTCTTTCCTCCCTCTACTATTCATGATCTGAATTAGGACCCCTTAAGGAATATTTTTTACAAATCATCAGATTTGTAGTATTAGAGGGAGAAAAGTAAATCCCTATGCATAAAATAGTGTGTCTAACTGATGGGTCTTCCTTGGGATATTTATAAGGAAAAAGAAGATTATAACGTATAATACTATTCTCCATGTGTAAGACTATTTAAGAAAGGACAATAATATGAAAAGGAAGTAGCAAAATTCACATACTGTAATATATGTAGATTGACTTTCACATTAATATCTTTCAGGTAAGTTTAAAGCAGATAGACCAAAGGATTATCTGTCTCCCTTATATATAGTGTCTTTTAGAAACGGAAACTTAAGGAAAGGGGAAAAAAACACCTTTTCTCTGACATATACTAGTGAGACACAGGAGCCTGTTATTCCAAATCATCAAAATGTTGAAGGAATTGTCAAATCTAAATTATCTCTTTTTTTCTCCATTGTCCATATTATCTTTCTGGGTTGTTCCTGTTTTAAACGTGATCATCCCTTTGGAAAACTGCAAAATGGAATCTCTGTGGCTGAAAAGTTGTTAGTCATCTCCTTCAAGTACATATGTAGCTCAAATTCTGTAAGCTAAAAGATCAAATTCAGAGAGAAGATTGGAATCAACAGTTCTCATCTGCTTATCCCTGCATAAAACTACCCCAACAAATTAGTATCCTGTTAGCTGGGTACACCAAAGTATTAATCTGATGTCTCATCTACTACAAATTGATTTAACTCTTCCTTCCTCCAGCTGACCTTTCTTACTAGGACATTGTTATTTCTCTATTGGTAAGTGTCATAAGTCATACAGCACTTTCTGTTTTTTAGAGTATTTTCTATTCTTTAGCTCATTTGATTCTCATATGCATGGTGGGAGGCCCAATAAGTATATTTTTGTTTAGTCACTAAGTCATGTCCAACTCTTTTGCAATCCCATGGACTGTGGCCTTCCAGGCTCCTCTGACAATGGGATTTCCTGGGCAAGAAAACTAGAGTGGGTTGCCATTTCCTTCTTCAGGGGATCTTTCCAACCTAGAGACCAAACCTGCATCTCCTGCATTGGCAGGCATTCTTTATCACTGAGTCACCAGGGAAGCCCAGTAAGTATCTTGGTGGTGGTGGTGGTTTAGCCACTTCAGTCATGTCCAGCTCTTGAGCCCCCATGGGCTATAGCCCACCAGGCTCCTCTGTCCATGGGATTTCCCAGGCAAGAATACTGGAGTGGATTGCCACTTCTTTCTCCAGGGGATCCTTCTGACCTGGATTGAACACACATCTCCTGCATTGCAGACAGATTCTTTACTGCTGGTAGGCATAAATAAGTATTTTACCTGCCTATATTTACAGATGAGCAACTTGAGGTGGCTTGCCCAGTATCACAAAGCAAACTGGTGATTGGACCAAGTCTAAATCCAGTTCAAGCTCTAGGTTCACTCTCTTTCTACCACACAACATTGGGTGGTCTAGAATTTTTAAAAAAATCCTTTCTATTGTTTATGCTGCTTTTTTCCCCTCAAAGCTTTTTATAAGACCATTTTTCTTTCCCAAGACTAAAGAAGTACCCATTATAGCACTGAGGCCAGCAGAGCATTGTATAGGTCTTCCTGATGGCTCTAGTATCTGAGGCAGGAAAAAATTTATCCCCTTAGTCCTCTGACCAGTGAGCAAACTTTTATTTCTATGAATTCAAATAGCTTTCTTTGCATGCTGAAGGAGCCAAATTCATATTTCAATTAGCTAATTACTCCTCCCTGAAAAATCCAGTCATTAGTAAAGAGCAGACTGGAGGCCTGAAAGAGTTAATATTGCTTCCAAAGGTGAATTTATAACCTAGAAGTAATTTAGGCAGCAAGAAAAAAATGTCTCACTTCAAAGATGGCAATGCTGAAGCATGCATACAAATGTGACTGCTAACTCGTGTGTGACTCAAAATCAGCAACCATGGATTCTAGGGACTAAAAAGGACCTGAAGAAGCCATCTGGTCCACCCCCACTTTCACATAATTAAAGTCTTCTCTTCAGTTTAGATGTGTGGCACCTGAAGCCCAGAGGAGTAAGTGACCTGGTAGCAGAAAGGCTGATGAAAGAGAAAAGATACCTAGAATTCAAGTCTCTACTTGCCCACTTGTAATGCATTTCTCTTTGTTATGGAACCATCATTTGGCCAGGCTAATTTGCTTCAAGAATGAGAGAATGAACAATATATCAAATGAGTTAAATGATCAAGAAAGAAAAGGTCACAATAATCCTTAGGTTTGTCCATGTAGGGACCTTAATAGACACAATATTAGTGACATGGTAGAGGGGAACAGAAGACAGAATAGAAAGTTAAAAATGGCGCTTTCAAGACATTGGCTTTGAAGATAAGGAAACAGATAGAGCAGTAGTTGGAGGAGAAATGCTGAGGGAAGGATGCTCTGAGGGGTTTGTTTTGGGTTTGCTTTTAATGGGGCAAAAGAGGGAAGATTTTCTTTGAGATTGAAGAATCCACAGCCTTTTGAAGTGATGCTGGGAAGAATCCAGTGAAGAGAAAAGGAATGGGAGAAACAGGATAAATAAAGTGTTCTTGATAAATTACCCATGTTTTAGGATCATGGAAAAAGCAAGAGAGTTCCAGAAAAACATCTATTTCTGCCTTATTGACTATGCCAAAACCTTTGACTGTATGGATCACAATAAACTGTGGAAAATTCTGAAAGAGATGGGAATACCAGATCACCTGACCTGCCTCTTCAGAAACCTGTATGCAGGTCAGGAAGCAACAGTTAGAACTGGACATGGAACAACAGACTGGTTCCAAATAGGAAAAGGAGTACATCAAGGCTGTATATTGTCACCCTGCTTATTTAATGTCTATGCAGAGTACATCATGAGAAACCCTGGGCTGAAAGAAGCACAAGCTGGAATCAAGATTGCTGGGAGAAATATCAATAACCTCATATATGCAAATGACACCACCGTTATGGCAGAAAGTGAAGAAGAACTCAAAAGCCTCTTGATGAAAGTGAAAGAGAAGAGTGAAAAAGTTGGCTTTGAGTGCAACATTCAGAAAACTAAGATCATGGCATCTGGTCCCATCACTTCATGGGAAATAGATGGGAAAACAGTGGAAGCAATTTCCACTGTTCCTTCCTCCTTGGGAGGAAAGTTATGACCAACCTAGATAGCATATTAAAAAGCAGAGACATTACTTTGCCAACAAAGGTCCGTCTAGTCAAGGCTATGGTTTTTCCAGTGGTCATGAATGGATGTGAAAGTTGAACTGTGAAGAAAGCTGAGCACTGAAGAATTGATGCTTTTGAACTGTGGTGTTGGAGAAGACTCTTGGGAGTCCCTTGGACTGCAAGGAGATCCAACCAGTCCATTCTAAAGGAGATCAGTCCTGGGTGTTCTTTGGAAGGACTGATGCTGAAGCTGAAACTCCAGTACTCTGGCCACCTCATGTGAAGAGTTGACTCATTGGAAAAGACTCTGATGCTGGGAGGGACTGGGGGCAGGAGGAGAAGGGGACGGCAGAGGATGAGATGGCTGGATGGCATCACTGACTCGATGGACATGAGTTTGTGTGAACTCCGGGAGTTGGTGATGGACAGGGAGGCCTGGCGTGCTGCAGTTCACGGGGTCACAAAGAGTCGGACCCGACTGAGGGGCTGAACTGAAGTGAAGGTCCAGAGGACAGAAGGAAATACGGAGAAAATGATGCCTAATGCACTGTAATAGGAGAGAGCAAAGAGGATGAAGAAACCTCACAGGTGGAGCTGCAGACCTGGTGGATTAGTAATTCAGCAATTAGTTTCTAAAGGCTTCTGATTTCTCTATGATACAGGAGGCAAGGTCAGTAGACTGACAGTAGGGAGGCATGTATTGTTGTTGGGGAGTGGTCAAATGTTTGAGGAGAATCGGAGAACTTTGTGGTGGTGGTTGTAAAGGGTATAGAGAAGAGTAGCCAGGTGGTGTTGGAAACCCACGTTAAGTTAGAGACATGAATGTGTAGCTATCCTTGCACCCTCAATTGCCCAAGTATATGCATGAAGAGAAAGCAGAGATCCACAAATTGTTTTCTCTTTTTAAATGTGAATGTGATGGAAGGAAAAGGTATGGGAACTTATCATACATTAAAAAGAGTGTTTAAAATAAAACATGGATCTGAGCTGTAGAGAGAGGCAAGTGAAGACAAGAGGAGTTTGATAGATGAAGGAGTATGGCTATCAATGTTTAGGAAACCCTGATGAAGTGAAAGAGGCCGTACACTGGCAGAGGGTGTACTTTACCAAACAAACTGGAAGTTTAGGGAGTTGTCGTCAGAACCAGAATGTTGAAATCAGTGACTTCAGAGGTGGGGCCGTACCGCTGACAAGCTTCAAAGTGTGACTTAGAAAGAAGTGGCTGGAGTGGAATGGCGGAGACTGCCATTGGGAATGAGGAATTCAAGGGCTGAAGAAATAAGGTTGAGTGGGACAGCCCATAGGAAGAGAGTCTTCAATGAGAGGAAGACTCAACGGTGGGTTTTCCCTGAATAGAGAGGAGGAGAATGACAGAAATGAGGAGTAAGGTCAAGAGTGCTGTGGTCCAATGAGCTGAGTCTCATGGGAACAGACATTTGTTTGTTAGCAAACGAGTGGAGATCTAGTCCAGGGCTGAAAGGCATTGTTGTAGTAAAGACAGTGAGGGAGAGGAGAAAGCACTGACTTTACCTCCTAATCCTCATGGATGTGTTTGTGAGAGGACAAACAGTCTCAATCTGAGAGCAATCTTATAGGGAGAGTCAGATTTTAAAGACAGAAATATGTCGAGGAGACAGGTATAGGAAACTTTTTTTAACTTAATTTTTATCAGAGCATAGTTGCTTTATACTCTTGTATTTGTCTCTGCTGTACAGCAAAGTAAATCAGTTATATGTATACACATATCCCCCCTTTTTTGGATTTCTTTCCAATTTAGGTCTCCACAGAGCACTGAGTAGAGTTCCCTGTCCTATACAGTAGGTTCTTATCAGTTATGTATTTTATACATAGTAATATAAATGTCAGTCCCAATCTCCCCATTCATCCCACCCTCCCCTATCTCCACTGATAAAAATCATAAAGAACTTATTGATCCTAAGGGGAGACTTGAGAGGGCACAGTAGGAGGGTTTTGGATGGAGGGGAGGGTAAACTGGATCAAAGAGGAGACCCATCGAGGTCCAGTGCTGACCAGGCTCTCTCACGGCTCCCTACATGGAGCAGCTCACTGAGCCCCACTCCAGCGCTCCACCAGCACTAGACTTAACCCCTCTCTGTCTCTGCTTTCTTCCCATGCATTCATGTCAATTACTTTATTCTTTCTTCACATCAATTTTTTTCCTAAAAGAGGTTCCCTTAATTGGTTTCCATCAGTCCTCATGGGCAGAGGATTCATGTCAGAGCACGTCCTGGCCAGGGGCCCAGTCCTGGTTCAGCTCTCCAGAGTGGACGGTCACATGTACCAGTTATTTGACTTGAATCCCGTGGAAAGAACCTGAGAAACTGGAACCCTCATATTTTTCTGATGAGACTATGAGATAGAAGAGCCATTTTGAAAAATACTTTGGTAGTTCCTTGAAAAGTTTAACATATACGTAACCCAAAGATTCTATTTCTAGGCACCTACTCAAGAGAAATGAATATAATGAAAGCTATGAAAACTGAAAGCGATCTATGTGTCCATCATCTGATGAAAAGAGAAGCAAAATGTGGTATCCCCATATAAGGAATATGACTCAGCAATGAAAAGGAACAAAATACTAGGACATGCAAGGATATGCAAAGACATGGATGAGCCTCAAAAACATTCTAAGTGAAAGAAGCCAGATACAAAAGACTATTTTTATTATTCTGCTTGTATGAAATTTCTAAAAAAGGTGAATCTGTAGATTCAAAAAGCAGATCTATGGTTCCTGGGAGTAAGAATGTGGATTGATGACTAACACGTAGGAGGGAGCTTCTGATGGGATGGAAATGTTCTAAAAGTGGACTGATGGCTGCAAAACTGTATAAAATTATTAGAGATCACTTCATATTCTTACAATGGGTGAGTTTTATGGTATGTAAATTATACTTTAAGTAAAGCTATTTTTTTAATTTTTAGAATATTTTAAAGGGTGAAAGATTTGAACAAACAATTCATCAAAGAAGATATATGAGTGGCATTTAAGTACACGAAAAATATTCAACATCATTAGTCGTTAAAGAAATGCAAATACAAGTCACACATACCCATTTGAACGGCTTCTTTAAAAGACAAACAATACCAAATGCAAGTGAGAATGAGCAGCAACTAGAACTTACTTATTCTGTTGACAGGAATTAATGATTCAGTCATTTTGGAAAACAGTTGAGCAATTTCTTAGAAAGTTACACATAACACCTATTATACAACTTAGCTTTCCCATTCCTTTGTATATATCCAAGAGAAATGAAGACATACATCCACAAGAAAACTTGTCCATAAGTGTTCATAACAGCCACAAATGGAAATAATCCAAATATCCTTTAGTAGGTGAAAGGATAAACAAATTATGCATATCCATATGATAGAGTACTCTCACCAATGGAAAAAAAAAACACCCCGTGGATTCAGATAGCAATATAAATAACAAAATAATTATGCTAAGATCCTCAATAAATAAGAGTATATGCAGTATGCATGTGTGTCTGCATGCTTGCTAAGTCACTTCAGTCGTGTCTGACTCTTTGTAACCCTATGAACTGTAGCCCCTTAGGCTCCTCTGTCTGTAAGATTCTCCAGGCAAGAATATAGGAGTGGGCAGCCATGCCCTCTTCCTGGGGATCTCCCCAACCCAGGAATGGAACCCATGTTTCTTAATATCTTGTACATCGGCAGATGGATTCTTTACCACTAGCACCACCTGGGAAGCCCATATATAGTATAATGCCATTTATATGAAAGCAGATCACTATTTGCCTGGGATAGATGTGGGAAATTAGGTTGTGAACAGAGAGATTACAAAGGGTTGCATGGAAACTTCTGAGAGTGGTGGGTACATTCATTATTTTGATTTTGGTGATGGTTTCATAGGTGTATTAATATACTGAAACTCATCAAATTCTGCATTTAAATAATATGAGGTTTATTTTATATCTATTATACCTCAATACACATATTTTAAAACTGCCAGCCACCACTACCTTTCCCTTCCACAGGGGCATCAGTATGTCATTAGGGAAAACTGAAGGGTCCCTCATCAATGTCCTTTGCCCAAGCATTGCTACAGCATCAGAAAATCTACCACTGACTTTTTCATTCCCCTTGAGATCATTACTGTTTCATAAGGCAGCACACTTGGGTGCATCTTTCAACCCCAATTTGAAACCTAAATGGAACTCTTTTAAATTAAAAGAGGGATTTTATAGAGCAAACCAAAGACAGAAGAGGCTTGGAAATGGCCTCGGGAGCACATCCTGCATCCACTGCAGTCATTCACTGCTGTCATTCTCCTCTTGCTCTCCCCACTGCTCTCACTCTCGCGGTCTCTCTTGCCTTTCTCTGTACATTTCTGGAATGTTCTAGTCTGGCTACATTCTGTCAACCTGACTGTCCCCAAGAGATCAGAACAATGGCCTTAGTCAGTTCAATCTTGCCTTCTTAAAGCTTCAGAGCCAAAGAAGAAAGAGGGCTATCCCCACAATTTCAGTTTTATTTAAAACAAAAACAAAACAGAACAGAACAATGCAGCTTATATTCCAGGCTTGTGCTAACGAGTGGGCAGGCTCACAGTGATTGGGAGAGAGGGGCTTGAAAAGCCTTTGCTGCATACCCAAGGGAGTTGGGAGAAAGAGGAGAGTGAGTTAAAATGAAGAGCCACAGGCAATGAATTTTCTGTTTCATGATCTTGCTTAGTATCAGCCTAGATGCCAAACTCTGGCAAGATCAAAACTGTTGTTTGTTTTATTTTGTTTTTACTGACTGTGGTACCAGACATGGCTTCCTTTCCCAGAACTGCCTTCACAAGTAGCTAACACTGCTAATAGAACCCTTGAGACCACTTCTCTGCCTATCTAAAACTGTCTTATGACTTTCTATTTTTCTCACCTCAGAAACAGAAAACTACCTTAATGCTCATCCTTCTCAACTCCCTATGAAATAGTGATTATAATTTTCATCTTCCAGAAAGATTTCTCATACTCTCCCCATTAGATGAAAAAGCCGAGGATGTTTGCATGCAAAATGACTCAGAAAGGAAGGAAGTGTTGGCAGAGGCTGCTGGCTCTTTCTGCCCTAGGAACATGTTCCCGCCCCTTGAGAAGGAAGTCAGTTCAACCTACAAATGTGAATGAACAACTAGTTAAGAAATAGTTGAACATACCCATGTTGCATTGCCCAATAACAGTGAAAATGATGCAACCTACTATTGTGTTACTAACAATTATTGAGTTGGCAATAGGAACCTATTTAGGTAAATGCAGAAGTACAAAGGTTTTTCATTTTATAAATGTCAAAACTTTTATGTTTCAACTTCTGTTTGGTTTTGAAAAAAGTAAAGTTAAAAATTGCTACTTTTTATAAATTTTTGTTTCCCACTACCATTAGAAACAAAAACCCCAATTATAATCTTCTCAAATTTTATTTTGACATATGCTCGTGCGTGTGTGCTAAGTTGCTTCAATTGTGTCCGACCCTTGGCAATCCCATGAACTGTAGTCCACCAGGCTCCTCTGTCTGTGGGATTCTCCAGGAAGAATACTGGAGTAGGTTGTTATTCCTCCTTCAGGAGATCCTCCTGACCCAGGTATCGAACCTGTTTCTCTTATGTCTCCTGCTTTGACAGGTGGGTTCTTTACCTCTAGCACCACCTGGGAAGCCCCTTAAAATATGTCTATTTACCTCCAAAAATGGTCATGAAAATGAGAGCCATTTCTGCCCTTGTCTAACCCCCCCAATTCAAAGAGGACATTCTTTGTAAATTATTTTTCAGTATTTTGAATTCACTTCAAAGAGTCTGAATAATATTTAAAAGGTTTTTTCCAAAGTCTTAGACATTGCCACATGCAGTTTTGATCTCATAAGCATTACCATTGCAAGCCAACTGGGAATTCTATTTGAATAATTCAAGTTTCTCTTGTTCTGGACCATATCTACTGACATTTCTTAAAAATATCACACACACACACGCTCCTTGTGGCATGGCTATATAGTTTCAAACCACACAGCATTGAAAAGTGCATTACACATTTGGCTTTTAAATCTTTAAGTTTATCTAAACCACTGTGCCCCCAGAAGCGTAGTAGATGGATGTCATTCACAATATGTGATAGGAAGATCTCCAGGATAGCCATACACTTTCCCCCAAATTCATAGAGAATGGAGCAAGTACAAGCCTAAATTGTTTGCTTGTTTTTGCTGTCATCATTATTATTGTTATCTAAAATATTTAGATAGTTTTATTATCACCAAAGTCATTTATCAGATAGTAATAAAACATCGTGGCTTCCCAGGTGGCTCAGTGGTAAAGAATCATCCTACCAATGCAGGAGACACGGGTTCAATCCCTGGGTTGGGAAGATCCCCTAGAAAAGAAAATGTTAACCCACTCCAGTATTCTTGCTTGGAGAACCCCATAGAGAGGAGACTGGCAGGCTACACAGTCCGTGGGGTTGCAAAGAATCGGACACAGCTTAGCAACTGAGCGCACACACAGGCACTAAAATATTGACAAGAAAAACAACAATCCCTTTCTTCAGGCCCCATACTTCCTAACTAACCAGCTGGATTTGTTAGAGGCAGCCACTATTTATTCTCTTTGCTATTTCATCAGAGCGTTACCTTCTTACTTCCAAATAATTGCACACTGCTACTCCTCAATTTGTTGATTTTAGACATTAGCTTCCTCTTTCTATAAACAGGATTTAGCTCTCTTGACTGGATATGCAAGTATTATGTCTTAAATTTTTTTCCCCAAATCATAATATCTTTCAACAGTTTATCTCGCTTTTGTTGTGCTTGCTTTTGTTTTTCCAAGTGACCTCTCTTATCAGATGGCCCTTTTCCTGGTGGCCTCCTCTTGGCACCCTCTACCCGCTGGCTGCATTCAGGACCAGTCTCTCCCCAGACGGGCCATTGAGCTGTCATCTGAAACATCTCTTTCCTGTGCTCTTAAGTTTGATACACAGCTTTCTGGATCCCATGTCACCCTTGTGCTTAGTTTAGTACTTCTTTTCATTGGAATCTGCCCAGCTTCTCAAGAAAGGGATATGGAAAGTAAATTTTCCAAGTCCTCACACGTCCAGAAATGTCCTTTTCTGCCCTCAGACTTTATTAATGATTTGGCGTTCCAAGTTGAAGATCATGTTCTCTCAGATTTTTGAAGTCGTTGCTCCACTACTGGCTAACATCCAATAGTGTTGTTGGGGAGTCTTATTTGAATTTATTCCACAACTGGGTATTGATTGTCTGCAGTGTAATAGGCAGTGCTGGAAATACAGCAATGTAAAAAGAAACAAACCTCCCACCACCATGGAGCTTATATTTCAGTGTCGAAAACAGAACCCCTCCTCAAAAAAAAACCCACAAGTAACAAATTAATGGGATGATTACAAATTATAAAATCTATGAAGACAACAAGATGGTATAAAGGGGTGGGAGTGCATGTGCTGCTTTCTGATGGGAGCTGGGGGGAAGCAGTGCTAGGGAGGTGGCATCTAGGCTGAAACCTGGACGGCGGCTAATGGGTCTGGAGGTGGAACAAGGTCACACCTCGCTGACTGGCGCCTGGTGAAGAAGTGGCGAGAGGCCTGCTCCTGGTCTTACATCATGAAGACTCTTAGAGAGTAGAGTTCTTCTTCATGGCAGAGAATCACTGTACGGTTTTAAAATAAGGTAATGAAGTAGTCTAATTTAAGCTTTTAAAAGATCATGAAAGTATGAAAACTGTAAGAGTAGAAGCAAAAATACTAGTTAGGAAGCTGTTTGTTGCTCTGGATTCTGTGAGAGGTGACTGTGGCAATAACAGTAGAGCTGTGAGCAGTGACTGTATTGGGGATATAGTTGAGGAGCAAATCCAACACGATCTCCTAAAATTAACACGTGGGATAAGAGAGAAAGAAGGCTTCGAAGGGGCCTTTAACATAAGTGTGATATTTTGTGTCTTTAAAAACATGTATACAAAGAGAATAAGGGAAATATTAATATATTTGAGAAGTCTGGTTTGAATGTTCATTGGATTCTCTTCAGTTCTCTATTATGTATCTTTTCTTTTGTCCCCTTGTTGATCATGGCCTTAAAGAGCTAGCTGGAACACCACATCTATGGATAAGACTTGCAGCTTCCCTGAGGGGCGGCTGGCAGAGGCTGGTACAGACAGGTGTGCAGGCTTTCAGCTGCTCCTCTGCTCAGTCCTGCATTTCCCTGTGAGTCCCAAGCCTGTCCATTTCAGGATGTCTTCAGTAGGGATGGACACAAATTTTCTGGAGCCTGAAGATTTTGCAATATGGGACTCTCTTGAATGAAAAGAATACCAAATCAGGAATCCAAGTTTAGTATGAAAGTGACTATAATGAGAAAAATTTATGATAAACAGTACATTTGAAAAAACTGACAAATTTCACAAATGTCACAAAATCTGGGAAAATAACAGTTTTTATTAATTCATTGTACAAGACCTTTTCTACTACATTCTTTCGCAATAGACTCTGCCTCTGCATATAATAGTCATATAATACCATTTCTGTACAGAGACTAGGAAAATAATTCCTCTAGCTTGACTGAGGACTTCCCAGGTGGCTCAGTGGTAAAGAATTTGCCTGCAATGCAGGAGACGCAGTTTGACCCCTGAGTCAGAAAGATCTTCTAGAGAAAAAATGGTAGCCCACTCCAGTATTCTTGCCTGGGAAATCCCATGGACAGAGGAGCCTGTCAGGCTACAGTCCACTGGCTCACAAAAGAGCTGGACACAACTGAGCGACTGCAAGTCCCTTGGACTGCAAGGAGATCCAACCAGTCCATCCTAAAGGAGACCAGTCCTGGGGGTTCATTGGAAGGACTGATTCTGCGGCTGAAACGCCAATAATTTGGCTACCTCATGTGAAGAGTTGACTCATTGGAAAAGACTCTGATGCTGGGAGGGATTGGAGGCAGGAGGAGAAGGGGACGACAGAGGATGAGATGACTGGATGGCATCATGGACTCAATGGACAGATGGCATCACCCACTCGATGGATATGAGTTTGAGTGAACTCTGGGAGTTGGTGATGGACAGGTAGGTCTGGCGTGCTGCAATTCATGGGGTCGCAAAGAGTCGGACATGACTGAGCAACTGAACTGAACTGAGCGACTAAACAACAACAGCTTGATTGAATATTTGAAAAAATAGTAATAGCTTACTTAGGTGCTTCTTTCAGCTTCACAATTCATGGCTGATGTCATGTAAATTAAGATTGCTGGCAAATGTGGGGAGGCTTCTGTTATATTTCTTTCATCATAAGGTGAGAAATTTCAGAGCATTTCAAGGTGTCTTGTGTAATGACTAGTCTTTAAAATTTTTAAATTGATGACATTCATTAACTCGCTTGTCATCAGTGTCTGCATTGTGGTGGCAATTATGCATTTCATATTATCTTTACAATATCAATATTTTATGTAAAGCAGTCAGAAATTAAATTTTTTTCCATTCTCTTCCAAAAGTCATTATTTCTGTTTAAATTTTTTTTCTCTCGAAGTGAATTATTGCCTTAATATAACCTGAAAATTGCTTGTTTCAAGTTGCTTCTTTATCTCAGAATAATTTCTACCAACGTCAGTCGTCATTGTTATCACTTTCATTTCATGTTTCTTTAAATGTCTGTCTAAATTTTCTTTCAGTCTCTAAATAAAGACCTGCACCACATATTTTGTCTTATTTTCTAACATATATGAATTTTAACACTAGAGCCATTTGTTTTAGAATATTTTGCCTTGAAGACAGTCTGATCCGTTGGGATACCTAAATCATGTGACTTCACACAAACACACTTGCTATGTGTATGTGTTTGTGTCCACACACACAGGAATTCTGACTTTTATTCTATTCTGTGCAATTTACATAAAAATATGTACATGTACAGTGTATTTGAAATTGCACAGATTACATTATCATGGATGTTTCTGACAAGACAGAATTTCCATTTTGATCAGACATTGATGGGAACCAAATCTTTTGCTTTCTATCTATAAGCTTGCTGATTGGAACAATTTTTCATAGATTAACTTGTCTTTTCTCCATTATTTATTATTCCTTGTACTCAAAACCATACCATTGTTTGACTTTTGTCCATTTAACTGATACACTGGGAGGTAGTTGATACAATGGACTGCCCCTTCTACATTGGGATAACTAACACACTCTAACTATACACAGAAATGTCTAAAACCACATAAACATATCCTGTAAATTCATGTTAAATGGATGTCCAACTCAACTTTCTCTTAGATAAATCCTCCAAGTGCCATAGTCACTCCAAAGTTGTCTGAAATGAAAGAGTGCATGATGGAGAGGAACTTGACTTGGGAAGAGATAGAAGTCTTCAATAATTGTAGTTAATATGTTTTACTTTTGCAAAGTTTAAAAAATATACATGGCTATGGGAGCACATCGTAAGGTCCCTTCCAGGTGCTCTCTCTTAGAAGGGGCCCACACTTGTGTGGGACTTTGAAGTCTCAGCTTTATTACTCTCTCAGTAAATCTCCCTCTGCTCTATTGAAGAAGTTCTGGTGTCTTCCTATGTGGAGAAGGTGGGAGTGCATAGGAGAGCATTGATCTGGTGCTCTGTGTGGAGGGGCTAGTGTTGGGAGTGGCAGTCTTCTTACCTAGTCTTTAACTCAGTGTCCATTTGCTCCAACTGGGCCCTCACCTCCTCCTCTGGTGCCTCCAAATGCTGAGCTTCCCACTGGTTCTGTGGTGCCAATCCATCCTCTTCATCCAGCCTTCCTCTCTGTAAGCACTATAAATCATGCCTCCTCCTCCTGTTCAGCCAGCTACCTCACTTCCACGTGCTTTAAATCTTTCCTTGACAGCTTTAAATCTTACATGCACCTGGATGCCTCAATAGGCTCCTCTAATAGGACCTATGACCCCAGGCTGACCAAGCAGAGTTGATTATAACCTAGTCCTGCTGCTGCTGCTGCTGCTGCTGCTGCTGCTGCTAAGTCGCTTCAGTCGTGTCCCAACTCTGTGCGACCCCATAGATGGCAGCCCCTAGGCTCCTCTGTCCCTGGGATTCTCCAGGCAAGAACACTGGAGCGAGTTGCCATTTCCTTCTCCAATGCATGAAAGTGAAAAGTGAAAGTGAAGTCACTCAGTCGTGTCCGACTCTTTGCGACCCCATGGACTGTAGCCTACCAGGCTCCTCCATCCATGGGATTTTCCAGACAAGAATACTGGAGTGGGGTGCCATTACCTTCTCCAGGAGATCTTCCTGAACCAGGGATTGAACCCAGGTTTCCCGCATTGTAGGCAGATGCTTTACCATCTGAACCACCAGAGTGTACTCTCATATGTCATAAAAGGATTAGCACAGTACCTTTAGCGAACATCCATAGTCTTGTATAGATACAAATTAAAGAAATAGAAATGTTTTTCTTGTGATGAGAAATCTTGGGATTTACTCTCTTAGTAGCTTTCATGCATAATACACAGCAGTGCTAATTCTCTTCATCGTGATGTACGCTATGTGCCTAGTATGTATTTATCTTGTAACTGAATCTTGTATCTTGTACTTTTTGACCACCTTCTTTCAATTCCCCCTCTTCCTGCCACCCCTGCTTCTGATAACCACAAATCTGACCTATTTCTATGAGTTTGTTTGTTTTTTAAATATGCTTGTTACTTGAATAAAGTGATATAAATAATGTCCATAATTATAAAATTGTTTTGATTGATTTACTCTATAAATGTTTTTAAAAACCCATCATATGGCAAAAATTGGTTTTTAATTTCCATGAGACCAGAAACTTGATCTCTTTTGTCCACCTTTGAATTTTCAGCACTATGAATAGTACCAAGCCCACAGAAGGCCCACAATATACAATCATTGTTGTCAAATAACTAACTGAATATGTAATAGCTAACTGGGGACAGAAACAAATGTAGTAATCTTCTAGAGAAACCATATAGGGGCATATCTAGTGTATTAGTTTATTATCACAACTATAACAGATCACCACAAATTTAAATGACTTAAAACAACACAAATTTATTATCTTACACTTCAGGAGCTCAGTAGTCCAAAAATCATTATGTTGGTAGGAATTCCTTCTGAAAGCTGTAGGGGAGAATCTGTTTCTTTGCCTTCTTTAGCTTCTAGAGGCCACCTGTTTTCTTGACTGGGGCCCCTTCTTTCATATTCAAAGGCAGCAGGGTAGCATCTTCAAGTCTGCTCTCTCTCTCCCTGTCCTCCCACTTGCTCCTCTGATTGCATTGTCACAGTGCCTTCTCTCTCTGACATTTCTGTTTCCCCGTTGAGCTTACATTGAGCCTATCAGATAATTCAGATAATTTCTATCTCAGAATTTTTAACTTCATCACATCTGCAAAGTCTCTTTCATCAGGTAAGGTAACATATTGAAAAAGTCCCAGAATTGTGGACATACGGGAGGTCGTTGATCCCTTTTGCCACACCTAGGACACAATGGCTGTCTGGGGAAGGCCTTACAAATAGCTGTGAAAAGATGAGAAGCGAAAAGCAAAGGAGAAAAGGAAAGATAGAAGCATCTGAATGCAGAGTTCCAAAGAATAGCAAGAAGAGATAAGAAAGCCTTCCTCAGCGATCAATGTAAAGAAATAGAGGCAAACAACAGAATGGGAAAGACTAGAGATCTCTTCAAGAAAATTAGGGATACCAAGGGAACATTTCATGCAAAGATGGGCTCGATAAAGGACAAAAATGGTATGGACCTAACAGAAGCAGAAGATATTAAGAAGAGGTGGCAAGAATACACAGAACAACTGTACAAAAAAGATCTTTAAGACCAAGATAATCACGATGGTGTGATCACTCATCTAGAGCCAGACATCCTGGAATGTGAAGTGAAGTGGGCCTTAGGAAGCATCACTACGAACAAAGCTAGTGGAGGTGATGGAATTCCAGTTGAGCTATTTCAAATCCTGAAAGATGATGCTGTGAAAGTGCTACACTTAATATGCCAGCAAATTTGGAAAACTCAGCAGTGGCCACAGGACTGGAAAAGGTCTGTTTTCATTCCAATCCCAAAGAAAGGCAATGCCAAAGAATGCTCAAACTACTGCACTCATCTCACATGCTAGTAAAGTAATGCTCAAAATTCTCCAAGCCAGGCTTCAGCAATACATGAAATGTGAACTTCCAGATGTCCAAGCGGGATTTAGAAAAGGCAGAGGAACCAGAGATCAAATTGCCAACATCCACTGGATCATGGAAAAAGCAAAAGAATTCCAGAAAAACATCTATTTCTGCTTTATTGACTATGTCAAAGCCTTTGACTGTGTGGATCACAATCAACTGTGGAAAATTCTTCAAGAGATGGGAATACCAGACCACCTGACCTGCCTCTTGAGAAACCTATATGCAGGTCAGGAAGCAACAGTTAGAAATGGACATGGAACAACAGACTGGTTCCAAATAGGAAAAGGAGTACATCAAGGCTGTATATTGTCACCCTGCTTATTTAACTTATATGCAGAGTACATCATGAGAAACGCTGGACTGGAAGAAACACAAGCTGGAATCAAGATTGCCGGGAGAAATATCAATAACCTCAGCTATGCAGATGACACCACCCTTAAGGCAGAAAGTAAAGAACTAAAAAGCCTCTTGATGAACATGAAAGAGGAGAGTGAAAGAGTTGGCTTAAAGCTCAACATTCAGAAAACTAAGGTCATGGCATCTGGTCCCATCACTTCATGGGAAATAGATGGGAAAACAGTGGAAACAGTGTCAGACTTTATTTTTTGGGGCTCCAAAATCACTGCAGATGGTGAGTGCAGCCATGAAATTAACAGACACTTTGGAAGAAAAGTTATGACCAACCTAGATAGCATGTTGAAAAGCAGAGACATTACTTTGCCAAGAAAGGCCATCTAGTCAAGGCTATGGTTTTTCCAGCAGTCATTTATCGATGTGAGAGTTGGACTGTGAAGAAGGCTGAGCACCAAAGAATTGATGCTTTTGAAGTGTGGTGTTGGAGAAGACTCTTGAGGGTCCCTTGGCCTGCAAGGAGATCCAGCCAGTCCATTCTGAAGACAATCCGCCCTGGGATTTCTTTGGAAGGACTGATGCTAAAGCTGAAACTCCAGTACTTTGGCCACCTCATGCGAAGAGTTGACTCATTTGAAAAGACTCTGATGCTGGGAGGGATTGGGGGCAGGAGGAGAAGGGGACGACAGAGGATGAGATGGCTGGATGGCATCACTGACTCGATGGATTTGAGTCTGAGTGAACTCAGGGAGTTGCTGATGGACAGGGAGGCCTGGCGTGCTGCGATTCATGGGGTCGCAAAAAATCGGACACAACTGAGCGACTGAAGTGAACTGAACTGAACTGAACTGAGGACACAATGAGTCACAGAAGGAAGGAGATTCATTTCAACTGGAATACAGAAAAATGTTTGTGGAGAAGGTTATTGTCGCCCCAAGACAAGAACATAAGCAGATAACAAAGACTTTTAAAGCACCGAAAACAGCATGATAATAAGTAAGACGCAAGAAATAGCAGGTTTTGCCTGATGACTTCATGAGTGTTAGTAGGATTTGAGTGTGGAATGAGACGGATAATTGGAGAACAAGTGTTGAAGAAAAAAATAGCTAAAGGACTCTGTCATCAGCATTTCACGAGGAGCATTGTAGGACTTGCTAAGGAGTTTGGACTTTATCCTGTAGACAAGTTCAATCAATGAAGGATTTTAAACAGCTTAAAATGTTTCAATGGTTTTAAGAAAACTTAATATCCTTAATATGGTGCCATGTTGGTCCCCTGTGGGAGTCTGTTAAAACCTATGAACCCCTTCCCAGAATAATATTTTTACATACATAAAATTTAAAAGAATGTAGGGTTACAAAGGAAACCAAGTTCCTTGAAATGTAAACTTATATCCATCAGCCCACTGGGAGTCTGTGGATCCCAGGTTACAAGCCACTCAAGTATCTGGTTTCCCTGGTGGCTCAGTGATAAAGAATCTGCCTGTCAGTGCAGGAAACATAGGAGACCCGGCTTTGATCCCTGGGTCAGGAAGATTCCCTGGAGAAAGAAATGGCAACCCACCCCAGTATTCTTGCCTGGGAAATTCCATGGACAGAGGAGACTAGCGGGCTACAGTCTGTGCGGTAGTGAAGAGCTGGACACAACTTAGCAGCTGAACAAGCGTCTGGCTTCTCTTTCCTCTCTCTCTCTTTTTTTCCTCTCCTATCTTGAGCTCAAAACTCCAAGAAGGATCTTTGCTCTATGAAAATGTGAAGTTCTTTCTACCTTAGAACTTTACAATGTAATATTCCTTTGTTTTTAGTGTTTTTCTTCTCCTCAACCCCTTCCCCACCCAATATTAATAGATAACTTCCCCAATATTAATAGATAACTTCCCCAATATTAATAGATAACTCCTACTTGGTTTGATTATCACTTTATTGACCCTCAGACTAAGGTAAGTCTTCCATTAGGATATCATATCATTCAGCAACTTTATTTTACAAAATTAAGAATATTTATTGTTATCAATGTGATTATTTACTAATATCTGTCCCACTGACCAGACAAGAATTTCCACGGGTGCGGGGGCTATTACCTGTATTCCCAATGTCTAGCTCAGTGCCTGGCACATTGTAGACACTTCATTTTTCAATTCTAAAACAGCTTTAGAGAACAATTACAAACAGAGATGCCAAACTCAACAGCTTCTCCTATTATTAATATCTTACATTAGTATGTTTCATCACAATAAATGAATAAATATTAATATATTCATGCTAAGGAACTTTATTTGTCTTCAACTGTTTGTGACACTATGGACTGTAGAATGTCAGGCTCCCCTGTCCATGGGATTCTCCAGGTAAGAATACTAGAGTGGGTTGCCATACCCTCCTCCAGGGGATCTTCCCAACCCAGGGATAGAACTGCATTTCTTATGCCTCCTGCACTGGAAAAAAAGCGAAAAATATCCAGAAAAATATCTACGTCTGCTTTATTGACTATACCAAAGCCTTTGCATGGATCACAACAAACTGGAAAATTCTTAAAGACGTGGGAATACCAGACCACCTCACCTGCCTCTTGAGAAATCTGTATGCAGGTCAGGAAGCAACAGTTAGAACTGGACATGGAACAACAGACTGGTTTCAAATCGGGAAAGCAGTACTTCAAGGCTGTATATTGTCACCCTACTTATTTAATTTCTATGTAGAGTACATCATGAGAAATGCCAGGCTGGATGAAACACAAACTGGAATCAAGATTGCTGGGAGAAATATTAATAACCTCAGATATGTGGATGACACCATCCTCATTGCAGAAAGTGAAGAACTAAAGAGCCTCTTGATGAAAGTGAAGAGCAGAGTGAAAAAATTGGCTTAAAGCTCAACATTCAGAAAACTAAGATCATGGCATCTAGTCCCATCACTTCATGGAAAATAGATGGGGAAACAGTGGAAACAGTGTCAGACTCTATTTTGGGGAGCTCCAAAATCACTGCAGATGGTGATTGCAGCCTTGAAATTAAAAGACGCTTGTTCCTTGGAAGAAAAGTTATGACCAACCTAGACTGCATATTATAAAGCAGAGACATTACTTTGCCAACAAAGGTCTCGTCAAAGCTATGGTTTTTCCAGTGGTCATGTATGGATGTAAGAGTTGGACTATAAAGAAAGCTGAGTGCCAAATAACTGATGCTTTTAAACTGTGATGTTGGAGAAGACGTCCCTTGAACTGCAAGGAGATCCAACCAGTCCATCCTAAAGGAAATCAGTCCTGAATATTCATTGGAAGGACTGATGCTGAAGCTGAACTCCAATACTTTGGCTACCTGATGTGAAGAACTGACTCACTGGAAAAGACCCTGATGCTGGGAAAGATGGAAGGCCAGAGGAGAAGGGGAGGACAGAGGATGAGATGGTTGGATGACATCACCAACTCAATGGACATGAGTTTGAGTAAGCTCTGGGAGTTGGCAATGGAAAGGGAGGCCTGGCATGCTGCAGTCCATGGGGTGGCAAAGAGTCAGACATGACTGAGTGACTGAACTGAACTGAATGGCAGATGGGTTCTTTACCACTAGTGCCACCTGAGAAACCTTATTGATATATTCAGTTCAGTTCAGTTCAGTCGCTCAGTCGTGTCCAACTCTTTTGACCCCATGAACTGCAGCACGCCAGGCCTCCCTGTCCTTCACCAACTCCCAGAGTTCACCCAAACCCTCGTCCATTGAGTTGGTGATGTCATCCGACCATCTCATCCTCTGTCGTCCCCTTCTCCTCCTCCCTTCAATCTTTCCCAGCATCAGGGTCTTTTCAAATGAGTCAGCTCTTTGCATCAGGTGGCCAAAATATTGGAGTTTCAGCTTCAACATCAGTCCTTCCAATGAACACCCAGGACTGATTTCCTTTTGGATGGACTGATTGGACCTCCTTGCAGTCCAAGGGATTCTCAAGAGTCTTCTCCAACACCACAGTTCAAAAGCATCAATTCTTCAGTGCTCAGCTTTCTTTATAGTCCAACTCTCCCATCCATAAATGACTACTGGAAAAACTATAGCCTTGACTAGATGGACCTTTGTAGACAAAGTAATGTCTCTGCTTTTTAACATGCTATCTGGCTTGGTCATAACTTTTCTTCCAAGGAGTAAGCGTCTTTTAATTTCATGGTTGCAATCACCATCTGCAGTGATTTTGGAGCCCCCCAAAATAAAGTCAGCCACTGTTTCCACTGTTTCCCCATCTATTTGCCATGAAGTGATGGGACTGGATGCCATGATCTTCATTTTCTGAATGTTGAGCTTTAAGCCAACTTTTCACTCTCCTCTTTTACTTTTATCAAGAGGCTCTTTAGTTCTTCTTCACTTTCTGGTGTCATCTGCATATCTGAGATTATTGATATTTCTCCAGCAATCTTGATTCCAGCATGTGCTTCATCCAGCCCAGCGTTTCTCATGATGTACTCTGCATATAAGTTAAATATATTATCATTAAGTAAATTACATACATTGTTTAGATTTTTATTTTTAATCTAGTGCTATTTTTCTGTACAGGTCCCATACAGGATATCACATTACATTTAGTCATCATGTCTCCTCAGGCTCTCTTTTTGGGTGTATTTTTCAGACTTTCCTTGTCTCTGATAACCTTGAGAATTTTCAAGAGTACAGGTCAGATATTTTGTAGAATGTCCCTAATTGTGATTCGTCTGATGGTTAAACTGGAGTTATGGGTTTAGGAGAGGAAGACCATAAAAGTAGAGTTATTTTTAGCACATCATATCAAGGGTGCCACCTGACATCACCATTGTTGACCTTGATCATGGCTAAGATCATATTTGTCAGCTTCCTTCATGATAAGGTGACTTTATTTTTGTCCTTTGCATATTATATTTTTGGGAGAAAGTCACTACATATGTAAGGATAAAGATTTATGCTCTAACTTCTTGAGGTCTACATTAATTACATGGCTTTTTTTTTTTCTGTGTGAGACATTTGCTATTCTGCCCATTTATTTCTTCAATCATTTATTTATAACAATATTAACTCAAGGGCTTCTCTAGTAGCTCCGTCAGTAAAGCATCTGCCTGCAACGCAGGAGACCTGGGTTCGATCCCTGGATCTGGAAGATCAGCTGGAGAAGGAAACGGCAACCCACTCCAGTATCCTTGCCTGGAAAATTCCATGGACAGAGGAGCCTGATGGGCTGTAGTCCATGGGGTCACAAAGAATTAGACACGACTGAGCAACTAACACACACATATATTAACTCATAGTTTTTATTTTATATTTTGTATTGCAATGCAATACTACTTTATCTTTTTCCTCAAATTACTCCAGCTTTGGCCATTGGGGGACTTGTTAGCTGGTTCCTCTGTCCTTTCTATATACCCCCATTAGTGTGTGTGTGCGCGCATGTGTGTGCGCGTTTGCCCCCTCACTTCTTTACTTTCTGTTACAAAAGGATACTCAAAGCTCATCATGTACACTTCCTGCCCCAGTGTTAGAACTGGCTATTTTCCAAGGACCCTAATTCCTTTCATTGGAAAAACAGATTAGAAATCAAGATCTGAGTTCATTACTACCAACGGTTGGGCTTCCCAAGTGGTACTCACAGCACCAGTGTTTATTCCTTCTAGGTCCTCTCATCTGGCAGAGCAAAGAAACACGTTTGCATACTAATTCACATCTGTATCTATTTATATATACAGACATTAAATATATGTAATATTTAATATATAAATATATGTAATATGTCCATAAATTATTTATCTGTGTCTCTGTGTATATATGGAGCCAAACATGAGTTCATACTCATGTCTCCAACCCTAATTTATTACCACAGGACGATTCTAACCTCCTCCCCTTGCTTATCTGTAACTTCATACTGCGTTATTGGGAAACCTGGCTCCCACCATATGCCATTCATTAACAGAACTGTTCAATTCCATTATACACATACAGTAGATTCAGAATTGTTAACCTGTACACCCATGGGAAACAACTTCATTAACTAGATTATGATGCTTATGTACAGTTCCTTTCACATTTAATCTCACAGATTTCAATCATTTCCAAAATTACTGAAGTCAGCAACTTTTTCCTTCATACACCTTTGTAAGGTTGTTTCATATATTTGTAATACAGTTAGATTCTTTTGTCTCAGACTGCATCCCATTCTGGAACCTCCCTGATGATCTAAATGATTTTTTAAATTTGCATAGATTAATATTCATTCATTATAAAGTTTTAAGCTTTTGACAGATGTACCATGTCACATTTCCACCATTACACTGTTATGCACAATGGTTTCACAATCCTAAAATACCTCTTATGCTTCGCCTATTTAAGTGTTTCTTCTTCCCAACCCCTAACTCCCTGACAAACACAATTTACCATCTTTACAGTTCTGCCTTTACAGTTCTGCCCAGAATGTCATGTAAATGAAATCATATAATGTGAATTTTTTCAGAGTGACTTTTTTTAACTGAGCAAACACATTTGGGATTATCCATGTCTTTGCCAGGTTTAATAGCTCATTCCTTTTATCTCTGAAGATGTCATTGTATGGATGTACCACAATTTATTTATCTACTTACCTGTTGAGGGACATTTTGATTGCTTCCAGTTTCTGATAATTGTGAATAAAACTGCCACAAACATTCTTTTCAGGTTTTTTTTTTTTAATTGCTGTGTGTTTTCAAATCAGCTGGGCAAATACCGAAGGGCATAATTGCTAGATTGTATGGTAAGATTATGTCTAGCGTTGTAAGAAACTGCTAAGCTGTCTTCCGAAATGTATGTGCTTCAGTGCATTCCTAATGGATTATGAAGAGGTCATTCTGGAGGCAGTGTGCAGATGTCAATAAAATTGAAAACTGGAGGCTAAATTTAGTTAAGAGACTGCTGCAATGGTTCTGGCCAGAGATAATGAATGTCTGGAAAACAGAGAACCTGAGAGGATAGAGGGTAGTTTCATAGCCATGCAGAGATAAGGTTGTAACATCCTGGCCACTAACTAGATATGGGACTGTGGTGATGGGTGGGGCTCCCAGGTGTCTAGTTCAGGTAGCTCAGTATATGGGAGCAGAGAGGAGAGGCACTTTGGGAAGACTGGGGCTTTGGGGAGCATTCTGATGACATGAGTCCAAAGTACCTATGGGACTTGTCAAGGGAAATATCTAGAATGCAGTTGTATGCAGAAGTCTGAGCTCCATAGTAAAACCTGTTTACTAACATAGAAAGAAATAAAATTACTCACAGTTGTAAAGAGAAGCCTGTAGCAAATTCTACCTTAGTAAACTGTCAATTTTAGTTTAAGAATCACCATTTCCAGTAAATTTAAATCTTTGCTGTGCAATATATTCGTCTGTTAAGTGACAGAGGCTTTAAAATGAAGATAGATACCTACATCTCCATCCTCGTATGCTGGGTTGCTAAATTATTCTACCTGCCAGCCTGTATAATTCAACCTCCATTCACCAACTGTATTCTGAATATTCCCTTAGAGTACCAACATTTTCTAATTTAGAACCAAGAAAGAGCTTGGAGACCATCTAGTTTGACCACTTATTGTTGAATATAAACTTAATTGTGTATGTAGTTGAATCTAATCAATTTAATTACCATCATCTTGCTATACTTTTTTGCTTCTTATTAAATCAAGTATCTAAGATATCTTAAAGAAAAAGCAACATTAACGTTGAAGCAAAGGAATAAGTTGTTCTAAACCCTGGAATGAAGATAGTGTTGCATTTCTTTATTTTTCTAAATCTAATCAAACCTAACTCCAATTCTCTGCCCACCAAAATGTGCAGGAAGTCCAGGTCCAGTGTCAGTAGATTCTGGGGACCCCTCTCTTTCTCGGGCATATGAGGTCCTGGAAAATGAGAGCAGAACTTGGTCTCAGGTTTTAGAGGTTGCTGTTGCCCTTGTACTTTGCAGAGGCCCCTGAGGGCTGGAAAAAGATGATGGCTCCAGAGGGGCTCTAGTTCTTTATGGCAAGCTTAGTTACTGGACACTTAACAAGGCCAAGCAGTTAGTTCTTAGGGCTCAGAGGCCCTTTCCTGCTCTGGCCATATCAGACATGTGCCTTCCAGAAGGCTCTTTACCACACTCCCATTATTCTTACTCTATTTCCAGAAGATGCAGCTTCATTAGGGTTAAACCACTCTCTTCTTTACCCTCAAATCATAAACTTCCATTTCTTTGACTCTTCCAGACAATCCATCTTAATTATCTGGAAAAGCATAGACAAGGAATTGTAATTTCTGTTGATCAGAACTTTTGTTGATGAGAGCAAATAAGGTGTAAGCTGGCCAGGTGTAAGACTGACAAGTTAGGGACTACATACTCTGTCTATAGGGTAGAGGCATGACTCAAAAATAACAGCTCTTTTGGTTCAACAAGAGAAGCCA
The DNA here is from genome assembly GCF_001704415.2 of Capra hircus. Taxonomy (NCBI): domain Eukaryota; kingdom Metazoa; phylum Chordata; class Mammalia; order Artiodactyla; family Bovidae; genus Capra; species Capra hircus. Next base: position 100,612,732 of record NC_030809.1, read on the forward strand.
CTGTACACTCATAGAGAAATTCTTTCAAGTTTCAAAAGTTGTTGATTATTTCAAAATATTTTAAAATTCCCTTTGGACCAAACCAAGAATACCTGTAATGAATGGGCCACCATTTTGAAATCCTTTACCTTGATCTTCTAAATGTACTAGTATGTTATAAAAAAAGACACATTATGGAAAATTCTACCTTCCAATCCTAGAATCAAAAAATAAAAATAAATGATAGTTACTCCTAACTGGAGTTAAGGGAAATTCACCACCTAAGCAACAAAGGCTAAGTAGTGAGTGAGAGAATTCAGAAAATAATTTTTTATAATGAGTGTTCATTAAGTCTATGCCCCGATCAGCAATACTGAAGAAGTTGAAGTTGAATGATTCTATGAAGACCTACAAGACCTTCTAGAACCAAAAAAGATGTCCTTTTCATTATAGGGGACTGGAATGCAAAAATAGGAAGTCAAGAAATACCTGGAGTTATAGGCAAATTTGGCCTTGGAGTACAGAATGAAGCAGAGGAAAGGCTAATAGAGTTTTGCCAAGAGAATGCACTGGTCATAGGAAGCACCCTCTTCCAAAAAAATAAGAGAAGACTCTACACATGAACATCATCAGATTCAGTTCAGTTCAGTCTCTCAGTCGTGTCCGACTCTCTACGACCTCATGGACTGCAGCATGCCAGGCCTCTCTGTCCATCACCAACTCCTGGAGTCCACCCAAACCCATGTCCATTGAGTCTGTGATGCCATCCAACCAGCTCATCCTCTGTCATTCCCTTCTCTTCCTCCCTTTAATCTTTCCCAGCATCAGGGTCTTTTCAAATGAGTCAGCTCTTCACATCAGGTGGCCAAAGTATTGGAGTTTCAGCTTCAACATCTGTCCTTCCAATGAACACCCAGGACTGATCTCCTTTAGGATTGACTGGTTGGATCTCCTTGCAGTCCAAGGGACTCTCAAGAGTCTTCTCCAACATCACAGTTCAAAACCATCAATTCTTTGGAGCTTAGCTTTCTTTGTAGTCCAACTTTTACATCCACACATGACTACTGGAAAAACCATAGCCTTGACTAGATGGACCTTTGTTGGCCAGCGTTTCTCATCATGTACTCTGCATATCAGTTAAACAAGCAGGGTGACAATATACAGCCTTGACATACTCCTTTTCCTATTTGGAACCAGTCTGTTGTTCCATGTCCAGTTCTAACTGTTGCTTCCAGATCTGCATAAAGGTTTCTCAAGAGGCAGGTCAGGTGGTCTGGTGTTCCCATCACCAGATAGTCAATACCAAAATCAGATTGATTATATTCTTTGCAGCTAAAGATGGAGAAACTCTATATAGTCAGCAAAAACAAGACCAGGAGCTGATCATGAACTCCTTATTGCCAAATTCAGACTTAATTGAAGAAAGTAGGGAAAACCACTAGACCATTCAGGTATGACCAAATCAAATCCCTTAAAATTATGCAGTAGAAGTGACAAATAGATTCAAGGGATTAGATCTGATAGACAAGAGTGCCTGAAGAACTATGGATGGATGTTCATGACATTGTACACGAGGCAGTGAGCAAGACCATCATGAAGAAAAAGAAATGCAAAATGGTAAAATGGTTGTCTGATGAAGCATTACAGATAGCTGTGAAAAGAAAAGAGGTGAAAGGCAAAGGAGAAAAGAAAAGGTATACCCATTTCAATGCAGAGTTCCAAAGAACAGCAAGGAGAGATAAGAAAGCCTTCCTCGTTGATCAATGCAAAGAAATAGAGGGAAACAATAGAATGGGAAAGACTAGAGATCTTTTCAGGAAAATTAGAGATACCAAGCAAACATTTCATGCAAAGATGGACACAATAAAAGTACAGAAATGGTATGGACCTAACAGAAGCAGAAGATATTAAGAAGAGGTGGCGAGAATACACAGAAGAACTGTACAAAAAAGAACTTCAAGATCCAGATAACCACGATGGTGTGATCACTCACCTAGAGCCAGAGATCTTCGAATGTGAAGTCAAGTGGGCCTTAGGAGGCATCACTACAAACAAAGCTAGTGGAGGTCATGGAATTCCAGTTGAACTATTTCAAATCCTAAAAGATGATGCTGTGAAAGTGTCAATATGCCAGCAAATCTGGAAAACTCAGCAGTGACCACAGGACTGGAAAAGGTCCATTTTCATTCCAATCCCAAAGAAGGCAATGCCAAAGAAAGCTCAAACTACCACACAATTGCACTCATCTCACACGCTAGCAAAGTAATGCTCAAAATTCTCCAAGCCTGGCTTCAACAGTATGTGAACCGTGAACTTCCAGATGTTCAAGCTGGATTTAGAAAAGACAGATGAACCAGAGATCAAATTGTCAACACCTGCTGGATCATTGAAAAAGCGAAAGAGTTCCAGACAAAATCTACTTCGGCTTCATTGACTATGCCAAAGCCTTTGACTATGTGGATCACAACAAACTGTGGAAAATTCTTAGAGATGACCTGTCTCCTGATAAATCTGTATGCAGGTCAGGAAGCAACAGTTAGAACTGGACATGGAAGAACAGACTTGTTCCAAATTGGGAAAGGAGTACGTCAAAGCTGTATATTGTCACCCTGCTTATTCAATTTATATGTAGAGTACATCATGAGAAATGCTGGACTGGATGAAGCACAAGCTGGACTCAAGATTGCCGGGAGAAATATCAATAATCTCATATATGAGGAGGTTATCTAATAACCACCTTCATGGCAGAAAGCAAAGAAGAACAAAAGAGCCGCTTGATGAAAGTGAAAGAGGAGAGTGAAAAAGTTGGCTTAAAGCTCAACATTCAGAAAACTAAGATCATGGCATCTGGTCCCATCACTTCATGGGAAATAGGTGGGGAAACAGTGGAAACAGTGACAACTTTATTTTGGGGGGCTCCAAAATCACTGCAGATGGTGACTGCCGCCATGAAATTAAGACACTTGCTCCTTGGAAGAAAAGTTACGACCAACCTAGACTGCATATTATAAAGCAGAGACATTACTTTGCCATCAACATCTGTCTCGTCAAAGCTTTGGTTTTCCAGTAGTCATGTATGGATGTGAGTTGAACTATAAAGTAAGCTGAGTGCCCAAGAATTGATGTTTTTGAACTGTGGTGTTGGAGAAGACTCTTGAGCGTCCCTTGGACTCCAAGAAGATCCAATTAGTCCATCCTAAAGGAAATCAGTTCTGAATATTCATTGGAAGGATTGATGCTAAAGCTGAAGATGCAAAGAACTGACTCATTGGAAAAGACTCTGATGCTGGGAAGGAATGAAAGCAGGAGGAGAAGGGGATGACAGAGAATGAGTGGTTGGATGGCATCACTGACTCGATGGACATGAGCTTGAGTAAGCTCTGGGAGTTAGTGATGGACAGGGAAGTCTGGCATGCTGCAGTCCATGGGGTCGCAAAGAGTCAGACACAACTGTGCCAACTGAACTGAACTGAACTGAATGAGTGTTCAGCAGGAGAATTTATTAGGAGGTTAAACTTTCTACTTTGCTACACATACCTTACAATGTTTCATATATATGATCTAATTTGGATGGGTGAATGATATATATTTGTGTTGTAACATAAGGCATTTGGGTCAGATTTGAATCCTTGACTTCTCTCCTATTGACTTTGCCCAGTGCTTTCCTCAGTGAGTTCAAAAACTATATGGATAATTGATGGATTAATGGAAAGGAGAAAGAATAATCTAGTTACTCTTTCCTGGTAATATAACTAGATGACTGAATAATGCATTTCTGTTTGAACAACTTTTTGATAATGATGTGTGTTTGTGCATGTGTGTATATATATGAAAAAATTTGGTTATGACTATTTGTCTTAGTCCATCCTGGCAGTCACAACTAATTACCACAGACTGGGTGGCTTATAAACAACAGAAATTTATTTTCACAGTTCTGGAGCCTGGGAACTCCAAGTTGATAAGAGATTCAGTGTCTGATGAAAATCAGCTTCCTAATTTATAGACAACCATCTTCTCTTTGTGTTCTCACATGGTAGAAGGGAATGAGGGAGCTCTCTTGGTCTCTCTCATAAGGGCACTAATCCCATCATTCCAGCTGCACCCATAGACCTATCCACATCCTACCTAGGCCATCGGTGTGTGTGTGCTCAGCCATGTTCAGCTCTTTGCAGCCCCACTGACTGTAGCCCACCAGACTCTGTCCATGGAATTCTCCAGGCAAAAAATACTGGAATGGGTTGCCATTTCTAATCACCTCACAAAGGCCCCACCTCCTAATGCTCTTACAGTCGGGGTTAGAAAGGGGTGGGTGTCACAAACACTCAGTCTGGAGCAGTATTGAAGCATTTTATGCAAATCGCTTGGAGACACAGGCATAAGCCCAATCAGCGGACTCAAACAGCAGAGCATGTGTGCCTGTTCAGCTGCTCAGTCGTGTCTGACTCTTTTCGACCCCAAGGACTGTAGCCCATCAAGCTCCTTAGTCCGTGGGATTCTCCAGGCAAGCATACTGGAGTGGGTTGCCATTTCCTCCTCCAGGGGATCTCCCTGACTCAGGGGCCAAACCATGTCCCCTGCATTGGCAGGCAGATCCTTTACCACTGAGCCACCTGGAAAGGCGCCATATAGCAGAGAGATACCTGCAAAGCGAAGGGGCCTTTCTCATGGAACTGAGGTGGAGTAATGGGACCCTTCCTTCCTGCTTCAATTTGGGAAAACCTGGTTTTTCACGTACTGAAATGAGTTAGTATCTCCGTGTCTTGAATTTTTAAGAAGTAAAAACTCATTCTAATTTACTATGATTACAAAAAAAATCACAGTAAATCACTGTGCACCTTTGTTTCCTTGAAACACAAAGAGCTCCATGCTTAGTATTCAATGCAATATGATTCTGAATGACAGCCAGCCTAGGAGGACCACCATATTCCACACTCAGAGGCCTCCTTAACTCAGTGGTATGCGCCGTGCATTCATTTCCTCATCATCTAATCAACTCTGTACATGTTACCCTACTGCGCCTCTGTAGTATTCTTCCCCCAAATCCATCATCTTGTTCTAATCATGTGAAAAATATCAGACAAACTCAAATTGAAAGACAGTTTATGAGATACAAACCAGCGCTCTTCAAACTGTCAAGGTCATGAAAAACAAGGGAAAAAATGGAGAAACTGCCACAGGCCAGAGGAGATTAAGAAGATATGACAACCAAGTGCAATGTGATATTTCATGTGGAATTCTGGAACAGAGGAAAAACCTGAGTGGGAAACACAAATCAAATCTGGTAACTTAGGTATTAGCAATGCGCCACTGTTTTGACAAAAATGCCACGGTTATATGAGATGTTAACAGTAGAGGAAACCAGGCAAAGAGTTTATGGGAACTTTCTGTAATGTCCTTCCAACTTTTTGTAAATATATAATTACCAAAAACAATAAGTTTACTTAAAGCAAAAAAAAAAATTTTTTAATGGTTCTTAACTTCCTGGATACCCAGTCTAACTGGGCTTCTTTGATCAAGCAAGTTGATAGGCTTTAGGCATCAACACAAAGCTCCAGGTGAAGTTTTGTTCTTCATTATCCTATGGCCCCTAGAGAGTTGGTTGGTCCTAAATCAATACATCAGTCAGGAAGGAATCTTTTGGTTTCAAGTGACAGAAATTTCAAATTGAAGCAGTAAACAAAACTGGGAATTTCTTGGTTCATGTAATTGAAAGTCCAGGGTTGCACTGTCTCTAGAATAAAAGAAATGTTGTCGTCAGTTCTTCCTAAGCTCTCGGTCCTGCCTTCTGCTCAGTGCCTTCATCCTGATGTCTTTTATCATGACCCTCTGCAGATCCAGACTCACATCCCTAGGAAAGGGAAGTGAAGTGAAGTTGCTCAGTCGTGTCCGACTCTTTGAGACCCCATGAACTGTAGCCTACCAGGCTCCTCAGTCCATGAAATTTTCCAGGCAAGAGTACCGGAGTGGGTTGCCATTTCCTTCTCCAGGGGATCTTCCCGACCCAAGAATCGAACCTGGGTCTCCTGCATTGCAGGCAGATGCTTTACCATCTGAGCCACCAGGGAATAAACATATGAACTAAATAATATAGACTGTTAGTGTATGATGCATGCTATGTACAGCAGAAACAAAACGGACTGGAGTAAGGGGCACTGGGGAGTTGGTGGGGAGAGAAGTTGTGCTATAAATTGGATGGTCAGAGCAGGCCTTCTTTTGGAGGGGATTTCTGAGAAAAAAAAAAAAAAAAAGGAGTTAGCCAAATAGTTATAAGAACACAGCTAGATCAAAGTCCCTAAAGTGGAAGCATGTCTGGCCTGTTCTAGCAGCAGCAAAGTCAGTGTGGCTGGAGTAGGTTGAGAGAAGAGAATGGAAGTCGGGAAGGTCAGAGGGACATCAAGTAGCCACCTCATGGGTGGCCTTGTAGATGATTAGAAGAACTTTGGTTTTTACTGAGTGACACAGGATTCATTGCAGGATTTTGAGCAGAGGAGTGTCATACTATGTTGTGGAATAAATTACTGGCAATAAGGGAAAATAAGGGAAACCAATAAGAAAGCTCCAGCAGTAATACAAGTGGTTATAGTAGTAAATGAGGGGAAAATGCTAGTAGCTGGCACAGGGTTATAGGAGCAGAGATGGTGAGAACTGGTAGGATTATACATACACTCAGAAGAAAGAGCGTACAGAAATTCCTAATGTATCAGATGAGACATTGTAGGGAAATAAAGGAGTCAGGGTGTTTCATCAGAGCAATTGGAAAGATGGTGTTGTCATCAACTAGATGGGGGAAGGCAGCAGGTAGTATAAGTTTGAAAGTAAAACACAGAGTTTAGTTTTAAACACAATAAAGATGAGGAAGAGCCAGTTGGATATAGGAGTCTGATGTTCAAAAAAGAGAGTTCTGGGCTTAAAAGGGTCAGCATATAGACCACATATACAAAGTCCTGGCATGAAGCAGAAGGCCAATTCAAACTGAATGACTGAGAAGAGAAACATCTACAAAAGTGTGGCAGGATTAAGGGAACACAACAAGGAATGGTAGAGAACTCCAAAGGTGAGAACATCCTGGTGTAAGGCACGTGGAGACAGTACTCAGCCTGAACAGGGTGGCTGCGTGGAGGGGCAGTTTGACAAGAGATGCAGCCTTCGGTGGGAGACCCCGGCCAACCTGTGGCAACCTGTCCGGGAATAGACACTCCAGCCTGGCTTTCCTTCTGCCCACCAGTCTCATGCCTGTGCCTCCCATGGGCCAAACCCGAATGAAAAGTAGAGATCAAGGGAGCATGTTGCTGTGCTTCCAGGAGAGCAGGGTGGAAACGGGTGAAGAGTGAGTCTAGGAGATCAACAGAAAAGACGAAGCATACGTACCATTTAAAGCTAAAGTGTCTGGATGAGATTAGTAGAGAAGTACATGTGGATAAAGAACCAGGAGGACTGAAGTCTAAGCCCTGAACATTTCAGCATGAAGAGGAGCTGAGGATAGTGGTGAGCAGGAAATTCAAGTGCCATGCCTGGGAAATCAGTGACTCGGGGAGGAGAAAATAATTTTATTGAAAGCTGCGGCAGCATCAGATAAGATGAGGGCTAAAAACCAGCTATGGATTCCATAGCATGGAACTTATTGGTCCTGTGCACAGGAGTGGTGTGTGCAGAACGTGGGGGCACACAGCTGGCTGAGTCAAGTGAAGAAGAGATGGGATGAGGGGACTTGCCCGAGCTGAGTGCTATTTCAAGGCGTTTTTCTGCAAAAGGAATAAGAAACAGGATGGTAGCCACCAAGGGAAGTGGAGTCAGGAAAGGGCTTTGTTGTTTTCTTTGGCTGTTTTGTCTTTAAAGAGAGAAGAACTAACACCATGTTTGCCTTCCAATGGGGATGACCTAATGAAGGTGCCAAGGCGGCACTAGTGGTAAAGAACCCACCTGCCAATGCAGGAGATGCAAAAGACATGGGTTCAATTGCTGAGTCAGGAAGATTCCATGGAGAAGGGAATGGCAACCCATTCCAGTATTCTTGGCCAGAAAATCCCGTGAACAGAGGAGCCTGGCAGCCTGTAGTCCATGTGGTCACAAAGAGTTGGATGCAACTAACACCATGTTTACTGTCTAATGGGCATGATCTAATAGATAATAATTAATGGTGTAGGGGTGAGAGGGGAGGAATGTTGGACCGATGTCCTCCCACTATACAAAGGAGTAGAGAGCTGATACAAAAGCTCATATTAAGAAAAGTATCAGTACAGAACTCACAGGCCTGCGGTGAGGAGTGAAAGAAATAATGCATGAAAAACAGTTGTTTCTAGCATAATAATAATTATTATAATTTTATAATTAAAATTTTAATAAATTTTTCTCATCTATAGAAAGAAGCTGGCATATACTTCTAAAAGTGCTGTCCAGCTCTAACAAGCTTTGAGATAAGATAACTCAGGAAGCTGCATGTGATGCCTAAAGAAAACCTAATTTCTAGGCTGAGGTCATGAGGTCACTTGGTAATATTTAAAATGAAATGTATATACAACTTAAATGTATACAATTCAACAGCAGGCACCATGAGGAATTATAATGCCATGGAGTCGATAGCTACAGAAGGAAAATGGTTAAGAAAAAATTCTTGGAACACCTGAGGCTCTAAGACTCTCTAAAAGCAATTGAGTCGTGCAACACCAATCCTAGACTGGGTTGCTATGTAAACTGTGCTCCGTAAGGCATTTAAAGACTTAGCACAAGTGGCTTGACGTTTAATCTTTTAATTCCATTGCTCCATAAGTTCCTTGTAGGTTCAGTGAACAAGGAATTTAGACATAATATTAGAAACCTATTTTCAGGAAAGGGCTTAAGCATGGAAAAAATGCCCTGCATTTAGTGCACAAAAGAGGCTCCAGACTAATCTCTAGATTTACTCGGTCTAAGGGTAATTCTCGTGCAGGGATCCTGCTGCAAAGACTCGTGCTTACACAGTAAATTGTCTGAGGTGTGCTCCTCCATCAACTCTCTTCCCTCAGCACCTCCAAAGACCTCCTTCATTAAAGGGCTTGTGTAGATGGAAAAGCTCACACACATGCCAATTTGGGTCATTTTCTCTCTGATGAAAGCCCAATTCACTGTGAAATATTCTGTGCCACTTACAGACTTGGGGATACTGGCACTTTTGAACAGCAGAAGTAATCACATGATGATGTGATCAAGCCCAGCATGGATGTTCCTACCACTTACCACCCAGCCAAGCAGAATGAAGGTGACCGTAACTCCCAAGCTACCCCCGAAACCCCAGATGAACATTCGGTGCCCTGTCTGCGGTGCTGCTCCATGCCTGGGAAAATCCGCACACCCAGCCTTACAGCAGCTCTGCGACGATCTCAGAGGTTGATGGGATGAAGACCAATTAAGTCATATAACCCACAGAGGCAAACAGACATGTTTCTGTGACATTTAGGAACCACCTCGCATATTGAATACGTGTACATTAGCAGCCCTGTAATAGATGGAGAAATAGAGTGTCAGGAAAAACAAGTCAATTTATCCAGCCTGAATAGGCAAAGCTAGTTTACATATATCAGATTTAATTTTATTTTTCACATGTCACTTGAGGGCACATTTTGCCTTTGAGCTTTGAGGAAGTGCTGAATTTGCTCTCCTCACTTTCCCTCCTCCTCCTGGAAACTTGACGAGTTACTTGACACTTTCTAAAATAACTTATCAGAATCTTCTTCAGTTTTTAATTTTTAGTTCCTTTAACTGCTCAGTAACTCTAGGTGCTTGGACCAGGATGTATGACGCTGGAGGGCTATGAGTTAAGTCCCTCAGGGATCAGGGGGGTCGGGTGGGGGGCTTGTAATGAGCTTGTGGCCCACACATGATGTCCCAGATTTCTTGTTTGGACAAAGAAGGTAATTATCTGCACTTTCATTTTCCTATCTGGAAAATCCAGACAATGATAATCCCTTCAAAGGAATGTTGGATGAATTTGTAAAGTACTCCAAAATCTCTTGCATTTCTGGATTCTAAATTCCACTACTACTATTTTACATTATTATATATATTATGCTTTATTTTGATAATGGTACTGTCAAGGATATTTCTTCTTCAACCCCTAGTTCTGTGTATCATAGGGTTTAAAAAGAAAACCTCATCTAAGGTTGCAGAGAGAAAAACACAAGGAAAGTATGTTTGATATAGTAAAGCAATTTTAGGCATAAAGCATCAAGGCATAAAGGAGAGGTAAATTGTGACATGTTTTATGACTTCAAGATAATAAACCCAAATTTCACTGATGTTTATAAGCCAAATATCATTGCCACTTATAAAAGTATAACACTGAAACAAGAAAATTCTTTTAAAGTAAAGAATTCTATTAGAACTGTTATTGTTTGTATTCTGCCAGATGGCTCAGTGGTAAAGAATCTGCCTGCCAATGCAAGAGACAGAGTTTCCATCCCTAAGTTGGGAAGATCCCCTGGAGAAGGAAATGGCAGCTCACTCCGTATTCTTGCCTGGAGAATCCCATGGACAGAGGAGCCTGGCAGACTACATTCCATGGGGTTGCAAAAGAGTTAGACATGACTTAGCAACTGTAACAACAACAACAACTGCTTCGACAAGAGTTTGGAATTTTCATCTCCTTTTTGCTCCATTGGTGCTCAGACCTGCCTAATCTTGGTGGCAAACATGCTAGGGTTACCAGATTTAGCAAACGAATATAGAGGACACACAAGTAAATTAGAATACCAGATAAATAACCAATAATTTTTTAGTATAAGTGTGTCCCATGCAGTGTTTGGGACACATGCTGAAAAATCACTTATGTGACACACAGCTCAACTGGATGTCTTGTGTGGTATCTGCCAACCCTAGCATCCTGACATTGTTTGACACACCTATGGAAGAGGGGTGAGCATGCTAGCATTGTCCAATAGACCTGTGGAAGAGGGGTGAGCTGGGTTTGGCAGAGTCAAGGGGCCTAGGGTCAGATGCCCCCCTATGAAACATGGATCGCAGTGCTTAAGGGCTATCATTAGTCATGGTGAGGCCTGACTTGATACTGAGAGAGCAGAGCTGGTGGGTGTGGGTAGCAGAGGCAGGAAGAACAGAAAAGATGGAGCTTCTGCCCCTCTGTGCTCAGGCTCAGGTAGGTGGCCTTACGCAACATTCCAAGGACCTGTGTGGAGCTGATGCTGAAGTCCTGGGAGCAGCAGTCCAAGGGCTCATTGGGGAATTCTGGCCTTGGATGACAGAGCAATTGCAGACTTTACCTTTCAGGTGAAAAGTTTAGTTCTTGCAGCCAAAAGGAGTTAGGGCAGGTCAAGTGGCCTGATGCACAGATGTTCTCACATTTCAAACTTCAGCATAAAATTATTATTATTATCACCTCATGTTTGATGTTTCACTATAAAATGAAGATCAAAAGCACTGGCTTTCAAGTCAAACTGACTTGGGTTTCAATCCTGGCTTCACCTTCTATTTGTTAGACTTTGAGCAAATTGTGTGAACTTCCGAACTCTGTAAATAAAGGTACTAACACTACTTCACAGGGATAGTGGAAGGATTAAAATAAGTCGTTTCTAAAATTCTTGATACAGTATCTGTCATAGTGGAAAATCTCAGTAAATAGTGTCTATGTAGGGTGGATGTGGTCAGTTGCTCAGTCATGTCCACCCCTGTGCACTGTTGCCCATCAGACTCCTCTGCCCATGGGATTCTCCAGGCAAGAACGCTGGAGTGGATTGCCATTTTCTACTCCAGGGGATCTTCCTGACCCAGGGATCGAACCCACGGCTTGCATCTCCTGTATTGGCAGGCAGATACTTTACCACTAGCGCCCCCTGGGAAGAGCCAAATAGTGTCTGTGTGCTGTTACAAATTTTTCTAAAGGTCAAATTCTTAATCTGAACTGAATTCACACTAGAAGCTGTGTTTCAGTTGTAGACTTAATGATATTCATTGACAATCTCTGATGAAAAATCCATAGCAAGTGTTAGATTGACCCTTAATAATTATCATGCTATTAGGGCAAAGGAGCCATTAGAATCCAGTGATTAAACTTTCTGTTACTTAAGCTATAACCCCATAATTACTGATGAAAAAAATCTTCTCTGATTAACTAAATGCATGAGCTTCAACCGAAGAAAATCCTTCAACTCAATACAGGTATTTGGATTGATCAAAATGAGCTATTTCATCAGTTCCTCAGTAACATGTCCAAATGTGAACACTGCCTGCCCGTGATATTGTCACTCCCCAGACACATCTTGAGTGCTGAGAGTTAGCTCATGTGGAGTTGGTATTTCTCATTTTGGATGTACTAAAGCATCATCTGGAAGGCTTCAAAAAAATAAATAAAAGCAAAAACAAACACAAAAATACTAAGAAAGACCAATTGTATTAAAATCTTCATGGCAAATATAATGGGGAAACAATGACAAACTTCATGTTCCTAGGCTCCAAAATCACTGCAGATGGTGACTGCAGTCATGAAGTTAAAAGATGCTTGCTCCTTGGAAGAAAAGCTATGACCAACCTAGACAGCTGCCTTGCAGCAGCATACACCCTTTTTTCTCCTTTCCATTGCTCATGCTATTTTTGTCATATATTTTACTTCTACATAAATTATAACTCCATAATAAATTGTTACTTCTTTTGCTTTAGACTAAGTATCAGCAAACTATGGCCTATAAGTCAGTCACATGTTTCTGTAAATAAATTTTTATGTGATTACTGCCCACTCATTAATTTAAATTTTGTCCACATCTACTTTCATGCTGTAGCAGCAGAGTTAAATAGTTACAGCAGAGACTTTTATGGCCTTCCAGTCTCAAATATTCACTGTCTGGTCCTTTAAGGAAAAGTTTGCTAACTCATATCTCAGACAATTATTTTTTAAGTTGATTAAAATTAAGAAACAATTTTTTTATTTTTGCACTTCTTGTCCTTTATGTAGATCTAAATTCTTATTGAAATATAGCTGAGTTATAGTATCATATTAGTTTCAGATATAATGGTTATAATGCCCTGTGCTATACAATATATCCTTGTCACTTATCCATCATATACATAGTAGTTTGTGTCTCTTAATCCCATATCCCTATCTTGCTCCTTTTCCCTTCCCTCTCCCTACTGGTAACCTCCAGTTTGTTTTCTATATCTGTAAGTCTGTTTCTGTGAATTTAGTAGAATATTCCTATGTATATTCTTTTTAACTGTGGCATTGAATTCTACAGTGAGATGTATCATGGTCCAAAAGAATTTATCCCAAGTGGTTCAAATAAAGAGACTTTATTGAAGGAATATTCATAGATGTATGGACAGGTTTAGGGGAATAAGTAACTTGCTTGAGGTTTCTAGTATTTGTATATGTTCCTTAATCGCCAGATGCATGTGGAAGTGGGAAACATCATAAGCATACACCAAGTGAGCCAATGAGCCTGCTGTTGATTGGATTTCTTTTGTTTCAAGGCAGTTGTATTAGTCAGGGTTCTCTAGATAAATAGAACCAACAGGATATGAACATGTATAAAGAAATTTATTTTTAAAGAATTGACAATTAGGGGGGCAAATCCCAAAATCTGCAAGGTGAATTGGTGGGCTAGAAACAGGGAATGATTATGAGTTTGTTCCAGTCTAAGTCCAAAGTCCTGAGAACCAGGGGAATCAAGAGTGTATTTCCTGTATAAAGGCTGGTAGACTTAAAACCCAGGAAGAGCTAATGTTTCAGAGCAAAGACAGGGAGAAAAAAAAGGCCAGTGTCTCCATATTAAGGCAGTCAGGCAGGAATAATTCTCTCTTGCTTGGGGTCAGACTTTTTGTTCCATTTAGGTCTTCCACTGATTGGATGAAGCCCACCCATATTAGAGAGGGCAATCTGCTTTATTCAATCTAGTGATTTAAATGTTAATCTCATCCAAAAACATCCTCCTAGCAACACCCAGAATAATGTTTAATCCAATATCTGAGCACCCTATGGACCAGTCAAGTTGACACATCAAATTAACCATTACAGCAGGGAATAGACCATCTGCTTATTTCAATTCATGAGGCACTTTATCTTTGAGGACTGTCATTCTTTCTAATTAAGAGCTGATGGTGACGTCCTTTTTGGGTAATATAGGCATGACAGCGTGTGTGTGTGTAATACATGATATATATGCACACATATATAGTTACATATTTTTTCACAAGAAACACAAGATCTTTGGACCAGAAAACAAACCATTTATTATTCACTGAACATTTAGCTATGTGCTTCAGTCACCATGAGGGCTTGATGCCACTCTGCGCATGCAATGGAATTGCACCATAAGAGAAGAACCCTGAAGTTATGAAACTCAGAGCCTTTATAGGTTGCTCACACATTCATTTATCCTCCCTTCCAAATGGGGAGAAAGACCTCTACTCTAAAAAATGTATTAATAAACAAGATCTTCTCTGGAGAGGAGAGTGGAAGGAGTCTACCTTTTTTTCACTATCCTGGAATGCAAAAAAATGATGCCAGTGGGGATAAGTTCTATACTTTCTCCAGAACAACACACTGTGTCCAATTTCCAAGGCACATTTTTCTTTCAGACTTTAAATGCAATGATCTTCTTTTCTGATTTCCTCAGAGTGATTATTAATTACTAAGATTTCAGTTCAGTTGGCAAAATAATCTCTGGCAAAATCAGGTGCCAGAGATCTTTATAAATCATAAATAAAGATAATTTTTCTCTTAAACTGGTTTTCCTAATCCTTTTCCCCACTGATAAGCAAGAAATGTAGATGGTCTTAGAAATTTGCCTCCTTTTTTTTTTTCTGTAACTTAGACGAGAGCTGGCTCAGCTCAACTAAGCCAGTCTGCAGAGGGGTAGAAAGCCTTTGGTTGATGTCAATACTCATGGTAGGCAGGGTATTTCCAGGGTCCGATGTGTATACTCCTGAGGGCTTTTTGTGTCTAGAAGTCCCTTGATATATTTTTTGCAACTTAGAAAAATTATGTCTCCAATCCTTCCACGGTTAACCTACAGGTAGGTACTACGGTGTAAGAATGGGACCCATTTTGTTCTTGGAGTGCTCTCTGACTGTTGGTCAAAGCAGGACCCTGTATGTGGGAACTTGTCCCGGGTGGAGACAGAACATTTCTGCCAGGAGTGTGCCGTGGAATAACTGAAGGGTTGAGGGATGACATGGTTCCTGCCTCTCTGGATTTTGTGTTTGTTTGGCTGCACTGGGTCCTCGTTGCTGCAGGCAGGCTTTCTGTTTGCAGAGAGAGAGGGCTGCTCTCCAGTTGCGGTGCACAGGCTGCTCACTGCAGTGGCTTCCCGTGTGAGGAGCACAGGCTCCAGGGCGCTGAGGCTTCAGTAGCTGCAGTGCGTGGGCTCAGCAGTTGTGGCACAAGGGCGCAGTCGCCTCACAGCATGTGGAATCTTTCCGCACATTGAACCCATGACCCCTGTTGGCAGGCAGATTCTTACCTACTGGACCATCAGGGAAGCCCACTATTTCTCTATTTTTAAGATTTTCTCCCCATCAATATAATTTTGTATCTTTGCCGTGTGTTGCTAGTGTGACCATTATGATTGCATGACAGTAGAGTGCAGATCTTATATTTTGAAAGACAAAGACAAAGCTTTCAAAAGTTTTTTAAACTTTCTTTGCCAGGAGCTTTTTCCAAGAAGCAGTTTCCTGGTGATCAAATTGCCCATATTCTTTCTCTTCAGGTTGAAACTGTCTCATTCCACTTATCCTAATTGGAAGTAATGAAATTACTGTTCTCTCTGATATCTTCATTAAAATACTTTGTCATTTTGCTGTCATCAGTTTCTAGAAGTTTCTGTGAGTGAAATTTCATCCTTCTGATTGTCTCCTTTTATGGAATATGATTTTAAGTATGAAGTTTTTCTTCCTAATGATTACAATTTTTTTCTGTCTAGAGAAACTATGGATAACTAAAACACAAATCCTTATATCATATCTCAGACATGATATCCTTCTACAACAGAAAATATACTCCAAATGCTAATGTGCTTACCAAGCAGGTGGTGTTTGATAACACTAAGAAATAGCACCATAGTCACATCTGCCCAGTGGAAAAGAGGAAGCTCTGTTTTTCATCTTATATTCCAAACTGGAAGCTACTTTTCTGTGAGAAGGAGAGGGTTTATATGATTTTTCCACAGTGACAGCCAGAGAAAAGGGACTAACTTAGGTTTAAAGCATCAAGCCAACCTGTCCAGGACCACTGAAAGCTTTGAGCATCAGAATAGATACTGCCGGAAACAGAGTCTTTCAAACAGAGAGGCTAGACCCAGATGTCAAGAGAAAATGTGAGACACCTTTGCAGTGTATGTGAGGAAAGTCTAGCCTTTTAACAATAAGCTTCAACTTAGGGAAGCACAGGGAAATAATAAACCTCTTAGGTCCCTAGAAACTAGTACAGTGGCTGGAACACGGTAAGCACTTAATAAATGCCAGCTGAATAAGTAAATGAGTGAATCACTAAACCTGAACACATGGCCCAAGGGTGCAGGCTCACTGTATTGACTTTTCAGTTTAGTTCAGTTCAGTTCAGTTACTCAGTCGTGTCTGACTCTTTGCGACCCCATGAATCGCAGCACGCCAGGCCTCCCTGTCCATCACCATCTCCCGGAGTTCACTCAGACTCATGTCCATCGAGTCCGTGATGCCATCCAGCCATCTCATCCTCTGTCGTCCCCTTCTCCTCCTGCCCCCAATCCCTCCCAGCATCAGAGTCTTTTCCAATGAGTCAACTCTTCTCGTGAGGTGGCCAAAGTACTGGAGTTTCAGCTTTAGCATCATTCCTTCCAAAGAAATCCCAGGGCTGATCTCCTTCAGAATGGACTGGTTGGATCTCCTTGCAGTCCAAGGGACTCTCAAGAGTCTTCTCCAACACCACAGTTCAAAAGCATCAATTCTTCGGCGCTCAGCCTTCTTCACAGTCCAACTCTCACATCCATACATGACCACAGGAAAAATCATAGCCTTGACTAGACGGACCTTAGTCGGCAAAGTAATGTCTCTGCTTTTGCATATACTATCTAGGTTGGTCATAACTTTTCTTCCAAGGAGTAAGCATCTTTTAATTTCATGGCTGCAGTCACCATCTGCAGTGATTTTGGAGCCCAAAAAAATAGTCTGACACTGTTTCCACTGTTTCCCCATCTATTTGCCATGAAGTGATGGGACCGGATGCCATGATCTTCGTTTTCTGAATGTTGAGCTTTAAGCCAACTTTTTCGCTCTCCTCTTTCACTTTCATCAAGAGGCTTTCTGTCTTCTCTTCACTTTCTACCATAAGGGTGGTGTCTATCTGCATATCTAAGGTTATTGATATTTCTCCCGGCAATCTTGATTCCAGCTTGTGTTTCTTCCAGTCCAGCATTTCTCATGATGTACTCTGCATATAAGTTAAATAAGCAGGGTGACAACATACAGCCTTGATGTACTCCTTTTCCTATTTGGAACCAGTCTGTTGTTCCATGTACAGTTCTAACTGTTGCTTCCTGACCTGCATACAGATTTCTCAAGAGGCAGGTTAGGTAGTCTGGTATTCCCATCTCTTTCAGAATTTTCCACAGTTTATTGACTTTTCAGGAGAGGTTATTCCAGATTCCTTACCTCTCTTAGGCTACGTGCTTGCTAGTCTCATTCCCAGTGATGTGGTAAACTTCACCGTTCATCTGCTCTTCCAGGAAGAACAAACCCACCACTCATTTCTCACTACTAGCCCAGGATCCAGGGTAGAAAGATCCTGGATTGATAGCATTGCTCTAGCTGGTGGGCTGCTGTCTATGGGGTCACAGAGTCGGACACGACTGAAGTGACTTAGCAGTAGCAGCAGCAGGGAGGCTGCAGAGAGTACTGGGGGACCAGATGGATGGGGTGGTGGTGGTTTAGTGGCTAAGTCATGTCTAACTATTGCAACCCCGTGGACCGTAGCCTGCCAGGCCCTTCTGTCTATGGGATTCTCCAGGAAAGAATACTGGAGTGGGTTGCCATTTCCTTCTCCAGGGGATCTCCCTGACCCAGGAATTTGAACCCAGCTCCCCTGCATTGCAGGTAGATTCTTTACCTACTGAGCTATGAGGGAAGCCCCATGGATGAATGGGCTAAGTTAGCATAATTAAGTGATTTATGAGCAATCTGGACCCTAGCTGTGTCTCTTTCTGTGGTAGGGCCATTCTGAGGGTTTAACACTCTCTTAACAGATCAACTTCTCAAAGAAGGGATACTTTTGTTCCTGCATCACTTCAAGGATGTAAAAACCTTATCTTCCTCTGACCTTACCTAGGTCTCTCTTCATCCAACCTCATTCTTATAGCATTTAAGCCAATTGCTTCTCCAACAGTCATGGAATTCACCTACTGTAGTCACTCTAGGTGGCCTCCATGTGGATGCTTTGGAGAAACTGACCCCTGCCCCATTCCATTAAGACTAGAAATTGCTGGGCGGGGGTTGGGGGGGAGAGACAGAAGATGAGAATAGTGATCTAGAGGAAGGAATATCACTGATAATTTGAATGGTCAGGGAAGGCTTCATTGAAGTAATGACTTCCATTAGGTCTTGCAGGGAGTATTGGTAAGAAGAGGAGAGTGTTGATAGGAAATGGTGAGGGCAGAGGCAGGATGAGGAATGTTGTCTTCTGAAGACAATCAGCAGACCATCAGACAGAAGATGTAGGTATGGGGTAAGAATTGTGGGTGATAGGGTGGGAAAGTTGAGTGTGCAGCTCAAAAAGCATTTCGAATTTCAGGCTAAAAGGTGAGACTTTCTTCTGTTTGCTAAACTATGAAATTTTCAGGTGAGTTTCACAACTCAACCAACTTTAGCAAAAAGAATGGGATATGGTTAATGCACTTAGGAAAAAAAGTCTAAACATCTTACCAGAGCTAACAAGACCCACAACATCTGCCTACCTCCCCAACCCTGAAGTGAAGTGAAATGAAGAAGTTGCTCAGTTGTGTCTGACTCTTTGCTACCCCATGGACTATACAGTCCATGGAATTCTCCAGGCCAGAATACTGGCATGGGTAGCCATTCCCTTCTCCAGGGGAACTTCCCAACCCAGGGATCATATCCAGGTCTCTCACGTTGCAGGAAGGTTCTTCACCAACTGAGCCACCAGGGAAGCCTTCCCCAACTCTCTCTCTCCCCAAAGAAAATGGACAACTGACAGCCTCTTCCAAGCACTCTCAACAGTGGGGAAAACAAACCCTTTACTGAAGGACAATCAGATGGATAAGTATCACATCTGGATTGGGATCACACATGAGTTTCAGGATAGTTCTTGCCTTGAGCTAGGGGGAAAAGGATAGAGGGACATGGAACGTTACCTGGATTTTTAAAAACAATATTTTAAACACTAGAAGGTGATCTGAAGCAATGCTAACATCTTTTATATTCACTGATTGACTTACTGGTTGACTTATTGGTGTCCACTGTATTACTTTCTCTACTTTTCAATATACTTGTGTATTTGGAATATTCAGTTAGTTCAGTCACTCAGTCGTGTCCAGCTCTCTGAGACCCCATGAACTGCAGCACACCAGGCCTCCCTGTCCATCACCAACCCCTGGAGTTCACTCAGACTTATGTCCATCGAGTCAGTGATGCCATCCTGCCATCTCATCCTCTGTCATCCCCTTCTCCTCCTGCCCACAATCCCTCCCAGCATCAGAGTCTTTTCCAATGAGTCAACTCTTCTCGTGAGGTGGCCAAAGTACTGGAGTTTCAATTTAGTATCAGTCCTTCCAAAGAAATCCCAGGGCTGATCTCCTTCAGAATGGACTGGTTGGATCTCCTTGCAGTCCAAGGGACTCTCAAGAGTCTTCTCCAACACCATAGTTCAAAAGCATCAATTCATCAGCACTCAGCTTTCTTCACAATCAAACTCTCACATCCATACATGACCACAGGAAAAACCATAGCCTTGACTAGACAGATCTTAGTCGGCAAAGTAATGTCTCTGCTTTTGAATATACTATCTAGGTTGGTCATAACTTTTCTTCCAAGGAGTAAGCGTCTTTTAATTTCATGGCTGCAGTCACCATCTGCAGTGAGTTTGGAGCCCAAATAAAGTCTGACAGTGTTTCCACTGTTTCCCTACTACTTCCCATGAAGTGATGGGACTGGATGCCATGATCTTTGTTTTCTGAATGTTGAGCTTTAAGCCAACTTTTTCACTCTCCACTTTCACTTTCATCAAGAGGCTTTTTAGTTCTTCTTCACTTTTTGCCATAAGGGTGGTGTCATCTGCATAGCTGAGGTTATTGATATTTCTCCTGGCAATCTTGATTCCAGCTTGTGCTTCTTCCAGCCCAGCGTTTCTCATGATGTACTCTGCATAGAAGTTAAATAAGCAGGGTGACAATAGACAGCCTTGACATACTCCTTTTCTTATTTGAAACCAGTCTGTTGTTCCATGTCCAGTTCTAACTGCTGCTTCCTAACCTGCATACAGGTTTCTCAAGAGGCAGGTCAGGTGGTCTGGTATTCCCATCTTATTCAGAATTTTCCACAGTTTATTGTGATCCACACAGTCAAAGGCTTTGGCATAGTCAATAAAGCAGAAATAGATGTTTTTCTGGAACTCTTTTGCTTTTTCCATGATCCAGCGGATGTTGGCAATTTGATCTCTCGTTCCTCTGCCTTTTCTAAATCCAGCTTGAACATCAGGAAGTTCACTGTTCACGTATTGCTGAAGCCTGGCTTGGAGAATTTTGAGCATTACTTTACTAGCGTGTGAGATGAGTGCAATTGTTTGGTAGTTTGAGCATTCTTTGGCATTGCCTTTCTTTGGGATTGGAATGAAAACTGACCTTTTCCAGTCCTGTGGCCACTGCTGAGTTTTCCAAATTTGTTGGCGTATTGAGTGCAGCACTTTCACAGCATCATCTTTCAGGATTTGAAATAGCTCAACTGGAATTCCATCACCTCCACTAGCTTTGTCTGTAGTGATGCTTTCTAAGGCCCACTTGACTTCACATTCCAGGAAGTCTGGCTCTAGGTGAGTGATCACACCATCGTAATTATCTGGGTTGTGAAGATCTTTTTTTTACAGTTCTTCTGTGTAATCTTGCCACCTCTTCTTAATATCTTCTGCTTCTGTTAGGTCCATACCATTTCTGTCCTTTATTGAGCCCATCTTTGCATGAAACGTTCCCTTGGTATCTCTAATTTTCTTGAAGAGATCTCTAGTCTTTCCATTCTGTTGTTTTCCTCTATTTCTTTGCATTGATCGCTGAGGAAGGCTTTCTTATCTCTTCTTGCTATTCTTTGGAACTCTGCATTCAGATGCTTATATCTTTCCTTTTCTCCTTTGCTTTTCACCTCTCTCTTTTCACAGCTATTTGTAAGGCCTCCCCAGACAGCCATTTTGCTTTTTTGCATTTCTTTTCCATGGGGATGGTCTTGATCCCTGTCTCCTGTACAATGTCACAAACCTCAGTCCATAGTTCATCAGGCACTCTATCTATCAGATCTAGGCCCTTAAATCTATTTCTCACTTCCACTGTATAATCATAAGGGATTTGATTTAGGTCATACCTGAATGGTCTAGTGGTTTTCCTTACTTTCTTCAATTTAAGTCTGAATTTGGTGCCATCATGGTTAACAAAAGAGTCCTAAATGCAGTACTTGGATGCAATCTCAAAAACGACTGAATGATCTCTGTTCATCCAAGGCAAACCATTCAATATCACAATAATCCAACTCTATGCCCCAACCAGTAACGCTGAAGAAGCTGATTGAACGGTTCTATGAAGACCTACAAGATGTTTTAGAAATAACATCCAAAAAAGATGTCCTTTTCATTATAGGGAACTGGAATTCAAAAGTAGAAAGTCAAGAAACACCTGGAGTAACAGGCAAATTTGGCCTTGGAATGCAGAATGAAGTAGGGCAAAGACTAATAGAGTTTTGCCAGGAAAATGCACTGGTCATAGCAAACACCTTCTTCCAACAACACAAGAGAAGACTCTACACATGGACATCATCAGATGGTCAACACTGAAATCAGATTGATTATATTCTTTGCAGCCAAAGATGGAGAAGCTCTATACAGTCAACAAAAACAAGACCAGGAGCTGACTGTGGCTCAGATCATGAACTCCTTATTACCAAATTCAGACTGAACCATTCAGGTATGACCTAAATCAAATCCCTTATGATTATACAGTGGAAGTGAGAAATAGATTTAAGGGCCTAGATCTGATAGATAGAGTACCTGATGTTCTATGGAATGAGGTTCATGACTTGGAATATTACATAATTATAAATATTTTAGTGTTCAATCAAATGCATTTTGATCGCATTTCTAAGTAGGAACTAATAGTGAAGTGAAAGTTGCTCAGTCGTGTCTGACTCTTTGCAACACCATGGACTATACAATCCATGGAATTCTCTAGGCCAGAGTACTGGAGTGGGTAGCGTTTCCCTTCTCCAGGTGATCTTCCCAACTCCGGGATTGAACCCATGTCTCCTGCATTGCGGGCAGATTCTTTATCAGTTGAGGTCTCAAGAGAAGCCCCAGAAACTAATAAGGGGTAAGCAAAATGATTTGCTCATAATTAATATCACAGCTATTTTTAAGGAATAAATATTCTTCCCAATTTTTACTTTTTTCTAAGGATGTGCCAGGAATCAAAATAGCTGTTTCTAACATTGGGTTTCATATGATTGGCATCTCTTCCCCCACAAATGTTCCATACTGCCTTGGGTAGAGCTGTATACCTAGGGATGATAAAGGGCTATTATAGGCTGAAAGCTTGTGTCCCCTTCAAATTCACATGTTGGAACCCACATCCCCAGTGTGATTATATTTGGAGACAGAACGTTTGAGGGCTGAGTTGGTTTAGATGAGGTCATAGTGGTGGGACCCCCATGATGAGATTGGTGCCCTTATAAGAAGAGGAAGACAGAGAGATTTCTCTGTTTTTCCATGTGAACACAAAGAGGAGGTTGTGTGCACACGAGGAGGAAGTGACCACCTGCAAACCTGGAAGCAGGTCCTCACCAGGAACAGAAATTGCCAGCACCTTAACCCTGGACTTCCCGGTCTCCAAAACTATGAGAAATAAACGTTTGCTGTTTAAGCCACTGTGGCATTTTGTTATAGCAGCCCAAGCAAACTAAGACATGGGCATTGTGGTTGAATGGGAGAAAGGAATCACTGCTTTCTTTCTCTCTCTTTTAGAGACCCAATGCCTTCTGCTCTTTAAGTTTAAAAACCTCTCCCCTCCTCCCAGCCATTAGCCGTCTGCTTTTTTGTTCTCCTTTTTTCTTTCCAGTAATCCTTTCTCTTGCCCTGCCCCAAATTGTGGTGGTAAGTAGGTGCATTTAAGATGTGGAAGCAGGAAACATTTTAGGATTTCATTTCCCCCAACTGGCAGTACTGCCAGAAACACACTCCTGTTTTCTCAGTTCACTCTCTTGCCTTGGTGATCAGATTTTGTTTGTCATCTTCTTTTTTATTTTTGGCCAGTTCTCAAGTTATACAGTAGGTACGTTGAGTCCCATTATATCATGCTTAGTTGTGAACCCTTTTAGTAATCACATAATTTTCTTAGGGAATAACCTATAGTTCTTAAAACCCTGGTATAACAAGTCATCCTTAAATCTGAGTTGTTTCCTACATTAGGGAAGAGTAATACTTGGCACCTAAGGATGTCGCCGAGTACTTCACATAGTCATCCCTGTTCATCATTGTCAGCTGTTTGTTGACACCCAGAGTTTATAATATTGTACAACAGAGCCTAGCACAGGCTCTTGAGCAAAAGACAATAAATACTGACAGCTTTTAAAGAGTGCCTTACAACCTACAATCTCTTAGGAGATGGCAGAATCCTAAAATACCTTTCTTTCCAGATAAGTCCACAGTGATTATCCCAAGTATTATAATTATACCATTAATTTATGATGATGCCACTTTAAATCAAGTAGAGCCTCATAATTTTCAGCTTAATTTGTAGGTATAGTGCATTTGGAAGTAGGGCAGTGGTGGATAAGGAAAACATGAACAAATCTGTTGAAAAAGAAAACTTCAACCAGCACAGGTGAGAATAGAATTAAATCCCATGTTTACTTTTAAAAAGGTCATTAAACCCTGGTTTGAGACTAGTTGGAAATGAGTTAATTCTGCCAGCAGTTAAAGGTTTAAAGCCTAAAGCCACTGCATTTAACACTTCAATTTAAGGTGGAGGATGAGAACAGGAGCTGGGTTTAAATACCTCCCAGGTAGCTTGTGCTCTATGTGTGTGAGTGTGTGTTGGGGGGGAGAGTGGTGGTTGACATGCAAGACATTTAGTTTATAATTTAAAGGCTGTAGGAAGACTTTTGAATCACTAATTGGGGGTCATGACATTAAATGCGGGCTTTAGTAGGATAGGGCTTAGCAGGATGGGAGATTCAGTTCATTGTTGGGCCTGTAATTTAGGGTTTGAGTGCTGGATGTCTTTAAGCAAGACTGGGTCTCATGAGTCCTGGATGATCTTGAAACTCTAAAATTCTGTAGTTTCTGCATTATTTGTAACAGTGCAGAATCCTAAAATAAATTATCAGAAGTGGAAAGAAACTTGGGGACTGCAGGATCCAATTTTTTGGCTTTGAATATAAAAAGCATATAAAGAAATCTTTCCAGGTGACACAGTGGTAAATAATCTGCCTGCCAATGCAGGAGACGCAAGAGCTGCAGGTTCCATCCCTGGGTTGGGAAGATGCCCTGGAGAAGGAAATGGCATCCCACTCCAGTATTCTTGCCTGGAGAATCCCAGAGGAGAGTCCCAGACAGAGGAGTCTGGTGGGCTACAGTCTGTGGGGTCACAGAGAGTCAGACATGATTGAGTGACTGGGCATGCACACACACACACGTAGAGAAACTAGAGCCAAGCATGGAAGCAAACTAACTCAGGATAATTCTGGTAATTACTGCAAAGTCAGGCTTAGAAACCAAAGTTGGTGACTCCCAGGCCAATGTTCTTCATGGTGACTCAAGATAGGTACCAAGGAGCACCACAGAATTTCAAGTGCGTGTTCATGGCACTCCCTTGATGCCTTGATGCACTCCAGCTTTCACGTCATCCTCCTCCTAACACCTGCTTTCTCTCCAAGCTGTGAAATGTATGTGCATATAAGAAGTATCTAGAACAGGAAAAAATTCAGAATTTCTTCTTAAAATCTAGCTTGAGGCATCTACCTGGGTAGACTTTTAATCTAATTATGAACCTGTAACTTGTTGTGTTTGAAGTGTATCTTAATGTGTGATAACACAGTAACATTCTGGTGTGATGAGATAATCTCAATTCACTATAAAACATCTGTATGTGGTGCATTGTCTGATGCTCTCAAGTAGGAATATTGCTTCTCTAGGTAGAATTTTCAGCATCTCAATTTTCTGTCTGACTTTTAAATTGTGCCTAATTAAAGGATTTCACATTCTTTCATAATATCACCTCCTCAAGCAGAAATAAAATGACAGAACCACTTTTTTGTTTTTTTTTTGTTGTTGTTGTTATGAAAGACATTCTGTTAATATTTGGGTGGGTTATTTCTCTTGAAATGTGTTAATTACATTAATTAGCCTTACTTCAAGAACAGTAGCTAGAAGTTGCTGGAATGAATCTGAGCTGGATTACTGTCCTTGGAAAACCTCCCTTCCCTTCCTCATCCCCCACCCTTCCCCAGTCTTCCCACCAAAAAGAGACCAGGATATTGGAACGTCCCACTCACTCGGAATTGCCATCACATCAAGTGCGTTATTTTTGAGAGGAAATCATAGAAGCTAGAAAAATATTCAATAATTTTATTAATGTCATAAAGAATGATGAGGATCACAGAATAAAAACTGCACAGGAGTCATGCACACATAGTACAGGATTCTAATATTAACAGAGGCAAGGCCACCTTATGTTTTCCCCATGGGTGTTCGTTGAGTCACCTACCTGGAAAAGGGAAGAAAAAAAGAACAGTCTGTGGGGTGGCAGCCCTGAGCAGGCCGGGCACAGTGAACTTCCAATCACCTTTACTGAAGCAGAAAATACTGTGGGCTAAACTCCCTCCACAGACATCACTATTTATGGAAACTATAAAGGACCACAATTTTTTTGTGTGTATGCTGGCTGCTGATGGAAAAACATTACAAAATCCTGAAAGAATAAAGAACTTGGCTGATGTAAACTCTGTCATCATTTCCGAGGCAGCCATGCCCTATGGACTTTGACAAGGGTCACCTCCTACTAAGGCAGGCGAGGAAAAACAACCGTGATGCCAGGTCTCTATTCAAACTTTGCAAAGGTCATTGCCCTCACTCCAGCTCTCAGTGGAATGCAGAGATTGTATATTACCTGCCTGTAGGCTCAGTGAAGCTACCTGCCAAGATGGAGCTTCTCAGTCTTCCATGTATATGTAAATCATTTGAGGATCCTGCTGTAAAATACAGATTCTAGCTCAATAGGTTGGGGGTGTACCTGTGTCTCTAACAAGCTTCCCCCAGGCTGATGCTGTTGATGCACAGACCATACTTTGAGCGAGTCAAGGACAGTGGCTTTTAAAATGTGTTGATTATGACCCAAGTAAGAAATACTTTTATATTATACATTATATTTATATATTTTATACCATAATTTTGTATAAATGCATATTATGTGTCTGTGAATATGAATATAAAACAAAACTGAAACAGCAGCTTCATGGAGCAATTCTTATCTTTACTAGTTAGTTGATTATTTTCTAAACCAATTTTATCTGGTGTTATCTTGTGTTGGTAGGGGCTTCCCAGGTGGTTCGGTGGTAAAGAACCTACCTGCCAATGCAGGAGATGCAAGTTTGATCCATGGGTCAGGAAGAGCCCCTGGAGAAGGAAATGGCAAGCCACTCCAGTATTTCTTGCTTGGGAAATCACATGGACAGAGGAGCTTGGAGGACTACAGTCCATACAGTTGCAAAAGAGTTGGGCACGACATAGGGACTAAAACAACAGCAACAATCTTGTGTTGGCATTTTCATGAACCTACACAATGTGATAAAATTGCCTCTGAGAATATATATGCTCAGGGCTTCCCAGGTGACACTAGTATTAAAGAACCCACCTGCAAATGCAGAAGATATAAGAGACACTGTGTTCCATCCTGGGGTCAGGAAGATCCCCAGGAGAAGGGCATGGAAACCCACATCAGTATTCTTACCTGGAGAATCCCATGGGCAGGAGCCTGGTGGACTACAGTTCATAGGGTTGCAAGGAGTCAGACACAACTGAGGCGACTTATCATGCATGCATATATATGCACACTCAAATATGCATGTATTGTTAAATCAGTAATGTAATTACATGTAATGTAATCTGAAAAACTCTGAGAGCTGTACCAATGTCAAGTTCCTGGTTTGGATATTGTGCTCTGGTTACATAAGACCTCAACAGTGGAAGTGGCAGTCAAGTGTGCAGTGGAGCCTCTCTGTACGTTACTTTGTAACATCCTGTGAGTCTAGCGCAGTTTCAAAGTGGAAAGTAGGGTGGAATAGATTGGGAGATTGCAGTTGGCATACATACACTTGTTGCTCAGTTACTAAGTCCTGTCCAACTCTTTGGGCCACCATGAACTGTAGCCTGCCAGGCTCCTCTGTCCATGGGATCTCCCAGGCATTGCCGGTTCTGTCTCCAGGGGCTCTTCCCAACCCAAGGCTGGAACTCAGGTCTCCTGCATTGGCAGGTGGGTTCTTTACCACTAGTGCCATCTGGCAAGCCCGCTACCTTGTATAAAATAGATAACTAATGAGAACTGACTGTACCACACAGGGAACTCTATTCAGTGATCTGTGGTGACCTAAATGGAAAGAAAATCCAAGGAAGAGCGGATATGTATACATGTGGCTGACTCACTGTGCTGTACAGCAGAAACTAACACAACATTGTAAAGCAACTGCACTCCAACAAAAAAGTAAGAAAGTGAATAAATAAGTGGATTGGAACATGCAGAATTGGTATCAAGACTACTAACGCTTTGAGAGTTTGGATGACTCTAGGATACTGTGAACTTTGATGGGTTGTTTTCCCAGAGCAGCTGCTAGAGGTGGGTGGGGCTGATCTGAGCCTTGGACTGGGATGTGAAGGTGGCCAGGGTATGAGAGGAATGTGAGGAGGAAGAGAGGAGCCTGGGAAGAGGCTCTCAGGGCCTGCTGGGCAGGAGATGACACAGATACTGTCTCACAGAGCTTTAGGGGTAGCCCACAAGGGAGGGGAAATAAGAACTCACCACTGTCGACTGTCTGCCAAAAATGTATCTCCTGACACTTCCAACCTTTCAGAGTGGAGTCCATTCAGAGTTTTGTTTTTGCTTGCATGTGTTTTCAAAGTCTGTGGTGCTGTGTAACGCAGTGTAAACAGGGACACAAGAGGACTTGAAGGAGAGGTTTGGGGAGGAGGGAATCTGGAGGATATTTGGAACACAAAAAGTGGGAAATGCTTGTATAAAGGCAAGCCTGGAAAAAAGGGTCAGGGCTTGGGGAATGGCCATGATTGTTAGCCCAAAATTCAGACGAAGGAATCTAAGAAGCAATTTTATGTATCTAGCTTGTTAGATATCATAATAGAGCAACAGTACCAAGCAAACCACAGAATTGTACAGCTTCATTTTTCTCAGAGTAACACAAATCACAAGAAAAAGAGTAAGGAAAAGTACATTCTTTGGTCAGAGACTCATGAATGTAGAGTAGGTGACAGGGTGTGTCTTCATCAACCTTTACTGTTGTTCATTTCAGTTCAGTTACACAGTCATGTCTGACTTTGCGGCCTCATGTTCTGCAGCATGCCAGGCTTCCTTGTCCATCACCAGCTCCCAGAACTTGCTCAAACTCATGTCCATCGAGTCAGTGATCTCATTCAACCATCTCTGTTGACCCCTTCTCCTCCTGCCTTCAATCTTTCCCAGCATCAGGGTCTTTTCAAATGAGTCAGTTCTTCACATCAGGTGCCCAAAGTATTGGAGTTTCAGCTTCAGCATCAGTCCTTCCAATGAATATTCAGGACTCATTTCCTCTAGGATTGACTGGTTGGATCTCCTTGCAGTCCAAGGGATTCTCAAGAGTCTTCTTCAACACCACAGTTCAAAAACATCAGTTCTTTGGCACTCAGCTTTCTTTATAGTTCAAGTCTCACATCCACACATGACTACTGGAAAAATCATAGCTTTGACAAGATGGAACTTTGTTGGCAAAGTAATGTCTCTGCTTTATAATATGCTATCTAGGTTGATCATAGCTTTTCTTCCAAGGAGTAAGCATCCTTTAATTTCATGCCTGCAGTCACCATCTGCAGTGATTTTGGAGCCCCCCAAAATAAAATCTCTTACTGTTTCCATTGTTTCCCCATCTATTTGCCATGAAGTGATGGTACGAGAGGCCATGATCTTAGTTTTCTGAATGTTGAGTTTTAAGCCAACTTTTCACTCTCCTCTTTCGCTTTCATCAAGAGGCTCTTCAGTTCTTTGCTTTCTTTCATAAGACTACTGTCATCTGCAAATCTGAGGTTATTGATATTTCTCCCAGCAATCTTGATTCCAGCTTGTGCTTCCTCCAGTCCAACATTTCTCATGATGTACTCTGCATTTAAGTTAAATATGCAGGGTGACAATATACAGCCTTGTCGTACTCCTTTCCCAATTTGGAACCAGTCTGTTGTTTCATGTTCAGTTCTAACTGTTGCTTCCTGATCTGCATACAGATTTCTCAAGAGGCAGGTTAGGTGGTCTGATATTCCCATCTCTTCAAGAGTTTTCCACAGTTTGTTGTCATCCACACAGTCAAAGGCTTTGGCACAGTCAATAAAGCAGAAGTAGATGTTTTTCTGGAATTCTCTCACTTTTTTGATGATCCAGTGGATGTTGGCAATTTGATCTTTGGTTCCTCTGCTTTTTCTAAATCCAGTTTGAACATCTGGAAGTTCACGGTTCATGTACTGTTGAAGCCATGCTTGGAGAATTTTGAGTATTACTTTGCTAGCATGTGAGATGAGTGCAATTGTGTGGTAGTTTGCGCATTCTTTGGCATTGCCTTTCTTTGGGACTGGAATGAAAACTGACCTTTACCAGTCCTGTGGCCACTGCTGAGTTTTCCTGATTTGCTGGCATATTGAGTGCAGCTCTTCAACAGCATCATCTTTTAGGATTTGAAATAGCTCAACTGGAATTCCATCACCTCCTCTAGCTTTGTTCGTAGTGATGCCTCCTAAGGCCCACTTGACTTTGCATTTCAGGATGTCTGGCTTAGGTGAGTGATCACACGATTGTGGTTATCTGGGCCATGAAGATCTTTTTTGTATAGTTCTTCTGTGTACACTTTTCACCTCATCTTAACATCTTCTGCTTCTGTTAGGTATACACCATTTCTATCCTTTATTGTGCCCATCTTTGCATGAAATGTTTCCTTGGTATCTCCAATTTTCTTGAAAAGATCTCTAGTCTTTCGCATTCTATTGTTTTTTCTCTATTTCTTTGCATTGATCGCTGAGGAAGGCTTTCTAATCACTCCTTGCTATTCTTTGGAACTCTGCATTGAAATGGGTATATCTTTCCTTTTCTCCTTTGCCTTTCACTTCTCTTCTTTTCACATCTATTTGTAAGGCCTCCTCAGACAACCATTTTGCCTTTTTGCATTTCTTTTTCTTGGGGATGGTCTTGATCTCTGCCTCCTATACAGTGTTACAAACCTCTGTCCATAATTCTTCAGGCACTGTGTCTATCAGATCTAATCCCTAGATTCTATTTGTCATTTCCACCATATAATTGTAAGGGATTTGATTTTGGTCATACCTGAATGGTCTGGTGGTTTCCCTACTTTCTTCAATTAAAGTCTGAATTTGGCAATAAGGAGTTCATGGTCTGTGCCACAGTCAGCTCCCAGTCTTGTTTTTGCTGACTGTATAGAACTTCTCCATCTTTGGCTGCAAAGAATATAATCAATTTTATTTTGGTATTGACCATCTGGTGATGTCCATGTGTAGAGTCGTCTCTTCTTTTGTTGGAAGAGGGTGTTTGCTATGACCAGTGTATTCTCTTGGCAAAACTCTGTTAGCCTTGGCCCTGCTTCCTTTTGTACTCCAAGGCCAAATCTGCCTGTTACTCCAGGTATCTGCTGACTTCCTACTTTTGCGTTCCAGTCCCCTATAATGACTTCCTTGGTAGCTCAGATGGTAAAGTGTCTGCCTACAATGAGGGAGACTGGGGTTTGATCTCCAGATTGGTAAGATCCCCTGGAGAAGAAAATGGCAACCCACTCCAGTAATCTTGCCTGGAAAATCCCATGGATGGAGGAGTCTGGTAGGTTACAGTCCATGGGGTCACAAAGAGGCAGACATGACTCAGTGACTTCACTTCATTTCACTCCTCTATAATGAAGAGGACATCTTTTTTGGGTGTTAGTTCTAGCAGGTCTTGTAAGTCTTCATAGAACTGTTCAAATTCAGCTTTTTTGCATTACAGTTGGGGCATAGACTAGGATTACTGTGATATTGAATGCAACTGTTGTAATGTGAGGGAAAGACTGACGTAGCCCAAGACACAACATAAACCGATTAGAATCAAATGGTCCAAGATGCCAGACAAGTCGACTTTGATTAGATCTTGATCCTCAATCAGCAAGCTAAATGACACACCCAATTACAAGGCACTTCCAATGACAGTTCCAAGGCACTGTCCAAAGACCAAGGAGTGGGCAGTGGCCAAATTCCTGGAAATCTCCACCCCTTCCCCAAAGTTCAGTTCAGTCACTCAGTAGTGTCTGACTTGTTGTAACCCCATGGACTGCAGCATGCCAGGCCTCCCTGTCCATCACCAACTACTGGAGCTTGCTCAAACTCATGTCCATCAAGTCAGTGATGGCATCCAACCATCTCATCCTCTGTCATCCCCTTCTCCTCCTGCTTTCAATCCTTCCCAGAATCAAGGTCTTTTCCAGTGAGTCAGTTCTTCACATCAGATGGCCAAAACATTGGAGTTTCAGCTTCAGCATCAGTTCTTCCAATGAATATTCAGGTCTGATCTCCTTTCAGATGGACTGGTTGGATCTCCTTGCAATCCAAGGGACTCTCAAGAGTCTTCTCCAACACCACAGTTCAAAAGCACCAATTTTTCAGTGCTTAGCTTTCTTTATGGTCCAACTCTCATATCCATACATGACTACTGGAAAAACCATAGCTTTGACTAGACAGACCTTTGTTGGAAAAGTCTCTGCTTTTTAATATGCTGTCTAGGTTGATCATAGCTTTTCTTCCAAGGAGCAGGGGTGTTTTAATTTCATGGCTGCAGTCACCATCTGCAGTGATTCTGGAGCCCAAGAAAATAAAGTCTGTCACTGTTTCCTTTGTTTCCCTATCTATTTGCCATAAAGTGATGGGACCAGATGCCATGATCTTAGTTTTCTGAATATTGAGCTTTAAGCCAACTTTTTCACTTCCTTCTTTCACTTTCCTCAAGAGGTTCTTTAATTCTTTGCTTTCTCCCTCTATTAGCATATGAAATTATCCAGCCCATAAAAACTAACCACACCACATTTCACTGCTGCACTCACATTCTATAATGGCCCAGAGTATGTCTGTGGTGGAGTGTGCTTCTCCCTGAATCTGAATAAACCCATTTCTTATCTATCACTTTGTTTCTCACTGAATTCCTTCTGCAATGAGACATCAAGAACCTGAGCTTCATTAGGTCCTGAAACCAGGTACCGTGCATTTTGGCTGGGTTTGAGTCCCAGCCACATGAGTTCAAGTCCTAATCTGAGACAAATGGTTTCACTGTCACGAAGTGCTAAAAATATAAATCATACAATTGTTTGAAACTAATACCTCATGGATTTATTTAGATTTAAGGATGAACTTATACCATTTTTGTCAGGCTTGCTTTCTGTCATTCACTTCATTTTTGCTGAGATGCATGTTCCTTTTCTAACTAAATAATTCTGAAGCATTATATTGCTCTCATAATTCAATTGCAGGTAAATCAGAGATATCTGCAAAGTCTAATGTAGAAGCAAAGAAGGATTCTTCTGCCTGGTATAATAATTCATTTCAATTAGCATGATGAAACCAACTGCAGAGTCATTTTTCACTGAAAATGTTGTGGTGGAGTTCAGGGAAATATTAAAGACATTTCTAGAAGCACAAACAAGCTTACACATGCACTTAGTCACCCTAAGGAAAAAGAAGATTACAAATCATCTCTTCACACAGATAACAATGCACTTTCCTCTTCAACACTATGGTGAAAGGGGATTGTATGTAGCTTATTTACAAGCACTCATCATGATCCCAGGACATGTCCCATAAAAGGAATCCTTTTATTTGCATTTTTCTTTTTTAAGGCAGTTATCTAAGGAAAAGATAAAATAGAGTCTACTGTGGGTTTTAATGAAAATATGATAGAAAAATATCAATAAGAACAGATACCATTTCCAGGAACCAAATGATATTGAATAAAACTGATATAAGTAAGGGTTGCCAAGAAATTTCTGATGCAAGCTTAAGGAGATTTTAAATTTTGTAAATAAGAAATGTAAAAAGATAAATCTAATTAATACAGAGTCTGTCTTGCCCGTGAATATATGTATTGGTAGAGATGGAATGAGCAAAGCGAGTTGACTTGTAACAAACTGAAGAATGAAATAGAGGGAGGACAAGATGAGCTGTAAAACTAATTGGGGTCCAATATGTTTTGGGCTGCATTTAATTTTCTTGAGGGGAAAAGAGGTCAGGAATGGAATGAAGTCAATGAGAACTAGAATAAGACTCACCGGAAAAAGTAAAAAGCAAAATAGCCAACATTGAAAGGTCAGTGAATATCCTAGAGACAGGAAATGAACTTTAAACAAAATAGAAGGTGGTATTTCTATCTGTTTGAGAGCTGTTAAAATTGCTATTGAAAAAGGCAACATAAATCGCCAGATGTTGCTTGCATGAAATCTATTTAACTTATTAGAAATATCAAAAACATAGATGTTTTGCACTGGGCCATAAAAGAAATATTAAAACTCACAGCAAAATTGTTGCTATTTATAAAAATTCACTTCATATTTTACTATAATACTTTTTCTTGAAAGGAGGAAAAAAACAACTAAATTATCTCACTTAGGAAGTCTTCATTAAGCTAATGATTATTAGTATAAAACTTTACCCATAAATGTGAAATTAAATAAGATAATTTGCTTCTTTCATTAAAAAGCTGCTGCCAGTCAAAACCTTTTAGGTTTGATATCTGACATGCAGCATTTTACATCAGAAAAATATGACTGCAAGCTTGGTTGATGTTCTCTTGCACTCACTGTCTTAAGCAGTAGCAATGACTTAATAATGTAAATAACAAATTAGCATCCAAATACTTTCAAAGTAAAACTAAAGCAAATAATTGCTATTTTGAATTGCCCCATCTTTTTGATTTTAGAGAGATTGGTTTTAGAAATAAACGCTCATGGGGTGTTTTGAGGGTTAATAATCTGCCTACAACGCAGGAAACTCAGGAGACACAGGCTCGATCCCTGGGTTGGGAAGATCCCCTGAAGGAGACCATGGCAACCCACTCCATGGGTTCTTCCCTGGAGAATCTCATAGACAGAGGAGCCTGGCAGGCTACAGTCTATGGGGTCACAGAGAGTCAGACATGACTGAAGTGACTCAGCAGAGCACACGGCAATCATTGAAATTAACACGTTTTTAGACAGTTTCTCTCCTCAAGGAGGCATTCATAATTGTGATGTATTGGTGTCCTTGTCTTCTCCTGCCTTCCTGTCTGATGCTGCAAGATTCTGGGAAAGACCATATGATGTAGCAGGATGATGCTGGGGTAACAGACAGCATAAACAGGCTTGTAAAACTCCAACAGGTCGCCAACAAACCCGGTGTTGTGCCTAGAGCTTCCAGTTAACACTCGCGTTCTCTTTTTCCCCCAAGCATTCTGTTAAGCTTTTTTTTTCATATATCACTACTGCATGTAAATATTTGGACTGGCCCTTTCTGGCACTATACACCTATGTTATGCTTTTAAAACTGTGACTTGTCCGCTTCCACCCACTTGTGGCAAAAACTGTTTTGCCTACATTTTTTCCCTAGTCACACGTATTCCGAATCTTCTTGGCATCGCCGCCACTCGACAGTTCGTTCTCATTTGGCTCTGCAGTGGAGTGTCACCAAGGCTCTCCTTCCCCCTCCCTTTAAGTAAAGGAATGAATTGGAAAATGTGCTATACTTTGCTATCTTGGCAAGAGATGAGGAGGGTCAGAAAGGAAACAGGAATGTTCTTTGCTCCTGCAGCGGAGCTCTTATAGAAAGTTGGAATTCAATGGAAGAGTAGCCTATGACATTCATTATAAAGACATATACCCAAAACTTCGAAATTGCTTAAGGGCAGCACTCTGATTGTTGAGGGGACAAAGGGACTTGCTTTGAAGCCATATTTGTTCCACAAATGAGCTTCTTTACTTTGATTGTATGGGAAGAATTTATTTGGGAAGAATGGTGGGGTTTGTGGATTAGGATTAAAGATCTAGAGTTCTCCCCTCCCCATGACCCCTCCTGCAAAATAGACCTCTTTCTGCCCCAAATTTAGCCATCACAAAAATCTACTGACATTTATTTATAATGTAGTTGAACTATGAAAGGGTAATATATGTTTACACACTATATATGTTTTTTCCCTTCAGTCCTTTGTTAAGCACATGAATGGTAAACAGAAAGAACTTATCTTAAAAATCAGCAGGGCAGCACTAGCTGGAATGTAATTTTACAAAACCTGGCCATCTTTCAACAAGAGTGGGTGGATTTTTAGCGCTACAAATGTTTGTGTATTATGAAGTATTTGCCATGGTGACAAAGCTGGGAGAAACATCCCATTAGCCACAGACGGGCTACAGATTGTTCTGATTATCCATGTCCAAAACTCAGTCTGGCTACAGCTTTGTGTTATTTTCAGTGTTTATAAGTGCTACGTTTTTTCTCTCTTTTTTTTTCCCCTAACACACTAACCTACAACTTAGCAAATATGGGTAAATGTAGGCATTTCATTTAAAGTTATCTTTAAACATGTTTAGGGCTTATTCGTATAATGCATGTGTGGATTCTGTGTGTGTCGTAATTACGTTTAGAGTGAATGTGTTTACAGTGTTAAAAATAATACGCTTTGAAAGAAAGAGAAACTTGTGAAAAACATCCTGCAGCACTTATTAAAAATAAAAAGGGTCATGGAGAGAGAAAGTGAACAAGAAGCAATGAAGTATCTGCCCTAATTTATTTCCAGAGATTTCTGACTATTGATTTCAGTTTTAAAAGTTATAGCCTCTATTTTTAAAAGTGACTTTTATCTCAAGTACATGGGGAGAAATGTGAATTATAAATAGCTGACAGAAAATCTGCCACCGCATATAAAGAATCCACATTTTTCCTGTTCCAAACATTTCCCTGCTAAGAAAAACATAGGAAAAATTTTAATGACTCCTTTTGCCCCTATTTTTGGGGAGAAGGTTTATAAGCAAAAGTCGTTTTATATAGTAGAATGAATCGCCATGTAACCAAAATGTAGTATCAGACAGAGAATTGCTTTGAAGTTACTCATGGCTGTGCAAGGTAGAAGGCAGGTAGAATAAGAGAAAAAGTAGATCTAAAAAAAAAAAGGTCATATAAAGGTTAAAGAAAATAGGTCACAGCAAATTAATCCTTATCATCTGAGTAGCATTGCTGCTAAATTAAACCACAGTGGAAGCTGGAACAGTCTGAAAACTTAGTGAAAAGACATTACACAATTACTTCTGCAACGGCGATGTCTCAAACTTTTTCTTAGTTTTCTGGGTGACTTTTAGTGGAGGTGACACTGATGTTTCTTTCTTACACAAATGAAAATTTTCTAATTCACTTATTTATCATTTGGTCTTTCAGGGCAGGCAATGTAGCAGATCATTTCACTAAACAGGGCTGAGGACAGACATTTTAATGAGGAAATAAAATGCCTGTTACAGGTATCTTAAGCAAATAAAGTTTTGCTTACTCCTTCCAAAAGTTTGCTAACTCAAGTGTACATCTGTGCAAACTAAACAGTTGTTTCAATAAAATATGATAAGATTTTCATAAACCCTAAATATACTCATGCTCAAAAGGGGTCCTACCAGTACATTATACAATTTTGGAAGAGGCAAATTAAAGAAACTTAGTTTTCCAAAGACAAAGGATTCTAAAATCTTATTTCTAGGATATTGAATATGTCTGAATTAAGCATTTTAAATAGTCCTATTTATAAAGTTTGTCTTGAGATTTGATTCTAATACCAGTTACATTTGTTCTTGCCCATAAACAAGTTAGTTAAGGCTGGGAATATACATTGAAGACTTCAGCACTCATGCAACTCAAGTTCCTAGCACAGCTAAACAATGTCAGTGGCGAAGGAGCAGAGAGTCAGAATGGTGCATGAACACCCAGGGCAGTATTCTATGTAATATTTGGCTATAATCATTTATTTCTGGCCTACATTTGCTTCAGAATTTTCATTTGGCATTCTCCAAAAGACAATCTGGATCACTGCCTTCTAAACTTCAGCTGAGATGTTCTTTGGAG
Source organism: Capra hircus (assembly GCF_001704415.2). Classification (NCBI taxonomy): domain Eukaryota; kingdom Metazoa; phylum Chordata; class Mammalia; order Artiodactyla; family Bovidae; genus Capra; species Capra hircus. The sequence goes on from NC_030809.1 coordinate 100,650,269, forward strand.
ATTTCTCTATCATATTTGGCTCATGACTAAATAGAAATAGACAGACATAAAAGACTAAATTTCTGACACATCTCTTAGAATGGCAAATTTTAATATTTAAAGAATGCCCGGCACATATTTGTGTTTCAATTGAGCCCTTACACATCTGTTACTTATTTTGGAGCAGCCTCTATCACATATGCAAAAGTCTTTTGCAGATAAATTACTGCATTTCAATCTAAAATTACATATAAAGGATTTCATTCTTTAGAGGAAAATTCTTTGCATGGTTATCACAAAAGGATCACGTGGGTCCCCACAAAGGAGTTCGGCATCATAATGCAAGTGCGTTAACGTATGTTGAGTTACTGGAGGTACTGCTGTAATAATAGTATGCATACTTTTTTTATTTGAAGGCACAGATGCACAACAACATCACTGAGGGTATAGACAAACAAAAGTCTCCTATTTACCTTACAACTGGGGGCCTAGGATTTATATAGATTCCTTTTTGGAAAATGCATTGCGTACCTTCTTCATCCCACAACTTCTCTCCCAAAGCCTAGAGAGTCAGCAGCAAGATACTTGCAAGAATGCTGCCTCTGTATTTGCTCTGTACACCAGCTTCTTCACCCCTCCCTCCCACTTGATAAGTAGAATACTAGATGCATACCCCTCAAAGAACCAGCCATTCAAATCTGGGAAGTTTTGAAACCCTGGAAGGCATAGCGCTAGAAGACCCTACCACCCCTTATCTTTATTCCCATGGGAAGAGGACTGGCTTACCTGAATGGTGAGACTGGATACAAGGCCATATTCCCATTAGAAACCCAGCCTTTCAAAAGCTCCCTGGACCTGACTCCCCACAAACAAACCACATTCTCCTTTTTGTTTTCCACTATCTTGTCTGTACTAACCAGAGCAACTGCTCTGCTCACCACTCCCTGAAGGTCAGTTCAGGGGGAAGTAAAGCCTAGTGGCCTTGGGTTTAAGCCATATTCGCTAATACATTATTAGCAAGAAAGCCTTCTTTTGATTCCTATCTGACCCCTTTGATTTACTTACCTACCTCAAATTCAGAGAGAATAAGAAGTAAGCTATCTGGGATTTTGAAAACATCCCAAAGTTCTCCTTTATAGCAGTTATCTTATTGGGCTTTAAGATTTGCTTGGCCATATACTTTCTTACTGGGCTTCCCTAGTGGCTCAGACAGTAAAGAATCTGCCTGCAATGCAGGAAACCCAGGTTGGGAAGATCCCCTGGAGAAGGGAATGACTACCCACTCCAGTATTCTTGCCTGGAGAAATTCATGCACAGAGGAGTCTGGCGGGCTGCAGTCCGTGAGGTAGCAAAGAGTCAGATATGACTGATCAACTAATGCTTTCACTTTTCATTATTTTCTTGCTAGACTAAGCAACTTGACAGTGAGACGTATTTCTTTCCATCTATGTAAACCCTGGCTTAAGATACAACACAATATTCAATTCATGTGGTTTATATCCATCAACCAATGGCACTAGTACCAAATAAAATAGTAATGAAGTGATAATCTGGTTTAAAAGGACTTCACTCAACCAATTACATCAGCTGTATTAATAGACATAAAATTATCATCTAGGGAAAGTGACACATTGTTTGATTTAACCAAGTAACTCTTAGAAGTACTGACGTGCACCTCCCCTCCTGTTACTCCCCCTAGTACGCTCCCTTCTACTACATACAAACTACTATAATGTATAAAACGCTCCACTTTTCAACAAGCCATTATGGAGACTGAGTAAATAATAAGACAGTGAGTATGTAAATGTCTCATGTATCAGGAAGCTCCAGTCTTTTCTTGAAGAAAATTGTTTAGTCGCTAAGTTGTGTCCAGCTCTTCTGTGACCCCATGGCTGTAGCCCTCCAGGCTTCTCTGTCAATGGGATTCTCCAGGCAAGAATACTAGAGTGGGTTGCCATTTTCTTCTCCAAGAGATCTTCCCAACCCAGGGATCAAACCTGAATCTCCTGCATTGGTGGGAGGATTCTTTACCACTGAGCCACTAGGGAAGCCCTTCTTGAAGAATAACACTTTGTTATTTCCCTAAAGTGTTTCCAATTATTCTGGGCCCAAGGACTGAGCTAGGAGCTTCTTCTCTTCTTTCGCTCTCACAAAAAGGAGAGAGGGCCAAGAGCAAGATGACATGGACCTCTGAATACCTTCACAATCCTTGTGGAATTTCCTGAAGTTATACACACAAGCTTGAAAGTATTTTTCACACAAAATTTGAGTCCTGCTAAATACTTTTCCCATAAATATATATGGCTCTAAATATGGGCCAACTCAAGTAAGTTGTTGTTCTTAGCAATAAGCATTAAACAGTCATAACTAAACTAGAAAATTTAATTTTAAGAGTCACTGTCAGACAAACAGATTCACATGAAGGGAACCAAAGCAACACAGATTATAAGATCCAGAGAAGGGGCTGAAGAGCTGTGAATGAACAATTCTCCTTTTTCAGCTCAGCTACCCATGAATGAATTGCCGTCTTTCATTTTGTTGTTGTTGTTATTGTCATTGTTTGAGGGTTTGCGTCGTTTCTGATGACAGGTGGTTATGGTCAAGTCTCTTCACCGTTGTGCACACCTGTAATGCTCATATTCTGTCTCAGATAATTGGAGTAATTAGCAATTAATTTTTTTTGCCAATAGAGACTACTAAATAAACCTGAAAACCCATTAACAGCACCAATACTTTCTCTTGTGTATTCTGACCCATTAATTTGACTAAATCCACTGAACTAGTCCACTAATCTATTTAATCAAATCAAATCTCTTCAAATTGTCCCTCATCATCTTTATCAGAAAAGGAAGAATGGACTTAGTCATACATATTCTGGATAGAAGAAAACATTGAGAAGCAATGTTTACTTAAGTCCTGGCTTAGTAGGAGGTGGAAGAAAGAGTGGATCACGGAAGAGGTAGTAATAGGATATAGATGGTCCCCAACTTTCAATGGTTCCACTTACAGTTTTTCCAGTTTATGATGGTGGGAAGGTGATAAGCATTCAGTAGAAACAACACTTTGAATTGTGAATTTTGATCTTTTCCTGGGCTAGTGATATGTGGTATAATCTTCTCTTGTGATGTGAGGCAGCCACACTATCAAGAGAGTAAACAACCAACACACTTACAGGTACTCCGTTTTATACTTTCAGTGGTCAGTAAAGTCCATGAGATATTCAACTTTATTATAAAATAGGCTTTGTGTTGGAGGATTTTGCCAACCTGGGAGCTAAAAGATTGTTCTGAGTGCCTTTAAGGTAGGCTGGGCTCAGCTATGATGTTCAGTTTAGTTCAGTTAAGTTTAGGCACTCAGTCGTGTCTGACTCTTTGTGACCCCATGAATCACAGCACGCCAGGCCTCCCTGTCCATCACCAACTCCTGGAGTTTACCCAAACTCATGTCCATCGAGTCGGTGATGCCATCCAGCCATCTCATCATCCCCTTCTCCTCCTGCCCTCAATCCCTCCCAGCATCAGGGTCTTTTCCAATGAGTCAACTCTTTGTATGAGGTGGCCAAAGTACTGGAGTTTCAGCTTCAGCATCAATCCTTCCAATGAACACCCAGGACTGATCTCCTTTAGGATGGACTGGTTGGATCTCCTTGTAGTCCAAGCGACTCTCAAGAGTCTTCTCCAGCACCACAGTTCAAAAGCATCAATTCTTTAGTGCTCAGCTTTCTTTATAGTCTAACTCTCACATCCATACACGACCACTGGAAAAACCACAGCCTTGACTAGATGGACCTTTGTTGGCAAAGTAATGCCTCTGCTTTTGAATATGCTATCTAGGTTGGTCATAACTAGGTGTAGTAGATACATTTTTAATTATATTTTCAAGTTACAATGGTTTTATTGGGATGTAATCCTATCATAAGTTGAGGAAGATCTGTATGAGGGTTTTGGAGAAGACGAATGAGAGAGGCCAAGGGTTGAGAGGAAGATGAGAGGCACTGCTGGGTGATGCGAGACAGGGAAATCTGGGAATGTGACCTAATGTCACTGGGAAGGGTGTTGACACTGGTTAACACTGACGTTTTTTCCCAAATATTATAGAATGAGCTGTGACATCATTGTAAGATCAATGAGCTATAAGGTTACTTTGTAGCTGCTCAAGCAAACTTTCCTTCTAGGCTACTTCCATATGGATGCGAGACAGAACTCCATCTAAAGGAAAATAAATAAGCCCACTTCTCTGTTTTTCAAAGCAAGATGTCCCTTTTGCTGCCTGATATTGAAAATATATGCATCTAGCTTTAATATAAACTATATCTAAACTCTAAATATCTTTCAGAGAGCTTAACCTGGCCCATTGTGTGCAGTTTGATTGCATTTTACCTTGAATTCTCTTCAGGAGTAAGTAGGATATAAATTATAAATAAAACAAGCTTAAAAAATAAACCCTTCTGCTCCAGGGTTGATAACACTATTAGGTATCCCTGAATCAAAAAGAAAATATGCCTTGTATTTTCTTTGCTCTGTTTAACAAGCCAAGAACCTATTGTCTATTTTAGAAAGATTTTTATCCACAATCTTACCTTAAAATGTAAAGGTGTTGGCATAAGAAAGAGTTGGCTTCAGTTATCTGGAAAATGTGTTTATGTGGAACACTTCATTCCCCTGCAATGTCCACCAAACGATGTTTGTTACGAGAAGCATGGATGAATAACATCAAAGACAGTTGGACCCACCACATTTCATCACCCTTCTGCTAGCATTCCAGAAGACCTTCTCATTCTGCCTTCTTACTGTTGCTGCAAGAGTCAAGTGAAATATCCAGAGTTATCCCTGACAATTATATAAAGAATATTTTGATTTTTGAATCTCCATTAAACTCCGTGAGATAGTGAAGGAGCCTGTGCTTCAGTTCATGGGGTTGCAAAGAGTTGGACACAACTTAACGACTGAACATTAGAAAGTAATGCCTAGCTATGTGACAAGGGAAAAGGAAGCAATAATGTGAAAAGCTTAGGCACATCATAACTTTATCATTTTCTGCAGAGGTTCTTACATGTTAAAATAGAGAGCAATGAGTCATTAGAGGAAAGGTATTGCATCCTTGTGTTACCACGTTACTGAGTTTAATGCTGAATGTGTTTTCATCAGCCACAGAGAGGGAAGGAGAGGGTAGAGCTTCTCTTCACTGACCTTTCAGGCATTATTCAAGACCATGGCCACATCATGCAAATATTTAATCAGCTTCTGAAAATTGTCAGCAAGAGGTAGTTAGAGGCAGCATTCTTCATTTATTACTGGCATTGCTGTAACAGCACTTAAATACAGAGGAGCATGTAAATCCCCTGTCCTTTAGCTATACTACTGGGAATTCTCACTCCATCAGCAAAACGTGTCTGCCTAAAGGGAGATACAAAGTCCTGAAGACAATTTCATTTGAGAAAACATGGAAAAGTGTTAAATGATGAAAACAAAAATCTGGAAATTTTTGATTCTCATTGGCTTACAAAGGGCTTTCACTGCCCCTCAGATTGTAATATGCCCCCCTTTCTGGTGATAATATAACAAAGCTCCCTAAAACCATCTTCTTGATCATTTTTTCTAGACTGTCCAAGATACCTAATCCAGACCATCATGGAAATCACGAGGCTGCTCCAGATGGAGGCTCAGGCTCAAAAATCACAGGACTTCTCCTTCTCGGGTCCCTTTCTTAGTTTTGGGTTAGGGCTCTGGACAACCATGTCAGATGAGGACACAAGGGAAAGACAAGATTGTGTAAAACACAGAGTTTTGCAATCCAGAGATCCCTGTCGACCACAGATCCATAAATTTAGACAAGTCACTTAAGAATAAGGAGGGCGCACGAACTGGTTTGTCTACAATGGTGCCAGTTAATGGCTACTGCCCCAGAAAATTTGTAAATAGTGCCTCGTTACTCTTAAATATCCCAATTTCCATTCTGTGTTATCTGGGCGTACTATTAGAGACACCATTTACAAAAATGACCTCTGACTGAAAAATGTATACAAAAGATCATTTGTAAGTGGAAACACACTGTAGTTAGCTAAAATAGGTTCTGTTTACTAAAGAATCAGCTCTGGTAAATTGACAATAAAAAGTAGAATATTATAGAAATGTAAACCCTTTAGAATTGCTATCTTCATCTCTATGTTGGCAGCAGTGGTAGTAGTTGGGAGGTGTGTGTGTGCGTGTGTGTGAAATTATTTATTTAAACTGCCTCTTAAAAGGCTTTAGGAATCTCTAAGTAAAGATTTCATAGAAAGTAGCATTATTACAGGGCTTCCCAGGTGGTGCAAGTGGTAAAGAATCCACCCGCCAATGCAGGAGACCTGAGACATGGGTACAGACTTGTGATTGGTGATAAAGGTTTAAAAAGCATCTGAAAAGGCACAGAGGAAGGGCATGGTCGGGGAAATGGAGTGGCTACATTTCTGAATGACTGAAGACCCTATCTTCTGTCTCATGAAGAATATGTGGGATGCAACATACACACGTGCGCTCACTCACACACGTGTACACTCAGAATGAAACCAAAAGCCAACACATCTATCACCATGAGAAGCTCAAAGTCGCGTGCGTTTGTCGTTTACTTGAGGGCGTGGCAATAGGATTGCTGGGGCATTTTGTATCGGGAAATTGTGGCAAGAAAGAGAAACCCTGATAGTGTTTCATTCTTTCCAGAGAACTTTGCCCCTGAGAGTGGACTGAGCTAGTTGTCATCCAGCTCGCTGGGGAGTAAAGAATCACCTTTAGGGTCTGGAAGCAGAGCACAGATGTTGCTCCCAGAAGCAGGGTGGGGTTGTGGCGAGGCTTTGGCTATTTCAGAATCTTGCTCGGATCCCTTTAAGGTCACCTGGTCTTTCCGTCAATCACACCTAGATGGAAACCACTTCACAACACTCTTTCATTTCTGCCCTTTTTGTCTGTAGCTGTAAAGCGCATGAAAACCTTGTGAAGTATAACATAAGAGGGCCTGACATGATGGTGATTTTGTTCCTCTCCATTCAAGAGGCAGGAGTGAGTCCAGGTATGGGTACCAGGGGTCCAGGAGGTGGAGGCCCCATTTATTTCCTTGTAATGGCTCCAGCCGATGTTGCCTTGTATCCACTTAGGCCCACACGACAAGTTCACTCTGGAAATCTCTTCAGCTTGGCTGCGTGCAGATGTAATCGGACCTGCTCTGGGTAGCCTTAATTGCAAACACATTTCTCTCCCTCCGCAGCCACTCCTAAGCAGGCAGTGGTCAGAGCCTTGCCAGGGTTTTCTGGCATCTTTTTCCTGCTTTGTTTCCAAACCTGCATTTTTCTATGAGAAAAGATGTACGAGAGATTGTAAACAGGATAATTATATGGCAATATGATTTCCAACGCAGGCTTTCCTTGTGGATTATTTCGAATGTGTAGGGGTTTGTTTTGGTGTGTTTTTTTTTCCACTCTGCCTGTGAGTCAGGGAGATGAAATGTTATTTTGAAAGCACGAGTATATGGATCCACGAGAAACCTCCTACGACGTTCAGACATTTTATGAAAGATTATCGGGAGGAACCGCAAACAAAAGAGAAGCGACGGGAGGGGCGAGTACGTGCACAGACTCCGGCGTCTGGCTCACATCGCAGCGGACGTCGGGGCTGTGTCTTCTCCTTTCTAGAACAGCAGAGAGAAATAAGAAGACACACAACAGCTGTAAGTTCAAAGTGTTAGGGAGTTACAGAGTTATCCTGACTGAGATGACAGTGCTTTGGCTTGGGGTGGGGTGTTTAACAGGATGATCCTCTAAAAGGACACATCCTCCTGCCCCCGCTGTGCCTTCGCTAAACTTCGTGATGTTCAACAGTCCTGAATCTATAGATAGGATGGGGTAATGTCAACACATACTGAGCCTTCACGTTGCCTGTGTAGACACAGTGCGCTGGTTTCTGTGGGTATGTGGAATCCTATGACTTGTGACAGTTTGAGCAAGGAAGCACACCAGAGGGCTGTGGGGCATACTCCCAGGCTGCATTGGGCACGTGGTCAGTGGCGTGACTGGTGCCCTTGTGAGGAAAGGTTTCACAGAGCAAATGATCCGAGCAAAACATACTTTGCAGTCTGCCCTTCCGAATAGCACAGAAAATAAAGCCAGTGTGTGATCTCTACCAGTCCCTACATTTTCAAGAGGGCGGCAGTGATTGCAGATCTATTAGAAACTTTACTAACTTTGAATAATAGAAACTAACATAATTTTCCTGTATATCTCCCTCAAACAGAGCAACTTCTTTTTCTGAAAAGTTCTTCCATCATGTGTTGGGGAACAACCTAATGCTAAAGAGTCAAGCAATCCTAGGTGTACGTTTATTAGCTGAGTGGTCTTGAGAACATTACTTGTCATCTTTGGTGATACTTTTATCCTAAAATGATGTTCAGTTCAGTTGCTCAGTTGTGTCCAACTCTTTGCAACCCCATGAACTGCAGTATGCCTGGCCTCCCTGTCCATCAACAAATCTCAGAATTTACTCAAACTCATGTCCATTGAGTCGGTGATGCCATCCAACCATCTCATCCTCTGTTACCCCTTCACCTCCTGCCTTCAATCTTTCCCATCATCAGGGTCTTTAACAATGAGTCAGTTCTTCGCATCAGGTGGCCAAAGTATTGGAGTTTCAGCTTAAACATCAGTCCTTCCAATGTATATTGAGGACTGATTTCTTTTAGGATGGACTGGTTGGATCTCCTTGCAGTCCAAGGGACTCTCAAGAGTCTTCTCCAACACCACAGTTCGAAAGCATCAATTCGGGAACTTTCCAGAACGCTCGGTGAAAGGCGGAGGAGCGGCGGCTGCCGGAGCTGCGCACAGCAAGGCGCTCCTTCCCGCTCCCCCACACCAGCATCGGCCCACTCACCGGCTGTAGAAAATGGTGAAAGAAACCACTTACTATGATGTTTTGGGGGTCAAACCCAATGCCACCCAAGAAGAATTGAAAAAGGCTTACAGGAAACTGGCCTTGAAGTACCACCCTGATAAGAATCCAAATGAAGGCGAGAAGTTTAAACAGATTTCTCAAGCTTACGAAGTGCTCTCTGATGCAAAGAAAAGGGAATCAGATGACAAAGGAGGAGAACAGGCAATTAAAGAAGGTGGAGCAGGTGGTGGTTTTGGCTCCCCCATGGACATCTTTGATATGTTTTTTGGAGGAGGAGGCAGGATGCAGAGAGAGAGGAGAGGTAAAAACGTTGTGCATCAACTTACAGTAACCTTAGAAGATTTATATAATGGTGCAACAAGAAAACTAGCTCTGCAAAAGAATGTGATTTGTGACAAATGTGAAGGCCGAGGTGGTAAGAAAGGAGCAGTAGAATGCTGTCCCGATTGCCGAGGTACTGGAATGCAAATAAGAATTCATCAGATAGGACCTGGAATGGTTCAGCAAATTCAGTCTGTGTGCACGGAGTGCCAGGGCCATGGGGAGCGGATCAGTCCTAAAGATAGATGTAAAAGCTGCAACGGAAGGAAGATAGTTCGAGAAAAGAAAATTCTAGAAGTTCATATTGACAAAGGCATGAAAGATGGCCAGAAGATAACATTCCATGGTGAAGGAGACCAAGAACCAGGACTGGAGCCAGGAGATATTATCATTGTTTTAGATCAGAAGGACCATGCTGTTTTTACTCGGCAAGGAGAAGACCTTTTCATGTGTATGGACGTACAGCTGGTTGAGGCATTGTGTGGCTTCCAGAAGCCAATATCTACTCTTGACAACCGAACCATAGTCATCACTTCTCATCCAGGTCAGATTGTCAAGCATGGAGATATCAAGTGTGTGCTAAATGAAGGCATGCCAATTTACCGTAGGCCATATGAAAAGGGTCGCCTAATCATTGAATTTAAGGTAAACTTTCCTGAGAATGGCTTTCTCTCTCCTGATAAACTCTCTTTGCTGGAAAAACTTCTGCCTGAGAGGAAGGAAGTAGAAGAGACTGATGAAATGGACCAGGTAGAATTAGTGGACTTTAATCCAAATCAGGAAAGATGGCGCCATTACAATGGAGAAGCATATGAGGATGATGAACATCATCCTCGGGGTGGTGTTCAGTGTCAGACCTCTTAGTAGGGCCTGTGAATAACACTCACTGCTGGTGTTTTATTTGCAGTAGTGATTGAGTGAAGGACTATAATCATAATATGCTCACTACTTGCTTTTGTTTTAATATTCAACTATAGTAGTGTTTAAAAGTTAAATGAAGAATAAACTCGAATATAAAAGCTCAAAAAAAAAAAAAAAAAAAGGCATCAATTCTTGGGCACTCAGTTTTCTTTATAGTCTAACTCTCACATCCAAACCTGATCACTGGAAAAAACATAGGTTTAACTAGATAGACCTTTGTTGGCAAAGTAATGTCTCTGCTTTTTAATATGCTGTCTAGGTTGGTCATAATATTTCTTCCAAGGAGCAAGCATCTTTTAATTTCATAGCTGCAGTCACCATCTGCATCAGTGATTTTAGAACCCTCCAAAATAAAGTCTCTCACTGTTTCCACTGTTTCCCTATCTATTTGCTATGAAGTGATGGGACCAGATGCCATGATCTTAGCTTTCTGAATGTTGCATTTTAACCCAACTTTTTCACTCTCCTCTTTCACTTTCATCAAGAGGCTTTTTAGTTCCTCTTCAGTTTCTGCCATAAGGGTGATGTTATCCACATATCTGAGGTTATTGATATTTCTCCCAGCAATCTTGATTCCAGCTTGTGCTTCCTCCAGCCCTGCGTTTCTCATAATATACTCTGCATTTAAGTTAAATAAGCAGGGTGACAGTATACAGCCTTGATGTACTCCTTTCCCAGTTTGGAACCAGTCTGTTGTTTCATGTTCAGTTCTAACTGTTGCTTCCTTACCTGCATACAGATTTCTCAAGAGGCAGGTCAGGTGGTCTGGTATTCCCATCTCTTAAAGAATTTTCCACAGTTTGTTGTGATCTACACAGTCAAAGGCTTTGGCATAGTCAATAAAGCAGAAGCAGATCTTTTTCTGGAACTCTCTTGCTTTTTCCATAATCCAGCGGATGTTGGCAATTTGATCTCTGGTTCCTCTGCCTTTTCTAAATCCAGCTTGAACATCTGGAAGTTCATGGTTCATGTACTGTTGAAGCCAGGCTTGGAGAATTTTGAGTATTACTTTACTAGCATGTGAGATGAGTGCAATTGTGTGGTAGTTTGAGCATTCTTTGGCATTGCCTTTCTTTGGGATTGGAATGAAAACTGACCTTTTCCAGTCCTGTGGCCACTGCTGAGTTTTCCAGATTAGCTGGCATATTGAGTGCAGCACTTTCATGGCATCATCTTTTAGGATATGAAATAGCTCAACTGAAATTCCATCACCTCCACTAGCTTTGTTCATAGTGATGCTTCCTAAGGTCATTTGACTTTGAGTTCCAGGATGTCTGTCTCTAGATGAGAGATCACACCATCATGATTATCTGGGTCATGAAGATCTTTTTTGTATAGTTCTTCTGTGTATTCTTGCCCCCTCTTCTTAATATCTTCTACTTCTGCTAGGTCCATACCATTTCTGTCCCTTATTGTGTCCATCTTTGCATGAAATGTTCCCTTGGTATCTCTGAAATGGGCTAGTACACATCAAATGCCCATGAATACCATTCCCTCTTTTATAGTCCCCACCTGAGGTACACTGGGCATGCTAACATTTTTATAAATAACCTACTTGAAGAACAGGGTTGGTAACCATCACAAAGGTGGTAAAGATTCTTATTGAATAGATCACTGGTATCTTGCCTCTTAATCTTCTCAAACCTAAACAATAGCAACACTGTTTCTTTTTGAAGAGCTTCCTGGGGGAGGCAGGGAGTGAAACTCTAAAACATTATCTGAAGTACCAATAGCTCACCATTATCTTTATCAGAAGAGGAGACTTTGAAGACTATCAAGGAACACATCAACATCTACCAACTGACAGGGTAGATATTTGTAACCTGTGGTACCCTTTAGGCATTCCATTGTTAATATTAGTAAGGCAAATCAAATCTTTCACAGAATATTTTAAAATTAAACATATTTGATAAGTCTATTTTCTTTTGACTCCTATGTATATTTTCATTTTAAAAGTTCTTGACTGCCATGTCTAATTTCACTCTAGGAACAGTTAAAATTTTGCTGGAAAGAGTTTCAGGGAAGTCTGTTTGGAAGAAATCTTTGAAAGATGTTCAGCAATCTCCATAATTCACATAAACAGAGGCAAGAAGAAAACCCAGATCAATGATGTTTTAGTTAATTCCAGAGTCTCATTTATAGCAATTCAGTTGAATTTATTTCAGGTTTCTTCCTTGAAGACTTTTCTCATGGCTGCTAAGTAACATATTCCTTTTCTTAGTCTGCTGGTTGTATTATTAATTAGCATCAATATCCTCTCTCCCCTCCCAAGCAAAAGAGGGTAGGAAAAGAAATTAGAATCTTATGTAATTAGACCTAGCTGATACATTAACTCAATAGCTGAGCTATGACAAATTCTACCCTTAATTCTAGATTATCCATCCACAGATAATGCTTAAGGCAATAATTACAGAGCATTGTGTGACATCTGCGTTAGTAGGTACTGAGAAGACATTTTTTTCACTACTTTATCTATCCTCAACACATAAGATAGCATCTAGTCCGTTGTGGAGTCTCAATAAATGTTTGCTGATTGAATAAAAGAATAAAAAAGGACAGCATGGATCTTTCCATGTGGTCACCATCTAGTGGGAAAATTGACATGTATACCATTAATTAAATACCTCACAGCCCATCGTGGTCTCTTTTCACCCCCCTCTTCATGATTTCCAGACTTCTTTTAGTCACCTTGTAAAGTCTTTTCTAATTCCAGATTTCAAGTAAAAGAGGCTTGGCTTTAATTTTTGGCTTCACTACTAGCTGTGTGCCTTCAGACAAATTATTTACCAACTTTAATCTTTAGTCTTTGATTTATCAAATGGAGGTAATAGTACTTGCCATGTAGAGACACTCTGGAGAATTAAATGACATTGTGTAAAACCTTTAGTGAGGGTTTGTCACACAGTAATTACTTAAGGAACCGAATCTCCAATATTGATCTCTTTCTTTCCTCCTCCCTAGCTCTTTCCCCCAGCTGTATTCACCTTTCCTGGGGAGCCCTGTCTTGCTAGTCACTTTAAGGTAGTGGTTCCCGACCATGGTTGACTTCAGAAGCACTGGGCTCAGCCCAGACCTATAAAACTGGATTCTCTTGAACAGGTCTCAAAACTCGATCAGCTATGTTTGGGGATCACTGCTCTTCAGCAATCAAATGTTCCTCAGGACAGTGGTTCTCAAACTTGAGTGTGCTTCAGAATTTCCTGGAGGGCTTGTTAAACTATAAATTGCTGGGTCTCACCACCCCCAGAGTTTCTGATTCAGTCGGTCTGGACTGTGACCTAAAAATCCACATTTCTAACAGATTCCCAGGGGATTAGATGCTTCTGATGCCAAGATCACACTTTGAGGTCTTGTTTTAAAGTCTTGCTACTCAGAGTGTGATCTGCTGACCAGCAGCCTCAGCATCTCCAGGGAGCATCTTAAAAATGCAGATCCTCACTCCCCATCCCAGACTGACATTGAGGTTTGAGAAGTAGAGATTAAGGGAAGAGTCTCAAAAAGGTGGTTTTGAAATGCAGGTTCCTGGGCTCCATATACTAGTGATTCTGTTAGAGCCAAGGAATCTGCATTTTAATGATGTCATTGGGTGCATTCAGTTCCTAAACCACACCCAGAAAAGCACTGCTCAAGTGGCTCCCTGCAGCAGACTCTTAGCCGCAACAGTCTGTTAGCCGCAAAATCAGTCACAGTGCTTGCTACTTGAGTCTGCCACATGAGCCTGGCCAGCCTTGCTAATTATCTTGCTGTTACAAGGATTCTAGCAACCATGCAATCACATTGCACTGATTTTTTTCTATGTATCAGTCAAAGAGATTATCTGTGCTTCCCAGCAATCTAATCATGACCTGCTAGAATAAGATAAGGATTGAAATGGATTCATTTTGAAGACAGATGTGTCTACACAAGAATGTCTGAAATCATTACTTATACCCATTCGTCAAGGCTATTTTGATTCTAAGTAACAGAAACCCACTGTCTCAGGCATGCACACACTCAGAGTGAAAAAGTGCATCTTCTGGAAAGAGACAAGGTATCTAACAAAAACAAGGGAAGACAGTACGATTGGACATCATCTCCTGATGGTACAGAATTGAGATTATTTTCTGTGGCAGATTGCATTTTCCAAAATGGTCACAGCAATGTTTTACACCCACATCTCTTCCTGAACCTTACCACTCCTACAAGAGTTAGAGTCTATGACCCTTCTTGTGAAACTTCATGGGCTTTTGTGACTGCCCAACTAAGAGAGAACCATAGTGGCAGAGCGCCATGACATGGGAAGCAAAATCATGTCATAGAAAATTATATGGTTTTCATTTGGCCACCTCTTGTGGTTTTTGCTTGGCTATTGCTTGTGGCATTTGCCCCTATAACCCTGAGCCTCAATGTAAGAAGTCCAGGTGTCCTGAAGCTGCTTATGTGGGAAAGACCACTTAGAAAGGCCACATGGAGTTAGAGATGCCCAAGGAACCCCATCTGTTCCAGTCCAGCTGTTTGAGTCTTCCTAACCCAGGAACCAGACACGTGAGACAGAAGTCATCAAAATGATTCCATGGGTACTGTCTGACTGAAGCCACATGAGAGACTCCAAGGAGAGCCACCAGTTAACCCCAGAACTGTAAGAGATGTTAACAATGACTGTTGCTTTACACCATTTTGCAACAGTAGTAATGGGAGTGCTCACTGTTGGTCTAGAGCTCCGTGATTTTGCTCCTCTGTTTCTCTTGGCATACCTGATTTATTCTCTTCTGTCTGCAGATCAGGCTCAGGCATGTGTTCAAGTATACAAAACAATATGGTTGTTTGGTTAGACTGCTTACCCTATAGAAGTGCTGTCTTAAGCGTCAACATGCATAAGAATCACCTGAAAATTTTGTTAAAATTCAGATTTTGATTCAGTAGTTCTAGGTGGGACCCAGAAGTGTGCATTTCTACAAGCTCCCAGGTAATGTTGTTTTTTCTCTGTGAACCATTGGACCAGGGTTTCCCTGGTGGACCTGCACTTCCCTGGTTTTCCTGGTAGCAGACAGTAAAGCATCTGCCTGCAATGCAGGAGACCCAGGTTTGATCCCTGGGTCAGGAAGTTCCCCTGGAGAAGGGAATGGCAACCCACTCCAGCATTCTTGCCTGGAGAATCCCATGGACAGAGGAGCCTGGTGGGCAACACCCCATGGGGTCACAGAAAGTCGGACACGACTGAGTGACCTGCAAATTCCCATTCATATGCTCGTTTGCTCTCTGTCTCTCTTTGCTCTCTCTCTTTGCCCTTCCTTCTAATTATCTTGGATCACTTGAAAACAAGGAGCAGACTTCACGGAAGTTCACCACTAGATCCTTCAGTATAACTCTTCTAAGAAAAAGAACATTTTTTCTATACAATCAGGATATTATTATACAGTTCATATTCAAATGTCCTCATTTGTCTCAAAGACATCTTTCAGAGAAGCTCTTTCCATCACCTTTGATCCAGGATTCAACCATGGATCATGTATCTTTGATACCCTATACTTTAGTATAGTTACTTTACTTTTTCTGAAGTGCCTTTGATATTCTGCAAAGTCAGTTGCCTAATGAAATGGCCCATAATCCAGACTTGATTGCTTCCTCATGAAGGGATTCAAGCTGTACATTTCTTACTTCCCAGCTCTCAAGGATGTATACCACATGGCAATATGTCAGGAGACTCATGGTATCTCTTTGCCCCTTTTTTTCTGACTAGGTTGGATCACTTAGTTATTATGGTGTCTCTTGTTCTTTTTGAAGTGCAAAGAAGGTATTTTTCAAGAGAGCCCCCATCTGACTTCTTCTTTCATCTTATTGGCCAAAATAAATCACATGGTCACCATCAGTCCACTTATCAACAAAGAAAAGAATATTTTATGACCTGCTTATCACAGGGGATGGAGAACAACTCAGCCTTCCTGGAGGTGGAGATTTATCAACCTGTGGATGAGCTGATCAATGAGAGTTATTAGCCTGAAGACTGGCATTTGGGTAGACAATCAAGAATGCCTGCCACATTTATCTAATGTTATGAAGCTAGTTAGAGGAAGAAATGCTCTCTGATTCCTATTCCAATTTAACATGCTGCCTCCTCAGGAGATTAAGGATTTATGGCTTATAAAATACTTTATAGGTCCCTTGTGAGAAATCCAATATTTATTTGCCCTGTAAGATAAAAACAGAAATTTATTTTTTTCTTATTTTCTTTTCAGATTTTCTCAACCCATGATTCTTTACAGCGTGATAATGATATAGCCATATACATCCTCTGCAAAAACCCACATTTTTTCCTTCCAAAATGGGCCAATAATTTACACACAGAATAGGTTCTTGGAATGTAAATAGTATAATTTAAAACACTTTGCACTCTATTATTCTTTCAAAAAGTTCTAGAGATGGAAAGTCAAAAGGAATTATAATGCTATCAGAAGAAGAAGCCAAATTGTAGATGTTTTTATAAAGTTTATCGAGACCATTATTAATGGCTAACCAAACTTTTGGAATCTGCAGACCTGTGGTGGATATATTCAAACTGTAGTTTTCTTAGGAGAATTCTGGCACTTCTGATCTTGCTTCAGCTGAAAACTAAGTATGGAAAACATTAAGTTGATTCTGAATCTCAGAAAAATGTTCAGTTTAATTCTGAAAATCAAATGTAGTGTCTTGGGCTGGATATAAGGACCACTGGTCATGCCAACCAAGTGATACTTTTCCCCAGCTATAGTAACCTGTTGTTCCTGCCTTCAGAAGAAGTAGGATAGGCAACTCTCCATATTCTATGATTTACAGGATTCAAATACAACTGTTTTACTAACTTGTACCAGCACCTAAAAGTTTTATCATTTGAATCTTAAAGTCACACCTCACACCATTTCCAGCAATGATTTCTACCCACACCCACACCTATCCTCACTGGGCCAAAGCTATTTCCCCTTTATTTATCTAAATAATAGGCCCAAAGTTGACTCTGCCTAGGTTTAAGCTATAGTCACCTGTCCACATCTCTCTCAAGCATTGGTCAGGACTGTAGCAATAGAACTTTAGGTTCCATTGAAAGCTAAGTGCCCAGAGGCCCAGAGGCCCAGATAAACATGTGCAGAATGGGATTAAGGTGAAGGAAAGGAGTGGAGGTGTAGGGGGAGATGAAAAAGGAGACAATATTGAAGACAGCTTTACTTGCTTCACAATTTTGCCAAAACCAAGCTTCCATTTTTAGAGCTCACCGCTCTTCATTTTCAGTAAGTCTGACCTCGATCTTCATGAACTCTTTCTTTCTTTGTTGTAATCTTGACTTCAGTAGAATGGTGCTTGTGATTTATCTAACCTTGTTTCACCCTGAAACTTAAAAACAGGAGATGGCCAAATACCACAGAGAACTGTGGGGTTATTTTTGTATGGGCACCAAACAAGATTTCTACATAGATTTATCATCTGCTCCCATACAATGAATGGGTTTTTAAAACATGGAGAGATTGCTCAAAACTATTATTCCAGCTATTTTGCTCTTTGGCATTTACCCACATACCCCAAGAGAGGCAGATATGGAAAAAAAAAAAACAAACAGTATTTGACCATGTAGCCATAGTTACAGGCCACAAACAGCAAAGGGAACAGAAATTTAAAGATGAATGTAATATGCAACTTTGGCCTGATTCTGTCTCCCTAGATAAACTCTGCTCACCACTTACATCTAAGTGTTCCCTAGCCCTAGGTAATTGACAGGCAGTGGGAGAAGGTAAAATCAAGTCTAAATTGAACACCGAATAGAAAAGCAACTCCTTTCCAAGAAAAATTCCATTTATTGTGGAATGATGAAAATGCCCCATTCTTTTGTTTAAGTAAATTCCAATAGTGGTTGTGCTGATTTCCCCACAGGGAGAAAAAGAGGCTCTGAAAAACGATTGACACAAAAAAGACTCAGGTTCAGTTTGGTTTCATCCTGAAGGTCGAAGTAAAACAATTCCTTTAAGGGTTTATAAATAAGATATTCATTAATTAAGCTTTACAATATTACTTTGAAGTGAATACTATTGAATTCATTTAACTACTGATGAGATTCTGGTAGAAAAATTAAGCAATTAGATTTGTTCAGTAAAGCATTTAAAAGTCTAGAAAAAGAATTTGGGAGTTTCCTCCATGTTGAATTCCTCTCTGTTTTAGAATCAGAAAATCAGAGTGTAATTGCAGTAAGGGAACTCTGCTGTGACCTAGATAGAATTGTAAGTATAACCTAGACAAACTGTTTATTATAGGATCAGTATTTCCCATCTGGAATAGCTATCCAAAACATATCACATCTGGATGAAGAGGCTTCTGGTAAGACCATGAGTGCTTTCAGAGGCCTTTCCCAGAGCTGAACATCTGTCCTGACCACTTCTCTGGTTTTGAAGCAATCTCAGACATCCCTCTCCAAGGCAGTTCTGCTCCTAGATAGTTCTGATATTATGGCCCCGAAGCATCTTGGGTATCAAAATTTTTCCTCAAGGTCAACCTAGCGATCTACCCCTGATGGAACTCTGCCTGCTTCTGATTCCTCTTTTTATATCTCAACAATATCCACACATGCCAGCTTGTTGCTGGTCCCTAAGCCCAGGCATTTTTTGGTTGCCACATCCCTCTTCAACCTGATTCAGGACTTAATTATAATATAATGTAATCTCTTCCTTCAGCACTCCTTTCTTCCCTGTCTGTCCTTCTGTCTATTGCTAACATTTCTTTCATTTTGTCAGGAAGGATACCTTCACTGCCTGGTCCAAGTCACTCTTCCCCCTCAGCTTCACGGTCTTCTCCCCTGATGCCCAGAATCCCTTATTCTCATCTCACACGCAGGGAGGCAAGGCCTCTCCAGGTGTCCCACAGGCACCTTTCTTTCATTTCTGTATCATTGCTTCCTCAAATTTCTTTGCATGTCTTCAGGATCAGTTCATCTACTAACCTTTAACTGATCCTCATGGCCCACTTCTTGTCCATCCTTCCCCTGTGCAGTTTTACACAATAACTCAACAAATATTTATTGCCATGTCCTTGTACAACACATTGTAATGTAACAAGGATGCTGCAAGGATAATTCAGATACACAACTTGAATTTGAGGACCTTCCTGTCTTGTAGAGAGGTAAGATATAGATGGACCACATAAATAATTCTAATACACAGAAAGTAGTAAACACCACTAAAACAATATAGATAAAGTGGTATAATAGCTCAAAATCAGGAAAAATTACTTCTAAAAATGAAAACCAAGAGTAGAATCAGGACAATGTCATGGGAGAATTAGCTTCTTAGTAAGCCTTGTAGATGGATATATCAGACAAAGAAAGGTATTTTAGGTATTAAAACTACCAGCAAAAACATGGAGTGGGGAAGAAACCAGAAGCAACAGATGTGACCAGGTGCAGACTTGCTAGAACATGGAATATATAGAAGGATGTTGGGAAATAAATATGGAACCAGGGGTGCAGCATTGGAATGGTATGCTATGGTGTCTAAACTACCATTTTGAAGCCTCTGATGATAAGTGAGATGATCAGAGCTGAACTCTGCAAGATGGAGATAGTGTTGGTACAGGCAAAAAGAAGAAGCAAGGCGTTTTAGGAAACTCTTATAACCACTCCAAGGAAAAAAGCATTGAAAAAATGAACCAAGATAGTGACATTGGAATGGAAAGGAAGAAATAGATCTAAAAGTAGAATCAACCAAAATAGGCAATGGGCTGAATTAGAGGATAAAAAGACTAGGGGAGAAAGTGACTCCAAGATTTTATAATAATGCCAGAATATCGATACACTAAACAGCTGCTCTTTTATTGAGGTAACAAGTACTTACTGAGCACTGACTGTATTCCTGGAAGTAGGCAAGAAAGAGATACAGTAACCAATAAAATGAATAGACTCCTGCCACGAGGGAGCTGCCAATCTGAAGACAGAGCTACATACACAGAAAAAATGTTGGAGACACTGGGAGAGATCTGGCTCAGAATATAGAGGGCGCCCCAGGAAGGGGTGGTTAGGTCATTGTTGCATAGAAAAGCCTCAGAGCCTAGGTTGTCTCAAACCTGGCTGCATGTGACCATATGTACAAGTATGGAGAAGCCTAGACTGTGTGGATCACAACAAACTGTGGAAAATTCTGAAAGAGATGGGAATACTAGACCACCTGACCTGCCTCTTGAGAAATCTGTATGCAGGTCAGGAAACAACAGTTAGAACTGGACATGAAACAACAGATTGGTTCCAAATAGGAAAAGGAGTATGTCAAGGCTGTATATTGTCACCCTGCTTATTTAACTTCTATGCAGAGTACATCATGAGAAACGCTGGACTGGAAGAAACACAAGCTAGAATCAAGATTGCCGGGAGAAATATCAACAACCTCAGATATGCAGATGACACCACCCTTATGGCAGAAAGTGAAGAGGAGCTAAAAAGCCTCTTAATGAAAGGGAAACAGGAGAGTGAAAATGTTGGCTTAAAGCTCAACATTCAGGAAACGAAGATCATGACATCCGGTCCCATCACTTCATGGGAAATAGATGGGGAAACAGTGGAAACAGTGTCAGACTTTATTTTTTGGGGCTCCAAAATCACTGCAGATGGTGACTGCAGCCATGAAATTAAAAGATGCTTACTCCTTGGAAGAAAAGTTATGACCAACCTAGATGGCATATTAAAAAGCAGAGACATTACCTTACCGACTAAGGTCCGTCTAGTCAAGGCTATGGTTTTTCCAGTGGTCATGTATGGATGTGAGAGTTGGACTGTGAAGAAGGCTGAGCGCCGAAGAATTGATGCTTTTGAACTGTGGTGTTGGAGAAGACTCTTGAGAGTCCCTTGGACTGCAAGGAGATCCAACCAATCCTTTCTGAAGGAGATCAGCCCTAGTATTTCTTTGGAAGGAATGATGCTAAAGCTGAAACTCCAGTACTTTGGCCACCTCATGCAAAGAGTTGACTCATTGGAAAAGACTCTGATGCTGGGAGGGATTGGGGGCAGGAGGAGAAGGGGACGACGGAGGATGAGATGGCTGGATGGCATCACTGACTCGATGGATGTGAGTCTGAGTGAACTCCGGGAGTTGGTGATGGACAGGGAGGCCTGGCATGCTGTGATTCATGGGATCGCAAAGAGTCGGACATGACTGAGCGACTGAACTGAACTGAACTGATCTCTTGGAAAATTCTTCTGCTTCTATTTGGATGCCTGCATCTCAGCCTTAATTAAAATTATACACGGGTTATACTGAATTCTTTCTTTCATTGTTACCCAAAAGATGTCTTTTCCTTTGCATTTGTATCAGGTGATGGTATCAGACGATATGACGTGTGGTAGTGAAAGAAGGGGTCTAGCAGCTGATGTCATGCAAAGAGCTCTAAATTCAGTCAGTTAACCAGACTTACTCTCTTACTCCACTGATTAGCAGGATGAATTTTTAACAAATATTTAACTTCTCTTAGCCACAGTTTTCTCACTCATAAAAGGGCAATTTAAAAGGAAAGTCAGTTTTGCTTACATCACATTTTGTTGTAAAGATCAAAAAATAAAATCAATTTGCAAAAGACTGTGGGTCCGCCAGGCTCCTCTGTCCATGGGATTCTCCAGACAAGAATACTGGAGTGGGTTGCCATGCCCTCCTCCAGGGGATTTTTCCAACCCAGGAATCAAACCCAGGTCTCCCGCATTGCAGGTGGATTCTTTATCATCTGAGCCACCAAGGAAACCCTATAAAACAATACTAGATGTATCTGTTTCAGTCAAGATTCCTAGAGAAAGCAAATGGTGTACTTACATTAGATTGGAGGCGAGTTCATTTATTTTGAAAGGGCAAACAGCATCAGGGGAACAGAACAGTTCTCCAGGGTGAGTAAGGTCAGAGGAGCTATTACCACATCCGGGCCCAAAGGGATAAGAAGTGTGAGTCACTGGGATAAGAATCAGGAAAAAGGAAAGTCCTATGGGCTACAGAAGGCTGCCTTCAGGCAGCATAGCTAAGGAAGCCCACGAAATACCTCTGTCATCTTTCCTCTTTCCAGTTTCCAAGGTCCACTGGCCAGTGAAGCAAGGGGATGTGTTAGTCACTCACTCATGTTCGACTCTTTGTGACTACATGGACTGTAGCCTGCCTGGTTTCTCTGTCCATGGGATTCTCCAGGCAACATTACTGGAGTGGATCGCCATGCCCTTCTCCAGGGGATCTTCCCAACCCATGGATCAAACCTGTGTCTCCTTACATTACAAGCAGATTCTTTACCATCTGAGCTACCAGGGAAACCCCACTGGCCAGAGCCAACCAGAATTCAGAGAAGGAGAGGTCTTGGCTGATGTGATCCATCTAGGTCAGCCTCTGGGATCAGTGACTGGGATGGAGAGGGTACCTGTCCCAAAATCAGCGGTTATCTATTAGTTAGCTTTAGTAGTGAATGTGAGCTTGTTAGACATCAAAGTCCTATGTACCCAGCAATGTGACGCTTTACTGAGCACCCCACAGATTCTAATGCACATGGCCAATGGGCTACATTTTGAGAAGGCTGAAGTAGGTAGCTTAGTTTTCTAGATAGATTAATAAGTTATTTCAAAGAACTTAAAAAGATCTTGTGATGGGGGCATCTTAGGAGTAAGATCAAACTAACCCACTAGGAAAGAAAGCATTTGATTCACTTCCCCACTGATCTGTATACCTTGAAAACTGAGGTGTGAGTCTTAGGAGTTACATTTTTTCTAGGACTCTTGCCTTGGCACAGTCCAAAGGGGCTCTAAGATCACCCTTTGCCTGTAATGAGACCTAAATCAGGTAAGAAAAGAGAGTTTGGCTGAAACATGTTTCCTTGCACTTTTGTTTAAGGAAATGATGCAGAATGTCACTCCATAGAGAAGGGTTCAGGTTTTTTACAGTATCCTGTTGCACTGGAAACCACTGCATTTTTTCTATCTTTGTATCTCTAGTACCAGCACATAGGATAGATGATAAATGCTCAGTAAATGTCATTACATTTACATTGCATTTACATGCCATTTTATTACTGGACAGAAAGAGGAAATGAGTGTAGTTTAAATGTATGTTGTAAGTCTAGTGTGTGTTACAATGGCATGGCACGTGCAAGCATGCTCAATCATGTCTGACTCTGTGTGACCCTATGGACTGTAGCCCACCAGGCTCCTCTGTCCATGGGATTCTCCAGGCAAGAATACTGGAGTGGGTTGCCATTTCCTACTCCAGGGGATCTTCCTGACCCAGGGATTGAACCCATGTCTCCTGTGTCTCCTGCATTGCAGGCGGATGCTTTACAGCTGAGCCACCTGGGAAGCCCATGTGTTACCAAAAAAAAAAAAAAAAAACGAACAAACCAAAAAACTTTCTTTTAAACTTCTATTTAAAACCAAACCCTACAAGAGTTCAAACAAGTTTTGAAGAGTGCGTGCAGTTGCAACACTTTCCCAACATACTGAGCAGGCCTCTGGGAGAGAGAAGCCTGCAGATCTGTCTGTCACTCCTCCCAGGCTCCCACCTACTGTTTTGCACGTCTGTGTCGTTGTTATTCAAAGTAACTGAATCTTTTAAGAAATGATTATCTTGTGAAGACAATGCCACCTTGGAAGTGTAGGCTTCTCTTTTTAAGAGTCTTCGGGCATTTCAGTCATAGACCTGCTTTCCTATGTGTGTAACTCAAAAGTCAAATCTTAGCAACTAGATTACAGAACTCGAGCCTAAGAGTAAGTTTATTTCACTCTGGTGTATACTGCCCATGGCACACCTGTTCCCTGCGGAAGATATTAAGCATTTTGTGCACACCTACACATATTCTTGGGGCAGGAATCACAGCTGTTTGTAATTTAACTGTAGCTGTAATCCCAAGTGTGAAATGGAACTAAAACAGTCAGTTATGAGGCCTTAAAACAAAGACTCATGCAGATGACCTTTTTGTGGTAAAGTCTCAAAAGTGTAAAATAAAGAACGAGCTAGTTATTCAATAATTTCCAAAAGGAGTGAGCACAACTGAATTATTTTCTGAAGATGAATAATGTTTTCAAGATTTCTTCCACTGTATGGGCTGATTCATGTCAATGTATGGCAAAAAACACCACAGTATTGTAAAGTAATTGGCCTCCAATTAAAATAAATTAATTATTTAAAAAAAAACAGGATTTCTTGCACAGAATGAAACAGCCTGTCACCACAGGAAATCTCTTCACTGCACCTTTGTTCCTACTTCTATATCAGTCCTAAGACAATTATTCATTTCTGGAATCTTAAATGCACTCATTTAGCCTGACCTTCTTAGCCAGTGAAAGTTAAGTTCTTTGTTATCTGAAGGAAAATGACCCAAATACCATTATGTCATTATCTTAAACTCTCTAGAGTTGACTAATGTTTATTGCCTACTAACTGTCTTCTGATGGTTTCTGTGTTAGTTTGGTTGCTTTCAGCTTCAAGTAGAAGCTTGAAGACCCAACTCAAAATGGCTTAAAGAATAAAAGGATTTCTTTTCTCTCATCACAAGGAGTCCTAAACAAGGGAGTTTCTGGGACTGATACTCAAAAGTTAAAATCGTATTATAAAAGACCTAAGTTCATTCCATATTTTCACTCTTTCATCTGGATTTCCAGACTGAAAAAAGGACAGTGTATTAGGGTTCTCCAAGAAACAGAACCAGAAGGTTAGCTAGCTAGCTAGAGAGATTTCAAATAATTGTTTTCTGTGATTGCGGTAGCTGGAAAGTTTGGAAGCTCTCAGGCAGGAGCTGATGCTGCAAGCTTCAGGCAGAATTTCCTCTTCCTCAGGAAATCAGTTCTGCTCTTGGGATCTTCCAACTGATTGGAAAAATCACTCAGATTATCGAACATAACTTGCTTTATCTAAAATAAATTGACGGTAGATGGTTACCGTATCTGTTGTACCTTCACAGCAACACCTAGATAAGTATTTAACTGAATAACTTGCTACTATAGCCTAGCCACATTTACACATAAAACTATCACACACAGCTTCTTCCCTGTGCAACTCTTAAGAGCAAAAAAAAACCTTTCACAGAACCTGTCCTCACCAACAGGCTTCCTTTCAATTTCCATTGGCCAGTGCTGAGATGGAAAGATGGAAAGATGAAAACAATCCTTTGCAAGGGAAATGAAATCAACATTGCTTTAAACCAATTGGGTTTCAGCTGTGCCATGTGGGCCAAGAGTAGATATTAAGACTAAATTTTGGGGTTGTACCACGTGGAAGAAGGGAAACATTGTTGGTGGATGGGCACATGGAACTCAGGAGGAGCTCAATAAATACTTGAAAAAAATCAATAAATGAATGTAATGCCTACTGAGGATAATGCGTTCTAATTGTCATTCAAGAAACAACTTTAGCAGGTAAACATTGTATGTGCTGTATGCGTGACATACGACTCTTGTTTGTGTGAAATCACACTCAAATCTTTGCCACACAATGTCAGGGATGATCACTCATAAACACTAAATGAATATAAACTACAATCATGGGAATGAACTGAAAAAAGAAAGGCAGAGAAATATTATTCTATGTTTATAATTTATTTAATTTAGGACTTTAAATGCAAAAGCTTCCAGGTTGGTTTACCTTAATTCCTAACTCTAGAATACACACCAATATATAGTTTTTTGATAAATAAGACTATAAGACTACAATCTAGAGAAATCTCCTAGAAAATCAGAAAAGCTCATGTGGGGACTATGCATTTTTGCAGAGTATCAAGGTATACTCAGGGGGAAAAAAAATGACAACTTCTTGTTGCATTTGTTAAGGGTTTTTATGTTTAACTTTCTAGTCAGGGCTTCTTTGGGCCAAGAGTCTGAGTTGATATAACATGTGATATAGGAATAAATTGAGATATGTTCAAAATAATTGGGATACTGATTTACCACACACACAACTTAACACTATACCTAGTATTTACTATTTTCTCACGAAGTTAATAATTAGAGACTGTGCTGCATTCCTTTAATATTCCTTTTTCAGGGTAAACACTCAGCTAGCCCAAAAGAAATTATTTCTAGTTATCTGGCTAAAATGCAACATTATGTATTAAAAAATATTATCAGGAACTTGTAAGGAGTTCCTGTGCATAAGAGGAAGTCTATGACTAATTTCTCCTTCTTAAGCATTTTTAAAACCACTTCCCTTCATCTTCCTCCTTTCTGTGTGGACCCTGGCCAATTTATTTCTATGTATTTGTCCTGTAATCCTGGCAGAGTTCTTCACTCTTTCGAAGATTTAGTTGGTTTTATTCCATGCAAAATAGGAAGAACAATAGTTTTCTTAAATGCCTTAGAAGGTTCTAGACTTCTGTTTCCGATGTCAATTTTTTCCACTAAAATGTGATATTCTTGGACTCAGAAATTATGCCATTTTCACCTTTATCCCTAGGTTTTCAATAAATATTGGCTGGTTGAGGTAATGAAATAACCATGCCATATCAATTAAGATTCTGCCTCAAGTATTTTTAAAGCATTTCCTTCTACCAACCTATTTTCTAACGTTCACTTGAGCTTTTGGTCTAGAACCACTTTTGTATTGTTCTTCATGCTTCTTCTTCCCAGTGGAGTTGTGCTTCTTGAGAAGAGTTTTGGACCTTGGCTTTTGGTCACCATGTCTTACTTTTAGCAAAGAGTGGTTTAGATATGGACAAGATGCTAGGCGAGGCTTATGCAAGGTAAGAGGTTGCTAACAATTATTTATTGATGATTATATTGATACATATTGTTAGTGAATCACCACGTATTGCCTGTCATAATATGGTGTGGTTATCTGAATAAGAATTTGAATATTTAACCAAGAAGACAAAGAGTCTGTTGGGAAAGCAGCAATAAGATATTTACTTCATCTAAACCAACTGAATGTGGGAAGAGCAATGGTAACTGAATCCACTTTATTCATGAAAAAGATAAAACTTAGGGCCATGCACGTTATTTCCATTGCACCAAAACAAAGTAGATAGAAACAGTGACAGGTGACTATTTTTAAAATTGTGTGGTTTGAGGAAAAAAAAAAAAAAACTCTCTCCATGTTTTCTGGAAGTGGTTAAAATAGGAAATGTCATTTTGGTAAGATTTGGGAGGGCTTCCCTGGTGGCTCAGTAGTAAAAAATCCTCCTGCCAGGAGGAGACATGGGTTCGATCCCTGATCCGGGAAGATCACACATGCTGTGGAGAGACTAACCCCATGTGTCACAACTATGGACACAACTATGCTCCAGAGCCTGGGAGCCACAACAGCTGCTCTGCAACAAGAGAAGCCACCAAAATGAGAAGCCCGTGCACCACAGCTAGGGAGTAGCCCCGGCTTGCCACAGCTAGAGACAACCTACGCGGCAGTGAAGACCCAGCACAGCCAAAGGTAAATCAATAGATAAATTAAAAAGTGAGATTATCAGAAGACCTGGGATAATGGCTGATGACCTGGGATAAAACCAGGACTTCACTCTTACTTTATTTGAGAAAGGCAATCCAGGACCAGAGCAGATAGTGAGAAGTGTGAGACATGGCAGTGAGATCACAGATAAACAGTGAGAAAAACTCAAGAAGTAGATGTTCAAAGTAGGACTGAAAGCAGCCCAGGTTCAACACCTGGGCAACTAAAGAAAGAAAACAGGGTCATTAATGCCTCTATCTTGAATTTGCTCCTCAAAATTTTGAGTATATAGAGGGGATTTAAAATTTTATTGAACTATAGTTGGCTTACAATATTATATTACCATCAGGTGTACAACATTGTTATCCAATATTTCTACAGATAATGCACCAAAGTACATATACAATTATTGACTATATCCCCTGTGCTATACGTACAGCCTCGTAACTTATATATTTTATAAATGGTAGTTTTTACCTCTTAATCCTGTTTACCTGTTTTCTCCATCTCCCATTACACTTTCCGCATTGCAAACACTAGTTCCTCTACATTGGTGAGTCTGTTTCTATTTTGTTATAATCATTTGTTTATTTTATTTTTTAGATTTCAATATAAGTGATAACATACAGTATTTGTCTTTGTCTGACTTATTTCACTAAACATAGTGCCCTCCATCCATCCTTAGGTCCACTCATGTTGCAAATGGCAAAATTCCATTGCTTTTGTTTTTGGCTGAGTAATATTCCATTCCGTGTGTGTGTGTGTGTGTGTGTGTGTCTGTGTGTGTGTGTGTGTGTGTAAATGTATATATATGAATCACAGAGTAGTTCTGTTTTTAGTTTTTTGAGACACCTCCATGATGAATGGCTATATGTCTGAGGGAAAATGAAAGTGACAGCTCAAAAAGATGCAGGCACCCTGATGTTTATAGCAGCACCATTTATAATTGCCAATATATGGAAGCAACCTAAGTGCCCATCAACAGATGAATGGATAAAGAAGATGTAATATATAAGCGGTATTGGGAGAAAAGGATGCTACATGTGAAGGAATGAAACTAGATCATTTTCTCACACCATATATAAACTCAAATTGAATCAAAGACTTAAATATAACAGCTGAAGCCATGAAACTCCTTGATGAAAAAAAATGGGAATTTAATATTCTTAATTTAACTTCCCATTGGAGACCAAAAGGAATAGAGTGTTAGAATGGACTCATTGTGTCCTTTTTGTGGGTGTGCAGCCTAAAGTGCAGAAGACAAGATGGAGGCTCTTAAGAGGTACTGTCATTACAAGAACTTATTTCTGAGACTTTTGAAAACTACTGAGATCTCCTTGTCATTTTCCAAATCTGAAGCAAGAAACTTTCAAAAACTGCAATGCTAACAGGACCAGGAGTATCTTTCAATTTGCCAGACATCAAGGAAACAGTAGACATTTTTCTAGTAGTGTATTATCATGCAGACAAGTTTCAACTATTTGGTTTCCCTAAAAACTGAGAACAGAGGTTTGCAATTGGGTGATAGGGAGTGGGCCCTGAGGCGGGGAGGGGAGAACATACAGAGCATATAGCCTGGCATACCATTGTGCCATCCACACGGAAGATGATGCGGGAGAGTGGAAACTCGTTTGCCTTTCTTGCTTTGAGTTCGACTTGGATTATAATCATGGAATGCAGGCAGCCCTTGGCGAACTGTGGTTTGAACTTGCTGGAATGAGATAGTACATGCAGACCTAGTACCAGAGTACACTTGACATCTGTATGGTCAGTCTGGCTTTTTCTAGATTTCACAGGATTTGGAGTTCTTCTCTCTACCTTCAGATTTCCATCTGTAGTGTGAAATTATGAGTCTCCAAAGATGAGGTTAAGGTAATTCTGTCCCTTAAAATAAAGGCCACAAGTGTCTCTCTAGGCATTATATAGTATTCTTCTGTTGGGGGCACTTGAGATGATATGTGTGAGCATGCTTTATAAACTGGAAAGTTTATCTAGAATCTAGATAAAAATTTTGTAGCTACTGCATCATTTAATGAAGCTTTGCAATGAAAGGAGAATTGTGATTGTGACTGAACTGCAATTCTCAGTCTGGAGCCCACTTTCAATTAGGTTTATAGTTTCATCAATTTCCTATTTAATTGTTTTAAGTCATCCAGGTGTCAGGTAATGTTCTTGTATTCTTTCTTTCATTAAGCAGTAGAACAAATACTTCAGTTTAATGTAAAAGTTGACATAGACAGAGAAAATATTTTTGTTTTTAGGACATTAAAAGACAGATATTTGGAGAAATGCTGTTGAAACATTTTGGATGCTGGCTAAGTCCATGGCTTTCACCAGCTGTCCCCCTAGCTTGCCTGTCTCTGCTTCCTCCCATCTTCAAGAGCCTGTATTGAAGCTTTCCTCACTGATGCTGGTTGGTCCAGTGGCTCCATGTGTTGGATGTCTAGAGAGGGTTCTGTCACTTTATTTTTAGACTCATAGTGACTTAAAAATTAAGAAATTATCCTAATAGGTTAGCAAAATTATGGCATATTTTAAAAAATTATGTCTGCTTATTCATACTTGCTATTGCTGCTGCTGCTAAGTTGCTTCAGTCGTGTCCGACTCTATGCGACCCCGTAGATGGCAGCCCACCAGGCTCCCCCGTCCCTGGGATTCTCCAGGTAAGAACACTGGGGTGGGTTGCCATTTTCTTCTCCAATGCATGAAAGTGAAAAGTGAAAGTGAAGTCACTCAGTCGTGTCTGACCCTCAGTGACCTCATGGATTGCAGCCTTCCAGGCTCCTCCATCCAGGGGATTTTCCAGGCAAGAGTACTGGAGTGGGGTGCCATTGCCTTCTCCTATTCATACTTAGATGTAGGTTATTTTTAGTTTTATTTTTGTATACAGATTTGCTTAACAGTCACTGAATTTCTAGGCCAATTTCAGGTAACTGAAGCACCTTTGAAAGTAGCTCATATTGTCTGCAGCTGGGATGCTACAGCCCAGTCTGGAGCAAAATTGGAAAACACATCCTTCTAAAGACAGGCTTGGGCTTCCCCAGTGACTCAGTGGTAAAGAATCTGCTTGCAATGCAGGAGAGGCAGGTTCAATCCCTGGGTTGAGAAGATTCCTCTGGAGTAGAAAATGGCAACCCACTCCAATATTCTTGCCTGGGTAATCCCATGGACAGAGGAGCCTGGCGGGCTACAGTCCATGGATTCACAAAAGAATTGGACATGACTTATCGACTAAAGAACAACAACAACAAAGACAGGCCTAGAAATCCTAGTCCAATCATTTAAGATGTTTCCTTTCTTGGGCAGCAGGACTGAGTGATATCT
The DNA here is from genome assembly GCF_001704415.2 of Capra hircus. NCBI lineage: Eukaryota > Metazoa > Chordata > Mammalia > Artiodactyla > Bovidae > Capra > Capra hircus. The sequence goes on from NC_030809.1 coordinate 100,681,101, forward strand.
GGCTGCTAGGCCATGTTCACAGAACCACCAAACAGTGCAGGCCACCAAAACCAAGACCAACCAATCCACCTCACGTACTGGTACAGGTTTCACAATGCAAATCACAAAACATTTGTAAGATATGTGTGCCGTCAAAAATGGAATCACTGCCTTTGGTAAGCCACCAGCTGTATGAGCCTGTGACACAGGTAAGATGGGTTAAAAAAGACTATTTGCTATTAGGCCACGGAAAGCAGCATTCAGTCCAATATGTGTTGATCCATTTTTAATCACATTCCTTTCTGCTTCCAGTAGCTGGTTGATTTTTCTGATTATAATATCAATTAAGTTCTTCTTGACAGTATCATCTGGTTCATGATGTTCCATCTTGAGCTTTTCCCTCTTCTCCCAGAAATCTTCCTCGGTCTTCTTCAGCCACACAAGGGCTCACTCAAGCCTTTGCTCAACTCACCCAGGCACAGCCATCTTTTCGGCTTATTTTTAATGTTCATACCTAACAAATGAACACCCTTGACACAAAGGAATAGATATTTTAAAAACTTAAGTTGACGCACTTAAGTTTGATATACTGGGCATAAAGATGATTAAGACATAATAATTCCTCAAGGAATTCTCAGTCCAGCAAACTGTAAAATAATATATGATAAATAATTGCACACAACTGTTGATTAGATTACACAACCAGAAAGTACTTCTATTGTGTCGTCTTTTTTCATAGAGAAGGTCAAAACTTCAAACCGAAATTCTTTCCTATGTGGAAACCTAGACCAAAGAAACTCTCGACCCCTTCATGGACCCTGAGTGCACTGGGCTGGCTGTTCACTTCCCCAGGGACCCACTCTCTGGGCCATTGAGGTTGCTGGAGAATATGCAGCCACATTCTTTTCACTGTGATCTTCAAGGTGACAGTGTGAGTTGCCATTCACAACTGGGAAAGCCCCATTGTCTCCTTGCCCATCAGTGATGCTGAAGCTTTTTTCAAATCAGTTCTCTTACTTTGAAAGCTCTTTTCATGTTTCAAAACACCAGAGAGAGCAAACTGATGCTGAATTACGTAAGCTGTAGAGCAATCCATCGGACTAGGGAAAAAAAAAAGTTGGTCTGGCTATTTTGTTCCACTCTGCACAGATAACACTCAATATCCTAATGGAACTAAAACACATTACTGTCTAAGAGAGAGAGACTACAATAACAAGTAGTCAATTTTCCCTCCTGAAAAACTCCTTTTTGAGAAGACATACTGAATACATTGTACACAAATCCTAGTTCCTATTTGCACATTGTAACGCTTCAGTATACCTGAGGATTTTTTGACCTCATGAGATACCTCCCAATCTGTGCCTTGTGTATCTCCTGTCTCACCATCAACTCAGAGCAATTGGAAGAGACTAAGAGATTCAGTTCTGAAAAACAAACTCATCATAATGGAAAATCCAATTAACTTTAGATACCGTAGCCACATACCAGTAACAGCACTGTAATTTTGCCTTCTATGAAAATGGCTTAGCTGTTTGTTGGGTAGCATGTCAAAAATTAAACAATGCCGATTATTTTCCTTGTCTTGAGATCTAACACTACCTGGTGAATTAGAAGACCAACTACTGATATACATTTAACTAGATTTAATTCCTGGAATCTTTGTGTTTTACTGACTTGTTTTGCATGTTCTGGGGTGAAGGAAAATAATTATCTCAGGGAACCCAGACTGAACTCCTCTTCCACAGTGTATAGATTGTGGAATGATGATGTTGATAATGTTGATGTCATTTTTAGCTTTCCTAAGTGAAAAGTGATATGAACTAGTGATATTATCAAGCTTACTGTCTTGGCTGCTTTGTGAGAGAAGTCAGAAAGTGATTGTTATCTGTTCTCAAGGGAAGATAAACTGGGAGGCTGCAGGAAATGTTGCTGAAATGTTCATCGTGATTGTTGGTGGAGCTGAAACAAAAGCCAGTCTCAATACCAAGCTCAGTGTCCAGCCTCCAGATAGTCCTTCTCACATTGGCAAAGGGGGCACGCCCTGGGTTTCCAGTGCAAACCTTACTTTTATTAATTTTTACAGATATGAGTTAGTTGCATTTAAAACAAATATCCAGTTTTTACCAAAAATGGCAAAGGATAGAAAGATGGTTAAGTCCTAATCCTTGCCCTCTAGAAGGTTTAAACAATATGACAAATACAAAGCAGAGAAATCATAACCAGCATATTAGACACACAAGAAAATTATATTAATGTCTTCTTGAAAGTAGGTGAACTATAAATTATGGGTGTGTAAATACATACTTGGGCTTCCCTGGTGGCTCAGACGGTAAAGAATCCACCTGCAATGCAGGAGACCTGGGTTCGATCCCTGGGTCAGAGAGATCCCCTGCAGAAGAGAATGGCAGCCCACTCCAGTATTCTTGCCTGGAGACTCCCGTAGACAGAGGAGCCTGGAGGGCTACAGTCCATGGGGTCTCAAAGAGTCAGATAGGACTGAGCGACACACTTTCACTTTTCTAATACATACTTTTAAGTTCAAGAGTGATGTGGAAGGAGGTCTCTTGAAAGGAAATCAGGGAAAGCAGACGAGGAAAGAGGGAAGAAGGCTGGGCTGCACTTCCCTCCCCTGTGGTTTCTTTTGGTTTAGCCAGCCTGCTCTTCCCAAGGCAGAGTTTCTGCAAGTTAATACTGCATGTAAGACCTACCGAGGGAATTTTTTTTTTTAATGCAGATTCATGGGTTCCACCCACAGACATCCAGATACCACTGGTTCAGAGTTATATTTAAAATCTCCATTTTAAGTCAGCCTCCAGCAGCTGAGAGTCAAGCTTTGGACTTTGAGCTGGGAAACAGTGCTCTGAGATCAGTCGTGTGTTGTAAGGAAGGGAGAAAACTGACTTGGAAGATTTGGGTGATGTGGGGGTTCACACACGGTGGTCTCTGCAATCTTTGTCTTATATCATAGGAGAGTAGGACTGGAAGAGGAGAGGAAAAGTCAGCTCTCTGTAATTAACTAACACAGCCTTCTCCCAGCCCAAGTGTACTTGGGCACAGCCCCATGTGCCTGCATCAGAGAAATCTGACTCCTGACAATGTTTCCACTTTCCCTGTCCGTCTCCTGCATTTCCTCTGACCCTTCTATTATGCGCCATCTGGGGCACGGCTGCTCCCACTTTCCATTTATGAATAATCTGGGACTATATTTAGGCATCTCCAGTCATTAGGTACCTACGGTTTCTGTATACAGCCTATAAGGTTTTATTTTTTAGAATTCTAGAAATTCATGAGAAAGAAAGCTCTTAATATTAGGTCACTTAGTCAATTACCTCCTTTCCTGCCTAATGCAAAATTATTCCCAATAGTCCTGTTTCTAGCGCTCTGTCGCCTATTTTTAAATGTACTGATGGTGATTCTGCCCCTCCCCTCAAGAGACCCTTATCCTGCCTCTCCGAGCTCAGTGTCAGGGGCTTTCCCTGGTAATTAGCTCCAACTTGCTATTTCTTCTCTTTCCCATTATCCTTGGTTATCAATTCCCTTGTAACAACATTATTTCTCTCACATAGGCTTTATATTTTTAGACAGTTTCCACAGTTTTACAAGCCACTGTTAAAAAGAGTTGAGCTACTTAGTACCAGCCCCTATCTTAATGAGTCGCACTATTGGACAATGAAGACAGACCTAATGGAAACTGTCTTTGGGTCCCACTGTGTTCCGCCACGAGCCACATTACCTCATGCCTGCATCTCTGTGCTTGTCTGCATTGATTTTATCAGTCTGAGGTCATCCCTCTCTACAGAGCAGTGTCTCTTTAAGCATAATGTGTCTAGATCACATGAAGGTGTATAAAAAAGGGCCATCTTGTTATCTGAAAATTGGGAATGAGACTGCCTACTTGGTTACATTTCTATCAGTGTTAAATGACACCAGGTTCAGAAAAAAATTAGCAACAATTCTAGTGTGCAGTCAACATAGTAAAATCCTGAGGCATATCTATATGGTACTAATATGAATATACCTCATTCTGTTTTTAGCTCTCTCACTTGCTGGCCGTATGACATCAACACAATGTGCAATGACCTGTTATATAATCCTTCACAGTTGCTGGACTGAGTATTCTTTGAGGAGAGGAACTATGCCTTATTCATCTTTCTGCCCAGGGCATCAGACTTAAATGTATCAGCCTAAGTTGTTTCACCTTCCTGAGCCTCAGTGTTCACTTCTGTGAAATGAGCACAGATAATCTGCCTTTGGCTCAGACACATTTTATGCCTTAGCTGACATCTTCCTAGCCCACATTTTTGCTCCAGCCATTGCTGCAGATAACACACTTGCACAAGAAGAAATGGAAGACACCTCACTTCCCCCGCACCCTGAGGAATCCTGCCAAGGGACATCTGTAGGAGCCTGGGTCCAATCACCCAAGCAGTGGTTCTCACCGGGAAGATGCAGTGATCACACTGTGGGAAGGAGCTGAGAGAAATACATTTTGTCTGCCCAAAAGTTGCAGAAGCTGTGATAATCTGTTCTAAGAAAATACACCCCACTAGAAACAGGCCAGGGATACTGTTAACAACCTACAGTACACAAGGTAGCCCCAATGACAAAGAATTGCCCAACCCATATGCCAGTGGTGCTGCTGTTGAGAAACCCAGACCAAGAGACCCTACAAAAACCGCATCTGAGGAAAATGCCTCATAAGATACGCTCCTTCCTCTTGTGTTCAGACCCTGTCACCTTCTCCACTCCAGAATGGACCCACTAGAAGGTTATTACTCTGCTCTATAAGTGCATACACAAATACAAAAGATTTCTTTTATATAGAGTCGGACAGACTGAGTGACTAAGCACAGCACAAGAATAAGATATTTACCTACCCTGTAGTGTCAAAGCTGTAATGCTAGGAGTGCTCAGGTCACAGCACCATCACAGGGGATGTATGCTCCTTGCTGTGGGAAGAAACAGCAGAGCTAAAGAACTGAAGGCAGAAACCAAGGGAACAAGTGGAGGAGCAGATGCAGAGGTGCTCATATAAAATGTTAGAGTATAATACTAGAGAGGGGAGAATTCACTGATATTGGAAACTTATCCCATGATCTAGAGTTTGATGTCTTAGTGAGGACAAACAAAATTGGTCCTAATGCATTGCTGGGATCATTCTTTGAAGGTTGTCTGACCAAAGTAAATCAGGAATAGAATTGCCTTGGCAGAGTATTGGGGAAAGCATCAAAAGGCTCAGAACGATGGAATGTTGTCATGGATTTATGTTGGAACAAAGCGCTCACCACCCAACTATGATCCCTGAGGAGGTCTAAAGGACACTCTTCCACCTGGTTAATAAAGAATGTGTCAACATGGCGGAGAAACCTGGCTGTGGCTGCTGACTGATGTTGGGAGATACTACATTGGAACTGGTTTCCCTGCTATAGCTGGGATTCTAAAATAGCAGAAGCAATTTTGTCTTTATAGAAATAAGTTGGACATGATTATTGAAGTGGGCAGCAAGGCCAGAGTTTCAATCAGAGTGCCTTAACCTACAGGGATCTGTGGGAATGGTTAATAGATCATGGGTGCAAGATGGATGGGTAGCCAACTAGAGTTAGGTTTCATCTGTATAACCAGAAGATGAAATTCAGCAAGCAAAAAACTGCTGCCAGTCACTACAATAGAAAAATCACACACCCACCCATTTTCTAGATCAAAGTCAATTCTCAAGAGTCTGAGCTCAGTCTCAGATCCAGAGCTCACCAACTAACGAAGAGGCTAGATCCTTTAAAGGAAGTATCCTGAAATACCACTGTAAATACATGATAAATATTTTCCAATTCGCAAGGAACTCTGAAGCTAGTTACCAGAAAAAGTATGTACTGGGGAAAGAAGTGGAGAAGGCAATAGCACCCCACTCCAGTACTCTTGCCTGGAAAATCCCATGGACGAAGGAGCCTGGTAGGCTGCAGTCCATGGGGTCACTAAGAGTCAGACATGACTAAGCAACTTCACTTTCACTTTTCACTTTCATTCATTGGAGAAGGAAATGGCAACCCACTCCAGAGTTCTTGCCTGGAGAATCCCAGGGACGTGGGAGCCTGGTGGGCTGCCGTCTATGGGGTCACACACAGTCGGACACTGAAGCGACTTAGCAGCAGCAGCAGCAGCAGGGGAAAGAATTCCCAGACCATTCAAGAGGCTATAAGGCAGAGGATCACAGTTGACTCTGATAGCAAGAAATCTAAAATTCCACTATGCCCTTCATTAGAGCAAGGCTCATGTAAGCAAGACAATGAATGGAATCCTGGCCCATGTCCCTCCCAGAGAGGTCCAAGGGGTCTGCTGACATCCGTGCAGTTATTGTCCATTTCCTTATGCAATCAAGATTGGCTCCTTGACTGAGGAATCAGAGCAATGGTGCTTGGAAAGGACAAGAGGAAGTCTCTAAACCTGCATTGTTATGTCTCAGAAAGAATTTCAGAAATTAGCATCACTATCAAAGATTTAGTTTACCTATTTGGTTGCTGCAAAAACTAGAGGGATCATGGTGAACGACAGTGGACCAAAACAAACATAAAAAGTGGTTCTCATAATCACAACTGCTATACCAGATGTAGTATTTTCCTAGAAAATTATCACAGCTTCTGGTACTTAACATGCAGCTTTTGAGCAGACAAATGTATTTTTCTCAAACCCCATAAATAATAAGGATCAAAAACTGTTTGCTGTGTTGTAAGAAAAACCTACGCATCTGAATGCAGAGTTCCAAAGGAAAAAAATATCCATCTGAATTCAGACTTCCAAAGAATAGCAGGAGAGATAAGAAAGTCTTCCTCAGTGATACAGAGGAAAACAATAGAATGGGAAAGATTAGAGATATCTTCAACAAAATTGGAGAACAAGAATACACAGAAGAACTGTTCAAAAAACAACTACACAGCCAAGATAATCACTATGGTGTGAACACTCACCTAGAGCCAGACATCCTGGAATGTGAAGTCAAGTGGGCCTTAGAAAGCATCACTACAAACAAAGCTAGTGAAGGTGATGGAATTCCAGTTGAGCTATTTCAAATCCTGAAAGATGATGCTGTGAAAGTGCTGCACTCAATATGCCAGCAAATTTGGAAAACTCAGCAGTGGCCACAGGACTGGAAAAGGTCAGTTTTCATTCCAATCCCAAAGAACAGTAATGCCAAAGAATGCTCAAACTACCTCACAATTGCACTCATCTCACACGCTAGTAAAGTAATGCTCAAAATTCTCCAAGACAGGCTTCAACAATCTGTGAACAGTGAACTTCCAGATGTTCAAGCTGGTTTTAAAAGAGGCAGAGGAATCAGAGATCAAATTGCCAATATCCGCTGGATCATGGAAAAAGCAAGAGAGTTCCAGAAAAACATCTATTTCTGCTTTATTGACTATGCCAAAGCCTTTGGCTCTGGGGATCACAATAAACTGTGGAAAATTCTTCAAGAGATGGGAATACCAGACCACCTGACCTGCCTCTTGAGAAACCTATATGCAGGTCAGGAAGCAACAGTTAGAACTGGACATGGAACAACAGACTGGTTCCAAATAGGAAAAGGAGTACATCAAGGCTGTCTATTGTCACCCTGCTTATTTAACTTCTATGCAGAGTACACCATGAGAAACGCTGCACTGGAAGAAGCACAAGCTGAAATCATGATTGCCAGGAGAAATATCAATAACCTCAGATATGCAGATGACAGCACCCTTATGGCAGAAAGTGAAGATCTAGAGAGCCTCTTGATGAAAGTGAAAGTGGAGAGTGAAAAAGTTGGCTTAAAGCTCAACATTCAGAAAACTAAGATCATGGCATCCAGTCCCATCACTTCATGGGAAATAGATGGGGAAACAGTGTCAGACTTTATATTTGGGGGCTCCAAAATCACTGCAGATGGTGAATTGCAGCCATGAAATTAAAAGACGCTTACTCCTAGGAAGGAAAGTTATGACCAACCTAGATGGCATATTTAAAAGCAGAGACATTACTTGGCCAACAAAGGTCCGTCTAGGCAAGGCTATGGTTTTTCCAGTAATGATGTATGGATGTGAGAGTTGAACTGTGAAGACAGCTGAGCACTGAAGAATTGATGCTTTTGAACAGTGGTATTGGAGAAGACTCTTGAGAGTCCCTTGAACTGCAAGGAGATCAAGCCAGTGAATCCTAAAGGAAATCAGTCATGAATATTCATTGGAAGGACTGATGCTGAAGCTGAAACTCCAATACTTTGGTCACCTGATGTGAAGGGCTGACTCATTAAAAAAGAGCCTGATGCTGGGAAAGGTTGAAGATAGGGGCAGAAGGGGCCGGCAGAGGATGAGATGGTTAGATAGCATCACCAACTCGATGGACATGAGTCTGAGCAAGCTCCAGGAGTTGGTGATGGACAGGGAAGCCTGGGGTGCTGTAGTCCATGGGGTCGCAAAGAGTCTGCTAAAACTGAGCAAGTAAACTGAGGAAAGATCTATTATTCATTGTCTGTTTTATCCTAGGACCAGATGAAATCTCTGTTCTCTGTCACAATACAGTCCACAGAGATCTTGATCATCTTGCCATTCCACAGAACCAGCATGATTGCTGGTTGACAACACTGATGACACCAGGGTAATTGGTGAGTAGGAAGTGTTTAGATTGTCCTGGTAAAATATATTTTACTTTCTTAGGCTCTGAAATCACTGTAAGCTGGAATCAAGATTGCCGGGAGAAATATCAATAACCTCAGATATGCAGATAGACACCACCCTTATGGCAAAAAGTGAAAAGGAACTAAAAAGTCTCTTGATGAAAGTGAAAGAAGAGAGTGAAAAAGTTGACTTAAAGATCAACATTCAGAAAACTAAAATCATGGCATCCAGTCCCATCACTTCATGGGAAATAGATGGGGAAACAGTGGAAACAGTGTCAGACTTTATATTTGGGGGCTCCAAAATCACTGCAAATGGTGATTGCAGCCATGAAATTAAAAGACGCTTACTCCTTGGAAGAAAAGTTATGACCAACCTAAATGGCATATTTAAAAGCAGAGACATTACTTTGCCAACAAAGGTCCATCTAGTCAACGCTTTGGTTTTTCCAGTAGTCATGTACAGATGTGAGAGCTGGACTATGAAGAAAGCTGAGTGCCAAAGAATTGATGCTTTTGAACTGTGGTGTTGAAGACTCTTGAGAGTCCCTTGGACTGCAAGGAGATCCAACCAGTCCATTCTAAAGGAGATCAGTCCTGGGTGTTCTTTGGAAGGAATGATGCTAAAGCTGAAACTCCAGTACTTTGGCCACCTCATGCGAAGAATTGACTCATTGGAAAAGACTCTGATGCTGGGAGGGATTGGGGGCAAGAGGAGAAGGGGACAACAGAGGATGAGATGGCTGGATGGCATCACCGACTCGATGGACATGAGTTTGAGTAAACTCCGGGAGTTAGTGATGGACAGGGAGGCCTGGCAGGCTGCGATTCATGGGGTTGCAAAGAGTCGGACACAAATGAGTGACTGAACTGAACTGAAATCACTGTAGACAGTGACTAAGCCTTGAAACTAAAAGACACTTGCTTCTTGGAAGGAAAGCTATGACAAACCTAGATAGCATATTAAAAAGCAAAGACATCACTTTGCCAACATAGGTCCACACAGTCAAAGGTATGGTTTTTCCAGTAGTCATGTACAGATGTGAGAGATGGACCATAAAGAAGGCTGAGCCCTGAAGAATTGATGCTTTTGAATTGTGGTGCTGGAAAAGACTCTTGAGAGAGTCCCTTAGACACCAAGGAGATCAAACCAGTCACTCTTAAAGGAAATGAACTCCGAATATTCACTAGAAGGGCTGATGCTAAAGCTGACGCTCCAATACTTTGGCTATACGATGTGAAGAGCCAAATCATTGGAAAAGATCCTGATGCTGGGAAAGATTGGTGGCAAAAGGAGAAGGGGTGGTAGAGGATGAGATGGTTAGATAGCATCATTGACTCAATGGAAATGAATTTGAGCAAACTCCAGGAGATAAAGACAGGGAAGCCTGGTGTGCTGCAGTCTATGGGGTTGCAAAGAGTTGGATATGACTTAATGACAGAACAACAACAAGAAGAAGGCAATAAAACCCTCATAGTTTTCAAGTACCTATCATATGAGTGATGCTTTTAAAGATACAATGAACAGAAACATCTGGGGAAAATCTCCTCTAATATGTCGTGTCCACCTCTTTGCCCCTCCATGGACTGCAGCCCTCCAGGCTCCTCTGTCCATGGAATTTTCCAGGCAAGAATACTTGAGTGGGTTGCCATTTCCTCTTCCAGAGGATCTCCCAGATCCAGAGATAGAAACAACATCTCCTGTGTCTCCTGCACTGGCAAATAGATTCTTTACCACTGCACCACCTAGGAAGCCCTTTTTAAATATATCAATAAATGCCAAATTGTTCGCCTACATGTCCTACCACTAAGCTAGAGGCACTGCACCTGGTAGATTTATTGTTTTTTAAAGCACTTTGACTTTTTATTTTGTGTTGAAGTATAGCTAACTGACAATGTCGTGATAGTTTCAGGTGGGCAGCAAAGGGACTTCACATACACACGTATCCATTCTCCCCCAAACTCCCCGCAGGGAACTCTGCTCAGTGCTGTATGGCAGCCTGGAGGGTAGGCTTATTTGGAGACTGATGTCGGCACATACCACCCATACTCTGTGAACCAGTTATCAATATCTTGGAAGGCTGACATTTGTAGGTGTGGTATATGCTGCCCAGAATCATCAGACCTGCCTGGAGGAGGTCCAGCCTGCACTCTGAACGGCCCTGATGCTCAGGTAGTATAGAAGATGAATGCCACATTAGGATGCTGTATAGAGTGTCTGTCAAACCTCATTATGAGAGCCCCAGCACAAACCCTGGTTCTGAAGCAAGGTCAAACCTTTGAAGATATGGAACAACTCACCATTTCAAAAGCAGCTCCTGGCATGCTTCTGAGCCCTAGTAGAGGCCAGGACTCAAGTGCGTCTAAGTACCTAGAGCTGCTTATGATGAGTCGGGATTATGAGATCCACAAAATCATAAAGTTATCCAGGAATGGAAGGAAACCTCTATATGATGTGAATAGTACGTTACATGGAGGACTGAACTGAGGCAGACCAAAGAGCACAAGTTGCATAACCACATGGCTTCGACTTCCACGTGACTTTCCTTTGTTACACTGATGTCTTCCTTTAGCTACACCAACGATCTCATGGAGGCTTCCCTATGACCAGCTTACAGAGGAGAGAAAACATTTGAGCCTGGTTCACAGGTGGATTAGCTCAATTTATTTATGATAACTGAAAATGCATATTACAGCCACACTCAAAGGTGGCCCTGAAGGTAAGTGGAAAATGAAAGTTTTCCCGGGAGCTATAAGAGGAGCCAAGGGTTTACTGTTTATATACCTTGTGTGCAGGGAGAAAATACCTGAAGTGGAAATAGGCAGTAGACCTCCGGGCAGACAGATGGCTTTACTGATTGGTCAGGATCCTGAAACGCCCACGATTAGAGGCTTGGGGACAAGGAAGTTTGAGAAACAGGTTTGTGGATGAATCTTGGCAGAGAAACCAAACCATGTATCGGTATTTGTGTCTTGTGTTAATGTTCACTTTATACATTCTAGAGTGTTCAGAGAGGTTCTGGACAATCTGGTGAATGGGTTTACTTGTCCAGGGGACATCCGTCAGCTTCTGACCAGCCACCCTGGTGCTTGCACAGTGGTCCCATGGATGAAGCAACCTTAGAGGCAGAGATGGGCTCTCTCTCACTAAGATGGAACTGACTACTGTCACTGCTGAGTTCCTAAGCTGCCAGCAGCAGATAGGCAGTATGGTGCCTCAGTATAGAAACACCCCTCAAGAAGCTCAACTACGTAGTGACAAGTTAGTGACATCCTAGAAGGGCAGTAATATATCTTAACACTTGCTTTGATTACGAGTTTGCTTTTCTTTTTTTTTTTTCTGTTTTTTTTTTTTTTTTTTTAGTCTTTAGCTTTTTTTTTTTTTTTTTAATTTTAATTTTTACTCTATTTTACTTTACAATACTGTATTGGTTTTGCCATACATTGACATGAATCCACCACGGGTGTACATGCATTCCCAACAAGTTTGCTTTTCTTATCCAAGATTCCTCAGTTAGCCTCATTCTGAGGGCTTGAAGACTGTATGGTTTACAATTTAGGATTTCAGTAACATTGCCTCAGATTGAGGGACACATTTTATAATGAAAGTAAATGAAATGAGTGCATGGCAAAAGAACCCTCAGATCCCACAGTGTACCACAGCACTTTGAAGAAGCCAGTCTGGTAAAATGATGAAATCACCCATTAAGGGTCCAGCTAGGGACCAGCTTGGGGACAACATCCAGCAAGATTGACTGTGGCCTCCAAGATTCCGTAAATGTAGTGAAGCTATAGCCAACACACAGTGAAGTATCATTAAAATGCAGGGTCTGAAAAACAAGGGATAGAAGTAGGATTGGCCCCTTTATCCCCAACCCTAGTGACCCACTCTCAGAATTCATGCTGCCTATTTCTACATCCTTAGGCTCTGTTGTTGTTGTTATTGTTGTTTAGTCACTAAGTTGTGTCCAACTCTTTGGCAATCCCATGGACTATAGCCTGCCAGGGTCCTCTTTCCATGGGATTTCCCAGGCAAGAATACTGCAGTGGGTTGCCATTTTCTTCTCCAGGGGATCTTCCTGACCCAGGGATTGAACCCACGTCTTCTGCATTGAAGAGAGATCCTTTACTGCTAAGCCAACAAGGAAGCCCTCCTTAGGCTCTGCTGGATTAAAAACCCTGAGTCCTGGCATTTGAGGTAAAAATGAAGGGTAGGAGAAAGAGTCTCTGCCAGAGAACACAGAAAGAGTTACACTGAATTTAAAGCTATGACTACTACATATTCTGTCGTTTGGGAGCCTCTCAAACCAATGGGCCAACAAGCAAAGAAAGGAGTTGCCACACTCCCAGGCAAGTGATGGGGCAACTGACTCTGATTAGCATAGGGAAATTTGGTATTTCTGTATGATATCACTATGCATGCATGCTAGGCCACTTCAGTTGGGTCTGACTGTATGTGATCCTACGGACTATAGCCCACCAGGCTCCTGTGTCCAGTGGGCTTCTCCAGGCAAGAATGCAGGAATGGGTTGCCATGCCCTCCTCCAGGGATAATATCACTATCTGTGGAACCTAAAATATACATCAAAGTAGTGAATATAATATAAAAGAGACAGACTCACAGATGCAGAGAACAAATGAGAGAACCAGTGGGGAGGGCAATATAGAATGGGGAGTGGGGGGCACAAAGTTTCGGAGGGAAGAGGTTCAAGTATGTATTGTACACATGTGAAATATAGCCAAGATTTTGTAATAACTGTAGATGGAAAGTGATCTTTAAAAGCTATATAAATTTTTTTTTTAATTTAAGGAAATTAGATATTTGCTACACAATTGGGGCATGAAGGAATGTAACTCTAACCCATGATATTCACTGGGGTTTCTCTTGATCCTTGCAGACAGTTTCAGTAAACAGTCTAACACAGGTAAAGCAAGTAAGAGATCCAGATTCTGGAAGATAAACACTCAAATCAGGAACTCAAAGCATGTTAACACCCTCTAGAGCAACTTTTGGCTAAGGAGGGAATGGAAGCTGGTGGATAAATACTTTCCTTCTCCTATTTCATGTGAATAAGCCTGAAGCACAGCTGACGCAATTCCTCAAAAGGCCCCCAGGTAAACTGAACCCTAGTTGCCCAGGTTGGTAACCAGCTCAATACTGTACCCTGAGCCTGGCTTTCCCTCCTCCCCGCCTTCACTCTTCCCAGTACCCTCAGTCTCATTCCCTGTGATAACTTCCCCAAATCAGCTGCTCACACTGTCATCATCTCAGTCTCTGCTTTTTGGAAGAATCCCCAAAGTGTTATTATGACACTAGTGAAATAGCCTAGAGTTGACCTAGGATATCAGGGAAAAAATGTACGAGAACTTAAATATATCTTGGTAACTTTTCTAATGCCCAAGGATAAAAATAAAATCCTTCAAACTTCCAGGTAGAAAATAACCATAATAATAATAACAGGTCACCTGGAAAGGAAAAAGAATTCTTACTGATATTGAAAATCTCATCTACAACACTAAAAACTAGAAAATAGTCATATTTGCAAGTAAGAAGAATGTGACTCTAAGATTCTGTAGCCTAACCATTCTTGTGTGACAGCAAGAAACAGACATTTTCAGATAGATAGGGGTTTCAGAAAGTTGCACAACAGCAGAGACTATCTAGAAACATCACTTGAGGTAATCTTTAACCACAGAAAACTGTAAAAATAACTTAAGAAAATGGAATACATGGTATATAAAAAACTATGGTCAGTATTGAGATTAGTAAAATGGATAGGTAAGTCAAGCTATCGTGATGATGTATCACTACCTTTTATAAAGGTTATAGAAATCTAATATTAAAAATATGACTACTTATTTTGTGTGCCACCACAGTCCTACGGACATTGTTATTGTTGTTGTTGTTGTTGTTCAGTCGCTAAGTCATGTCCGACTGTGAACCCACAAGCTGTAGCATGTTAGGCTTCTCTCCTTCACTATCTCCCAGAGTTTGCTCAGACTCATGGCCATTGAGTCGGTGATGCCATCCAACTATTTCATCCTCTGTCTAGGGACACAGTAAATATTAAAAGCCAATTTGTTCCTTTCCTGACCTGTTATTAATATTTTATGTCATCATGAAACACACATTCAAACAAAAGCATGCATATATAACATATAACACGCATGCATGCTTGCTAAGTCACTTCAGTCATGTCCAACTCTTTGTGACGCTATGGACTGTAGCCTGCCAGGCTCCTCTGTCTGTGGGATTTTCCTAGGCAAGAATACTGGAGTGGGATTTTTAAGAGTTTAGGGAAGAACAAGATGGTGGAGGAGTAGGTGAACGTGGAGTACATCTCTTTCCACGGATACATCAGGAATACACCTTCAGACACAGAACTGCATGAAGAACACCAGCTGAGAGCAGACAGGAGCACCTGAATTGTGGAAAAGAATTTATAGAACCACGCAAAACTAAGACGAAGGAACTAGCGGGAAAAACAGGAGCGTTAGTAGGACTGGACCTGCCCTC
Organism: Capra hircus; assembly: GCF_001704415.2. Classification (NCBI taxonomy): domain Eukaryota; kingdom Metazoa; phylum Chordata; class Mammalia; order Artiodactyla; family Bovidae; genus Capra; species Capra hircus. The sequence goes on from NC_030809.1 coordinate 100,696,235, forward strand.
AGCAGGTGGGAAACTGAAGCAGGGATTGATCCCCACATCGGGGCAATTGTCTGAGTCAGAGGAGAAACATGTAAGGCTGAGAATGAAACAGCTGATCCGTGGCAGCCTAAATGGAATGAGAATCAGACAGTCCTTGCAGCAGCCATACATACTGCAGACAGGAATGCTGGTCCCCCAGAAGAGGCAGTGGCTGGGAGCTGGAGTTTAGGGATTGTGGAGCAATCCCAGGGCCAGGACTTCTGTTGACTGCAGAGAGACGGATTGAGAGGATGTGAGGGAGGAGATCGTGGTGGGCAATGCCGGAGCCAGGCAGCCATGGAAGCAAGGTGATACTTCTGAGTCATGCTTACGGGGTGGAGCCATCACCATAGCTTCTCTCTCCCCACACGCCAGCATGGCAGCTGAACAATAGAGAGGCTGGCCCATCAAACACCAGACACACTGAACTACAGAGTAGGACCCCACCCAGGGTGCTCCTTTAAGTGCCTGATGTACTGATCTACAAGGTACGATCCCAGCCGGGGGGCCCCTCTCTGTGCCTGATGTGTGGAGCAACAGAGAAGGACCCCAGGCAAGGGAGCCCTCTAAGTGCCTGAATGGGTGGAGATATGGAGAAAGACTAGCCAAAGATGCCTTCTGATTGCCAGCTACAAGAGGTTCCAAAAGACTCTGTTAGCGCCATAACTTGGAGAAGGCAATGGCACCCCACTCCAGTACTCTTGCCTGGAAAATCCCATGGGTGGAGGAGCCTGGTAGGCTGCAGTCCATGGGGTCACTAAGAGTCAGACACGACTGAGCGACTTCACTTTCACTTTTCATTTTCATGCATTGGAGAAGGAAATGGCAACCCACTCCAGTGTTCTTGCCTGGAGAATCCCAGGGACGGGGGAGCCTGGTGGGCTGCTGTCTATGGGATCGCACAGAGTAGGACAGGACTGAAATGACTTAGTAGCAGCAGCAGCAGCAGGGCCATAACTCCTGCAGCAGAGGCAGTCCATGTCCCTGCACTCTTGGAGCTGCCAGGGTCCCCACAAGCCAAGCAGCTGCACCTAACCCTAACTCTAACCCTTCGCACTCAGCCTTACCTGTGGGTCACAGCTGCCACAGGCAAAAAAAGTCTTGCGTCTATGTGGACAGGGTCACTTTGGTGGTGTCCAGCTCTTTGCAACCCTGTAGACTGTGGCCAGCCAGGTATCTCTGTCAGAGAGGCATTCTCCAGGCAAGAATACTGGAGATTATTGGCCAACACTGGTTACCATATCCTTCTAGAGCACCATATTTCCTGCTGCCCCAGCTGCCAACCCTCCCCAACCACCACCAGTTCCTGATGTTGCCAGAAATCCTGCAACCCAAGCAGCTGCACCACCTCCACACCTGATCCTTACAGGGGCAAATCCAAGCCCTACAGAGCAGCCTGAGGAGTAAAACCTCAGTGGATGACATACATGTAGAGATGGAAATAAAACCACAGTTGAAACCCAGGGGCAGTGTATCTAAGGAAGAAGACACAAAACCTTCCCACCAACTGTACAAAGAACAGATTAAATCCACACGATCAACCAGGCAGACTCTGTGTCTATGGAATATATAAAAGGACATTGAGAGCTCCCACAAAAGAAAACACGTGAGTTCTGATAGCTGTGGACATTGGAGGCAAGAACACACAGGAGTAGGACCAGAATAGAATCTGAACTGCCCCCACAGCAAGTCCAGAGACGAGCACAGGGTTGGAGGGCATCCTAGGGAGGTAAGGTGGACTGTGACTCCCAGTGAGGGAAAGGACTCTGACAGCAGTGACTCAAGGAAAACATTTATTATTATTTCTTGATTTGCTCTGTGGATTCTTTTGGATTTCCCCCCACCTTTGTAACTGTCTGTTGTAGTTGTTAATTTTATGGGCACTAAGAAATCCAGTTAAGATTTTAAGCTTTATTTTTTTTCCTTTCCTCACATTTTTTATTGTTGTCATAAACCTCTGCCTCTACACTGGGCTTTTGCAGTTCTGTGGAGTTTTCTTTTTTCTTTTTTTAGTTTTAATGTTTTAAACCTGTTATCATTTTTTCTATATTTATTCTTTGGTCTGCTTTTCTTACTGTTATTTTCCCCTTGCAGTTAATCTTTATATAAATCTTCTTTATCTACCTCTATTTAACATGGCATATCAATTCTTTCTTTCTTCCCTTTCTCTCCTTTCCTCTCAACATATTTGTTAGTTTTATTTTCATTGCTTTATTTCCCAATTGGCACCTTGCTTTAGTTCTGTTTTCCAGTTTGTGTCTTAATTAGTTTTGTTCTCGTAGATATAATTTTTGTTTTCCTTTGTTCACTGGGTCAGCCTATTGTACTTTTTTTTGTTGGACTGTTTCAATTTTGTTTATGGGTATATTTGTTATGTGTCTATCCCATTATTTTAATTCTTATGTGCCTGATTTTGTAACTGCCATTTGTCTGGGGTTCATCTTTGGTTTCTTGATTTTGGATATTTGTTTAAATCTCATTTAACGCCATAAAAAAACACTTGTGGAATCTTCATTCCTGACCAGAGATCAAGCCCTGAGCCTTTGGGGTGGGATAACTTGACTCCAAGACCCTAGAGTACCAGGGAACTAACCCTAGGGAGTGGGGTTAGGAAGAACTCACACAAAGGAAACCATTTGAATGCAAGACCCAGCATCACCCAACCACCAGCAACACCCCATCTAGGATGCCTCATCTAAACAACAAACAGAACAAAAATACAAACGCAGTCATAGCAGACAGGATTACCACCTCACTCAGCCTTGCCCATCGGAGGAAAAACAAACAAACAAACAAAAACTCAGCACAAATCTCACCCTATAGGAAGTTCACATAAGCCGCTGGACCAATCTTAGGAGGGCAGAAACCAAACGGAAGAAAGTATTCAACCTTCTTCAAGGAAAGTGAAAGTGAAGTCGCTCAGTCATGTCACACTCTTTGTGACCCCATGGACTGTAGCCTATCAGGCTCCTCTGTCCATGGGATTTTCCATGCAAGAAACCTGGATTGGGTTGCCATTTCTTTCTCCAGGAGCTCTTCCCCACCCAGAAATTGACCCCGAGTCGCCCACATTGTAGACAGATGGTTTACCATCTGAGCCACCAGGGAAGTAGAATTCAACTTTCCTTGAAGCCTGGGAAAAGGAGACCTCAAACACAATAAGTTAAAAAAATAATGAAAAGGCACAGAAAGACTACATAAATGAAGGAACAAACTAGAAACATAGAAATCCAATAAATGAAGAGGAAATAGGCAAAGAACTCAGAATAATGATAGTAAAGATGATCAAAAACCTTGAAAACAAAATGGAAAAAATTCAAGAAGCATTTACCAGACACCTAGAAGAATTAAATAATAAACATACAGAGACAAACAACACAGTTACTGAAATTAAAAAATACTCTAGAAGTAATCAATAGCAGAGTATCTGAAACAAAAGAATGAATCAGTGAGCTGGAAGATAAAATGGTGCAAATAACTTCTGAAGAGCAGAATAAAGTAAAAAGAATGAAAAGAACTTAGGACAGTCTCAGAAACCTCTGGGAGCATATCAAACACATCAACATTCAAATTACAGGGGTCTCAGAAGAAGAAGAGAAAAAGAAAGGGTATGAGAAAATTTTAGAAGAGATTATAGTGGAAAATTTCCCCAACATAGAAAAGGAAATAGTCAATCAACTCCAAGAGGCACAAAGAGTCCCCTACAGGATTAAACTAAGGCGAAACACACCAAGACACATACTAATCAAACTAACAAAGACTAAACACAAAGAAAGAATTTTAAAAGCAGCAGGGGAGAAGCAGCAAGTAACATACAAGGGAAATCCCATACGCTTAACAGCTGATCTTTCAGCAGAAATTCTGCAGGCCAGAGGGGAATGGCAGGATGTCTTTAAAATACTGAAAGGGAAAATTCTACAACCAAGATTATTGTACCCAGCAAGAATCTCATTCAAAATTGATAGAGAAATAAAAAGCTTTCTAAACAACCAAAAGTTAAGAGAATTCTATACCACCAAAACCAGCTTTACAACAAATGTTAAAGAGATTTATATATTCCAAAAATACAAGAAAAGAAAAGATCTACAAAATCAACCACAAACAGTTACGCAAATGGGAATAGGAACATATATATCAATAATTACTTTAAATGTAAATGGATTAAATGCTCCAACCAAAAGACACAGACTGGCTGAATGGATACAAAACAAGACCCATATATATGCTGTCTACAAGAAACTCACTTCAGACCTCAAGACACATATAGACTGAAAGTGAGAGGATGGAGAAATACACTCCATGCAAATGGGAAGCAAACGAAAGCTGGAGTAGCAATCCTCATATCAGACAAAATAGACCCTAAAATAAAGATCACAAGAGATAAGGAAGGACACTACATAATGATCAAGGGATTAATCCAAGAGGAAGACATAACAATTGTAAATATCTATGCACCCAACATAAGAGCACTTCAGTACATAAGACAAACACTAATTGACATAAAAGGAGAAACTGGCAGTAACACAATAATAGTAGCAGACTTTAACACCCCACTCACACCAATGGACAAATCATCAAAACAGAAAATTAATAAGGAAACATGAGTCTTAAATGATACATTAGATGAGATGGATCTTACTTATATCTTCCAGGACATTCCATCCAAATGCAGAAGAATACACATTCTTCTCAAGTACACATAGAATATTCTCCATTATAGACCACATCTTGGGTCACAAATCAAACCTCAGTAAATTTAAGAAAATTGAAATCATACCAAGCACCTCCTCTGACCACGATGCTATGAGACTAGATATCAATTACAAGAAAAAAAGTGTAAGAAGCACAAACACATGGAGATTAAACAACACGTTTCTAAATAACCAACAGGTTACTGAAGAAATCAAAAGGGAAATCAAAAAATTTCTAGAAACAAATGACAATGAAAACACAACAACTCAAAACCTATGGGATGCAGCAAAAGTAGTTCTAAGAGGGAAGTTTATAGCAATACAGTCCTACCCAAAGAAACAAGAAAAAATAGAATAGACAACCTATCTTTACACCTAAGACAACTGGAAAAAGAAAAACAAAACACACCCAAAATTAGTAGAAGGAAAGAAATCATAAAGACCAGAGCAGAAATACATGAAAAAGAAGTGCAAGTAAACAATAGTAAAGATTAATAAAACTAAAATCTTGTTCTTTGAGAAAGTAAACAAAATTGACAAGCCTTTAGCCAGGCTCATCAAGAGAAAAAAAGAGAGGAATCAAATCAACAAAATTAGAAATGAAAAAGGAGAGGTTACAACAGACAATGCAGAAATACACAGGATTATAAGAGACTATTACAAACAGCTATAAGGGGATCCAACCAGTCCATTCTAAAGGAGATCTGTCCTGGGTGTTCATTGGAAGGACTGATGCTAAAGCTGAAACTCCAATAGTTTGGCCACCTCATGAGAAAAGTTGACTCATTGGAAAAGACCTCGATGCTGGGAGGGATTGGGGGCAGGAGCAGAAGGATACAACAGAGGATGAGATGGCTGGATGGCATCACCGACTCGATGGACTGAGTCTGAGTGAACTCCGGGAGTTGGTGATGGACAGGGAGGCCTGGCGTGCTGCGATTCATGGGGTCACAAAGAGTCGGACACAACTGAGCGACTGAACTGAACTGATAGGGCAATAAAATTGATAACCTGGAAGAAATGAACAGATTCTTAGAAAAGTTCACTCTTACAAGACTGAACCAGGAAGAAACAGAAATTATGAACAACCCAATTACAAGCACTGAAATTGAAGCTGTGATCAAAAATCTCCCCAAAAACAAAAGCCCAGAACCAGATGGCTTCACAGGAGAATTCTATTAAACATTTAGAGAAGAGATAATGCCTATACTTCTGAAACTCTTTCAAAAAATTGCAGAGGAGGAGCACTTCCAAATTCATTCTATGAGGCCATCATCACCCTGATACCAAAACCAGACAAAGACAACACACCAAAAACAAAAAAGAAAGAAAGAAAGAAAAACAACCAAAGAAAAGAAAACTACAGGTCAATATCACTGATGAACATAGATGCAAAAATCCTCAACAAAATTTAGCAAACTGAATTCAGCAGCACATCAAAAAGCTCATACACCATGATCAAGTTGGGTTTATTCTGGGGATGCAAGGATTGTTCAATATCCATAAATCAATCAATGTGATACACCATATTAACAAACTGAAAGATAAAAATATAATCTCAAAAAAAAGCAGAAAAAGCCTTTGACAAAATTCAGCACCCATTTCTGATTAAAGCTCTTCAAAAAATGGGCATAGAAGGAACCTGCCTCAATACAGTAAAGGCCATATATGATAAACCTACAGCAAACATCATTCTCAATGATGAAAAACTGAAAGCATACTCCCCAAGATCAGGAGCAAGGCAAGGGTGTCCACTTTCACCACTATTATTCAACATAGTTGGAACTCTTACCTATAGCAATCGAGAAGAAAAAGAAATAAAAGGAATCCAGATCACAAAAGAAGTAAAGCTCTCACTGATTGCAGATGACATGATACTGTACATAGAAAACACTAAAGATAGTATCAGAAAATTACTAGAGCTAATCAGTGAATTTAGCAAAGTTGCAGAATACAAAATCAATACACAGAAGTCACTTGCTTTTCTATATACTAGCAATGAAAAATCAGAAAGAGAAATTAAGGAATCAATCCCACTCACCACTGCAGCAAAAAGAATTAAATATCTAGGAATAAACCTACCTAAGGAGACAAAAGAACTGTACACAGAAAATTATGACACTACTAAAAGAAATCAAAGATGACATAAACAGATGGAGAGATATTCCATGTTCCTGGGTAGAATCAATACTGTAAAAATGAATATACTAACAAATACAATCTACAGATCCAACGTGATCCCTATTAAATTACCAATGGCAGTTTTCACAGAACTAGAAAAAAAAAATTCACAATTCATATGGAAACACACAAGACCCTGAAAAAGCAGTCTTTAGAAAGAAGAATGGAGCTGGAGAAATCAACCTTCCTGACTTAAGATTATACTGCAAAACTACTGTCATCAAGGCAGTATCAGTTCAGTTCAGTCGCTCAGTCGTGTCCAACTCTGCGACCCCATGAATCACAGCACGCCAGGCCTCCCTGTCCATCACCAACTCCCAGAGTTCACTCAGACTCACATCCGTCGAGTTGGTGATGCCATCCAGCCATCTCATCCTCTCACCCACTTCTCCTCCTGCCCCCAATCCCTCCCAGCATCAAAGTCTTTTCCAATGAGTCAGCTCTTCACATGAGGTGGCCAAAGTACTGGAGTTTCAGCTTTAGCATCATTCCTTCCAAAGAACACCCAGGGCTGATCTCCTTCAGAATGGACTGGTTGGATCTCCTTGCAGTCCAAGGAATTCTCAAGAGTCTTCTCTAACACCACAGTTCCAAAGCATCAATTCTTCAGCACTCAGCTTTCTTCACAGTCCAACTCTCACATCCATACATGACCACTGGAAAAACCATAGCCTTGACTAGCTGGACCTTTGTTGGCAAAGTAATATCTCTGCTTTTGAATATGCTATCTAGGTTGGTCATAACTTTCCTTCTAAAGAGTAAGTGTCTTTTAATTTCATGGCTGCAATCACCATCTGCAGTGATTTTGAAGCCCCAAAATAAAGTCTGACACTGTTTCCACTGTTTCCCCATCTATTTCCCATGAAGTGATGGGACCAGATGCCATGATCTTCATTTTCTGAATGTTGAGCTTTAAGCCAACTTTTTTACTCTCCTCTTTTACCTTCATCAAGAGGCTTTTTAGTTCCTCTTCATTTAGTTCAGTTCAATCGCTCAGTCATGTCCGACTCTTTGCCACCCCATGAATCGCAGCACGCCAGGCCTCCCTGTCCATCACCAACTCCCGGAGTTTACTCAAACTCACGTCCATCGAGTCAGTGATGCCATCCAGCCATCACATCCTCTGTCGTCCCCTTTTCCTCATGCCCCCATTCCCTCCCAGCATCAGAGTCTTTTCCAGTGAGTCAACTCTTCACATGAGGTTGCCAAAGTACTGGAGTTTCAGCTTTAGCATCATTCCTTCCAATGAACATCCAGGACTGATCTCCTTTAGAATGGACTGATTGGATCTCCTTGCAGTCCAAGGGACTCTCAAGAGTCTTCTCCAACACCACAGTTCAAAAGCATCAATTCTTCAGTGCTCAGCTTTCTTCACAGTCCAACTCTCACATCCATATATGACTACTGGGAAAACCATAGCCTTGACTAGATGAACCTTTGTTGGCAAAGTAATGTCTCTGCTTTTTAATATGCTATCTAGGTTGGTCATAAATTTCCTTCCAAGGAATAAGTGTCTTCTAATTTCATGGCTACAATCACCCTCTGCAGTGATTTTGGAGCCCCAAAAAATAAAGTCTGACACTGTTTCCACTGTTTCCCCATCTATTTGCCATGAAGTGAAGATAATCACAATGGTGTGATCACTCACCTAGAGCCAGACAGCCTGGAATGTGAAGTCAAGTGGGCCTTAGGAAGCCTCACTACAAACAAAGGTAGTGGAGGTGATGGAATTCCACTTGAGCTATTTCAAATCTTGAAAGATGATGCTGTGAAAGTGCTGCACTCAATATGCCACCAAATTTGGAAAACTCAGCTGTGGCCACAGGACTGGAAAAGGTCAGTTTTCATTCCAATCCCAAAGAAAGACAATGCCAAAGGATGCTCAAACTACTGCACAATGGCACTCATCTCACACGCTAGTAAAGTAATGCTTAAAATTCTCCAAGACAGGTTTCAGCAATACGTGAACTGTGAACTTCCTGATGTTCAGGCTGGTTTTAGAAAAGGCAGAGGAACCAGAAATCAAATTGCCAACATCCGCTGGATCATCAAAAAAGCAAGAGAGTTCCAGAAAAGCATCTATTTCTGCTTTATTGACTATGCCAAATCCTTTGACTGTGTGGATCACAATACACTGTGGAAAATTCTGAAAGAGATGGGAATACCAGACCACCTGACCTGCCTCTTGAGAAATCTGTATGCAGGTCAGGAAGCAACAGTTAGAACTGGACATGGAACAACAGACTGGTTCCAAATAGGAAAGGAGTACGTCAAGGCTGTCTATTGTCACCCTGCTAATTTAACTTTTATGCAGAGTACATCATGAGAAACGCTGGGCTGAAAGAAACACAGGCTAGAATCAAGATTGCTGGGAGAAATATCAATAATCTCATATATGCAGATGATACCACCCTTATGGCAGAAACTGAAGAGGAACTAAAAAGCCTCTTGATGAAAGTGAAAGAGGAGAGTGAGAAAGTTGGCTCAAAGCTCAACATTCAGAAAACATTCAGAAAACAAAGAGCACGGCATCTGGTCCTCTACATTGCTCAGCCATAAAAAGGAACGCATTTGAATCAGTTCTTATCAGGTGGATGAACTGAAAGCCTACTATACAGAGTGAAGTAAGCCAGAAAGAGAAAGAGAAATATCATATTCTAGCACACATATATGGAATCTAGAAAAGTGGTACTGAAAAGAATTTATTTACAGGGCAACAATGGAGAAATAGACATAGAGAATAGACTTAGGGACTTGGGAAAAAGGGAGGAGAGGGTGAGATCTATGGAGAGAGTAACATTGAAACTTATGTTACCGTATGTAAAATAGATAGTCAACAGGAACTTGCTGTATGGCTCAGGAAACTCAAACAGGAGCGTTGTATCAGCCTAGAGGGGTGGGATTGAAAGGGAGATGGGAGGAAGGTGCAAAAGGGAGGGGATATATGTATACTTACGGCTGATTCATGTTGAGATTTGACAGAAAAAAGCAAAATTCTGTAAAGCAATTATCCTTCAATTAAAATTAAATAAATTTTTTAAATCAAAAAAATTAAAAGAAAGAAAAGAAGAATACTGGAGTGGAACATATGACATAGATATAGTTTAAAAATAATAATGATAAAAAAAATATATGCTTCCTCCATCTAGCTCAAGATTATCTTTTCCTTTTTTTAATATTTTTAATTTTTGTAGAGAAACCTAACCTCACTAGTGGTTCAGATGGTAAAGAATCTGCTTGCAACGCAAGAGACTTGAGTTCGATCCTTGGGTCAAGAAGATCCCCTGGAGAAGGGAACGGCAACCCCCTTCAGTATACTTCACTAACACACTTCTTTTTTACAATGGAAAAGTTCTTAAATTCTTACTTTTAAAAACGGTTTTAATTGTTAAAATTTTTAATTGCAATTTTACTTACCTTTTGTTTACTTCTTGAACTAATAAGGTTCTAGAACAAATCTCTGCTACCACCATTTGCTGTGTGAACTAGACCCAGAGGCTAGATCTCTTAGAACCTCAGTCTTCTCTTTTGTAAAGTAGGGACCAAAATCCTTACTTTCTCAGCAGGAGCATCACGAGAAGTATGGAGGAAGCACATCATCACTGTGGAAGAAGTGCTCCATAATGTGTAACTACTTCTGTTATTGTTTGGCCTAAAGTAAAGAACAGAGGCGCATATATGTAAGAGAAGCATCTGGAATAACACCATCCATCCACAGTGTGTCTGTTCCCCAAAGCTCATGCTATCAATTCTGCAGAAATGCTTGGACAGGATGGGTTTCCCCTGGCTAACCTTTCTTTAGTCTTCCTGATCTGGCATATCCTATTTCACTTTGTTTACCATTAAAAAGTGTGCTCATCAATATAGGCTTTTGCTCTTTTCTCCCTTTTAAAAATCCAGTACATGAAGGAATCACCATTGAGTTTGAAACAACTGCTTGAAGGAAAAACTAAAATAAACAAATATATCTGTTACAAGGTGCCAGCAGTAAATTTTCAAAATAGCTCTGTACAATGGCCAGAATTAACTTTCCTTTTATTCTTCTAGCAGGATGTCTCTGTAGAGTTTGGCAGAGACATTTAACAGAACAGAATAAAACTTTATTTTCTCCTTGTATTGGTCTGACACTGTCAGCCTGAGCATCTTTTGGAATGCCCCGGTGCACTCAGAATGGGCTCCTTGAGCTCACAGGAGGCTGGAATAATGGCCTGCAGACTGCTGAAGTGGGCAGTCCTGCAACCTGGCGCCACACCAGCCCTGCTGGGAAGGAAGCTTATCTGGTTATCAAATTGACAGCAAGGCAGCAAAGGGAGCTGCTGAAGCATCCTTTGCCAGGTACAGGCATCACGCAGAAAAGTACGTCATTGATGCTCATGAATGAACATATTTCTGGTTCAGTGGTTGGACCATATCACTGGCCATCTAAGGTAATGGCCGGTAAAGAATGGCCAAGAATCACATCCTTCAAACAAAGCTGAAAATAGGTTTATCTAAAGTGAGTTACTGGGTTGAAGTCAGACTTGCTGGCCTCACTGAAGGAATAGAACACTGACCACCATCTCACTTCCATTCCAAAAGCTACTAAAGTTCCCACCTTAAAGAACAGCCACTGTATTGTGATCATGAGTCAAGGTTACCCTGTTTTAGTTTAGAACCTCCTTTTCCCCATGTGGTTCAAACTACACTGGCAAGAAGCTACCATATTTAGACAGATTCCAACTAAGCAACTTCTGCAAGACAGTACTGGAGACACTATTGCTGTCTCTCGAAAGAGTAGTTTCCAATGTATTTTTACACAGGATGAGAAAAATGTGTGCTATTTTTAGATTCTATTTCACCATCACTATGAAAAGCCATTTTGCTTGGGAAAGCCAATATCACCACTAAAATATTGAAGGCACAGTAGTGTGTTGTCACTCCTCCCGTTTACAGCACCATCGCTATTGCAATATTACAGTGTGACCTTCATTTACGTGATTATTGACTTGATATTATACCAACCATCAAACTGTAAACTCCATGAAGCCAGGAGATGTCTCTTTTTGCTCACCTATTACAGTCCCTGGTAGGCAGAACATAACCAAAAATATGTTTGTTCAGTTAATATTAATTAGCAGGGTCATTTGTAATGATCTTTATATTAGCTACCCATGATATGTTCAGAATTGGATAATACATAAAGGAACTGTCAGTGTAGGCTCAGTATAGGCTCCAGTCTTGAGAAGTTTACAGTCCAAGTTTGTTCCAGGTGACACTGTTCTCGGTAACTAACACCCACACATCCCCCCCAGTATTCCTGGTCCATTGCTTTCCCATTGCACTGATCACCTTCTAGCATACTACACAATTCACTTTTTTGGCTTTTTCACTGTCTCCCCTAGAGACAGATTAGAATATCAAATACAGGAGCAGGACTTTTTCATCTGTTTTGTTCATGGATGTTTTCCCTGTAACCAGTAATTATACCAGTTGGTCATTACCTCCTCTTTGGAATACTTGTGTATTTCTGACCCGGCTACCTTTTCCCTCCTACCATATCTCCTACCCTCACTCACACCATTCTAGCCACATGGAGGGGCTTCATTGGTCGAGCCCTGTGGTTTCTGCACTTACCGGCCCTTCTCAATAGGATGTTTTTCCACCAGTTACCTCCATGCTCATTCCCTTACCTATTTCAGATCTTTGTTCCAAAGACAGCAAGGTCTTCCTTGATAGTCTTATTTAAGTCTGAATCCCTTCCCTGCAAGCCACACACATACTCTTGGAACTTACCAAATTCCTGCTCTGCTTTTTCTTGATAATACTCATAAAGGTCAAATATACAAGGTTAGTTATATGTTGTCTGTTGGTCTTCCTCCCTCCCCACCCACAGACACACATGTTCTAAGCTTAATGAGGGCAGACGTTAACCTCTCCTTTGCTCACTGTTATTTCCCCAAGATCTAGAATACTGTGTCACACTTGGCACTTGATAAATATTTGTTGAATGGATGAATTATTGTAAAGTCAATTTTTATATTTAAAATACCAGTTTTTAGAATGTCCCACTTTAGTTCAGAGAGCATACATGGGATTGTAATAAGATGTTTGAATTTCAAATAAGTTGAATATGAAACAAAAAATACAATAAGAAGCAGGTGGCTTGGAAAGGTCAAGTAATACAAGGCATACATCTTTGCCTTTGATGAATGTGCTGCTAAAGTTTAGGTTGTTGATACATTTTGACTTGAAAATCTCTAAGCAGTTGTTTGCTACCAGATGCTATTTTTGAAGGCAACAATCAAAATACACAAACACACACACACATCCTAGCCTTCACATACAAGTTTGCATCTGGTGCCCAGGGAAAATGAGAGGAAACGACTTTTAAATGGCTAAGGAAAGTGTTCATGATTCATTAGTTCACTGAAACAGCAGAGCAGGCATCCACTTAACGAAACAGGCAGAACCAGCCTTAACCAGGTAGGAGTCGATGTGGAGACTCGTTGACCAAATGCCTACAGTTAACAGCTGTGTGATGATGAATGACCCTGAGAATCAGAAATCTACAATCTTGTCTCCATCAGCCTGGAGACAGGAAATTTGCAAGGAATAATTCTCTCTATGTGAAATCCAGCCCAAAGCATACATCCTCCCTCCATCCAGGGACTCATGAGCAGAATTTGAAAGAGTAGAAGTGATTGTTTGTTCTCTCTGTGACTGACATAGAATCACATCATTTCAGAGCACAGACGTTCAGAAGCATGCCCTCTAATCACAGTGTTTTATGGAGGAAAAAAGTGAACCAAAAATTTCCTCAGCTAACTTTGAGGGAATACCCCAAATAGCCTCAAGATCCCTGAAACCCACACCAGTGTCCCTTCCCCAGGTTGAAGGGCCATTGCTGATGCTCCAGCTAGATCCAGTTAGATTTCCAGAAAAGCACTCGTTTCAGCCCAAATAACACATGCGTTCAAATCTATATATGCATAGTAGAGAGATTGAGGGATAGACATAGAGAAATGCAGATGTACTACATGTAGAAAATTGGTGTCATAAACCTCATTGATCTTATTTATATTTTAATAAAGAGAAGAATGAAGGAGAAAGTTTCTCATAATCTCAATGCCTTAATAACACCTGTTGATATTTAAGTCCTTGAATATTTAACACTTTTATGTCTTCCATCTAAACAGTATATAGTCACAATCTCTTGACCAGTTTCTATGTACCAGGCTCTGTCGTAGGGAAATTATTTATGTCAACTTCGTAGCAACCCTCTGATGGATGTATTATCAGCCCTGTTTTACAGAGGAAGGGATGGAGTTCAGGGAGTTGACACAGAAAGTAAATTGGCCAAAGCTAAACAGTCCAGGTATGGCTGGGTCTGTTCCGAAACCCAAATCAATCAATCTCCAAGGCCAGCATTGCTCCTAGGGCCCCTCACTGCAACCCCCTCTTCCCTCCAGGAAATAAAAGCCCCATTTTCTTCCTCAAACAAGATAGATGCTTAAACCCTATATTTATGAGGACAGCTAACAATTATGGCCACTTTATTTAGATAGCAATGAAGTAACATCACTAATATTTAAATAACAAACTTTATTGCAGTTTAAAATCCATGTAAGATGACTTTATTTCTCACCCATGTATTTGACAATCAGGTCTGTAAAGTCAAAACTATGGGTTTTTCCAGTAGTCATGTACAGATATGAGAGGTGGACCGTAAAGAAGGCTGCTACTGCTGCTCCTAAGTTGCTTTAGTCGTGTCCGACTCTATGCGACCCCATAGATGGTAGCCTACCACGCTCCGCAGTCTCTGGGATTCTCCAGGCAAGAACATTGGGGTGGGTTGCCATTTCCTTCTCCAATGCATGAAAGTGAAAAGCGAAAGTGAAGTCACTCAGTCATGTCTGACTCAGCGACCCCATGGACTGCAGCCTACCAGGCTCCTCCGTCCATGGGATTTTCCAGGCAAGAGTACTGGAGTGGGTTGCCATTGCCTTCTCTGGTAAAGAAGGCTGAGTGCTGAAGAATTTATGCTTTCGATTCGTAGTGCTGGAGAAGACTCTTGAGAGTCCCTTGGACACCAAGGAGATCAAACCAGTTAATCCTGAAGGAAATCAATCCTGAATATTCATTGGAAGCACTGATGCTGCAGCTGAAACTCCAATACTTTGGCCACCTGATGTAGAGCCAACTCACTGGAAAAGACCCTGATGCTGAGAAAGATTGAGGGCAGGAGGAGAAGGGGACGACAGAGGATGAGATGGTTAAATAGCATCACTGACTGAATGGACCTGAATGTGAGCAAACTCGAGGAGATAGACAGAAGAGCCTGGCATGCTGCAGTCCATGGGGTTGCAAAGAGTCAGACACAACTTAGAGACTGAATAACAACATCCGACAATCAACCTGAGCTAAACCCTCTTGGCCTGGAGTGGTGTTTCTCTGGCTGTCAGTTGAAGACTTAGCCTCCTGTGGAGAAGCAAGCATCTCAGTGATTGTTCTTGTCCGTGCCCTGCCTATATTGCCTTCTGCCAAGCAGGACAGATTTATGGATTTGGAAGGAAAGGTTGACTGAACCAGGAAGACATGATGTCTCCTTTTGGAATGAACAGGCCATGCTGAGAGGAGACAGGGTTGTGTTCTTCCATGGAGGTATCAGGTAGAATCACTAGGGCCTGGCCCCAAGATGTGGCTGGGATTCCAAGCAACACCCCTCTCAGGGGTGCAGCGGGCAGGCAGAAATGTCTGTGTTCCTTCAGATTCACTCCGGGTTCTATACCCTGTCCCCAGGTCAAGGAAAGATTTCTTGTCAAGATCTTTGGCAGGAGAATAATACGACTTAAAGAGGTTCCTTTAAGAACTAAAGGAGTCTTTCCAGAAATAGCCAGAGGGCCAGAGGGGGGCTGCCAGTCAACTTCCTGGGATCCAAACTCGGAGAGAACAGGAGAAGGCTTTCCAGAGCCCCACCCTCCCAGTTCTGACCCCTGGCATCTGCATTTTCCCTGGGGAAACTGAGGGGTGGAGACCTGGAGGCAGGAAGGAAATCTCTGGGTCTTCTGTTCATTCATTGTCTCATCATTCTGGTGACTGTCACTCTTTATTTTTAAAGCATTAAACACGTCAACAGCATTGCTTTATTTTTCTTTCAAGGAGATAATGCTCTACTATAAAAGGGGGGAAAACTTGTTTGCTGCTTCCAAAGGAAATGAGATGTTTTCGATTTTTAATTTTGTCTCAAACTAAGAGGTTTCAGATGGTGCAAAGCGAGCTTTGCCTTTCTTGCTTAAGTTATCCTATTTTTCATGTTCCTTTTTTCCCACTGACACAGAATACAATTATTGCCACCCTTTTTTGAGCTAGCTAGCTGGCTCTTATGAAAATGTGAACAATGAGTTGAAGAGGCTTCTTGGCAGATCTCTCCATAGCAAACTCTTCCATGCTCTAGGTCGCTAGAATGCTCTTGGGGGGATTTCCTCTCAGGGTTCTGTTGTATAATTCTCAGAAGCTACAATCTATTCAATTGTTTCTACCAGACTACATGGCACAATTCATTCCAGGACACATTCTTCTTAATAGTTTTCCCTTCAACCTATCTTATTTCTACTATGGGCTTCCCTAGTGGCTCAGATGGTAAAGAATCTGCGTGCAATGCAGGAGACCCCAGTTCGATCCCTATTTCTACTAGTTATGTTCAAACGTGTCCACATTACAAGTCATTTTGTTGAATCCCAGCAGTCAAAAAGTCTCAGAGATGTCAGCACCAAATACATTTATCCAAGTATATGCAAACATATAGATCTGATAAGATTAGTGTCCTCAGTTATCTGGCCGCCAATCCTTTCTGCTTTGAGGAACTCAGAATGATATTAGTAGAATGTATTCATAAATGGAAACATAGATAACAGCTATTCTGTAGAATACAAGATATTATCTCTCTATTAACCAGGAGAACAATATAGATGCTAACATAAAATTCACTGAAGTTCAGCATTATTGATGTTCTTTTTCTTTCCTTTGCTCAGTTTCTTCTTCAAATTAAAGTGTTTTGCTAAATATGGTCTTACTTACCAAATTCTTTCTCAATCATTTAGAATGTGGGTGTACAGATTTCTGTTTCCTATTTACTGAATTCAATCACAAGTATTTAAGCATGTATAAAAGCTAAGGGAAAAGAGAATACTTCTTAGTATTATCTGTAGAAGCACACTGTCCTTCTAAAAGCCATTTTGTCACTAAATAATACTTAGAGTAGAGCATTGTGGAACAGAAATAACCCTCTTCATAATAAAGAAAATTAGTCACAGGGAATTCAAACAAGTCACTACATAGTCATTGATGAGTTAACAAATGGAACTCAAAAGTCCTGTTACTCTCATATGTTTTTTTCATATGCAAACAGAAGGAAAGCTGTAGCAAACTTGGGTCAAAAATGTCAATTTCTCAGAAAGTACATTAGTAGATGCCAAGGGCCAGAGATGGCAGGTGGGGTAGGGAGGGAGAATGGGAACTTCATGTTTGATGTGGACGGAGTTTCAGTTTGGGCTTCCCAGGTGCTGTGCTAGTAGTGGTAAAGAACCTGTCTACCAATGCTGGAGACACAAGAGACGCCGGTTTAATCCCTGAGTCAGGAAGATCCCCTGGAGGAGGAAATGGCAACCCACTCCAGTATTCTTGCCTGGAGAATCCTATGAACAGAGGAGCCTGGTGGGCTATGGTCCACAGGGTCACAAAGAGTCAGACACGACTGAAGTGACTTAGCAAGCATGGATAGTTTCCATTTAGGGAGGTGAAAAATTCAGGAGATGGATGAGCGTTGCACAACAATGTCAATGTTCTTAGTGCCACTGAACCGCACAAATATGTTTAAAATAGTATGTTTTGTATTATGTGGTTTCTACCACAATAAAAGAAAAAATGTTTTAAAAAATGTCAGCTCTTGGGGACTTCCCTGGTGGTCCAATGCTTCCAATGCAGAGGGTGCAGGTTCCATCCCTGGTAGAGAAACTAAGTTTCTACAAGCTGCACAGCCAAAAAAACAAACAAAAAAATGTCAACTCTCAGGGAGAATAGAGTCAGTCCTCTGTATCCTCAGGTTCCACAGATTTAACCAACAAAGGATAGAAAATATTCAGGTAAAA
The DNA here is from genome assembly GCF_001704415.2 of Capra hircus. Classification (NCBI taxonomy): domain Eukaryota; kingdom Metazoa; phylum Chordata; class Mammalia; order Artiodactyla; family Bovidae; genus Capra; species Capra hircus. The sequence goes on from NC_030809.1 coordinate 100,714,251, forward strand.
AAAAAAATCCCAGAAAGTTCCAGAAAGCAAAACTTTTGCTGCACCAGAAATTATTTACATAGCATTTACATCATATTTACAACTATTTACATAACATTTATACCATATTAGGTATTATAAGCAATCTAGAGATGAGTTCAAGTGTATGGGAGGATGTGTGTAGATTATATGCAAATATTTTGTCATTTTTTACAAGGAACTTGAGCAGCCCCAGGAGGTCCTAGAACCAATCCCCCATGGCTATGGAGACACAACTGTAACTTTAAAAATGAAAAAGCCTGCACCTGATATTTTCTTTGATACACCATTGTCCTTAATGCTAAGAAGAAACAAAATATTCTTTCTTGTAGATATATCTCATATCATCCTAAATAATTCATGTTCCTTAAGATACTTCTAGACCAAAATCTAACTTTCCTTATAAAGTACACAGTTTTCCCAAGTTGGGAACAGGCTTTGTGAAGCCATAAAAGCTCCTGGAAGTTTTCCTCTGTGACACCTGCATGCTATGCTTAGCCATGTGGCAGTATACCATTGCCAGCAAAGACATTCGGGTAGCTAATCACTCCACAGGCTTGCGAGCTCTGCCCTCAGAACTCACTGCTACTGAACCACTAGTGAGAAAAGAGTAAGTGATGCCAGAATTCTGAAAGAAATCAGAATCTCCAGGTTGTAAGAGAACTTAAATTTCATCCAGTCCCACCACATCAGAATAATCTGCAAGCATCTTTGGAAAGCATTTTAAAGTGAGATAATGTTACAAGTTGAGGAAGATTAATTGCAGACAAATCACCATAGCACCCACAGGTAGAATGCTTTAAGAACACCAAAAAGAATGCACTTGGAACTCAGAAAAAGTACACCAAAAAGGTCTTGTTCCTCTTTGAAATTTGAGAAGTAACAATCCTTTCAACACTCTCCAGGACTGCTATAATGCAAGAGCAGGTGTTACAAATTTAGAGTTGCTTTTTTTCTCACTCATTTATTCAACAATATTTACCTAGTACCTACCATGTGAAAGATAATCTATCAAAGTGAAGATTGACACTTATGACCACTACAGAAGTCATTTCTGTCCCCACAAAAAATCTCCATTCAAAGTTTTTTTAAACATGTTTCACATAGGCGACCATGAATCATATATACTTCTACTTTTCTGAAGAGGAAAATACTCCATAATAACAAAGATCAAAATCTTATAAAAATGATTTTTAAATTTTAGAAATCCTTACTAACTCACTAGCTACTATTACTAGAGTAAACAAGAATCAAAATCTAATAGATATCTGAACACAAATATAAAACGTGAGAGTATTGGTTAATATGAGCAAAGAGGTGAGAATTAAGAGAATGAAGAAACGAGGGACACTCTTGATGATGCAGTGTTCCCTGGATGCTACGACTCTGTGTTCTCAATGCTGGGGGGCTGGGTTCAATCCCTGGTCAGGGAATTAGATCCTGCATGCTTCAAGAAAGATCAAAGAGCCTGTGCGCTGCAACTAAAACCCAATGCAGCCAAATAAACAAAAAATTTAAGAAAAAAAGAGAGGGAATGAAGAAATGAAATCATGTGAAAATTTAAAGTAGGTGCTGAGCAAAGTTTCAATTAATGGACTATAGGATGATGATGAAAGGGCAGAGTACAGAGAGGAAATTTTTGTTGTTGTTGTTGTTTCATCTCCTGATTTACTAACTAGTCATAGGCCCCATCAGTGACAGAGGCAGTCTCACTCTTGTAACATTAGTTTTAAAAGTATGATTTTAACCCAGCTATAGACATTAACATGCTGCTGCTGCTAAGTCGCGTCAATCATGTCCGACTCTGTGCGACCCCATAGTCATCCAACAGGCTCCTCCATCCCCGGGATTCTCCAGGCAAGAATACTGGAGTGGGCTGCCATTTCCTTCTCCACAGAGAGGGAATTTTGTATGGAGGTTTTCTCTAACACAACCTGAGCTGTGAGTTCTCATCATTCCCTCTTTCTCCAGATGAAGGGGTTGCTGACACCTCTCCAGGACTAGAGCTAGATGCTTCAACAGGAGCTCTCAGAGATGTAAGTTCCTTGAATAGAGAAAGCTTGGCAGACTAGAACCAGACTCATCTGATAAACTTTAAGCAGCCCACGGCAGCACAGAGAGGGCTGCAGCTGGAATATATACACACTTCTCCTCAGCACTGAGTCAAACAGCGTGTCCCTGCAACCCAGTGTAGAGCCTATGATAGGGCTGCCAGGACCAGAGCATGTAAATGAAATTCTGGTTAGCAGAGCAGACTGCCAAGGTGAAGGTATACAGAATTAAGAGTCTGAGTGCAGAGAATGCTGTCGAGGGGGATGGTTTAATCACAAGTGTTTTTGGCAAGTGTATGCACCCCAAGTCTTAGATCTTTAACATTAATTCTCCATGACTCTAGTTCAGTTCAGTTTAGTTCAGTTGCTCAGTAGTGTCCGACTCTTTACAACCCCATGAATCCCAGCACGCCAGGCCTCCCTTTCCATCACCAACTCCCCCTGTTCACTCAGACTCACGTCCATCGAGTCAGCATGCCATCCAGCCATCTCATCCTCGGTCATCCCCTTCTTCTCCTGCCCCCAATCCCTCCCAGGTTCAAAGTATTTTCCAATCAGTCAACTCTTCGCATGAGGTGGCCAAAGTACTGGAGTTTCAGCTTTAGCATCAGTCCTTCCAAAGAAATCCCAGGGTTGACCTCCTTCAGAATGGACTGGTTGGATCTCCTTGCAGTCCAAGGGACTCTCAAGAGTCTTCTCCAACACCACACTTCAAAAGCATCAATTCTTCAGTGCTCAGCCTTCTTCACAGTCCAACTATCACATCCTTACATGACTACTGGAAAAACCATAGCCTTGACTAGACGGGCCTTAGTTGGAAAAGTAATGTCTCTGCTTTTGAATATGCTATCTAGGTTGGTCATAACTTTTCTTCCAAGGAGTAAGCGTCGTTTAATTTCATGGCTGCAGTCACCATCTGCAGTGATTTTGGAGCCCCCCCAAATAAAGTCTGACACTGTTTCCACTGTTTCCCCATCTATTTCCCATGAAGTGATGGGATCAGATGCCATTATCTTAGTTTTCTGAATGTTGAGCTTTAAGCCAACATTTTCACTCTCCTCTTTCCCTTTCATCAAGAGGCTTTTTAGTTCCTCTTCACTTTCTGCCATAAGGGTGGTGTCTATCTGCATATCTGAGGTTGTTGATCTTTCTCCCAGCAATCTTGATTCCAGCTTGTGATTCTTCCAGTCCAGCGTTTCTCATGATGTACTGTGCATAGAAGTTAAATAAGCAGGGTGACAATAGACAGCCTTGACGTACTCCTTTTCCTATTTGGAAACTGTCTCTTGTCTTATGTCCAGTTCTAAGTGTTGCTTCCTGACCTGCATACAGATTTCTCAAAAGGCAGGTGAGGTGGTCTGGTATTCCCATCTCTTGAAGAATTTTCCACAGTATATTGTGATCCACACAGTCAAAGGCTTTGGCATAGTCAATAAAGCAGAAATAGATGTTTTTCTGGAACTCTCTTGCTTTTTCCATGATCCAGTGGATGTTGGCAATTTGATCTCTGGCTCCTCTGCCTTTTCTAAAACCAGCTTGAACATCAGGAAGTTCATGGTTCATGTATTGCTGAAGCCTGGCTTGGAGAATTTTGAGCATTACTTTCCTAGCTTGTGAGATGAGTGCCATTGTGCGGTAGCTTGAGCATTCTTTGGCATTGCCTTTCTTTGGGATTGGAATGAAAGCTGACCTTTTCCAGTCTTGTGGCCACTGCTGAGTTTTCCAAATTTGGTGGCATATTGAGTGCAGCACTTTCACAGCATCATCTTTCAGGATTTGAAATAGCTCAACTGGGATTCCATCTCCTCCACTACCTTTGTTCATAGTGATGCTTCCTAAGGCCCACTTGACTTCACATTCCAGGATGTCTGGCTCTAGATGAGTGATCACACCATCATGATTATCTGGGTCGTGAAGATCTTTTTTGTACAGTTCTTCTGTGTATTCTTGCTTCCTCTTCTTAATATCTTCTGCTTCTGTTAGGTCCATACAATTTCTGCCCTTTATCGAGCCCATCTTTGCATGAAATGTTCCCTTGGTATCTCTAATTTTCTTGAAGAGATCTCTAGTCTTTCCCATTCTGTTCTTTTCCTCTATTTCTTTCAACTGATCCTTGAAGAAGGCTTTCTTATCTCTTCTTGCTATTCTTTGGAACTCTGCATTCAGATGCTTAGATCTTTCCTTTTCTCCTTGGCTTTTCACTTCTCTTCTTTTCACAGTTACTTGTAAGGCTTCCCTAGACAGCCATTTTACTTTTTTGCATTTCTTTTCCATGGGGATGGTCTTGATCCCTGTCTCCTGTACAATGTCGCGAACCTCATTCCATAGTTCATCAGGCACTCTATCTATCAGATCTAGGCCCTTAAATCTATTTCTCACTTCCACTGTATAATCATAAGGGATTTGATTTAGGTCATACCTGAATGGTCTAGCGGTTTTCCCTGCTTTCTTCAATTTCAGTCTGAATTTGGCAATAAGCAGTTCATGATCTGAGCCACAGTCAGCTCCTGGTCTTGTTTTTGCTGACTGTATAGAGCTTCTCCATCTTTTGCTGCAGAGAATACAATCAATCTGATTTCAGTGTTGACCACCTGGTGATGTCCATGTGTAGAGTCTTCTCTTGTGTTGTTGGAAGAGGGTGCTTGGTATGACCAGCGCATTTTCTTGGCAAAACTCTATTAGTCTTTGCCCTGCTTCATTCCGTATTCCAAATTTGCCTGCTACTCCAGGTGTTTCTTTACTCCCTATTTTTGCATTCCAGTTCCCTATAATGAAAAAGACATCTTTTTTGGGGTGTTAGTTCTAAAAGGTCTTGTAGGTCTTCATAGAACCATTCAACTTCAGCTTCTTTAGCATTACTGGTTGGGGCATAGACTTGGATAACTCTGATATTGAATGGTTTGCCTTGGAAACGAACAGAGATCATTCTGTCGTTTTTGAGATTGCATCCAAGTACTGCATTTTGGACTCTTCTGTTGACCATGATGGCTACTCCATTTCTTCTGAGGGATTCCTGCCCACAGTAGTAGATATAATGGTTATCTGAGTTCAATTCATCCATTCCAGTCCATTTTAGTTCGCTGATTCCTAGAATGTTGACGTTCACTCTTGCCATCTCCTGTTTGACCACTTCCAATTTGCCTTTATTCATGAACCTGACATTCCAGGTTCCTATGCAATATTGCTCTTTACAGCATCGGACCTTGCCTCTATCACCAGTCACACCCACAGCTGACAGAATGTGGTCCACTGGAGAAGGGAATGGCAAACCACTGCAGTATTCTTGCCTTGAGAATCCCATGAACAGTATGAAAAGGCAAAATGATAGGATACTGAAAGATGTACTCCCCAGGTCAGTAGGTGCCCAATATGCTACTGGAGATCAATGGAGAAATAACTCCAGAAAGAATGAAGGGATGGAGCCAAAGCAAAAACAATACCCAGCTGTGGATGAGACTGGTGATAGAAGCAAGGTCCGATGCTGTAAAGAGCAACTCTAACTTGCAGACATTAGAGACCCAAGATCATCCTGTCGGGTTGGCACCTCCACAGGCTATGAAATATAGCAGTAATGACATCATTGAGATTGTCAAGTCCATATGGCAGAAACTGAAGTGAGAGAGAAGGATCCTCCCATGTGGAAAAATTAAGCAAAAAAAACAAATTTGCATACACAATCAAATTTCAAATTTGGGATGTGAAAGTGTGAAAAGAGGAGTCAAAGTCAGAGAACTATTCGGATCTTAAATCAAAGCAGCTATTAAGTTCCATACCCTTAATGGATATAGAACTTCCTAGCAACTGGGGCTATAGAACCATCACTAGCACAAGGGTTCACAATGTCATTCCATGAGTGTATAGAGCCAACATAGACTAACAGAAGATGGCCACTGGTGACAAAAATGCTGGAAGGCAACAAAGTAATATTTTCAGAGTGATAAAAGGAAGTTACTATTGACCACTTAAACTCTGTCAAGTGAAGATAAATAAATATAAATATAAAGAAAGAGTTTACTATCCATAGAAGCTTACTTTTAAAAAATGGCTAAATAACATTCAGCAAGAATAACAGTAACTAGAAGAAAAGAGCGGGCTCATGAAATAATGATAAGGAAATGAAGCTGGTAGGCATGTTTGTAAATCTGAATTAACTTCAGATATAAAACAAAGATAACATTTACTAATTTATCTTGCTTTAATGCAAGATAAAACTAAAATGCTAGATGATAACCTGGAATATATTGTTCAACAGGAAGATATAGGATTTGGATAACTTTACATTTTGTTCTGATCATGCCATCTGGCCCCATTACTTCATGGCAAATAGAAGGAGAAAAGGTGGAAGTGGTGACAGATTTCCTCTTCTTGGGCTTTAAAATCACTGCAAATGGTGACTGCAGCCATAAAATTAAAAGATGACTGCTTCTTGGCAGGAAAACTATGTCAAACCTAGACAGTGTGTTGAAAAGGTGAGACATTACTCTGCCGACAAAGGTCTAAATAGTCAAGGCTATGGTCTTCTTAGTGGCCATGCACAGTTGTGAGAGCTGCACTGTAAAGAAGATAGAGCACTGAAGAATTGATGTCTCCAACCTGTGGTGCTGGAGAAGATTCTGAGAGTCCTTTGGACAGCAAGGAGATCAAACCAGTCAATCTTAAGGGAAAAACCTCAAATACTCATTGGAAGAACTGATGCTGAAGCTGAAGCTCCAGTATTTTGATCACCTGATGCAAACAGCCAACTCATTGGAAAAGTCCTTGATGCTGGGAAAGCTTGAGGGCAGAAGAAGAGGGCATCAGAGGATGAGATGGCTGGATGGCATCACCAATGCAATGGAGATGAACTTAGGCAAACTTCGGGAGATAGTGAGGAACAGGGAGACCTGGTGTGCTGCAGTCCTTGGGGTCACAAAGAGTCAGACACGACTGGGAGAATGAGCAACAACAACACATTTTATTAAGCCAGATATACATGTTAGAAACTTAAGAAAAACTACCAAAAAGAATAAAAGTCAATTGTGTAATTACCAAAAGAGCTGAGAGGAAGTAAAAGAATAAAGAAGATTTGGTCAATTAAAAAAATTAAGAAAAGAGAAAAAGCACCAAAACATAAAATCAGGCAGTGCATTAGGCACTAATATATTAATAATCACAATAGACGCACAAAGATTAAAATCATCTTAAAATGGATTTTATAAAAAGAAAATAACATCTAGCAATTTTAAGAAGTATATACAAAATGTAATGCACAGAAATAGATGAACAAATGCTTACCAGTAAACATTGATCAGAAGATCAATAGTGTTGGCAATTCCCTGGCAGTTCAGTGGTTACAACTCTGCACTTTCATTGTTGGGTGTGTAGGTCCCATCCCTGGTCAGGGAACTAGATCTTGCATGCATGCTGCAACTAAAAGTCTGCATGCCACAACTAAGAAGATCCTAAGAGCTGCAATGAAGACCCAGGCTAAGTAAATTTTTAAAAAAAAAACAACAGAGGACTCAAAAGCTGTTGAACAACAAGGGAAACCATCAGCAAAACAAAAGATAACCTACTGGATGAGAGAAAAGATTTGCAAGTGATATGACCAATGAAGTGTTAACATCCAAAATACATAAATGGTTCTTACAAATCAACATCAAAAACAAAAAAAACAGCCTGAAGACCTAAATAAATATTTTTCAAAATAAGACCTATAGATGACCAGCAGACACATGAAAGGATGCTCAAGATCATTCATCATCAGGGAAATACAAATCAAAACCACATAGAGAGAGCACCTCACACCTATCAGAAGGGCTATCACCAAACCAAAAGAAAAAAGACAAATAACAAATGTTGGCAAGGAGGTGGAGAAATGAGAATACTGTGCACTGTTGGTAGGTATGTAAATTTGTGTAATCACTATGAAAATAATATACAATTTCCTCAAAAACGTAAAAATAGAACTACTGTATGATCCAGAATTCCACTCAGGATACATATCCAAAGAAAATGAAAGCATTAATTCAAGAAGATATATATATCCACATGTTCATTGCAGCATTATTTACAATAGCCAAGATATGGGGGCAACATAAGTTTCCATCAACACACACCACACATGCACGATGGAATACTATGCAGCTGTAAAAAAAGAATGAAATGCTGCCATTTGTGACAACATAGATGAACTTGGAGGGTTTTATGTTTAGTAAAATAAGTCAGAGAAAAAGAAATACTGTATGATATCACTGAAATGTGGACTCCTAAAAAAATAAAACAAATGAATGAATGTATCAAAACCAAAACAGACTCACAGATATAGAGAAGAAGCTAATGGTTACCATGGAGAGAAGGATGAGGGAAGGGGCAAGATAGGGGTTTGGGATTAAGAGGTATAAACTACTGTAAATAAAATAAGTAAGTTACAAGGATATATTGTACAACACAGAATATAACCAAGTTCAGTTCAGTTCAGTCACTCAGTTGTGTCCGACTCTTTGCAACCCCATGAATCCCAGCACACCAGGCCTCCCTGTCCATCACCAACTCCCGGAGTGCACTCAGACTCATGTCCATCGAGTCCATGATGCCATCCAGCCATCCCATCCTCGGTCGTCCCCTTCTCCTTCTGCCCCCAATCCCTCCCAACATCAGAGTCTTTTCCAATGAGTCAACTCTTCGCATGAGGTGGTCAAAGTACTGGAGTTTCAGCTTTAGCATCATTCCCTCCAAAGAAATCCCAGGGCTGGTATCCTTCAGAATGGACTGGTTGGATCTCCTTGCAGTCCAAGGGACTCTCAAGAGTCTTCTCCAACACCACAGTTTGAAAGCATCAATTCTTCGGCGCTCAGCCTTCTTCACAGTCCAACTCTCACATCCATACATGACCACTGGAAAAACCATAGCCTTGACTAGACGGACCTTAGTCGGCAAAGTAATGTCTCTGCTTTTGAATATACTATCTAGGTTGGTAATAACTTTTCTTCCAAGGAGTAAGCTTCTTAGGAGGAGTTGACAACCCTACAGTCGTAGGGGGAAATTTTCATATACCTCTCTCAGAAAATGACACATCAGGCAGACCCCCCAAAAAAGTATTAAGGATATACAGGATATTTGAACAACACAAAGAGTTAACCTGAAAGACTTATTTATATGTAGAAACCGACACATAGTAATTAGAAAATAGAAAATACACATTCTTTTCAAGCACAAATGGAACTATCAAAAGAACTGACCACATAGCGGGTCAAAAAGGAAATTTCAAGAAATAACAAAGAACTGATATCCCATCTCTGTATCATAAAATAACCTAGCAGTCAAAGAGGAAATCACATGAGAATACTATTTTATAAATTCAAACTATAGGACAATAAAAGTGCCAAAACTGGGGGATATTTCTAAAGCAATGCTTTAGCCTGAAGTGAATTTACTTAAAGTGAATGAGCTAGAGATGACATTGACAATTAGGGGATTAGGATACAGCATGCTTGGGACTGGTGCATGGGGATGACCCAGAGAGATGTTATGGGGAGGGAGGTGGGAGGGGGTTCATGTTTGGGAACGCATGTAAGAATTAAAGATTTTAAAATTTAAAAAAAAAAAGCATAAGAATAAAGACAGAAAGGATATAATAAAGATAAAAGCAGAAATTAATGAAATTGAAAATAGAACCAATAAAGATGGTGAGGCCATTAAAATATTCCATCTGGCTCCTAAATAGTCCCTGAGAGTCCATGATACAGGACGAAGCTGTTTCATTCTTCAGTTACCTCTGGTGTGGATTACCTACCAGCACTACCCATCAGAAATACAGGGTGAGCCACATATACAATTTAAATTTTATGGTAGTCATATTCTAAAAGTAAGGAGAGACAGATGAATTTAACTTTAACAACATATTTTATTTAAGGCAATGTATCAAAACTATTATTTTACTGGTGTTTTTCTTTCTGGCTTACTTCACTCTGTATAATCAACTCCAGTTTCATCCATCTCATTAGAACTGATTCAAATGTATTATTTTTAATGGCTGAGTAATACTCCCTTGTGTATATGTACCACAGCTTTCTTATCGATTCGTCTGCTGATGGACATCTAGGTTGTTTCCATGTCCTGGCTATTGTAAACAGTGCTGCGATGAACATTGGGGTACATGCATCTCTACTCTGGTTTCCTCGGTGTGTATGCCCAGCAGTGGGATTGCTGGGTCATAAGGCAGCTCTATTTGCAATTTTTTAAGGACTCTCCACACTGTTCTCCATAGTGGCTGTACTAGTTTGCATTCCCACCAACAGTGTAGGAGGGTTCCCTTTTCTCCACACCCTCTCCAGCATTCATCGCTTGCAGACTTTTGGATCCCAGCCATTCTAACTGGTGTGAAGTGGTACCTCACTGTGGTCTTGATTTGGAGCCGATTATACAGAGTGAAGTAAGCCAGAAAGAAAAACATCAATACAGTATACTAACACATATATATGGAATTTAGAAAGATGATAATGATGACCCTGTATGTGAGACAGCAAAAGAGACACAGATGTGTAGAGCGGACTTTTGGACTCTGAGGGAGAGGGAGAGGGTGGGATGATTTGGGAGAATGGCATTGAGATATGTATACTATCATGTAAGAAACGAATCACCAGTCTATGTTTGATGCAGGATACAGGATGCTTGGGGCTGGTGCACGGGAATGATCCAGAGAGATGATATGGGGTGGGAGGTGGGAGGGGGGTTCATGTTTGGGAACTCATGTACACCCATGGTGGATTCATGTCAATGTATGGCAAAACCAATACAGTATTGTAAAGTAAAATAAAGTAAAAATAAAAATTAAAAAATAATAATAAAATTAAAAATAAAGTGTAACATCTACCATAAAAAATATTATTTTAATACGTAATCAATATTTTAAAATTATTGAACTATTTTAACTTCTTTTTTCTACACTAAGTCTTTAAATCTGGTTTATATTTGTAATTGCAACACATCTCAATTTCAAGTGACATCTTTCAGTTGCTCAGTAACCACATGCTAGTGTCTATTGAATTGGACAGAGCAAATCTATACTCAAATAGCATACCATATAATTTCAGAATTCCTCCTTCACAGACCCTATTGTATCATATTTGTTTCTTGATTTTTCAGACAAGGTAAAGATTTGTATAAGCATCATCATTTTGTCTGCATTCTAGGTTCTGCAAGGTGGTGGCAAAGGTTCAATTACCTTGCTGCCATGCAGAAGGAGGTATGGCATCAGTTTAGCAACCAAAGTTCTGATGATCAAGTAGTTGATGGCATCTCAAAGAGAGACCTACTTACTTTTTTTTTTTTAACTTACTTTTGGTATTAGTGTTTACACAACAGAGAGTCACTACATTCATCTCTATTCCCCAAGAGTTTCATGTTGAAATAACGAAATGGCCTAGATCTGCCTGAAGATAAATTGCTTTAATTATTAGGCAGATTGTGAAGCTCACTGTTTCAAATATCAGGTCAGTGCAGTGCCCAGCATCAGCAATGGTTTTACTGTGATATTTCTCCACATGCTACTGCTGAAACCTTAATATTAATGAAATGCCTCCCTTTAGGACTAGCTTTATCTGCAAGATTTGTTCACTTCTTCAATAGAAAAAAAAAACCTGATCTCAGTAATTGGGGGAGGAGACTATTATTTTCCAGAATTACAATATTTGCTTTTTGACAGTTTGTCAGCATTTTTGCTAATATTTATGGAAATCTCACAGTAGAATTTTTTAGATCTTAGAATGTATATATTGAAGTTATATAGATACTTATCAACTTTTACATTTTTGACACTTCATGTGAGATCACAGAAGAGAATACAGTGGTTAAAACCAAGAGCACACAGACCGAAGTTGGACTTCCTGGGTTTGAATCCCATTTACCAGTTGTGCATCTGAATTTCAGCTTCCTGTTTCAAAATAGGAAAATATTAAAGTTGCAAAGAGGGTCACACAAAGCACATATATGTTAAGCACATATAAAGTGCTTAACACAGTGCCCAACAGAAGTACCAGAAGTATTTATATACATTAACTAGGTCACCTTAGGCTCATAATTCAGGCAAATTTGAGAGCATTAAAAAAGTAACCATCTGATAGCCTTTCTAGCGCAGAGCAGACAATTTTTTCCAAAAGAAATTCTAGTTGACCTGCTTCTCTAAATCAGAAAGGTCTCCCTAAATATGATGACTTGACTTCCTTTCTAGATATTTATTATGTAACTATGCTAACATTTTGGTTTGGAAACACCCTGACTCAGATCTCATTATCAAGAACCAAGCCAGATTAAAATTTTCTAAACATAATTGGCATCAGATAGTGAAGTAACAAAGTTGATATTTTTTTTTAATTGGAGGGTAATTACTTTACAATGTTGTGTTGGTTTCTGCCATATAACAATGTGAACCAGCCTTAATTATATATACATATATATATATGTGTGTGTGTATATATATATATGTATGTATGTGTGTATATATGTCCTCTCCCTCTTGAGCCCCCCTCTTTCCTCCTATTCCACCCCTCTGGGTCATCACAGAGTGTCAGGCTGTGCTCCTTGTGTTATATAGCAGCTTCCCACAAGCTATCCACTCTATACATGTTAGTTTCAGTTCCATTCAGTTGAGTCGCTCAGTCATATCTGACTCTACAACCCCATGAAGTGCAGCACACCAGGCCTCCCTGTCCATCACCAGCTCCCAGAGCTTGTTCAAACTCACGTCCATCAAGTCAGTGATGCCATCCAACCACCTTCTTCTCTGTCCCTCTTATCCACGTGTTAGTGTGTATATGTCAAAGCTACTTTCTCAATTTGACCTACCCTCTCCTTCCCCTGCTGTGTCTACAAGCTCATTCTCTACATCTTTGTCTCCATTCCTTCCCTGCAAATAGGTTCATCAGTACTATTTTTCTAGCTTCCATATATGTGTGTGTTAACATATGATACTTTCTCTTTCTGACTAAATTCAGTCTGTAGGACAGACTCTAGCTCTTCCACACCACTGCAACTGACTCACTTTCACTCCGTTCTATGGCTGAGTCATAGTCCATTGTGTAGATGCACCTCATCTTCTTTATCCATCTAGGCTGCTTCCATGTCCTGACTGTTGTAAGTAGTGTAATGAACATTGGGTAACTGAGTTTTGATATGTCATTTTCCTGAATTTTGCTCTGAATCAAGAGAAGACATCGTAAGGCCAAAGATTTTTAAATTTTCTTTTTTCCTAACTACATGATTTTTTGGTAACACATTTGCTCAGGGTAAGGGGAGGCCAAGTCTGAACTGAGTAAATTAAATAATAGGATTCATGTAAGCAAGGTGGGCTTCCCTGGTGGCTCAGATGGTAAAGAATCCATTTTTAGTGCAGGAGACCTGGGTTTGAACCCTGAATTGGGAAGATCCCCCCAAAGAGGGCATGGCAACCACTCCAGTATTCTTGCCTGGAGAATCCTCATAGACAGAGGAGGCTGCAGAATACAGTCGATGGTGTCTCAAAGAGTCGGACACAACTGACTATGCCCAGCACAGCAAGCAAGGTACTCAGATGGGAGTTTCACCCCAAGCTGCTGCGAGCTTAAAGCTCATTTTTAGACACTCACATATCTTGGTGGGCAATTTTCCCCTGTCTTGCTATTTACATATATACCTCCTCTCTATGAGGTTCATGCTCATTAAAACTATAATTTTCAGGCCCGCTATCCATCTGTTGAAGTTTTAGTATTCCGGAGCCAAAATTGCACTTTCAGAGAATTTCTATCAATTAATCGATAATGTGGTATAAAACTAGATACTAGTTTTTGCCATTTTTTCAGGAAACCTGCTCTAATGCTAAAATATTCTCTTTTAAAAATCCAAGTTAATAGTTACTGTAATGATTAGTGTATGCCAGGTGCCAAAATATTAATATTTTGTTTTACATAAAAATGCTATTAAATCCTCACAATAACCCTACAAGGAAGATGTTAATTGTCATGATTTTCACTTCATAGATGAGAAATGTAAGGGATAAAGAGGTGAAAAACTGTCAAGTTTTTATAGTTACCAAGTGATGAAACCAGGATTTGAATGCAGCACACATTTTAGAGTCTAAGCTTTTGACCATAATGACATATTCTGCCTCTCACAAAAAGTATTAGCATATTAAAGTGAAAAAGAAGACTGTGTGTGCTAAAAAGCAAGTTTGTCACATTTTAACGTATCTTTGGAACCCAAAATAAATAACCCATTCTTAATTTATATATAGCTCAGAAACCATATGTCTTATAAACCACCAGTGGGTAGGAATATCAAATAATTATGAAAATTAACCAGAAGGTCAATCTAGTTTCCACGATGGTACTTAGGTGTCTTCATTACAGAATCGGTACTCTTCCTCCATCCACATTCCCCAGCTGTAAAAAAGAAGAGATCTTGTGCTTTGGATGATGTTTACTTTTTTTTTTTTCCAGTTGTGCAGAAAATCATTATCCAAGCCCAGCCACAAATATGTGCTACAAAACAATTTATCTACCAAGAGTTCATGGGCAGCTGGATTGGGAAAAAACACATTAATTATCATTCAAGTGGAATTGCCCCCATAGACATACCATTTAATTAACAGAGAGGCCAGTATTGGAAATGAATAATTTGAGGCAAGGCAGAGAGAGATGTGTGAGATAAACCCTTAGGTGATTTAAGGTTATTATCTGTGAATAAATATTTTTTTTAAATACATGAAATATATGTCTACCTTATAAATGCCTTAAAACATAAAAAGGCATCTTAGAAAAAAAGACCCTTTCAAGCCTTTTCCTTGCCTGGATTAAAAGTCATCATCTGCGAGCAGAAGCAGAAAGCTAGGTGGGATTTCAGAAACATCAATTCCTTTAGAGGCTGGAATATTCCACTCCCGTGAATTTAAACTCTGAAAAGATGAGAGCTAAAATCACTTTGTGTGGCAGACTTCCTCTGTCTCCAAAAACCCTTGAAATCTGTAACTCTGCCAAGATTAAAAATAGAAGTGATATGGCAGCAGCGGATTGATCATTCTGCTAAATGTGCTCATCCCATTTGGGATAGTTTTATGAAGCATGGCGGCAGCTGGGGCAGTGGTGGCTGCCACCACCGCCGCTGCTACTGCTGCAGAATGCCTTTCCATTTTTTATTTCTTTACTGAGCAAAGCCAGAAGAGATTTTCCTAAAGCATTAAAAAAATATAATAAAATTACAGCCTAAAGGCTGTTTTCTGAAGCAGCTTGAGAGGCAGAATCTGAAATGAAATCTCATACACCCATTGATTCCCTGCAAATATGCCAAAAATCAAAATCTTGGGACCCAGTTTGGCATCGTTTTGTCAGTTTTGTGTCATGATCCTTGAAAATATCACCCTTAATAAGATAAGCCAAATGCCATATCCAGCTGGAATGGAAGGTAGGTTTTCATTTCTGACCTTGGTATTTTCCTTGAAACCATCTGTAAAGAGAGACAAGTTCATCTTCAGTGATCTTTCTTTTTTTTTTTTTTGGTATTCTCCTCTTGACTTTCAGCTTCTCTTTTCTTTAACAACACCATGCTTGCAAGCATGCTAAGTCGCATCAGTCATGTCCAACTCTTTGAGACCCCTTGGACTGTAGCCCACCAGACTCCTCTGTCCATGGAATTCTGGCATGGATTGCCATTCCCTCCTCCCGGGGATCTTCCTGACCCAGGGATTGAACCTGAGTCTCTTATGTCTCCTGAATTGGCAGGTAGGTTCTTTACCCCTAGCGCTACCTGGGAAGCCTTTAACAACACCAGGTTTCTTCATTTAATTCAATTCAAGGAATATTTATTGAGCACCTATTGAGTGCCCAGTACTGTACTAGATATTTGGAGAAGAGAATATACTTTTAAAAGTAAACAAAGCATCTTCATAATAAACTCCATAGCACTGGAATAAGAAATGAGGGCTCAGAGAAGGGTGGAGAGGAGGTTTGTGACCTTGTTTCTGGCTCCCTCCCAGGTTTTACGTTCACTGTGGAAGCCTTGTCCTCTGCTTTTCTACATCACTTTCATGGTCGTCTCTGTGAGTGGTCTCATTGTGAGCAAGAACTATTCCCATACCCAGCTGAAAGACTTTCAACAAACGTTTCCAAAATTCCAAGAATTAACAAATGAAAGAAAAACTGAGAATGCACAATATTCAAGATAATCTAGCTACAAGGGAAATTGGTTATCCCCCCTAACATTTTTTTTTTCAGCAGGAAAACCTGTTCTTCAAACAGAATCTTACCCAAAGTCCTAACAGACAAAACAGAAAACCCCAGCACTGTTCTGTAAAATGCAGGGGAGAAACACTCCTCCAGGCTCTTACTCACTACTGATCTACACTCCCAAGGAGATCCAGGAGGCTCTTCTGTGGATCCCTAGGGCATCTCTGAGCATTTTTCGGAAACAACCTGAAGAAGAGACCTCTATGTGGCAGGTACTATCTTTAACACACTTCATGTTCACAACACACACACATTCCAACCCCTCCTTCAAAGTCAAGACCAAAGCAATACTGCACTCCTCTCTCCTATATCATCAGTGCTGATCTAACATATAGGTTCCTTCCCCAAGTGACAGGTATTAGGCTAACCCTTATTTTTCAGCTGCATTTGGATCCCAGATATGGATGTGACCTGTCCCAAATATATGCCTTTCCCATAAAATAACACCATATTAATATAAAATAAGAACCTAACATTTACTTCCTAAGAATGCAACATAGAGGAAGCAATTTCTTCACAAACTAAAATGGTTCCCATTTCCTCTAAGATTTTGATGTTTTAGAGGAGATCAAAAATGTCTACACATGAAGCAATCTGACTTATTGTGAAAGATTTCTAAACTGAAAGTGAACAAATTATTAAATGTGTAAGTACTGGGGTGGTAAGAAAGGGAGGGATCCATATTGGCTGGACTGATCAGTGAATATTTGAAAGTATTAATAGTTTAGACTTTAGACCCTTTAGAAGGAATAGAGAGAGGAGAGATGGAAAGAGAGGTAAGGCCTTCCTGGCAAGGGTCTGGTAAACTAAAGCATGTTCTCCAGGAAGTTTATATTCTAGGTCTTCGGAAGAATGCCCAAGTAGAGCTGAGTTTTACTCATAAAAATAAACATCTAAGAAGAAATTTAAGTGACACTTGATTCTTGCTGGATGAGGCATTGTCCTACTGAGGACGTAGGTGGAACTTCTCAAATAACTTTCGGCAATCCAGAGGTATTTCTCATTGTTATGTGATGAGATCGCTGCTCAAGGCATTTTAAAAAGAAATATGAATAACCTAGAAGTTTGCATTCCACTGTGTTGCTGGCTGTAATTTTGAGACACCTACCAACATATTTCTCTTCCTACTTAGACCTCTCTTTGCCTTCCATCCCAGCTGTTCTAAGCTCATTGCTTGAGAAAGGGAATACAATTGCAGAAAAGTAGAAAGAAAAAAAAAAGGAGCCTTTTTCTCTTTTTTGACTTTCAAAATCCTAGATGAAAAATTTGGAAGAAAATAAGATGACTCTTGGGAAGTTGTCCTCATCCATACCTTTACCTCCCATCTCTCTATCCTCTCTCAAAGCTAAGAAAGAATTCCCCAAGTTTGGAGAAAGGGTGAGATAACAGATGAGAAGGAAGTGATGTGAGAAAAAGGTCCTGGAAGAAGGCTTTGGACCCAATGATACCTGAAGAACAAGAGTTGACCAAGTTCAACAGCCACCCCAGCCTAAGGACTGTGCTCCCTGTCCCTAGTGAGTCCTGGCAACTAGTGAGGCTTCTCTTCCACAGCATTCAGCAGTTTGGCCATTGACTCTCTTGAACTCCATCTCTTTTTTCCAAATTTCATGTAAATGTCTACATAGTCTAGTGGTTTTTGAACATTCAAGTGCATCAGAGTCACTTGGAAGTCTTGTTTTATACAAATGGTCAGGTTTCACCCAGAGTTTCTGATGCATTAGATCTGGGGCAGGGCCTGAGAATGTACATTTCTGACAAGCTCTCAAGGTAGGCATGCTAATGCTGCAAGTTTTGGGCTGACACTTTGAGAATGCCTGTCCTAGGCAACCTTGTAAGACATTCATAACACAGAGAAGGGAAAGGGGATGCTACGCATCTAGATTTTAATGACAAAAACAAAAGAGAAGGTAGGTCATCACATTTGAACTGGGGGGAGGTTAAAGAGAACCAGCTTGAGATGCCCTCTGAGGGCTTGCATGATGGTAAAGAATACTGGGAAAAAAATAGTTTGAAATGATAGTGTGTTTTATCCCTGGGTATCTAAAGCTACAGTCCGAACTGAGTGCCCTTGGTCTCCCTAGTTTCACTAACAATTCTTTGCCCTGGAGGTTCTTTGACTAGATCACACCAGGAAAAGATATCTTGGGTCATTTAGGTGTGATATCTAACCTTAGGGAAGGATTTCCACAGGGTACTCCTTCCATCCAAATGACATACATGTTCCCTGAGGGCCTGGTTTCTTTACAACTATGTTGAGTTTAGCAGAAGGAATATACTAAGGGATCTAAGTCTCCCTTTTTCTGATATTCTTAAATGGGTACCAAATATGTCTGATTCTAACTTGAAAGCCTGATATCTATGCTATGTCATCATCTATGAATCACAATACATAGTAACAACTGATAGCACAGGTTCTAGGGTTAAGAAATTTGACCTTGAATTTTAGCAATTATGCTTACAAGTTGCATCAACTGAGCTGCATTTCCTTACCTCTCTGTCCCTCAATTTCCTTATTAAAAAAAAAAAAAAAAAAGGATATAGTACCTGCCTCATACAATTCTGGTGAAGACTAAATGAAAAGCTGCTAAAGCATCTGGCAAGGGACTGGCTCACGGCTCATAAATATTGCTGGCTATTCTTTATAATGCTTTTCAGGTAGCTGAGTGGTGAAGAATCTGCCTGCTAATGCAGGAGACATGGGAGACACCAGTTTGATCCCTAGGTGAGGGAAGATCCCCCAGAGAAGGAAATAGCAATCCATTCCAATTTTCTTGCCCGGAAAATTCCATGGACAGAGGAGTCTGGTGGTCTACAGTCCACAGGGTAGCAAAGAGTCGGACATGACTGAGCACACACACCACCGCTCTTTCTAATAGTACGTAAGTGTTAGGTGAAGTTGCTCAGTCCTGTCCGACTCTTTGAGACCCTATGGACTGTAGCCCACCAGGCTCCTCTGTCCATAGGATTCTCCGGGCAAGAATACTGGAGTGGGTTGCCATTTCCTTCTCTAGATGATAGTTCAGTTCAGTTCAGTCTCTCAGTTGTGTCCGACTCTTTGCGACCCCATAAATCGCAGCACGCCAGGCCTCCCTCTCCATCACCAACTCTCGGAATTCACTCAGACTCACGTCCATCGAGTAGGTGATGCCATCCAGCCATATCATCCTCTCCTCCTGCCTCATTCTCCTCCTGCCTCCAATCCCTCCCAGCATCAGAGTCTTTTCCAATGAGTCAACTCTTTGCATAGGTGCCCAAAGTACTGGAGTTTCAGCTTTAGCATCATTCCTTCCAAAGAACACCCAGGGCTGATCTCCTTCAGAATGGACTGGTTGGATCTCCTTGCAGTCCAAGGGACTCTCAAGAGTTTTCTCCAACACCATAGTTCAAAAGCATCAATTCTTCGGCGCTCAGCCTTCTTCACAGTCCAACTCTCACATCCATACATGCCCACAGGAAAAACCATAGCCTTGACTAGACAGGCCTTAGTCAGCAAAGTAACATCTCTGCTTTTGCATATACTATCTAGGTTGGTCATAACTTTTCTTCCAAGGAGTAAGCGTCTTTTAATTTCATGGATGCAGTCACCATCTGCAGTGAGTTTGGAGCCCAGAAAAATAAAGTCTGACACTGTTTCCACTGTTTCCCCATCTATGTTCCATGAAGTGATGGGACCAGATGCCATGATCTTCGTTTTCTGAATGTTGAGCTTTAGGCCAATTTTTTCATTCTCAACTTTCACTTTCATCAAGAGGCTTTTTAGTTCCTCTTCACTTTCTGCCATAAGGGTGGTGTCATCTGCATATCTGAGGTTATTGATATTTCTCCCAGCAATCTTGATTCCAGCTTGTGTTTCTTCCAGTCCAGCGTTTCTCGTGATGTACTCTGCATATAAGTTAATTTAGCGGGGTGACAATATACAGCCTTGACGTCCTCCTTTTCCTATTTGGAACCAGTCTGGTGTTCCATGTCCATTTCTAACTGTTGCTTCCTGACCTGCATACATATTTCTCAAGAGGCAGGTGAGGTGGTCTGGTATTCCCATCTCTTGAAGAATTTTTCACAGTGTATTGTGATCCACACAGTCAAAGGCTTTGGCATAGTCAATAAAGCAGAAATAGATGTTTTTCTGGAACTCTCTTGCTTTTTCCATGATCCAGTGGATGTTGGTAATTTGATCTCTGGTTCCTCTGCCTTTTCTAAAACCAGCTTGAACATTAGGGAGTTCACAGTTCACGTATTGCTGAAGCCTGGCTTGGAGAATTTTGAGCATTACTTTACTAGCATCTGAGATGAGTGCAATTGTGTGGTAGTTTGAGCATTCTTTAGTATTGCCTTTCTTTGGAATTGGAATGAAAACTGACCTTTTCCAGTCCTGTGGCCACTGCTGAGTTTTCCAAATCTGCTGGCCTATTGAGTCCAGCACTTTCACAGCATCATCTTTCAAGATTTGAAACAGCTCAACTGGAGTTCCATCACCTCCACTAGCTTTGTTCGTAACGATGCTTTCCAAGGTCCACTTGACTTCACATTCCAGGATGTCTGGCTCTAGATGAGTGATCACACCATCATGATTATCTGGGTTGTGAAGATCTTTTTTGTACAGTTCTTCTGTGTATTCTTGCCACCTATTCTTAATATCTTCTGCTTCTGTTAGGCCCAGACCATTCCTGTCCTTTATCGAACCCATCTTTCCATGAAATGTTCCCTTGGTATCTCTAATTTTCTTGAAGAGATCTCTAGTCTTTCCCATTCTGTTGTTTTCCTCTATTTCTTTGCATTGATCACTGAAGAAGGCTTTCTTATTTCTTCTTGCTATTCTTTGGAACTCTGCATTCAGATGCTTAGATCTTTCCTTTTCTCCTTTGTTTTTTGCCTCTCTTCTTTTCACAGTTATTTATAAGGCCTCCTCAGACAGCCATTTTGCTTTTTTGCATTTCTTTTCCATGGGGATGGTCTTGATCCCTGTCTCCTGTACAATGTCGCGAACCTCATTCCATAGTTCATCAGGCACTCTATCGATCAGATCTAGGCCCTTAAATCTATTTCTCACTTCCACTGTATAATCATAAGGGATTTGATTTAGGTCATACCTGAATGGTCTTGTGGTTTTCCCTGCTTTCTTCAATTTAAGTCTGAATTTGGTAATAAGGAGTTCATGATCTGAGCCACAGTCAGCTCCTGGTCTTGTTTTTGTTGACTGTACAGAGCTTCTCCATCTTTGGCTGCAAAAAATATAATCAATCTGATTTCAGTGTTGACCATCTGATGATGTCCATGTGTAGAGTCTTCTCTTGTGTTGTTGGAAGAGGTGTTTGCTATGACCAGCACATTTTCTTGGCAAAACTCTGTTAGTCTTTGCCCTGCTTCATCCTGCATTCCAAGGCCAAATTTGCCTGTTACTCCAGGTGTTTCTTGACTTCCTACTTTTGCATTCCAGTCCCCTATAATGAAAAGGACATCATTTTTGGGTGTTAGTTCTACAGGGTCTTGTAGGTCTTCATAGAACCGTTCAACTTCAGCTTCTTCAGTGTTACTGGTTGGCGCATAGACTTGGGTAACTGTGATATTGAATGGTTTGCCTTGGATACGAACAGAGATCATTCTGTCGTTTTTGAGATTGCATCCAAGTACTGCATTTCGGACTCTTCTGTTGACCATGATGGCTACTCCATTTCTTCTAAGGGATTCCTGCCCACAGTAGTAGATACAATGGTCATCTGAGTTCAATTCACCCATTCCAGTCCATTTTAGTTTGCTAATTCCTAGAATGTCAACGTTCACTCTTATCATCTCCTGTTTGACCACTTCCAATTTGCCTTTATTCATGAACCTGACATTCCAGGTTCCTATGCAATATTGCTCTTTACAGCATCGGACTTTGCTTCTATCACCAGTCACATCCACAGCTGGGTATTGTTTTTGCTCTGGCTTCATCCCTTCATTCTTTCTGGAGTTATTTCTCCACTGATCTCCAGTAGCATATTGGGCACCTACTAACCTGGGGAGTTCCTCTTTCAGTATCCTATCATTTTTCCTCTTCATACTGTTCGTGGGGTTCTCAAGGCAAGAATACTGAAGTGGTTTGCCATTCCCTTCTCCAGTGGACCACATTCTGTCAGACCTCTCTACAATGACCCGCCCGACCTGGGTTGCCCTGCTGGCATGGCTTAGTTTCATTGAGTTAGACAAGGCTGTGGTCCTAGTGTGATTAGATTGACTAGTTTTCTGTGAGTATGGTTTCAGTGTGTCTGCCCTCTGACGCCCTCTTGCAACACCTACCATCTTACTTGGGTTTCTCTTACCTTGGACATGGGGTATCTCTTCATGGCTGCTCCAGCAAAGCACAGCGGCTGCTCCTTACCTTGGATGAGGGGTATCTCCTTACTGCCGCCCTTACTGACCTTCAACATGGGACAGCTCCTCCAGGCCCTCCTACGCCTGCGCAGCCACCGCTCCTTGGGTCTTTAATATAATGCTTTTGGTGGCTCAGATGGCAGACCATCTGCCTGCAATGCGGGAGACCCACGGTTTGATCCCTGGGTCAGGAAGATCCCCTGGAGAAGGTAATGGCAACCCACTCTAGTATTCTTGCCTAGAGATTTCTATGGACAGAGACCCTGAAGGGCCGCAGTCCATGGGGTCGCAAAGAGTCAGACACGACTGAGTGACTAACACTTTCACTTTTTTCACATAATTAAGTACTCTTGCCTGGAGAATCCCATGGACGGAGGAGCGTGGTAGGCTACAGTCCGTGGGGTCGCAGAGTCGGACACGACTGAGCAACTTCACTTTCACTTTCAAGTGTTCAACAAATGTTTTCTGGCTAGTTGAACTGTCAGCAAATTTCGAAAGTCTCAAAAGTAAATTTGAATGTACTTCCATCCCTCTCTATTTTCATGCCCACACCTTAACAATGATAGGACCCATAAATTTATACTGCCTGGACCTTGAGCATGTGTCCCCTCAAAACCCATCTTGCAGACCCTGCCAATGAAATTTAAAGACTGTCAGACGTGAGGGTTCTGTTGTTGAGAAGTAAGCTCCCAGCAGGAATTCAAAACCTCCTCGTATTCTCAGCTCCCACTTATCTTGGGTTGAGCCTTTGTTAGGATTAAGAAAAAAAAAAAAGCTAAGTGGTCTTGTGAAAACCAGCTTCTCAGTAAACTATATAGGCACTTCCTGGTTACCCATGATATGGGAATAACCTTTAAACTATTTCCATTTCTGATCCCAGCTGGAAACAGGAAACGCATGGGGTACAGCTTTAAACAAAAACAAAAGGACCGAAAGATAAATCAAATTGTCCCAGAGTTCAGAAGAGGTTTACGCTGAGTGTTGCAAGGTTCAAATTTAGTGAATCCTCCCCTAGTTTGTGTCATTCCAGAAATTCCTTTTGAGGGGTGGGGGAGTGAAGGGTTGTACTAAATTGCACAGCACTGCCATCTTCAGGGCCAGTTGGGAAAATTTCTCAGGGTCAGTTAGATAAATCATCCTCCTAAACACTTGATTTAAATATAATCAGATGGTTAAAAATTTGACAGCAGATAGACTGGAACAGATTTTTCTACTGTTTCCAATGTTTGAAAAGTCAGTAGACACAGCTTTTTTGTGGTGTATGCACATTTTAAAAATATTTGCTGATTGAAAAGCCATTTACAATAAATAGGAAAGTTTAAATAGCTCATACTGCATTGCCAAATGATGGGAGTAACACAGACACAAACATATTGTTCTGAAAAAAAAATTTTCCTTAAAAAGAAAAGTATGAATCAAATGATTTCAAAGTGCTGTTTGAACAGATGGTGTGATTAACAACTACCATGTTAGCCATCTCAGGAGCTTACAAAGAAGTAAACAAATGCAAGGGGAAAAATCACTTTATTCCCCCAAAGAGTGTTTAGTTCATTTCATTAGGAAAATTTGAAAGTCTGCAATTTGAAAGTTGGATATCCCTAGGGGATATTGGGAATAAGAAATGAAGGGAGTCTTTTTGGAGAAAGATCACATCAAGACAAATGCTGATGTTCCATGCACGGCTGAGGATGAGATGGGAGAAGCTTAGACTGTCGTCGTCATCCAAAATGACAGAGGCAGGTGGCACAGTACAGAACACGCTGGCTTTGGACTCAAAGGGCCAGGTTCTCATCCTGGCTCTAGCACCAGCTGTTGCTGGCCTTGGAGCCATCCTTGGTCTCTCTGGTCCTCAGTTTCTTGTTTGGAAAATGAGTGAGAACCAGATGAGCTGCACAGCTGTGCTTTAAAATGCTAATGTACACCTGGGGATCTCATTAAAATATAGATTCTAGCTGGTAGGCCCGAGGTAGGGCCTGAAAGTCAGAATTTCTTACAGGCTCCCAGGTAATGCTAATGCTGCTGATCCACAGACCACATGTTTACAGTCAGGTCTCTAAACTCCTTCCAGTGATGATACCCTGGTCTTCTGATAAACTAGGTGTGGCTCAGAACAAGGTGAAAAAGACCACGTGTCTACCTTCCAGGTAGAATGACTCAGAAATGTGTATGGATAAAAGTGCATAATGAACATGCCAAATGCTGAATCTATCTTCAAAGAAACTCAAGTATTTATTTATAATATGTAATAAACTCTCTGAATTAACTTTTGAGCAAGTGATGTGAGAGCAAAGTACTAGGCATTGGATATGGAGATCAAATATATAGGGATGAGATGAGAGGGAGATTGGGAAATTGAGTATTAACCAGTTTCCACGTAAGTATTCAAGACCAAGCCTGAGAACTCATTGTATTTTAAAACTTTTGCTCTGTGAAAGACACTGTTTAGAGAATGAAAAAATAATCTACAAACTGGGAGAAAATACTCACAAATCACATATCTGACAAAGAACTTGTATCCAGAATCTATGAAGGATTCTCAAAAGTAAGAAAACAACTCAGTTTTTTAAGTGGGAAAAAGACTTGAATATATACTTAACCAGAGAGGAGATATGGATGGCAAAAGGCAAATGAAAAGATGTTCAACATTATTAGTCATTAAAGGAAATTCAAATTATACCTGTGATGAGATACCATCATATACCTATTACAACGGCTAAAATAAAAAAAACCTGACAATATCAAGTGCTGATAAGGATGTGAAGGAACTGGATCATACATATTGCTAGGAGAAATATAAAAATAAAGCAGATACTCTGGAAAACATTTTCAGCAGTTTCTTATGAAGTTAAATTTTTCACATGACTCAGCAATCCCAATTTTATGTATTTACCCTAGAGAAATACTTATATTTGCACAAAAACCAGTACAAAAGTGTTATAGCAATTCTACTCATAAACACCAAAAAATAGAAACAATTCAAACATCTTTTAGTAAATGAGTAGAAAAATAAACAGTGGTATATCCATACAATGGAATATTACTCAGAAATATAAAGGACCAAACTGTTGATACACACAACTTGGATGAATCTCAGAAGCATTATGCAGAGCGAAAGAAGCCAGTCTCAAAATTTTCCTACCATATGATTGCATTCATATGATATTCTCAAAAAAAAAACAAAAGTGATAGAAAACAGATCAGTGGTGGCCAAGGGTGACAGGTAGAAAGAGAGGTGAGTACAAAGAAATAACACAAGGGAGTTTATGGGAAATGTAACTGTTTCCCCCTTGATCATGGTGGTGGTTACACAGATCTACGCATGTGTTGAAATTCACTGAAATAAACAGCCAAAAAAGTCAGTTTTACTGTATGCTATATTAATTTTTAACAAATCTGAAAAAAAAATGGATTTTTTCTTTCTAAATTTTGAGCAAAAGTGTGCAGCCACTATAGAAAATATAGAGGTTCCTTAAAATACAAAAAATAAAGCTACCATATGATCCAGCAATCCTCCTTCTGGGTAGATATCTGAAAAAACAAAAACTCTAATTCAAAATAATACATGCACCCCAATGTTTATAGCAGCACTATTTGCAATAGCCAGGACATGGAAACAACCCGAGTGCCTATCAGTAGATTGGTTTAAGAAGGTGTAATATGTGTGTGTGTATATATATATATACAATGAAATATTACTTGGCCATAAAACCGAATAAAATATTGCCATTTGCAGCAATGTGGATGGACCTAAGGAGAATTATATTTAGTGAAGTAACTCGGACAAATACTATATGATATCACTTACATGTAGAATCTAAAAAATGATACAAAAGAATCCATGTGCAAAACAGAAAGGGACTCACAGTCAGAACCAAACGGGAGAGGGAGGTGGGGAAAGACATATCAGAAGTATGAGATTAACAGATAGAAACTTCTACACATAAAATAAATAAGCAATAAGGATTTGCTATGTAGCACAGGGAACTCTATGTTCAATATTTTTCAGGTAATCTATGCCAAACGATTCCTTGGGGGAGGGGGAAAGACAGACAGGCATATAGCTATAAGAAGATATTCAACTTTATTAGTAATTTAAGAATTGCAAATTAGGGTTCAATGCCTTTTTAACCTATTAGCTCTGTGAAGGTTAATAGAATAATGCTTTCCTACATTGAGAAAGGTGTGGGGAGACAGGGCGTGGAGGTAAACTGATTTACCTTTCAAGAGATCTGTTTAGCAGTCTGCATCAAAAGCCTTAAAAATGTGCATTGTCTCCAGAACGGAAATTCAACTTCTAGGAATTCACCGTAAGAAGTAATCAAGCAAGGATATTCTGCTTAGCATTGTTTTGATGGTATAATATTGAATGCCAAAGTTCTAAAATCAATTCCAGTGAATACACACTCTATAATTCACAGTTGGTGGGATTGTGAATTGGGGCAGCCACTGTGGAAGAGGATACAGAGGTTCTTCAAAAAATCAAAACTAGGACTACCTTATGACCCAGCAGTTCCACTTCTGGGAATATATTCAGAGGAAACAAAAGCACTCACCTGAAAATGCATTTGCACCTCCCATGTTCATAGCAGCGTTATTTACAATGGCCAAGACAGGAAAACAAGGGTCCACTGATGGAAGAATGGGTAAAGCTGTGGTATTGAATATGCCCATGTGTGCTCAGTGACTAAGTCGTGTCTGACTCTTTGCGACCCCATGGACTGTAGCCCGCCAGGCTCCTCTGTTCATTGTATATATGCAATGGGCTATTAGTCAGTCGTTTAAAAAATGAGAACATCCTGCCATTTGCAATAATATGGATGGACCTTGAAGGACAGGAAGGCCTGGCGTGCTGCAGTCCATGGGGTCGCAAAGAGTAGAACGCAACTGAGCAACTGAACTGAACTGAAGATATTATGCTAAGTGAAATAAGTCAAAGACAAATAATGTATAATCTCTTATGAGTGAGTAAAGTTGCTCAGTCGTGTCCGACTATTTGCAACCCCGTGGACTGTAGCCAACCACGCTCCTCCATCCATGGGATTTTCCAGGCAAAAATACTAGCGTGGGTTGTCATTTCCTTCTCCAGAGATCTTCCGAACCCAGGGATTGAACCTGGGTCTCCCGCATTGTAGGAAGACGCTTTACCGTCTGAGCCAACAAGGAAGTATAATTTCTTATATGTGTAATCTAAAAAAAAAAAAAAATCACATGAAAAAAGAGATCAAGCTTGTGGTTACCAGAATTGTGGAGGGGAGAGGCAAGAGGAATTGAAGGAAGGTAGTCAAAAAGTACAGACTTTCAATTATAAATAAGTAAGTACTAGGTGTATAATATATAACGAGGACTACAGCTAACACTGCTATATGCTTTATAGGAAAGTTAAGTAAATTTTAAGAGTTCTCATCACAAGGAGAAATTTTTTTCCTTTTTTCTTCTTTCTTTTCATTATATCTATTGATATATGAGAAAGTAGATGTTAACTGAACATATTATGGTAATCATTTCTCAGTATATGTAAATCAAATTATGCTGCATGCCTTAAACTTATACAGTGATGTGTGTTTCTCAGTAAAACTGAAAAATATATTCTATCATCTCTGGTGTGCTAGATGCTGCACAGAACATAATATTATAGACTGAGAGTATAACATTATTCAAAAATCTATACAGATTAATACATTTAAAGAGCCTACTGAGAGCAAAATATTGAACTGATTTTTTAAAAGTAAATCAAATGTTTATTTAAATTATGTGACCAAACATAATCCAATTATCAAAAAGATAAATTAAACTACATAATGTCCAAACACTAAAAACTGAGATTGTATCTACTTTTACTGACATGGATGAATTTGCATTTCATAGGTTTCTAAGTGAAAAATGCAGACTAAAAATTTATAGTGTCTCATTTTTATACAAAATGTACTGAAAGACAGAAAACATATATAGGGGAAATCTATAAGAATATCCCTTAAGATTTTACTATGGTTATTGCTGCGTAGTGGAATGATAATCGATTTTTCTTTTCTTTATATTTTTCTGTTTTTTTCAGGCTTTTTCAATGAGAGTATATTACTTTCATGACTGAAAAAGTCCAATAAAACTATTTCGAGAAACAACTGGCAGTTGCATCTCAGATAGCTTTCTTTACATTAACATTGTTGCCTTTCTCCCCAAGAAGGATATGGTTCTTCCTGCCTTTCTTGACAGATTCCGCAGGCTTGCCAGGGAGATCAACCATGGCCCAGGGCACTTAGAGTCACGTGGTGAACCCCCAGCCAACGGCACTGTGGCTCAATGAACAGTTGGGAATATATATTGAATATACTTAAAGTCCATTCAAAGATCTTGGGTGGGAATCAGTCACTCCCAATGAGTTGCTTCATCCTGACTTTTCTTAGTAGCTCACAACTGTCTGCTTCCAAAGTTAGCTTGGAAGCAGGATGTAGCCTCAAAATCTTTCCATACCATCTTCCTTTGATATTTTACCAAAAAAAAGGTTTTGAAACTTTTGGGTTTCAGTAAAAATTTGTAGTGTTTCTAATTTTTTTCATGTAATAAAAAGCAGAAGAGATAAGATCTGCATTTTCTGAACTTTTTTTTCTTTTTAGGTGCTGTTTCTAGTCAAGAAAAAGGAAAGAATAAATGAATTAACTGGATTACATCATTTATTTTCCAACTGTGCACATTACTTTTTCTTAGCTATGTAGCTTGCTGATTTGATGTATCTGAAAACAATCATGTTATTATTAATTTCAGAAAAGTTTGCCATGTACATCTAGACTTATTTAGTCATTTAGTTCATCTTTAATATCTCAACATTTTATCTTTGGCAAATAATTTTCATAAATTCATAGTAATGCTTTTAGTCAACCTTTAGGGTTTTTTCTTTTAATGTTACTTTAAAATCTGTTTCAGCCAAGTTTTCTGAATAGTGCTTAAATTTTTTTCTAAAAGGGTGACTTTTACTTTAATCTACTTGCTAAAATATTGAATTGATCCTGCTATTATTTCATGAAAAATCACTCATAACCACCTGACTAAACCAGTTCGTGTTCATTACACAAACACTCCATGTTATGCAGGGTTATTTTACTTTGTTAGAATTAGTCATTTGTCTCATCCTAAAATCTCATCTCTGCATTTCAGTCTGAATTAGGTAGCCTGACAACTGACAGGTAGATAATTGAAGTTTTTAATTTCTTACCTGACCTACCTTTCCAGCTTCCTCAGTTTCATTGGGAAACTGGTTTTCAATACTCTGGTCAAGCACTTTTTTCTATTTATATTGTTTTTAATTTTTTAAAATAATTATGGAATTTATGCCAGCAGAGATTTTAGAGGGATACTTGCTTAGAAGAAATTCTGATGTCATTTTAATGGTATTTTCCCTCACAAAGAATGATACAACTCCCTGAACTCTAGCCTAGATGTACCATTTGTTACCCATCTTTCTCCAATTATATCAAGACCACTTATTTCACACCGACCCTCCCTCACATACCAGCAAGCATTCCATTTCATCTAGTTAATGGTTTCCGCATTTTTATATTTTGACCTGACTTTTTCTCTCATTTCCCACAAATGTCAAATAGCATTCTACTGATAAATTGGATACCATTTTCCTCAAATAAATCACTGACTTCCCTCCAGTGACTGTAACTACTTATCATGTGCTTTCTTAACTTGTTGGCTTCTCTGTTATTTACAAACTATTCCATCTCCTAAAAAAATTTTAACCAGCTTCCTGATATTCTTCCTCCCTTATTTATCCTCCATGACTCCAAAAGTTTTGTAGTTAATGCTAATAGCTACTATTTATCAACTACTATTTATCACTGCAGATGGTGATTGCAGCCATGAAATTAAAAGACGCTTACTCCTTGGAAGGAAAGTTGTGACCAACCTAGATAGCATATTAAGAAGCAGAGACATTACTTTGCCAACAAAGGTCCATCTAGTCGAGGCTATGGTTTTTCCAGTGATCATGTATGGATGTGAGAGTTGGTCTGTGAAGAAAGCTGAGCACTGAAGAATTGAGCTTTTGAACTGTGGTGTTGGAGAAGACTCTTGAGAGTCCCTTGGACTGCAAGGAGATCCAACCAGTCCATTCTGAAGGAGATCAGCCCTTGGTGTTCATTGGAAGGACTGATGCTGAAGCTGAAACTCCAGTATTTTGGCCACCTCTTGTGAAGAGTTGACTCATTGGAAAAGACTTTGATGCTGGGAGGGATTGGGGGCAGGAGGAGAAGGGGATGACAGAGGATGAGATGGCTGGATGGCATCACCGACTCGATAGACATGAGTTTGAGTAAACTCTGGGAGTTGGTGATGGACAGGGAGGCCTGGCGTGCTGTGATTCATGGGGTCACAAAGAGTCTGACACGACTGAGCAATTGAACTGAACTGAATGATTTATTAACTATTTACCAACCACCTTTGAGACATTATACCTTATCCCCTTACAAACATTGTAAGGAAAAAATACTGTTATCCCAGTTTCACAAATGAGAAGACTTTGGGTCAGGAGTTTAAGTAATTTGCCCAAGCAAGCTCAGCTAGTGAGTCACCACTGGGATTTAGATTCAGGTCTCTCTGATATCAAAGCTACTTCTTTCTTTATGCCACCAGGTCTTACATGAATGCAACATTCCCACCCAGGCACCCACATCTCATTGTCTTGTCTGATTCATGGACCACTACTCCAGTATTGCCCTGAACTCCGAGCTTCCTGTCTGCAACAATAACCTATGCCAAATGAGACCGGCATAGGACTAATCAGATGTAAGTTTCTCTCAATTAATAATTGTATGGTCTTCTCTTGGTGCCCCTAAAGATCCTCCCAAATGCATTATATTTTCCTTTCAAAAACTTAATACCCCTTTTCAAGTCTTATGTGGTTCCTTAAGCTAACACTACTTTTCCCTGCTCTCTCATCAGAGCTGGTTATTGAATTATTACTTTTTCTGTGTGGCAGGAGATCTATACAGCAGGTAGCAGTTTGTCAGATGATCCAAGAGTACAGGATTATATTCTTAGGGAATATAATTATATTCCACAATTATATTCTTAGGGAAATGAACACCAGGGCTTCCTCTTTGGGAATCGTGGGTGATCCCATCTTCACAACCCTTCTTTTGTACTGGAGCAGAAAAAGCTGGTCTGGTGATTACTCACATCACATTTCCAGCTTTGCCATTCCCTTGGGCACTAACTTGTTTTCTGGCGTTTGGAAAGATTACTCTCCCAGGGTTTAATTGCAATTAGAGGAACAGGTTACAGAGAACATCAAACTGGGATCTGGATTTTTTTTCTTTTACTATGGAGAAAGGAAGTTAGAAGTAAGAAGGAAAAAAACAGTTAATAATTTCCAAAATACATTTTACAGAAACACAACGCTAATAACTGATACTTGGTGTTCATTCTGCTTTTGCTATTTTGCTCTTGACAGGCAGTTTTATTTACCACTCTCTAAATTAATCACAAAATCAAACTGCTGCATAGCATGTCCACTGGCTCCCTAAATTATCCCTGCATCCACTGGCTGACAGTTCTGACACATGCATATAGTCCCAGCCGTGAAGTGCTGGCCTCCCTTAATCTGAGATTCATCTTTACTCCATCCCTTTACAGGTTGAGTTACCTACCCCTTTGGCAAAGCAAATCAGTGCTGTCTGGACCAACTAAACTTCCCATGGGGGTCCCCTCAACCTTTTGAGCTTCCTGTGTTTTGAAGAAATAGGTTTTAAAAACTCACAGTTCTTTTTAAGGCATCTTGCCTAAGGAACTTTTTGTGTGTGTGGTAAAATATAAAGAAACTCTTTTTATGAAGTATAGTTAATTTAGAATGTGTTAATTTCTGGAATACAAAAATATATATGTATATATATTTACATACATATAACTGAATATATATACTCTTTTTCATATTATTTTCCATTATTATATTAAATATAGTTCCCTATACTATACAGTATTATTGCTTATCTATTTTATTATAGATATTATATATATATTTTTATATATCTTATATAAGATATCATAATATAGTTATACTATATGAATATAGTTCCCTTTACTATACAGTATTATTGCTTATCTATTTTATACATAGTGAGCTTGCATCTGCCAATCCTGTTTCTCTCTCCCCCACCACCTGAATTGATGCTTTTAAACTGTGGTGTTGGAGAAGACTCTTGAGAGTATCTTGGACTGCGAGGAGATCCAACAAGTCCAGCCTACAGGAAATCAGTCCTGAATATTCATTGAAAGGACTGATGTTGAAGTTGAAGCTCCAATACTTTGGCCACCTGTTAAGAAGAATTGACTCACTGGAAAAGACCCTGATGATGGGCAAGATTGAAGGCAGGAGGAGAAGGGGATGACAGAGGATGAAGTGGTTGGATGGTATCACGGACTTGATGGACACGAATTTGAGCAGGCTCCGGGAGTTGCTGATGGACAGGGAAGCCTGGAGTGCTGCAGTCCACGGGGTCAAAAAGAGTTGAACAAGACTGAGCGACTGAACTGAACTGAACCATAAGTTTGTTTCAGTGTCTGTGAATCTGTTTCTGTTTTGTAAATAACTTCATTTGTAACATATTTGAGATTTTATATGTGTGATATTATGTGATACTTGTCTTTCTCTTACTTCACATAGTATGACAATGTCTAGGTCCATCCACGTGGCTGCAAATGGCATTATTTCATTTTTTATTATGGCTGAGTAATATTCCAGAGTGTGTGTGTGTGTGTGTGTGTGTGTGTGTGTGTGTGTGTGTTTGGTGTGTGTGTGTGTGTGTGTACCACGTCTTCTTTATCCATTCATCTGTTGGTGGACACTTAGGTTGCTTCCATGTCTTGGCTAGTATTGTATTGATAGTGTTACTATGAACACTGGGGTGCATTTATGTTTTCAACTTAGAGTTTTCTCCAGGTATATGCCAAAGAGTGGGATTGCTGGACTATATGGTAGCTCTATTTTTAGTTTTTTTAAGAAATCTTTATATTGCTTTCCATGGCTGCGCCAATTTACATTGAAGGAACTTTTTTATACATACCAAACTTAAGGTCAAATTTATTCATCAAACACCTCAAAATTAGATCCAGTCACAAACTAGGTCTTTGCCTGCTCTTCAGAGCTCTAAATTACCTACTCCTACCTGCTGCTGCCCCAGCTCCTTGGAGTGATCTCCCTCACTTCCTGTGTGTCTTCTGCGCCGTACTGTGCTTAGTCACTCAGTCATATCCGATTCTGTGCAACCCCATGGACATAGCCTGCCAAGCTCCTCTGCTCATGGGGATTCTCCAGGCAAGAATACTGGAGTGGGTTGCCATGCCCTCTTCTGTGTGTGTCTCCTATTTAATATTTATTTTTAAGAATTTCATTCTACCAAATTTTTTAAATTCTATTTGGAACAAATGAAGGTATACATAAGGAAATTACATGTCTGGAAAGGAGCCTCAATCAGGAAATAAGATTTACCAATAATTAGCTGTGGGACCTGGAGCGGGTCATTTAAATGTTCTGGGTCTCCATTTCCTCATCTGCAAAATTATACTTTAGAATAAAATAATCTCTAAATTGTCTTTTTTTTCTCATTCTGATTTTGATGTAATAGAACTGCCAATCAACAGAACAGATAAAAATAAAGGGAATATCTCAACTACCAAGACTGAATGTACTCAATTAGCTCTTCACATTCTTCCCACTTCCTTCCTATGTGTGTTTCTGTACTTCAGAGGCTGCAGAGCTGAAAAGTACATTCCTTGGTCTCACAGCTAGAGTCCTCGATGTGAATAAGCTTCCACCCCTAGATGCGCTTGCATGATATTTAAAAGATAGAAATGAAACAGAAACAACTTCAGTGCTTTTTGTTGCTGGTGGGAAACAGTGTCAAGGGGATGCCAGTGTCCAGTCTCCAGCTTCAAGGGGCAGGAGGAGGAGTAAGAGTGGTGAATATCACACTCGGTGTTCCAGGCCTAATCACTATATTTCGCTGGGAGTTGTCGAGAAACATTTGTGGTAGCCGTTTTTGTGTCTTCCCAAGCCTGGCTTTCTTAACCCCTATTTTATATTTTTTGATTGTGAATCCAGCACTTTGCAAGGGTCCCATCTGTGGAAGTCATTGCTTGTCTACCTCTAGAGCCTACTCTTTTCTTCCTCTAACAGTTTTGTGGGCATCTAGTTCTCTGTATTCCCTGGCTCAGTGGTAAAGAATCTGCTTGCCAATACAGGAGACTTGGGTTTAATCCTTGGGTCAGGAAGATCTTCTGGAGAAAGAAATGGCACTCCACTCCAGTATTCTTGCCTGTGAAATCCCATGGATAGAGGAAACTGGTGGGATACAGTCCATAGGGTCATAAAGAGTTGGACATGACTTAGAGACTAAACATGCACAGTTATCTGTATTCAGTTCAGGTCAGTTCAGTTCAGTCGCTCAGTCGTGTCTGACTCTTTGCCACCCCATGGACTGCAGCACCCCAGGCTTGCCTGTCCATCACCAACTCCCAGAGCTGGCTCAGACTCATGTCCATTGAGTTGATGATGCCATCCAACCATCTCATCCTCTGTCATCCCCTTCTCCTCCTGCCTTCAATCTTTCCCAGCATCAGGATCTTTTCCAGTGAGTCAGTTCTTCAAATGAGGTGGCCAAAGTATTGGAGTTTCAGCTTTAGCGTCAGTCCTTCCAATGAATATTCACTTCTGATTTCCTTCAGGGCTGACTGGTTTGATCTCCCTGCAGTCCAAGGGACTCTCAAGAGTCTTCTCCAACACCACAGTTCAAAAGCATCAATTCTTTGGCGCTCAACTTTCTTTATAGTCCATCTCACACCCATTCATGACTACTGGAAAAGCCATAGCTTTGACTAGATGGACCTTTGTTGGCAAAGTAATGTCTCTGCTTTTCAATATGCTGTCTAGGTTGGTCATTGCTTTCTTCCAAGGAGCAAGTATCTTTTAATTTCATGGCTGCAGTCATCATCTGCAGTGATTTTGGAGCCCAAGAAAATAAAGTCTCTCACTGTTTCCATTGTTTCCCCATCTATTTGTCATGAAGTGATGGGACCAGATGCCATGATCTTAATTTTCTGAATGTTGAGTTTTAAGCCAACTTTTTCATTCTCCTCTTTCACTTTCATCAAGATGCTCTTTAGTTCTTCACTTTCTGCCATAAGGGTGGTGTCATCTGTGTATCTGAGGTTATTGATATTTCTCCTGGCAATCTTTATTCCAGCTTGTGCTTCATCCAACCTGGCATTTTGCATGATGTATTCTGCATAGAAGTTAAATAAGCAGGGTGACAATATACAACCTTGATGTACTCCTTTCCTGATTTGGAACCAGTCTGTTACTTCTCTGTATTAAATTCTCTTTTCTTTAAAATACTGAAGGGGGTCAGAACATTCCACCACAAAATATGTTACTTTGGTGTAAGGATTATTTTGAACTGAAGGCAATTGGGAAATAGCAGACACAGAAAAAAACTCTACTCTCCCCCCTTTATGCCTAAAGATAGGGTATAAATTTACCTTTGTGGAGGTGTTCCTTCCTCCTCCTCAATACCTGGAAGAGGAAGCAACTCATACTGGAAACAACACTGACTTGAATCTGCATAAAGTTGATTAAAAATCACTTATCTTCCATTAGCTACCCCCAACCCCGCAAACAAGTATTCACTTTCCCACAATTTATCACTCCTAGAAGTCCACTTCTCCTTTATCTCGTCATTTGTCTGCCAATATATCACTTTTTATTAAAATGGTATATATATATATATATATAAGCTCTCAAGCTGAACTTTGAGTTTTCACTTCCTTTTCTGTGAGAGACCCTCATGCACACCTAAAAGTTAAAATATTAACATCAAATAAAATATGCATGCCTTTTCTCCTGTTAATCTGTCTTTTGTCAGTTTAAATTGCAAGAGCTCAGTTCCTAAACATAAGAGGGTAGAGGAAGAAGCTTTTATACTATGATACCTAGAGTAGATTTAGATCCCTTTCCTCTCACATAGATTTCTTTTGAGGTCTAGTTTCTTCTTCCCTAGTTCTTGCTAATTTGTTATTATTGTTCAATTATGTTTTGTTTACATAATGCCAAACCTGGTCCTGTGAGAGCTTGTTTTAATACCCATTCCAGTTCAACTTTTTTTTTTCAGATCAAGCCAAATGTTCTTTCAGACTTGTTCAGTTCTCAGCGCCATTGTATCCTGCCTCCTCTTTTGGACAAGGACAAGCATGATCCAGGGTTTTCTTGGAAACAATGTATATTGTTTCTCTTTCTATTTCTTTGCCTCTAGTTTGATCCGCTCTTTTGAATTTAAGCTTTTACCCTTCAATACCTGAATTAAAATATATATGGTGGTGGTGGTTTAGTTGCTAAGTCATGTCTGACTCTTGTAACCCTGTGGTGACTATACCCCACCAGGCTCCTCTGTCCATGGAATTTTCCAGGCAAGAATACTGGAGTGGGTTGTCATTCCCTTCTCCAGGGGATCTTTGGATCAAACCTGAGTCTCCTGTATTGTAGACAGATTCTTTACCATTTAACTTTTTATGCTAAAATAATTATAGATTCATTAGATGTAGGAAAAAAGTAGTACTGAGAGATCTAGTGTACCCTATACTTTAAAATACTTTTTATCATCAATAAAATTTTAGTCACTAACCCTCTAACTTTTCTAACACATTTCATGGCACACTATTTCCCTCCTCATACATCTGAAGTAGAAAATACCCTCCCTGAAAATGGCAGAGTTGAAAATTCCAGAGCTTCACCCATCATAAGAGCAACTCATAGATAGTGATGGTTGCCCGACGACGTGAATGTAATTAAAGCCACCAAACACTAACTGCCAATCGTACACTAAACACTTGTTTAGAGAGCAAGCTTTAGTTACATATGTTTTACCAAAATGGAAACAAAAGTTTAATACATGAGAGAAAAAGAAGCAGCTAGAACATTGGCACAAACTGTCAGACCCAAGTTTTGCAAAACACTGAGTCTAGTCAAATGGTCACAACAACTGTGTCATTTTGTATCGCCTGTCTACATCCCTCATTCCCCGGAGCAGCAGCAGCCATGAAGATGGTAGCAGGCACTCCTGATATACTTGGCTACTGGCAGAGGAAGCAATATAGACATTAGTCTGGAAGAATCGTGGTTGTGTGTATCAACATCTTTAGTGGATCCTTAAAGGACCAGTGCAACAGCTTGCCTTTGTTTTGCTCTACTCAGAGCATGCCCAGGGCTGGAGTGACTTCCCCAGATGCCATTTGCCAAAAGCATTTAAAAGCAAAAGAATTGATCACAGGAGCTTGAGGCAAGGGATAGCAATCAGGACAAACAACAGACAGCTTGAAAAGCCTGAGGAAGGAAGAGAAAAGGAAAGGAGACAGAGGAGGATAGGGAATTTAGAAACTCCTACCTACACTGGAGCTTCTAAATTCCCTATCCTCCTCTGTATCTCACAGGGTTGCAAAGAGTCGAACATGACTGAGGCACGCACGTATATTAGGGAACTGAAAAGACCACACACGTTCCCAAAGCTGAATGAATGCTCAGAAAGTCCTGAGAAGATCTTAAGCTTTCACCTCTGACTGACCTTCAAACTCAGAGCAAGCAGGGAAAGGCAGAGCTATAAATGATGTGCCTAATTCTTTAAGACATATTCCAAACCAGAACCAATTACCAATCCATAAAGACTGGAGAAGTTTTGAGCTTTTTTTTTTTTTTTTGCTTTGCCTCCAGACATTTAAGGAAAGTCTGTCGAAGCACTGGGTGAACACCAAGCTAATGAAACACGGATTTCAGTAGCTACACATGACAAAGAATACAGATTTTATAAAAATAGTTTAGAAAAGTCACTAAATAAGCAAACAACAGCCCAAAAGAAGAAGTATCAACAAAGCACAGAGAAGAGAGGGAATCTGATTTTCAGAGTTGCCATACTATAATATTTGAAATGTCCAGTTTTCAGCTAAAAAAAAAATATGAGGCACACAGAGAAACAAGAAAGGGAGGGACAAGATGGTAGAGGAGTAGGTGGATGTGGAGAACATCTCTCTCCACGGATACATCAGGAATACACTTTCAGACACAGAAGTGCATGCAGAACACCAGCTGAAAGTGGACAGGAGTACCTGACCAGGGAAAAGAATATGGAGAACCAGGCAAAACGTGGTAGGATCAAGGAACTAGGGGAAAAATCAGGAGTGTTAGTAGGATGGACCTGCCCTCGGTGGGAGGGGTAACTGAAGCAGCTATCCAATCACCACATCGGGGCAATTGTCTGAGTCAGGGGAGAAACACTTAAGGCTGTGAGTGAAACAGCTGATCTGTGGCAGCCTAAATGGAACGAGAATGAGACAACCCTTGCTGCAGTCATTCATACCCCAGACAGAGATGCAGGTCCCCTAGAAGGCACAGTGGCTGGCAGCTGGGGTTTAGAGATTGTGGAGCAATCCCAGGGTGAGGGCTGCTGTTGACCGCAGAGAGATGGAAAGGTATGAGGGAGGAGACTGTGGTGGGAAATGCTGGCGGAGGAAAGCCAGAGAGCCATGGAAGCAAGGCATTACTGCTGAGTCACATGTAGGGGATGGAGCCATCACCATAGCCTCTCTCTTCCCGCATGCCAGCATCAGCCACTGAACAATAGAGAGGCTGGCCTGACACACTGAACTACAGAGTAGGACCCCACCCAGGTGCTCCTTTAAGTGACTGATGCCCCAAACTACAGAGTAGGACCCCAACCAGGGTGCCCATTTAAGTGCCTGATGCATGATCTACACAGTAGGACCCTAGCCGGGGGGCCCCTCTATGTGCCTGATGTGTGGAACAGCA
The DNA here is from genome assembly GCF_001704415.2 of Capra hircus. NCBI lineage: Eukaryota > Metazoa > Chordata > Mammalia > Artiodactyla > Bovidae > Capra > Capra hircus. The sequence goes on from NC_030809.1 coordinate 100,753,754, forward strand.
GAGAGGGACCCCAGGCAAGGGAGCCCTCTAAGTAGTTGAATGGGTGGAGCCATGGAGAAAGACTGGTCAAAGAGATCTTCCGATCGCCAGCTACAAGAGGCTTGAAAAAAGACTCTGCTAGGGCCATAACTCCTGTGGCAGAGGCAGTCCATGTCCCTGCACTCTTGACGCTGCCAGGGTCCCCACAAGCCAAGCAGCTGCACCACCCTCACACTCAACCTTCACTGGGGCAGAGCTGCCATAAGCTAAAAAGTCTTGCTTCTTTGCGAACAGGGTCACTTCAGTGGTGTCCAACTCTTTGTGATCCTGTAGACCGTGGCCTGCCAAGTATCTCTGTCAGAGAGGGGTTCTCCAGGCAAGAATATTGGAGGGTATTGGCCAATACCGGTAACCATAACAAGAGCACCGTATTTCCTGCTGCCCTAGCTGCCAACCCCCCTGAGTACCTGGTGCTGCCAGAACCCCTGTGAACCAAGCAGCTGCACCACCTCCATGCACGATCCTCACAGGAGCAGACCCAGGTCCTCCAGGGCAGCCTCAGGAGCAAGCCCCAGAGGACGACCCACATGCAGAGGTGGAAATAAAACCACAATTGAAACCTAGGGGCAGTGCGACCAAGGAAGAAGACCCAAAACCTTCCCACCAGCTGTACAAGCTGCAGATTAAATCCGCACAGTCAACCGGGCAGACTCTGTGTCTACGGAATATATAAAAGGACATTGAGAGCTCCTACAAAAGAAGATGCACTAGTTCTGATAGCTGTGGACATTGCAGGCAAGAGCACACAGGAGTAGGACCGGATTAGAATCCAAGCTGCCCCCACAGCAGGTCCAGAGACCAGCACAGGATTGGAGGGCATCCTAGGGAGGTGAGGTGGACTGTGATTCCCAGTGAGGGAAAGGACTCTGACAGCAGTGACTCAAGGAAAACATTTATTATTCTTCTGTTGTGACTTCCTCTGTAGATTCTTTGGAATTTTTTTTTTTTTTACTTTTTTCCTTTTCTTTTCCCCTTCTGCCCTCCATTTGTAGTTGTTGATTTTATTGGCACTATGAAATATAATTAATTTTTGAGCTTTTTTCCCCTCAGTCACTTGTTTTATTGTTGTTATAAACCTCAGCCTCTACATTGGGCTTTTGCTGTTCTGTGGAGTTTTCCTTTTTTTTTTTTTTTTCTTCCTTTTTTTCCCACCCTTATTATTTTTAATTTTTTGAAATCTATTATTATTCTTTTCTACATTTATTCCTTTGTTTGCTTTTCCTACTGTTCTTTTCCCCTTGCAGTTAAATGTTAATGAATATAAATCTTCTTTAGCTACCTCTATTTAACCTTGCATATCTATTCTTTCTTTTCTTTCCTTTCCTCTCAACATATTTCTTAGTTTTGTTTTCATTGCTTTATTCTCGATTTGGCACTTTGCTTTAGTTTTGTTTTCTAGTTTGTGCTTTAGTTAGTTTTGTTCTTAACTGGTAGATAGACTTATTTATTTCATTTGCTCACTGGGTCAACACTGTACTTTATTTTTGCTGGTCTGTTTGATTTTGCTTCTGGGTATATATTTATCTCTCTGTGTGTATATTCCATTATTTTAATATTATATGCCTGATTTTATAACTGCCTTTTGTCTGGGGTTCATCTTTGGTTTCTCGCTTTTGGGTATTTGTTTTAATCTCACTTAATGCCATAAAGAAGACCAGGAGCTGACTGTGGCTCAGATCATGAACTCATTGCAAAATTCAGACTTAAATTGAAGAAAGTAGGGAGAATCACTAGACCATTCAGGTGTGACCTAAATCAAATCCCTTATGATTTATACAGTGGAAGTGAGAACTAGATTTAAGGGCCTAGATCCGATAGATAGAGTGCCTGATGAACTATGGATGGAAGTTCGTGACATTGTACAGGAGACAGGGATCAAGACCATGGAAAAGAAATGCAGGAAAGCAAAATGGCTGTCTGAGGAGGCCTTACAAATAGCTGTGAAAATAAGAGAAGCAAAAAGCAAAGGAGAAAAGGAAAGATATACCAATTTGAATGCAGAGTTCCAAAGAATAGCAAAGAGAGGTAAGAAAGCCTTCTTCAGCAATCAATGCAAAGAAATAGAGGAAAACAACAGAATGGGAAAGACGAGAGATCTCTTCGAGAAAATCAGAGATACCAAGGGAATATTTCATGCAAAGACGGGCTCAATAAAGGACAGAGATGGTATGGACCTAACAGAAGCAGAAGATATTAAGAAGAGGTGGCAAGAATACACAGAAGAACTGTACAAAAAAGAACTTCATGACCAAGATAAACACGATGGTGTGATCACTCACCTAGAGCCAGATATCCTGGAATGTGAAGTCAAGTGGGCCTTAGAAAGCATCACTACAAACAAAGCTAGTGGAGGTGATGGAATTCCAGTTGAGCTATATCAAATCCTGAATGCTGATGCTGTGAAAGTGCTGCACTCAATATGCCAAAATTTGGAAAACTCAGCAGTGGCCACAGGACTGGAAAAGGTCAGTTTTCATTCCAATCCCAAAGAAAGGCAATGCCAAAGAATGCTCAAACTGCTGCACAATTGCACTCATCTCACATGCTAGTAAAGTAACGCTCAAAATTCTCCAAGCCACGGTTCAGCAATACCTGAACCATGAACTTCCAGATGTTCAGGCTGGTTTTAGAAAAGGCAGAGGAACCAGAGATCAAATTGCAAACATCCGCTGGATAACGAAAAAGTAGGAGAGTTCCAGAAAAACATCTATTTCTGCTTTATTGACTATGCCAAAGCCTTTGACTGTGTGGATCACAATAAACTGTGGAAAATTCTTCAAGAGATGGGAATACCAGACCACCTGACCTGCCTCTTGAAAAATCTATATGCAGGTCAGGAAGCAACAGTTAGAACTGGACATGGAACAACAGACTGGTTCCAAATAGGAAAAGGAGGATGTCAAGGCTGTATATTGTCACCCTGCTTATTTAACTTATACACAGTATACATCATGAGAAACCCTGGGCTGGAAGAAGATTGAAACTGGAATCAAGATTGTTGGGAGAAATATCAATAACCTCAGATATGCAGATGAAATCACCCTTATGGCAGAAAGTGAAGAGGAACTAAAAAGCATCTTAATGAAAGGGAAAGAAGAGAGTGAAAAAGTTGGCTTAAACGTCAACATTCAGAAAACTAAGATCATGGCATCTGGTCCCATCACTTCATGGGTAATAGATGGGGAAACAGTGTCAGACTTTATTTTGGGGGGTTCCAAAATCACTGCAGATGGTGATTGCAGCCATGAAATTAAAAGATGCTTACTCCTTAGAAGGAAAGTTATGACCAACCTAGACAGCATATTGAAAAGCAGAGACATTACTTTGCCAACAAAGGTCCGTCTAGTCAGGGCTTTGATTTTTCCAGTGGTCATGTATGGATGTGAGAGTTGGACTGTGAAGAAAGCTGAGTACCAAAGAATTGATGCTTTTGAACTGTGGTGTTGGAGAAGACTCTTGAGAGTCCTTTGGACTGCAAGGAGATCCAACCAGTCCATTGTGAAGGAGATCAGCCCTGGGTGTTCTTTGGAAGGACTGATGCTAAAGCTGAAACTCCAGTACTTTGGCCACCTCATATGAAGAGTTGACTCATTGGAAAAGACCCTGATGCTGGGAGGGATTGGGGGCAGGAGGAGAAGGGGACAACAGAGGATGAGATGGCTGGATGGCATCACTGACTTGATGGACGTGAGTCTGAGTGAACTCCAGGAGTTGGTGATGGACAAGGAGGCCTGGTGTGCTGTGATTCATGGGGTCGCAAAGAGTCGGACACGACTGAGTGACTGAACTAAACTGAACTGAATGCCACAAGAAACCACTTGTGGAATCCTTGTTCCTGCACAGAGATCAAGCCCTGAGACTTTAACACGGGATCACTGACTCCAAGACCTTAGACTACCAGAGAACTAACCCTAGGGAGTATCAAATAGTGAGAAGTCACACTAAGGATATCACTTGAATACAAGACCTGGCATCACCCAACCAACAGTAACACCTTGTGCAGGATGCCTCATCTAAACAACAAACAGAACAAAAATACAAACCAAATCATCATCAGACAAGATTACCACCTCACTCAGCCTTGTCCATCAGAGGTAAAATATAAAACCTCCGGACAATATCACCCCATACAAAGCTTACACAAATCACTAGACCAAACTTACGAGGGCAGAAACCAAAAGGAAGAAAGAATTCAACGTTGAAACCTGGAAAAGGAAAGCTCAAACACAATAAGTTTAAAAAAATAACAAAAAGGCAGAGAAATACTATACAAGTGAAGGAACAAATGAGAAACATAGAAGTCCAATAAATTATGAGGAAATAGGCAAAGAATTCAGAATAATGATAGTAAAGATGATCAAAACCTTGAAAACAAAATGGAGAAAATGCAAGAAGCATTTAACAAAGACCTAGAAGAATTAAAGAATAACATACAGAGACAAACAACACAATTACTGAAATTAAAAATACTCTACAAGGAATAAATAGCAGAATATCTGAAGCAGGAGAATGAATCAGTGAGCTGGAAGACAAAATGCTGGAAATAACTTTTGAAGAGCAGAATAAAGTAAACAGAATGAAAAGAACCGAGGACAGTCTCAGAGACTTCTGGGACCATATCAAACACATCAACATTCAAATTACAGGGGTCTCAGAAGAAGAGAAAAAGAAAGGGTGTGAAAAAATTTTTGAAGAGATTATAGATAAAATTTTCCCCAACATGGAAAAGGAAATAGTAAATCAAGTCCAAGAGGCACAAAGAGTCCCATACGTGATAAAACCAAGAAGAAACACACCAAGACACATACTAATCAAACTAACAAAGACGAAACACAAGGAAAGAATATTAAAGGCAGCAAGGGAAAAGCAACAAGCAAAATACAAGGGAAATCCCATATGCTTAACAGCTGATCTTTCAGCAGAAATTCTGCAGGTCAGAGGGGAATGGCAGGATGTATTTAAAGTACTGAAAGGGAAAATTCTACAACCAAGATTACTGTACCCAGCAAGAATCTCATTCAAAATTGATGGAGAAATAAAAAGCTTTTCAAACAAGCAAAAGTTAAGATAATTCTATACCACCAAAACCAGCTTTACAACAAATGTTAAAGAGATGTATATATTCCAAAAATACAAGAGAAGAAAAGATCTACAAAATCAACCACAAACAGTTACGCAAATGGCAATAGGAACATATATATCAATAATTACTTTAAATGTAAATGGATTAAATGCTCCAACCAAGACATAGACTGGCTGAATGGATACAAAAACAAGACCCATATATCTGGTGTCTATAAGAAACCCACTTCAGACCTCAAGACACATATAGACTGAAAGTGAGAGGATGGAGAAATATATTCCATGCAAATGGGAAGCAAAAGAAAGGTGGAGTAGCAATCCTTACATCAGACAAAGCAGACCCTATAAAATAAAGACGACTACAAGAAATAAGGAAGGACGCCACATAATGATCAAGGGATCAATCCAAGAAGAAGACATAACAATTGTAAATATCTATGCACCCAACATAAGAGCACTTCAATACATAAAACAAACACTAACTGATATAAAAGGAGAAATTGACAGTAACACAGTAATAATAGCAGACTTTAACACCCCACTCACACCAATGGACAGATCATCAAAACAGAAAATTAATAAGGAAACACAAGTGTTAAATGATATGGATCTCACTGATATCTTTAGGACATCCCATCCAAATGCAGAAGAATACACCTTCGTCTAAAGTGCACATGTAACATTCTCCAGGAGAGACCACATCCTGGGCCACAAATCAAACCATGGTAAATTTAAGAAAATTGAAATCATATCAAGCATCTTCTCTGAACACACACTTTGAGACTAGATATCAATTACAAGAAAAAAAAGTGTAAGAAGCACAAACACATGGAGATTAAACAACACATTTCTAAGTAACCAACAGGTTACTGAAGAAATCAAAAGGGAAGTCAAAAAATTTCTAGAAACAAATGACAATGAAAACACGACAACTCAAAACCTATGGGACACAGCGAAAGCAGTTCTAAGAGGGAAGTTTATAGCAATACAGTCCTACCCAAAGAAATAAGAATAAAATAGAAAAGACAACCTATCTTTACACCTAAGACAACTGGAAAAAGAAAAACAAAACACACCCAAAATTAGTAGAAGGAAAGAAATCATAAAGACCAGAGCAGAAATAAGTGAAAAAGAAGTGCAAGAATCAATAATAAACATTAATAAAACTAAAAGCTTGTTCTTTGAGAAGATAAACAAAATTGACAAACCTTTAGCCAGACTCACCAAGAAAAACAGAGAGAAGAATCAAATCAACAAAATTAGAAATGAAAAAGGAGAGGTTACAACAGACAATGTAGAAATACAAAAGGTTATAAGAGACTGTTATGACCAGCTACATGGCAATGAAGTGGATAACCTGGAAGAAATGAACAGGTTCTTAGAAAAGTTCAATCTTTCAAGACTGAACCAGGAAGAAACAGAAATTATGAACAACCCAATTACAAGCACTGAAACTGAAGCTGTGATCAAAATCTGCCCCCCCAAAAAGCCCAGGACCAGACGGCTTCACAGGCTGCTGCTGCTAAGTTGCTTCAGCAGTGTCCGACTCTGTGCGACCCCATAGACGGCAGCCCACCAGCCTCCCCCGTCCCTGGGATTCTCCAGGCAAGCATGCTGGAGTGGGTTGCCATTTCCTTCTCCAATGCATGAAAGTGAAAAGTGAAAGGGAAGTCGCTCAGTCGTGTCTGACTCTTCACGACCCCATAGATTACAGCCTACCAGGCTCCACCATCCATGGGATTTTCCAGGCAAGAGTACTGGAGTGGGGTGCCATTGCCTTCTCCGTGGCTTCACAGGAGAATTCTAGTAAACTTCCAAACTCATTCTGTATGGCCACCATCACCCCGATACCAAAACCAGACAAAGACAACACACCAAAAAGAAAACTATAGGCCAATATCACTGATGAACATAGAGGCAAAAATCAACAGCAAAATTTTAGCAAACAGAATTCAGCAGCACCTCAAAAAGCTCATACCCCATGATCAAGTTGGGTTTATTCCAGGGATGTTAGGATTCTTCAATATACATAAATCAATCAATGTGATATACCATATTAACAAATTGAAAGATAAAAGCCATATGATAATCTCAAAAAATGCAGGAAAAGCCTTTGACAAAATTCAGCACCCATTTTTGATTAAAGCTCTTCAAAAAATGGGCATAGAAGGAACCTGTCTCAACATAGTAAAGGCCATATATGGTAAACCTACAGCAAACATTATTCTCAATGGCAAAAATCTGAAAGCATTCCACCTAAGATTCCACCTAAGATTCCCCTTAAGATCTTGTCAGGAACAAAACAAGGGTGCTAACTTTCACCACTATTATTCAACACAGTTGGAACTCTTGGCTACAGCCATCAGGGAAGAAAAAGAAATAAAAGGAATCCAGATCACAAAAGAAGTAAAGCTCTCACTGTTTGCAGATGACATGATACTGTACATAGAAAACACTAAAGATAGTATCAGAAAATTACTAGAGCTAATCAGTGAATTTAGCAAAGTTGCAGGATACAAAATCAATACACAGAAGTCACTTGCTTTTCTATATACTAGCAATGAAAAATCAGAAAGAGAAATTAAGGAATCAATCCCATTCACCATTGCAGCAAAAAGAATTAAATATCTAGGAATAAACTTACCTAAGGAGACAAAAGAACTGTACACAGAAAATTATGGCACTAATGAAAGAAATCAAAGATGATGTAAATAGATGGAGAGATATTCCATGTTCCTGGGTAGAATCAATACTGTGAAAATGAATATACTACCAAATGCAATCTACAGATCCAACGTGATCCCTATCAAATTACCAATGGCATTTTTCACAGAACTAGAACAAAAAATTTCACAATTCATATGGAAACACAAAAGACCCTGAATAGCCAAAGCAGTCTTTAGAAAGAAGAATGGAGCTGGAGAAATCAACCTTCCTGACTTCAGATTATACCACAAAGCTACCATCATCAAGACAGTGTGGTACTGACAGAAAGTCCAGAAATAAACCCATGCACCTATGGGTACCTTATTTTTGACAAAGGAGGCAAGAATATACAATAGGGCAAAGACAGCCTCTTCAATAAATGGTGCTGGGGAAACTGGACAGCTACATGTAAAAGAATGAAATTAGAACACCTCCTAACACCATACTCAAAGATAAACCCAAAATGGACTAAGACCTCAATGTAAAACCAGAAACTATAAATCTCTTAGGGGAAAACATAGGAAGAACACTCAATGACATAAATCAAAGGAAGATCTTCTATGACCCACCTCCTAGAGTAATGAAAATAAAAACAAAGGTAAACAAGTGAGACCTGATTAAACTTACAGCTTTTGCACAGCAAAGGAAACTATAAGCAAGGTGAAAACAACCCTCAGAATGGAAGAAAATAATAACAAGTGAAAAAACTGACAAAGGATTGATTTCCAAAATATACAAGCAGCTCATACAACTCAATACCAGAGAAACAAACAACCCAATCAAAAAGTGGGGGAAAGACCTAAACAGACATTTCTCCAAAGAAAACATACAGATGGCTAACACATGAAAAGATGCTCAACATCACTCATTATTAGAGAAATGCACATCAAAACTACAATGAAATATCACCTCACACCAATCAGAAGGGCTCTCATCAAAAAGTCTACAAACAATAAGTGCTGGCAAGGGTATGGAGGAAATGGAACACTCTTGTACTGTTGATGGGAATGTAAATTGATACAGCCCCTATGGAAGATGGTATGGATATTCCTTAAAAAACTAAGAATAAAACCGCCATATGACCCAGCAATACCACTCCTAGGCATATAACTTGAGGAAACCAAAATTGAAAGAGGCACATGTATCCCATCATTCACTGCATCACTGTTTACAATAGCTAGAACATGGAAGCAACCTGAAAGATGAGTGGATAATGAAGTTGTGGTATATATAAAAAAATGAATATTACTTAGCCATAAAAAGGAACGCATTTGAGTCAGTTCTGATCAGGTGGATGAACCTAGAGCCTACTATACAGAATGAAGTAAGTCAGAAAGAGAAAGATAAGTATCATTTTCTAACACATATATATGGAATCTAGAAAAATGGCACTGAAAATTTTATTTACAGGGTCACAGTGGAGAAACATACATAGAGAACAGACTTAGGTACATGGGGAGAGGGGAAGAAAGGGTGAGATGTATGGATAGAGTAACATGAAAACTTACAATACCATATGTAAAATAGATAGCCAATGGGAACTAAATGTATGGCTCAGGAAACTCAAACAGGGGCTCTGTATCAACCTAGAGGGATGGGATGGGGAGGGAGATGGGAGGGAAGTTCAAAAGGGAGAGGATATATGTATACCCATGGCTGATTCCTGTTGAGGTTTGACAGAAAACAAGAAAATTCTGTAAAGCAATTATTCTTCAATTAAAAAATTAATTTATTTATTTTAAAAAAAGAAACAAGAAAGCATGGCCACTCACTGGGGTGGCGGGGTGGGGGGAGGAAATTAATAGATGCTGTTCCCATGGAATCACAAGCATTGGACTTACTGGACAAAGACTTTCAATAAACTACATTTAATATGCCAAAAGAGATTAAGGATATCATGGACAAAGAATTAAATGAAGCTTGGAGAACAATATTCCACAAAATTAATGTACAGATTCAATGTAATCCTTATCAAAATCCCAACAGCATTTTTTGCAAACGTAAAAAAGTTGACCTCAAAATGCATATAGAATTATGATAGCCAAAATCATCTGAAAAAATGAAAGTAAAGGTGATGACTCACATTTCCCACTTTCAAAACTGCCATAAAGGCAGCAGTAATTGAAATTGTGTTGTATTGATGTAAGCATAGTCATATGATCAACAGACTAGAACTGAGAGTGAAGTATAAATGGATTAATACAGTGAATTGATTTCTTACAAAGATGGACACCATCACACCATAGGCAAAAATTAAAATGGATCAAAGACCTAAATGTAAGAGCTAAAACTATTAAGTTCTCAGAAAAAACATTAGGGAAAAATCTTAACAACCTTGGATTTGGCAATGGATCTTAGCTATGACACACACACACACACACACAAAACACAAAGGACAATAACAATAACAAAATTAATTTGACTTTATAAAAAGTTAGTGTTTGTGCATCAAAAGACACTATCAAGATAGTGAAGATATCAAGAGAGTGAAAAGATAACCCACAGAATGGGAGCAAATATTGGCAAATCCTATCTTTAATAAGAGTCTATATCAAAATACATAAAAAGTTCTGACAACTCTACAACAAGAAGGCAATCCATCTAAAATCTAGGTAGAGGACTTGAATAGACAATACTCCAAAGAAGATATACAAATGGTCAACAAGGACATGAAAAGATACTCAACTAGATCACTAATCATTCAGTTCAGTTCAGCTCAGTCACTCAGTCGTGTCCGACTCTCTGCGACCCCATGAATCACAGCACACCAGGCCTCCCTGTCCATCACCAACTTCCGGAGTTCACTCAGATTCACGTCCATCGAGTCAGTGATGCCATCCAGCCATCTCATCCTCTGTCATCCCATTCTCCTCCTGCCCCCAATCCCTCCCAGCATCAGAGTCTTTTCCAATGAGTCAACTCTTCGCATGAGGTGGCCAAAGTACTGGAGCTTCAGCTTTAGCATCATTCCTTCCAAAAAAACCCAGGGCTGATCTCCTTCAGAATGGACTGGTTGGATCTCCTTGCAGTCCAAGGGACTCTCAAGAGTGAAATACAAATCAAAACGATAATAAGATATCACTTCATACGCAGTGGGATGGTTATAATTTTTTTCAATGGAAAATAGCAAGTGTTGGAGTGGCTGTGGATAAACTGGAACCTACTTACATTGCCAATGGAATGTCAAATAGTGCAATCATGGTGGAAAACAATTGTCAGTTCCTCAAAAAGTTAAGCATAGAATTACTGTATGGCTCATCAATTCCACTCTTAATTATATAATCAGAGAACTGAAAACAGGTATTCAAACAAACTGTACATAAATGTTCAGTGCAGCAAACAATGGCAAAAAAAGGGAAATAATCCAAACTTCCATAAAGTCTTGAACAGATAAATATGTTGTGGTATATCTGTACAGTGAAATAGTATGCATCCATGCAAAGTGGGGATTCCCTCGTGGTTCAAAGGGTAAAGAGTCTGCCTGCAATGTGGAAGACCTGAGTTCGATCCCTGGGCCAGGAAGATTCCCTGGAGAAGAAAATGGCAACCCCCTCCAGTATTCTTGCCTGGAAAATCCCATGGACAGAGGAGCCTGGTGGGCTACAGGGCAACAGTCCATAGAGTTGCAAAGAGTTGGACATAACTGAGAGACTTCACTTTCACTTTCATGCAAAGGAAAGTGGTACTGATACATACTACAGCATGGATGGGTCTCAAAAACATTATACTAAGTGGAAGAACCTGGACGTATAAGGTCACATAATATATGATTTCATTTAAATGAAATATCCAGAATAGATACAGAAATACTGGTTGCCAGGTGTTGGGGAGAAAGTGGAGTAGACAGTGATTGCTTAATGGGTACAGGGTTTCTTTTTGGATGATGTTAAATTCTGGAATTAAATAGTAATGATGGTGTGCAACATTGTAAATGACTAAATGCCACTGAATTGTATGTACAAAACTTTAAAAAGGTTTGCTTTGGTACTTTCCTGGTGGTGATGGTCCAGTGGTTAAGAATCCACATTTCAATGCAGGGGACCTGAGTTCAATCGCTACTTGGGAAATGAAAGTCCCACGTGCCACAGGGCAACTAAGCCTGTGTGCCACAATTACTGAATCCACGTGTTCCAGAACCTGCATGCATCAGCGAAGATCCCACAGGCCACACCTAAGACCCAACACAGCCAAATAAACAAATATTTTAAACAGAAGAAAGAAAAAGACACATTATAATAGATAAATAAATAAATAGTTTGGTTTTTGCCATGTGAATTTTGTCTCAATTAAAAAGAAAACCCAGGGCTTCCCTGGTGGCTCAGTGGTAAAGAATCCACCTGCCACAGGAGATTCGAGTTTATCCCTGGGTCAGGAAGAACCCCTGGAGTAGGAAATGCAACCCACTCCAGTATTCTTGTCAGGAAATCCCATGGATGGAGGAGCCCAGTGGGCTACAGTCCATGGGGTAGCAAGAGTTGGACATGACTTAGCTACTAAACAATAACAGTTCAGTGCATATACAAGAGTGCATACTTGCAGCCTCTTTGGAAATGACAATCCACTCCAGTATTCATGCCTGGAAAATCCCATGGAATGAGGAGCCTGGTGGGCTACAGTGCATGGGGTCCCAAAGAATCGGACATGACTGAGCGACTTCACTTCTTCACTTTACTTGAATAAACAGTTCAAGAAAAACAACAAACAAAACCCAAAGCAGCTTTCTCTTGTGTTGTCTGCAGAATAAAGCACAAACCCCTCACTTAAGCTGACTTTCACTCCTTTCCATCATGTGGCCCTGTCTCTCTCCAACCTCATCTTCTTCCACATCCCAATCTCACCAGAGATGTACTAATTACTTGACTCTTCCACACTCTCACTCACCTCCTTATCTTTTTACATAACATGTTCTTGCTTTCACTTTCTCTTGCTTGGCTAACTCTTCAATTCAGTTCAGTCCCTCAATCGTGTCCAACTCTTTGCGACCCCATGAATCACACCACACCAGGCGTCCCTGTCTATCACCAACTCCCGGAGTTCACTTAAACTCACGTCCATTGAGTCCATGAGGCCATCCAGCCATCTTATCCTCTGTCATCCCCTTCTCCTCCTGCCCCCAATCCCTCCCAGCATCAGAGTCTTTTCCAATGAGTCAACTCTTCACAAGAGGTGGCCAAAATACTGGAGTTTCAGCTTCAGCATCAGTCCTTCCAAAGAAATCCCAGGGCTGATCTCCTTCAGAATAGACTGGTTGGATCTCCTTGCAGTCCAAGGGACTCTCAACAGTCTTCTCCAACACCACAGTTCAAAAGCATCAATTCTTCAGCACTCAGCTTTCTTCACAGTCCAACTCTCACATCCATACATGACCACTGGAAAAATCAAAGCCTTGACTAGACAGACCTTTGTTGGCAAAGTAATGTCTCTGCTTTTGAATATGCTATCTAGGTTGGTCATAACTTTCCTTCCAAGGAGTAAGTGTCTTTTAATTTCATGGCTGCAATCAATATCTGCAGTGATTTTGGAGGCTAAAAAATAAAGTCTGACACTGTTTCCACTGTTTCCCCATCTATTACCCATGAAGTGATGGGACCAGATGCCATTATCTTAGTTTTCTGAATGTTGAGCTTCAAGCGAACTTTTTCACTCTCCTCTTTCCCTTTCATCAAGAGGCTTTTTAGTTCCTCTTCACTTTCTGCCATAAGGATGATGTCATCTGCATATCTGAGGTTATTGATACTTCTCCCAGCAATCTTGATTCCAGCTTGTGTTTCTTCCAACCCAGCATTTCTCATGATGTACTCTGCATAGAAGTTAAATAAGCAGGGTGACAATATACAGCCTTGATGTACTCCTTTTCCTGTTTGGAACAAGTCTGTTGTTCTATGTTCAATTCTAACTGTTGCTTCCTGACCTGCACGTAGGTTTCTCAAGAGGCAGGTCAGGTGGTCTGGTATTCCCATCTCTTCAAGAGTTTTCCACAGTGTATTGTGATCCACACAGTCAAAGGCTTTGGCATAGTCAATAAAGCAGAAATAGATGTTTTTCTGGAACTCTCTTGCTTTTTCCATGATCCAGTGGATGCTGGCAATTTGATCTCTGGTTCCTCTGCCTTTCTAAAACCAGTTTGAACATCTGGAAGTTCATGGTTCATGTATTGCTGAAGCCTGGCTTGGAGAATTTTGAGCATTACTTTACTAGCGTGTGAGAAGAGTGCAATTGTGCGGTAGTTTAACCATTCTTTGGCATTGCCTTTCTTTGGGATTGGAATGAAAACTGACCTTTTCCAGTTCTGTGGCCACTGCTGAGTTATCCAAATTTGCTGACATATTGAGTGCAGCACTTTCACAGCATCATCTTTCAGGATTTGAAATAGCTCAACTGGAATTCCATCACCTCCACTAGCTTTGTTCGTAGTGATGCTTTCTAAGGCCCACTTGACTTCACATTCCAAGATGTCTGGCTCTAGGTGAGTGATCTCATCTTCATGATTATCTGGGTTGTGAAGATCTTTTTTGTACAGTTCTTCTGTGTATTCTTGCCACATCTTCTTAATATCTTCTGCTTCTGTTAGGTCCATACCATTTCTGTCCTTTATCGAGCCCATCTTTGCATGAAATGTTCCCTTGGTATCCCTAATTTTCTTGAAGAGATCTCTCGTCTTTCCCATTCTGTTGTTTTCCTCTATTTCTTTGCACTGATCGCTGAGGAAGGCTTTCTTATCTTTCCTTGCTATTCTTTGGAACTCTGCATTCAGATGCTTATATCTTTCCTTTTCTCCTTTGCTTTTTGCTTCTCTTCTCTTTGCAGCTATATGTAAGGCCTCCCCAGACAGACATTTTGTTTTTTTGCATTTCTTTTCCATGGGGATGGTCTTGATCCTTGTCTCCTGTACAATGTCACGATAGTACAATGTACACAGTTCATCAGGCACTCTATCTATCAGATCTAGGCCTTTAAATCTATTTCTCCCTTTCACTGTATAATCATAAGGGATTTGATTTAGATCATACCTGAATGGCTTTTTCCAGTGGTCATGTATGGATGTGAGAGTTGGACTGTGAAGAAGGCTGAGCACCAAAGATTGATGCTTTTGAACTGTGGTGTTGGAGAAGACTCTTGAGAGTCCCTTGGACTACAAGGAGATCCAACCAGTCCATTCTGAAGGAGATCAGCCCTGGGATTTCTTTGGAAGGAATGATGCTAAAGCTGAAACTCCAGTACTTTGGCCACCTCATGTGAAGTGTTGACTCATTGGAAAAGACTCTGATGCTGGGAGGGATTGGGGGCAGGAGGAGAAGGGGACGACAGAGGATGAGATGGCTGGATGGCCTCACGGACTCGATGGATGTGAGTCTGAGTGAACTCCGGGAGTTGGTGATGGACTGGGCGGCCTGGCGTGCTGCAATTCATGGGGTCGCAAAGAGTTGGACACAACTGAACGACTGAACTGAACTGAACTGAATAGCTAACTCCTAATTCTGCTTTAAGATTCTGCCTCTTGATTTCCCTTTGCAGGAAGCACGTCCTAATTCCTTTCCCCAGTGTCATTCCTCGCTGTAGCTGGAGTGTGGAATTCTAACCATGGGCTTCCTCAACCCCCTTTGCATACTGCATTTGCCACACTACCTTCTAATTATCTCCCCTTCTAAACTGTGAGATTCTCAAGAGCAGAGACTGGGCCAGAAATAGCTCCTGGCAGTGGTCCTAGCACAGAGCACATGCTCACAAAGTGTTGAATTGTTCAACTGGATCACAACTTTCCCCAGCATGATTTTTGCTCATGTGCTTGCTTGTTTGGGCACCAGTCTTCCTCTGTTTCTTTACTTCAAACTTTACTTCAAACTGAAGTGCGTGCTAAGTCACTTCAGTTGTGTCTGACTCGTTGTGACCATGTGGACAGTAGCCCATCCATAGGGCTCCTCTGTCCATAAGATTCTCCAGGTAAGAATACCAGAATGAGTTGTCGTGCTCTCCTCCAGGGGGTCTTCCTGACCCAGGGATCGAGCCCATGTCTCTTACACCCCCTGCATTGGCAGGCAGGTTCTTTACCATTTGTACCACCTGGGAAACCCTCTTTACTTCAGACCACAGTCTAACCTAGTCAGTGCCCTCACCCTTGTGGGCTGTTGTTTACCAGGAGCCTGAGGAAAGTGTGGGACTGTATCCTGATACATACATGACCTATGGAGAAACCAGCTCAGCAGTCACACCTTGTTTCTGGTGGATTGGAAATTCCATCTTTATTCAATAGTATACAAGGGGAAGAACATGAGGGCCTTGGAGTCAGAACAAAGTTCAAGTTTCTGCACCATTCACTTGTGCAACTTGGCCAAGTCACTTACGCCATATGGGATTCTTTTTCCTCATTTACAAAACAGGGATGAAAATAACTGTTCTGTGTTATTTACAAAGTTGAGGATTAAAATGAAGTTGAACAATGTGTTCATGTAGATTTTGTTTTCTAAATGTTATAGGCCTCAAAAATTTTCAGATCCATTCATGATAGATTGAGAATTAACCAAAACCGATCATCTTCCCAGTCACAGTCAGCAACTTTTCACAGAATCCATATAAACAGATTAAAATTCTAACATGATATACCAACTACGTATTCATTGTCTCCCTAAGCTTCCCACGTGGCACTAGTGGTAAAGAACCCCCCTGCCAATGCAAGAGACGGAAGAGACATAGGTTCAACCCCTGGGTCGCAAAGATCCCCTGGAAGAGGAAATGGCAACCCACTCCAGTATTCTTGCCCAGAGAATCCCATAGACAGAGAAACCTAACGGGCTATGGTCCTCAGGGTCTCAAGGAGTCAGACATGACTGAAGCGACTCTGCAGGCATGCAGCATGTCTCCCTAAGGCAGCATTATTGAGACTTATTCTTAGAGGAATGTTACGAAGAGTCTCTGTCCCACATATTTGACTAACTGGGTCTATTGGAACAAGCTGGATTCTGGTTTATCATGATATACTTGTACCTGATCTATGATATCATTGTTAGGAAATGAGACAGTGTGGGGCAGTCACGTCCATGTTCATCACTATGGAAGCTGCTTAAACTCCCAGATTTGATCATATTGTTTTAAATATCCCAATAAATAGCTCTCTGGCTTGAGACTGGAATTAAAATTCTTCAGAAATGGAGTTGCTTGATTTTACCAGATATGGAAAATATTGCTATATATTTTTCCAGTGAGCTATATTTTTTAAATGCTATTCTTGCACTGAAATACTTTATGACCCCATTTTGCAGCTCCCATTAGCGACGACTCAAGGGTCACTTTAACCTGTCCCGTCATCACAGAAACTTAGAGTCAAGTAAAATTTCCTGCACAAAGTCCAAGACTATAAGTCTCTCTGAGATACTGACATAAAGAACCAGCGAGTAAGTTTTCACATCATTAACAGGACACAACTGAGCAACTGAACTGAACTGAACTGACCAGTGATTACAGAGAATATGCTAACTGCCTAGTGAAGACCAGAATGTGCAGGTTTGTACTATTTTTTAGCAGTGAATTCGTGTCAACAGAGACCAACAGGTAGACAGGGAGGTCTGAAAGTACGTTCATCTGTGTCATGCTCTACTCGTGTGTGGCAGAAAATACAAAAAGCAACCGGGAAAGATAAGTACTATGCTGCGTGCTTTAGGATTCTTCAGCGGGGTTGTTAGTGAAGATGCATTGTGAGGATTTGTGGTGAAGAAAGGAAATAAATACCCGGTTGAGCTTGTTTAGAATACACATCACATATACACTGCGCTATGTTGTCATTGGTCTGTTGTTCTGAAGCTTCCCTGGTGGCTCAGCTGGTAAGGAATCCACCTGCAGTGCGGGAGACCTGGGTTTGATGCCTGGGTTGGGAAGATGCCCTGGAGAAGGGAAAGGCTACCCACTCCAGTATTCTGGCCTGGAGAAGTTCCATGGACCGTATAGTTGTTCTTCTGAGGTATAGTTGTGATGGTTGGCTTTTCTTCATCCCTGTTCTACCCTAGGGCACCCCAGGTAGCTCAGCTGGTAAAGAACCCACCTGCAACAGAGGAGACCCCAGTTCGATTCCTGGGTCAGGAAGATCCCCTGGAGAAGGAATAGGCTACCTGCTCCAGTATTCTTGGGCTTCCCTGGTGCCCCAGATGGCAAAGAATCCTCCTGCAATGTGGGAGACACAGGTTTGATCCCTGAGTTGGGAAGATCCCCCAGAGGAGGGCATGACAACCCACTCCAGTATCCTTGCCTGGAGAGTCCCCATGGAAAGAGGAGCCTGGTGGGCTACATCCACGGGGTCACAAAGAGTTGGACACGACTGAGCGACTATTCACGACAGTTCTACCCTATTCTGTGCCTTGCCCTCTGCCCTGGGAGGCTGACTTGGATTGACTGCATCATCAGCTGCCTGGCCCTCTGGCTTCCAGGTGGCTCTGACCCGTAGGCGTCACTGGCTGAGGTCAAAGGGCAGGGGAAGACTGATGTGTATTCCCCTGACCTCTCCGCACTCGGGGTCTGGCACTGCTGCTTTCATGGCAGCCCGTCTCCCATGCCTGCAGCTCTCCTCAGACTCATAATCCTGTTCCCAGCTGAGGGTGCCTTCTGGTTTTTTGTGACTGACTGACGCAATAGTCACCTGCCCATGACTGAAAAAATGTATGATTAAAAGATACATTGCTTAGGTGATTCCATTTCTTACTCTAGCGCGTCTTCCACTGAACGACCCCTCTGCTAAAACTTGTAGTATTGAAAGGAGATTGTAAGGGTTGAGAAAGGCAACAGTAGAAATTTTCAGTTATGTTTTGCCCATTCATTGATTCATTGACTTTTGCCCATTTCAGAAAGATCACAAGCTTCGGTGGAACAACAGAAGCTTCCTCCTGGAGATTGTTTTGTTTTGTACGTTGATGATTAGACTCCACAAGTGTCTGAAGCTGCTCCTCTCCTTACTCCTGCAGATGACCTCCTCAGAAAAGAGCTGAGCCACTGTGGCTCACTTCTGTCCAACTCAATAAGGCTGTTTCAAACATCTTTGATGGTTCGATGGTGTCATTAAAAAAAAAAGGGGAGTGTATATCTAGGGAGGCTTGTTTGGTCATGTGTTATGTGTTATCTGTGTCAGATGTTACTTGCTTAAAAACACTTTGGATTCCCTTGAGATGATTATTGACGCAGAACCATATTTTCAAAAAGATTCTTTAATTCTTGGCAGCAAAAATAGTTCACCTGATCTCTGTACATTTTTCAAAATGGTTTGAGTTGCCTGATTATTTGCACCATCTCACCCTTCCCTTTCCAGATCCTGAATGCTCATAGCAGATCCTGCAAGCCTATGGACGATGTTGTCTGTCACTTCTAAGCGACAGTTCTAAGAGCCTTTCTCTGGAAAGGCAGATCCTTCTGGGAGTTAAAAGTAATAAATGCCAAAAAATTGTTTTTCAGATGTTTGAGGTTTAAAAAAACACAGGATGTGCACTGCTAGGTAGCACCAATGTTCATTTTTAAGCTGTCCTTATGTTATCATAAATTTGCCTGAAACACTGCCTTATGTTACTTTGCCATTCTGTTTGCCTACATTTCTGTGCAGAATTCTTAGGACTCCAGACTTTTTAAAGACCATTTTGAAAATAGCCACCAGCAAAAAAAAAGATCTAAAGAAAAAAAATTTATTTTTCAAGTCTTCAGATCATTGCATTCAGGTAGGAGCAAGGAATTTCATTTGGGGTTCAAAAGTAACAAGGTTTATAGGAAGTTCAAACATAGCCCAGTGCTACATGCTTGAGAATTTGTTTGAGTAGATGTCCTTACTGTCCTTCTCATTGTATTGAAATAGTTTAAATAGAAATGGGTGACGTGCTTTGGGTTTTGGTGGTTTTGTTTTAAATAAAGTCAATTTCTTCAAAAAGAAAAAAAGAAGAAAGAAAGAAAGAAATCAGAGGAGGAGCTTGGAGCCTTAGCTCAGCATCATGGTGCTGGCTTAGGAGACATCCGCCCAGGTAGGGACTGTGGTGGTGGGTGCTGCAAGTACCTCAAGAATTTTTTCTACAAAGAGGTGTCCATCATAGGAGGGTACTGGATAAGGAGGAATCTGGGTGAAAAAGGGTGGGTGGGGACTCATTTGACAGTGACTCTAAAAATAAAAATAATTTAAGATATAAATTATCTCTACAATATCAATTGTGTTCAGAGCCAAAAACAGTGGTGTCATTGTGGTGAATAGCTGTTCTTAGCTCTGGGCTGGCAAAAACCAGATTTTTGGAGGCTGATGGTTTGAGTCAGCAGGTACTCTCTGGATTTCTGCAGTAACCATGGAGTCCGTTGAGCCCCGCCTGCCTCAGAGGGTCAGAAGACAATAAGCAAACCTCGCTCTGTCTTGAGTTCACCATTAACAGTGCCAGCAGTATAACAAGAGAGAAGTAAGAAGCACCACTCCAGCTCTTGGAACCCCTAAGAAGTCAGAAACAACCCAGACAAAGCGAGCCCACAAGAGCTAGGTCCATACAGAATGCTTCCCAACACCATTAGAACGTCCAAAGATGCAGCCTAAAGGAGTTCATTTTCACACTCTGTATTGCATGTCTAGGAGAGGCATATAATCAAACTGATTTTTATTCAGTCTACCATGAAGCCCTTCTCCATGGCCATGCCAAGAGGCATGTTAATTACAGTCATGAAGTCGATGTTACTGCCTTTCAACCATATTATATTGTAAGTTAAATTGGCACTTAGTGAGCCCATGAGACTGTACTGACCGAGCACCTTACCAGGTATCTGGGTAGAGGAACACAGATAAATAATCAAATATGGTTTCTGACATCAGACTTGCCATTTGTCTTAGAAAAGCAGTCATAACCAGGTAACATGGTTGAAGGAAATTAGCAAGTTCATGCCCCAAAGTACAAAATAACACAGTACATACTGACTTCACTGGAATCAAGGTAGGCAACCACATTACTAATGAGAATAGGATTGAGATCACCAAAAATGCTTATCAACTAATTGGTGATACAAGTTGTGTCTCTCAAGAAAAACCCCTTCTACAAGGCCCCTCCGGAGAACAGCAGGTTTATTCCTCTTCTTCTTGCTGGCTGGAATGCTTATTTTAGATAAATGGCATATTGAGCATTTAAGATAAATATGATTTCTTCTTCATTTTTTTTTTTATAATTCTACTCTATTCAGGATTCAATGTCTTTCAGACCTGATACATGTTCATGAGGAAAAGTCAGGAAATAGTTTTCAAAGTGTGCTTTAAGAACCTCCTACATCAAAATCTACCCTTATGGCAGAAAGTGAAGAGGAGCTAAAAAGCCTCTTGATGAAAGCAAAAGAGGAGTGTGAAAAAGTTGGCTTAAAGCTCAACATTCAGAAAACGAAGATCATGGCATCTGGTCCCATCACTTCATGGGTAATAGATGGGGAAACAGTGGAAACAGTGGCTGACTTTATTTTGGGGGGCTCCAAAATCACTGCAGATATTGATTGTAGCCATGAAATTCAAAGACACTTACTCCTTGGAAGGAAACTTATGACCAACCTAGATAGCATATTCAAAAGCAGAGACATTACTTTGCCAACAAAGTTCTGTCTAGTCAAGGCTATGGTTTTTCCAGTGGTCATGTATGGATGTGAGAGTTGGACTGTGAAGAAAGCTGAGTGCTGAAGAATTGATGCTTTTGAACTGTGGTGTTGGAGAAGACTCTTGAGAGTCCCTTGGACTGCAAGAGATCCAACCAGTCCATCCTGAAGGAGATCAGTCCTGGGTGTTCATTGGAAGGACTGATGCTGAAGCTGAAACTCCAGTACTTTGGCCACCTCCTGCAAAGAGTTGACTCATTGGAAAAAACTCTGATGCTGGGAGGGATTGGGGGCAGGAGGAGAAGGGGACAACCGAGGATGAGATGGCTGGATGGCATCACCCACTCAATGGATGTGACTTTGAGTGAACTCCAGGAGTTGGTGATGGACAGAGAGGCCTGGCGTGCTACAATTCATGGGGTCGCAAAGAGTTGGACACGACTGTGTGACTGAACTGAACTGAACTGAACATCAAAATCAACTGGATAAATGTTAAAATTAAGTTTTCTGAGCTGCACCAAGCCTAAGACTTTCTAAACTAAAATACTTGGTGGAACAGACCAAGAATCTGAACTTTAGTAAGTATCCAGGTTATTATTATGCCTCACCACTACCAATTTGAGGACCACTAAATGAACTTGAACTTGAACTTGAAATAAGGGTATGTACTGACTTTTTGGCATTTCCCTAACTCTATTCTTATTGATGAAATTTATGTTAGGACTGAGGTATTATATGTAAACTCTAGGTCCCCATTACTGAAATTAGTTTTCCCTCTGACATGTATGGATACTAAGCAACCAAAGCAACAGGATTAATAGGCTACATAATAAAATGAATAAACATTTATTGAGCAACCTGGGTGATGATAATACAGTGAACACACATGTATTCCTCACACAACTCTAGCTCTTTAGAAAGTAGTGTTATTTCTGTCTGGTCTCTTAATAACAATAACAAAACAATAATTTATTGAGCACTTACTATTGGCCACGTAGTATTCTAAACACTACATATATAGCAGCTAATTTAAATCTTACAACTCTGTGAGTTCCACTATTACCCCCGTTTTACAGATAAGGAAACTGAGACTTTTCGTGACGTTCTCTTCCCTTACCTCTGCATCCTAATGACAATAATAAGAATAACGATAATAAAAATAGCTAGTTTTCACTGAACTCATTACACGCCAGGCACCACTCTAAGCACTCATGTTATAGAAAAAGAACCTGAGACACAAAGTCGCTTTCTCAAAGTTGACCAGTGGTAGAAAGAGCTAGGATTCAAGCTCCAATCTGGCTACAGAGCCCTCACCCAGCCACGATTTCTCATCGCCACAAGTTCTAGCCTCCAGCTTACTGATTCCATGAGCTTTGGTTTCTGCGGAAGCCCACCTCTCGTCTAATGAATTTTTTTCTTTCATCATTTTAAAGCTCCAATTTCCATCAAAGGCTTCCAGGAGTGCCCCTGCCCAGGTTCCACAAATGTCCCTATGGCCAGCTCAGGCTGCCTGAGAGTCCTGGGTGACAGTATTCCCAGCACCCCAGCTCTGCCCTGGTTCCCAGACCACACAAGGTTACACCAGCTGCTCACGGGTGTTGGGGCTCTCAGATGCCTTTACGATCACAGATACAATAGGACCTGCAGACGTGCTGGCTGGCAGGGAACCAAGCAGTATCACATTTCAAATATTGCCTCTGCCCAGTGCTGAGACCATTCAGAGCCCCGTTAAAAAAAAAAACAAAAACATAGTCACGACTCTCCTCGGGACAGGAGCTGTTGATTTTGTTAGGTGAGATCACTTGAGGAATATAAAACGAAAAAGAAAGAATGGCAAAGAGGAAAAACAATAGGTGGGTAGAAAGGGTCATACAAAAGTCACAAAGCCGTGGTGGAACAACCTGGCCACACAGCGTTCCGCTCCGTTTAAACCTGGGGTTTAAAAGGCGAAGAAATAATCAATCTCTGCTTGTTTCTATTCCTTCGCAACTTCAAAATGTTTACTTGCATGGTGGCTTTTCATTCTGTGTGTGTGTCTGTAAAAGGGACTAAACTGACTCTCTTAAATATCCTGACAGCAGCCAACACAGCAAAGGTTTTGTATTCAAAGTACACACCATCCATAAGGCCATCTATTGATGCTGGGCTTTTAATGTTATGCAAGACTTTTTCCTTCCTTTACTCGCCACTGACTGTGCTGATTCAACATTTTATAGACGCATAAATTTCCCTTCAGAGGCTGTGCCGAGAATGTGTGCCTCCCTGGGCCAGTTTCTTATTGAAATCAGATGATGCAGGAACGTAAGCTCTCGCATTTCAGTGAGAGGCTGCCCCCTAGTGAAAATTTTCAGCTACACATTCAACCAACAAATTTGTTGTTCCAAACACTGCACAGGTTTCTTGACACAAAGGAGAAACATGGTTCAGTTGCCAAGAAAGTGACAGCATTGTGTAATTTAACTATCAATCAGATGTTGCTTTCCTTTCAACTTCCTTCCAGCCTGTTTTTGGTATGGTTCAGTGTCCTTTAAAGTTTTCTTTGATAATTCAAGATGTCTCTGATTGCTAAATATACTCACAAATTCTATTCTTTTATAAGCCAATAAAAAATATTTTCATGGAACTAAGGGTAAGATCTTGATGACCACAGTCCTTTCCTTGTTGTTTCAACATTGAGTTGTACGTGTATTTCCATTCCCACTTATTTTTACTGTTTCATGGTATTTTTTCCTGTCTAGGATAACTACACAAAGTAAATAATTTTGCTTTTAGAAGGTGAGTATATGAGTATTCGGAGAAGGCGATGGCATGCCACTCCAGTACTCTTGCCTGGAAAATCCCATGGACAAAGGAGCCTGGTGGGCTGCAGTCCATGGGGTCGCAAAGAGTCGGACACGACTAAGTGACTTCAATTTCGCTTTTCACTTTCATGCATTGGAGAAGGAAATGGCAACCCACTCCAGTGTTCTTGCCTGGAGAATCCCAGGGATGGGGGAGCCTGGTGGGCTGCCGTCTATGGCGTCACACAGAGCCAGACATGACTGAAGCGACTTAGCAGCAGCAGCAACATATGAGTATTCAACACTATACCTCTTAGTGTTGAATGCCTCAATTTTAAATCAGTGTCTAATATTTATCCAAATGCAAGTCTAAGAGATAATTCATGAAGCATTTTGAATAGTTCCTTACATGATAAGCTTTAAAAATAGTCATTACATTACAGAGTAATCCATTGAAAGCAAAAATCATTTTGAATGTCAAAAAAGAATAGAGCTAGTGTTTTGTCTACAGGTTATTTCTTCATTGTATAGAAGTGAAATAGTTGCCATGACAAGGATAAACAGTCTCTCCATTAAAAGCTAATGTTTAGAAACTTGAAAATAGTGGCAAATTTGTCTTTTTTTGCTACTTTATTTCCCCATCTCCCATCCCTCCCATCCATCTAATATCACTAGAAGGGATAATAAGTTGTCTGAATTAACCTTTTTGAAACTTGTAAGACTTAAGGGTGAAAATTCAATGACTGTGAACAATTACTATAATATCTGAGTGTTTGCAAATTCACTCCTCTCTGCTCTTCTAATTTTGTACAGATGTCATCCAAGATAGAAATCAAAGGATGCTCTTCATTTTATTCAGGTGATTCTGCCACAGATTTCAAACTCTTTAAAGTCAAAGTTCTTTTTGTTTCTCCTACTCATATAAACTAATGAATACCCTCCATTTAGCAGGTACCTGAGAACTAATCTGTCTGAAACTAATGACAATGCCATGCGAGAGGTAATAGTATATTCTCTTTAGCAGTTTGGCTCAGAGAAGTGGTGTCGCTTTTCCAAGGACACACAGCTCGCTATTGGCATCTGAATTCGAACTTTGGCCAACTTAGCCCAAGCTCTGTGTTCTTTCTCATCAAGGTTGCTCCGCATCCTGCCCTTGGCTTGTTGTTCATTAAATTTTAAAGACACAGGCCATGTTGTCCCCATTTTAAAAGAGAGGATTACATCAAGAAAGAATCAAAAGCCAAAAAGTACATACAAATGTCAGCATTTCTTCACTGAGTCTACTCAGATGTTCTAAATTAAGGAAAGCTACTCTCTCTGAGCCTTGGGAAGAATGAATGACAGCTGTCCCTGAGGAAGAGAAAAGGACTGGTAATGCTGCTCTGCAGTGATTTCTCACCAAGGTTGGATCCTTATCCCAGCCATGAATAAGTTATGAAGGTGAACTTTCTCTACTTACACAAAGACGCTGTCATGGTGAGAAAGAAGAGGACCTCACATAGACTTTGCTAAGAGCAGATGGCGAGATCTGGGATGACAAACCAACCACCTGCCCCTTGTGGGATTATAGCATCATGGAAACTCATGAGAACTGTTCGACAGCAATATTCATAAACTGTGATTCAGAATTGGATTTGAAGTTTCATGGCTGAGGGAATATTGGCAATATTTTTTTCCTTCAGTTATTAAACTGAGGTTTTTTTTTTTCCTTTTGTTTTACTTTTTGTTTTGTTTTTGTTGTTGTTTTGGTTTGGTTTGGGGTATTTTTTTTGGCCCACTATCTACACTGAGGATGATCAACAACATAGAATTCTTGCTTCTGGAAGTTTTAGAATCTTACTAGAATGCTTAATCTGCTTTTTAAAAACATATCAAGGTGATCTGTAGCTATTTTTCTTTTAAAAAAAATGAATTCACTTATAAAGAAGGGGCAGCTTACTTAATTGGGGTCAAGTAAGTAATTGTTAAGCAAATATTCACTTGCTTTCTTTGGGAGGATATATATACTTATTTCCCTTCCTTGTTGTTGACCTTGACCATGTGATTTGCTCTAGCCATGGAAGGTGGGTGGAAGTAAGAATATCTTAGGTCCAAGCCTAAGCCTTAAGAGGCATACTGAGTCTATGTTCATTCCTCTCCTCTCCTTATCTTTGAGTTCAAATAGCTCCAGGACCAAGATCATATCTTAGGGCAATCCTGTATCCAATCTAGAGTATTGAGCTAAGCCCAACTAAACCCACCTGGATTAGCACACCTCCAGCTGACCTGCAAACAAACAAACAAAAACACACAAATGTTTATTGTTGTATGTCATTTAGTTGTGGGATGGTTTGTTATATAGCGTTATTGTGGCAACAGTTGACTAATACAAAGCCTAATAATATCCTAATGGACTCTATACTGTATAAACAGTATATTTACCTACCTCTCAAGTATTAGACAATCATGTAACTAGTCAATTTGGTCACCTAGATCATAAATGAAGAATGGCAAAAATGCACAGCTGATCCTTGACTTACCGAAAAAGATGGCCCATAGTCTGTATGCTAACATCTGCACACTATATTCATAGGAGAGACTCTCACTGAAAGCCTTTTTAGTGTTATTCTAACAAACTCTGTTATCTAATTTCTCAGCCACTTTGCAGTAGGAAGGGAGAAATTACAGGAAGCCAACTTTCTGGTAACAAGGAAAAGGTAACTGGTGCCTCAGGAAAGAAGGAGACAGAAACACCAATACAAGGCAAGGATACATTAATAGGAAAACAATAGCCCTAAATGTGTCATTTCACCAAGAGGAAAAATGAAATAGGAAAGTTAGATCAATTTCTAAACATTTACTTTAAGAATTGCTTAAAACAGTAGTTTTTTGGGTTTTTTTTTTTTTATGGTCCATTTTGAAGGACTTGTAAAAATTATGGATATTTTCTTCAGAAAAGTGCATATGAGGAAAAAACTCACAAAATCTTCCATATAATTTGAGGTAATTCAAAAACTCCCTAGAACTGATTCATGAACCCTGGGTTACAAACAACCATTTTAAATAAAAAAATAGTCTTACTTCCAGGTGAGGTATAATTTAATTATCTGAAAATTTTTATTTCTGTGAAACAGTTTATTCTTGTAAAACATAATTCCAGATAAATGGAGTGTCCTGAAATTCATAAAGCTATAAGAAGCCTTTGCCAATCACCACCTTATTACAGGCAAGACTGGCCTTGGAAGAGATGAATGATCTTCGCATCTCCTAAGACTCCATGATATCCTTTAAAGATATACTTCCTCATCTCTCAATTTTGTTTTATGAACTTCAAGTTGACAAGAGCTTAGTAACTAGATCATTGTTCTATATTCTTGCAATCCTAGCTTTCACATCACTGGTCCACTGTTAGAAAAATAGAAAGCCACTGGATCCATTTTCTTTTTAGTGATACTATAAAGGGTTTTTTCTTCCACATCTGCCCCTTAACTTTGATTCCTTCTGTGAAATATGAGGCATCCTTCCTGCCTTTGCTTATAGAAATTTGTACTGTATGAGTAGTTATCAAATTTTCCATCTCAGGCTCTGGAACATTTATTTCTACAAGCCCTTACTCTCTCTTCCAAGAAGAAAAAAAAAATCCCTGAACTGGCAGTTATTGTTACAGATATCACAATAGTTCAGTGTTCTACAGCTACAAATTCTTTAGGGTCAAATTTATAGACTTTAAAAACCAAGATGGAAGTCCAGCAATGATTCTTAATAAAATTATTGATGTCATGGTGCCATTATGACTAATAATACCTTATTATGATCACATTTTCATAACACATTTATAGTCTAGGAGAAATTAGGAGCAATTGTGACATTTTCCAAAAAAGGAAGAGAGATAACACTTATTGTATGCCCACTATGTACTTAATTTGATTCCTTAAACACATATGTCATGAAATCCCCCAAATACCTTGTAAGGTAAGAATTTGTGCGTGTGCTCAGTCACTCAGTCATCTCTGACCCTTTGCGACCCTATAGACTGGTCCCTGCCAGGCTCCTCCGTCCATGGGATTCTCCAGGCAAGAATAATGGAGCAGGCTGTCATTTCTTTCTCCAGGGGATCTTCCTGACCCAGGGATCAAACCCAAGTTTCCTGTGCCTCCTGCATTACAGCACTTTCTTTACCATTGAGCAACCGAGATAGCCCAAGGTTAGAATTATTATCTTTATTTTACAGATGATGGACCTGAAATCAAATAAATGAAGTGACTTGCCCAAGGTCACATTATGTAAGTGGCAATGCAGGCACTTAGACTCGTCTGTCTCTTTCCTATCCTATCATTTTTTGAAAAATAGAAGTAACAGGTTTTGATACGCTTTTTGAAAAAAATCAAAAGGACTGTCCTATAGAAAAGAGAACAGGATTGTTCTTTGTAAATCCAAAAGATAGGATTGATACCCATGCGTGAATATAGTAGTAGATTTGGGCTCAGTATTAGAATGTGGATGAGTGTCCCTGAGAGGGTGTGATGTCCACCAAGTTCTGAAACTGATAAAATCAAACACACTCATACACAACCTGGAGATCTGGGAGTGGACAGGCTTGCCTCTTGATGACCTATCTTCACAGAGTCCCTGCATTAGAACAGCAACAAAGGAGCAGAGATCGCACCAGGAGGGGCCCAAGGCAGCCTTCCCGAATCCTACTGTCCCCACCAAAGCCTTAGGCACAAACCAGCGCCTTCCCCCGCAGCTCAGAGAGGCTGGAAAACCTATGAGAGCCTCAATTAGAATAAAAAGAACTCTGTCTAGGTCAGTGGTCCACAGATTCCCGGAGATCTGAGACTGTTTCAGGGCATCCATGAGTTAAATCTATTTTCATAGTAATACTAAGATGTTTGCCATTTTAATTGTTTTGGTATTAGGACTAAAAATGCAAAAGCATTAGTGAGTTAAACTGCTGGTGCCTTAACACGAGTTAAGTTGGTAGCGCCAAACTGTACTAGCTGTCTTTATATTCTTCATTGCTGCACACTTATACATTTTAATGCCAGTTGCACTTAAGAATGTCCTTGATGAGACAGCACAAGTTGTTAATCTTATGAAATCCAGTCATTTGAGTATAAGCATTTTAATATCCCATGTAATGAAATGGAAAGTATGCATAAAGCCTCTCTGCTGCATTTTAAAGCACAGTGGTTGTGTTAGGAATGGCCAAGGTACAACTGAGTTGCCAACTGAACTAGATGCCCTTTTCATGGAACACCACTTTTATTTCCTTGAAGGACTGAAAGATAAATTATGATTACTCAAACTTGAGCATTTAACAGATCTGAGTATTTGCTAGGAAATGAACCAAATGAGCCTGATACTTCAAAACAAAAAATGACCAGACTGTACTGCCCATGATACAATTCAAGCTTTCAAGAAAACAAAGTAGAATTTTGGAAAACTTGTATCTACCTCTGTGATCTTGACAGCTTCCTATGAATTAGAATTTTCTTATTAAATAAGACATGCTGTCAATGAATCTTTTTTGCTGTTGTATGTTGAAATATATCAGCATTTAGAAGATTTGATTAACTCAGTGGATCAATTTTTCAAATGACCAATGCAAGATGTTATAAAATCCTGCACAGGTAGAAGATTCATTTAGAGTACAAGATAGAACAGTGGATTTCAATGTGACAAAATATGAAAAGATTTTTACTATGGTTTCAGATTCCACATTGCAACTAACCTCTGAGAAACGACCACCAATTGACTTTTGGTATAGTACTAAAGAAGAATATGTACAGTTATCTGAAAGAGCCATTAGATATTCCTCTCTTTGCCAACCACGTGTCTGCATAAGGCCAGGTTGTCTTTACATGGTTCAACCAAAATAGCACATCACAACAGATTGAATGCAGTAAGAGATGAAAATCCAGCTTTTTTCTATGAAGCCAGATATGAAGATTTACAGAAATGTTTTTAAACATATTCTTCTCACTATTTTTTATTTTGCAAAATGTGGTTATTTTCATAAACAATATGTTATTTAAGTTCGTGTGGAATGACTTTTAGTTTTTAAATGAAAAAAAACAAATACCTCCAGACTTTCTGTTTTAATCACCAATATAAGTATTGATGGATATAACTCATAAAAACAAAATTATTGGCAGTTGCAATAACTTTTAAGTGCAAATGACTTCTGAGACCAAAAAGTTTGAGAACTGCTGGTCCAGGTTGATGACCTGAGATAAAAGGGGACTAGGATATTGTGGTGGGTACATGTAAAAAGGTGAGTACATGTGAAAAGAGGCTGTGCCAAGGAAACGGGCAGGGTTGCATATTATAGTGGACACCAACACAGTACATCCTCCAGAAATAGACGTTTCCCAGATGCCTTAATACTATAGCAGTAAAGTTTGCCACCAGAGAGGTGAATTTGACTGAAATGGTGAGTTTAAAACCTGGAATGGAGGGGGAGGGAAAGATGGCGGAGGAATAGGACGGGAAGACCACTTTCTCCCTCATGAATTCCTCAAAAGAACATTTCAACGCCGAGCAAACTCCACAAAACAACTTCTGTAGGCTGGCAGAGGACATCAGGCAACCAGAAAAGCAGACCATTGTCTTCAAAAACAGAGTTTTAATATTTGCTCTTAGGTTTTTGTTGTCAATTTTGTACATTTAAAAACCCAAACTTCACTACCCAAGTTTACCTGAGAGCGAGATTACTGGCTTGACCACTCTCTCCTCCTCTGGACTCTCCTTTTTCTCCACCAGGTGGCCTCTGTCTCTTTTCTCCCCCATCTCTTCTCTATCCAACTCTGTGAATCTCTGTGTGTTCCAGGCGGTGGAGAACACCTAAGGAACTCGTTACTGGCAGGATTTGTCTCTCTCCTACTCATTCTTCTCTCTGATCCTCCTGGTCACCTCTGTCTACTTCCTCCCTCTCCTCTGCCCCGTATAACTCTGTAAATACCTCTGAGCGGTCCAGACTATAGAGCGCACATAAGGAAGTGACTACTGGCTAGCTTGCTCTCTCCTCTTTTGATCTCACCGCATCTCATTCCAGTTACCTCTAACTACCCCCTCCATCTTCTCTTCTCCTTGTAACTCAGTGAACCTCTCTGAGTGTCCCTCAATGTGGAGAAACTTTTCATCTTTAACCTAGATGTTTTATCATCGGTACTGTATAGATGGAGAAGTCTAGAGGCTACTGTAAAAATAAAACTGAAAACCAGAAGCAGGAGGCTTAAATCCAAAGCCTGAAAACATTAGAGAACTCTTGAATTCAGGGAACATTAAGCAATAGGAGCTCATCAAATGCCTTCATATCTACACCGAAACCAAGCTCCACCCAAGGGCCAACAAGTTCCAAAACAAGACATACCATGCAAATTCTCCAGCAACACAGGAACACTCCCCTGAGCTTCAATATACAGGCAGCTCAAAATTATCCCAAAACCTTTGATGTCTCATAACCCATTACGGATCACTCCACTGCACTCCAGAGAGAAGAAACCCAGCTCCACCCACCAAAACTCCAACACAAGCCTCCCTAACCAGGAAACCTTGACAAGCCACTGATAGAACCCCACCCAAAATGAGGAAGCTCCATAATAAAGAGAACTCCATAAAGTACCAGAATATAAAAAGGCCACCCCAAACGCAGCAATATAACCAAGATGAAGAGACAAAGGAATACTCAGCAGGTAAAGGAACAGGAGAGTTGCCCACCAAACCAAACAAAAGAGGAAGAAGTAGGGAATCTACTGGAGAAGGAATTCCGAATATTGATAGTGAAAATGATCCAAAATCTTGAAATCAAAATGGAATCACAGATAAATAGCCTAGAGACAAGGATTGAGAAGATGCAAGAAAGGTTTAACAAGGACCTGGAAGAAATAAAAAAGAGTCAAAATATAATGAATAACGCAATAAATGAGATCAGAAACACTCTGGAGGCAACAAATAGTAGAATAACGGAGGCAGAAGATAGGATTAGTGAAATAGAAGATAGAATGGTAGAAATAAATGAATCAGAGAGGAAACAAGAAAGATGAATTAAAAGAAATGAGGACAATCTCAGAGACCTCCAGGACAATATGAAACGCTCCAACATTCAAATTATAGGAGTCCCAGAAGAAGAAGACAGAAAGAAAGATCATGAGAAAATCCTTGAGGAGATAATAGTTGAAAACTTCCCTATAATGGGGAAGGAAATAATCACCCAAGTCCAAGAAACACAGAGAGTTCCAAATAGGATAAACCCAAGGCGAAACACCCCAAGACACATATTAATCAAATTAACAAAGATCAAACACAAAGAACAAATATTAAAAGCAGCAAGGGAAAAACAACAAATAACACACAAGGGGATTCCCATAAGGATTACAGCTGATCTTTCAATAGAAACTCTTCAGGCCAGGAGGGAATGGCAAGACATACTTAAAGTGATGAAAGACAATAACCTACAGCCCAGATTACTGTACCCAGCAAGGATCTCATTCAAATACGAAGGAGAAATCAAAAGCTTTACAGACAAGCAAAAGCTGAGAGAATTCAGCACCACCAAACCAGCTCTCCAACAAATTCTAAAGGATATTCTCTAGACAGGAAACACGAAAAGGGTGTATAAACCCGAACCCAAAACAATAAAGTAAATGGTAACGGGATCATACTTATCAATAATTACCTTAAACGTAAATGGGTTGAACGCCCCAACCAAAAGACAAAGACTGGCCGAATGGATACAAAAACAAGACCCCTCTATATGCTGCTTACAAGAGACCCACCTCAAAACAAGGGACACATACAGACTGAAAGTGAAGGGCTGGAAAAAGATATACCACGCAAATAGAGACCAAAAGAAAGCAGGAGTGGCAATACTCATATCCGATAAAATAGACTTTAAAACAAAGGCTGTGAAAAGAGACAAAGAAGGCCACTACATAATGATCAAAGGATCAATCCAAGAAGAAGATATAACAATTATAAATATATATGCACCCAATATAGGAGCACCGCAATATGTAAGACAAATGCTAACAAGTATGAAAGGGGAAATCAACAATAACACAATAATAGTGGGAGACTTTAATACCCCACTCACACCTATGGACAGATCAACTAAACAGAAAATTAACAAAGAAATGCAAACTTTAAATGATACATTAGATCAGTTAGACCTAATTGATATCTATAGGACATTTCACCCCAAAACAATGAATTTCACCTTTTTTTCAAGTGCTCATGGAACCTTCTCCAGGATAGATCACATCCTGGGCCATAAATCTAAACTTGATAAATTCAAAAAAATTGAAATCATTCCAAGCATCTTTTCTGACCATAGTGCATTAAGATTAGATCTCAATTACAGGAGAAAAACTATTAAAAATTCCAACATATGGAGGTTGAACAACACACTTCTGAATAACCAACAAATCACAGAAGAAATCAAAAAAGAAATCAAAATATGCATAGAAACTAATGAAAATGAAAACACAAAAACCCAAAACCTGTGGGACACTATAAAAGCAGTGCTAAGAGGAAAGTTCATAGCAATACAGGCATACCTCAAGAAACAAGAAAAAAGTCAAATAAATAACCTAACTCTACAACTAAAGCAACTAGAAAAGGAAGAATTGGAGAACCCCAGAGTTACTAGAAGGAAAGAAATCTTAAAAATTAGGGCAGAAATAAATGCAAAAGAAACAAAAGAGACCATAGCAAAAATCAACAAAGCAAAAAGCTGGTTCTTTGAAAGGATAAATAAAATTGACAAACCATTAGCCAGACTCATCAAGAAGCAAAGAGAGAAAAATCAAATCAATAAAATTAGAAATGAAAATGGAGAGATCACAACAG
The DNA here is from genome assembly GCF_001704415.2 of Capra hircus. Lineage (NCBI taxonomy): Eukaryota > Metazoa > Chordata > Mammalia > Artiodactyla > Bovidae > Capra > Capra hircus. The sequence goes on from NC_030809.1 coordinate 100,787,758, forward strand.
ACAACACAGAAATACAAAGGATCATAAGAGACTACTATCAGCAGTTGTATGCCAATAAAATGGACAACGTGGAAGAAATGGACAAATTCTTAGAAAAGTACAATTTTCCAAAATTGAACCAGGAAGAAATAGAAAATCTTAACAGACCCATCACAAGCACGGAAATTGAAACTGTAATCAGAAATCTTCCAGCAAACAAAAGCCCAGGTCCAGACGGCTTCACAGCTGAATTCTACCAAAAATTTCGAGAAGAGCTAACACCTATCCTCCTCAAACTCTTCCAGAAAATTGCAGAGGAAAGTAAACTTCCAAACTCATTCTATGAGGCCACCATTACCCTAATACCAAAACCTGACAAAAATGTCACAAAAAAAGAAAACTACAGGCCAATATCACTGATGAACATAGATGCAAACATCCTCAACAAAATTCTAGCAATCAGAATCCAACAACACATTAAAAAGATCATACACCATGACCAAGTGGGCTTTATCCCAGGGATGCAAGGATTCTTCAATATCCACAAATCAATCAATGTAATTCACCACATTAACAAATTGAAAAATAAAAACCATATGATTATCTCAATAGATGCAGAGAAGGCCTTTGACAAAATTCAACATCCATTTATGATAAAAACTCTCCAGAAAGCAGGAATAGAAGGAACATACCTCAACATAATAAAAGCTATATATGACAAACCCACAGCAAACATTATCCTCAATGGTGAAAAATTGAAAGCATTTCCCCTAAAGTCAGGAACAAGACAAGGGTGTCCACTTTCACAGCTACTATTCAACATAGTTCTGGAAGTTTTGGCCACAGCAATCAGAGCAGAAAAAGAAATAAAAGGAATCCAAATTGGAAAAGAAGAAGTAAAACTCTCACTGTTTGCAGATGACATGATCCTCTACATGGAAAACCCTAAAGACTCCACCAGAAAATTACTAGAGCTAATCAATGAATATAGTAAAGTTGCAGGATATAAAATCAACACACAGAAATCCCTTGCATTCCTATACACTAATAATGAGAAAGTAGAAAAAGAAATTAAGGAAACAATTCCATTCACCATTGCAACGAAAAGAATAAAATACTTAGGAATATATCTACCTAAAAAAACTAAAGACCTATATATAGAAAACTATAAAACACTGATGAAAGAAATCAAAGAGGACACTAATAGATGGAGAAATATACCATGTTCATGGATCGGAAGAATCAATATAGTGAAAATGAGTATACTACCCAAAGCAATTTACAAATTCAATGCAATCCCTATCAAGCTACCAGCCATATTTTTCACAGAACTAGAACAAATAATTTCAAGATTTGTATGGAAATACAAAAAACCTCGAATAGCCAAAGCAATCTTGAGAAAGAAGAATGGAACTGGAGGAATCAACTTGCCTGACTTCAAGCTCTACTACAAAGCCACAGTCATCAAGACAGTATGGTACTGGCACAAAGAGACATATAGATCAATGGAACAAAATAGAAAGCCCAGAGATAAATCCACACACATATGGACACCTTATCTTTGACAAAGGAGGCAAGAATATACAATGGAGTAAAGACAATCTCTTTAACATGTGGTGCTGGGAAAACTGGTCAACCACTTGTAAAAGAATGAAACTAGATCACTTTCTAACACCGCACACAAAAATAAACTCAAAATGGATTAAAGATCTAAATGTAAGACCAGAAACTATAAAACTCTTAGAGGAGAACATAGGCAAAACACTCTCCGACATAAATCACAGCAGGATCCTCTATGATCCACCCCCCAGAATTCTGGAAATAAAAGCAAAAATAAACAAATGGGATCTAATTAAAATTAAAAGCTTCTGCACAACAAAGGAAAATATAAGCAAGGTGAAAAGACAGCCTTCGGAATGGGAGAAAATAATAGCAAATGAAGCAACTGACAAACAACTAATCTCAAAAATATACAAGCAACGTATGCAGCTCAATTCCAGAAAAATAAATGACCCAATCAAAAAATGGGCCAAAGAACTAAATAGACATTTCTCCAAAGAAGACATACGGATGGCTAACAAACACATGAAAAGATGCTCAATATCACTCATTATTAGAGAAATGCAAATCAAAACCACAATGAGGTACCACTTCACACCAGTCAGAATGGCTGTGATCCAAAAATCTGCAAGCAATAAATGCAGGAGAGGGTGTGGAGAAAAGGGAACCCTCCTACACTGTTGGTGGGAATTCAAACTAGTACAGCCACTATGGAGAACAGTGTGGAGATTCCTTAAAAAATTGCAAATAGAACTACCTTATGACCCAGCAATCCCACTTCTGGGCATACACACTGAGGAAACCAGAATTGAAAGAGACACATGTACCCCAATGTTCATCGCAGCACTGTTTATAATAGCCAGGACATGGAAACAACCTAGATGTCCATCAGCAGATGAATGGATAAGAAAGCTGTGGTACATATACACAATGGAGTATTACTCAGCCATTAAAAAGAATTCATTTGAATCAGTTCTGATGAGATGGATGAAACTGGAGCCAATTATACAGAGTGAAGTAAGCCAGAAAGAAAAACACCAATACAGTATACTAACACATATATATGGAATTTAGGAAGATCGCAATGACGACCCTGTATGCAAGACAGCAAAAAAGACACAGATGTGCATAACGGACTTTTGGACTCAGAGGGAGAGGGAGAGGGTGGGATGATTTGGGAGAATGGCATTCTAACATGTATACTATCATGTAAGAATTGAATCACCAGTCTATGTCTGACGCAGGATACAGCATGCTTGGGGCTGGTGCATGGGGATGACCCAGAGAGATGTTATGGGGAGGGAGGTGGGAGGGGCGTTCATGTTTGGGAACGCATGTAAGAATTAAAGATTTTAAAATTTTAAAAATAAAAAATAAAAAAAAATTAAAAAAATAAAGACTTCAACAATAGTAAAAAAAAAATAAAAAAATAAAAAAATAAAACCTGGAATGAGTAAGACCCTGGAATTAACTAGGTTAATTTTTCTTTCACTAGATAGAATGGTCACTTAAGAGATATTCTCTTGTTCAATCAGTGAGAAACAAGCAAAAGAGTCATATCTTTTTTGCAGACCTAACTTTATGGCTTTGAAACATCTTGGCCACTGGGATCACTAGCAGCCCCACAAGAGAAGCCCATTGACTACTGGATAGAGATGATGTAAGGGACTTTCTGCATGCAGGAAACTTAAGACTATATACAGGTGCTCAAAGTCCTTCCCCAAATCTTCAGAATTCTACATGTTCTCATACTTGATGTTACCAAAAACTCCTGTTAACTAGAGAAGGTGTGATTATTCCCTACAGAAAGAGACCAAGACCCAGGAGGCGCAGGGCTACCAGAGGTGGCCAAGGTAGAAATTCATCAAAGTCCCCATTAATTAAACAGAAAATGTATGACCAGCAGGGGGACTGTAAAGTCTGAAAATAACTTAATTCTCTTTCCCTCAACTGAACAGATGTTCACTCTGCACTTATCAAGAACACAGAGAATATTAAGATGAACAGGAGACCAGGATGGTCTCCAGCCCCCCAGGGACTCTCAGTGCAGGCTGGATGAAGGGCATGTTCCACTAAAAACAGATTACTATGCTACAAGAACACAGAGCAAAGAGGAATTAATTGTGACATTAAGAGTTAATGTCAAAACTTCCAACCGTCAGTTTCTAGGTCAAGTAGAAATATTTGATCCCTTTTCTGTAAGTCTCCCCGCTATGCGGAGGCTGTCCACTGAGTTGAAGACGCACACTAGTTTTGATGGAATTTAGCAGAATACAGATCTTTCCATTCTGTTATCCTGGGGTTCCAGGTGGAGAGGCTCCACAGGACTCCACTACAATGCATCATTCACTGCCCACAATGACACTGGTGCCCAAAGTAACTGTGCAAGTGGTTATTTTTCTTTACATGCTCATGAGGTTTGGCAGGAAGACAATGTACTTTGCGTGAGGAAATAACAGTTTGTTAAACCAAATTGCCCCAGTGGTAGCCTCTTCTAGGAGGGCTCCTGGCTTTGTGACCTTGGCTGGTAAGTGGAGTGCATTCTTTTCCTGGGATGAGTTGCTGTTTCTCAAATCCATCTCTATAAGCACCAAGGGTAACCAGTGGCTTTGTCTTCTGAAAATAAGCCTCCCAGCTTCTCTATTCCACCCAGAGGTTGCTTTTCTGCTGCTTTTCCAAGTGCAATTAATATTAAAGCCATGAGTGCTATAAATGACTGATTGTACTAAGCTTTATGTTTGGGTACTAGACACAGTAAATAAATCACAAATTTTTCTTTTGTTCACTCAGCCATAATTTGTGTTAGGAGTTTCAGTCAGTCATCTAAAAACACGTGTATATTTTGCAATGGCTGTTATATTTTATATATTGATTGTGCCCACCAACCCAACCCTCCCCTTGGAAGAAAAACAAAACACTGAGCATCAGTAACATAGTAACATAAAAAATCATATTAACCATGTCCGTGGTTAGTAGTATACCAAAACTATGCATGTCTGTAAAGAAAAGAAAGAAAAAGGATAACACAGGCTTTGGTATTTGGCTTTAAATGAGTATTTGGTTCCCCAAAGGTGTGAACTATGGTTTAGCAAATAGAAAGAAAGTACTTCTGGGAATAGTGCCCTCTTTCCCCTTCAGATCTGTGAGAATCTAAATGGTTTCTTTATACAGAGTGCTATGTATTGATTACATTATGTTAAATATTACGTGATACAGTAGCCATTAAATGCATTCTGATTTCTCCTGGTTCTGTTTGCTTCAAAAATAACCTCTCATTTTTCAGATTGTGATGAAGCAATCCTTTCAAAATTGAATTATATAGTTGAGCTATAATTGAATATTTGGTTCCAACCCAAAAATAAGCAGTCCAGAAAGACTGTGGTAAATGACAATTGTGTATGGGATAAGAGAAATTGGGAGTCTTATTCCTCTAGCTGAGGTGCCACTGCACTAACACCCTCTCAGGGCATCACAGGGCAAAAGGTCAGAAACTGAGAGCTTCCTTGAGAGGTACTGAAAGCACTACTTCAGTGAGGGAGAATGGGAGCTTTAGGAAGGTGGAGACATGATTATATTGTTCATCATTTTCACCCCTAACACAGTAGCTCTATAGGAGTTGCTCGCTTAATTGTCTGTTGAGTGAATGAGTGAAGGAACCATTTAAATGGCAGGGCAATAAATTCTAGCAGTCCGTTGACTCCAGGGGCTCCAGGAAGGCAGGAAGGTGCAGGTAAGTCCTGAGCAACAGAGGCATCAGAGGCATCCTGGAGTTGGGTGACTCAAGACTCAGATAAGGGTATCTTTTCCTAACTTCTCATTTCAAGCTGGCAGCTTGAAATTGGCCATAGTGGAAGAGAAATCAGCAAATCCCACAAATAAGGCTTTTCCCCCCTTTTTAAAAAAGAGCCAGTTTACCAGTGTGTATCTACTAAACTTGTGTTAGCTCAGAATTCTAACACTAGAAAGTCCTCTAAACCCTGACCAAATCAGGGAGTAGGAGAAGGAAGCTCAGCCAGAGGGGATGATGAAGGAATTTTCCATCTTCCTTACAAGGTTGTGGAAGGGTTTTTGATTTATAATTAGAGAAGTTAGAAGCATCTGTGGTGGTTTAGTCACTAAGTTGTGTCTGACTCTTGCAACCCCATGGACTATAGCCACCAGGCTCCTCTGTCCGTGGGATTTCCCAGGTATTGGAGTGTGTTGCCATTTCCTTCTCTAGGGAGAAGGTCTCAAATGCCTCAAGGAATCATGTTTTCTTTCTCCTTCCAGTCCATGAGAATTCATAATCTCAAATATTAAATTGGGACCCCAGCTTCCTTTTTGGCCTAAATTCAATGACTTATTCATTAATTGAACAAATATTTGTTGAGCACTCACTAAGAACCAACCATAAGGATAAAATCTATGGTAGATCAGTTGCAAAACAGCCCAAATTCTCCACTCCTTCTATACCCATACCTTTTGTAATTTGACTTTTCTGCCTCCCCATTAATGGATAGTTCATTTCCCCATTGCTTGAATCTGAGCTGGCCTTGAGATTTGCTTTGACCACTGAATGCAGAGGAAATGAATGTGCTAATTCTGAACTTGGGTCTCAAGAGGTCTTGCTCTCCTCACCTCTGGCTCTGCCTAGATAATAAGCCCAGGATAACGTGATGGAGAATGAGAGACCAATGGAGCACAGCCAAGTCATCCAAGCCAAAACCACTAGATCATCCAATCCCCATTCAACCCACAGCTAACTGAACACACACTCATGAGTCCATTTGAGATCAGTGAGCCTCACCCAGATCAATAGAACTGACTCTGGACAACCGTGTAGATTCTAATGAAACAATAAATGATTAGTGCTGTCTCTTTAAGTAATTCTTTGAGGTCGAATTCACATAACCTAAAAGTAACCCTTTTAAAGTGAACAATTCAATAGTATTTAGAATAGTCACAATGATATGCAACTACCACCTTTATCTAGTTCTAAAACATTTTTGTCACTTCAAAAGGAAATTCTGTACCCATTAAGGAATATCTACTCCCACTTCTTCCTCCCTGAAACCAGCAATCTGCATTCTATCTCTATGGATTTACCTCTTTTAAATATTTCCTATAAATGGAATCATACTATATGTGCTGTTTTGTGTCTGGCTTCTTTCACTCAGCATGATGTTTTCAAGGTTCATCCTTTATCAGTAGTATACATCAGTACTTCATTCCTCTTTGTGGCTGAGTATTATATGCCTAAATTTTTGAGAAAACATCAAACTCTTTTCTATAGTGGTAGAAAACCAGTTGGAAGGGGAATGGAGGTAAGTTGGGAGTTTAGGCGACTTTTAGCAGGGAAAAATGTAAGGGTAAATATGGATATATAAGAAGATTCAAAATTATTCCTATAATTTCAACTGGATTGAATATCAGGAAGAACAAGCTATCAGAGATGACACCTGGGTTTCTATCTTCAGTAAATGGATATAAGATGGTGCTCATCATGGAGACTGGGAACGCAGATTGAAGACTAAGTTTGAGACAGAAGATCTAGAGTTTCAAATGTCATATAAGTAGAGCTATTAGGTAATAATTATACATTCAAGTCTGATGCTTAAATGAAAAGTTAGGCTAGCAACACAAATTTGTGAGTCATATGCACAGCAAGGAAAATTGAAGCCTTGGACATGTATGAGATCTCAACTGAAGCCTTGGGCATGTATGAGATTTCAAAAGAAGAGGATGAAAAATAACACAGGAAGGACAAGACTGACACTTGAGCTTCCAACTGTCTGTGTAAAGGAAGATGAACCTGAAAAAGAGACCGAAAAAAAGCCACCTCGTAAAGTGTAAGGCGAGAGTCACAGAAGACAAGAGTGTTTGAGATAGGCAGCAGTAGTCAGCATTGCAAAAGCTAATGAGAATGCAAGTCAAACAAGGACTGAAATATGTCTATGGTTTGTGGCAATTGTGATTCAGTGAATTCAGCAACAGCTGTTTGTATGGAGGGGGCAAGGGCCAGTTAGAGTGGGTTGAAGATGAGTGCGAGGTGAATAGTTCTCTAGAAGTACTGTGTTCATCATAGCGTCATCTTCCTGAGCTGACCAAATCAAACCACTCCCAAGCCAACTGGTCAAGGTCCATTCTGAGATTTCCTGGCAGCAACTCACTCTGAGTTTAACATAGCCTAGACCTGTCTGGAGGCTAATGAGAACTCCCACATCCAGACTTATTGGGCAGAAAACTGTCTATGTCCCTGGGCAGGAAGTAATTTTAAGCTAATAGAGTATGAATAGTATCTGGACCAGAGAAAATTTCAGCCAAGTATGAATTGTATCTATTTATTCAACAAATATTTATTGAATCTCATAACCACTATCTTCTAAGAAGTAGAGATTCACAGAAAAATAAGATAAAGTCCTTTCACTAAGAAATCTACAACAGAAAAAGAAAGACAGAAACAGACCAGTGGTTACAGTACAAAGAGAGATAATTGTTCAGAGAGAGTAAACACTGGGAAAGAGCAGCTAAATCAGACTGGTATTTGAAAGGAGACTTTTGAGAAGATATTCTCCAGTGATATTTTGAATGGCAAATAGAATGAGATAAGATGAAGAAAAGATACTGAAAGACTTTCTAGTTAGAGAGCCCAGAGCTTAAGCCATTTGTACATTAGTGCATTAGTCAAGAATCTTCTTAAGTCATAGAAAAACAATTCAAAAATCTTAAACAACATAATTTGGAATAGAATGACTCCAGTTACTAGGGAGTTCAAAAGGTAATGAAGCTTTTCAGTATGGCTGGTTACAAATCTTAGCTGATGTCATCATCTTATCATCAATGCAGGAATTTCTCAACTCCCAGCCTAATTTTTATTGGCTTGGATCCTGTGTCCAACCCTAAACCAGTGTCTACAGCTAAGAGTGGGCACATGACCCACGCCTGCTCTTAGATCCCTGAGCTTTAGTCAAGTCCACCCAAATTATGTGGAATGAGATTGGGACAAGAAAAAAACTGTGGATGTCTATGCCACGACACAGAGGGCCTTAAATTTTATCCTAAGGACAAGGGACATCATTGAAGGATTGTAAGTAGAGCTGTAGAATAATCAGATTTTCATTTCAGAAAAATCTATATTGCAGTTGTAAAGGAAATGAGTTAGAGGAGTTCAAACCCGAGGCAATTAAAACTCCTATAGTTGTCCAGGGAATGGTGGTTAAACATGAACAATGGCCCTGAGGACAGGAAATCATCTTTCCTCCTCCATGGGATCATTAAGAAGCTCATCAGCCAGCCATGATGATGTGGGTTTTTTCCACTTTCCACCTAGATTTCAGTAAGCAGGCATCTAAGTAATCAGTGACACAAATCAGAAATGGTTCTTCTTCGCTGGTGTGCACTTCTAAAGGAACAGACCTTAAATTCTATAGATCCCTTGACATTATGACTTTATGCGTACCTGGGCCAATTCAACTACACACATTTATGCCTCATGTTACCAGTGTGAGGCTCCTTGATATAGAAGACTATACTGTGTTTCTCTACACACATCTGAAGTGTTATCTTCCAGTTTATTCAGTTGAAGATGGAAATTGGAGCAGGTGAGAGTAGTTGTCAGCCCCCTCCAAATGCCCACTGATTTCTGATTTAGGACATCAGCATGCAGTGCTGCCTTAGATTTATGGAAAAGGCCCACAAATTATGGTCTTAAATACATACAGTATCTTCAGCCTACAAAAGCCCTTTCTTATGTTGTTAATTCATTGAATACTTCCAGCAATTCTATAAGATGGGCAGTAGCAGCCCCATCTTATAGAATCAGAGGCTCAGAGAGGGAAAGTGAGTTGCCCTAAGTAGCTGGGAGAAGGGGGCAGGTCTTTGGGCTACACTCCTGCATCTTCTGTGAAACCTACTCTGGAGTAGTGGCTGGGAGCAAAAGCTCTGGAGTCAGCGTCTCAAGTTTGAAATCTTGGCTTGCTACTGATGAGCTAAGTGGTTTTTTTTATTTTTGAGGGGGAGGGGTTGTGGGTCTTTTTTAATATATTTATTTTAATAGCATTTCTGAGTGCAGACCATGAAAAGTGTTACTTATATTGTATCTGGAAGGGATTGAAAAAAAGAAATGTGTTATCATGGTTAATTCTATAGTGTGTTGGTCGGTCAGTCATGTCTGACTCTTTGGGACGTCATGGACTGTAGCCAGCCAGATTCCTCTGTCCATGGAATTCCCCAGGCAATGAGTTGCCATTCTCTTCTCCAGGGGATCTTCCCAACCCAGAGATCAAACTCACATCTCTTGCATTGGCAGGCAGATTCTTTACTGTCTGTGCCATGAGGAAATCCCTAATTCTATATACAGTGGTCAACTAGCAAAACTTACTCTGACTTATTTTAACGCAACTATTAATAAAATTCTGCTTTAAAAAATATTGAAGATCAAGGTTAAACTGAACAAGATATCCCAAGACTTTCCTGGGCCAACTGGCCATTTAGTCACTCTAAGGATAAAGCACCAGAAAATAGTCTGGCTCACAGAAAGCACTAGCTATTTTTATTGCTGTAACCCTCCTTGTTGTTAGCACGATGGTATCACTTTTATATGTTTACTATAAACAATACATTGTGCTTTATAAACGTGGTGCATGCTCAGTCGTGTCTGACCCCATAGATTGTGGCCAACCAGGCTCCTCTATCAGTGGGATTTCCCGGGCAAGAATACAGGAGTGGGTTATCATTTTATACTCCAGGGAATCTTCCCAATCCAGGGATTGAACCCCTGTCTTCTGCATTTCCTGCATTGGCAGGCCGATTCTTTACCACTGTGCCACCTGGAAACCCTGCTTTATAAACATCATCTCATATAATTTTCCCCCAAACCCTGCCTGCCTCATTCATTTACTTTACTCCCGTGGCCCTTAAAGTCATTTAAACTGGAACTTTTCAAATCTAGCCTGGAGCCTGAGTCATTACACTAGACTTTCTCTTCCTATTCTCTAGTCTTATAGTATTTTAAGTATAGAGCATAATGTATGGGACATACTCTGATACACTATCTTATCTATTCCAGATGTTTCCCGTGGTGTTAGTCAGTCACCTCCAAACCAACCAAAGACTAAATTCCTGGGGGCATGGCCCAGTGGATCAGTGGCAGTTCTCAGATGCAAGCAATAGAAACCATTGGCTCATAACCCGTGGCTAATGAAAGCAGAAAAATGATTTATTAAAATACATTATGTAGTTCACATAATCTCCAGGAGAGCTGGAAAACTAGTCTCAAAGGCTATGCAGCCAAGATCAAGGCCCTGTCCACACCATAGCACTGGTTGGTTCTATGAGACAAACTACTAGCATCACAGGACATAGGACCCCCACCCCCAACTTATACCTCCAACACCCCACAACTGGACCCTAAACACTGCAAACAGACCTGTTGTCACAAACACCTGTTGCCACCTCAGAAATCCCTGTATAGCCATCCTCCTTAGGATAAAATGTGACTATTCTGAGTTCTTTGTTTCATCAGCCTCTCAAAAGGGGTGAGTGCACCCGGCTAGCAGAATCTAGGTATCTTTGTCTGCTCAGGCTGCCGTAAGAAAATACCATACACTGGGTGGCTTAAACACCAACAATTACTTCTTACCATCTGGAAGCTGGGAAGTCCAAGACCAAAGTGCTGGCAGATTTGGTTTCTTTGAGGGCCTTCTTCCTAGCTTGCAAATAGCCACCTTCTTGCTGTGACCTCACAAGCTAGAGAGACAGAGAAAACAAGCTCTCTGGTCTCTTCTTATAAGGGGACTTCGAAGATCCCATCAGGAGGACCTCACCTCAGAACCTCATCTAAATCTAATCACCTCCCAAGAACCCTATCTCCGAATGCCATCACATTGGGAATGAGAGCTTCAGCATATGAATTTGGGGGAGGCACATTCAGTCCAAAGCCAGTCCAAGTCATTTTCCATGCTCTGCTGCAAGGAAGGCCAGGAAAACAAGTATTTGGTGTTTTCATCCTTTTTGATAATAGAAAGACTTTTCCTCGTAAGATGAAAATTCCCCTAAACATAGGCAGAGGGTCCAGATACTAGGCACTTAAAAATCATGATGAATGTCTACTATAGCCATGTTTTGCACATCTTTAGCCTCCTTCCCAAAGCTGAGCACCACTGAACTCTGAGGACTTGCTCCCCAATGATGTCATCAATGGTCAAAGCGATGCAATGGGGACCAGTTTAAACAACAGGACTTCAAAGAGCTAAGAACATGAACATGTGAATATTAGCATTCCAGAACACCTTCCACTTAAGGTCTATTTAACAATATGAGGGTTTAAAGCAGTCTACAAATTCACTGATAAACTTAGAACAAAAAGAGAAGACTGTATCAACTATAAATTTCTTTGGTCTCTTGGCTTTAAAGCAAAGTAGGGAAAAACTAGTAAAAGAGAAAATGTGTCTTTGTATCTGTTAATCAAGTGATGGCTTCCCAGGAAAACACTTGACATCTTAATAGCCATTGTTCAGTTAAAGCTCAAATCTTTCCCATCAAACCCCCTCAATTCCAAGTCTACTGAGTTGACAACAGTCAGTGTATGGCATCATTAGTATTATTCAGTTCAGTTCAGTCACTCAGTCATGTCCGACTCTTTGCAACCTCATGGACTGCAGCAGCTAGGCTTCCCTGTCCATCACCAACTCCCAGAGCTTGCTCAAACTCATGTCCATCGAGTCGGTGATACCATCCAACTATTTCATTCTCTATTGTCCCCTTCTCCTCCTGCCTTCAATCTTTCTCAACATCAGGGTCTTCTCTTATGAATCAGTTCTTTGCATCAGTTGGCCCAAGTATTGGCACTTCAGCTTCAGCATCTCCTTTCTGTCCAAGAAACTCTCAAGAGTCTTCTCCAACATCACAGTTCAAAAGCATCAATTCTTCAGTGCTCAGCTTTCTTTATGGTACAACTCTCCATACATGACTACTGGAAGAATCATAGCTTTGACTATATGGAACTTTGTCAATAAAGTAATGTCCCTGCTTTTTAATTGGAGAAGGCAATGGCACCCCACTCCAGTAACTCTTGCCTGGAAAATCACATGGATGGAGGAGCCTGGTAGGCTGCAGTCCATGGGGTCGCTAAGAGTTGGACACGGCTGAGCGACTTCACTTTCACTTTTCACTTTCATGCATTGGAGAAGGAAATGGCAACTCACTCCAGTGTTCTTGCCTGGAGAATCCCAGGGATGGGGGAGCCTGGTAGGCTGCCGTCTATGGGGTCACACAGAGTTAGACATGACTGAAGCGACTTAGCAGTTTAGCAACTGCTTTTTAATATGCTGTCTAGGTTGGTCACAACTTTTTTCCAAGGAGCAAGTGTCTTTTAATTTCATGGCTGCAGTCATCATCTGCAGTGACTTGGGAGCCCAATAAAATAAAGCCTGTCACTGTTGATAAAATGACACAAGAAAAATAATGATGAAAAAAATAAAATCCCAGGGCCATAATCCAAAGAAAAGCTGAAGAAGAGCACAAAACACACAAGCTGACCCTGCACAACTTGAAAGATTTCATCTATTACTCATCAGACCACCCAAGGCTGCAACACTGACTGAAAGGAAGCTGAGAATGTTCCCAGACACCAGACACTTGCCTTGACAGGGACAGTGTTGGCCTTTCATTACTCCCATGCACTGAGAACTCACCAAGCATTTATGTGCCAGCCACTTTGCTTAGCACTTTGATGAAAAATCTAGGAGAAAAAAAATACCATGCCCCCAACTGTATAATCTGTAGGAAATTAGACAATAAGAATCCAAATTGCTATAAGGTAGAGTGTGATAAATGTTCTGAGGGTTGTGCCAAGTACATGAGGATTCCATGAAGTGAGACAGCAGGGAACTCACGAAAGGCAAGTGGAAGGAACAAAGAAAACGTAACATCTAAAGCCTCCTTCATGACTGCAAATCATGTTCCCAGAAGATAAATATAGTTACAGCTACAACAGACCCTACTGATGATGCAGAGCAATCTCCTCCTTTTGTGTTAAAGAAAATGAGTCAAGAAAGTGAGAAGCAGAATCTGAACTAGAACCCAGGTCTCCTGACTCTGAAACCCATTTGATTCCTCTATAGTCATGAGAGGTTTATGAAGAGAAATGTATGCTGTCCATTCCCATGCCCTAAACACCGCTCTACCCTTACACCCTGAACATGGTGAGACACCGTCTGATCTTGTCACCCAGGGGTGTGGCACTGAGGAGTACATGTCTGGGCAGGGACTCTGAGGAACTGACCTGGGACCCAGTAGAGATGCCTGCTTAGCTTAGCTGAGGCTCTGATAGACCTAATGTTCTATGAAAGCCCTTTAGCACATAGGCTCCTGGAGGCAGCTGGGAGAGACGCCGTGGTTGCCAGCTGCCAGACTGAGGCTGTGAAGTGAGGGTTGGAAATTCAATCTGAGATTGAGCTGGTGTGGCTGTAGTTCTGTTCTGTGTGCAAGTGTGCATGCTCAGTCGTGTCCGACTCTTGCAACCCCATGGACTGTAGCCCACCAGGCCCCTCTGTTCATGGGGTTTTCTGGGCAAGAATACTGGAGTAGATTACCATTTCCTTCTCCAGTAGTTCTGTCTGAGCAGGTGTGAGCTCAGATGTCTCAGGGTTAGGATGTCATCAGTTGACACAGAAGGGCATAGTGCAAGGCACAGTTGATGGCAGCAGAGAAAGAATGGGAACCCTATATATCTTGTCCAAAGCCAAGAAATCAAAGTCAAGGAGTCCTAACTAAGCTTTGAAATATTGCTTCACAAGGAGGATGTTGATTCCTCCCTGGTTCTGTCCCCTCCCCTAACTCTGGCGGATGATTTCACCTAGTAATTAGCTGGTAATATTCCACATCATTTCCTTTCCAGCAAGCTCACAAGTTTCATATACCCTTGATACATTCATGCCAGTTTTTCTTTTTCTCTGTTTTCTAAGCATGGTATTTTTGTCTTGTTTTGTTTAGTGTTTGATTTGGGTCCCCAAAAGAAGCCTTATCAACTAAGCTAGTGGAAACCGTTCTTGATTTTCAGATATTTTCTTCCCTTTAATGTCAGGACCATGAACCAGTTATGGGCAAGTATCTCAACTACAGGCGGGAGTCTTGGGGTCTTCAAGGTGTCACTAAGCTACTTGCCAGAATGGAGTAGACATAGAAATGCTCATTATTGTCACCCTATTGGCACCGAGGCTTTCTTGCGGGAACTTATTTGCTGCAAATAATGGGCCCTCTGGAGTTAGCAGTGATTTGTTTGGTTTTACTAGCATTTCTGCTGCCACCAAAACCAAAATAATTCTTGGTACATTAGACTTGCTCTGATTACGCCACCTACCAGCTTCCAAATCCTTAACTATTGTAAACTTTGTGACAATGTCTCTATAATGACCTCTGCCATGTACTAAAGTCTGCATGGCATATCTTTTCATGGAAGATTTCCTTAAATAAGCATCACAGTCAAGTTTTCTCTCCTGTTGACAAGATCAGGTTCAAGAGGGAAGGGAAGAGCAGACTCCAGCTGAAGCCCAAACATTCCTAAAACATGACAGCGGCTGCAGTGAGCTGCGGCTCTGAGACAATCATGGGTCCTCTTGGCACTTTCTGGGTACCAGTTCTATGCAGAATGCCTTAGGAGCACCACATAAAGAGATGGCTTGTCCTAAAATCCTTTGTACTTGTGCTTCAAAAGCAACCAAGAAGCAAATTGGTTGCTATGACTCGGAATCAGGAAAGCGTAAAGACTCCTGGCTCCATGCTGGGTGAAAGGGGAACATGCCTCCATATCCTCTTCCATCGCCTCCAGTGGGGCACAGAGACTGAAAAACATCTTTCCATAAGAAGTTTACATTATCTACAGTTGTAAGAATTATTCACAGTAGACACTTCTTTTTTAGTCCATGGCAATCACTCTGATAGTCCTATCTTGGAAAACAAGCTGTGGCTGGGTTCAAAATCAAGACAAGAATGATGGACTTGCTTGGTGGTCCCGTGACTAAGACTTCATGCTCCTAATGCAGGAGGCCTGGATTGGATTCCTGGGCAGGGAACTAGGCCCCACATGCTGCCATTAGAGATTCTGCATGCCACAAAGAAGTTTGAAGATCTCAATGAATGCTGCTACTGAGACCCAGAGCAGCCAAACAAATAACACAAAAATAAAATATTGAAAAAGAAGAAAATTGAGGAGCATTTCACCTCCCTCCACCAGCTCTGCAAACAAATGCGGTTTATCTTGCTGCTGAAAGTGCACCAGCTAAGCCCCGTTCTGCATGACCTTTATGTTCACAGTCCTGCTCCCCCATCTAAGCCTTTGGGGGCAGCCTGCTTACATGAGAATCAGCTTTTTTCACATTTTACAGAGTAAATTAAAACAAGAACTATTTAGATTAGATAATAACTTAGAGTAAGGAAGAAGTACCTCATTGGGAGTTTAAAACACTAAAATATTGATGGAATGTTCCTCTGCACTCCTTTCAGATTAAGGTGGATCATATCAAGTCATGTGCAGTGAAACTAAATAATAGAAGGAAGAGAAACCTATATTTTCTTGCTTAGATGCTACTGATGGATCATGTTATGCATTCTGAGCTGCGGGAAAGTTCTTATTAGTGTCCCCACATCTTACAGATGAGGAAACGGTGACTTTCTCAAATTCATACATTTTAAAATAGAAAGTCAAAGTTCCACCTAAAGTGGTCAGATATCAAGGTTCATTGTTTTTCAATATATTAATAGCATCTCATCCAAATAGAGCCATATTGTTATTTCATTATAGCCCTCTGATTCCACATTTTCATTCTTTAAGCCCCTTGGTCTAGCACCATCAGACCCTTTAGTTACTTATCAATAAGCCAGTATTTGCCAGTAGAAAGACTTTGCCTTGATAAAAAATATTAGAAATTGTACAATATCTTGGAAAATAGAAGAATTTTTTAAAATAAAAATAAAGTGAAATAGCTGTCTCGGGGAAATCCCTGGTGTAACACCCTATGGTCTGACAAGGGTGACAGGATGTGGGAGTGAGGGGGCAGCTTCCTGGAAACTGTCTCAGCCCCAGATGTCAAGTCTGTTTCACAAAGCTGGGGGGGGGCGGGGGGTGGCAGGATCGGGGGACTGAGCAGGATATTGAAAGCCCTGACCAACTGGTAATTGTCCTCAATTGTACAACCAGAATGAATGGTGACAAATTCTCAGAAAATCGTGTCCTGTCAACAGAGATCTTGGGAGGTCATAAACCAGGTTCACATACATTGGTGAAGAGATGCTTTTGATTCTTCCTTTGGTCCCATTATGATTCTCTTGAGTTCTAGGATTTGAAATAAACAGGTGTGGTTCGGGTTTCCCAAGTGACTCAGATGGTAAAGAATCTGTCAGTAATGCAGGAGACCCAGCGTAAATCCCTGGGTCAGGATGATTCCCTGGAGAAGGAATGCCTACCTACTCCAGGATTCTTGGCTAGAGAATTTCATGGACAGAGGAGAGAAGCCAGGCAGGGTACAGCCCATGGGGTCACAAAGAGTCGGACACAACTAAGCCACCAATACACACATAGGTGTGGTTCAGTTTAAGAAGGCCTTAAGTTCACGTTGGTACAAATAAGACTTTGTTGTGTCATCTCAGAATGCAGACACTCTTCTGAAAGTTTGGTAACCCAGTATTTAAGATCTCTGGAAAAGGACTGGCCCTCACTGAGTTTCTATCCCCCTCCAACTCAAATCTCAATTGGCTCCAGAGATGGCTGGTAGATAAGAATTCTCCTCAGGGCAAATATGTGGCCACAGGATGTTACCTCCCACTGCTTTGCCCCTGGCACACATCACTAATTGATTGTAGTCCACTTTCCTGCTGAGCCCGGATGCAGCCTCAGAATCCTTCTCAGCACAACTCCAGGCAACCATTAGCAATCATTTGGAGTTGGCATTTAAAAGGAAATCTGTTTTTGTTAGCCATCCCTATGTCTTCTTTGGAGAAAAGAAATGCAAATCAAAACCCAATGAGGTACCACTTCACACCAGTCAGAATGTCTGCGATCCAAAAATCTGCAAGCAATAAATGCTGGAGAGGGTGTGGAGAAAAGGGAACCCTCTTACACTGTTGGTGGGAATGCAAACTAGTACAGCCACTATGGAGAAGAGTGTAGAGATTCCTTAAAAAATTGCAAATAGAACTGCCTTATGACCCAGCAATCCCACTTCTGGGCATACACACTGAGGAAACCAGAATTGAAAGAGACACATGTACCCCAATGTTCATCGCAGCACTGTTTATAATAGCCAGGACATGGAAACAACCTAGATGTCCATCAGCAGATGAATGGATAAGAAAGCTGTGGTACATATACACAATGGAGTATTACTCAGCCGTTAAAAAGAATACATTTGAATCAGTTCTAATGAGATGGATGAAACTGGAGCCGATTTTACAGAGTGAAGTAAGCCAGAAAGAAAAACACCAATACAGTATACTAACACATATATATGGAATTTAGAAAGATGGCAATGATGACCCTGTATGCAAGACAGCAAAAAAGACACAGATGTGTATAGCGGACTTTTGGACTCAGAGGGAGAGGGAGAGGGAGAGGGTGGGATGATTTGGGAGAATGGCATTGAAACACGTATACTATCATGTAAGAAACGAATCGCCAGTCTATGTCCGATGCAGGATACAGCATGCTTGGGGCTGGTGCACGGGGATGACCCAGAGGGATGTTATGGGGAGGGAGGTGGGAGGGGGGTTCATGTTTGGGAACACATGTACACTTGTGGTGGATTCGTGTCAATGTATGGCAAAACCAATACAGTATTGTAAAATAAAACAATAAAATAAATAAAATAAAATAAAGTCCTAAACCCCAGTTTAAAAAAAAAAAAAAAGGAAATCTGTTTTCCTAACTGGCCCTCAATAGTGTTTCAAAACCCCCTGTCAGATATTTTTGGGTGCCCATCTTCCCAGAATCTGAGCCATTATTCAGAGAAACATCCAATAGAAGACGAAAGAAGAGCTTGGTTTATTACTACCTTTAAAAAAGACTTGAGAATAATTTATGCAGTCATTCAGCAGCAACAAAGTCTGCTTCTATCTTCTAGGCATCTTCTTCTCTTTACAGATACAAAGAAGCGGAAGGTGTATTTCTTACTCTCAAGATGCTCTCGGTCTAGAAAAAGATGTATGTGTGTGTGGGGTGGGGTGTGCACTCAGTTGTGCCCGACTCTGTAACCCCATGGACCACAACTCGCCAGACTCCTCTGTCTGTGGGATTTCCCAATCAAGAATACTCAAGTGGGTTGCCATGTCCTCCTCTAGGGGATCTTCCTGAATCAGGGATCAGAATCACACCTCTTGTGTCTCCTACATTGGCAGGCAGATTCTTTACCAGCTGCGTCAACCTGGGAAGCCCTCTATAAAGAGATAAAAGCGAGTATATCACAGTGTGTTCTCTGACAGCTACACCTCAATCAGCAAGGCCAAAAGGAGTCACAACCTTTATCTGCTTACACACACACAGAGGCCACTTCCATACATTCTCACTTAACTGTCTGAGGAAACTCATCTCTTATTTTCCAAGCAATGTTATTCTTACATCAGAAAGCTACTTGGGCAGAAATATGAAATATACATAAATATACATTTATGAAATATACATAAACTAGGGAACATGTGCGCCTCTGACAATTAACACATGACTTGGTAAAAAGTTCCACTGGTTTTCAAGTTTCCAGATTTTTCTCCCTGACTTCTCGAAACTTCAGTAAGAAAAATTTTTTTCTCAGCCCAAGTATTTTGGTTTCAGCATTGCCAATTGGAACTAATTACTTAAGCATTCTCACCAACCTTTAAAGACCACACGTGCGTTATCACTCAGTCGTGTCCAAGTCTTAGTGACCCCATGGCCTGTAGCCCACCAGGCTCCTCTGTCCATGGAGTTCTCCAGGCAAGGATACTGGAGTGGGTCGACATTTCCTTCTCCAAAGACCCCATGAATCACTGGCAATTTGTTACAAAGCAGATTTTTATTCATGAGAACTAGGGTTTATTCCCTCTTAATTTTTTTTTCCATTTCTTTATATCTTTGCACTGTATTTTGAGAAATTTTGAGAGCTGTGATTATAGTGTGGTGATTAAATACAAGGGCTCTCCTTGAATTCAAGACTAGTATATAACTTTGGGTAAATTAATTATCTTCTCTTTGTCTTGGTTTCCTAATCAGTAAAAAGAGGACATATAATTCTTATAATAATTAAATGAGATAACTCATGGTAAATGCTTGAATAATACCTGGCACATAGCAAGCACTCAATATATATATTTAGATAATATTAGTTTTTCTTCAGCTCTATTTTATGGTTCATTAATTCAATCTTCAGTCATTTCTAGTCTGCTATGGTTAGTTTTGTTATTTCAGCAACTTTATTTTTCATCGAATTGGTTCTTTTCCATAGTATCCTATCTTGGATTCACAGCCTCTTATTCTTCTTTCATAAGCTCTTGCTCTTGTTTGATAGACACTTTCACTCATTTATCTCCTCAGTTCAGTTCAGTTGCACAGTAAAGTATGACTCTTTGCGACCTCATGGTCTGCAGCATGCCAGGCTTCCCTGTCCATCACCAACACCAGGAGCTTGCTCAAACTCATGTCCATCGAGTCAGTGAAACCATCCAACCATTTCATCCTCTGTCGTCCCCTTCTCCTCCTGCCTTCAATCTTTCCCAGCATCAGGGTCTTTTCCAATGAGTCAGTTCTTCACATCAGGGTGCCAAAGTATTGGAGCTTCAGCTTCAGCATCAGTCCTTCCAATGAATATTCAGGACTGATTTCCTTTAAGATTGACTGGTTTCATCTCCTTGCAGTCCAAGGGACTCTCAGTCCAAGAGTCCAAGAGTTCTCTGACACCACAGTTGAAAATCATCAGTTCTTCAGCACTCAGCCTTCTTTATGGTCCAACTCTCATGACTACTGGAAAAACCATAGCTTTGACGAGATGGACCTTTGTTGGCAAAGTAACGCCTCTACTTTTTAATATGCTATCTATGTTTGTTACAGCTTTTCTTCCAAAGAGCAACCATCTTTTAATTTCATGACTGCAGTCATCATCTCAATGATTTTGGAGCCCAAGAAAATAAAGTCTCTCACTGTTTCCATTGTTTCCCCATCCATTTGCCATAAAATGATGGGACTGGATGCCATGATCTTAGATTTTTGAATGTTGAGTTTTAAGCCAGCTTTTTCACTCTCCTCTCTCACTTTCATCAATAGGCACTGGAGAAGGGAACGGCAAACCACTTCAGTATTCTTGCCTTGAGAACCCCATGAACAGTATCTCCTCAAGGAGATATTAGTATCTCCTAGATATATTTACAATTTTCATCACATAAAACTGCTACTTTTCTTTACTTCTCCAGGTGTATATTTTTTCTTTTACTGTGTTTCCCTTTATATCTGGGAAGCCCTCATGGCTCAGATGGTAAAGAACCTGCCTGCAATGCAGGAGACATGGGTTCAATCCCTGAGTCAGGAAGATCCCCTGGAGAAGGGAATGGCTACCCACTCCAGTATTCTTGCCTGGAGAATTCCATGGATAAAAGAGCCTGGCAGGCTATAGTCCATGGGATTGTAAAGAGTTGGACATGACTGAGTGACTAATACTCTCATTTTTATATCTGGAGGAGGTTAGCTATTAACTCACTATGGCCAGGAGACTTTTCCAGTCTCTGTGCTAGATTACCATCCCATTTCATACCAAACTTCCCATATGAAGTTTGAGAAGGCCATAGTGCAGGTGCACAGGATTGCTCAGGTAGCTGTGGCAAGGACATCCTGCCAGGAGGTAAGCTTCCAGACCTTGTTCCTGCAGGTGCAGCACACTGTGTGGCTACTCTGACTCCTGGCCTTGCGCTGGCTACCCAGCTCTAGGCTCAGAGGGTTCCCATTGGCAGACCAGCAGGGCAGTTTCACCTCAGCATCTTATGGCCCTACACAGACCTACCTTCTTGGACCCTTTTCTTACATCTTCCAGTTCTGCCATTTATTCATTCAACTGCTCTGAGCCCAACCTGGCATTTTTCTCTTTGGTTTCACTCTCAGTTTTCTCTCAAATGTTTTATCTCTTCCCACCTTCCCTTGTCCTGCATTTCCCCCTTAACTCTGTTCTTAACATTACACTTACATTTAACAAAGCAAGATAGTCTTTATCAGAAATATTTAGAGACACTTTTGTTTTCACCTCCTGACCTCTCTAGCCCCAAGCTGCAGAAGCTTACAAACCTGTCATGCCATACACTCAAAAACCTACAATTTCTCTAAGCCTCTCATTTCTCTCTACAGGGATCCTTGCAAGAGACACCAATACCAGAAGCTATTTGAGCTTTGGCACCACCAATCATTTGGCATGACAGCAAGTCCTGAATCCAGGAAGAGGGGGTGGAAGGCAACAAAAGTGCCAGGAAGTGAAGGAGATTATCATATTCATACAGATCTTAGCTCTCTGCAACCTCTCCCCTTGTTTTAAGGCTTTCTCTTCATATTTACTGAAGAATTCTGCTGCAAGATAGAGCACCACAGAAGACAATAACTATCGTCATGACCTCATGGCAGTCCCCTTTTTTCTCCCTTAATACTATGGGCTGGACTTGGTAGCTATTTTTCTTCCAATCACGTATATATGAAAAAAGTACACACACACATATACACACACATCTCAAGATGAATTAAATTGTATGGTAATACTGGCTGCCTTCTTCCATGATTCATTTCCCCCTTTTCCATATGCTCTCTGCCTACATAAATACCTTTAGCCTATTCATTAATTCCTTGGTAAATATATTCAGTTCTTCCCTCTGTTCCTTTTCTCCAACACTCCAGTTGCTTTTTAGAAGTTTTAGCTCTAACCTTATGCTCTCTGTCTCTCTAGCCCCCCAGTGATTGTCACTATCTTTCTGTGTTTCTCTCTTCAAAGTCTTGTAAAATATAACATACTGCAAAGCAGTGGTGCTCCTAAAATTTAGCATTTGGGGTGGCAGATGGGGTGGTAACAAATCTGCTCGTGGGGGCTGGTATATCCCCCAGCACTCTCAACCCATTGCATACATTTTGAATTATAAATATGAAAGATAATGGAATTAGAAGCACATTAATGTGTCATTTAATCTGTTTAGGAGTAGGTGAGAAAACAAACTCTTTACTAATACTTCACCCAACGCAACTAACATATAGTAAAACATAATCCCCTTGATGGCAAACAGTGATGAAGATATAGCTTTCGTGGTCTCACTACAACTTAGCCATTGGTGGAAAAGGCACTGGCAAAGGAGTAGCTCCAGCAGAAGAAGCTAAGGTTGGCTACCAACCATGTTGCATTTAGACTTTCTTCTTGAACCTTGGTTACCACCTGCTCTTTCCACCCTAATTATCCACAGACTCATTTTATAATAAGCTGAGATCACTGTTGCTTATTCTTAATGTTTTTAATTATTCCTCTATATAGACCCTCCATCTAGATTTTGTAAACTCTTTTGAGGACAAGGACTATCCCCTGCCATGGGATACATGGTTTACATAGGTGGAAAGCAAATTATGTTTGTAGAGCAAAATGTCCTGTGCAGGCATTTTACTTACATATTCTTATGTATCCATCACAGCAACCTATGTCCATAGGTGTCATTATGGAAGCTCATAAAGGAGAAGTAATTTTACAGAGATCACAAGGCTAGTAAGAGAGCCTGGATACAAACTCCAATTTTCTTAACTCTAAAACATATATTCTTTATACCACATTATGCCATTCAATGCTGAACAAAGGCATGATGAATGATGAATGGATCAATCAATCCTTGACTCAAGACACTTCAATTCTGCCAGCTTAACTCTCTGCAAAACAAAGGGTGGTCACTTAACAATGGATGTGAAAAAATGGGAGTGTTCTGTGAAAAGAATAATATTGGGTTCTAATTAAAATTTTTAATATTTAGATATGAAAAAACTGCACAGCAAAAATTCTCCCTACCAGGTTAGAATGCATATCAGTTTTATAATCCCATTTGACAGTTGACTGAATGGAAACAGATTTAGAGAGAGAGGCTGGGTCAATGTCACATGAGCTGTTGTCAATCTAGAATTAAAGCCAAGAGCTTTTGAAAGCTACATCCTCTGCTCAGCAATCCAAAATTTTTCAAATCCTAATGTACAGTTCTTCACCCCACACACTAACAGAAACTCTGCACCAGTAGGAAAACTTTATTATCAATTAGCCAGCACTGAGTCCCTATTTAGGACAGACACTGTGAGTGTGCTTTTGGGTCGTCTAGAGTAGAAAAACAGACTTCCATTCCAGCCTCCTTTTGTGATGTAATTGTAGTGAAGCTAGAGAATTACATCAAGCAGTGCAGATGGTATAGAATATCCTAATTACAATTCCAAATTGCACTAAATGCTTTTCTAAATAGCTAAAACCCCAGATAAATAAATTTGAAAGGACATATAAAATTGCAGTCATAGGGAGATAAAGCTTTCATTAGCAAATCTTTCCATTTTGCCTGACCACTTCCAAGTAACATTTAGATCACTAAGGACACACACACACACAATTTTGTATGGCTAATGAAAAAAGAAAAAGCAGCTCCATAATACTGGGCTTACTTTGAAGAATTCCCTGAGGAATTCTTCTAAAGTTGAAGCAAATCAGCATACACAAATACAGCCATTTACAATCTCCTTGGAAACTTGAATTCCTGGCCAATTCAGGCAGCAAGCAGCAAAATGTTTTCTCCAGGTTTACGTGAAGAGAGAAAAATATTGTGAAAAATGCAAAGGAAGGTGTATGTTGGGTTTCTGGGTCTGATGTGCTATCCTCCAGGGGCCTGCGTTTCCATGCACCAGAAAGACTGCTGCTTTATGCCAAGTGTGCTTGCTGTGCCATCAAAATGAAATAAGCTAGAGAAAAATGATGATAATAAAAATGACTTACCCTAAGCAGATGCAGGCACTACACCAAGCAATTCACTTACATTCTCATCACCACTCTAGGATGGAGGCATCATCTCCCTGATTTTACAGACTAGGGAATGGAGACTCAATGATAAGGAACTCACCTGAGGTCACACAGCTAGTCCAACTGGATGGCCACCAACCCAGGTCTATCTGTTCCCTGACTCAAAAGCCATGCAACAGTGCCCATGCTCAGAACACATGCTACATTTCCACGGCGACAATTGTGTTGTCAGTAAGACCACCTTGACTGTCCCTCCGCAGTTCAATGATGTAGTTAATGCCAAGCTTCAGGGGGATTTTCGATTGAAAATGCTTAAAACCAACCACAACTGTTGAGTGCAGACACAGAACTGCCAAAATTAAGGAGCTGTCCCCCTAGATTGTATGGTCATCAATCAATTTACCTATTCCTCACAATGTCCTTTGGCATAAATCTATTCCATAAGGATAAAACCACAATAAGGAAAGCAAATTATTTTGTGTTATACCTCTAGATGGACAAAAAGATTAAGAGACATACTCACACACTCATGCACACACAAATGGAAAACACAGATTTGTTTTGACAATCTATTATACTACAAAAATATTTATGAATGTAAACTGCAGCGAAGTTGCATCCATCTTCCAAAAGCGCATACACCCCGCCAAAGACTGCTTAGATGTGAGGAAGGTGAGAATACCCCCTCAAAATTAACTGCCCTCAGGCTAAGGAGGAAGCCTCCAGTTTTCTGCGATCAGGATTTCTCATCATGTCTTTCTTTTCACAGAACACTCATGTTCCTCACATCCATGGTTAAGTGACCACCCTTTATTTTGCAATCAGAGAGTCGAGCTGGCAGAACTGAAGTGACTTGGCAGCTGCAGAGATGAAACTCAACTGAACAAACAGATTAAGTGATGCTTAGATGGAAGAACTTGGACATGCTTCAGGGTTTTTTTTTTAATTCATTTAAATGTGTGATTGAATCCTGCTCATTACCCTCTCAGCAATATATTATATATTCAGCTCTTTATTGTATAATAATGCTAGGAGTAGAAAATAAGAAAGGTACAATATTACCAACTCTTCTTACTATAAAAAGAAGAGCAGGTTTGTTTATGTCATAAACAATAGTCAATAAATGCATATACCAAGCTAATTTTTCACAGCAATCCATACCCAGAACTCGAAATATGCTATTTTATTCTTTGATCCAAATTTCTTGAGACAAATAAATCCTTCTGCACAGTAATCACGCTAAAATCTTGGAGTAAACAGCATATAAGAGCTTCCAGACCAGTTTAGAATGTTGCTCAGTGCAGATGGGTGACAAATGACTGTCACGGCACCTCCCATACCTCGCTGACTTCTTTTCCTGACATCCTCCTCTGTTCACTCTTATTGCTCCAGCCAGACCCACTTTGTTCCCACAAGTGGCCCAAATATGCTCCTGCTTCGCCTCCCTCAGGGTCACTGCTCTTCCCTCTGCTTGAAACCCTCCTTCCCAGATAGCCACACGACTTAGCTCTCACTTCTTTCAAGTGTTTGCTCAAATGTCACCTTACACTATACCCACCATTCTCTCTTCTCCTAACCTGCTAATTATGAACCTACTCAAAGATAAGCTGTGTCTTTGATAAGCCGGGTCTTTGTTCACTGCTGAACCTCAGCACCTGGAATGGTACCTGTACAAAGCTGGGGAGGGAATAAATGAATGGATATCACCAGAGCCAGTTTAGGGCTAGGGGGACACCAGGGGTAGCTGCCTAAAGTGTCAATCTATAACAGGTGGCACAGTCATCACTAGAAAAGTAACGAAATGGAGAGTATTTATTTTAGAACTCTCAAGAAAAATCTTGAAATTTTTTTCTTTCCACATTTTTTTATTGAAGAATAGTTGATTTACAGTGTTGTGTTAGTTGCAGATGTACAGCAATGTAATTCAGTTACACACACACATACATATACATTAAACGTTTAGAAGGAAGAATTTGATCAACCTCATGGGGCTTTGCTGGTGGCACTAGTGGTAAAAAATCTGCCTGCCAATGCAGGAGATGCAAGAGTCGCAGGTTCAATCCCTGGGTCAGGAAGATCCCTTGAAGTAGGAAATGGCAACCCACCCCAGTATTCTTACTTGGGAAATCTCAAGACAGAGGAGACTGGTGGGCTAAAATCCATGGGGCGGCAAAGAGTCAGACACAACTGAGCTACATGGGTCTGGGGCAGAATGAACCTCCCCTAAGGAAAGCGTTTGGATAAACTGCCCTCTGTTGGCTATAAGGGTTTTTCTTTTACTATGTGGAGTTCACAAGTTTTGGACAGAGCAGGACTGCCTGGGTCTAACTAACAGAGGCCAAAAACAGCCACCAGTGGTTCTTCTTCCCCTCCCTTCCCTGTGTTCTGCTCAGCTGCTCCTCTAAATTACTGTTGCGTGAATAGTTAAATAATACTGGTTTGAAGAAGTGCCATTTCATCTACTCCCCTGTGTACCAATACCTCTCCTCTGTTTAAGGCCCTACAGTGCTTCTCAATTACCTTTTGGATCTCATTCAAACTCCTCAGCTTTGGCACTCAGTTCCTGGAACCTGATTTCTTTCTTTCCTTGGCACAGGGACTTTGCATATAGAATTAAGATAATAGGCCTTAAAATAGGAAGTTTAGGAGATAATCTGATTGGGCCCAGTGTGATCAGATGGCCCTTAAAAGTGGAATAGGAAAGCCAAAGAATCAGAGAGACACAGCAGAAGAGAGAAGCATAGGGGTGATTCAAGATGTGAAAAAGACTCAACTGTTGGCTTTGAAGATGGAGGGAGGAGACCACAGCAAATATATGTGGCCTTTAGACGCTGAGAACAGCCTCCTTCCAACAGCCAGCAAGGAGGAAAAGGGCCTCAGTCCTGTGACCACATGGAACTAACTCTGCCAACAACCTGGGTGAGCCTGAAGTGGGTTCTGCCCCAGAGCCCGGCCACACCAGACCTTAACCTTGCCATCTGAGCTCAAAGCAGAGACACATATCAAGCCCACTGGACTTCTGACCTACAAAATCATAAGACAATAACTTTGAACTGTGTAAAACTGCTAAATCTGCAGTGATCTGTTATGGAAGCAATAGAAAAATTCAAGACCTTCAGCAAACTGGATCCAGCTTATAAACCCAAAACATCCCATTGCTTTGAAATCTGTATCCACTGCTCTAGCCAACTCATCTCCTTTCAGTCCATGAACATGTTCTTCTGTTATGAATGCCACACTGTCCCTCCATTCAAGCTCTTCCTCCCGCCACACCCACTCAAAGCCAGTCGTCCAAGGCTGAGTCAGACCCAGGTTCCCCCTCTTTCACCCTTTAATCTGGTTGTCCAGCAAGATTTTCCACTTAGGTACTTCAAAATGTCATGCTGTGCTTCATATAATTACGTCTTTCTGTCAAGTATCTTATCATTTTCTTTCCCAACAAAACTGTGAGCCCATCATAAGCTGAAATTGTGGCTCCTTTGTGTCTGGCAAAGTGCAAAACAATGGATTCATAGCAAACATTTACCAGTAACTTACTCACTTCACTTTAAAATGATCACTTGCATAGGACTTCCCTGTCAGTCCAATGGTGAAGACAGCCACCATCCCATTGCAGTAGGTGTGGATTCAATCCTGAAGTCTGCGAGGTGCAGCCAAAAACAGAAAAAAGAAATGACCCCTTGAAGATTTTTTTCTATGTAGAATATTTTCTAACCTGCTAATGTGACAGGATTAGCAAATATTTTTTGTGGCATAGTTGATTTCAGCTTGTTCAGAGATCAGATATGCAGGGTCCTAACAGATACGGTACAGTAACACGAAGCAGTTAACTTCTTTTATTTCTACCAACTAGGTGTTCCTTGACGGCACAGCATTCTCACCTGATGCCTGCTTCTCCACTGTATCTTGATCCCATGGTACTAGCAGCATGTAGGTCATAGTATACTATGTGGGGACAACATCTTTCATTGCCTTTGTTGTTGTTCAGTCATTCAGTCATGTCTGACTTTTTGCGACCCCATGGACTGCAGCACGCCAGGCTTCCCTGTCCTCCACTATCTCCTCAAATTTACTCCAGCTCACATCCATTGAGTCAGTGATGCCATCCAACCATCTCATCCTCTGTCACTCCCTTCTCCTCCTGCCCTCAATCTTTCCCAACATCAGGGTCATTCCAGTGAGTCAGCTCTTTGCATCAGGTGGCCAAAGTAGTGGAGCTTCAGCTTCAGCATCAGTCCTTCCAATGAATATTGAGGGTTGATTTCCATTAGGATTGACTGGTTTGATCTCCTTGCTGCCTGAGTGACTCTCAAGAGTCTTCTGCAGCACCACAGTTAAAAAACATCAATTCTTTGGCATTCAGCCTTCTTTATGGTCCAACTCCCACATCCGTACATAACTACTGCCTTAGTTAGAGCAGTACTGTGTCTCATTGACTAAGCATCTTCATCTTTCATTGCAGTAAGTAGACCAGATAAACAATGACACCTGCTTTCTCTCAAGAATAACTTGTCCTAATAAAGAGAATTTGAAATTTTTGTTTTGATACCAAGAGGTTTTGAATCAGTACACTTACAGTGAACAAACCTGTCTATGGACCTCATAAAAGCAATTTGAAAGGGAGCAAGCTGTAAAATATTTATTGTACTGTCCTGTGTTTAAAAACACGAATCTGTACATTTTATTTACTTCACATTTATCCTCACTACATTCTCAAAGATGATAACCAAGAGGTTCAGACATTCATTCAATAAAAAGTATATTTTTCAGAGCAATGCTAATATCCTTCATTATAAACTGTGTTCACTTCTATACAAAGTCATTCATACCCAGGGGTCTACTATCTGGTAGAAGATGCAAGCAGGTGACAAACCAAGGCAGTGCATCTTTAGTGGTCCAGAGAAGATGCTGTGGGGACTTAGCACAAGAGAGCATTCCCGGCTAAAGGCATCAGGAAAGACTTTATGAAGCAAATGGCACTTAAATGGAGCATTGAACCAAATGTTCTTTATCAAGTAGAGCTGGAGGTGGAAAAGGGGAGGGACTTGGGCAAGAGCAACATAAGCAGAAAGGATAATATATACAGAAGTGTGGAGGTAAGAGTCTACAAAATGTACTGGGAAACAATAAGAGATCCAGAGTGTATTCAAGAGAACAGCATGAGGTAAAAATGAAAAGAAAAATCATGATATGTGATCCTTGACTATCGAGCAAATGATAAGGACGTTATTGAATAGGCATGGAACTGTTATTAAAGATATTTTGAATAAAGAAAAGACATAAACAGACACAATCAGGGTCGTTTGGGGAGATTACTCCGGCAGTGGTGTGAAAGGTGTATTAGAAGGCACAAGAGCTAGATGCTCAGAGATTCCTGCAATAGTGCAGCCGAGAGCTAAATAGGCGTCTTGATTAGGAAGGCAGCCATGGGAAAGGCATGCTAAAGAAAGAGGAGGAGACTAGTTTCAAAGGAAAACTCAATAGGACAGAATAACTTACTGGGTATAGGAGACTGGAGGTGTAGGAGGAGTGAGAGTTTAAGGTATGGTGATGTGATGCAGGGATGCCACTGAAAGAATCTGGAAAGTCAGGAGGAGGAACAAGCTTAACAGCAAAAATGATTAACTTAGTTTACAGGGGTTAAGTTTCAAGAACCAGCAGGACATAAAATAAAGGGGCCAAGGAAAGATGTGTTTGGAATATAAAATGCAAGAATCATTCCATGGAGACTATAACTGAAGCCATAGACATTTATAACATCACAAAGGGAAAGAGTGAATATCCTAAAGTTTAAGGAACATCCATAATTAATGAATGGTGGAAGTATAGGAGCTAGCCAAAAAGACCAGGACCAAGAAGTGATTTCATTAAAGAAGTAATGATAGCCCCCACAGACTTAGAGAATGAACTTACAGTTGCCAGTGGGGAAAGACAGGGGGAAGCGTAATTAGGGAGTTTGGGATTGACATGGACACACTGCTGTATTTAAAATGGATAACCAACAAGGACCTTCTGTGTCGCACAGGGAGCTCTGCTCAGTGTTATGTGGCAGCCTGGATGGAAGGGGGTTTGGGGGAGAATGGATACATGTTTATGTATGGCTGAGTCCCTTTCTGTTCACCTGAAACTATCACAATGTTGTTAACCAGCTATGATTGATTTAGCCACTGAGTCATGTCGGATTCTTGCAACCCCATGGGGTGTAGCCCACCAGGCTCCTCTGTCCATGGGATTTTCCAGGCAAGAATACTGAAGTTGACTGACATTTCCTTCACCAGGGGATCTTCCTGACCCAGGGAGATCAAACTCACCTCTTCCGCATTGCAGGAGGATTCTTTACTGCTGAGCCACCAGGGATTCCTTTAATCCAATACAAAGTAAAGTTGTTGTTGTTTTAAGTAATGAGAGTCCAAATGCCAAAAAAGAGCAGAATTCAAGGCAGAAAGCGATTTTATGGAAGGATCATCAATATCAAATATCAAAAATTTCAAAAATGTACTATCAAGGCGTAGATTGCTTTACATGTTTTTAGGATGTCATTTTTTTTCAGTGGACACAGAGGCCAAATTGTAAGGGGATACAGACAAATTGACAACGAATTAGGATTGTACATAAATGATTCAGGAAGTTTAAGAATAAAATTTGTTGTTGTTCAGTCTCTCAGTTGTCTCCGACTCTTTGTGACCCCATGGACTGCAGCACACCAGGCTTCCCTATCCTTCACAATCTCCCAGAGCTTGCTCAGACTCATGGTGATGCCATCCAACCATCTCATCCTCTGTCATCCCCTTATCCTCCTGCCTTCAATCTTTCCCAGCATCAGGCTTTTTTCTAATGAGTCAACTCTTCCCATCAGGTGGCCAAAGTATTGGAGCTTCAGCTTCATCATCAGTCCTTTCAATGAATATTCAGAGTTGATTTCCTTTAGGATTGACTGGTTTGATCTCCTTGCAGTCCAAGGGACTCCTAAGAGTCTTCTCCAACACCACAGTTCAAAAGCATCAATTCTTCACTGCTCAGCCTTCTTTATGGTCCAGCTCTCACATTCATACATGACTACTGGAAAAACCATAGCTTTGACTAGACAGACCTTTGTTGGCAAAGTAATGTCTCTGCTTTTTAATATGCTGTCTAGGTTTGTCATAGCTTTTCTTCCAAGGAACAAGCATAGCAGAAGCCGATATCCAAGGAGAAATAGGGTCAAAAGAAAGTTGACTTTTTAAGGTGTTTATTGCTTCCCCCTCCTCCTTTTAGAATAAATGGTTTTACTCCAATCACTGTTTAGTATCTCTGCCTATCTGTGCCCTTGTGCTTGCTGGGGAAATCCAGAGGTGATTAGAAATGGATCCTTATGCTCAAGCAATAAACAATTTAGTGGATAAACTGGAAATTTATATACCTCGCTCAGCACAATGTGATAAGAACTGTGATCAAGATAGGCAGAAGGCTGTGGGAACACTGGGCAGAGGCGTTAGCTTGGAGGGAGGCTGCTGAAGGAGTAGGAGTTAGATAGTTTCAATAAAAGAGTGGGAAAGAGAATACTTCCGTATGGTTTCTGCAAAGACAAAGAACCTTACAGGACAGAAAAGCAGAAGCTGATGAGAGCGTAAACAAAGGCAGTTTGATTCTGAGATAGAAAAGGATGAGATCATGCAGGCAGGGAAAGGAATTTGCCTTTCCCAGGAGAAGATGATAAGGAGAGACAGAAATTGTGAAGAAATGGTGATGTTCAGGCAGTAAGGAAAAAGGCGGAGGTCAGGGGGCCAGGTGTTCTGCCTCGTTCCCCTTTGTACAATGGAAAGTCAACCATCTGCTGAGAGCAGGGTGGGGGCAGAGAAGCAAGGATTGCTAGATTAATAGGCTTTCATTCCTTTTAAATAAATGTATTTATTTAAATCAAAGGTGATGTTCGGCTTAGTAGCTTCCTAGTACATACAGGGTAAGAAGCAATTTAGCCCAGAAGGTGCAGAGTTTGGAGTCTGAAACCAGACTCCTTCGGTTTGTCTAGTCTGTTCCACATATTAGCAGGAAATGCAAGTGATTTTATGATATAAATAATCTCTTTGTGTCTATATTTGCTCATCCAGAAGTAGGACAAATAATAGTACCTAACTCATGATTTGCAACGAGGCATAAAAGGATGAATACCTGTAAAGTGCTGAGAATAGTGCCTGATATGTAACACATATTTAAAGATGTTAACTCTTATTATTATTATTAGACTGGTCTATTTACTAGAACTTTCTGAGGTGGTGGGAATGTCCACTGTCCTGTCCAACACAATAGTCAGTAGCCACATGTGGCCACTGAGCTTTGGAACTGTGGCTAGTGTGACTAAAATTTTAATTTTTACTCATTTTAATTAAAAACATCACTCCCTACAGAACAAGGAGCAACCATTTTAAACAGAGTTTTGTGGATTGGACTGAAGTCCATTCCCTAAGGACCTTGTTCCTCAAATAGTAAAGAGCAGACCCTACCAGATAAAGATATGGCTGTGGCTCTTAGGAGTCAGCCTTATTTTGTCAGTGGTGATGATCAAAGATAGAATGTGAGAATATAGGAAAATATCAAAGATAGCATGTGATAGTATAGAAGACATGCTCACAGCCCCTGTAATTCCAAAGGAGGTTTTAGTATCTGGTAGGATATTTGTTAAATAGACAAGAGGCAAGAGGCATGTCCCCAGGTGAAGAGAACAAAGGTTCAGCCAGCTTTCTGCTAAAGTCAGTCAGTTGAGAGCCATTAGGAAGGGCGGCTGGAGCTGAAAGAGAAACCGAGAACTGCTACCAGATGTAGTCTTGAGCCTCATTAATATCTGATGACAATGGAGTCATTTCACATCAGAGCCACTAATATCACACCCTGTGCGACAACGTAAAACTCAGATAATCCACACTATTGATAAAACACAAAAGGAGAGAGGAGAAAGGTTATCAATGAATAATGCATTTCTTTTTGTGGAAGCAGGAAGAGAAGAGACAAATGGATCATTAATGGACTTAATGCGATTAGGGTTCACGGTGAAAGAGGGGGCCAGCCCCAGCTCCTGCCAGCAAGGCCACCAGGAAAGGAGGCTGCCGTGAAGGGAGCGGTGGGGGGTGTTATAATACAGCTCTTTGGGAGCTGCTGCTTTCGGTTCCCAGTATTTTCAAAACCTCTTCTTGAATCCAAAATCAGTTGTGTTATCTCTGTTTCTAGAATAAAATAGCAGAGTGGTGACAACAGTGAATTCCTAAGAATTTATGAAAAGGTATGATTACATTTGAAAAGCTTAATTAAGATAGCAGTTTGGAGAAATGAAGGATAAAGCAACTTAAATAAAAGGACAGGAAGTAATTAAGTGAAGAAAAGAACATTCTTGAGCATTGCCACGATAACAGGCACGCAAAAGTTGCAAGCTGTAGTTTCCTTTGTGCAATAAGGCACTTTCCTATAGAGTGGCATATCTTGACCTTTTCAAAATGAAATGTTTGAAATTCACAAATAGATTTCACTGTTTAGGGGAATTCTGGGTGTTCAATGTGTACGTACATTCAAACAACAACAAAAACCACCTCTTTTTGGTATAAAAAATGCTACCAAATCAAGGTCCCATTACAGGAATTCCTCTTCCTGTTCCATAGTTCTAGGCTTTGGAGGCCTGCACACCTGGATTCAAACCAGGTCCACTTCTTATTGTCATGTGATCTTGGGTCACGTATTTTACCTCATGGAGCCTCAATTTCCGTAGCGGTAAAACATGTTAACACATACTCACGCAATGTTGTAGAACTGAATAAGATGAGGCAGCCTACGCAAAAGATCTAAATGTGGGGCTTTCCTGGTGTCCCTGGCTCAGACGGTAAAGCGTCTGTCTACAGTGCGGGAGACCTAGGTTCGATCCCTGGGTTGGGAAGATCCCCTGGAGAAGGAAATGGCAATCCACTCCAGTACTATTGCCTGGAAAATCCCATGGACAGAGGACCCTGGTAGGCTACAGTCCATGGGGTCGCAAAGAGTCGGACACAACTGAGCGATTTCACTTTCCTGGTGTCCAGTGATAAGACTCCATGTTCCCACTGCAGAAGGCATGGGTTCAATCCTTAATTGGGGAACTAAGATCCCACATGCTGGCCAAAAAAAAAAAAAATTTAATTTAAAAAAAAAACCTAAATATGCCTATATTTCTAGTTCAGTTCAGTTCAGTTCAGTCGCTCAGTCGTGTCCAACTCTTTGCGACCCCATGAATCGCAGCACGCCAGGTCTCCCTGTCCATCACCAACTCCTGGAATTTACTCAAACTCATGTCCATCGAGTCAGTGATGCCATCTAACCATCTCATCCTCTGTCGTCCCCTTCTCCTCCTGCCCCCAGTCCCTCCCAGCATCAAGGTCTTTTCCAATGAGTCAACTCTTCTCATGAAGTGGCCAAAGTACTGGAGTTTCAGCTTCAGCATCAGGGCTTAACAAATGCTAGATGCTCCTTCAAGAAGGGGTCAGTGTGTGCATTCTCTTGAGAAGAATCAGACTTCTCAGAAACTGGACACAGTAAAGGGCTGACTTGACCCCCATTTAGACACAGAAACCAAGAACTCTTGGTTCTAGGATTCCTTCTCCCAGGAAACACACCTACCCTGGAGATCCTTTTAGGCCTTCAGGATAAGCCAGAGTCCAGGAATAAAAAGCAGCTTCTGCCTCAGGCTCCAGATAAAGCCCTAACGCCTGGGAACTCCCCCTGAGGATGTTAGGACACTTGCTGAAGCTGGCTAATGTCAGCATTGAACTATGACCCACTCTGACCCCCATCTGCCATCCCAACCTCCAGCGACAGGCTATTGGTTCACACGCTGAATTCTCAACTGTTCAGCTAAGCTTACTGTTTCCATCTAGAACAAGGAACACTGCCTAGGCCATCAGATTTTAGGTTTTGATTTTTAAGTATCATCTTTTCTGACATTGAACAATGTGTTTGTACTACAGCAAAAGAAACAGAAACGTGTTTAAAGACAGCAAACTGCTAGCAAACAGCCTAAGGCAGGTAACTGGGGTTAGCCAGGAACTTAGGCTTGTTAAGGTTGGCACAAGGTCCAAGAAGGTCAAAGAACGTCGGACACAGTTTGAGACAAGTTATTGCCCTGTTTTTAGTCAAGCCAGTTAGGACATGGTCAGAGTGGCCTGATATCAGAGCAGAGGCCAGAGCTCAGACACTGACCTTGACCAAGCAGGGAGAGGTCCAAGCAGAGATGACTGTTCTTATTCTAGGTTTTTTGTTAGAGAAGGTGACCTGGAAGCTCATAAGCTCAGTTTCCTCTCGGAAATGTATAGATCTTAAAGGAACTAAGGTCTTTGTATCTGTGATGTTGGAAAACATCCTCATGAATCTCTGGTTACCCTCAGAAGGGAGATCAATCTCCCAGCCTGATAAAAGCTTCCAAAGAGGAATTGAATCTTCATGGAAATATATTCTTATCATCTTCAGAAATTTTGTGAGAACTCAAATTTTCCACAGTCTCTCCTCTTCATAGGACAGGAACTTAGCATCAGGCTAGAACCCCAAAATATTTAGAAAATAAGCGGTAGAAAAATGCTAACAACTTGCATATCAATGGGAAGTAATTGCCAGGATTAATATAGAGAATGTTTGGGAAGGGCACAGAAAGTGATGCTCCTGTGAATATACATGAGGCCTTTTTACAGAGGAGCCATCAACATCCATGTGTGTCTGTGAGGCTGTAACACAATGGCTTGTCCTGATTTTAGGATCTGGCCCTAAAAGACAAATGCAGTTTCGATGGCATGGATCCACGGGAAGAAAGTCCACTGGCCTTGCCCTTGAGGATAAAACCTGGGTTCTCATTCGAGTTTCATTAACGGTAGCCCTATTCTGGAACATGACTCACTTTTAGGCCTTGGAATTTAATTAGAGATAAAAAGATACATTTCCAATCATCTAGGGCCTTTGGCCCATTTCTCTTCAGTGCCTCCACATTCTTATAAGCATCCAAGAGAATCTTCACCTCCCTGACAGAACGAATGAACAAAATGCTAAAGTCTAAGCTGCCTCCCACTCTTCATCTCCCATCTAGAAAACCAGCAAAGAGTGTGAGCCTTATGGTGATCCCACCACGAGTTATATAATCAGGAAGAACATACCCACCCTCCCCTTTTCTCCAAGTCCTCTTGGAAAAATGCATATACTATCACAGCTGGCTTATCCTCAACAAGAAGACCTGGAATTTCTAATGCTCTTGTGTTCCTTGTAAGAAAGTTCACATTCCTGTGAAATACAAATACTGACAGAGAAATGCCCTGAAATAAAACTCGTTTCCATTTCAAGGGAACTGGAACAAAAGGGCACTTTGAAATGTAAGAGCAAGATAAGAAAAATAAACAGCAGCCCAGATGTTCTGTTTCCCTCTCGGTGGTAAGTGCTTACGGAGCTGGCAGGTCTGGCTGGGCCTGACTGCAGGTGAGGGCTGAATCACAGTAAGAGAAAGCCCCTGTTGGTG
Source organism: Capra hircus (assembly GCF_001704415.2). Taxonomy (NCBI): domain Eukaryota; kingdom Metazoa; phylum Chordata; class Mammalia; order Artiodactyla; family Bovidae; genus Capra; species Capra hircus. The sequence continues at coordinate 100,824,778 of NC_030809.1, forward strand.
CAAACCACCTGTACACTAACTCACTATTCCCCCAGGTGGGCCTTTATCACAGAAGCACTGTCTCCCTTCACTGACAGAATATCATCATGAACAGATGTGGTCAGAGTGACCACCCCAAAAAAGATTAAAAATGAACTCCTCCAAACTATTCCAAGGGTATCTTGCTGGCACCCCACCATCTCCGTACCCTAATAAATTCTTTCTGCTGCTTTCAGTCCTCATCTCCTCTCCCTTGCTTTACTCTGGGAATTACAGCGGGGCTTGTAGGGAGAGGACTACAAGCCCCATGAGCTACAGCTCATGTTTCAAGGGGTCTGAAGTGGAAAAAGACAGCAGCTGCCTGCCCCCTCTGTCTCCCCCAAAAGAGACCATCTCTTTCCTCTACATATCTTCTTTATTATCATTAATATCTGTGGTGCATTTCATAAGCGCTATATAAGTCGAGTTCCCTAAGAACTATCCCCTTGAATTCATTGTTTTACATACACATTTATAGAGATTTATTATGTCAAATTGATATATTAAAATGCTTCCCTCCACATGTGGTTTTCTAGAACACACACACAAAATATGCAAAACCTGCCCTCTGACTATTACTCATCTCTGGGCTCTAAGAATTCCAAACAGCCCCAAGGGCAACTGACAATTTCTTGCACATAGCTCACCGGCAAAAATCCTTTTGTTTTAGAAATGAAACAGGGCAGTCTAGCCAGCTGCTAGCTCAGAAGTGAATTATGTGCCTCTTATCAAAGCTTGGCCCCTATAGCCCCCTTTTTACATTTCTTGGCTCTGTGTTTTTGCTGTTTTCTTTTCTTCTCAAAAATTATAGACATGGTAATTCACTTGCAATGCACTGAGAATCTTAATCCAGCACCAATGTTCTTGGTAAATTGCTTCCTTCTAGTGTGAGATAGAGCGGCTTGCGCTTGCGGTGATGGATCACACAGCCATCTTCATGCCTCTCCACAGCAGCAAGCAGAAGCTCTCACTCGCTAACACAACAGCCATGTCTCTGTCTCGGAATAACAGATGAAAAGCATGAAAATGGCGTATTTCAGAGCCGGAGGAGACAGAATCCCAACACACCACCAAAGAATCCCAATAAGCCACTTGAGTTAGTTTGCATATTTGTGTGGATTGAGGGAAAGGGAAGCACAGAAAAGAAATCATCACCTGTTCATTATCTCTCAACCAAACTGTACCAGTTCACTAATTGAATGAGAGAACCCTGAATTCTATTAATAACTGACCTCAGATCCTGGACCATGAAGCCTGGCCAGATTTGTCACAAGTCAGAATGTCAGAAGAAGAGGTCATAATTTGTACTAATTCTCTCTCTTTCCCTGTTTCTTAGTTTTCTAGTAAGAATGCCTCTATGCAGAAGGAAATGAAAACCCACTCCAGTATTCCTGCCTGGGAAATCCCAGGGATGGAGGAGCCTGGCGGGCTACAGTCCATGGAGTCACAAAGAGTCAGACACGACTGGGCAACTGAACAGCAACAACAGCAAAATGTGAATGAGTATAAACATGTAAGGATTGATTTGGGAGGTTTCTGGTTTTGGCAAGGAGGCAAATTTGCAAAAACTGAATCTGTTAAAAATGAGGATTGACTAATTGTCTTGCCATAAATTATGCATAATAATAAGAGATACCAAGGGAACATTTCATGCAAAGATGGGCTCAATAAAGGACAGAAATGGTATGGACCTAACTGAACCAGAGATATTAAGAAGAGGGGGCAAGAATACAAAGAAGAACGGTACAAAAAAAGATCTTCATGACCCACATAATCACAATGGTGTGATCACTCACCTAGAGTCAGACATCCTGGAATGTGAAGTCAAGTAGGCCTTAGAAAGCATCACTACGAACAAAACTGGTGGAGGAGATGGAATTCCAGCTGAGCTATTTCAAAACCTAAAAGATGATGCTGTGAAATTGCTGCACTCAATATGTCAACAAATTTGGAAAACTCAGCAGTGGCCACAGGACTGGAAAAGGTCAGTTTTCATTCCAGTCCCAAAGAATGGCAATGCCAAAGAATGCTCCAACTATCGCACAATTGCACTCATCTCACACGCTAGTAAAGTAACACTCAAAATTCAGCAATACATGAACCGTGAACTTCCAGATGTTCAAGCTGTTTTAGAAAAGACAGAGGAACCAGAGATCAAATTGCCAACATCTGCTGGATCATTGAAAAGCAAGAGAGTTCCAGAAAAACATCTATTTCTGCTTTATTGACTATGCCAAAGCCTTTGACTGTGTGGATCACAATCAACTGTGGAAAATTCTGAAAGAGATGGGAATACCAGACCACCTGACCTGCCTCTTGAGAAACCTATATGCAGGTCAGGAAGCAACAGTTAGAACTGGACATGGAACAACTGACTGGTTTCAGATAGGAAAAGGAGTATGTCAAGGCTGTCTATTGTCACCCTGCTTATTTAACTTATATGCAGAGTACATCATGAGAAAGGCTGGGCTGGAGGAAGCACAAGCTGGACTCAAAATTGCTGGGAGAAATATCAATAACCTCAGATATGCAGATGGCACCACCCTTATGGCAGAAAATGAAGAAGAACTAAAGAGCCTCTTGTTGAAAGTGAAAGAGGAGAGTGAAAAAGTTGGCATTCAGAAAACTAAGATCATGGCATCTGGTCCCATCACTTCATGGCAAATAGATGGGCAAACAGTGGAAACAGTGTCAGACTTTATTTTGGGAGGCTCCAAAATCACTGCAGATGATGATTGCAGCCATGAAATTAAAAGACGTTTACTCCTTGGAAGGAAGGTTATGACCAAACTAGACAAAAAGCGGAGATATTACTTTGTCAACAAAAGTCTGTCTAGTTAAGACTATGGTTTTTCCAGGAGTCATGTATGGATGTGAGAGTTGGACTATAAAGAGAGCTGAGTGCTGAAGAATTGATGCTTTTGAACTGTGGTGTTGGAGAAGACTCTTGAGAGTCTCTTGGACTGCAAGGAGATCCAACCAGTCCATCCTAAGGGAAATTGGTCCTGGGTGTTCACTGGAAGGCCTGATGTTAAAGCTGAAACTCCAGTTTTTTGGCCACCTCATACGAAGAGCTGACTCATTTGAAAAGACCCTGATGTTGGGAAAGATTGAAGGCAGGAGGAGAGGGGGACGACAAAGGATGAGATGGTTAGATAGCATCACTGACTCAATGGACATGAGTTTGGGTATACTCCAGGAGTTGGTGATGGACAGGGAGACCTGGTGTGCTGCGGTTCATGGGGTCGCAAAGAGTTGGACACCACTGAGTGACTCAACTGAACTGAACTGAAATTATGCACATTTAAAGACAAAAAAAAAAAAAGAATACCTCCAGTTAAGAGTGACAGATTTAATTTCCTTGGGCTCCAAAATCACTGTTGATGGTGACTACAGCCATGAAATTAAAACATGCTTGTTCCTTGGAAGGAAAGTTATTACAAACCTAAACAGCATGTTAAAAAGCAGAGACATCACTCTGCCAACAAAGATCTGCATAGGCAAAACTGTGATTTTTCCAGTAGTCATGCATGGATGTGTGTCTTGGACCGTAAAGAAGGCTGAGTGCTGAAGAACTGATGCTTTTGAATTGTGGTACTGGAGAAGACTCTGGAGAGTTCCTTGGACAGCAAGGAAATCAAACCAGCCACTCCAAAACGAAACCAACCCTGAATATTTATTGGAAAGACTGATGCTGAAGTTAAAGCTCCACTACTTTGGCCACCTGATGCAAACAGCCAATTCACTGGAAAAGACCCTGATGCTGGGAAAGATTGAAGACAAAATGAGAAGGGACAGCAGAGAACGAGACGGTTAGATAGCATCACTGACTCATTGGTAATGAATCTGGGCAAACTCCAGGAGACAGTGAAGGACAGGGAAGTTTGGCATGTTGCAGTCCATGGGGTTACAGAGAGTTGGACATGACTTGGCGACTGAACAACAATTAGTAGAGCAAGTTCTTTAGGGTCACTTGACGTTATCATTTAGCTGCTTGACTATCACAACATTTGTCTACTGGGGATTTGACTATAAAAGCCAATCAGACCTGGTAGACAGGACTCCCCTTGTTCTTCACCCACCTGCCATGTGTTATTTCCCAAGGAGATGAGCAACCTGAGTCTCTCTTATGTGGAACAAACTTCTTGAGCCAAACAAAAGATAACCCCCTTTTAATCAAGGGCTCCACAGTCTGAACAGCTGTGTTGATTAAATATATATACATATTTTTTCCTCCTGTGCCTAACGTAAGGGCCTCTATGACATCCGTACAAAGATGACTCTTCGCCATGTGTCCTGCATTTTTAGCAAGGTACCAAGAATCTCATTCAGCACAGGACATGCAACAGCCCACAGCAGTTTATCACTTGCATCATCCTGAGTTTTTCCCAAGCAGCTGCTATTTCTAATGTGTGAGAGATATGCCTTCAACCCTTTCTGCTTGTCATTTCTGATGTTTTGATTCTGGCTACAAAATTAGTGATGAGGCCACCTTGAAAGGACCTGCTGTTGCTGTAGTCCCCATCATTTTGGCTTGCCTGTTCTTGGTATTCTCTAAGTTGCCGGATACAAAACTGCTTAGGTTTCCTTTGGGCTAGACAGTGATCTAAAGTGCCCACACCTGCTCCCTCTCACACACAATGTTTATTGCTGCACTGGCAGCCTGCCTCTGCCAGTACTTATTCTGAAAGTCACTCAGAATCTTCACATTTCCAATAGAAATGCCCCCTCTCGTGGTGGTTGCTGGATACTGCAGCCCAAGCTTCAGGCAGGAGCACTCTAAAATATCAGTCTCTTGCACATAGACCTGTGTGCATACTAGGAACTCAAGTCAGCCCAGAGTGTAGAAAACTGTGACTTCTTGTTGTGAAAGCTAAATTCTCTCTAAATGCATCAGGCTTTCAGATAAATTTTGAACCAGATTAAATTGCCAATAGTGAGCCATTTTTATTCTATAAAATGGGAATTTCATACAGCTCAATGTAATACATAAAGATAAGCCAGGCAGGGAAACTTCTGCCAACTTCTATGGTTTTAGCTGAGCCCTGTGAATACCAGCCAAGAATGAAAATCTTTTCTGTTCTCATAACTACAGTGAGAAGTTTTAAACACAATAAATAAATATTTTTCAAGCCCTGAAGCTTTGCCAAACTCTGAACGTAACCTTCTCATGTTTCTTGGTCAATTGGCAGTGATTATAAAGCACAGGCTTAGAAAGTTGGACTTCCCTAGAACTGTCACTTATATGTTAAGGAGCATTTGCCAAATAACTGACAAAACTACCTCTCTTCTGGCACAGGTGCCTAGTATTCTAAACAGGCTTCTTTACCTGAGGCAAAGTAAATACAGTAATGCTGAACTGAATGACACATCTTTTTCATAGATGTGACTATTTTTGGAAATGCCTGATTTATTTGCTTTTTAATATTTTAATATGAGAAATTAATGTGATAAATTATGGTAAGCAATCTTTTTCATCATGCCAGCAAGTATCTTAAAATAAAATTTCATGTTTAATCATTCAATATTCAAAATCACTGATGTTGAATGGGATATCTGTAACCTCATATCAGACAGGCTTTATAGTAAATAAAGATCTCCTAGAAATCAATCTAGAAAAAAGACCAAAAGTTCAGTATGGCAAAGAATGTGATCAGGCAACTCACATTTTTTAAACGGCTAAACATATGAAAAAATTTCAACTTTACTCAAACTTAAAACAATGAAAATTAAACCTACATTGAGATACCATTTTCATCTCTCAGAATGGCAAAATTTCAAAATTTAATTGACATGTAAAAATTAAAAACTTAATTCTTAGCAAAGTTATGAAGAAATAGGCAGCAATAGCATTTCTGGTATAAGTATAAATTGGGATACGCTTCTTAGAAAAATCAAATTAGCAAAAACTATCAACACCATAAATACATATCCTTCAGGCCCAGACAACTTTCATGTCTGGTAGTACAGTCTGCAGATGTGCTTGTACAAATATAATACATATGAAATGATATTAATTGTAGAATTACATGTAATAGCCCAAATTTCAAGCAACCTAAAGTCAAGAAGAATACAGCTAGATCAGTAATCATCAAGGGAATGCAAATCAAAACCACAATGAGTTGTCATCTCATATCTATTAGAATGGCTACTATCAGAAACATAAGAAACAACAGGGTTGGTGAGGTTGGAGAAAAGGGATTCTTTCTGCATTGTTGGTAACAATGTAAATTGGTGCAGTCTTTATGGAAACTTTTTTGAAGCTTCTTCAAAAAATTAAAAATAGGAGACTCCCCTGGTGGGCCAGTTGTGAAGATTTCATGCTTCCAATGCAGAGGGTGCCAGGTTCAATCCCTGGTTGAGGAAATAAGATCCCACATGCTGCATGGAGTGGTCAGAAAAAAATAAAAATAGAACTATCATATGATCCAGCAATATGCATATGTGTGTGTGTGTAATGGAAATATAATGGAATACTGCTGCTGCTGCTGCTAAGTCACTTCAGTCATGCCCTACTCTGTGTGACCGGATAGACGGCAGCCCACCAGGCTCCTCCGTCCCTGGGATTCTCCAGGCAAGAACACTGGAGTGGGTTGCCATTTCCTTCTCCAATACATGAAAGTAAAAAGTGAAAGTGAAGTTGCTCCTATTCAGCCATAAAAAACGAAAATTTGCCATTGTGACAACACAGGACTTGAGGGCATTATGTTAAATGAAATAACTTAAGAGAAAGACAAATACAGGCACACTTCATTTTACTGATCTTTACTTTATTATGCTTTGCAGGCATTATATTTTCTGATGTATTGGGAGGTTTGTAGCAAGCCTGCATCACGCAAGTCTATTTGTGCAATTTTTCTAGCAGCATTTGCTCACCTCATGTTTCTGTGTCTTTTGGTGATTCTTGCAAATTTCAAACGTTTTCATTATTATTATACTTGTTATGGTGACCTATGATCAGTGGATTTTGATGTTCCTTTCGCAAAAAGATTACAGCTCTCTAAGTGCACAGATAGTGGTTATCAATTTTTTTTTTGGCCACAAAGTATTTTTAAATTAATGTATGTATATTATTTGGTGGCTTACGTGGTGGCTCAGATGGTGAAGGATCTTCCTGCCATGCAGGAGACCCAGATTTAATCCCTTGATTTTGCTTATTAGACATAATTGTTTTATTAGACAAAATGCTGCGTCACACAACAGACTACAGCATAGTGTATGCACAGCTTTTATGTGCACTGGGAGGCCAAAAAAATCTGTGTAATTCCCTTTATTCCAATATTCACTTTATCACTGTGGTTTGAAACCAAACCAAACCTACAATATCTCCATGACATGCCAGTATATAAAAATACTGAATCTTTAAGTTGCATCAGTTCAGTTCAGTTCAGTTGCATCAGTTCAGTTCAGTTCAGTCGCTCAGTCATGTTCGACTCTTTGCGACCCCATGAATCACAGCACGCCAGGCCTCCCTGTCCATCACCATCTCCCAGAGTTCACTCAGACTCACGTCCATTGAGTCAGTGATGCCATCCAGCCATCTCATCCTTGGTCGTCCCCGTCTCCTCCTGCCCCCAATCCCTCCCAGCAGCAAAGTCTTTTCCAATGAGTCAACTCTTCGCATGAGGTGGCCAGAGTACTGGAGTTTCAGCTTTAGCATCAGTCCTTCCAAGGAAATCCCAGGACTGATCCCCTTCAGAATGGACTGGTTGGATCTCCTCGCAGTCCAAGGGACTCTCAAGAGTCTTCTCCAACACCACAGTTCAAAAGAATCAATTCTTCGGTGCTCAGCTTTCTTCACAGTCCAACTCTCACATCCATACATGACCACTGGAAAAACCATAGCCTTGACTAGACGGACCTTAGTCGGCAAAGTAATGTCTCTGCTTTTCAATATGGTATCTAGGTTGGTCATAACTTTTCTTCCAAGGAGTAAGCGTCTTTTAATTTCATGGCTGCAGTCACCATCTGCAGTGATTTTGGAGCCCAGAAAAATAAAGTCTGACACTGTTTCCACTGTTTCCCCATCTATTCCCCATGAAGTGATGGGACCGGATGCCATACCTGAAACTGATATAATATGTCAATTATATTTTAGTTTTTACAGACTCTCAAAAAAGATAAGAATACAGTTAAATAAAATACCTCCATGTGATGGAATATAGAGCCATTATACAGCCGTTAAGAAAACACAATAAGAAGCTCTCCATGTAGAGCCATCTCCAAGGATAAATTACTTGGAAAAAAAAAAAAAAGGTACAAAATTGTGCATAGCATGCCAATTCATAATTACAGAATTTTTTTTTATTTTTATGAACATAAAGAAACTCTAGAAAGACATCCAAAAAAGTAGTAACAGTAGTTAATGGAAAAGGCAGATTGTGGGAAGAAAACATGTCCCTGTATTCTTATGGGGAAAGGAGGAATATATGAAAGTATCACATATACAAATATTAAATGTAACAAATCACTTATTCCAATAGGTTAAGAAAGAATTTCTCCTTTCTTTTCAACAAATGTAATGAATTGTGTGTTGATGTTAGAAAGAGTGGAAGTTAAACTGTCTCAAAGGCACATATAGTTATTCCTTACTGCCAACCTCCTTGTCTGATCCCAACAAGCTAACGGTGTTCCTTTCCCACCCACTAACGGTAACAGAACTTGAGATAAACTGGAGCCCTTAACTTCAAGATAGTAGCTCTGCTGAGTGCCTAGATTTTCTTCACACACCACTTTTAGCATGAACTGATGTCCAATGATGGGTGAATAAGTTCTTGTCATGTGAAATGAGTTTAACTAATACTTAAATGGACTTCCCCAGTGGCTCAGTAGTAAATAATCCATCTGAAATGCAGGAGACACAGGTTTGATCCCTGGGTCAGGAAGATTCCCTAGAAGAGGAAATGGCAACTCATTCCAGTAATCTTGCTGGGAAAACCCCCATGGACAGAGGAGCCTGGCTGGCCACAGTCTGTCCATAGGGTTGCAAGAAGTCAGACATGGCTGAGTGCCTGAGCACAATGCTTAATTTAAAAGACACAAGTACTCAGTCTTTCTGAGCCATTTTCTGTCAATATCCACACATTCACTCAATTATGATCACCTACTACTAGGTGCTGTTCTGGGAGGGTTGAGTAGACCATCTGTGAGTAGCCTCCAAACACAGTAGTTTGAATGATAAACATACTACAGTATGTTCATACTCCCCCAGCGTCTGCTTGTTCCTTGTTGACCTCCAAAATGTTGAAATTTATTTATTTATTGCTTCAGGGTGAGATGACATAAATAAACCTACCTACAAATCCAGAAAGGAGTCAAGTCAAAGGGAAAGACATCATAAGGGATCACTGAGCTTGGCAGTGTGGTAAATGGTTCTTGGCCCTTTTTGTTTCTAAGAACAGTGGATTTTAAAAAATAAACACATGAACATACACCACCAACTAGTTGTGTGATGGGGCAGCTGTTTTCACCCTCTGACTTTCCTCATCTGTCCTCTGAAAAATGAGGTAACGAGTTAGAAGAGTGTTTTTCAACCTCTTCTCATTATCAACATCCCCGTCTCCTGCTGACCAGGAAGCCCCTTTAGACATTTTTTCTCTAATCATCTTCCACCATAAAATGTTCATACCACTCTTATACTGCCTATTGTATACGTACTGTATGCATATCTGCACTTTCCATATAAAAAGTACTTCTCTGTCCCCTATGATGGTTAGTCTTCTACGGGAACCTGACTGGGCTAAGGGATGCCCAGATATCTGGTAACACATTTGGGGCTGTATCTGTAAGGATGTTTCTGCAAAAGATTCCTACTTGAATCCTTAGGCTGAGTAAAGAAGGTCCCCCGGGACTTCCCTGATGGTCCAGTGACTAAGACTCTGTGCTCCCAATGCAGGGTGACTGGGTTTGATCCCTAGTCAGGGAACTAGATCCCACATGCTGCAACTAAAAATCCCAAGTGCTGAAACTAAGATCCTGCACTGCCAAATAAACTTAAAAAAAAAAAATAGCCATTAAAGAAAAAGGAGTTGTTCTCCTCACCAATGTGAGTGGGCATCCACTAACTTCACTGAGGGCCTGAATAGAACAAAAAGATAGAGGAAGAGTGAGTCTGTTCTCTTTACTTGAGCAGGAACATCTACCTCCTCCTGCTTCATATATTCACGCTCTAGTTCTCAGGTCTTCACAATCAGACGGAATTACATCACTGGCTTTCTCGTTTCTCCAGCTTTCAGACAGTAGATTGTGAGATTTCATGACGTCCATAATTACCTAAGCCAGCTCTTATAATGTCCATCTAGCTATTCTCGTCTATCCATCCTATTGGTTCTGTTTCTCTGGAGCACCCTGATTAACACAACCTCCAGGAACCAAAGTTCTGCTCGGATTGCAAATGTGCAAATTATGTCCACAAGAAGAATGTACACGATTCCTTCTACTTGTAAAACCAAGGGGAAAGTGTGTGTACCTAGGCACCAGATCCTGACTCTACTGCTTGCTTATCGCATGACCTTAAGTAAGTTACTTAACTTATCCTCATGTATCAACAGGTGTAATGATAGATACATCTCATGAGGCACCTCATTGGCTGCAGCAAGGTGGGAAAAGCCCCTGGCACCATACCTGGCACACAGGACACAACCAATAATTGGCACCTTCTCATTTGTTTAATTGAAAAAAATCTAAACCAGATATCTGTATACCTAAAAGATGAAACACAGATCATAGTAACATATGCAATTCTTATAATCAGTAACTCAGTAACCTGAGTTACCTTTCGCATGTGCCTAGAATGTAGCCTTGCTCCAGATGCTAGCCCTATTGTTTTCAAAATTTTCTCCAAGTTTCAAGACCAATATCAAATGTCACCTGCTTCAGTGAAACTTTCTCCAGTTTTACCAAATGTAAATCTCCCTGTTCTTTCAGTGCCCATAGTGTACTCTGTTCACAGTACCGTTAAGGTGTTAAAAACATTCTGCTTTAGAGTTTACATAGATTTTAAATATCTTCAGAATGGGAACTCTGTTTTATTCTCTGTGCCACACACATACACACTCAACATAATAGATTTTCAGTGTTTGTTCCATAAATAAATCCCAAAGTTGGGTCTCAAAAAACAGATGTAACAGTAGCTAATAAAAACAAAAGGAAATCAATCAAATTAATATCTATGTTAACATAATGACGTATATAAAAGAAACTAAAACATATACAGAATTGACTTCAGGTTTGTCATTATCTATCCCTGCAATCCTAAACATGAAACCCAAGTAAGAGCTCATTTTTCCAAACTGCAGAGATTTGTGAAAAGTCCTTCTGGTAATAACCAATTTATGAGACATATGAATTAAAACAGGCTATTTCAGGGAGGGTTAGGCTGCTTCCTAATACATATCAAGCTTGACTTCTATTAAAATTGCACAGAGTATCTGTGTAATAGTCAGAGAGTTTTCTGGATCTTCTATTCTATTACTATTATTGATGGTCGTTTTTTGTCACACTCCTGCTTCAGCTGGGGGAAATTCTGTGATAAAAGAAGCACATACGTCAAATGTAATAGCAGAAAGCAAAAAGAAGCCAAAAAGAGAGAGTGACTATGTGAAACATTTTGTTTTTCAGACCCTATGATGTTTTAAGCATATACCTAATGCTTTTTACACATGCCGAATAACCAGGCTAATTAAAAAGCCCATACAGCTCTTGTTAAAATCTGTTCAAATTTTTTGGAGCACCTGTTATAACAGAATGCCCACAGACTTGATAGTTTGGAGCCAAGACACCTGCTACCTTATGTCTCACAGTATGTTCAGTTTTATACTGTTAGCAAAAAAATAAACACTTTTTGACATTTAGCAATCTTATACAAATGATATGAAATAGTCAGGAAAGAATGATAGTTTAACCCTTCCTGTGCTGCTCTGGGAAACCCTACCCTTTCCTCTCTAGGAAATGGATTGTGATGGTTTACTCATAAATCTTTTAAAGGCATCCCTAATCATGCAAGTTTTTCTAATGAGCCCAAGTATCTTCTTAGGTGTATGGAGCAGTAGAGCAGAGAATTTCCTAGTTAAAAGAAGCTCTCAGTGAGGCTCCCTAAAGAAGCTCATCACTGTTTTGACTTTGTCAACTGTTTCTAAAATTCTAAGACAGGTTTTAATATTATTATTCCTGGTGAGATTTTTGCTAGAACATTATTTGAAAATGCATATCCTTTTGAAGGAGAAATATTATACTAATTTTCCACAGTTAAGGAATTTTCAAAGTCCAGACATGTGCATAGGAACATTTAAATATCTCTTTTAGATTTGATTTTATGGCTTATAAACAAATCTTATGAGATAACGTAAGGATGGTTTTCAAGATATATAATTTCTAAACAACTGTCATTTCATCTAAGGTATTTAACTCCTTTGAAGTTTGGAAACATGCCTCTTTTGACTTATAGCCCAATAGAGTGAACAAATATTTCACCCTGATAGAAAACTTTTTCGACTTTATGCTGTCACAGCTTAAAATTTAATTTGTACTAATTACATTTCTATTAAGAAAATCTCCTTTTGATCTAGCAATGCCACTTCTAGAATTACATCCTACAGTAAAATCACACATATATAGAAACACAAGACTATTAAATAGAAGAATATTATATCCATACTGTCGTAAAACAAAAGATCTGAAACAACATAAACACCCATTGATAGAGAACCAGGTAAATAAATTATGATAGATCAATACAATAGAATACTATGTAATTGGTTAGTGAAGAAAGCAGATCTGTATATAGATTTGAAACAATCTCCAAGATATACTATTAAGTGAAAAAGGGTAAAAGCAAACACACACACACATATTTGAAAAGTCATAGCAATGTGGAATATCTTCGGAAGGAAACGCAATAAACTGACAGCAGTGGTTATCTCTGCGGGGGGAGGTGTGCATGCAGCTAAGTTGCTTCCGTCATGGCCAGCTCTTTGCAATCCTATGGACCATAGCATGCGCGGCTCCTCTGTCCATGGGGTTCTCCAGGCATGAACCCTGGAGTGGGCTGCCAGTGCCCTACTCCAGGGGATCTTCCCAACCTAGGAATTGAACCCATGTGTCTTAAGTCTCCTTTGACAGGCAGATTCTTTACCACTAGCACCATCTGAGAAGCCCATCTCTGGGCGGGGAAGTGGGGGATTTGGGGGTGGCATTCAAGAATTAGGGGACACAGATGAAAGGAACACTTTCTTTTCACTGAAAAAATCCTTTTGTAACTTTAGCTACTTGTATTACAATTGTTGTTGTGGTTCAGTCTCACAGTCATGTCCAACTCTGCAACACCATGGACTGCAGCACACCAGGCTTTACCGTCCTTCACCATCTCCCGGAGCTTGCTCAGATTCATGTCCACTGAGTTGGTGATGCCATCCAACCATCTCATCCTCTATTGTCCCCTTCTCTTCCTTCTTTCAATCTTTCCCAGCATCAGGGTCTTTCCTAATGAGTCAGCTACCTATTCAAAATATTTTAAAGTATAAATTGAAATAATTCATCAATCGGGGAGAAAAAATGTAATAAATTATAGTATACTTTAATATAATATCTTAAAGTACTTCCAAATTTTCAGACCTTTACATAGTTAACTCCAAATCAGCATTTAACAACATAAATCACAATTTAATGTCTAATTATCATGATGAAAACAGCTTTTGAATGTTGAATGTGTATAGCTGTATTCAAATACAAGCTGTTTTTACTTTTAACCAACATACCAGAACTGGGAGTGATTTTGTTGCATAATTAGAAAGCAACCTAGAATATATTTTTCTTAAATGTTTTTAAAGATAATGGGAAACATTTTTAAATATTCAAGAGAGGAGATGCTTTAGTTCCTAGATATCTATCAGAAGAGAAAGGCAGAATTCTATTTGTATTGGACACCATCTTCAGCACATAACTTGTTATACTGTGCTAGAAACATCCCAAACTGGAGACTCCTAGGCCCTATTTCCTGAAATAGAAGGAATGGATCCTGTGACTTCTCCAGGGCTTACAGCTGCAAAGCCTTACCTGGTGCATAGCCCTGTCAGGACTCACTCTTGGCAGCATATTGAAGCAGATGACTTACCTTCAGCCATCCTTTATCCCTTCATAGAAAGAGGTTTCAGTGTTTTGAAAACAACTTTTCCACCCCCAAGAGCCCTGCAACAGCCAGCTGTCCAAAACCATCAGATGAGCACACTAAAATTATAGTATACTTAAAGTTTCTTTGCATTTTAAAAGATAATATAAAATTATCTGGAATTAACATAAGTACTTGATTCTGATGCAGGAACGTCAGGCCTCACTGGGGCAGTATGAGGAGAATGAATGAGGGAAGACATCACACCATGCCAGCCTCAGCCACCCAGGTTTCTTGGTCCATGGTGGACAGACTTTAAGAATTCACATTATCCCCTCATGCCAGTAGCAATGCCACGCTAGGCATTATTAATCCTCATCAGATAGATCTGGTTTGCTGCTTTCTGGCCCATGGTAGGATTCTCCTTCCAGGTCCCTTGTGAGGTGGTGTCATCTGACCATCCCTGGCTATAGTGCTATGAGAAGAGGTGATATGTGACACTTCTGGACAAGAGAATTTGCTTGCTTGAAGCCAACAGGAGATCCTTACAGAGCTGACTTTCCCTCCACCGTGGAGCTTGGCAACCTTCCAAATAACAAAATGCTCTGTCACCTGGGTACTGGACTAGGAAATAAACTTATGTAAACAAGGAACAAACCTTTGTTGTCTTAAGCCACTAATATCTGGGGCTATTTGTTAACCACTGATATACCCTAACCTCCCTTACTGATACATACAGGAGACATAGTAAACATGTACAAATGACTCAGACTAGCCCTGTTTTACAAATGTAGTACTGACTGCTGAGTTATCAAACTGGAAGGTTGATTTTTCCCTCCTTTAATTTTATAAAATATTTTTATTTGCTCATTAAGGTCTTATTCTAAATACAAATTTTGACTAACTTCCTGGAAGAAGTAAGGATTACCCAGTTTGGAAACAGAAAATAAGAAACAGTGCCTCTCTCATTTTTTTTTTTCTTTTGGCCTCCATCCCTCCTATAGTTTGATGAGAAATTCTTCATTAAAGAAAAAAAAATCCCCCAATAGATATTTAAACAGCATAAAAATATGTTTTATTAAAGTATTATGTGAAAAAATTGTCTATTTATGGGGAAGGGTCCATAATTCCATAGCAGTCTAAATTATTCAGTTTACCACATGGTCCCTCTGGAGGAAAAGAGGTCACACAGGCATAGAATAAACTGCTATAAGCAAAAAAGTCTTGGAAAAAATAGAACTCAACTCAGGATATGGCCATCCCACATTTGTACAGCATTTTACTATCTGAAGAGTACTGTCTTTAATACTACCTTTCTCAGACTCTTTCTTTATCTTGCCTGGGTTTCCTTGTGGATGAGTAAGTCCATGTAACAACACTGCACATTTTTCAGGAGAAGTTCTTAGTTCTCCAGATTATTGGGATGGAAATTGAAGCTCAGTGAGTCTAAGTGATTAACTTGTCTAAGATGTCATAGGCAACAAGCGACAGTGTCAAGATGCAAAATCAAGTTTTCTGAGCAAGTCCAGAGAATTCTCTCACTCTCTCACTCTTCTCAGTAAAAATAGAGATGATGGAAAGAAAAAGTCCAAAGAAACCTCAGCCTGTGGTCAGGGAGAACTTCCTCGAAGCAGTGGTCCTTGCGCACTGCCCTATCACTGCATTGCAGAGTGTCTTCCCACTAGTCAGTGATTATCTTCAGCATGGAGCTTAATGTTTACTGAATGAAAGAACAAATGTACTGAATGAATTAAACACATGATGAAATTTCATTTCTAAGAGAAAGTACATTTAACCCCTAAACTCAGAGTCACAGGCCCTGACCCCAGCTCAGGCTCACTTCTAGCATTTGCGGAACTCAAAGCAACAGTAAAAATGGGAGCTCTTAGTGCTATTCAAATAGTTGAGTTTTGTTTTGAGGACACCAAGCACATTTAGAGAAGTGCTGGAGTGGGGATGATGTTGGTCATGAGACTGATTGTTTAGCATCATCAAGTGATTGAGGCACCCACGTGTTCTTCAGTGACTCTATTTTATGTGTAAAATGAGGGATCCTCTACATTGTAGAACCTGCACAGAGGCCCCTTTTGCCCTGGCTAAGAGCTGTGCTGCTGAAGACCAATTGCAGTGATGTTAAGAGCCATTCCAACAGGGATTAAGCCACTTCTGTAAATTCCTTAGGAGAGATTTTTGCCAGCCACCTTTTTACTTTACCTGGTCATCATCAATAATTTATATTATAAGGTAAGCAAAAGAAAATAGTAAATAGTATTATTTAGCACATATATTCTCAAGCATTGATACAAGCATTTTGCATATATTAACATATTTAATCCTGACAGCAATCAACAAGGTGGATAGTCTTACTATTCCCCCTCTGATAAATGAGAAAATTGAATGACAAGATCCTACTGTATAGCACAAAGAACTATATTTAATATACTATGATAAGCCATAATGGAAAGTGTTAAAAAAGAATGCGTGTATACGTAGAACTGAATCATTCTGCTGTTCAGCAGAAATTAACACAACATTATAAATCAACTATCCTTCAACTGAAAAAAGAAAAAAAGAAAGAAAATTGAGACACATGAAAGTTAAGTAACTTGCTTCACGTCACAGAGGTAATTAGATGGAGCTGGTGCCTAAAATGAGGAAGGCTGCCAACAGAGCTTTCACTCACAGGACATAAGTTAGTCATGATCTTTTTATTTTTATAATGTTCTCCTTCTTCAGTTCTTGATTTGATTTTGATCACTTATAAAGTAATTTTTAAGTACATTTTGAGGCGCACGTAGTGAATGTTAAAAGCGCCTGGCTCAAATCTTAGTTCTACCACTTACCAACTGCATGACCTTGGAAAATTCAGTCTGTAAAGCAGAAAGTCACAGTACAGACCTTATAGGGTTAGTTTGAGGAGTAAACGAGTTATTAATGTAAGGTGCTCATAAAGGTAAATGACAGGTAAAGAATTGCTTTGTTGGTATTGTTAGGTATGGTTTATTTTCTAAGCTCTCCAATGATGATAAAAATAGTGCCTCCCTCAGAGGTTTGTTGAGTATGAGATGAGTTGAAATATGGATGGAACTTAGAACAATACCTGACACAAAGTAAATTCTGTTTGATAGTTTATCATCACCATTATTTATTATTCTTATTCTCATTACATGTGGTGTATTTTCTGAGCCTCCCAACACATAAGAAAAATCTTTTCAGTTCTTTCAGTTCAGTATAAATCAACTCAATATAAATCACTGGGTCACTGCTTTCTTTTTAGATTTTTTTTTAATGTGGACCATTTTTAATATCTTTATTGAATGTGTTAAAATATTGCTCTGTATTATGTTTTTTGACTGCAAGGCAAAGGGGTGTCTCAGCTCCTTGACCAGAGATGGAACACACACCCCCTGCCCTGGAAGGTGAAGTCTCAACCACTGAACCACAAGGGAGGTCCTGAGTCCCTGCTTTTTGTGCTTTAAAATTTTACAGGTGAGTGGAGCTCATCTCAACGTTTTATTTTTGTCTCATCCCAGCACACTGAGGCATGAAGCACACTCCCAGCAATAGCAAGGCCTATTGAGATATCTGAGACTATGTAGATGGTGAGCAGAAAGAACAAATGGGGGAGAGAGAGCTAAACATGAAAAAGAAATAAAGAAGGATGATAGGAACGAGGTTTGGAGGAATTGGGAGGAATGAAACTCCAGGCAGCTATTAAGGAAGGAAGGAAGAAGAGCACAACTTCCTTTGTAATATGAGGTGAGGAAGTGCTGAGAATGCTGGGAAGTTTGCAGGCTTGCTGATGGAATGTGGGGAAATTTCTCTCTGGGGACTTCAATTCCCCTACAAAATAGGAAGTGAAGTCATCGGCTGGTATTGAGGGTGGAGATAGTAAGATCCGGGTTTTGAAGAAGAGAATAGAGGAAGTTTGAAATAGTGGTTGTGGGGAAGGGGAGAGACGATGGGCAGTGTTAAGGGCCTAAATGACTTTACTGTGGCTCAACAGACACAGTGTGGTTGTTTGGTTTCCTTCAACCGTGCTCAGAAACGCTATAAGGGCACGGCCAAGACAGCTGGGTGGGGTTTTGCAAGGCTGTTGCAATGGAAGGGAAACAGAAGGCTGAAGATATTGACAAGACATAGGATGAGAAATAAACCATACAGATGAAGCAGAGAAAGAGGAAGACAGAGGGAACTGGAAGCGAGGAAGCAGGCTTTCTTTGGGAATGTAAGTAAGATTAAAGGATGGATTTTCAAGGCTTTGTAACTACAGTCAGACATTAGTAAACAGTACAGGTTTGAATAGAATATTTCAGAAATTGGCAGATCTGGATGATGATAACATCAGGGTGCTGCCCTGGAGAGGATTGGGAGGGAGTGTTGATGAGGAATGAAAGTGAAGCTCCCTGGAGATTAAAACAAAAATTGAATAACCTAAGAGTCCAGGCAATTAGATGATGTATTCATTTACTAAGATCGCCATTACAAAGGGGCTTCCCTAGTGGGTTAGAAATAAAGAATCAGCCTGCCAATGCAGGAGACTCAGGTTCAATCCCTGGGTTGGGAAGATCCCCTGGAGAAGGAAATGGCAACCCACTCCAATATTATTGCCTGGGAAATCCTATGGACAGAGGAGACTGGCTGGGAACAGTCCATGGGGTCACAAAAGAGTTGGACACAATTAACTGCAACAACAAAGCACTACAGACTGGGTGGCTTAAACAACAGAAATTTATTTCCTCATAGTTTTGGAGGATAGAAATCTGAGAACAAGGTCTCAGAAGGGTTGATTTCTTCTGAGGCCTCTCTCCTCAACTTGTATGTGACTGTTTTTCATCCTGTGCTTTCACGTAGTCTTTCTTCTGTGCATATATGTCCTAATCTCCTCTTCTTGTAAGGACACCAGTCATATTGGATCAGGGCCCATTTCAATGATCTGTGTTTACCTTAATTACTCTTTTAAGACCCTATCTCCAAATATAATCAGATTCTGACGTACCAGAGGTTTGGACTTCAACTTTGGGAGGACACAGTTCAGCCTATAATAATGGGTCACCCACAAACAGGCTAAAGGCATCAAAATGGTAGAACACCACAAGGTAGAGAGGAAGAGGGTGAATGAAGTAAGAAACTCTTTAATGATTAAGGGACTGGCTAGTCAGTTCTGTTTCATAGAAGCCATATCTTCTTGCATATCATTTAGGATTGCAAACCTTTTTCCTCTTGCAGTTTTTGCAGTAGACCTATAACCCATGTTAATTTTTTTTTTTTACAGTGTTCATGTTTGTCTTTTGCCAAATGACAAGCTATGTGGCTTGCACAATCCTATCACTTGGACATTGGTTTGATCTCTTCATTGACTATGCAGCTGGAGATGTGGCTGATGTGAAGGCTGCCTGGCCATGTCCAGTGTCTGATGTTCATTTTGTGTGACGGTGCTAAACTGAGCTAGAACCACTCTTATCCCATGGCTAGATTCTCTGACACACTAAACATAGAGAGGGCATAAAACAAATCCAAACCTACAACACACATACACATACATACTTGCTAGAACTATTCAATCTTTCCCATTTTCTGCCCTTGTTCATCATAATAAAAATAACACCTACCTTCTATGGAACAAAACATTGTACCAGGCCCTGTGCTTTGACTTCTACATCCATTGTCTCATTTAATAAGTATAGCAACCCCAAGTGAGGAAACTGAGTAAAAGTAACTTACCCAAAGTTGCCCTTCTGGTAAGTGACAAGTCTATGTTGCTCTTAAGTACCTTACTCAACTTCCATGTGCTATGTATGGGGACTAGATCTTCCTGGATGCAATGACATCCCATCAATCCCATTTCCTGCCAGGATGTTCACATACTGATGTAGCAAGTGAAAATGAAGAAAAAACATATGTCTCAAAAAGCACTTCTTATGCAGTCCATTTCCCCCCAATTGTTCTAAACCCTGTATCAATTCATCTGGGATCAGTGGAGCAAGATATAGCTTTTACTTTCTTTCAGCCTAGCTGTACTATTCTATTTCAGGAGGCAAAGATTAGTTAGGTCATAAATTGTTTTTTTCAATTTATTTGGCTTGTGAACACGGGTAAATTCTTCACCGGTTTTAGCAATAGATTATCTGTCAGTTTTAGGTTTTTGCATGAGGTGATGTGAGGTTTTTGTCTTTTTGTCAATACTTCCTAGACATTTTAGTATGAGATCGAGAGAAACTGAATCTGGGCCTAATATTTGCATGTCATTTTGTCATAGAATTTATATCTCTTTTTCTAACCTTTTTTATTAAGCTTTCTACAATCTCCAAAAATCACTGAGTCATTGACAAATCAGTATTTGAAGATGCTAAGCTAATGCTGGGAGAAACATTACTGTTATATCATAATAAAAATCCACCTACCTATTAATTAAGTAAGTTTTCCTCTCTACAGACATTTTGGGCTTTAGGGATTGGGGATGAAAGGATTCCGACAGAAAGAAGAGAATAATTTCTTGCTCTGGAAATTTGCCTTTTAAACACTCACTTTATTTGACTTGGGGCTTCCCAGGTGGAGACAGTTGTAAAGAATCTGCCTGTCAATGCAGGGGACCAAAGAGACTGGAGCTCAATCCCTGAGTAGGGAAGCTCCCCTGGAATTGGAAATGGCAACTGACTCCAGTATTCTTGCCTGGAAAACTCCATAGACAGAAGAGCCTGGTGGGCTACAGACCATGGGGTTACAAAGAGCCGGACACAAAACTGAGCATGCAAGCATGCTGTTTGACTTGGGTTCAGGTTAATAAATTCATGAGACCCAAAAGACTTCACCCATCTCCAAATTTACTTTGTTTTAAGAAAGCCTCAGAAAAGTAATAACACAGCATACAAATAACATGTAGTAGAGTTCTCATGCTCCAAGGGACATCTCCCAAAGTTCCAGGCTCTAGATACCTAGGACAGGCATGGTCACGGTGACAGATGAAGTTGAGTGGACAATGCCTCACCCTCTCAGTCCCAGGAAGCCATCGGTTCTGAGTGGCTTCAGCATTTATGCCTAGCTAATCATGCAACCCCCTTAGGGGGTCGGAACTCCTACCCACTCTCTGGTACAACTGCATCTCCTCGATACAGGTCACTGACTACTTGAGGAACAATCTCAACTATGAGGTGTGGGTGCCTGGTATAGTTTGTAACAGGATTCTCATTTATTTGGAATTCCTAGCAGTTTCTTGAGTTGCGTTGCAAGAAGGATTAAGACCAAGGGTCCAAACCACAGGCATCCTGAGGTAAATGAGCAAGAACCTGATGTGAACCCTTTCCCCAAGCCTATAAGCCTAGCTGTAAAAACAAGTTCCCATTATCCAAAAGTTCTCTTACTTTACAGGAAGCACTTTTCATTTTTCAAAAGATAATGCATCTTAAAAAAAATTTTTTTTTAATTTTTAAACTGAGAAAGAGGAGAATTTCAATTCCAAAAATTCATTTTCCTTTTTTAAATTAAATTAACATTGGCTTTCTAACCCAAAACACATTTTATTCTAACTACCATTCTCCCTATCAAATGAACATCCATAAGCATCATAATCAGAATACAGTTTGAGGGAATCTATTGATCAGAAAACCCTATCAAAAATCAAACACATACTTTCATTGGTAACTCATTTCTGCTGTTTTGCTAATCTTATATCAAGGCAGATATTACTCATGATAGAGACACTTTTATTTCTATAGGCATGCATATGTGGGTATGGGCAAGAAACATTATATTGTTTAATCTATAAAGCACATAATAGTTTTCTTTTATAACTTCTTGTCCACAACCATCTGTTACAGCCATTTATTCTGGAAAAAATATAATAATTACATACCCTAAATTTAAAAAAAAATTCTTAGAGAAAACTTTACTATACCTTTAAAATTCTTACTATTTTGACACATTTCATTGCTAAATAAAACTTTTCATTTAAGCTAAGAAAACTAATTGGTATCAGATACTAAAAGTTCTTGTAAGTTGTTGAAAGTGTTAGTTTGGGGAATAGCATTTTTATATTTTTCTTATTGATTTGCCTTTGAGACAAACTGCAACAAGAAAGCAGGTGATAAGCCTTTGTTAATGCCTCTGGGAGAAAATGCTGTAACTACAGACTACTGTTGATAAACAGATTTTGAATTAATTAGTTCTGCATAATTATGTGAGCCATCAAGTCTCTAAAAGCAAATGCAACTGGTCTTATATTGCTTTATATAGAAAGAAGAAAAGAAAAATTTTGTTGCTTTTTAACTTACCTTTTTTGGAGCATAGTTTTAATTTTTAAAAGCAATGATTAAATTTTTAAATGGCATATGTTCCAGGCATATTATAGATTTACTCTCAGATTTATAAAACTAGATAAGAAGGGATTCACTTTTTATAAATTGTATGAATTGTTACCAATAGTGGTAGAACTAGGATTCAGAGCATGCTATCATTCCTGCCTCATACTTAGTGGAAGTTAACTTTTGCTACCAGAAAATGTTAATGTGAACATCTCAAGAAAAATAGCCTGCAGCAATTCCCTAAAAGTCCAGTGGTTAAGACTCCACACTTTAACTGCCATGAGTCTGGGTACAAGCCCTGGTTGGGGAGCTAAGATTTCACAAGTTTCATGGCACTGCCAAAAAGGAAAAGAAAGAAAAATAGCCTGACAATTAAATGGCAGAGATTTTTCAGAAGATACTTTTGAGAATTTTGTCCACAGACAAAATTGCAGCAAAAAAATTTTTTGAAACATGCATTTGAAGAAAAATGCTTAAAAAGTAGTAAGCAGGGGGGAAAACTTCAAACATCTTTATTTCTGAAAGATATAAAAGAGAGCTTGAATAAATGGAGAGATGTATGGGAAAATGAAATAAGAAGATTCAATATTGTGGAGATGTTGTGTTGATCTCCAAGTCAACATATAGTTCTAATACAATTTAATCAAAATTCAGTTAGATTCTTTTGGACTTTTGGCCACTTTTTTAAAATATTTATTTATTTGGCCATGCCATGTCTTAGTTACAGCATGCAGGATCTTTGACCTTTGTTGCAGCATGTGGCATCTAATTTTTTTTTTAGTTGTAGCAGGCAAACTTTGAGTTGTGGGATCGAAGATCCTGATCAGGGATCAAACCTGACCCCCCTGCATTGGGAGCATGGAGTCTTAGACACTGGACACCAGAAAAGTTGCGTTACCAATTTTTAAAGAAATTATCTAGAAGAAAAAATCATGAGAGTAAGAAATATATTTAAAAGAAGATCTCTTTGGGGTAATTGCTCTATTAGAAACTAGCATATACTATAAACTAAAATAATTTTTTTAAAGTGAGCCTGAAGAAAAATCAATGAAACAAAACAGATGCCCCAAAACAGATCAGTATAAATTAGAATTTACCCTAAGGATATAAACCAAGTTTTATACCCAAATTATTGGTTTTCATACTTTCTTAAAAATCTTAAGAAACCCTTGCAATGGCAAACCAAAGACAGTGATTAACCAAATGATGGCATATATATCTAGGTGATGCACTATTATACAACCATTTAAAAACATAATTTTGGGACTTCCCTGATGACACAGTGGATGAGACTGCCTGCAAGTGCAGGGGACACAGGTTCAATCCTGGTCCAGGAAGATTCCAGATGCCTTAGAGCAACTAAGCCCATGTGCTGCAACTACCAAGCCCACACTCTAGAGCTTACAAGCTGCAACCACGGAAGCCCATATGCCTGGAGCTTGTGCGCTGCAACAAGAGAAGCCGTTCCAGTGAGAAGCCCATGCACCTGAACGAAAAGTAGCCCCACTTGCGGCAACTAGAGAAAGACCTCTAAGCAACAAACACCCAGCGCAGCCAAAAACTAAATAAATAAATAAAAACTTTTTAAGATCATAAAAAATGAACATATAAATTTGACAAATAATTGCACGAAAAGTGCTTATAAAACTATTTAGTGTATAATGTTCATGATTCAATTCTATGTAAATTCATTCATATTTTCATATATGAGTAGATATAAAGAATAAACATATATTCATTTATATTTACATACTTGATTTTTAAAACACTTAAAGGAATATATCAAAGAATAAAATTAGTTAGCTGCGTATAATAAATTTATGTTACTTTTTACTTTCTCTTTTACAATGTTGGTATTTCCCAAATTTCCTACAATTTTTGGCATCGAGGAGATTTTATATCTATCTCTCATTGAAAAAGGAAGAGAGTTCCAGAAAAAAACATCTATTTCTACTTTATTGACTATGCCAAAGCCTTTGACTGTGTTCAATTTAGTTCAGTTCAGTTCAGTCGCTCAGTCATGTCCAACTCTTTGCGACCCCATGAATCGCAGCACGCCAGGCCTCCCTGTCCATCACCATCTGCCAGAGTTCACTCAGACTCACATCCATCGAGTCTGTGATGCCATCCACCCATCTCATCCTTGGCCGTCCCCTTCTCCTCCTGCCCCCAATCCCTCCCAGCATCAGAGTCTTTTCCAATGAGTCAACTCTTCGCATGAGGTGGCCAAAGTACTGGAGTTTCAGCTTTAGCATCATTCTTTCCAAAGAAATCTCAGGGCTGATCTCACAATAAACTGGAAAATTCTGAAAGAGATGGGAATACCAGACCACC
Source organism: Capra hircus (assembly GCF_001704415.2). Taxonomy (NCBI): domain Eukaryota; kingdom Metazoa; phylum Chordata; class Mammalia; order Artiodactyla; family Bovidae; genus Capra; species Capra hircus. The sequence continues at coordinate 100,849,534 of NC_030809.1, forward strand.
TGACCTGCCTCCTGAGAAACCTATATGCAGGTCAGGAAGCAACAGTTAGAACTGGACATGGAACAACAGACTGGTTCCAAATAGGAAAAGGAGTATGTCAAGGCTGTGTATTGTCACCCTGCTTATTTAACTTCTATGCTGAGTATATCACGAGAAACGCTGGGTTGGAAGAAGCACAAGCTGGAATCAAGATTGCCGGGAGAAATATCAATAACCTCAGATATGCAGATGACACCACCCTTATGGCAGAAAGTGAAGAGGAACTAAAAAGCCTCTTGATGAAAGTGAAAGAGGAGAGGGAAAAAGTTGACTTAAAGATTTCAACATTCAGAAAACTAAGATCATGGCATCCAGTCCCATCACTTCATGGGAAATAGATGGGGAAACAGTGGAAACAGTGGAAACATAGCAATACAGGCATACCTCAAGAAACAAGAAAAAAGTCAAATAAATAACCTAACTCTACACCTAAAGCAACTAGAAAAGGAAGAAATGGAGAACCCCAGAGTTACTAGAAGGAAAGAAATCTTAAAAATTAGGGCAGAAATAAGTGCAAAAGAAACAAAAGAGACCATAGCAAAAATCAACAAAGCAAAAAGCTGGTTCTTTGAAAGGATAAATAAAATTGACAAACCATTAGCCAGACTCATCAAGAACAAAGGGAGAAAAATCAAATCAATAAAATTAGAAATGAAAATGGAGAGATCACAACAGACAACACAGAAATACAAAGGATCATAAGAGACTACTATCAGCAATTATATGCCAATAAAATGGACAACATGGAAGAAATGGACAAATTCTTAGAAAAGTACAACTTTCCAAAACTGAACCAGGAAGAAATAGAAAATCTTAACAGACCCATCACAAGCACGGAAATTGAAACTGTAATCAGAAATCTTCCAGCAAACAAAAGCCCAGGTCCAGATGGCTTCACAGCTGAATTCTACCAAAAATTTCGAGAAGAGCTAACACCTATCCTACTCAAACTCTGCCAGAAAGTTGCAGAGGAATTTCCAAACTCATTCTATGAGGCCACCATCACCCTAATACCAAAACCTGACAAAGATACTACAAAAAAAGAAAACTACAGGCCAATATCACTGATGAACATAGATGCAAACATCCTCAACAAAATTCTAGCAATCAGAATCCAACAACACATTAAAAAGATCATACACCATGACCAAGTAGGCTTTATCCCAAGGATGCAAGGATGCTTCAATATCTGCAAATCAATCAATGTAATTCACCACATTAACAAATTGAAAAATAAAAGCCATATGATTATCTCAATAGATGCAGAGAAGGCCTTTGACAAAATTTAACATCCATTTGTGATAAAAACTCTTCAGAAAGCAGGAATAGAAGGAACATACCTCAACATAATAAAAGCTATATATGACAAACCCACAGCAAACATTAACCTCAATGGTGAAAAATTGAAAGCATTTCCCCTAAAGTCAGGAACAAGACAAGGGTGTCCACTTTCACAGCTACTATTCAACATAGTTCTGGAAGTTTTGGCCACAGCAATCAGAGCAGAAAAAGAAATAAAAGGAATCCAAATTGGAAAAAAAGAAGTAAAACTCTCACTGTTTGCAGATGACATGATCCTCTACATAGAAAATCCTAAAGACTCCACCAGAAAATTACTAGAGCTAATCAATGAATATAGTAAAGTTGCAGGATATAAAATCAACACACAGAAATCCCTTGCATCCCTGCACACTAATAATGAGAAAGTAGAAAAAGAAATTAAGGAAACAATTCCATTCACCATTGCAATGAAAAGAATAAAATACTTAGGAATATATCTACCTAAAGAAACTAAAGACCTATATATAGAAAACTATAAAACACTGATGAAAGAAATCAAAGAGGACACTAACAGATGGAGAAATATACCATGTTCATGGATCGGAAGAATCAATACGGTGAAAAAGAGTATACTACCCAAAGCAATTTACAAATTCAATGCAATCCCTATCAAGCTACCAGCCATATTTTTCACAGAACTAGAACAAATAATTTCAAGATTTGTATGGAAATACAAAAAACCTCGAATAGCCAAAGCAATCTTGAGAAAGAACTGGAGGAATCAACTTGCCTGACTTCAGGCTCTACTACAAAGCCACAGTCATCAAGACAGTATGGTACTGGCACAAAGACAGACATATAGATCAATGGAACAAAATAGAAAGCCCAGAGATAAATCCACACACATATGGACACCTTATCTTTGACAAAGGAGGCAAGAATATACAATGGAGTAAAGACAATCTCTTTAACATGTGGTGCTGGGAAAACTGGTCAACCACTTGTAAAAGAATGAAACTAGATCACTTTCTAACACCGCACACAAAAATAAACTCAAAATGGATTAAAGATCTAAATGTAAGACCAGAAACTATAAAACTCTTAGAGGAGAACATAGGCAAAACACTCTCTGACATAAATCACAGCAGGATCCTCTATGATCCACCCCCCAGAATTCTGGAAATAAAAGCAAAAATAAACAAATGGGATCTAATTAAAATTAAAAGCTTCTGCACAACAAAGGAAACCATAAGCAAGGTGAAAAGACAGCCTTTGGAATGGGAGAAAATAATAGCAAATGAAGCAACTGACAAACAACTAATCTCAAAAATATACAAGCAACGTATGCAGCTCAATTCCAGAAAAATAAATGACCCAATCAAAAAATGGGCCAAAGAACTAAATAGACATTTCTCCAAAGAAGACATACGGATGGCTAACAAACACATGAAAAGATGCTCAACATCACTCATTATTAGAGAAATGCAAATCAAAACCACAATGAGGTACCACTTCACACCAGTCAGAATGTCTGCAATCCAAAAGTCTGCAAGCAATAAATGCAGGAGAGGGTGTGGAGAAAAGGGAATCCTCCTACACTGTTGGTGGGAATGCAAACTAGTACAGCCACTATGGAGAACAGTGTGGAGATTCCTTTAAAAATTGCAAATAGAATTGCCTTATGACCCAGCAATCCCACTGCTGGGCATACACAGCAAGGAAACCAGAATTGAAAGAGACACATGTACCCCAATGTTCATCGCAGCACTGTTTATAATAGCCAGGACATGGAAGCAACCTAGATGTCCACCAGCAGACGAATGGATAAGAAAGCTGTGGTACATATACACAATGGAGTATTACTCAGCCATTAAAAAGAATACATTTGAATCAGTTCTAATGAGATGGATGAAACTGGAGCCGGTTATACAGAGTGAAGTAAGCCAGAGAGAGAAACACCAATACAGTATACTAACACATACATATGGAATTTAGAAAGATGGCAATGATGACCCTGTATGCAAGACAGCAAAAGAGACACCGATGTGTAGAGCGGACTTTTGGACTCGGGGGGTGGAGGGAGAGGGTGGGGTGATTTGGGAGAGTGGCATTGAGGCATGTGTACTGTCATGTGGGAGGCGAATCGCCAGTCTGTGTCCGGTGCGGGATGCAGCATGCTTGGGGCTGGAGTAGGGGGATGGCCTGGGGGGGTGTTGTGGGGAGGGAGGTGGGAGGGGGCTTCATGTTTGGGAGCGCATGTGCACCCATGGTGGATTCATGTCGGTGTGTGCGGGACCAGTGCAGTGTTGTAGGGTAAAATAGAGTAAAAATTAAAATTAAAAAAAAAAAGAAAACTAAGATCATGGCATCCAGTCCCATCACTTCATGCGAAATAGATGGGGAAACAGTAGAAACAGTGTCAGACTTTATTTTTGGGGGGCTCCAAAATCACTGCAGATGGTGACTGCAGCCATGAAATTAAAATACGCTTACTCCTTGGCAGAAAAATTATGACCAACCTAGATAGCATATTCAAAAGCAGAGATATTACTTTGCCAACAAAGGTCTGTCTAGTCAAGGCTATTGTTTTCGTGGTCACGTATGGATGTGAGAGTTGGACTGTGAAGAAAGCTGAGCACCGAAGAATTGATACTTTTGAACTGTGGTGTTGGAGAAGACTCTTGAGGGTCCCTTGGACTGCAAGGAGATCCAACCAGTCCATTCTAAAGGAGATCAGTCTTGGGTGTTCATTGGAAGAACTGATGCTAAAGCTGAAACTACAATACTTTGGCCACCTCAGGCGAAGAGCTGACTCATTGGAATAGACTCTGATGCTGGGAGGGATTGGGGGCAGGAGGAGAAGGGGACGACAGAGGGTGAGATGGCTGGATGACATCACCGACTTGATGCACATGATTTTGAGTGAACTCCAGAAGTTGGTGATGGACAGGGAGGCCTGGCGTGCTGCAATTCATGGGGTTGCGAAGAGTCAAACACGACTGAGCAACTGAACTGAACTGAACCTCAAAAAAATAGTGAGATGTTAAAATAATTTTTTAAATGCTTTTAAAATTTAATTTAATTTTTATAGTCAGGTTATGACTTATTCAACTCTGTTAATACTGACTTCAGGAACTTAAAATTTAAAGTCTGGTTTCTCTGTGTCTCAAATTTTCAAAATTCAAAGGTCATGTTTTCCTTTGGGTACTACATAAACCACCAAATACCTGACAAGAACATATAAATAGGATATATACCAGTTTATCAATATTAATGATCATTTGCCATTAATAATAATTTGCCATTCGAGATCTGACTGTTGTACAATTATATTAAGTCCAGTGTTCCACTTCTCAATAGAACAAAGCCTACCTTTTATACCAAGATAATAATTCTTAGTGGATCTCTGAATCATTTCTTATGTACAAATAACAGAGATCCTCAATTCAAATTTATATGAACAATGAGGAATTTTACTGTCCCATGTAAGAAGTCTGGAGCATGGGAGGCTCCAAGTCGTATCACCAATGGCTCAGTTATGCCAAAAGAAGCTCAAATCCTTTTACTGCTCCACACAGATATTGCTAAAGTGTCAGCTTTGTTCCCAGGCTGATTTCTTTCATGGGAACATGAAGGCTGCAGCAGTTTTAATCATAAAATATCAAGAAGAGTAAAATGAAACATCTCTTTCTGTATCTCTTTGTAAGAAGCAAGGAAAACTCTCATAGAAGCTGTCTTCAAACTACTCCTCAAATCTCCTTGGCCAAAACTTGGTCATGTGGCCATTCTTAAATCTCATGTGGCATGGAGAAAGAAATAAAAATAATTGTCATAGACAAATCAGGCATGGAGTTGCTTCCCCTGAAACACTTGGAGGATGGCTATGTAGACACTATCTGGGTTCTGCTGTGAAAAAAGGAGATAAAGAGTGGAGGTAGGAGATGGGGGTAAGAATAGGATGTATTGCCTGAACGCTGGGTAGGCTATCTTCTCTGTTCCAATTCTCCCTGGTGTTAATGACATAAGAAGAGGAAAGATTCTTTTTTAATTGAAGGTAGTAACAGACACTGTGATCAATGCTGAGGATATAATAGTGGGCAGGACCTAACCTCTCTTCTCCAGGAACTTACAGTTTTAAGAGGAGATACACAAGTAAACTGTATAAATTGCTACATAAAATGTTACATCATGGTGCCAGGGAAGCTCCTTGGATGAGGCACCCAATCAGCCTTGAGTCCCAAAATAAGGCAACATGCAAGCTGGGTCCTGAAAGTTGAGAATGAGCTAGTCCTGTGACAACTGAGAAGACGTGTCTGAGAAGCTAGATACCATTGAGGCTACAGATGTAAGCAGACTAGAGATCAGATAAAGCCTTGAAGGCCAAGCTTACATTTGGACCTGAACCCATTAAAGGGTTATAAATAAGAAATAACATAATCTGATTTCCTTTTTAGAGTATTCACTTCATCTGCAGACTAGGAAATGGATCAGAGGTGGTCAAGCCTAGAGAAACCATCTAGATACTTATACAGTAATTGAGGCCAGAAATATAGAAATTAGAGGATAATTTAAATTCATGGTTTAGGTAACTAAATGGATACTTGTACACATATAGTATAAACAACAATGGAGAAGATTATGACTTTAGTTGAGGACATTGTAATTTTAAAGTGTTTATGGGACATCTAAGGGGAAATGTGAAGTAGATGGAACCGCTTGGTTGGGCTCTTATGATTATAAATAGCATTATTAAATTGCTATTAAATGTTCCCATGAAAACCTCATCGAATAATATTAGTAATTGTCAGATTATCCAGGATTTTTTTTTTCTTTCCAGCTCTGACATGATTTGACTGATATGATGAGAAAAAGTCATAGCAAATGTTTTACATGCTGACAATTCAAACTAATAGATATTTTTAGATGTTGTGTAAGAAAAGAGCTCTGGGCTAAAAATGATGCTGACATTTAAAGGCTCTCTGTAAACTTCAGAAATGTGTAGCCTTAAACATCATGGCTAGTAGTTTAGAAATAATGCTTAAGATCTAGACTTAATGCTTTTCCAACTTTATTTTCTCTCTTGGACTCAGATGTTCCCACCCCTATGCGCTTTTAAGATGTTTACTGTTGTGTGTTGGACCATAAGAGCCTCATTTACATTGAGTCAGAGTATTTCCATCAGGTCTGTCCAAGGTGCTTCGTCCCTCTGGAAGTCAGAAAGTTTTTTTCCCTGTTTAAGACAAATGCTCCTTTCTCTAAAAAACATGGATATACATCCTTTTTAATGTTCATCTAAACCATATTCTCCATATTTTTGTTTTGCATATTTATGTTATATAGGTTCATGGTAAAAATTTGGAAAATACAGAAAAGCATAAAAAAAGTAAAATTGGAATCATAATAGTACTACCCAGAAACAACAATGGTTAACATTTCACTATCTTTATAATCTTCTTTTATGTCTGTGTGTGTGTGTGTGTGTGTGTGTATATATATATATATGTACAGATTATTGTTTTTTTACAAATTGGGGTTATATCATACATAATATTCTGCAGATCTATTTTTTGTTTACCATTTATCATGACGTTCTCTCTACTTAAGTATGCTGCAAGAACATGATTTCTTTTTAATAACTGGATTATATTCCATCATATTATATGATGGAAACAGTATCTTACCAAGCAATCCTGGCTTCTGTGGACATTTAGGCAATTTCCAACCTTTTATAATATAAATAAATGCTGAGTGAACATCCATAACCATGCCTTCATGACTTTCTCTAATTACTAGGAAATTTTCCAACAGCTGACTTACTGGGTCAAAAGCTGTGAAACTAGATTTAAAGCTTTTGGTGCATCTTGCCAAATGCTTAATTCCAGGAAGTCTAGACAGATCTGTGCTCTCACCGCTGGTTTATTATACCATTTAGTCAGAGTAAATGACTTGTGTTTTTTCCCTCTCTAATAAGTTCCCGAAGAACAAATCTTTTTAATATCTTCATAATTCCCAATCAGCTTTCTTAAACTGTGAGATTGATCAGTGAGGTTCTTCTATTTATTCTGAAACTACAGCCCCTGGGAGGGGAAAAGAGGAATGAATTGGGGGCTAGAGAACCAGATTCTAGTCTTAGCACTTTTACAAACTTTAATTTGGCAACCTGACTACCTTATGTCTTGGTGTTCCCTGCCCAAATGAAAAGATGGTACAAGAGTCTCTATAGTACCTTTCACTAAGTAAACAATAGCAACAACAAAATCTTTACAAGTAGAGCAAGAATTTTGCAAACAGACCAATAGTCTCAGTAATAATTTTGTATAATCTGATCTAAGAAAATGGCATCATGGTCTTCTCCAAGTAAATTTTTCTTTCTTTGACAAGCTAGTCTTTTTTCTCTGTAAGCAGATTCTGAGGCTTAGATCAGACCGAACTTAGAACTAGTAGGGTGGTCAGCCATTCAGGTGATGTGATAGGAAGAGATCCGATAATCGTCACCTCATTTCATTAATTTTACTTTTTCATCCTAATCCCTATGTGTTTAGTGAAAATAATCCTAGGAAGAAATTTGTAATCATGGTTTTCAAAAGGCTAGGTCTCTACTGGAAGTAGGAATCCTGGGTCCATTTAAATTAGCTGGTAGTGAGAGCTAGTGCTATAAAAAATAACACTAAATGTGAGAGTTGGACTGTGAAGAAGGCTGAGCACCGAAGAATTGATGCTTTTGAACTGTGGTGTTGGAGAAGACTCTTGGGAGTCCCTTGGATTGCAAGGAGATCCAACAGTCCATTCTGAAGGAGATCAGCCTGGGATTTCTTTGGAAGGAATGATGCTAAAGCTGAAACTCCAGTACTTTGGCCATGTCATGCGAAGAGTTGACTCATTGGAAAAGACTCTGATGCTGGGAGGGATTGGGGGCAGGAGGAGAAGGGGATGACCGAGGATGAGATAGCTGGGATGGCATCACGGACTCAATGGACGTGAGTCTGAGTGAATTCCGGGAGTTGGTGATTGGACAGGGAGGCCTGGTGTGCTGCGATTCATGGGTTGCAAAGAGTCAAACACGACTGAGCGACTGAACTGAACTGAACTGAAAGTATCTTACAAATCACCACAAGACAATGTCTATAAACATTAAGAGGATTTGTTAGCACAACCAAAAGACATTAGATTCCTTTTCTACTACTTTTTTCCTCTATCACTCAGGGGCATTTGAAAGTGTTTTCTAGCCATTTTCCTTCTTGCCAGATTTTCAAAGCATTTAGCTCATCCATATTTAAATCCTAAGAGGCAATATATCTGTTGAGCACAAAATTTCAGACATGTTTGGTCGACAGATTTTGAACAAGACATTATTTTTCTGGAAAAGGAAAAGCTAACATTAACAACACAACCCCGCCCCCCGCCGAATGATTCAATTAAGTACTAAATTATTTTTATAGATAGAAGGGTCCATAACTATCTTTGGTTCCTAAGAACTCTTGCTTTGCCCACTCATTTCTTGTGATAAGCAAGCAGATATGCAATCGCCAATTGTCTGGTGACTCCAGTGAGAAACAGGATTACAGCAAGAGTTTGAGATGAGAGGCAGGCAAGTTATCTTCATGTCAAGACTATCCAGATTGGACCCCAAAGGAAACTTGATCTTGGTTTGGTACTATACCTTAAAAATGTGTGGCTCAACTTTTAAACCTTGGTAGCTATTGAACCCAAAATACTAGTGTAAATTAACTTTGATTAAATCAGTTTCTTAGAGAAAGTGAATTTCAATGTTTTTGCCTAAACAGACAAGTGATTCTCAACTTTGGCTGCCCATTAGAATCATCTAGAGAACTTTAAAAAATCTCAAATCCTGTGCTGCACCTCTAAACAAGTAAATCAATATTTCAAACAGTAGGACCCAGGCTTCAGTATGTTTTAAGGCTCCCAGGAGAGGGCAGTGGCACCCCACTGCAGTACTCTTGCCTGGAATATCTCATGGATGGAGGAGCCTGGTGGGCTACAGGTCCATGGGGTCGCTAAGAGTCCGGCACGACTGAGCGGCTTCGCTTTCACTTTTCACTTTCATGCATTGGAGAAGGAAATGGCAACCCACTCCAGTGTTCTTGCCTGGAGAATCCCAGGGACCGGGGAGCCTCCTGGGCTGCCATCTATGGGGTTGCACAGAGTTGGACACGACTAAAGCGACTTAGCAGCAGCAGCAGAGATGATGATGATGATTCCAAAATGTGCCCAAAGCACCCACTAACATAAGATTTACCTCCAATAATTATGTCATGTACTTGAGTTTATTGTTCTTACTTGACCAATATAGAGCCAAAAATTATGGGAATAATTAATGAAGAGAGTTCTAGCCCTAGTAGATCCAACCAATTTTGCCTCTTACCCTCTTCATAGGGTACCAGCTGTGGTATTTATCATATCCCAGTCTGAATCCTCAGTCTCCTGCTTGAGAGTCCTAAGATCATCCCAGGACTTCTGACACACTTCATGACATCTTCATCTTTTTCTCAGCCTAGTCCCAAGCCGCTTAGCTCAGAATTGCTGAGAGTTCCCAGAGTCATCTTTCCCCTTGGCAATGCTAAAGCCAGCTACAGTGGATGGATATAAATGGATGTGAATCTTCAGGGTTCTTTTAGTTCTGTGAAATGTGTAGAAAAGTCTAGTACATGGCAGCTTCAGGAGATGACTGGGGGAGAGGACAGAATGAGGGAGACTCTCTATACTTGTTCAGCCTTCACCTCTTTTGTGCCCACTATTTCTTTGTGATATAAACAATTCACATTTCTCTCTGTCTCATATACCTTATTTTAGGTGACAGAAAGAACACAGCTTCTAAGTACGAGAAGGATTCTCTTGCCAAAAGGACAAGCACCCACTCAAACCTCTCTACTTAGCCATCTATGCTCTCTGCCTGGGTATACATAATATGCTGCTACCAAAAATGGTATATTTGAAATATCCTGTTAGGATTTTCCACTCATACTGCACAGCTGGCCTTCCAAACTCAAAGCCAAAATTTTTAAATGTTGTGGGGTGTTTTCTCTTAACTTTAGATTGACTATATTTACACCGACAACATTTAGGAAGTAGATAAATGCTGGTTTGTGTGCTACAGTTTTGGTAAGCATATTGAATACAATGCTTGTCAAGCAAAATTTTCCATGTGCAATTTTAGACAACAGATTCCAAAATGTGACCATATATAAACACCCCTCTCCTACTGAGTATGTAGTTAAGAATCACGAGTAG